>NW_024466107.1:6250000-7465833 GCF_017591425.1 Ochotona curzoniae | reverse complement strand
AACGGGTCACTACATGATTGCATAATGAAGTAGATGTGATTGTTGCCACCAAATTGCACATTCTTCTTTTAAAATAAGAAATGTTATGTTAAATGAATTTTACAAAATAACAATAAAAATGTTTAGTGATTTTTTTTTCATTCCTTTAACCTTGGCTGTGCTCTGAGAATATCAAGCTCGGCAACTAAAGGAGATACAAAAATCAGCGCATATTTTTCTTACAAATTGATCTTATCCAGCTATTTCAGCTTTTTCTTCCTTGACATTTTTCCAAAAAAGAAATTAAAAAAATCATTCAAATATGCATTTAGGAGAAACTATCATGATAATAACATAAGCATTTCATGTGAAATTGGAAACATGTTCCAAATAGAAGTGGTTGAGTAAATTCCCTTGCAATTTTTAAAAGATTTATTTATTCTTAATGGAAAGGCAAATTTACAGAAAGAAAGAGAGACAAAAAGAGCTTCCATCCACTTGTTCACTGCCCAGGTGGCCACATTGGCCAGATTTGAGCCAATCTTAACCCAGTAGCCAGGAGCTCCTATTGGGTCTCCCAAGCATGTGTAGGAGTCTGAGGCTCTGGGCCATCCTCTCCTGCTTTCCCAGACTGCAAGCAGAGAGCTGGATGGGAAGTGGATCAACCGGGACTCAAACTGGTGCCCATATGGGATCCTAATACTTGCAAGTAGAAGGTTTAGCAACTGAGCCATTGTGTCACACCTGTAATTCATATGCATTTTATAAAACTAATGAAAATGATACAAATTAGTATTTGTAATCAAAGTCAGATATCATGGAAACTATTTTTCTTGAGTGAGGTAAAAATTACAAAATAGTATACATATAGAAAGTACAAATTGTTTGAAATAATATGATGGCAACCACATACTGATGTTCTCTATGGCTCATGTTTTCTTGACAGTGAATTTGTTTTTTTTCTGCTATCTTAATATTCTCAGGTAAAGTAAATTATCTACATAAAGAAATGACGATCTTCTGTATAATGCCACTTTATATGCCATTCTCTTGATAAATTTTTGTCTTGTAGTGGTGCATATCTGCAATAAAATCATTACATTTAGTTAGTGAGAGAGAAGTAAACAGGAAAATAATTATTCTGTGGCATTAATTGTTCAATCCGTATTTCATTTTCAAGTCAGTTTTGAATGCAACTCAGAGCATCATTTCAATACAGGTTTTTAGTGTTAGCTTTGTATTCCAGTCAACATCAGTACCATTGTAGTATTCATTCGTGAATTTGCCTCCCTGTCTTGCTTTGGGAGCCTGAGAAACATGAGATCTCATGAATCGTATTTCAGTGGAACACCAGGAAGTTCGAATACAGAGACAGGGGTTTGCTCTTCTTGGTACACAGACCTTCACCCTCAGATTCTTCTTACAATGTCATCTCTGGAGCGTCTCTAGCACTCTGACCCTTGCTTGCCATAGGATGCTCTCCCTCCCAGAGCTACGGCAGCATCATGAGACTCACCCATGGCAGTCACCTAAATTCATCCATGAAAAGAGATTTCCAGGGAAAACACAGATGGTTTTCATCTTACAATAAGGTGATTTTCCCGTATCCCACAGTACTATTGAAAGATGGTGTGTACAAGCTGCATTTAACACAGCTCACCTTCCAGCCATCCTGTCTTGGCAGCACAGCACGCTGAAGGCTGTGAAAGGATTCACCCATGAGCAGGAGGCTGATTGGGAGCTGTATTCGTTACCTCTCCCCACCATCCCAGGATACAGTCAGACTAATCAGACCTCCTACTTATAGCCCAGGAAAAGATTGAAATGTAATATATTACAGGAACAAATCAAGAAATATAAACCATTTAATCATCTCCATAGATGCAGAGGATGTATTTGATAAAATACAACATCCTTTCATGATCAAAAATAAAAGTTAAGCAAATTGTGTATAGAGGGACTACACCACGACATAGTAAAGGCGGTATATGACAAGTCCACAGCCAATATCATACTGATGGGAGAGAAGCTGGGAAGGTTTCCACTGTGCTCCAGAACCAGACAAGGATGCCCACGCTCACCATTGCTACTCAGCACAGTTCTGGATGTTGTAGCCAGAGCCATTGGGCAGGAAAAAGAAATTAGATATGAATCAGAAAGGAGGAAGGCAACTTATTCATGTTTTCAGATTACCTAATCCATTATGTGCAGTAACCAAAAAATTTCTCTAAGAGATCATTGGAACTCCTAAGAGAGCTTAGAGAAGTTTTGGGTTTTAAAATCAACACACAAAAATCATATATGTATGTATGTGTGTGCACAAAGAAACAGACAAACACAATTGCACACAAACGATTCTGTGTCTAAGAAATAACTTGTCAGATCAGGACCATTCAAAATAGCTACAAACATTTTAAGTATCTTTAAAAAAATGTAACTAAGAATGTGAATGAATTAGAAAACAAAAACAACAAAACATTAAACAAATGTAAGATGCAAAATGTAGAAAATTCCTCCATATTCATAAATTAAGTGAATTTATATACCACAATGACCATACTACTCAAAGCAATGTATAGATTCCATGTAATCCCAATGGAAACATCAGGAACATTCTTCTCAGATCTAGAAAAATAAAGTGACACCAAAACACATATGGAAACACAAGAAACTACAAAAAAAGCAATCTTTAATAACAAAACAAATGTGGACACATAACAATACCAGAATTCAAGACATACTATGTTTGTAATCAAAATCGCCTGGTTCTGGCACCAAAAAACACAGTTTTAATCAAAACAGTCTGATACTGGCACAAAATAAATGAGGACCAGTGGAGTATAATTGAAACTCCAGAAACTGATTTATACATCTACAAGCAACTAATCTCTGACAAATGAGCTAAAATCACCCCCCACCCCTGGAGAAAGGACAAACAATTCTGCAAATGTTGTTGGGCAAATGGTAGCTCTGCAAACAGAAATATGGAAGAAGAACCCTACCTTAACCTTAAACACGAAGAAAAGCATTATGGATGTATCATCCAAATATAAGACCTGAAACTATCAGATTACCAGTTGAAAGCATAGAGAGAATGCTGTAAATCATTGAATTCCTTACAACTTCATGAAATAGACCAGAGTCACAGGCAGGAATGGCACACAGATGAATTTACATCAAGCCAAGAAGTGTCTACACTACAAACATTCACAAAAGTGAAAAGGCACCAAGAGCATGGTAGGAAATATTTGCAATCTATACAGCAAAGAATGAATAGGCTATGTAATGAGCTCAAGAAGCTCAGCAGCAATATAAAAAGCCCAGCTAAGACATAGGTGACTTACTCAAAGGATGAAATACAGATATATGGAAAGCAGCTCATGACCACAAGCCATCAGGGAAGAGCAGATAAAAGCCACCATGACATTTCACCTCATATCAACACAAATGTCTGTCATCTAAAAATTTAAGAAAAAATGCTGATAATAATATGGTGAAATAGGTGCCTTAATACTTCATTGGTACAAATATAAACTACTACAATCATTATAGGTAACAGAATGGAAACTCCTCAGAAATCTGAAAATAGATCTACCATTATGACTCAGCCATTCCACTCCTGGGAATGAAAACAACATAAAAATAATCACCTATACAACCGAAATGCCCATCAACAGAAGATTGGATAAGAAAGCTTTGGTTCATCTACTCCATGGAATACTACTCAGCTATTAAAAAAAAACAAAATGCAGTTCTTTGTGGCTAAATGGGCCCAACTGGAAACTATAATGCTAAGGGAAATGAGCGAATCCCAAAAGGTTAGATACCACATGTTTGCCTTGATTTAACTTGTAATTTTTGTTTGGTTGTTTGTTATTTTTTGAACCTGTCATTGACACTGTCTCAACTCAGATGTTTCGAAGAATGGAACATGCATTATTTTTAACATATTGTTTACCCAATACTATGTCAATTAATTCCATAAGTTTGTATATTGATACTGAGGTTTTGTTGGGGCTTTTAACTGACCGGATCTTTACTCTGTTAGCCCTATCTTCAGACTAGAGAAGGTCTCCCCAAGAGGCCACTGAACTTATCTGGACAATAAGATGCTGGACTTTATGCTAGATATGTGTTTGCAAGGAACGAATCTCAACTGAACTTGAACTGTGGTTATGCAACAAGGTGGAGGAATCCACCATGGGGGGAAGGGTATGGGAGGGGTGGGGGGAATCCCCAGTGCCTATAAAACTGTATCACATAATACAATGTTAACAACAATAAAAAAAAAATAATCACCTATACCCCCTTGTTTAAAGCAACTAAATTCACAGTATCTAAGGTATGGAATCAATCCAGATGCCTACTAACTAATGATTGGACATTAAAAAAAAAAAAGGTGGGATAAAATAATACTCAGCCATCAGAAGAATGAAATCCTGTCTTTTGCAACAATATAGATGCAACTAAAGACCATTATGTTCAGTGAAATAATCCAGATCCCAAAGGACAAACATTGTGTTTTCACTTATTTACTTATTTAATTAGTTATTGGGTAAAGTGCAAAGAAAATCCCCTGAGGCATATGAAAAAAATGGACATCTCACAAGTGGATGAGTTTATACTTCTTGTCCATATTCCTGTGAAGAGTGGTCTAATGTTTATATTCAAAGATCTCTGCTTAAATGAGTGTCTAGTCTGTGATTACACTAAGTATGTTATTACAAAAAAGTAAAAGAAAATATTAAATAAGAGAACAAGGAGGGGCAAAGGAAGAGATGGAAATATCTTATTTTAGAAAATTAGACTTGTGTGTCATGGATGAGCTTGGCTTAATACTGTGTTCAGGAAATGTGTTTAAAAAGTAATCGTTGCTTATGGTTTAAGAATAATGCAGAATAAAACTATAATACATTAAAGCAAGAGAACATGATTTTCCTTAAAATTTAATTTTTTTTTTTACAAATTCAAACCAGAAAACAAATGCATATGTAAAAAAAAAATGTATGGCTTCTCCTGTAAGAATTTATTCACATGGCTTAGAAAAGGTTTTTAAGAAATCAGAATGCTTCAGAACATACACTCAACTCCAATCTTTGCCTTTTTTATCCATTTATACAGCTAGTCAATGCATATTTATGAAATGTGAAGTTATGTGCCAGATTCGGTGCAAGGTGTTTATTTAAATATAGACTAACTGGCCTACAGGGACCTCAAGATCTAGTGGTGTGGAAGAGTAAGGAATATGTTGTAGGGTTCAGTATTGACAACATACTTTGTGAATTCAAAGCATCGGGTAACGGGGTCTTCCTGAAAGCCATGATGATTTTTCTTGTAGAAGCAGATTACATACTCAGAATACATTGCACAAAGCTCTTTCGTGCAGTTTTGACCACAGATTTGAAAGAAAGGTATACTTCTGGTCGAGGTTATAAAGCTGGGAGCCCAGCATGGGGATAGTTGAGAAAGAACACATGTTGATTTATAGCTTGAACACTGTCCTCTACGTCTTCCTGTCTACTAAGCATTTGTGCACAAACTATGAAGTCTAGTTAATGAGTAGCAGTATTCCGAAACAAGTAACTCTACAGAGGAAAATTCTAGGAACCTGAAACTCTCTTTTTCACTTTGAATCCAGTATGTCTGGGGAATAACTGAGCCCAAGCATTCTGCAGAGCAGTGGAGATGAGAAAAAAGGTACAGCAAGCAAGCATAGATTGAGAGGAACATGAATCCTTATGGATGAAGGGTGTGCACCAGCAACTGGTCTTTGGAACATGAAATAAACCTGGACTCATTTCCCCAAACATTTCACCATAAAATTTGCAAAATTTCGGTAAGCAATCTTCACCAAGACACATGATGATCAAGCTCTCTTCAATTGAACACAAGAAAAAGATCCTTAAATGTGCATGTGAAAAAAAAATCAATTGACATATAAAGCAATGCCAATTAAACTCAAAGGAGATCTCTCACAGGAAACGCTACAGGCAAGAAGAGAATGGAGTGACATATTCCAGATTCTGAAAGAAAAAAATTGTCGGCCGAGAATAATATGTCCAGCAAAGCTTTCTTTTGTTTTTGAAAATGAAATAAAATTCTTCCACAGTAAAAAAAAAAGTTGAAAGAATTTGCCTCTTTCAAACCGCCCTACAAATCAAGATGTTCTCTTGACAGAGAAGAGGAATAGCACCTACCAAAACCAAAGGCAAATGGGAAGAACATCCCAGTAAAATGACAACAGAAGACTAACCCAATGAACAACCCATTCCTAAAATGACAGAACCAAAGTACCACCCATATATATTAAACTCTGAATGTAAATGGCTTAACTCAATCAAATGTCATAGATTAGTAGACTGGATTAAAAACAAAACAGCATCTATTTATTGTCTAGAAGAGACACATCACCAACAATCAGTGGAAACTGTATCACATGGGTTGTGTTGTTTTCTGTTAGTTTCATCTCTTCAAAACACTTCCTTCTGATTAAATCATTCAATGACTCATAGATCATACAGTAGGATCATTTTCTTCAAGAATGTTCTTGATTTTAATTTCTTCAGCTACACATTAGGCATTTTGTAGCATGTTATTTAACTTCATGGTGGTGTTAATTTTTTTTTTCTCCCTGATGTTGATTTTGTTTTGTGGCTTTTCATTTAAGGGGATGTATAGTAGCTGTGTAATGGAGACTGTCATATCTAGCAACATGTCATTTAACTTCATGGCATTGTAAATTTCTATTTTTCTTTCTATTGTTGATTTTGCAATGACTTTTCATTTAAGGGGATGTACAGTAGCTGTGAAATGGAGACTAACATATCCAGATGTGAGGATATAATGTAGTATGCATTTCTACTTCCAGACAAAGATGGCTTTGCAATGAAACTGTACACTATATCTTGACAATAGGATGCTAGACTCTCTGCCATTGTCCATGACCGCAATGATGGACATATGACTATGTATGAAGAACTATATTTTAGTAATGATATAGAGGAACTAGGTAGGGGAAAGGAGTTAGGGAGGGGATAAGGGAAATCCCAGGAGCCTACGGAACTGTATCATAAAATGATAATAATACTAATAAAATGTAAAATAATAATAATAAAAAATTTGCAAAATTTGCTTACTCTCATAGAGGCTGTATTTTATTTTCTAGCAGAATGATACAGGCTAATCTCATGTGTGCCTCTAGATATATTCGTCCCTGACTATATCATGTGTGATTCTAAAAAGGACAATGCAAATAATAAGGATAAATTCAAGTGTAATTTTGCTTTTAATTATATTTGTGTGTCTTCACGCAATTTACCTGCTTATAGAAAATATTCATAGTGGCCATATATATTCTGTATAGGTGTGTTTCCAGTATTTATAGAGGCTTTCACAATTTACATGCTGGAAATTTTTTTGCTTTATGCCCTTACTTCATCAGTTGTAAAACTAGCTTGAATGTGAGTATTCTGTTTGATCTCGCCTAAGTGTGAACAAAATGAGCAACTTGTGGGAGTCTGCAACAAGGTGAGGCAAGATCTAACAGAAACGCTCTCCCGTTTCTCTCCATCCTGGCCACGTAGAAGAAACTCTTTTAGCCAGTGATGAGTTCATCTCACCATGCATACCACACCACAACCAGGTCCAAGAATTGGGCACTGTCACAGAAAGGTTTCCATGGTCAGAATCCCTTGGTTTTTAGACAGTGTCCTGCGTTGTCCCACTTGATTCTGCTCCTGGCCCTCTGGTAGCGTGGTGCAGGCTTGCTAGGAACACTGTCCAGGACACAGTAAAGAGAACCAGGGTGGGCATTTTGAAAGATAGCGTGCTGGAAAAAGTCATGGCTTATTTTTTCCCAGCTTCTCATCAACTCTGAAATGTGGCTATTATTTTCTCTAGTACACGGATACAAAATTACCAAATTCTGAGACATGGAAGATTTTTTTCAAGAACATGTAGCTATCATGAATACAAAGAGACTTCGTGTTTTTGAAATTAGGTAAGGATCTAAATGTGCATAGTTTGTGTGTGTGTGTTTGTGTGTGTGTGTGTTTAGATGAAAATAGCATAACATGTCTTAGTGAGATTCACATGTATTGACCAAGCTTGCAACTTGAATGTTTGACACCTTGGGAACTTCTTCCTCTAATAGAAATATACTAATGGTGGAATCCACATCTAAGAAATCTCACACAAACTGGATGCGCAAACAAGTGCAAAGGGGTTTTATGAAAGCAAGCGCAATGAAGTTTGCCTGGCAAATTATTTTCAAAGGACGCTAAATGAAGGACTCTCCTTTCTCTAGATAGTAATTACCTGTGCAGTTACTTGTTTCAGTTCAAACAGCGGAGTCCGCAGTAACTAACAGCAAGCATCTGTGCCTACTGAGTGTCTACCGATCTTCCTCTCTGGTCTTCTGGATTTATGAGCATCCACTCTTCTCCTTCATCTCCAAGGTCCTAGGACACTCAGGTAGCCAATCAACCCTTAAATATGTCTCTAAGGAAATGGTGCTAATTAGTATTGGAATTTACAGCCTTCCATTTTATTGACTTGTCCTACTTTCTTCGATAATTAACTAATGAGTAAAGTAATGAGCTATGTTAGTCAGTCATGCTGTTCAATTAAACGGCAAATCAATTATTGAAAATAGTTTCGGACCATTCTCCTGTTGGCATGATGTGTGTATGCGTGTGCATATTTAATGTGCGGGTAATTATGCCCTAGATATTACAAAGTCAGTCTGTGTGAGAATGGGATGATTGCAAAGGTCCTTTCTGACAGCGGTGAGAATATGATCAGATACCAATCTGGAAAGAAGTCACTCTCCAGTTACTCCTTTCTCCTTAGCTGAGATATCGCAGCAACCGAGGGATGATACACCGTAACTTGCAACGCAATATCTAATGAGTGAATAAAAACAGAAATGACAAAGAAGTAGTTATCTGTTGTCACTTTAAAAAACATACTCCAGGTGACATGATGAAAGCTCAATATAAGATCTGATTTTGATGTTATTATTTCCTTTTTAATTTTTTTATGATTTCTCCTAACTTGGTGACTTGCCCTTAATTTGATGATTCTGAATAAAAAACAGCATGTTGGGATTTCAAGACAGGAGGACAGAAGAAAAAGGTTAGTTTATTTTGTTGAAAAATATTTTTGAAATTCACACATGGCTCTTTAAAAACACGAAATTCCCATGAATTTTTGAAGACTCCTTAAATGTATTATTTTCAACATTGTTTGAAACAAAAAAATACTTTAATCCCATTTTCCTTGCAATTCTATTTTTAAATATATTTATCTATCTTTAAAAGCAAAGTGACAAAATGAATCAAAGAGAGCTCTAGAAAAAGAGAAAGAAAATGAGAGTAAGAGAGAGAGAGAGGTCTTCTTTCTTCTGATTCGCTCTCCAAATGACTGCAACATATAACCTCAGGAACTCAAACTCCAGCTGGATCTCTTCCATGGGGAGCAGGGGCCCTAGCACCTGAACCTGCTCTGCTGCCCTCCTGGGTAGGTAAGAGGGAAACTGGATAGGAAGTGGAGCAGCCAAGACCCGAAGTAGCACTATTTCATTCCTTAAATGACCACAAACACCCAGGTGGCTTTCCCACATGGGTGGTAGTGGTACATGTTCTTGAACTATCTTCTGCTATTTTCCCAGGCACACTGGCAGGACACTGGATTGGAATTTGAGAGCTGGGAATAGGATCCAAAACTCAGATGAAATGACGGCACAATGTGCTGCCCCACAGGCTGAGCCCCATTGGTGGAAATTTTGAAGAATGCTTGTACTCACTGAACAGAAAAATGTGGGGATGCTTACCTATGTGGGGTAGAATACAAGTCATGTTTGCCAAGTGTGAAAGGTTTTTGGAGAGCTCTGACCTCAGAGCCCCTTGGAGGACAGGTGGAGTGCCCAGGACTGCATATAGCTTTCTCTCAGGCAGGCTGTAATGCCAGATCCTTGCTACATTCTGTTTCTTACCCACTTCATTGAGGCCTGTGTGTGTCACCCACACATTGTGCCTTTGATTGACCCTATCTTACATCTGTAGTTGGTTGGGCATTTTAGGTGAAACACAATTATTTTTCTAACTACTCTTGATCATGTAACAATGCAGTGTTTTTGATGCATGTGACTGGTTTTAGACTATTCCTTGTAAATGTATATACAAGATGCGTTACATCATGAATTTTCCAAGATATCAGATATCACATCATAGTAGATATCATCTTCGTAACATCCAGGAATATTAGATTTGCCTTTAACATTGTTTGGGAAGTCGGTAATTTCAGAGTCCTTAAGTTCCATAACATAACATCTTCTCTTTCAGAGAAGATGAGGGTGATGAGGGCGATGAGGGCGATGGTTTCAATGGCCAGAATTTTGTTAGCATGGAAGAATACTATTTATGCCTTGAAAATAGTTCTAAATATTTTCAAGGTGTAAAGATAGCTTTTATCCTCTAAACTGCATCTTAGTCTGAACCCTCCAAAACGGATTAAGCTGTGTGTTCGGAAGAGCAAGGCGAGGCAAATCAAAACCTGATCAAATAAGGCAACATAAAGTTCCCATTTCCAAATAGTTTTGATTCCCTGTTTGTATTCGTGTCTGAGACAAGGCAAGGAACACAAACATCCCCATATGAGTTAAATTAGAATTTACATATGAATTACATTAGAAATAGGAGCTCCATCAAGGAATAATTAGCACAGTCCTGGGTTATGTGAAGGCGAACAAAATCAAATAAGAGCAGTTTCAAAGGCAAGTTTTGTTTTGCCTCTTCAACTACACTGGTTTAATCAGTGATAATGAGTGAAATAAACCCACTCCGTCTAATGTGATCTACAGCCGAGCGTATTGTGTGAAAGGCCATTACTGACTTAGTAAGTCATCAATTCAGTAACACATCACTCACCAGTACTTGACGTGGGTACTTTGTGCTTTAATGCCAGATGCAGAGGTGGGAGCTCCAACTGGAAAGTGTCCAGAGGACAAACATGGCAAACATATCCCAAGGAGACCTCATAAAAGTCAAAGGGAATCCCGAATCCTTGATACGTGCTTGTGATTACACGTGTTGATACGGCGAAATCTACGCTTGTGATCTTGGGCTCACAGAGGACAAAGGCTGAGATTCCGCTCTCCAAAATGCTACTGCTGCTGCAGAAACAGAGAAGGTAAACCATCCACTGGCAGACGAGAGAGGCGCTTCAGCCACTCAACTGGCCCATGGTTTATGAGCACCTCCTCTAATGAGCTAAACTCCAGTGACCATAAAACTGAAATATAATTATGACATTAAAGATGCCTAGATTTGAACTTAATTATTAATTAATTTAATGAGAGGAGAGGAGGTTGTAAAATTGCTAATTAAATGGCTCTGTAAAACTGCAGACGGTGGGGGATTTACTCAATGATGAATCCCACCACAGTATTTTTGCTCTATCGATACAATATTAACATCCAGCGCGCCAGAGGTACTGGTTAGAAAGTGAGCCAGGGAGGTACATAGTGTGTAGCACGGAACAGCCTCCAATTTCATGTGACAATAACCTTGAAGAAACTTCAGCCCCTGTACTCTCGATACTGGAATCTGTCTAGTGAACTGAAGATATCGGAGTCAGCTTATCTGTTGTGCTGCTGTTGAGTCACCAGTTCAGTGAAGCAGGCTGGGTAAATTCGAACTGTTGTGAATCTTCTGCAGCAAATCTGATTAGGGATGCTGCTTCAAATCAAGACAGCATCTCAAATAAGGAGGTGATGGAAATGCAACTCAATGGGCCATGAGCAGAAGCAGGAAAAGAAAATGCACATTTTAGTGTCACATAGATTTAGATTCAAATCCTGCTCCATTGTGTTTCGTGTAACTGAACTTGAAACAATATGTAAAGTATATTTTCTGAACCTTAATTTCTTCATCAGTAAAATGCAACAAATGTTCCGTATCTCATAAGGTGGTTGGGGCAAGACAGTAATAAGATACACATTCATCTGTCACAGTGAGAACTAAAAAACTAGCAGAGAAAATGAAGGGAAAACCCAAGAGCTGAAAGAAGAACTCGATGTGGGCAATTAGTGACAAGTCCACGGGACACGTTGTGTGGAATGGGATCTTTAAGTTCAGGGTACAGATGCAATGAATATTTTGAAAAACGATTTTGAAAAAAAACTCAGTAAGTGGGAGAAAAATATTCCCATAATTTGCTCAATCTAATCCAGAAAGATTTTGATTACAGTACTTTTAACCCTTTTTTTAACAAAAACATTAATAAAACTTAAGAACACTTTTTAAAGAACAACTAATGAAATCCAGGTCATTCAAAACTCTGATTCCTGAGGTTGGTGCTGTGAAGTGAGCTAAGCTACTCCTGTGAGGATGGCTCCTCCAGTCGGGCCTTGGTGGGAGTTTGAGACACGGTGCTTCCAGTACAATTCCTTGCTAAAGGTACTGGGAACACAGTGGAAAGCGACCCCAATGTGGGCCCTGCTGTCCACACAGGAGACTCAGAGGACGCTTCAGGCTTCTAGTCTGAGCACAGCCCCACTCTGCCTGTTGCAGCCATGTGGGGAGTGAACCAGAGGATGGGTGCTCTCTCCATCACACATACTCGATTACTCTGGTCTTCAAATAATTTTTTTTTTCAAGAAATGTTCAATACGGGATGTTCATGAAGGCTAAAGTTGCCCTATCTATCTATCTATCTATCTCTATCTATTTATCTATCTAGACTTTCTTGAAAAGAATGTTAAAAATAAATTAGAAACAATTTATGACTATCCAAAACGACTTCAGTCAGTCCAGTGTGTTTAGAATCTTAAAAGTGTGCTTTATAATACAGTTTTTCCCAGTTTTTCCCAGTCAGGAAGAGCTACAATTCTTTTAAAAGCCAGTTTTAAAAAGTTATAAAAAGAGGAGAGAATGAATTAAGAAAAGTCAACCTAGGAAGGAAGGCAGATCTCTTTTTCGCTTTTTTAAGAACAAAAATTGTTGAATAATTGGAAATGATATCGATCATATTATTTTACATCGGCAAAATATATAAGCAGGGCTTTTAAATTGTCCTACGTCATGTAATGATGTGCCTTCACATGGAGCACAGCTTAGTGGGAAGCCCGTGGCTACATGACATCTTGATTCCTAGAGTGGAGTTGTGACTAGAATGAAAGGCTGTAAAGATTGATTAACTAATCTTGGATTAGAAAATCTCAAGCTAATTGAACGAGGGAGATAATTCAGCGCATCAGCCAGGTCCCAGACTGGTGTCAAACAGCACAGGATGACACAGCAGCACGACTGGGTTTGAACAATGTCACTGTACATCTTGGAATATGTGGGAGCATGTACGATGAGAAACCAGTGAACTAGCCCGTGAATACAGTAACAGAAAAGTTGGATAATATGCAAATGCTCAGATTGCACATCTGCTCTCCGATGCATACCCATCAGGAAGGAGAGGGATGTGAATATCGGGGAACACTGCTTCTAATTACAAAAATTAGATGAGTAAGAAGTGACTGGGTGAGTGTTGCAGTGGGAGTGTGTGCCGTTGTCACCCACAGACCCAGTAACCCAGCACTTGAGTGCCTTCTGAGGGTGAGAACTACTGAGTCTGTTCATTTCCAAGTGAAATCAACCCACCCCCTACAGTCTGCAATGTCAAGGCCTGGAAATTGGCCTCGAAAGGCAACCTATTCGATTTCTAGTGAAGAAGAGAAAGAAAGTGTAAATTGCCCAGATGGTTAGGAATTCTTTCCAACTCTCCGAGGCCTGATTTCCCTCTAGGTTTCACTTAAGGGAACCTCGGGAGGGTGTCACACAAACTTTTAGCTTAGAGTCCCATGTGACTCAGTGGTGGGACACAGTCTGACAAAAGTAGCCTTACATGATCTTGTTATTGTATTAACATCATGAAATACATGTACCCAAACTAAGAGCTCTGTCAAGCAACTACTGATGAGTTTCTGTAGGCACTCACTCCGTCATTGGTTGAAACCACTGTTACCCGTATCTACAACATAAAGATACACTTAAATAGCAGAACCATGAACACGTGACTGTTTATAAAGGACTATACCACTGTAACAACATGGGGGAAATCAGTGGGGAGGAGAGGAATAACGGAAGGAGGAGGAAAAATCCCAAGGCTATGGAAAAGCTTTATCAAATAATAATAAAGAAGTATTCACTTAAAAAACAACAGTAAAACGTGACATTGACTTAATTAAAATTACTAATACATCAAATTGTTAATGACCTTTTTTTATATTGTTTTCTTTCAGAATATCCTTGGAAATTTTACATGTTCCTTTAAAAAAAATATTTATTTTGATCTTAGCTGAGGTTGTATCCAAATATCCATGTTGTTATCTTTAATGACTTGTGAGTTATATGTGCAAATTAGCTTAGGCAGAATTAATTCTGCTAAAATCCGGTAATGCTTTCATTTGTTCAGATTTTAAAATTCCTATAAACATGTAATGTGTTTGTGCATACACTGGATATCCTTGATTAGCTATGTCAGGAACTCTGTGCTTTGTGCTATCATCAGTTTAATCTTTTCCTTCACAGTATGTTTAACTACTGAGATTCTTTGGGAATAGTATTTCACATTTTTATTATTTTCATTTTTTCTTCAGTTTTTCGGGTTCTCCTATTGATTGTTACAAATAGCTGAAATTACCTTTAAAATGGGACAATAATATCTTTGCCTCTACCTTTTGATTTTAAGTCTCTTATCCAATCAAATTAGCCACTACACCCATATATGAATTTTTTTTAATTGGTAAGATGATGACAATGGACAAACATATTTGTTAACAATGGAATATTGGACCATTACTACTTGCAGAAAAACAGTGTTAAATACCATGTAGGTGGTCAAAGGTTCTCTAAAGAAATTCAGATTGCATTTCTGGGAGATTAACTGCATTGGAGAAGAATTGTACATTAGTGATTCTTATTTGGGATACAACTTTGGCAGAGAAGATGAAAGATCATGGAAGTTGAGATGAATTGGAACTATGTTCTCATTAGATATTCTAAACTTACATGGTATCAGTGTCAGAGAAACAGAATTCCAAGGGTGCATTTGAGTTCATAGGGTCTTAGAAATCAAGGACTCAGAGGCAGAACGTTTCCTAAGTGTGGTCGGAATAGCAGTTCATGCAGACAGCAGGGCTGGTTGAGTCTATCTTTGGTGTTTAATATGGGCATTCACAAACTCATATCAATCACCCACTGGCACCACTGTCCCTCTGGCAGCACTTGACTTACAGCTGGGATCGTTCTTAACTGGACTCTTCATGATTACACGTATCCATCCGTGTCATCTGTCTCTTTCTGTTTTTTCTCCTTATGATGAAAGTGCAATAGTCTCCTCTTACCTGTGGTTTTATTTTCTCTTGCTTCAAGTTTGTACAGACAACCATAGTACCAAAAAAGGTAAATGAAAATTTTCAGCAATAAACAAGTCATATGTTTTAAAACTATATAACACTCAAGTTGTATGATGAACTTTCACTGTGTCTGCCTGGGATGTGGACCATCCCTTAATAATAATTAAAAAAAAAAAAAGATTTAATTGGCAGAGTTACAGGGAGGGGGAGAGAGAGAGAGAGAGAGAGATCTTTTATCTCTTGGACCACTCTCCAAAAGGCTACAACAGCAGTGGACCTCACAGGCCAAGGTCAGTTTCACCCAGCTGTCTAACATGATTGCAAGGGTCCAAAAGTTTGAACCATCTACTATTATTTTCCCGAAGCCATTAGCAGGGAGCCAGATCATAAGTCAAACAGCTGGAATTCAACAGTACCCACGTGGGATACTGGCACTGCAGGCAGTGGCTTAATTTGCAAAGTCAGACTGGGAATTTCCCCTTTCTCCAGCATCTTCGTTGTATATTCTGATTCGGTAGCCATTTTCATTATCCAATTGACTGTTTCATCATTGAAATACTTAAGTTTAATTAACTGTTGTTCATTCAGTAAGGGTTCCAGAACACAATAGTAATGATTGATGCTGGTAATTTTTAATAGTATATTGTTAAAATTGCTTTGTTTTTGTTACTACTTGCTTGCTGTGCATAATTAATATAATAACTTTAATTATAAGTGTATATATGTGGGAAAACTCATAACATACTTGAGGTTGGGTGCTCCCTGTGGTTTTGGGTATCAACTGGCAGTCTTATATGCCTCATGGACCACACTATGAAAAACTAGAATAAAAACTATGTAAGTCTCAGAGCGCTCATGGTAGATAGAATTGCCACTTTGGAAGGGGGGATATATATATAACACAAACAAAAAGAACTCATAAAAGAAATTATTTGAGAAAAGAGAGATTAGTTCATTGAGTAAAGTAAGCATATTGAAAGAAATCTCGACTCCAGGACGTGAGGCATGGCTTAGTGAATTGATACCTCCCCTATAGGTATCAATTCAGGAACTAACTGCTCCACTTGTGCTCAGGCTCCCTGATGGGGTCCCTGGGAACGTGGGAGGAAAATGGCCCTTGGGTCCTTGCAGTCACAGGAGAGTGCTGGAAGAAGCTCCAGTTCCAGGCTCTTGGCTTTGGATTGGCCCAGACCCAGCCCTGTGGCCATTAAAGGGATGAGCCAGTGGATGGACAATCTTTGTCTCTCTCCCCCTCTCTAAATATCTTTCAATCAAAGCTAAATAAATGTTTTTGAAAAAATCTCACTTTTGTTTAAAATAGATGAATGAATAAAGGAAATGTGAGGTCTAATAACTTGAACCTTTTAATGACTGAGACGGTTATATGAAATAGCAGAAGACAAGAAATATCTCTGTTCTCCCCTCCAAGTACTAATCAGGCCTGACCCGGCTTAGCTTCTCAGACCAGATGAGATCGGGCACAATCAGGGTGGTAAAATTGAGATGTCTCGATTCTAATCTCAGCTTTGTCACTGGTACACTGACCAGGGCCAAGTTTTTCAATTTCCAGAAGTACCTCACCTTTTTTCAAAAACAAAGTTAAGGTGTTAGCACTAGCCTATCTTCCTTTTGAGATGAAAGGAGAAATCTAAAGCAGTGTTAAGTGCTTTACAAACAAATCATAAAAAATGTACCTCAGCAATAGACACTCTGAGTTAGAACACGTGCTGGTCTTTATCAATGGCCCACTGCTATTTAGTGGAAGAGTTTTATTTTTAAAAGCTATGATTTTTTTAAAAGGACATATGGGAGCTCAATGGATTCTCAACAAATAAAAAGGCAAAACATCTGGTGCACCAAATGGAGACAGAGAAGAGAATGGGCTATTTGGGGACACCATCTTTTAACAGTGCAGGTGTATACTGATAATAATTTGGCTAGAAAAATGCTTTGCCAAGTCTGGCTCCACATACGTGCTTTGAAGGAATCGTAGCTAATTGGGAATAGGTTTATAAAGGCTTTGCTCTCCATTCCTAATTATGACATAAACTTTCTACATACTCGGCTGTTTTACATTTATGGCCCTACATTTGTAATCTGAGAAGTATTAAATCTGCTTTGCTTTTCAAGCACTTGATCCATCATAAGTTAAAGGTTCCTCTGGGGAGGTGATGAAATACCACATAACACGGTTCCATGAAGAGAAGACCCAGTTCTTATTTAAAGATGATCAGCAAGAAGCAGTTAATCAAACTTCTGAGCCAAAGAACAAATGAAAGCAAGTTGGAGCTGTGAGATCAACCCATGATTTCTTGCATGATCTTCAGTTAAGTCCAATGTCAGTAATATGAGCAGAAAAAACATTACCTAGTCTGGCTCTAATCCCATAATGTCACCAAATACTCCACTACTCTTTTTGAATTTTGACTATACTAAAACATTGCACAAAGCATTATTTTAAAAATGGTACTTACTGCTTAGCAGAGAGTACTTAAGATGAAATGTAAAAAAAAAAAAAACTGTATCAATATTTGACAAAATGCATACCAAGAAATTTAAAGATATTAATCAGCGTTATTCCTCCAAATAGTTATGTGATATAAACGAGTCCATGAAGTGCTAGGGATTTTTTTTAAAGATTTATTTTTATTATTATTATTATTTTTTTTTTTGGAAAGGCGGATATACAGAGGGGAGAGACAGAGAGGAAGATCTTCCGTCCGATGATTCACTCCCTAAGTGAGCGCAACGGCCGATGCTATGCCGATCTGAAGCCAGGAGCCTCTTCCGGGTCTCCCACGCGGGTGCAGGGTCCCAAAGCTTTGGGCCGTCCTTGACTGCCTTCCCAGGCCACAGGCAGGGAGCTGGAAGGGAAGCGGGGCTGCCGGGATTAGAACCGGCGCCCATATGGGATCCCGGGCGTGCAAGGCGAGGACCTTAACCACTTGCGCCACTGCGCCGGGCCCCAGTGCTACTGATTTTTGATGGTTGCAATTTGAAGCACAGTTGATTAAAAATGCATTGGGAATCTCCAAGAGAAAAAGCGATCAATGGTCTGGTTCCCAGAGCTCTGTCCAATGTTGCAACAGAACAAGTTTTCTGGACTCTTTTCTGGATCCAAGATTCTATGCTGCCATAAAATCTATGTAATTCGTTGATTTAATGAAGTTACTGAGGGCCCAGGGTATACAAAGAGCATCGGCAGCTGGGGAGGGTAATTGCATTTAGTACCATCTCCTCGGAGCTTGTGATCCCTGGGGAAAAAGGTGATTGGAAAGGAATTGACTGGAAGGCATGGATTGTGAGTTTCTTTTAATGGCGGATGTGTTTTTTGCTAATTGCTCTAGTGTCTGGCACAGAGTGGGCACCTGATAAACAGTGAATGATAAGTTTGTGAAAGCAGTGACTTACTAAATCAATGTTCCTGGACTTCATTTTACAGTAAATAGGGAGTTACTTAAGTTTCTTTTTTAGAAGGCAGTCGATTTATTTATTTGAGAAAGAGTAGCAGAAGGAAGAGGGGACACACACAAACACATCCACCCCCACTGACGCAGTCCCCAAATGCCCACAGCAGCTGAGACAGACAAAAGCTGAACCCAGGATTCAAGAGCCAGGAAGTCAATTCAGGGTTCACACGTGGGTGGCAGGTGCCCAATCCTTGCGTCTCAGGGCTGTTCAACACGTTCCACTCTAGCAGCGGGTGCCACAGACAACACTGAAGTTGGCACCCTGAAGTGTGGAGTAGCGCTCTAACTGGAGTCACTTCTGATCCAAAACAATTGCTCCTTAATAATTCTTGAGGTGGGAAATACTGAGTGATGCCTCCTTTGTTTTGTTTTGTTTTGTTTTGTTTTGTTTTCAGGAAAAGTTGTGCTTAGAAAAATCTATTAGATCCTGACAATGAAGAATTCAAACGATACTACCATATCATTAACAGTATGGTTTAGACAAGATTTGTATATTTTATCTTCACCTGTAATTAATATGGACAGATTCTGCATTAGTTTTTCACATAGTGGTAAACGTACACAAAGATGAATTCATTCTATTTGTTAAATATCTCCAAGTCGTGAGCTATCCCACCTCTTTTACAAAATCATACTGCATGATGCGGACATTCATAGACCTCATTGTGAAGTGAAACTAGATTCAAATCTTAGCTGTTTAACTAACTATATTATTTCCCTTATATTAATTTTATTTGACTAAATATCTTCTTAAACAAACAAAAAAGATTTTTTTTTATTGGAAAGTTTGATAGACAGAGAGGAAGTGAGACAGAAAGGAAGATCTTCCATCTGCTGGTTCACTCCCCAAGTGACCTCAATGGCCAGAGACACATCGATATAAAGGCAGGAGCGAGGAGCTTTTTCTGGGTCTCCCACACGTGGGTACAGAATCCCACGTCTTTGGGCCCTCTTCCACTCTTTTCCCAGTCCACAAGCAGGAAGCTGGATGGGAAGCAGGGCTGCTGGGACAGGAACAGGTGCCCATATGTGATGCCCGTTTGGGCAAGGTGAGAACTTAAACCACTAGGCTACCACGCTGGGCCTGCTAAACATCTTAATAAACCAATCTAACATGAAACTTAGCCCACTCCTTTAATGCTGCAGTATAAGTTCGTTTCACCTTTGCTTATCAGTGAAGGCCTTCTTTTCATTTTCTTCTCTTTAAAGTGCTTGAATGCATCTATTTATTGCCCTTTTGCAGTTCTTTCCTCATGCCTTAGTCAAAGGTTTTACTTGCATTGCTTGTCTTCATTCGTCTCTTCATATTCATTTGGATGGCCTCAATGGATCCTTGAACTCTCAGTACATAGGATTGTGTGGATTCAAGGTTCACCCAAGGAACCCCACTGACCCATATAATCACAGAAATGTCAGCATCCACAATCACAGCACCTGCATTGGAAAAGCACAAGCAAGTTAGGTCCAAAGCAAAGGGAAAGGAGAGGTCAACAGTGTGAACACTTCCAGCTCAAGTAGCAGCGCTCAGAGCCGGACCGCTCCATCAACACACACTAACCCAGAAAACAAATCGTATGCTTAGTGAGATAGCTCCAAATTGGATTTGCATCTAACAGACCCAGTAAATATGAAAAGACTGCCAACTCTCCCCAGCAAGCTCATATATTTACATTCTCTGCAATTGAAGAACAAGGGAGACAACAGGAGGTATTTCATCTTTAAGAGGAAACACAGGCTGTTCAGAAAGACAGAGAGAGACGCTGTTCTGATGTTCAAAACAAGCAATATTTAACACTTGTGGAATCATAATTATGTGCCACACATTCAATGATATATTTTGCATTCATGTGTTTATTTTCACACACATCAAGCTAATGAGGGAGTTATCACCTGTCAATCCTATTTTCATATTTCCAGGTACAGGCTCATGGCAATCTGCTTTCTGAGATTAAAGTAAATTGGTGAACTGAGGTCCAAAGCATAGCATCTAAGTTCAAGTAACTAAACTCGCATAACATTATTTATGATTATAGAATAATTAGTTTTCTTTGAATTGGAAAAAGATATGAAAAGGATTCTATAGCCAGATACTCAAATAAACTCATCTTTATATTTACTTGGGATGCACAAATGAATTGTAGCTGACTGCACATCTGCTGAAAAAGGAAATGTATACTCAAGGTCGTTTTTAAAAAGGATTTGTTTATTTATTTGAAAGACAAAACTGCAAGCAGAGATGGAAGAAGAGAGAATGCTCTTCTGGTTCACTCCACAAATGGCTGAAAAGTCAGAATAGGGCCGTGCTAAAGCAGAAGGCCCGTCCAGGTCCTCAACATCGGTTGGCAGGAGCCCAAGTATGGGAGCCATCTTCAGTGCTTCCCCAAGTGTGTTTGGAAGGAGGAGCAGAAGTAAGAATCACAGCCAATGACTTAACTCATAGTGCCACCTCGCCTGTCCCTATTCAGGATCTTAATGATCAGACAGGTCCTGCTTGATGTTTGTAACTCCCCCTACCCAAGAAGAAACACTTCTGTTGTTTTTGTTCCTTTTTAAAGAAACTCTAGATACTATCCTCTAAGGTGAACTGGAACTCCCCAAGCCCCAATATCTACAGAAAATCATCTGGAGGGTTTGTTACAGGTCAGTTTGCATGGATCCTACATTCAAAGACCCTGAATCCGTGATTCTGGCACAAGGCTTAGCATTTTACCACTTTAATAAGTTTCTGAATGATGCCAACACTGTCAGCATAAAGACCATAATGTAAAGACAACTATAAGCTAAGTTTAAAGTTGTTCGGTTGGGTAGGCTTTCATACTGTGATGTTTTGGGCCGAGGTTCTAGCTTATTGTAGCTCTAACAATTTACCATTTTCACAATTGGGAAAGATACAGATCTTTTTGGTTACTGAATTTTGGGGATGAATCTCAGTGGTCTTGGAAGAGGTCCACATTTGAGGAATAGGGAGACTCCTAAAATAGGACATATAACGTTGCAGTTAGAGGTGCAGGAACCTGTTTCCTACAGACTCCTGATTTCAGGAGCACTGTGGTTACTGATGCTGCTTATCTTAAACGATGAGCCAATGCATGTGTGGTCTTGGAAGTAGACAGAGTGTCTTTGATGATTAAATATCTGTCAGAGAGGTTGGCATCTGTGTGGCTGTGGTTTAAGCTGCTGCCTCGCGTAGGAAACCTGAAAGAAGATTCAGGCTCCTAGCTTTAGCATGGCCCAGCCTAAGACATGGCAGCCAACTAGGCAGTGAACCAATAAATGAAAGATCTCTCTCTCTCTCTCTTGCAATATACATACATACATATATATATATATATATGTATATATATATATTCTGCTCTCTGTGTGCATCTGACTTTCAAATAAATAAATAAATCCTTTATAAATGCCTACATGCATAAGTAGTGCTACATTTTTTGAGTAAGCCATATTTAGCTGCCAGTAGTCTTTGAATTCTGTGTGTCAGTCTGATCTTGGTCTCTGTGGTTAGATTTCTGCTCTCCTCCTGTATTTTTAACTTCCCCATCTCACCCTTTAGGGGGCAAAAAAAGGAACACATGTCATTTGACTGAAGGCCCTAAAGCCCACCCATGTAATTAATCCAAACTAAGCTGGGTTGCTCTGATCCTTTAACTTAATTTCATCATTTGCCAGTGTGAGGATGTTGATTTTTTTGCCATATCAAGTAATCATATTATTGAATATTCCAGAGTAACAAATTGAATGGACTATTTTATATTTATATATATATATGCCTGTGTATACATATGCATGTATTAATGATCAAATATTATACATATATATTTACATATGTGTTATAGATAGATATGTTTATTATATATGTATATGGAAAAAGAGTTTGTTTCAAGGAATTAACTCAGATGATCATGGAGCTAGCAAGTCCAATATGCACAAGATGCTCCAGCAGACTTAAAACCACTGGATATGATTTTCTTTCCAGTCTGGAGATGACCTGCAGCATGGCCCATGTTGCAGGTCAAGGCAGCCTGCTGGGGAATTCACTCCTGTTTGAGCGAGCACAGTCCTTTGTTCCCTAAGCTTTCTGTTACTAGAAGAGAAGTCAAACTGGTTTATCTTAAATCTACTGATTTCAACTTGAGTTTCATTCAGCAACACACTTCCAGAGGACACATAAAATTTCCCATTACAGTAATATTCAGAGGTTCTGGGCCATAGGACCTTGATCTCTTAGGCAATCACCATTCAGCCTAGCACAGGCATGTTCAGAAAGCAGCTGGCTTTGTGTAACAGAAAAGGTATTCTATAAATAAGCTGTCTACATGGTCCACTGCCATAAAATGCTGAGATCACTCCACTTAACAACTGTTTTAAGATTCCAGCTGATCCTTTTCCTAACAGAAGCAAAAGGCATGAACAAACCTTGGATCCTCGTTACTGCTCATCTGTATTCTTTGTGCTGGATCCCTTTCTCCTACCTAGACAATAGGGCAGTTTCAGTCAAGATATGTTGAGAAATAAGAATACTTTGGAAGGTGGGTATCACTGGTGTTAGAAAAGTCATATGTTTCCTGAACACAGATGGAGAGGTTGATATAGGAAAAGAGGTTTCTCCAATTATTCACTGTCAGGAAAGGAAAGAGGTGACAACTGCTTAACATAATTACTGAGCAATCACAAATATTGCTCTTTTTACTTGCATTCAAACAGCATCTTTTATTCTAAGATTTAGATACTTTTATTAGAAAGGCAGATCAGATTTATGGAAAGAGGGAGAGACCAAGAGAAAGCTCTTCCATCTGCTGGTTCACTCCACAAGTGGCCACAATAGAACTGAGCCAGTCCAAAGTCAGGAGCCAAGAGCATCTTCCCAGTATCCTATGAAGATGCAAAGTTCCAAGTCTTCAACACATTTTCCATTGCTTTCCCAGGCCATAAGCATGGAGCTGCATGTGAAGTGGAGGAGCCAGGACATGAAGGCAAGAACCAATGCCCATTTGGCTTCCTGGTGTTTGCAAGGTGAGCATTTAGCCAGTGAGCCATTGCCCTGGGTCCCAGGCAGCATCTTTTTGCTAATTAGACATATGCCAGCACCATTCTGGTGTACATGGTGCTTTTATGTTTCCTGAAATATATTCTATGCAGCTCCCAACTGTACAACAAATTTCTGCTTGGACATTGTTGTACCTGTCACCTCCTTGATGAACCAACCACTCGCAGATTCCAAACTTCGAACATGACTTCGTTACCATAACTTACATAGTTTCATCTGATGTAGCTTTCTTCTATTAAACTTATTGAGGATAGTTTTTCCTTCTATTTCAGGCTGTATAACATTATTCATTTTTTAGAAAGATATATTTAATTTGTTTGATCGACAGAGTTACAGGGAAGGAAGAAAAGCAAATTTTCCATCTGCCAGTTCACTCCCCAGATACCTAAAACAGTCAGGACTGAGCCAATCTGAACCCAGGAGCCTAAAACATCATCCAGGTCTCACATGTGGGTGGCAGAGACTTAAGTACTTGAACCATCCTCTGCTGCTTTCCAGGATGCTTTAGTTGGGAGCTGGATGGGAAGTGGAACAACCAGGACAGGAAGCAGTGCTGATGTGTGACATAGCATTAACCTGCAGTGCCACAATATCCCAGGTCTTAATTAACACTTGGTCTCTAGTATACACTAACTAAAAATGCATTGAAATAAGAATGAGAGCCGAAGACAAACATGGAATGAGAAGAGAGGGAAATGCCTAATGAAGGACAGAAGAAAGGAACAAATAAAATACAATGTTGCTGGCTCCTTGGCATTCCATTTCAGAATGTCAGCTTGAGTTTAGGCTGCTCCGTTTTCTGCTTGGTAATGAACATGCAAAGGCAATGGAAGGCAATACAAGTGACTGGTTCCCCGTCATCCATGTGTAACAAACACCTGGATGAAGCTCTCGGTCCCTGGTTTCAGCTTGGCCCAGCTGTGTCCATTCCAGCCACTTGTGAACTGAACAGCAGGTGGACGATTCTTTATCTTTCTCTCCATTCCTCTCTGTCATTCTGCCATTCAGATAAATACATTCATAACAGAACATAAAATTGTGACATCTTTGCTTTCTTCATTTTCCAGAAATTATTATTCAGGATCGGAGTTCAGTTCCTTTTGCCATTTTAACAAATTCTATCAAACATCAACACAAGAGCATTTCTACGTAAACTATTCTAGAAATTGGAACCATATGGAAAGGTCTTTGATTTGTTCTGCAAATACAGCAGAATCTAGAGATCAGCTAGCACCCAAAACTAAAGCCCAGTTCCATATAATTCACCAAGATACTGGAAAGTTCCTCAGAAATTAAAAAAAAAATCATCACAGTTCTATAAATAGCAATAGCAAAACATAAAACATTAGAAATAAGCCTTTTGTTTCTAGGAATACAAAATTGGTAAAAATTAAGAAATTTGTAATAAAGTTCTTCACCAACTTAGTACTTTAATGAAAAACATTGGAAACATGACTTCTTCGGTAGTCAGATTGTGAAATGATGTTTATGTCTTTTAATTTATTACTGTATTATGTGGTCTCAATTATTCCATTTTTGTACTAGATGTCTTTTCCATTGGCAACTAGAGGAAAAAGGAAAGAAAAAAAACATTTTAAAAATAACGAAGTCATATATATTAATAATTTGTCAAATAACATTGTTCTAAAATTATAATATTCTCAAAATTATATATTGAAATGATTTAATTTTCACTACTAAGATAACGAACGGTGAATAAAACAGGCAACAAACTTATGAGCTCACGCTACAAGTCCAAAATAACATAGCAGTTGGATTCAGTACTTTGAGCATCACATTTTTTAAAGAAATTCCTGTATGGGCTAGTGACTCATTAACAGGAAAGTTCTTTTTTTTTTTTTTAACTTATATGGTTTATTGGAAAGGCAGATATACAAAGAGGTAGAGAGACAGAGAGGAACATCTTCCATCCACTGATTCAATCCCTAAGCAGCTGTAACAGCTACAACCGAGCCAATCCGAAGCTAAGAACCAGGAGCTTCTTCTTGGTCTCCCATGTGGAACCAGGAACCAGGAATTCCATCTTGGTCTCTCACAAGCGTCGTAGGGAATCCAAGAATTTGAGTCCACATGTGTTACATACCAAAGTGCATAATACGAGTAGGGGTAGTCCACGTTCAAGCTGCCTCACTCCTGGATCAGCTCCCTGCTAATCCTCCTGATAAAGCAGCAGAGGACTACCTCTCTTTTTGGATGCCCAAATCCACAGGGAGCTGTAGGAACATGGTTCTTGCTTGGTCCAGTCCTTGCCTTTGGTGAGTGTAAAACAGGTGGAAGAGTCAGACTCTCTCTCCCTCTCAGTATGTGTGTTTTCTCTCTGTGTTCTTCTGTATTTAAATGAATACATTAAATATATTTAAAAAAAACAGTAGTTACTCTGAGATAAAAGCTTGATATAGTGCCTATTCTTTTCAATTTCTTCATTTCGTAAGCTAAACAGAACTGTTTTTGTATAAAGAAAAGCCCAAAAATGATTTACACTTGAGAAACAAATCACAGAGATGCCAAAATAAAATATTATGCTACATTTTAGAAGTCTTTTCCCCTTTATTACATATTTTTCATTTTGATTGACATAAAAATAATAAATGTTTCTGTGAACAGTGTGAACAGATTCAAGGTCTATATACAGTGTGCAGTGATCTAATTAGGAAGGATATTTGACATTTCGAATATTTGTTGGGCACACTCAAAATCTTCTCTATTGGCTTTTTTGAAAGGCACAGTTACTTATCATTAATTGTGAACTCCCATGTGTCCTAAAACATAAGAAATGATTGTTCTTGGAGCTGATGTGGCAGCACAACCTACTAATCCTCCACTTGTGACACCAGCATTCCAGCTGGGCACCAGGTTCTAGTTCCTGCTACTGCATCAACCATTCAGCTGTTTGTGTACAGCCTGGGAAAGCAGCAGAGAATGGCCCAAAGGCTTGAGACCCTGCACCTGAGTAGCAGACCTGGCAACAACTCCCTGGCTCCATTTGGGCTTGAACCAATGGATGGAGGATCTTGCGCTCTCTGTCTCTCTTTCATTCTGTCTACAAATTGTTCAAGTAAAATTGAAATAAACTTTTCTAGACACCTGTGGATTATTCGACACACCAAGCTGGCATTTTTCCCACAATCTGTCCCCTAGGTGCTGAGCCCTGCCCACCTCAGTCCCTCTAATTTAGAGGCAGATGCTTTTCGGGCTGCATCTGTCTGTAATCCTGAGTCTTTGGGCACATGCAATACGCCTGGCACAGTGCACACAAGAGGCATTTATCTTTTTTCAGTATTGGAAACCTTAAAACATGTGTGTGTGAATATCCTTTAAACACTTCATAGAGACAGTGGACAAAGAGATTAGGACATAATTTTGTCTAGAATTAGGTGTTGTTAATGTTTAGGAGGAGACTTTGATGATATCACCCCTGACTTCCTATTGAGAAATTTGGATTCTGCAGGTTGCTAACCGTCCTTGAATCACATTGCTGTGAGTGTCTATGTGTGTGTGTATGAAAACTTCAATTTTCACACAGCTCTCTTCACACTAAGGTCTTGGAATATTCCTCACTTGCACTTTTTTCTGTTACTTTTCAACAACTCCTACATTGATATCTGAATTTTAGAATGAATTTTGACACATGAAACGTGATACTTTTTTCCATTCTAAGGAGCTACTAACGCTGTTTTCCCACCAACTGAAGTCAGAAACACAATGATGTATTATTTCTAGGCGAGAAACGCTAAGGAAATTGGTGTGTTCTCATTAAACTCCTTCTGGCATTTTGCGGGGAGAAAAACAAATCCAGAATTGTATTTTGTAATTTGATCTTTACTTTCAGGAACAACATCATTCAGCTAATTTAGCCACGGACAAATAGTTGGGTTTTTGAACAACTAAAATATATGGTCAATTTTTTTTAATGTATTTGAAAGGCAGAGTGACAGAGAGAGAGATTTGCCATATGCCTGGAACAGTCGGGGCTGGGTCAGGGCAGAGCCAGGGCTCAGGGGTACATGACACTTTCTCAAGCCCATAGTCCATCCATTGTCTGCTGCTCCCACTGTGCGTTAGCAGGAATTAGACGCATGGGGTGGGCTAGACTCAGTGCTCTAATATGGCACGCAGGTGTGCTGTTCTGGCAAATTACTCCTCAAGAGTCAGTGATCTTAAAACGTGTAAATAAAAGGAGAAAGGAACAACTACCGTTGTTCTTAACCCATTCCCGCTCCCAGTACAGAGCATTCGGGATAACTGAGCAGAGAGGCTGGAGGGAAGCTGAAGCAGTCCGAGGACAGCGAGTATTGCAAATGGGAGATGTGTGCGGAGAAAGGATGACAGTTCTTTGAGTTCCTTGCCCAGTCCTTGTAGACTATTTTCCCATGTTCCTTTTATTTTCATTTCCTTTTTAATAACCCTCCCTGTGAATTCTACCTCCCTGAAGGTAGAACCACGGATTGATTGAAAGAACCACGGATTCCTTAGAGCCAACGAGATTTGGGCACAGCTGAGGGAAGACCATTGCTGGAACAGACAATGTGTATATTGGTCGAGTGCTGAACAAAATAATATAGTATTAGAGTAACAAAATTATCTAATATATCTCAAATTATCCTTGTCGATTTCTGCAATGAAAGATTGGAGGCCACATGAAATTAGGAACTACCATCAGGGCAATGGCCTCGTGTCATTATTACTTTCCTGTCCTCTCTTTCTAGTATTAGTTTGACATAAAATTCTAACATGCCCTTTTCATCAGTAATGGCATTGGCAATGGGATAATCAGTCCTGTGGAGAACATATGTGGCCATATGTATATATATCCATATAGATTTATATAGATCTATAAATGAAATTTCTCAAGGTCACTGGGCAACACAGTTATCTTGCTCATAAAACCTGCCAGAGTGAAGCACCCAAGAGAAAAACCATAGTGACAATTAAGATAGTTATAGTGACAAGGAAGTGGAACGAATTTCAGTATGAGTCCCTGGGTCTTCAGTGTAATCAAGGAATTATCAGAGCAGCCACTGGTCATTCCTTCCTTTCTCTTCCCAGATTCCTTAGTCACACGTTTTTTATGTGTCCCTTTATTGTGCTAAGTGCACATGTAGATTGATAAAAAATAACAGATACGATTTCTGTGCTGATGAAAATTATGATCATGAAAGGTTCCAGAAAATGACTTTGCTGAGCATGATGGCGAGGGAGGAGATGCACCTCGTGCTTTTCCTGCTCTGTCAAAATTATAGCATGTACTCATTCCATGTTTTATTTATTTAAAAAATATTCATTATATTTGAAAGTGTTATAGAGAAACTAGGAATGAGAGACAGGCAGAGAAAAGAAAGAAAAATCTTCCATCCACTGATTCACCCCTCTGAGTGAGTGGACCCTCTGCTGCCCAGGATGGTGGAAGACCTATGTCCAGTGACTGAGGGAATTTTGTGACAAGGTGTGTGATAGATATGACATGCCTGGATCTTTGGGCTATAACCATATCTGGCTTCAGGGGCTCAAGGCTCAGTGCTCAAATGGAAGAGCAGAAAAATACTCATGTGCAAGGGGTAGGTGAGATGCCCAGCATTGAGGATCTGCTGTGGGACACTGGTTCGTCTCGGCAGGCAGAGGCTGGTCCTGTGACCCTGCCAACTAATGGGATCTTACCCACCGTCACCCCACTGATGACAGAGTTCTACCAGGTGCAACTTGGATTTGCCCTTGGAACTTTGCCCCACCCAGAGCTCCCTGGCCACACCCAGCACACACTTCTGGAGATGGATGAAGGACAAGATGCTTCACGAAGCCACAGAGATATATGTCAAAGATAAATACTGCCAAAAGAGAGAACCAACAAGCATTCCTATAAATGCAGGAAACATGAGCAAGGAAGACAATATGATTCCTCAAAAGAAACACAGCCACACTTTACTATTAGAAGGACAATAAATAGAAGGATAAAATATGTAATGAATATAAATTACTCAAAAACACAGGGAAGTAAGTTTATTCAAGAAATCCATACATTATACAGATGAAAAGTTATTCCAGGAGTTAAAGATATTTAGAAGAAACCAAACTAAAATATTAGGAATGAAGAATTCAATATCCCAACTGGAAAACACTGTGGAAAACCTTAGCAGATATGATGACACAGAAGACAGAATATCCAAGGAAGAAAATTCCAGAAGATAATCTGAGTCAGACCAAAAAAAAAAAGGGGGGGTAGAGAGAGAGAGAGAAGAAGAAGAAGCATAGGAATAGAAAGATTAGGAAAAGAAGAAAAGGAAGCTGAATGGGATGTGTGCTGGGTTGGCCCAGGCTAGACTGCTACACATGCTAGCAAATGCAGGAACCAGGGCTGAGAGATCAGCTGGTTGAGGGAATTGAGTGTTGCACTGACTGGGCTATAGTTCCTTCTTGTGTGCATAAGGAGTGGGTTTGTTATGGGCTGCGTCAGGCTAGGCTACAGCACCCACTGCTTTGCATGGGAGATGGGACTAGGGGCAGAACTGATAAAGCAGCAGCAGTCACCAATATGTGCAGCGGCTAATGTGGATGTCAGACTGAACTGAACCCCACACTGGCTGGCTGATCATCATCCCAGGGAAGGTTCCTTGGGGAACTCCCTAACTATAGCACCAGACTCAAAATCTGGCCAAAGGGAAAATCACAGAATATATGGTCCAACCTTGGAGTTGCTAATACCTATGTAGTGGACAGCTTGTCCAGACGTACATGGGGGGGCCTGACAAACAGATAAGTTAGCCCAGTAAAAGACATGAGTGCCTCTTCAGAAGAAAGAAAACAGAGCAGGCTGGGCAATTCTCTTGACCTAGCTTTGGTAGCAGCTGTCTGTGTGTGGATATGCTGAGGTGGACTTGGTCAACCGATGGATCTTGGAAAGATTATTTTAACCCTCAAGCAATGAAACCAACAATGTCTCAGAACTATCAAAGCCACTCAAGCAATATCCTCAGAACATTCTTTCCCTTATGGGGGGCGGGCATCCCCCATACCCAGGTGCTGATATGGTTTGCCTGATGTAGTTCTCCTCCCTCTGGGTACGTGGGAGAAAAAGAACAAAAAAAAAAAAAAAAAACTGGAAACATCTTTCTCATCCACCATTTCTCAGCCTTCTCCACTCTAATTGGTGGTCCGCATGCTTGCTTAAGTATCTTTCTCAACCATGTAAACAGCACTAAAAATAAAATTAAACTTTTTTTAAAAAAATTAAGAAACAGATAATCCACAATTTATGTACATAGATCCAGAGGGTAGGAAGCGAAAAAAAAAAATACCTTTCATGTGTTTGTGGTCCTCAAACCCTTGATATCAAACCTAGCTAAGGGGAACATAAGAAATGAATGCATGTATTCATTTCTTTTTTAAACATAGTTACACACTAAAAGAATGAACATTGTCACAGATGAAACAGCGATATAGTGCATCTGAGGCACTAGAATTGTTCTGGCTTTTTACTTCAAGGTTGGTAATGGCACAGATGCATACACACCACACAGCAGGCTTCGGGGTAGTGAGCCTGGGAATTAGGCAATCCTGCACCAACCTACATGCATAGCTATAACTCTGTAAAGCATTTGAAACATCCAGGAATGGTGGAAGAGGTACAACACCTTTCCTTCTGTAACCACTTAATTTTAAAACAGATTATCATGATGTCATGATACACATTATCTAATTTTTAATGTTTCCCTGAATTCCAAAAGCTTTTAGCCTGTTCCCTCACTTATTCCTGTAAAAACTCAATCTTTGTTCATGAGCATTAACTAATCTAAATACACAATCCTAATTGCAGATGTTGAAAGATGGTAAATCAGAAAAAAAAAAACCAACAGCATGAAAGACGTTTCCTTAACTTACAAAAATGGTATTTTGGTTTCCCCGAACTGTATCTTCCCTTAGAATTTGCAGTCTTTAATATCTGGCTGCATGGCGTGGCAACCTTCCAACACACTTAAAGAGCTCAGAGGAGTCACGCAATGTATATTAATCTACTGTGAAAACAAATAACGAGTGCCTGCTTTCTTGCAGTTTCAGCCATTAATGTTGGGGGCTAGTATTGATGTGTTCTATGCAGCTGAGGCAAAGGCCTGCAAAGGGAAACTCTCAACATTTCAGTAGCATGGTTTTTGATTTTTTTTTTTTTTTGAATCTCTGGTCTTGCACACAGAATACCTGCCTCTTCATTTCAATCTTATCTATATTATCCACTGATAGAGAAATATTAAAATAACAAACATAAGCTCTGTTTAATCTTTGCACCAATACTCTGCAAGGTCTGGTCACACCAATGAGAATCTCCGTGGTTGGAATGGTGCAAATAAAAGCCCAATAAGGAAAGAAAGCAACAAAAGACCCTTTGCTTTCCAGCATTGCAATGCTTCTGATGCATTTTCTGAAAGCCACCCAAGTCTAACTATTTATTTTAACTAAAGTAATCAAGATTAATATCAGCAGTTATGACACACACTGTTTGCTAAAGAACACATAGAACTATTGCTCAGGGCAAGCTTCATTAAGAAATCAGATAAAATTAGTAAAACTGATTATATTTCAAAACTCAGCAGCAGCTAAAATTGCCATTCAGGAGCTTCCAATTAACACAATTGGTCTTGTTCACAATCAGCTATTGTAATCTCATTAGCTTATTATATTTTAATCATTGTGATATCAGTACAGCAGAATTTGTCTTATTTTACATGGCTAATGACTGTCCAAATCGGGTGTGTGGCCCATCTAACTTTACACATGCGCACAGACCTCTGGAATTTGGCATCTCTCTTGTCCTTTTAGAAATGATCTTGATGGAGTGTCGCATGCACACGTATCTCCCCACTCTGGCAGTGAGGAAGCACTCTGGAAACAGACATCTAATTTGGCATGCACTGATGGGAGGGATTAATTATATAGCTGACACTGTGCCCGAAATGATTTTGGAATGGCAGAAAGGATTAGAGAGAAAGGGGGAAAGAAGAGAACTTCCAGAGCGGCTGTGTTTGCCCTCTTTATTTTCCTATCTTGTTTCATGAATATGTTCTGAAGATAGTGATCATGACAAAATCACAAAGGATTTTTATTTGTAGAAAGGTGGAGTCTCCATCCATGTGGACAATGAGTGTTTCATTGGTACCCAGTCTTGCCTGCTGCAATGAGATTATGTTCTGTTGATGGGAACTGGGATGTAGCAGCCCTCTGCAAAAAAGCAATAGGTTGCCCTATTTTCTGGCTGAAAATGCTGAGTGTTTTTATGAACTGCCTATATCTTGCACACCAGGGATGTGTCTGTGGCTAAAGCCGTAATAGGATTTTCCTAAATGATACAAAAATACGAATATTCTGACCAACCAGCTTGCAGAAGTTGCTTGCTTTCCACCAAGCCTTAATACTGTGTTTTTTCTTCCCTCTTTTAAGCCTAAGCTTTGTGTGAAGGCATCCAGGATCACTAATTGGGTTCTGTGCGATGGAGAAGCCAGGCGGTCTGCCAGTGTGTGTGTAAATCCTTGCTCCTGGCAGCAAGGGGGAGGGAAATGTTCTGAGCTGTTCATCCTTGGAAATTCAGAAATTCTTCTGTTTTCTCAGAACCCCTCTGTTGCTTAGAGTAGTTAAGTCTCATTTTATCTTCAAGAAATTCCGCTGTTAATATGTGAATGCCCATAAATAAATAAATGAGGGGCAGAGTGGCTTTATAAATCCCAGGAGAGAAAGTTAAATGAAAATGAAGAGTAGATTCCTTCTGTGACTCTCATATTACCCTACCTAAGCACTAAAAAGGTGAATGTTCATCATTATTAAAATCATTCAATTTGTGTCTTTAATTATAACTTTTGGGGGCATGAATGGCTCCAGAGAAATTAGTCTTCTATTTGCTCCATGAAAGAATTTAATAAGTAATACATTATGTTAACTGATTTTTAAAAATCCATTTAATTTTCCCCTGAATTCTATTTTAGGATGATTGAGTTCTGATACCACAGAAATTCTTATCCAGAACTCTTGCTCCGACAGTCACAGACACGGGTTTCCTAACACCGAGGTCCTGATGTTCGTATCTTTGTGATTTAACTCATAGACTGTCAGTCCTGCTCGATTTGAGCCACAGCATGGTTAGCCACTTACTAACCAGCAGTCATCTCGGATTCCTCTCATGGAAAGCTCCTCACAAGGTTTGCATCATGGGCCCAGGTTGCCTCCCAGCCATCATCCATCCTCTCGCATATTTAGAGCTGTTACAGATATCCAGGCAATAGATGCTCTTTGCCCTGTCCAGTCCTGATTTGCAGAGCGGTGTCCATTGGGATACGGAGTCCACCTGGGACACACGACAAGAAGAACTTGAAGTCTTTAATATTTTTTTCTGAGGACGCTGGATTGTTCTGTGCACCAACAGTTGCAAACCACATTTCGGAATGTGGCTTTACGTGGATCAAGAGGGGAGGCAAAACATTGAAGATGCAGCAATCTCACAATTTTAAACAGAGAAAGTTTTTTCCAGGCAAACTTTAAGAGTAACTATCAGTATAAACATATGTGCACAGACATACAATGCCTGTATCTGTATTTAGAGGTCAAATACATAAGACTTTCTTTATCTACAGACACATATATTCACGAATAACTGTTAATGGTACTCTGCCAAATGTGAAAACACTGAGCTTTGAATAACTGTTGTGTAAACTTTCATTGCCTACACATATACAATACCTATTGTGGGTTGATGCTGTTCAGTTCAGCAACTTTTAAAATTATGGTTGTCAGGATACAGTTCCTTAGGCTTCGGAATCTCCCCCTCAACTCTTCCCAACCCCCATCCTCCCACTGTTTTCCCCTGTAACATATAACATTATTATATTGTCCTTCACCAACAGCCATAAGCCCTTCATTCTTCTGTTTAAGTGTATCATGGCGTTGTGGGTATAGACAACAGTGGAACATCCAGCATTCGATTGTTAAGATACCCTTAGCTGTTTCATTGGGACTCCATCTTTTATTCAGAATTGGAGATGCATGCTACAATGTACTTTCACGTCATTGTATTGTTTCAATACATTAGACCTCAGGTTACAGCATCAAAGACTTTTGTTTTTTAAGATTTGATTATTTCTATTGGAAAGGCCTATTTAAGGAGAGGAGAGACACAGAGAAAGCTCTTTCAACCTGTGGTTCACTCACCAAATGGCCGCAATGACTGGAACTGAATCAATCTGAAGCCAGGGGCCAGGAGTTTCTTCCGGGTCTCCCAAATGTGTGCAGGGCCTCAAGACTTTGGGCCATCCTCCACCAATTTCACAGACCATAAGCAGGGAGCTGATGGGACTTAGAGCACCCAGGACATAAGTCGGTGCCCATAAGGGTTGCTTGCGCTTGGTGGTGAAGGATTAGCAAGCTGAGCCATTGTGCCAGCCCCTACCACCAAAGACATTGACACTGTTACAGACAATTTTGATACTGTGTGATAATCCCGGTGATTTTTGCTTATCTTGTTAGAATGAATGTCAATAAAATCTTACGTCAGTAATACCATTCAAAATAGGTAGAAGCAATTTATTTATTTGAATTGAGACTGGGTTAAGATCCCATTTTATTATTTTCTCTTTTTTTGCCACCTGTTATAGAAATTTAATGAACTTAAACAATTCAGGACGATTTAAAAATCAGCATAATACCAGCCACATAGTGAAGGCATTGGATGCAATACGAGAACGGGAGAAAAGGAGGTGCTATGACTGAACAAAGGTTTCCATGGATTTTACAAAGATGTATAAATCAGAGATGACAAGAAGCGCAAACGCAAGAAGATTGTAACTGAAGAAAGAGAGCAGCCCATGAAAAGGGATGAATGAAGTAGCACATGCGGACAGGAAGACGTCAGAGCATCCAGCAGCGGATGGGAACTGTGTGAAATGAGAGAGATGCAGGACCGCGTGGGCATCAGGGAGGATTCCAAACACACACGAAATACTTGCATTTTAGCATATGGGAATGGAGATAGGATTGATATTTTTTAAGAAAACGTATGACCTAATGAAACTTGGTTTGTAGATACGTGTCTGCGATGTGGCGACATAGTCTAACGGCATTAAAAGTAGATAAAGGTGAAATGGTTTAATGATTTAATGAGTTTAAATAACTAAGGAAAGGCTATATTCCTGAAAATCATGGTGATGATGAGAAATGAAAAAGAGACTTGGAAATTTAACGGACAATCTAGACAAAACAGTCATGCAGTTCACCAACGTCAGAAAGCTAGGAGGATAAAGAAGAATAACAGATTGATGCTTGTTGGAAAGAAATATTGGAATATAGCTATTGATTTAGAAGTATGCTACCATACAGGTTCATGGGGTCAGGTGCATGATCTCTACAAAAATAAAAGTTGGGAACTCTTGGCTGAAGTTTAAAGCCTGGAGAGAATGGTTTATGGAGTTATTTACATTCAACATATATGTAAAAATAAAATCTATGAACATTCCATGAGCTGCTGCTGGAGACAGATATAATGGTGAACACAGGAGCAAAATAATTTCCTGAAGAATGCCAAACTTGGAAGAATTAGGTGTCCTGGGAAGGGAGATGATCAGGAAGAAAAGGCAGTGAGAAGCAACCCTGGGACCAAATAAAGGGAACCTTGAAACCCTGTCGGCACTTTCTTACACCACACTAAGTTGTTCCTGATCAACTGGCTGCTGCCTCTGTCGTAGGAAACTGAGGCTTCGCGCCATGAACTAAGCACGTGTTCGTATTTCTCTTTGGTGGATTGTTTCAAGCCGAATGCAGTACCACCTGAGTCTGAGGTTCCTGTTCTTTGTGTCCCAGTCCCCTGCTTCAGCCACAAGCCAGCCGGCCATCCCCTAGACTACTGGTGCCAACAAGAAATTGGCTTTAGAGAGTCACAAAAGGTTTTTGCCTATGGCTATGTGTCTTAAGTTGGACTGGACCCTCTCCCTGCATTGTTGCTGTCTGATTAGCCGGCCTTTTCCTCTGCCTCCTTAACCAGCTGTCTAGCAAAGGAGACGTCCAGGCATCAACCTAAGTTGACTGAGAACTAACACGGTTACCAGAGAGCAAAGTGGTTTGACATCCTTGTGCAATGGCCATGAGGACATTTTACCTTATGTTTTCTAAACTTCTCTTCGCTAGGTTGAATTCTATGAAATTGCTGCTCATGTAGGTCAAAAGGGTAAACATTAGCAGTTTCCAGCGGTTTGACCTACTTCATGTTTCTAGCTTGGTTCTCAGACTAAATGTAGCATGCAAAAAAGAAAAAAAAAATACAAAGTACCAGCTTTTAATTTGCAAATAACCTTAGATGTGTGAACCTCAGTCTGCTGCTGTCCAGGGAGGATCACACAGGTGCATCGTTGCTTCCGTGCTGATCTGGAGCTCCGAGGGCTGCATCCATGCCTTCACATCCCTAAGGTATTAGTCATTAAACTCCTCCTGCTGGGCTTAGTGACTGGGGAAGAGTCGGTAAACCTCTTCAAGTGTGGACACGCAGAAATAGTTCATTTGTTTATTCATTTAATTAAAAACCAATTATTCTTTTGTTCATTAAGTGAACATTTATCTAGTAGCCACCACGTGCCACTTAGTCGTGTCTGGTTCACGGGCAATTGCAGGCTTTAATCTGAGCAGCTGGGTGCCTCTTTATCATACAGCTTAATATTACCAGATAATTTTTAATAATTTCCAGCCACTGGTCACAGAGGGCTCTCAGTGCATTAGATGAGCCCTGCAAGGCCCTTGAGGTTGGATTCTATTGGCACCAATTAAGAACCAAGCAAGAAAACTCCCACAGTCACTAGCTTCTCAATTTGCACTTCCTAACTGTCTCTGAACGGATGATTCTCGCAATCCCAGCGTGGCCTGCCCCTCTTCCCTGTTCTCTAAGCATCGATACTAGTGCTTATCTTGCCCTTTGACCATGTTGACTCTCCATATTTTGCAACCATTGCATTCAGGGCCGGGTAGCTGTTGCAAGCAGCTGCCTTGTGCCCTGCGGAATATTCACCAGCAATCCTGGCTTCTACCAACAGTTCTTCCCCTTGAACTGTCCAATCTTGACAATCACCAACGACTGGTGATATTGCCAAAAGTTCCCTGGGGCGGGGGGTGGGAGGACGGACAAAACATCATATCTGGTTAAGAACAGTTATAATTTTTGCACAAAACGTGATTCAAGGTTTTCCTGCACCTATGTGTCTTAAGGTCACCACAGGGAAATACTTCTTCGCATTCATTTGCATTTTGATCTATGCACATCTCACACCACACATACAACAGCCACAAATAAGATATATGCGTAACCCCTTGACGATGCATACACTGCAATGGCTATTAAAGTCTTATTCGAATAAACGGTTTTACTGGAAACCAGGGCTGAGAGGGCTGGACATCTGTTATAATCTCTAGCATCTCGTCCATGGCTGACCTTGAACCCCTGTCATAGGTGAAACAAGCTGCTGTGTTTGGCCATATGTCAAAGAATCATTGGCCTTAGTACCCGTGATGAGACCCTCTCTGTTGCTGGATCCCTTGGACCTCTCTTCTCCTTTATAAATGAAAGCAAAATTATGCAATTGCCAAAGCCCTCCAAGGAAACAGCAGCTTAAAAATTCTCTCTGGTCGACTGGGGCCACGGTGGCACTGCCCAAATTCACTCTGTCTACTTCGCAGGAGTGTTTGGACTCCAGTGGTGCTCCAAGATCTGCAGGAACGAAGACACGGCTAAGGACATGGCTCGGTTCTCCTTCCTTTTATCTCTCACAGCAAAAAAAAAAAAAAGATCGTGTCTTTTGCTCAGGAAAACAGAATTAATTTAGAGTCTTTCAGCGATCTTGGCATGTAAAATAATGCAGCAGAACCCCAATTTTGAGACTGCTGTGATTGCATTCCCTCGTTAAGCACCCTAGATATCAATACTTAATAGTATTCTCTAAGCTCAGCCAGTGAAGAAAATAGGGTTGTTATCTATCAAAGCACATTTTAGTTTCTGACAAGTAAAAGGCAGCATGGGGAATGCAGGAAGGCTGAAATGAAAGCCTAAAAGAAAACTCATATAACATCTGGTGTCCTTTATCCCCTGATGGCCCTTCAGAGTATGATATGATGAGCTTGTTCTGATTTAAGACCTGATGATTTGGTTTGAAAAAAAAACAGGAGGAGGGGGCTGGATGCAGCCAGGCTGGAAGCAAACTGGGATACAAAAATCTGTTCAAATAATTGGAAACACGACAGATTTTTTTTTTTGTAACGGATGCCAGTGGCATCGCCATTGAATTTGTAAAGTGCATTATCTTATTGGTTTTAAAGTTTCCATCTCACTTATTTTCAGGAGGAAATATAAGCAAATCAGCCATGATGGATTACCTAATTTTCTGAGCTGAAGAAACCAGTTTTAGAAGATTGTGGATTCTTAGGTTATTAGTTAAGAGAAACATTGATCCCTCTTGAAGCTAAAGACAAACCTTCCAAGTGACTGGATTTAAAATGTTTCTCTGTTGTTCACATGGTATTGAAATAAATCCTTTCCATGAAGAAACAAAGTCTTTCTTTGCTTTTCTTACTTCGAGCCAAACACTAATAATTCTCTTGGGCCACAGATGTCAAAAGATTAGCAATTACACCACAAGAAATCATCTTTGATCAAGAAGCAGGAGGAGGGGGCAGAGAAACATCACTTCCTATCTACAAAACATAGGGCCACATTAATCCATTGCAAATTTCTGATTGCCTCATTTACAAACGCCGGAAAATAAAGAGAATCGATAAATTATACGACCATCTTTTTTAAATTAAACGAATCATTTCGGGTTCATTGGCTGTTGGAAGCACATGTGGTTATGAACAAGGAGGGGAGTTTTGATTTGCTAATCCGAACCTTTCGACAGCGGTTGACTTTGCAGATATCCAGAGTTTAATACTTCAATTTAAAATGGAATCAATAAAAACCTGTGCTTTCTGCCTTTTTTTTTTCCCCCTTCAAATTTGAAGCCCCGCTGTGAAAATGCAGTTCTTGGGCGTGTTTTTTTTTTTTTTCTTAAGGTGTGAGAATAATTGACATACCCTCACGGCGTACTCTTGAACAGAAATGATGGTCATGATTTTCCTTTTTGATTGTTTTTCTTCCTTTTTCTCTCCTTGTTCTTTTTCATGATTGTCACCTAGCGGGTAGCAATCCTTGAGCATCAGGGTTTCATGTGAAGGCAGTAGTTTCGCTGTAAAAGGAACCAAGCCAAGTTAACAACTTTTATACAAGTAGACTTTACTGTGAAATGTTATCTTTTGTTAGTTCAAAGGTTCCCCAAGATATAAATTCTTCAAAACTGCCCTGAGGTGCTGGGGATGTAAATTGAATATGTTACAATTTGTACACTGTTCCTCCCAGTAATGTGTATCTCCTCTGTGAGCGAGTGTTTGGGGATTTTTCAATTACTGGAGTCTGAAAACTCAGAGATTCTTTAGGGCAGGAAAAAAAAAAAAAAGCGCTTCTTCTCAAGCTTGAGTCAGTGATGTTCAAATTAGCTGCCAAAAGCACTGTGAGGATCTGTGTTCCAGATTTTACTAAACAGGGAAAAATGGCCCATTTTTGTCAAGGGGGAAAATAACCTCCCGTAAGCACATCCGTGAACACCTGGGGGATGGATTACGGGCGGGGTCCAAAGTGAGACGGATGGATGGTAGACTGATGCTAGTTCCAAAACACGTAAATGAGCATCTTTAGATGTTTTTAGGGTGAGGGCTTAAGAATGACCTCTAAGCTTACTGTTAACAATTTCTTGCAAGATAAGGAATGCGGGAAAAAAGTTAGAAAATGCTACAAGTCAGGCACACTTCAGATCAGCCAGTTCCAAATAGTGGGATGTCTGGCAATGATGATTTTCAAATTTCCATCTGATTCTAGCAGTCATAACATGTCTCTTTTTTCCCATCTCCAACTTCAATGTGATTCACTGGAGTTTCACTGTTTCTTCCATAGTTAGCCACAGACAGCTAGTGAAATAAGATTAAAAAGTCTTCACCCAGGAAAAAAAATCACCAAAGATTTTTTTCTTTCACCAAAGAAAGAAATAGCTTACCATCTTTCTGTTTAGAACATGGCAAAGACAGATTAAATTCAAGCAACATGCATTGCAGGGTATTTAACCAGGCTAAAGTGTGTTGCCAGGTAATCATCTTAGCTAAATGGGTGATATGGCTCGGTTTAATCGTTTATCTGAAAGGATTTCCTATGGTGCAATTTTAAATTCAAATACATGGTTCCACGTTGTTTAAAACAGCTTGATTTCCTAAGTAGGTCAGCTATTCTTGTGTTGTCATTTCATACAAGTTTTATGTCCTGTATGAATGCAAACTGCTTTTGAAAAAGAAAAAAAAAACGAAGAAACAAAAAGGTCACAAAATAGAGAATTCAAGAATTGTTGATCTGATTTGGCTAAATCTTTGCTGGTTTAAGACGCCTAGAAAGAAATCACACGAAAGAAGAGGGTTTATTCTACCACAAAGCAGATTTTTAAGAGGCTTTGCTAACACTCAACCTCAAAGTGCTTTTGACTTGTCGGATATTTTTCAACCCCGTTATTTCGAAAGAGACAATATGAGCCTGAGAAAGGCAAAGATCAAATGCCGCTTGTCTAGGCATGAATGACATCTTAAGTTGGAGGAACGCAGGTTAGAAACCTTCCTATTTCTGGTTAATCAACATTGATTGAAAAGCTACAGTGTCTAGGCAACAAATGACACAGAAGTTAACTGTCAATATCAGCGTGAAGATTGAGGCTTGGACATTCGATCCCAGGGACTTTACTATAAGTGAAATATGCTCACTAGAATTGCAGAAACTAATGCTGAGAAACTGCACCCAAAAAGTCCTTTCGTGGGAACCTAGCTGGGCTTCTCATGGGGTAAGAATGGCACTTCCCGAGCAGTGAATGCAGAATGAAGATGGGAAGGCAGCCGGACACAGGGTTGTGGAGTCCTCAGCACAGAGAAATAAACAGAGGCAGGAACATGTGAAATCACACAGCAGCCGCAGGCATCTACGCCTTAGCAGCACAGACAACAGACAACAAGTCGTCAAACACAAGAAGTTAGGATTGCTGGAGCTGGCCAGGACAGTCACCCCATGTCTGATGTCGTGTTGAGCTAAAGCAGTTTAACTAAGCCCAAGTATGTTTCACATACATCTTGATCAAAAGTTCGTGCTCTTGGCATGGATCGAGGTCATGATTTGAGACATTATCTAGCCGTGTTGAATTAATGGATTATTTTGGAGTTTTAAAAATTAAGCGACGTTGACATCTTTCAAAAATCACTTTGGCTGTCGTGCTAAACAAGCGAGGAACTAAGAGGCCAGTTCGCCAGAAATAAACTCAGCAGTTTCTTTCAGGTGAGACATTTGGCTGAACTTTCTAAAATCTCCTTAAACATATGAACACCCAATGGCAATTGAGCTTTAATTTTCCACAAATTGAGTGCACTATGGAAAGAGGACTCCATGGGTGGGGAGGGGAACGTTCTTGAAAATAAGCAATTGAAAAACTGAAAGGCAGAATTAGCTATACGTGTCAAATTGTCTTTGCATAAATGAATATTATTAAACCATAGATGCACATCCTAGATTGACAATCAGTATGTAAATTTAATAGAGCATTCTAGTGACAGAATTTGGTCCCCAGCATTTCATCGTCATTTACCAACTCTGGCTAAATAGATATTTAATGAGGGAAATTAGGAAAACAAAATCAAGAAATGGTTTTTGGTCTACCACAAACATGGAAATACTGCCTTGAAAGCAACATTAGTTCCTTGCGGGATTCAAAAAAATCATGCTACAACATGATATTTAGGAAGCTTGTAATTGATGAAATTTCATGAAAATCCATTTTTACATCGCTAATGCAAACCCATCACCGCTCTGTGTCAGCACTCAAGCCATTCGCTTAGTAAGATTATTTAGAGGAAATTTATATAATTTGTAATAGGACTAAGTATGCACTGTGTAAACACACCAGAGAACCAGTAATTCAGTAAATACACATTCCTGAGACACCCTAACCGCAGACTTCCTAGGTCACGGGCAGACTCGTGTTTCCTCCGATTCTTTTGCAATGGTTTAAATCACAGGCCAGTTCTCATGCTGGGATCCGCTCAGTCCCCGGGCTGCACCTTCCGGATTGGCTGCGAATGCATCCTGCCCACGAAGCCACTCTCTGCTGGCCCTGACAGAGACCACAGCTGCACCCCGCAGCCAGGATTCCTGGAAACGCAGCGTCCTCCGCGATGCTGCTTGCTCGGCTGTGAGATGATCCTGGCAGCGGCGGCACGCACTCCCACGCCCGGGCGCCTTGCGCGGGTCCTCGCTCACCTCTAAGCAGGTGCTCCCCGGGAACCCTCCGGCCGCGGGGGCCGCTCACCTGCAGCTCCTAGGTGCTAGGCGGCCTCTCTCCAAGGGCGAGCGGTAGGGGAGACCTGAGAAGAGCCAGGCCCAGGACGGGGGTCAAGGCCCAGGAAGGGAGGGGGCCAGCTCTGGGCCGTTTTCCATGCTACACTCCTCCCCAAGCCTGGCGGTGAAGTCAGCGTCGGGCAGTGACGGATCAAGAGCTCATCTGTCTGTGAGGAAAGAAGCCTACTGATGGTTCCCCAGTGGATGTAATTGTGCTCATTACTGCCCATTTACATTTCATCACTCGATTATCACAAATGCCTCATTACTGTGGAGCAGGCTTTGCCGGAGAGCCACTTGCGAACTATTCATTCCCCAGCTCCGATGTCACCAGCCAGGGCTGATTGGAAAAGGGGGAGGGGGAGGAACAGCCGAGGAGGGGCCAAGGTGAAAGAGGTCTTCTATCAGATTTGATTAAAGGCCGTGATTTAAATCGATATTTAATAAAGTGGCTGCTGCCGCCTAACACGGCCAATTCCCCGTGCAGTGAGCAGCGTCATCAGCAACCCCTCACCCGCCCCCGCTACACAACTCAATTGGGTTTGGTGCACCGGTGTGTCCCTCCAAAGTGCACCTCCGAAGTAATACATTTATGAACAGAGCTGATAGGTTCTAACTGGATTAGCCAGGCATCTGATGAATACAGCAGGCCAAAACAGTCTGCCTAAGCAGGGGAGTGACAGGACGCGTTGACAGGCGTTGCGCGGGTTCGGGAGCCCCACAGGGTGAACACTGCCCACAGGGCTCATGGGTGAGGACATCACGCCAGGCAACTTGGAGCAGCAGGCAGGTGCCAGGCAAAGGAAGGAAGCGTACCCCCCGCAGCAGCAGCTTTCCATCCATCCGGCAGGGCCCACCTCCCCAGCGCAGCCAGCCTCACAACTGGGTCTAGGTGTCCCGTGATTTCAATATGTAATGCAAATGAATAACGCATCCTTGGTGCTCAGGAACAGGAAATGTGGCGTGGCGAGAACTTCAGGCGGCAAGTTCACTCCCTAGGTGTTAACCTCTCTCAGACGGTAGATCTGGGCCAGGCAGATCCTACAAGCTTTGTCCGGTCATCCCAGGTGGGCGGCAGGGGACCAAACACTTGGACCATTTTCTGCTGCTTTACCTGGATGATCATTAGGGACCTGGATTAGAAGGGGAGCAGCCAGGACCAGAGTTAGTGCCCATGCGGCATGTCATCGTTGGAGGTGGTGTTTTACCCCACTACGCCACCGCTCTTTGAAAACCAGCCGAAATGGCCCATCCTTTGCAGCTGACACATGTAGGTCAGACACTGAAAGTGCAGTAAATGCCACTCTCTCTTTGTTCTGATTAGTATCTAACATTTTCACTTGCCTTCTCAATTGAGTACCTAATTTAAAGATAGTTTCCTGTATGTGGGGCAAACTTGGGTCCAATAAGATCTTATGTTGAAACTTTATTTGAGATTTTCTGATATTTCCGAGTCCCTAGATTGGCTTCTCAGTAACCTTTTATTTTGTAACTTACATTTCCCACCAACGCCAAAATACAAGTGGGTGTTGATAAAACTATAAATAGCTGCACAACCTATGTTATTTAATAAGGACCCCAAAGAAGCTGAGAGAGATAACACCAAACTCAAAAACAGGGGTCGCTGCAGGGAAGGGAACAGCAATACACATTCTTAGTATTATATTTGCAAGTCACATTGTAAAAGTGATTAAAAATTCAAATAAGTTAAAATGACACACACAAAGGTCAGAATGTTCAGAACCAGTTCAAATCCCAGCTGTTCCAATTCTGATCCACTTCTCGGCAAATGTGCCTAGGAAAGCAGAGGAGGCTGGCCCAAATGCTTGGGCCCCCGCCATCAATGCGATGCCAGACCTGGGTGGAATTCCCAGCTCCCAGGCCTCCCTCTGACTTGAACCTGGTCATTACATCCACTGGGGAATGAACCAGTGGGTGGATGCAGGATCAGTTTTTCTCTCTTTTTTTCTTTCTCAGTAACTTTGGATTTTAATGAAATAAATCTTTAAAACAGTAACTGTTTAAAAATTAGATTTCTAGGAAAGTGGACTTTTGACATTAATCCCTGTGTATCTGAAAATTCCTGTGTTCACAGAAAAAAATCTGTACATCCATTTCATGGTGACTCCGTTGATAATAACTGCAAGTTAGAAGACACTTAGTGGGGTTTTGAACTTTGGCACATCTGTACCATAACCACCCACCCAGCAAACACAGGGAACCCCACATTCATGTGTGCACCATCTTGCTAGCTCTCTAGGGAACTGGACTACTTGGAAAAGGTTAGTCTCCAAAGGTAACATGCCATATGACTCCATTTATGTAACATTTTCTCAATGACAAATTAAAGACAGTAGATTAGTGACTGCCATGGGGTGAATCGGAGTGTGAGGATGGTGGGGGGGGGCACTTGGAAAACATGAGAGAATTTTATGTCTTTGCTATGGTGATGCTAACACAGATTTACACACATGAAAAGTTGTGTGCAACTTTGCAAACACACACATACAAATGCACACCAGTGATTAAGAGCAGTACTGGTAAAATACAAATGAATTCTGTGGACCGTTGTCAATTTTCTGATTTGATAGAGTCGTTCTGTACGAGTTTATCAATGGAGAAAATTGTATGCCTATGCAGTGATCTCTTTGTACTATTTCTTGCAACTTGGTTAGACTAGAATTATTTCGAAATAAAAAGTCTAGGGGAAAACATCTTTCAGTTGTACATTTAAAGATAGATAATGGGAGGAAACTAAGAACTGAATAACAAAACTCTTAGAAGTTGTTTCACTTGTTGGGTGGGAGAAACCTGCCCCTGGAAGGAAGTACCTGGATGGTTCTGAGCTACAAGCTGTTTTAGACAATGCTCAGCTTTCGAATTTTAACAAAGCAAACCTCAACAAGGCGCTATTTTTCAATGATGGTGATGCATTTGGTTATTTGTTTTGTCATATCTGAAAAGGTAAATTCTACATCAAATGCCTATACATATATCTATGTGTGTGTGTAAAATACACACATATAAATGTATGCCAAAGAAAGCTCCAATATACTGGGTAACTCCCTAAATTTCCACCACAGCTGCCACTGGACCAGGCCAATCTGGGAGTCTAGAATTCAACTCGAGTCTCTCAGCCGGGTGGCAGGGACACAGCTGCTGACTTCATTCCTATTTCCTTGCTGTGTCTGCAGTAGCTGGCCACCAGAGGAGCTGGAGGCTGATGTGTAATCCAAGCACTCTTTCATAGGCCGTGGGCGTCTTAAGCAGCTAGGTTAGCTGTCAGGCTAGTGACCTGTCCCTGTGTTGAATATTCTAACCTACAAGTATGATGGGCATATCTACACAGCAACAGCCCCATGCCCATAAACTTGAAAGGCTGAATCACACAAAGCATGAATAATCTCTGAAAAATTCTCAACTAACACAGTCCAAGATTGTCTACTTAAGAGCTTAGGTTACCCAACAATGAAACAAGATCACTAGGAGTCAACTTAGCACAGTAGCAGATGGCCGTGCACGTGGTGGAAATCTCCCTTGATACATGTTGGCATATTTTTTGTGACCATTGTTTTGCTGGATGAAAGGATGTACCATCGATGGCCCATCACCTTAAAAGGGAATGACACCGATTATCTACTTATTATTCTTAGTTATTCTGGTTATTTAAAGTTGATCAACTCGACTGAGGTAAAAGTTACAATGTTCATTTCCTCTCACTCTGAATGGTTGTGTTTGGGCACATTCTTCTCTTCAGAGATTAAAAACAAAACTAACAAAAGATATTCTTTGACCGATATGAGTCATCATAAATTGAGATCCTGAGTCAACAGCTTCCACTTGGTGCTCTGATGAATTGTTGTGCACACAAGGCTCAAGTAACTCCACGTGTCAAATTTGGGATGAGAAAGAGAACGCTCCAAGCAGGTGCTTCTGGGCGTGTGCATCTCTTGGTTCCACGGCGATCACTCCACTTGCATTTCTTCACTACTTGGACTTCTGAGTCATTTCTTTCAAGAAGGTACTCCTCAGGGGTAAGAAGTATCTTTTAAAAACATACTTATGTGAAAAACTAGTTGTCTGATATCCTAGCAACTGCTAGAGGATACCACTGTCAGGAAGCAGGGACGATGAGATTAGACTAAGCCTTGGACAGTAGAAGCCTTGCTTCACCACTGACCATCATTTGCACTTAGCCAGCTCTCCTAAGGATCCCTGCAGGTGGTGGCAGTGAACAAAGGGTTACTTTCTTGTCTCATGAATGTGACAAGTCTTTGTCTTCTGTCTTTCTTTTGATCTCATCTCTCCCTCATCCTCACTGTCATTCTGGTTTTTCAACTCCTCCATATATCGTCTGTCTGGATGAAGGCAGTAAGTTCCAGAATGTTTTCTGTTTCCTGCCTCACCTCCAGGTCATCCTTCGCTCTGAGGACTGTGTAATCTTTCTAAAATGTATGCCCATGCACTCTCTGCATTCAAGCTCAAGTGTAAACCTCTCCTGACAGAAATGCTTTCCAGCTCTTAGCTGTTTGCCTGCATGTCATGGTTTCCTCGCCCTGGAATATGTTCTAGGACAACCCTTAACTTTCCAACAGGATTACGGTCCTTGCTTACATTTAATCCAGCACAGAGTTTCCAAGTGTTAGGATCACCATGCTTAATTCACTACATTGTAAATACCTGTGAATGCGCTTTCCTGTCTTCCATTTAGTTCACCTCTTATGCAATCAGGATTTTTTTTTTAATATCAAAGAGCAGATTCATGTTTTAAAATATATGAAGTGTGTTTTATTTTTCATTATATGTAATCCAATTGTTTGTTGTGGTGAGTTGGTATCATTGATTGAATAATGAAGCATTAAGAAAGCACTTAGGGCCCGGCACGGTAGCATAGTGGTTAAAGTCCTCACCTTGCACACCTGGGATCCCATATGGGCGCCAGTTCTAATCCCAGTGGCCCTGCTTCCCATCCAGCTTCCTGCTTGTGGCCTGGGAATGCAGTTAAGGACAGCCCAAAGCATTGGGACCCTGCACCCACGCGGGAGACCTGGAAGAGCTCCTGGCTCCTGGCTGCGGGTTGGCTCAACTCCAGCCATTGCGATCTCTTGGGGAGTGGAAGAGCTTCCTCTCTGTCTCTCCTCCTCTCTGTATATCTGCCTTTCCAATAAAAAAATAAATAAATCTTTAAAAAAAAGAAAAGCACTTAAATGTTGGGCCCGGTGCTGTAACCTAGAGGATAAAGTCCCTGCCTTGTATGTGTCAGGATTCCATGTGGGTGCTGGTTACTGTCCCGGATGCTCCACTTCCCAAATGGCTCCTTGTTTGTGACCTAGGAAAGCAGTTGAAAACTGTCCAAAGCCTTGGAACCCTGCACCTGTATGGGAGCCCCCGGAAGAAACTTCTGGCTTCAGATCAGCTCAGCTCCGGCCGTTGCAGGCACTTGGGGAGTAAATCAGTGGACAGAAGATTTTTCCTCTTTGTGCAATTCTGCCTTTCCAACAAAAATAAATATTTTTTAAAGGTATAAAATTGCTTAAATGTTATTATCTATTCACTATTGTTGTTAAGTAGAACCCTTCCACATTTTTCGTGATTTTAAGGACACTCACCCTGTTTGAACATTAAGAAAACTTAATACAAAAAATGTGGACACTGCTCATCTGGAATGACCAATGAAGTCAGAAACTATTGTCTCTTTCCAAGGGTTGTTTTCACTTTCTCATGTAGAGATAGGTAGATAGATAGATAGATAGATAGATAGATAGATAGATAGATAGATAGATAGATAGATAGATAATTTACTTGAAAAGCAGATTACAGAGAGAAAGATGGAGAAAGAGAGATCTTCTATCCATTGGCTCATTACCTGAAAGTGTGTTAACAGCCAGACCCGGTCAGACTGAAGTCAGGAAACCAGATCAATGTCTTAGTCTCCTGTGCAGCTTAGAGAGACTCAAATCCTTGAACCATCCTCTGATGTCTCTCAGTTCCAACAGCGGAAGCTGGATTAGAATCAGGGAAAGGCATGGGACCCTGGATTCAATGCACTCCAGGACCAGAGAACGGAGTCCCAGGCATCAGCTTTACCCACTGGGCCTTAAGGCCTGCCTGCTGACAACAGGGTTATGGGGAACACATCCAAACCAGAGTCAGTATTGCATCCCAGCTTCTACTGGTGCGTTTTGCCATATTTGAGACTACTGTGTTTGGCCAGCTGCACAATCCATGCCCGGAAAAGGCAGAAGTGTGAACTCTCACCAGTCCCAAGCAACTGCTTTTCCGTGAGCAGAGTTGAAAGCAATAGTCAAGATGTATCGGGAAATTACACTAGATTTATTTACAGAGGCCGTTTGTGTTGAACTAGCAGTTTCCTATCGTGTCAGCAATTTCCTATTGCATTTATTTGTTACTATGGTTCTTGGAAAGAGTGCAATCCTATTAAACCGGTACAATACATTACACAAAATTGTGATCATTTTCTATTTTATGAAATAAAAAGAACTGGAATTTGTGCAATTGTGAAGTTCTAATAGATTTTCAAGATGAAAATGAATGGTCTTGGCTAACTCCAAATGCACTTTTTAGTTCCTTACTTATCTCACTTCCAGTGTTTCGGCTTTAGTTGATAGAAATCATTACTTTCCTATGTGAACCTGACTTCCTGAATCAAGATACAAAGGGGAAAAAAAACCCTCTAAAATCAAGATTATTTTTATTTTCTCAAAACATGGACTCAGATTGTAAATTTTCAGAAACCAGCAATCAGGAAGCTTATCCTTATAAAACAATAAGATATTCATATTGCTCAGCGTGATATTTTACAGAATGATATTTAAACATATGAAGCTTAAGCTTGAATTTAATCATGTCAGATTGCCATGGTTAAATCTGCCTCCTGCTTTTCACCTGCTGTGGCCAGTGTTTTGAGGTCAGTCTTGCACAGCTCTGACTCTGATATTAGAACTGGAAAGAAGTCCATCTGTGGCAGAGAGAAGATTTTGCAGTTGGGTCAGACGCACCTGCTCTTGCAAGGCTTGGCGATGCTGCAATGCACCAGCAGAACTACAACCTTCTCCGTGAAGCTCAATGACTTGGTACACTCTGGGTCAATGAGAGTTCTAGGTTGACACTTCAGTGTTTCACTTTCAACTCTAGGACCGGTCTTTTCTCTGCATCATTTTCATAATCCTTGATAAAAAAAAAAACCATGATAACTGAGAGACTTGTGAAAATTAAATAACATGAGATTTAATATTCTCACTATCAAAATAAAATGGCTAGGACTATTACATTTTACAAAGAATAAATTAGAGACACTATTCATTTAGATTTGACTGAGACAGAAGCAATTGGTATATTTTCTAATATATAATGTGTACTTACTTTTTGTTTATAGTGATAATGTTATTATTAACACGAACAGACTTATACCATTTTATTTCATGTAACTATGATATTTATTTTATTTTTATTTGAAAGACACATTTACAAAGAGAAGAGGCAGAGACAGAGAGGTCTTCCTTCCTCCGATTCATTCCCCAAATGGCTGCAATGGATGCAGCTTGTCTGATTTAAAGCCAGCAGTCAGGAACTTTTGCCGAGCTTCCTGAGTGGATGCAGGGATTCAAGGACTTGGGCCATCCTGCACTGCCTTCTCAGGCCACAAGCAGGGAGCTGGATCAGAAGTGGAGCAGCCAGGACATGAACTAGTTCCATTATGGATGCTGTTGCTTGCAGGTTGCAGATTAGCCTGTGGAGCCACTGTGTTGGCCCCTTCCATGTCCCTGAGTGTTGTTGAATTTCAGTGGTGGCTGATCACTCGCAGATGTTGTGCTTACACTTTATCATCATTTCCAATAGATGCTCAGTGTTTAGAACATAAAAAGAATCATGAAAATCAGCAGAGGAAAAAAGTAAAAGCTCTCCAATGAGAAAATATGTAAAAGAGATGAAATGTAATTTGACCCAACAGGATAAAGAACCGGTACATAATCACACAGAAGGAAGTTAGAAATTATCAGCCAGTCAGGCAAATCAAATCAAAATCATGATAGAAAACACCTATCATAACTGCTCAAACTAATACATATATATATATATATATATATTATATATATACATATACAAACTAATACATATATATATATATATAAATGCTGTTGAAGATTGTTCTGAAACCGGTCCACTCCTGCCTTATTCGTGGGGACGGAAAACGGTGCCAGCCACTTGGGAAAGTTTGATATGTTCATTAAAGAAACTAGCCATGCAACTGCTTTATGTTTCAGCAATTGCACTCCTGAGCGTTTATCCCACAGAAACGAAAATGTTATGTTCCCACAAAAAATATAACCATGGATTCTCACTCTTTCATTTGTGCAGATTCTAACCAGGAGGCATTGCCTCTCAAAGCATGAGATCATTAAGCAAACCATGGTGCAAACATTCCACAGATTATACCAAAAAGGAGTAACTATCAAAATGTGGATGTTTCTCCAGGCAGTTACGCTCCGCAGCAGAAGCCGGTATTCTAAGTGTGCATGCTGTCTGGACTCAGTTATATCACAATTTAAAGTTTTTATTCTGTGGAGATTTTTAGACATTTAATTCACATATTATTCATAGGTATTTAGAGAATATAGTATGGTCATCTGATACGTGTCAATAATGCGTATTGATGAAAGCAAGTTAATTTACAAACTGTGCAAATGTATGAATGGCGTCATACTATCACCTGCCAGGATTTAGGGGCTGGAGTTTGGGGACAAGGCAAGTGTAGATTATCTTGGAGGGTGAACATAAGATAGACTATCCTAGGGGTCCCAGTGGTGCTGAAACTGTATCTTGACTGTGAACCTGAGGATCATTCTCACACACGTGTCTAGTCTAGTGGCTAAGACATACTTTGGGAAACTTGTGCCCAAATTAAGAGTGTGTGGCTTTGATCTCTGGTTCTATTTTCAATTCAGTTCCTGAATGATGCTCATGTGTGTACACTGGGAGGTACTTGGTGGCGATTCAGACAACTGGATTCCTGCCTCCCACATAGGGGAGTAAGTTCCTGACTCCCGGCTTTGCCCTGGTCCATTTCCAGCCATTGTGGACCTTTGAAGAAGGTCTCATTGCTACTTTGTCTTTAAAATAAATTTCAAAAAAAAATTATGTAATGCTGCCTGAGTAAGTTACAGAAAACGAAAAGGCAGTACATTACAGACCATGACAGGAATACGATCATGATATCATGATCTTAAAGGTCAAGTCCAGTCCTCCTTTTTTAGCCTAAATCTTGTTTCAAAAGCCAGCATGGTTAAAATGGCAGTAACATATTCCAATCTCAGAAAGATTTAATTGTTTAAATCTAAGTTTACTTAAGATACCAAATACTTCTGGCTATAACTTGCATAGCTTTAACTCTGGCCAGGGAGCCATGTGAGAAAGCTGCCTCTCTCATTAAATTAGTCGGTGAGATTTCTTCTGTATACACACATAGCACACAGACTTGCACCAGTAAGAATCTATTAACTCTTTCATTACTATAAAATTCATTCCCAGGGGAAGTCTTCTGCCTCCTTCTGGATTAAGTTACACATTCTTGGTTTATATTTACATAGGCTGTTATTTTTCCTCTGTGATGACATTTGCCTTCATTGAATATAAACTAACAAACGTGATCTCCCAACAGACAGGAACCAGTATCGTGGCACAGAAAGTTAAGCCACCTCTTGCCACACCAACTTTTTATACCAGAGCATTGCTGTGAGTCTCCACTGCTCCACTTCCGATGTAGTTACCTGGTAGTGACATCTGAGAAAGCATCGGTTTGTGGGCCTGGTGCAGTAACCCACTGGCGAAGCTCCTCACCTTGCATGCCCTGATCCCGAATGGACACGCCTGTATCCCAGCTGCTGCACTTCCCATCCAGCTGCTTGCCTGTGGCTGGGAATGCAGCTGAAAATGGCCCAAAACCTTGAGACCCTACACCTGTGTGGGAGACCTGGAAGAAGTTCATGGTTCCTGACTTCGGATCGGCGCAGCTCTGTCCATTGCAGCCACTTGAGGCGTTAACCATTGGATAGAAGATCTTTCTCTCTGTTTCTTCCTCTCTGTGTAGCAGACTTTCCAACAAAAATAAGTAAATCTTAAAAACAAAAGCAAAACAACAAAACAGCCTGCGTGTTTGGGGTCTTGCCACAGAGAGAGTTGGCTGGGGGAAGAGAGATTCAGTGAGATTCCTGGTTCCCGGCTTCGGCCTGGACCAGTTCTGGTTGTTATGGTCCTTTGGGGAGTGAAAGTGAATGTGAAAGATCTCTCGCTTTCTCGCTCCCTCACTTTCTTCCAAATAAATCTTTTTTTTTAAAGACTTCACGGGAAACTTGTAGATATTCCCTAGGAATGTATTACCATCATTTTGATCACATCAATATGAATGTGAGTGAATGAATACAGAGTATTCTGGGAGACGTGAGGGGGGAAACGATTAATTGGAAAATTAAAAGCCTTGTCTACCATCTTAGTGAGTTTGAATATCAACTGTTCAAAGTGCATAACAGTTTTGGAAGAGCAAAGGACACCCGTCATTGCACAGGACTCGGTGGAAGTCAAGTTTAGACTTTTCTTTTGGCCTTCCTTTGGGTTTTTTATTTTTTGTTTAAAGATTTATTTTTATCATTTTTTTATTGGAAAGGCAGATATACAGAGAGGAGAGACAGAGAGGAAGATCTTCCGTCCGATGATTCACTCCCCAAGTGAGCGCAACGGCCGATGCTATGCCGATCCGAAGCCAGGAGCCTCTTCTGGGTCTCCCACGCGGGTGCAGGGTCCCAAAGCCTTGGGCCGTCCTCGACTGCTTTCCCAGGCCACAGGCAGGGAGCTGGAAGGGAAGCAGGGCTGCCGGGATTAGAACCGGCGCCCACATGGGACCCCAGGCATGCAAGGTGAGGACCTTAACCACTGCGCCACCGCGCCGGGCCCCTTCCTTTGGTTTTACAGTAAGATTCTTATTTCAAAACACACACACAGAAATGATATAAATCACAATTGTGCATCCCAGGGTACTTTATGCTTGGTGACTCCCTCATGCAAACCATCACCCAGATCAGAAAAAACTGGGGAGTCTCCAAACACATCCCAGAAATACACATTAGAAAAACACTACAGAAATTTCGCAAATTTGAATACAAAAATGAGCATATTCTAACTGCTTTTTATACGAGCTAAATTCTTTCACTGTTCACGACAGCTCAAAGGAGTTTTTCCCATCTCAGCCAGCTCTTTCTTCCTAAGATATTTGCTGACTTGAGATACCCGTTAGAACCTTTTGCAGATGTGAGGGTTTTCTGGCTTGCTTTGCTTAGGATTTTCCCAATGTCATCCAGCCTTTCTGTGGCTTTTCAGGAGCTCACCAGATTCAAATCGCCCTAGAACATTCCATTCCACCGGCCTCATGTGACCCTTCGGTTGTTGATTCTCACACTTTTTTCTGAAAGATTGCCTTTGGCCTGTGGTTGATCAGTGGATATCAACCACCTGAATGGAGAGAGGTATCTGTTTATATGTTTATGCATTTAAAGAATAGTGACTACTTAACAATCCATAAAAACCCATAGCCACAACGTCAAGATACATTAAATAGTGGGCTGGTTGACTTATGACTGTATTTATGACTTATACTATTGTAATAATAGAGGAAGAATCGGGGGGGAGGGGAAGAAGGGAATGAGGAGGGGAAGTCCCAGAGTTTATGGGACTATCTCATAAGACTAAGAAAAAGTCATGCCACATGCTTATTCATAATTAAAATGGAGATTGACATTTTTTCTGTGTGTATCTATCTTTTTCTCATTCATTTCTTTCTGGTAATACTTGCTATTTTGCACCATACTACATGATGCTGCTTTCTTAGTAACCTACATGATTAGAACCAGGAAATGAAGGAACATCATGAAAACGTTCTCTGTTCTCACGGAGACTGATCACGTTTCCAAACCTAGAAAGTTTTATTTGGGTTGTTCGTGGTGAAACATTTATGTGCATCCTTTATTAATTGGACCAGATCATCTGTAACTAAACGTTTATATTTTACCCAACAAGTGAACACAGATGTGGTAGGTCCTTGGATTTCCAGCAACAGTGAGAATTGTTTGACTCGCACTTTTATTGTATCCAAGTCTGTACATTTTCTTCATTTTTGCTTTGGTGTGTTATCTCGTCATGTTCCTCAGAACATGGGCCTGAAGTTTCTGTATTGTGGGCTAATGCTATTCAGTGATTACGGCTTCTTTGATGGAACGGATGTGACAAACTCACAGGAAGTTCTTGGGCTTCAGCTTGGCCAACTCCCAGCTGTACACTGGAGAAACCAGTTGGTGGTGCAAAACTAATCTAGCACTGCTCTTCAAATCAATAGGACACTCTTAATCTTGGTGGCCGTATTCTGAAAGTATCCAGTCCTTCATGTAACATCACATTTAGGCTGTTTGTCTTTTATTCCTGTTTCTTTTAACTATAGGATTTCCCACTAATATACGTTCTAGAATATTCCAACACCTAATACAAATCTGAGTAATTTGATCCAAAACACTTTTTTCTTCAAGATGCTGAGCACAGAAGGGTGGATGTTTGAGCTAGCAGTTAACACAGCCGTGCCTCAGACTGAATGTTGGCCAGCTTCCTGATAATGGCGAGTTTGGGTGGCTGCAAATTATGACACGGGGCGTGAGGATTCGGCCAGCTGCGTGGGAAAATTGGGTTGAATTTGCCATACACTCACTGGCCCGTTGCAAGCATTCAGAAATGAGCCAGCAGAAGGGATCTCTCCACCTCCCTTTTTCTGTGTTTCTCTAATCCTCAAATGAATTTGTAAGTGAATTAAAAGCATAAAGACTCTCAGTTCAAAGGGGTGATAGAAGAAGTTAAATCAATCAAAAATGTCTGATTGCAATACAAGAATATATACATGTATCAACACAAAATATAACTTTGCTGTAATAAAAAAGAGTGACGTTCATGTACTTTTTAAAGGTCCCAAGGATAAGTGACGGAGGGTCCACAGAAGACCACCAGAGAAAGGAGATGGCAGGGAGTTAACCAAGTAATCCATTTATAGAGTCTAACAGTGAAGCTGATATACAAGATGATAAAAAGGGAACACAGAGCATCAGTAACAGTGACCAAGTGGGTCCCTCAACCCCCATAGCCACCCATCAACTTAAAGGTCAGTGTTAGATACAATCCCTCCTGAGGAGCAACCTGCAAGCCTGATCTGAGGGAACTGCTAATTGGTTCCCTCATTTCCCCACTGCAGGGTGGGCCTTCTAAGCACAGGGAAACAGGATGGTCCTGGGCACCCGTCAGCCATCAGGTCAGAACGGGGTCTCAGTTTGCCATGCTCCTGCCAGTTTCCCAGGAGCACTGTGTCATCACGACCTCAGCCTTAGACCAGGAAGACCCCGATCCACAGTCCACAACTCACACTTGCTGATATATTTAATATGAAATGGAAAAGAAGAAAGGAGGGAGGAAAAGTGAAAAAAGGAGATGGGTGCAGAGGAGAGGAGAGAGGGAAAGACAAGGGAAGAAAAGGAATAGGAAAAGTGGGTTAAAACTGTGGGAAAACATTCATTTGAGACAGTTTAGAAGACCTTGTAGATTGAACACCCCATGTCCTATCTTTGGTTTTGTAAAATTAGGATATATAAAATGATATAATGGTATCATGTTTGCACTCATAAAAATCCACTGTAAAGCTACACTTATTGAAGTCATTCACAGCAAATGTTTCTCATACTTCCACTCCATTCCAAATATTCAACTCCTTTTCTCCAGGGCTTGTTACACATCAAATATTTAACATCAGCCAGACTGAACTTATGTGGTTATATTTCTTATTCTTTAATGAATTGTTATGCAAAGCAAGGTGTGTGAACATGTGGTTCTTCTATTACTTCTTTTATGCATTTTTAAATACTTAGTCTGGGCCGTTAAGCCTCATACGGAAGAAATAGCATGTTAGTATTGAGAGTATTCCCAAATCTATGTGCTATGAATCATGTGTTAACATGATAATTGTTTCCATACATGTACATCTACAGCCTACAACAGGAATTATTAAAATGATTTAAGGGAAACTTGCCATAAATATTTGTACTCATTTTTTTGAAAGCAAACATCTTTGGGCTGATTTGATACATATGGACTGAAAAGAATTAAACTTGTAAGTTTGAATATGTTATTGATGCTGATAACTTTTTGTTTTGTGTTTGATTTTTTTAAATCTTGCCCTGATCTCTTCATACAAAATTGTGTCCTTAGAACATGCGTCATTTCAAAAACTTCATGGCAGATTAATGCTATGAAGAAGCTGGGTGGATTTACTTTTTTGTTCTAGAATAAAGCACACTTTTAGTTCCCTTTTGCTGAACTAAATCAAATGAAAATTAAAAAAAAAACCGTATATATTTGTTGCGGGTCTTGAAAGTTAAAAACTTCAAGTTCTAAAAGATGGTGAGGGAAAGGCGAAGGAAATCCTACCCGGGGTCTATTTTATGGAAATGTGGAAGGTCTGAAACTTATCCCTCTCACATACCTTTTCCACTCACCTTCCCCTCCTGTTACTAGAAAAACAAGGAAAAGTCTTTGGGTCACCAATAAGATCAGATTTTTTTTTTCAAGAAAATTAGAGCATGTTAACCAAGAACATATGAACATGCACAGCACAGCATTCTTTGGTGGAATTTGAGCCAAGGAGCCCCTGGGTTCAAAATATCAGTTTTACCAAAATACATATTGTCCTTCTGAAGATGCAGGTAGTGGTCCTCCTTTAAGGTGCATAATATTCCACTTACAAATCAGGGACAAGGTCCTAGACATAAAATTGCTTAATTCCTCCAAAGAAGCAGTACACAGTCATTTTGACGATACAACACACACCATCTGAATTCTGAGAGTTTTGTACAAGTGTGTTTTTCTTCCTGCTTTTCATGGTGAGTACAACAGAATTATAAGGAGAAGAAATGGCCTAGAAACATCTCAGGCTTTCCTATTGCTAACAGTAGCAGGAAAATAAGCTCTTTTAAAAAAATATAATAGATGCCAATTTTATTACAGTTAAGTCAATGTAACCTGGAAAATTGTACTCAGTTATTTTTTCCTATAACATGTTGACCAGTCTTTCAAGGGAATGACATGGCCAAGCTGACAAAGCCGTTGCCTCTAAGAATTTGCTTTTCCATTTCTCTGATGCCACATGGACATGTCCCTATGTTACAGTGCCTCACCTCGAGTCATTCTACCTCAATCTTATCAACAAGTGTTCCATTGTGGCAGACTTGAAATTTTTTGAAACAAAGAATCACATAAATCAAAAGAAAAAAATATAGATAGGCAATCTAAAGAAGGTTCTGAGAAAAATTAGATCTCAGGAATGGACTGCTATGATGACATTGCAATACTCAAGGAATTTATCAAAGTTCCAGATTCTTCTAGCCTGGTATCCTTCTGTTGTTAGGACCTCTGCCCCCACCTACAGGCACTGCAGAAAGAAAGAAACGTGGTAGTGACAAAACAAGCAAGCAGGTAAAGAAAAGAGTGCCTCTAAATTTTGTCTCTTGCACAAAAGCAAGTGATAGCTTTTCAGAAGCTCTTCTCAGTTGAGTTCTGCCAAATCTGTATACAAGTCCTTGGCCAAAATTAACACATTCTGGTCAGAGAGTATGAGGATAAAGATTTCTAGTGGAAGAAGAAACAGTGAGAAGCAAGAACTGCCACTACAGTGAGGACAAGGAATAGTATCCCTGTTTTGGATTCTCCCTTTACCTGGAAAGTGTTGGTACTAGGAAAGGCTCTGGCAACTTGTTTTAGGAGTCAAACTTCTGGAAAATGAGGATCCTTGTAATTGAGTTCAGAAAAACAGGGTTCCACCTAAGCTTTTAGTAAACTAAGTGTAAAGTTTAAGGTCAAAGTAGATGCTTGATGACTATTTAAACTCTGGAAAGGAATGGGCTTCGAGTTCCTACCACAAGGATTTATGCCATGAAAACATATATGCGTAGAATTAAACACAGGAAAACCCTAATTTCAATTGTTCTGTGTTGGACCTTGGGTGGGAGATTTATGCTGTTTAAAGATGTACTTATTTTTATTGGAAAGGCAGATTTATAGAGAGAAGAAGAGACAGAAAGATCTTCCACACACTTGTTCTCTGATTCAATCCCCCATTGGCCACAATGCCCAGAGCTGAGCTGATCCGAAGTTGAGAGCTGGGAGCTTTTTCTCGGTCTCCCACGTGTGCACAGGCTCCCAAGGCTTTGGGCCATCCTCTGCTGCTTTCCCAGGCCACAAGCAGGGAGCTCGATGGGAAATGGAACAGCTGGGGCATGATCCATACAGGACGCCTGTGCTTAGAGGTGGAGGATTAGCCAATTGAGCCAATATGCCCTGGATTTATGAAATTTTAAGTCTTTGCTTTTAACAGCAAATTCAAGAATACTAATCATATTAATTTTATTATTTATTTTATTTTCGTTACCTTACACCTTACTGTATGTTTCAATACTAGTTCTTCACTAATTTCCTGATTCCTTTCTTAAATACTACTTACATCTCAAAACAATCTCTGAAATTAGCATTTGCAATCTTCACAGTTTGTCAATTATTTCTGTAAACACCTTAGAAGGTTAATAAGAAAGTTCAGCATTATTTACTAAAGCATAGAGTAAGACTCATAGCATATTAATAAACATTGATTCCTAATGTTGCAACATACATTTTGCCTTCTGAGAATTTGCTACAATAAGGAGTTTTTGACTGGATAATTTTCCTCCAATCTCTATTGGCATATAAAAACCATCACAAGAGATAATATATATGTATTTTGTACAAAGCCTATTGAGATGTGGCATATTTGTATTTTGCATATTTCAAACATAGTATCATATGAAACAGCCAATAGTTGTGTAAAAATGATTCCTAATCACCCATAATCGCTGAATTAAAATGCAGATTAGATCCATGCACATATGTAGCAAGACGTTGCGCTGGGGCCAGTGTTGGGCCTTACGGGGGTAAAACCACCACCTGTCATGCTGGCATCCCACCTAGGAGAACTGAATCTTTGCCCATCATGGTTACAATTTCCTGGGCTTTCGTTCAGTGACTTCTAGATGATGAGTTGTGGATAAGAAACACATAGATCATGGTAGATTGGAAAAGCAACTAGAAGGGCAAGCCCTGCTGGTGATGGCTCATTGTGATCTTAAGGGGAGTGCCAACATATATCAGCTACTTCTCTTAATTTTGCAGATAAATTTTGTGCTCATGATTTGGGACCGGAAACTACGACAGTCATGTGCTTACATATTTCTGTCTCTCAAACAAGCCACCCCAAGATTCCTGTGCCGTACAGAAGGGAGCTTCAAAGTCTGGTGGGGCGGTTAGCTGGGTTCATGCATGGTTGCCAATGTGCCTCACTGATGGCTCATCTTGGACAGCCAGATGCGGAGACTGGGATGGGATGGCCTGCTGCTGTGGCCTCTTAGCCTAGCCTCAGGCTCTCATGTCAATGGCAGATTCCAGAGCCAGCAAGTCCAGCTGTCTTCCAACTCTTTTTTTTTTTCTTTGACAATCTTTACATAGTTAATTAGGGTAAAAAGGTTTAAGGGCTAAGGGGAAGTGGGTAAGACTATTATTTCCATATTGTTTCCTTCATGTGTCTGCTTTAATGGCCCAGGATCTAGGGGCTTAAGTGATTTCATGGCTGAGACCAGAGTTGGAATATTTGGGGATGTCAAACTTTCGCGATAAGAGTACAGGGATTGGAGAAGAGATAGCAAATGGAGTCAGTTAGCAATTCAGCAGGAGAAGGAATTTAAATCACATTGTAAATAAAATTTTCTCAAAACATGATGTCATAATGTTCTTTGAATGAGAGTCCAATAGAGAGACACAACTCAAATATGATGATAAGATGCAGGGTCTTCAAAAATGCTCGTATGTGCATCCCCTTTCAACCCCATTTCCCATGAATGCTTGGCATGCTCTCATATAATTGTTTTATTTGTAAATGTGCTATTATTCTTTCTTTTAACAGCTAAAAATCAACTATTTTTCCCTCAAATTCAAAGTGAATTTTAATGTATTTTATAGAAGCATACCTTATGAAAGTATACTTTTTTATGTGACTTTATATATGTATATATTTGCTTCTATAGTCTTGCATCTTTTGTGTAACTTTATAAATGATGCATTAAAGCAGGCAGGCTATCATTTGTAAATAAATAATACACTATCATATAATATCGTATTGTTTAAGGCCATGTTCCTACAATTTGTTGTCATTTCACTTTTAGTGGAATAATGAGGATTGAGAATTTCTATGGAAATATTTTTGATTCAGTTGACACAACAGCATTATCATCAAACTGCTTTGATCCTTGCAAAGTCTCCCCTTTTGTCAAAATGTTGATCCAAATCTCAGCCCATCTGCGATTCTCCAACATCTACATTTATTGTTTTAATCTGCTCAGGGAAAAGAAATGAAGTTTTCTTTCTCACATTAAAGGTCTGCAAAACTCTTCAGTCATATTGAGCTATTTTACATGAGGAAATGTAGACATGGTGAGGGCAAATGATTTACCTCCGTCATACAAGTAATCAATAGCAGGAGAAGAAGGAGACCCCGCCCCTGGGCTCACGCAGCGTGCCAAGCCTTATTAAACAACGCAGACTCAGGAACACGGGCTACTCAGACTGAAGTCGCGAGACTGGACTACTCATTTCCACTCAGGTGGAAATGTGTGTACAAGGTCTGTTAAACATGATATATATCTAATGTACTGCAATTACCCAAACACCTGTGGCCTACAAGTTGCTCTCCTCTGGAAGCAAAAATGTGTCACCCCCCTTCAAACAGTCTGCCTCGAATTTCATTGCCTTTACTGCCGTTATAGCATCTACTAGTTCCACATGGGGGTGAGTCGTAAGAACTGCTGATTAATTAGAGTGACGGAGGTGTCACTGTGTTGACTTGCGGGTTTGATTTTTCTTCGATTTGGGCGGGGGGGGGGGATAGTTTCAGCAGCCTGTTACAAAAAAAAAGTACACACCTATAAATGCTACAACTCTGGTTAACAATTCTGAGAAAGCTGTCTGCGTAAGTTATCGCTAGAAGGTAAATGCTCCCAATGAAACAGGATTCAACATCCAGTTCGAAAACTGCAAGTTTCCCCCCTAAGTTCTCTAGTTCAACAATAACAGGCCACAGGCGCTTGCCCCACAACAGGTGGGAATCCACTTGCAAGAAAGGAGGAAACGGCGGCGAGCTTTCCGTACCGCATGCAGCCTCGGGGATGCCAGGGCCCGGCTTACAGTCAGGTGGGTTCAATCCCACACTCGTTCAGAGGGATAAACCTGCAAGCTGGCAAGGTATAAATAAAGAGGCTGATGACATGCCAGAGGTGACAGGAAATCATTCTTACAGGTCAAACTTCTGGTTAGAGAAAAAGTATTGCAATAATAATATTGGGATTCCTCAAAAATTATGGAGATTGGAATTAAAACATAGATTTACTTTGGTTCCAAAAGAAAAAAAAAAGATGAAAATCTAGCTGTATCAAGTCTTGAAAAAGTCATGAAAAGCCTCCGACTCTAAAAAAATGATGCCTGAGCTGCAATCCCACTGATGTCAGGGCCTTTACAATCCGACAGGGTTTCTGTCCTGAGAAAGGCGCACAGCGGGGGCATCAAAACCACTTCGAGACATAAACCATGAGGTTGAAAAACGGCTCCGAAAGAGCATTAAATGGTCATTTCAAAGCCAGCTCACAATTACTGAAACTAATAACTAATACCATAACTAGTTAGTATTGCTGAAAATGAATGTACTTACTACTGGACCAAAAAAAGCTTTAGCACTAAGCCCCCCAAATACTTAGGACTCCTGGTTTCAGAATCTACCCCTTTTCAACCATTTCTTATCATTTGATTGGCATTTTCCATGGGTGCATTTAGCAAAATGCATTAATGGGCCGGGTCTGATGGCTCAGTGGCTAAATCCTGTCTTGCAAGCATTCCAGGATCCCATATGGGAGCCAATTCAGGTCCTGCTGCTCCATTTTGCATCCAGTTCCCTGCTTATGACATTTGAAAGCAGTGGAAGATGGCCCAAATTTTTGGGATCCTGCACCTGCGTGGGAGACCTGGAAAAAGCTGCTGGCTCCTAGCTTCGGTTCAGATCATCTCTGGCCTTTGTGGCCACTTGGGAAATGAACCAGCAGATGGAAGATATTTCTCTCTTTCTCCCCTTTCTCCATAGATCTGATCTACCTTTTCAATAAAAACAAATACATCACTTAAAAAAAGAAAAACATGGCCCGGTACTGTGGCCTAGCGGCTCAAGTTCTCGCCTTGAATGCGCCAGGATCCCATATGGTATCAGTTCTAGCCCCGGCAGCCCTGCTTTCCATCCAGCTCCCTGTTTGTGGCCTGGGAAAACAGTCAAGGATGGCCCAAAGCCTTGGGACCCTACCCACGCATGGGAGACCCGGGAGGGTTCCTGGCTACTGGCTTCGGATCGGTGCAACACCAGCCGTTGTGGTCACTTGGGGTGTGAATCATTGGATGAAGATATTTCTGTCTTCCCTCCTCTTTATAAATACATCTGACTTTGCATGAGAAAGAAATAAATCTTAGAAAAATATGTTTATTCTTAAATTTAAATTCGGTGATAAGTGGGTCTATTAACTTTCTGACCAACTTCTGCTTTTTCTTTGTTGTTTTTAAAGATTTATTTATTATTTTTTTTTGGAAACTCAGATTTATACAAAGAAGATAAAGAAAGAAATAGCTTTCATTCACTGGTTCACTCCATTTGTGGCCACCACAGCTGGACCTGCGCTGATCTGAATCCAGAAGCCAGGAGGCTCCTCAGGGTCTCCCATGCAGGTACAGGGACCCTAGGCCTTGGGTCATCTCCTACTGCTTTCCCAAGCCATAAGCAGGGACCTGGATGGCAAGTGGAACAGCTGGGACATAAGCAGCATCCATGTGGGATCCTGATGCATGCAAGATGAGGACTTTAGCCATTAGACTACCACGCTGAGCCCCACTGACAGACCAAGAGGGAGAGAACACAAGAGGCAAGAGATTGTTCATCCACTGGTTTACTCCTCAAACAGATGCAGTAGTCGGGGCTAGGAGTTGGAACTCCATCCCTGTCTGGCACATGGTGGCAGGCATCTGAGCACTTCAGTCCGCACTCATTGCCTCCTATGGCTTGGACCAGAAGCAAGGTGAACCTGAAGGTGCAAGCATCCCGAGACTGCTAAACACACTGAGCCAAAGCGCACGTTCCTTCAGCTTCTTTGACAAAACATCATGACAATCTTGATGTGTTTTAGAGACAAAAAGCTCTATCAAATCCATGCTACCAAGCACTGATGAGATTCAGTGTTAAGTATCATGAGATTTCCCTCGCCTGCCTTCCATCTGATCATAGGAGGCTATCATTGTGTGTGTTGGTGTACAAACTGATCATTCCCATGCGTTCCTTTATCCCTTTACCACATCTGTAAATATCCTGAAACTTCCTAAAGAAAAACAGAGCCTTTTTGTAAACTGAACTTCATAGTATTATAACATATTATGTGGGGCACACTGATTTTCGATATTCTTGTTTTGAGATCTATTCATGTTTAAACACTTAATGATAGCACTGTTTTGTTACATATTGTTCTTTTAAAATAATCTTTGGAAATGTTGCCATTTTGGGTTCATGTGTAAATATTACGTATTTATTTACATATATTCAGATGCATACTATTTTTAAAGCTCCAGTGCATATACCAATTTGATATGAGCTGAAATCAGCATAACCAAAATAACGAGAAACAAGGCCAGGCTATTATTAATGGACATAAATCAGTGAAGAACATTTGTAAGTAATGTGCTAGATGACATAGCATTCACACCATTTTTGCTGTATTTATAGACTTGGACATACAAGAGAAAGCATGTGTGGTGTTTGTCTTTCTGCGTCAGAATAATCTGGAAAACCATGCATTTGGCTGTGCGTGTCAGGCTTTCAAGTGTCTTCTGGCTGAGTGACGCTCCATTCTGGATTCGTACTGTGCTGCGTTTATCTCTTCATTGTGGATGGACTTCCGTGATGGTTCCACAACGTTGGCCTTGTGCGTTGGACTGTAATAAACACAGCTGAACACATTTCCCCTCCATTCTCCAATTTCAGATTCTTTAATGTATTCCCAGAACTGGAAAAGTTGGGTCACATGCTTAAATCTATTCTTTATTGCCTGAGCAATCGCTAGTGTTTTTAAAATAAATGTTTGTACTAACATGTACTCCCAGCAATAAAGTATCACTGCTCTCCCCTCTACTTGCCTTCACTACTATTGTTATTTTTTGGCTTTTGGATAATAACTGTTCATGATGGAATGAGATTACACCATGTTGTGTTTCATATTTACCTTTCCTTGATGGCTAATGATAGTATTTATTCATGTGTGAGCTTTTCTTTTCCATTTCTTCTTTTGAAAAAAGTCTACATAGATCCCTTGTGCATATCTTAATTAAATCGATTCTTTTGCTATTGAAGCTCTTGAGCTTGTTATATGTTTTAGATATTAATTCGTGACCAGAGTCTCCAATGCTGTCAGTTGTGGCTCCACGTTGTCGCGGTTTCCTGTGCTCGCTGGAGCTTGTGGGTTGGATTTGACCCCGTCTGTCTAGTTTTCCCTGTTAGCCTTTGGTTTTAGGGTCTTCTGTCCCACGTGTTGGAGCGTTTGTATTATGCCTTTCTCTAGTTTCATTGTTCCTGGAGTTTTATTTAGAGTTTTGATCCATTTTGAGTTGATTTTTTTTTTGCAATGAGTGTGGGTAGATTTTAATTTTCAAATATGTATGGATGAAAATCCAGTTTTTCCAACAGTGTTTACTAAAGAGGTTGATGTTTTTTCACTGAGTGTTTGCCAACTTCATCAAACATGACAGATTTGTAGATGAATTCATTTTTTTCTGCTCCATTAATCTATATGTCTATTTTTATGTAAGCACCATATTGTTTTTGGGTCAATAGTCTTGTATTATGTTTTGAAATCTGGTACTATGGTGCCCCAGGCTTAATTTTTATTGTTCACAAATGTTTTACATTATTCAAGATCTTTTCTGTTTCGATATGTATTTTAGGATTTTTTTCTAATTCTGAAGATAATACTCTTCGTATTTTGATGAAAACTGGAAAGTCAGGTATACAGAGAGGAAGAAAGAGAGGAAGATCTTCCATCTGCTGATTCACTCCCCAAGTGGCCACAACAGCCGTAGCTGAGCCAAACTAAAGCCAGGAACCAGGAGCTTCTTCTGGATCTCTCACATGGGTGCAAGGTCCCAAGGCTTTGGGCCATCCTTGACTGCTTTGCCAGGTTACAAGCAGGGAGCTGGATGGGAAGCAGGCTGCCAGGACTAGAACTGGTGCCCGTATGGGATCCTGGTGCATGCAAGGTGAGGACTTTAGCCACTAGGCTACTGTGCTGGGCCCTGTTTTTCCATTTTTTTAGTGTCTTCAATTTCTTTCATCAGTGTTTCATAATTTTTATTTTAGAAGTCTTTACATCTTTGGTTAAATTTATCCAAAAATATTTACATTTTTGTAACTATTTAAAATGGAATTGCTCTTATAAGGTTTTTTTTAATCAAGATTATTGTTGGTGTATAAAAATGTTCCTGATTTTTATAAATTGCTCCCCCAAGTTTGCCAAATTATTTTGTGAGTTCTAAAAAGCATGCTGATGGAACCTCATTTTTCTCTTCCATACAGAATCATGTTATCAGCAAATGGGGATAAACATGACTTGCTTCTGCTCTGTTTGCATAGCTAATATTCATCTGATTAACGTCTGTGGCTACAACTTTCAGTTATACATGGTGAATAGCAGCGGTCATAATTTACATCGTTTTTTCATTTTGCATCTTCGTGGAAATTATTCCAGATTTTCCCAATCCATAAATAAAGTATTGTGTTGATTCTAGGGTTGTCATATGTAGCCATTGTTACATTGTGTGGTGTCCTTCTGTAACTAATTTGCTCAAGGAAATTTTAAGATTTGTTTCTTTAAAGTCAGAGAGAGAGAAAGAGAATGAGAGAGAGAGAGAGAGAGAATCTTTCATCTACTCCATGTTGACTGTAATGTCCAGGGCTGGGTCAAGCTGGAACCAGGAGCATGGGACATCCACGTGAGAGCAGGGTCCCAATCCATGGACCAAATTCCATTTCTCTGCCAGGCACATTAGCAGGGACCAACATAGGAAGTGCAACAATTGAAATTGTTGAACTGGTGCTCAACTAGTGTGGTGCCAGGATTACAGACAGTGGCTTAACCTCCACAATGTCCCTTCCTGTTCCAACTTTTATCATGAATGAATGATGTGTTTTGGCAAATGCTTTTTGCTACATCTACTGAGATGATCATATGATTATTATCCTTCTGTCATGTAAGTCTAGTCAACTTTGTTATCTGCTCTCCTACTGATCGTTGGTTATTGTATGCATGATCATTTGATAGCCTTCTCAGGAATATATAGTGAAAAGTTGTGGTATTAACTCAAATTACTAGATTTTCAAATTAAGATTTGTTTGTTTAAATAAAGATTTGTCTATCTATGTGATTTACAGAAAGAAGAAGAGACAGACAGGGAAAGATCTTCCATTGTGGTTCACTCCTAAAAAGGAACCATGGGCAGAGTTGAACCCATGGGAAGCCAGGAGCCAGGAGCTTCTTTCAGGTCTCCTACATGAGTGCGGGGGCCCATGGACTTGAGCCATCCTCCAGTGCTTTCCCAGGCCACAAGCGAGGAGCTGAATGGGAAAGGAGCACCTGGGACACGAAGTGACACCCAAATGGAATGCCGGCATTTGCAGGTTGATTGTAGGTTTATTGCGGAATAATTAATTGAGCCAACATGGTAGCCTTTAGAAATTACATAAATTTTATAAATTGATGTAGATAATCAGTTTATACTTTTTAAAGACTTACTTTATTTTTATTGGAAAGTTAGATATACAGAGAGGATAAGAGACAGAGAAGATCTTCTGTCCACTGATTCACTCCCCAAGCGGCCACAATGGCCAGAGCTATGCTGATCTGAAGCCAGGAGCCATGAGCCTGTTCAAGGTCTCCCACATGGGTGCAGGGTCCCAAGACTTTGGGCTGTCCTCTACTCCTTTCCCAGGTCACGAGCAGGGAGCTGGATGGGAAGTGCAGCCGCCAGGATTAGAACCGGCACCCATATGGGATCCCAGCACATGCAAGGTGAAGACTAGCGTATAAGCTACCACGTCAGGCCCAATGGTCCATGTGTCTTCACACAGGTTGTGTTCTCCTCCATGGACATGGTGCGTCTTGTTCCCTTGTTTAAGATTTGACTGCCTCATTTTATGTTTGTAGTTGTCAATAGTCTTCCAGATATTTCGTTGAACGTGTTCCTTCCTCAGTTCATATACTGAATCATCTGTGTATCTGCGTTTTAACTTTTTGGATTATACACAGCAAATTATATTTTTGCTATTTCTTTCTAAAGACTTGTCAATGGCATGGGGCTTAAATTTAGGAGTTACAATACTTGCACAGATCTAAGATTTAAATCCTGATGATTGGTATCCTTTAGGTTGAGAGTTGAGAGTGGAAGGAATAAGGGTTTGTGTAATTTGTCATTCAGGCAGGAGAACAAGAAGGTAGCATTACATGGCCAAGTAGAAAAATACTTGTGTGACACAGTAATCAAATGCTACTAAGCCATTGGATACAATGACTGTTGGTAAGGAGGAGGGCAGATGTTATACTGATGTCTATTGGGAAGAGATTAGACCACAGACGTATTGTGTATACATAGTTTGTTCAATATATTTGAGATGAAAGTGTGCACATACATGATTTAAAACACACCCTTTGATTGTTCAAAGATTCTTTTCAAATTCCTGTATAGATGACATAGTATTCAAAGTAAGTGTGTTGGTTCCTTTCAGTTTCGTGAACTGACACTGATTATGAATGCCTGTCTTACTGTTCAGACAAGGTGATCGCTGCTAGGGAGAATGCTGCTGTGATGAGCAACGTTTTCGTCTTGTTGTGTCACAGGTCACAGGTACAACAGGTGCTCCTTATCAAGTGCTGGATGTCATCTCCAGTCTTCCTGTTCTTGAGCCACTAAATACTGACTGAGCCACTGAACGCTAGCCCAGCTGCTAACTACTGACCAAGCCACTGTGACCGAGCCACTAATTACTGACCAAGCCACTAAATTCAACTGAGACACATTATATCAAAAAACATGCTTTTTGAATTTTTGAGCAGTTGTTACTTCTTTTTATCTGTTAACGTGACATTAATTTTCAGTAGAAATGTATTCTTGAATTTTAGCTCCAAACACAATGACCCTAGCAGAAACTGTGTCTCTGCACGTTAGTCTATTAATTCAGCTTGCTATGACTTTAAAACATTCAGACATATGTTCATCATTAAAGAAACTGCCCTTGTAATTTTCTTTGTTATGCTGCTGTTATGTAGTTTAGATGTAAAAATCATTAGTCTAAAAAATCATTATTCTCTATAAAGCATTTTAACCAATGTTTATTTTCTGACAGTTTTTGTTAGATTGAAAATTTCAAAGTCTCTTAAAATTGATATAATTTAAAATGGAACTTTAAAACCATCTGCTCTCCATAGTTACACTTGTGTGTGTGTGTTGTTAAAAATACCTTAATACTTGATAATGTGTCTTTTACACTTTAATGTGTTCTTAAAGTAGTTATGCTAAAGTTCTATTTTAAGAGGTCGTTTCATATATGTCCCAAATATATTTTTGTACATCATTTTATCATAGTTATAGGTGTTTAATTTTATTTATGTATTTTCATTCATGATGTCTTCACTGTTATAACTTGTATTCTAGATTTGTTTCTTGGTCATAGGTTTGTCCATTCCCTTAATCTTCCTACGAAATCAACCACTAGGTTCCTTTCATATTTACCTTCTTGTTCTGAGTTAATGATCATTATTTTCATTCCTGTACATTTTTCTTATTTTATTTCCATTACTCATGTGGGTTTACTTTTGACACTTTGTTACTATTCAGACAGATCAGCATTAGCATCGCCATTTATGTAGAGGAAATCAAGCTTGGGAAGGTTAACTGAGTTTGGTTGTTACCACAAACAAGTGGGATTAGGAAAGGAAAAGTGCAGAGTATCAGACTTGAGGAGTTCCACATCTTGGTCTAGACTGCAATGTTGTTGGGAACTGAGAAAGTGAGCTAAAATAAACACAAAATTGGATCAGAATTCTCATCATAAGGAAAAAGAAGTGTGTAAAATCTTTGCATTTCTTAAAATAGTCTTTGAAAAGAATGTTAATATTCAGAGATGGATCTAATATATCAACATATTGAGGCACAATTCAACACTAAAATACAATCTTTTAGTTCCTGTCCATCGTAACCAGATAAAACATACCCCACTTATGTGCTATTTTCCAAAATGATATATAATGCAGAAAAGTTGTGTAAACTTGAGGCCAAGCCCCTTCTGCAGGTCTGCAGGTTTTCTATCCTTTCATTTTGTGATTTGCCGTATTTTTAACAGTTCTAGTGAAAGTCATGATAAGATAGGAAAAGTAGAAATCAAGTCACATTGACTTGCACTTAATGAGGTGCTTAAGGAAATTCTTGAACAGGCAAGTTACTGTGTATCCAACCACACAAAGCCATTTGTGTTCACATAATGTCTCAGACCTTTGCATGATGCAGTAGGCTGCTAAGAGCCACTGATTGGGTCAGGAGTAAGTGTGCGATTGCATTGAAAATTTGGACAAGCAATTGAATTGAATTGTTAATGTGGTAGGTTTCTTAAATCAACTTTTTCATTTGATTAATGAGTCATATGAGGCACCAAAGCAATCACCTTATGCTTTTACTGATATAAATTCATTTACATTTTTGTCTTTTTTTGGTCATTATTTTTAAGAAGTACAAATCTGAATTTGTTTGAGAACACAATGGTATTCGTAGGGTTTTTTTAAGATATATTTACTTTCATTGGAAAGGCAGATTTATAGAGGGAAAGAGAGACAGAAAGATTTTTTGTGTGCTGATTTACTCCCAAAGTGGCTGCAATGGCCACCCTGGGCCAATTCAAAACCAGGAGCCAGGAGCTTCTTCCAGGTCTCCCATGTGGGTGTAGGGTACCAAGGGTTTGAGCCATCCTCTACTGCTTTCCCGGGCCACAAGCAGGAACCTGGATGGGGAGTAAAGTGGCCAGGACACGAACTGGCATCCACATGGGATCCCTGCGGATGCAAAGAGGGCATTTAACCACTAAGCCATCACACAGGGCCATGTGTAGTTTGTTTTTTGTTTTGTTTTTGTTTTGAATGTTTTGGAAAAAGCAGATTTATAGATAGAAGGAGTCAGAGAGAAAGATCTTCTGCCCACTGGTTCACTCCTGAAGTGGCTGCAAGTGGCTGGAGCTGAACCGATATGAGGCCAGAGGCAACGGCTTCCAGGTCTCCCATACTTGTGCAGGGTTCCAAGGTTTTGGGCCATCCTCTACTGCTTTCCCAGGCCATTAAGCAGGGAGCTGGTGTGAAGTAGTCAGCTGGAATACAATCCAGCGTCCATTTTGGATCCCAGTGCATGCAAGGCAGGGACTTTAGCCACTAGGCTACTATACTATTCCTGCTTTGTTTTGTGTTGTTGTTTTGTTCTGTGTTTCCATTTTGTTTTGTTTTTTGTAATTTTTGTTTAAACTTCTAGGAAATCTCCATTGTTTTCAGGCACGAGTGTTCTCTTGTTCAGACACTCTCAATGGAAATAGGGCCATACTTTATGTATTTTGGTCTGTTTCCATGGATATGTCAGCAAGCTTTAAAGGCTTTTGTTTTCTGAAATCTCCTAAATATGTGTTAAACTGGTTTTGCAACCAGTTCATATCAATTTCCTGATTACAGATGGACTATAAAGAAATGTGAAATTCATAGAAACAGTATTACACTGAAATGAAGGGCAGGCAAAGTCATAATATGTTGATCAGAACATATTATTTCAGTTATAAAATGACTAGTGAGGAACTGATGCTAAGTTAGCAGTTCTATAGTGTCTTCCTGAAATTTGCAAATAGAAAACATTAAGTGTCCTTGACACACATATATACATAATGGAAACCAAATATAATAACAGTATTTTAATTTAATTTGAGTATAGCACTGATTGCATACTAAGTATGTATAGCAAGTTTTGTATACCTTGAATGCATGCATATTTGTTTTAACTAATGTAAACTAAGTGCTCTTTTTACGAGTGCTGTCTGCATGGCAAGAAAGATAGGGGGAAAATTATTGGCTCACGCAGCCATTTATTTATCCGCGGTTTCATCTACATCTGCATTCAATGAGCTGTGTGAAGAATTCTTTCTCTCCTACATGACAGGACTCGGTTCTGTCTCTCACCATCCCCTAGCCTGGGTGAAGCGGGTTGGAGGAAAGTAAAGATTTTACAACCATCATTCACATGGCATGGCTTTCATCCAACCTCTTGTGCTAGCAAGTTATGTAAGGCAAACACCATATGAGGGGCTCTAAAACTTGGGTTCCATTTTAGCATCATGAAAGTGAACGTTTCTAGAAAATTCAAGCTACTTTTTTAGAAGGAGATGATGATTGGATCATGGCCAACACAGTGTTTCAAGATTATGAAGGTCGATGGTGTCAACCTGAGCCCCTCGTCAATGAGAGCCCCACCCCCCATCTTCTTTCTATTGAAGTGTTTGTAAGTGGCATTTCCTCTAAGAATATAGACACGGAGTTACCTAAAACCAAAGCAAACAGGCCTGAAAATCTCAAGGATGCCCATTCTAGCTTCCTTCCTTCTTGAAAGATCTCAGGCATGTCAGTAGATTCCTGAAAACTATCTCTACCTTTCTCTTAAGAGTGAAAATTAGCTTTGCCTTCAGACCAGGGAAGGCCTCCCCAAGAAGCCGTTAAATGTTATCAGGACAATAAGATGCTGGACTCAGTGCTGGGTATGTGCTTGCAATGAAGGAATCTCAACTGAACTTGAACTGTGGTTATGCACCATGGGGGGGAAGGTTGTGGGACGAGCGGGGGAAATCCAAGCACCTATAAAACTGTATCACATAATACAATGTTATTAACAAGAAAAAAAAAAGAAAAAAAGAGTGAAAGTGATCATTGCATGCTCATTGAGGTCATGCATTGACACAAGACATGGGAAGAATCTGTTCAGTATTAGCTGTCAGTTACTATCATGTGAGGAAAACCACCCACGAGGCATAGTTGGCATCTTCTTGCTTGTCTCATATTGTGTGCCCCCTCATGTTATAAAGACAAGTCACATCAAATATTTTCTTAAGATTTCATGCTACTCAGTTGTCATCAAAACCATGCAAGGAAGGTAAGATTTTAACAAATGCTTCTTTATCCTGAATAATGTGTGGTTCATCTTTTTGCAACAGCAGGTCACAGCGAGAGCGGAAAGCATTTCCCACACTCCCTCGGGAGCAGATAGAGCTGAAGTGGTGGCTGCCCCAGGGGAGAATCATGGATGACTCAGTGAGTCCTGGAGACTGACAGGTCAGGAAGGCAGATAACGCCATCCTGTGAGTTGATAGAAATCTCCACAGCCTTTGACAATAGCTGCAGGAGCAGTGCCAGCCTTTCAGACTCAAGGCTATGAGGCTACAAAAGCGCATGACACCAGAATGGAACTGGCAGGGGCTGTTAGGAAGCATAGGGCTGGGGGGAGTAAGGGTAACAGAATTTGAGTTTTCCACAATTGGAGCCATGCTAGATTCCTTAGAAGCACTGATGAGCAGGAGAGACAATAGCGATCTCCACTCATGTTCAAGAATGAAGTGTGGAACCAAGGCCAAGGTCTCATCTTTATTGCATGGGATGTTTTAAAGATTGACATTCATGATTAGACCTGGCCAGTGTAAGTCAAGGCAGATACTCTAAGGAACTAACCCCATATGAGAATCGATTTTCTTCTTGCTGTAAGTAAATAAGAGGACCTTCAGAATTGGTGATGGAATTCCCAGGTGACTTCAGAAGCAAACCAATCATTCCTGACTCATTGTTCCTCTGGAGCAGGGTCCTTAAATTTGTGTACATCACATACCCTTAGGAATTGCATACTCTTTCTGTTTTTCTGATACTGAATTTGCCACCTAGGACCTTTCTTATGGAATAGAGACTCAACATGTGGGACAACTTGAATTGAATTCAAATGAAGTTAAAACTGTTTTGGTTTAGATGGGCTGCCTGGTTATAGGCTGCCCAAAGACTTATGCCTTCTGCTCACAGTGATGAGCAGGAAGCGTTCAGCAGCCAGAAGAATACAGACCCCATTAAAAGCAATAGCACTCAGGTCTCCAGTCCCAAGAAGGCACTGTTCTGCAGTGATTCGTGACAGCACTGGGCGTGCAGCATCCCCCATCATGCCAATTTCCTCCACCAAGTTCACTGCTTCCAAACATTAACTATAGTCAGCACTATTGGAAATAACCTATAAGCTAGTTTTCGGTTTTTCATGTTGTGATGTAGAGGTACAATAGAAAGGCATTTGAACAGATACTGAATAAATGAGTTCACGCATCAGACTTCTCCCTTACCGCTGACACTTTGCTCATTTCTGAATTTTTAAAAACTTTTTATTTATTTGAGAGATGGAGAACTAGAGGGAGATAAGAGATAAATACACAGAGGTACAAATACAGATGCAGTGAGAGACAGCACATGTCACATCTGCTGGTTTATAGCTCAAATGCCCATCATGGCTAGAGCACAGTCCAGGCTGGGGCCAGGGACATGGAACCCAACATGGTCTCTAAAATTCATGGCAAGAACTCATTTACACAAGCTGTTATCACTGTCTGCCAGGGTCTAAATTAGCAGGAAACCAGAGTCAAGAGTTGGAGATGAAAACCAAAGCCAGATACATCATCTTAACTGGTAAGCCAAACAATTGCCCCAATATCTGATTTATTGTGGTCTGTCTCCTCACCTTAAGAGAATGTAAGATCCAAGAAGGCAAAAATTGTCATAGTTTTATTGTTCATTCTCACACATAGAGTGCGACCTGCCACTTTTTGGCCATCATTACATATTTTTGAATAAAAAGTAAATGAAGTAATGATGTAAAGAACATGTGTGGCTACACTCAGGGAGACAAAAGGGTGTAAGGACAGCGTTGTCTTTAGAATAAAACTGTTTTAATTAATGTAAGAATGGATTAACTTTCAGACCCTCTTCTGTAAATATCATTTAGTATGCAACTCATCATTTTATTGTGGGGAAATATAGGACATGATATTTATAAACCATTCATACCGCCTGTGTTATATAATATTTATCCCTATCGCCCTCCCCTCACCCTACCCCCTCCTCAAAGAAAGATGACTTGAGGTAAAGACTTTTGTGCAGGATCGTTAGTGTAAGGTGACCACAAAGTGCAGGAGCCTTAGCTCAGGTGGGGCACTCAAAATCTACCATGTCTTCCATTCGGTCTAAACTTCTACAAACAGTTGCCATTCACAGTGATGGTCAAATGCAGCCTGTTTTTGATGATTTGATGGAAATACAAATGCCAAAATATACTTTAAAACCGCCCTCCACTGAATCCCATGGGTTCCAATCACACTCCTCGGTGTCTTCAGGGTGGAAGAGCCAAAGCAGCTCTGTGGGAGTATTAGGATAAAGTACCTAAGCAATTCAACTCCTGCTCCAAAGTAATTCAGTGGTCGTACATTCAAGTTTAATGGGGGCTTACTGTGTCTGAAGGTGAACATAGTTTAGTTTTGGAGGAGGAAGATCTGCATCTTATTTAGAGCTCAGGAAAGTGAGGGAAGTGGGCCTTTACTTTGGTCATCGCAATGCGTTAGCTCTTGATGCCATGGTTATAATCAGTGATGACTCGAGAGTATTCAAAGGAATGTGGAACTTGTCCTTCATACCGGCAACTGTCGCTCTGCTGAAGGCTGTTAATATCTTTTGGGCAAAGATATTAAATAGTGGATCTATGCATACATATTTTGGGCTATAACATAGGAAAAAAGGGAGAGGTCATTCATGCAATCAATGTTTGCTATACCATACCCCAAATCTACAATTTTCATTTAAAAAATTTCTTGACAGAAGTTTGGTGATTTACAGCATTGTTGCAGGAAAAAAAATGAAAATAAAGCTTAATTTTAACAATCAGTGTAGCTAATTATACAAACGTTCTATATATGTGCGTATATATACAAACATTTGTATTGCTTTCCAACTTGCTCTCACCCAAGATGACACAAGGATTGCCAAGAGGAACATCTGTTTAGCTTGGAATTCCTACTAAAGAAAAAAACATTTTTTTCACATGTTACTATATTTTTAATTCACCATCATTTTTGTTTTCTTATAGTTCCAAGAAACAAAATGTGCATTAATTGAACATCACTAAATTCCAGGCATTGTGCTGGACTTTTCACATACTTCTGAAAAACATATGCCAACAAACATTTTGAACACACCTTGACTTTTAATTTCTTTATTTGAAAGGCTCTGTGTGTGTGTGTGTGTGTGTGTGTGTGTGTGTGCGCATGTCTGAGAGAGAGAGAGAGAGAGAGAGAGAGAGAGAGAGAGAGAGAATTTTCCATCTGTTGATTCTCTCCCAAATAGCCAAGACACTTAAAATTAATCAGATTCTCCCACATTGGTGGTAGAGCCCAATGCAGCCAGATCATTTTCTCTTGTTTTTCCCCCCAGGTGAATTAACAAAGAAGTGGGTTGCACTTAGATCAGCCAGTATTCAAAACAGATATTGAGCCCTACTTTTTTTTTTCTTCACTACCGCTGCTCCGCTGCCGCCTCCTGACCCTGTGACACATTGATCAGATATGCTACCCATTTTTGTAAACTAAAAGAAAGAGATTATTGCACATAAATTTACATCCTAAGTAAGTGTGCTTCTCCCGACACGCTGCTCCTTATTCCATAACGCTATTAAATCTTTCACCTTCAGAAACTAACATGGCATTGTATTAATTACATGTCTTTATTCTTTTTTGCATTATTTCCCCCCCCCCTTTGAGTTGTAGTAACCCTGGAGAAAGTGCTATTCCGCAGCTAGTAATCCCTGTTTACCAACAAACACACCTTTCATATGCAAATCGCTCTCCCTCTGCCTTAATCACAGCAGGGATGCGTTTAGACCTGTAAGGAGAGCCCTTAACTCCTAGCAGCCCAGTTCCCTAACTGGTTACAATCCTGCACCTCCTTGCTCTGTTCTCCCCTTCCTTCACTCTAAAGGTTCTCACCCACATTTCCCTCTACTCCATTTGCTGAAAAACCATGGGATTTTCTGAGTGGTCCCCATGACATGGCATGCCCTTTTCTTAGCATCAATAAGTGTATCAAACTAGCTTCCCATTGGTGTCTAAGGATCTGCTGACTTCATCCTTTCAAGACAAATGCAGAACATATCGCACACAAGTAATAAAGGCTCGTGGAGAGGAAGTCATGGGAACAGTCAGCAAAAGCAAAAACACAAAATACTGTCTACCATTAGTCCATTAAACACCTGGATGCAAAGAATAAACAGGTGTTTCCAACTGCAAGACCTAATAAACCGCAATTGTACACGGTCAGCTTTACAAAGTTGTAAACCTATACGTGAATTTTCAGAAATCCCTCCCATTCCAAAGTGCAACTGTTTACCCGTCCCCTCTTGGAGCTTCCGGTGTATACAACAGGGTTCTGTTGGCTCAGGTTGCACTGGCATTTATTCCTGGATCTGTCCTGTCTGGGTTGTATCCATCCTCCCCCTGGGTCTCCAGCTGTGCTAATCAATACATTTGGAGAAGCTGATAGGGAGGCCAGTAATAATTCTGGTAGAAAGCCTACAGTCTGCTTTTGTACTTGTCAATACAAAAGAAGAAAAAAAAAGTTGCTATGGCATTCGGTATTAGAAATGCTGATTTTCAGTTTTCTATTTCCTTCCTAAGAAACATTGACAAGTGGAACTCGTGCCTTGCTCAGGATATTGCTTCTGTGTAATCTGAAGCTGTTGAGCTTCTCATTAGGATGCCAATCAACCCGCATGCAAGAGTAAGGCTCTTTGTTTTTGCTTAAAAGAAGAATGGCTGTACTGAAGTCTTTCACTCTCATCGATTGCCTTAAACCACTCGGATTGAAAAAAATTATGAAATTAGATAGAAAATAAAATGCTATTGAGTGTATACAGAACGCAATTCTTATTTCAATTCACCATTTCTTAAATTCCTACACTGCACACGGAACTGTTGTATGGTCTCAGAATTTAATGTAGCTAAAGCAGGTTTGTTTTTGTGCCTTTGAAGAGAAAATAAGTATCTCTTAAAATATATGCATTTTATTTAGAATAAATAGAAAGCTGCAGATAGATTTTTATTTCTTCCTTTTTAAGGTTATTTATTTTTATTGGAAAAGCAGATTTACAGAGAGACAGAGAGAAGGAAGATCTTCTGTCTGCTGATTCACTCCGCAAGTGGCCACAGCGACCAGACTGAGCCGAACTAGGGCCAGCAGCCAGGAACCTCTTCCAGGTCTCCCACGCGGATGCAAGTCCCAAGGCTTTAGGCCATCCTGGACCACTTTCCCAGGCCACAAGCAGGGAGCTTGTTGGGAAGTGGTGCAGCTGAGACACAAACCGGTGCCCATACGGGATGCCAGTGCATGCAAGACAAGGACGTTAGCCACTAAGCTACCATACTAGGCCCATTATAGTTTTATTTCTAGTATACAATTTAAAACAATGTTTTCTTGTTGCTTATTCTTCTTATGGTTTATTTGAATTGTATTGAAACATTAACCCTTAGTTCACATTTAGAAATTTTTTAGGTAAAATTTTTGCAGTATAACAAATAATGGGTTCAGGTCTGTGTTATGGGGCCATAATTGTAGGGATATTGTGTGTTACTTGTGTAAATATTGTATTAGTCAGATGCCTAGAAACCTGTTCACCTCAATTCCTGACGAGGAAATTACAGAATTAAGCTCTCTCTAGATTCATTTATATACAATTAAGCAAAATGTGCATAATTTTCCACGTGCAATCATTTGTGTTCTACTAATCTTTTTGAGTAGCAGAGTTGACTTGAAAAAAAAAAATGAAACTGAGCTGTTTTCCGGTCCCTGCTGAGTTTGCACAAATTTTAAAGATAGGTTTGTTTAAATTTAGGTAAAATAGTCAAGCAAAAGGATCATTCAGTTAAGTGACACATTTAAAGCAAAGCCAGAGACTTACATGGGGTGTGAAATCAGAAGTACAGGAGAAGTTCGGAAACCCTTGATTTTATACTTGTATTCATTACATTCTGAGTAAAGAATTCTTTCTAAAGAGCAGGGGGAAAAAATCCCCTAGCATGAAAAGAAAAAAAAAATTACTGTGTTTCCCATGCAAATAGCAATCTTCATTTTATGTTGCTGTCTTACGTTAAGCAAAGCAGCACAGTAGCATCCGTGTGCGTGATGCATTTACCTCTTGCGTGTATGGATCGCTTATTGATCTCACAGGAGTTTTCAAAGTAGAAAAGGCAGAATGCGTATGTGAAAAAAAAATAGCAATTGGTACCAAAGAGAGTATGAGGAGTTCAGCTTGTCACTTTATGAAAGCTTGTAGATACATATGACTTCAACCAACTTGTCATGCTTGCTATTAAATTAATTAGATAATCCCCATCTCAGTGGAAATCCATTTGCCAAACCATCTGATCTGTTGTGCCTGATGTTGGAAGAGAATAGATTGTAAACCAAGGTAAAATAAAAGACTCGTATGTGTTTCACTTTCTGTGAGAGGGAAAGAGACATGGTAGATGCATGGGCTCAGACTCAATGCACATTCGACATGACACAGAGCGAGAAGGTTCCGCTGTGGCCTTCAGTGAGCGCCTGTGCCCTCTGCAGAAGAGCTCTCTGTGTCAATCTAGAATGTGTGGGCACAGAAGTGATCTGGAGGGAGAACAGCTTGGAAAATCTTGCTCCCCCAAACCTAGAAACACATGATCAGTCACAAAATGCACAAATATTTCTGAAATGTCCCCAGGAAGAATTCTGGACAATAGTTCACTCTCCCAGAAGGTCAGGTCAAGGCTGCCCGTACCCTGCACACTTTGTCGTTGTCCTAGCACCGGTACCCCTCTTGTCATGGGACTTCTGTTTGATGTCCACCCCTTGACACCTACAGCATTGTCTGAAACGTGTTGTTTTGGGAATCAGTGTGTCTAGGAGGTTAAAACAAATCCCCATATTTTCGATGTTCTTTGTGGTCCATATTCTTGGGTATAAACTGGCTGATGAATTTGATTACAGTGGTTACAGGATGGAGAAGTACATAGCGGTTCTACTTTGGAATAAGGATGGGTTGGATTTTCTGTTTGTCCTCCATCCCTTTCTCCCTCCATTCCCCCCTCCATCTTTCCTTCTTTCCTTTCTTGTTTTCTTCATTCCTTCTTTCCTTCTGCCCTTCCTTCCTTCTTTCTTCTTTCCCTTCCTTCCTTCCTTCTTCCCTTTAGTGGTAGGGTAATTTCCAGCATCCCTCTCCTTAAAGCCTTAACCACAATGTGAAACCACAGCTAGCTACTCCATTAATTGTATGCCCTGCAGAGGATCCTTCAAAACAGTAACATAAACCCTTGAGATAGCTGAAAAAAGACCTCTCTGTTACTCTCATGACTAGTTACAAAGTATGTCATTTCCCTTTCCTGCAAGAGTATGAGCTGTAGAACAAAGAAGAATCCATAACCTATCCATTCTTTTGGTCTAGCAACTTCTTCTCACCTTCTTCTTACCCATTGGTAGCTTAAGAGGAAGAGACATATCAATGCCGGCTTGATTCTTACCTGTACATAACAAGATTCATACACAGGGTTTTTATGCGGAAAGAAGAAAACAATTGACCAAACTTGCTGCCATTCATGAAACATAAATGCCATTCCTCAATGAGGCTAATTAAAATGAGAGATCAGTGGCTTCATTATGAAATATCAATTATTTGTTTAATAGAAAATGTCAAAGTTTTGAAAGCTCCCAACCCATCTAAGCAAACAAGCAAGGCTGGGAGCTGCTTTTCAAAGACATACCTTGGTCTCTATTCTGATCTCACTCTAGGTTGCTCCCTTAGAAAGGGATGTCTTGGGCCCGGCGCGGTGGTGCAAGTGGTTAAGGTCCTCGCCTTGCAAGCCAGGGATCCCCTATGGGCCCCGGTTCGATCCCGGCGGCCCCACTTCCCATCCAGCTCCCTGCCTGTGGCCCGGGAAAGCAGTCGAGGACAACCCAAAGCTTTGGGACCCTGCACCCGAGTGGGAGACCCGGAAGAGGCTCCTGGCTTCGGATCGGCATAGCATCAGCCGTTGCGCTCACTTGGGGAGTGAATCATCGGACGGAAGATCTTCCTCTCTGTCTCTCCTCTCTGTATATGTGCCTTTCCAATAAAAAAAAAAATAATAATGAAAATAAATTAGAAAAAAAAAAAGAAAGTGATGTCTTGACATTTTTCCTGAGCTCACTTCCTCGTTCATTTGTGTTTGTCAGAATTGGTCGTTGCTTTTGATGATGTTACTAAACATGTTGGTTTCTTCTTGTGAGACACAGTTTAGTACCAGGGATCAAAGAGGCTTTATAGTCAGGCAATGATTGGAAAGGTGTCTCTATTTCTTTTTCTGAGAGATTGCATTCTTAAACAAGGTATATTCCTTTTTTTTTTTTTCCTCCCAGGTGGAACACTAACGGCTGAATGAAGCTATTGTTTCCTACAATGGAATCCAAACCAATGTGGGGAAGGGCTTTTAAGAGAGACCACCGTTAGTCCCTAAGTGATGGGGAGCAGGCACTCTCGCCCTGTTTCTATTTTCAGTACAGTCTATTAAAGAGTTTGGCACAGAGCTATAATTAAATAAAAGTTTTAATTTTGTTTCTATTTTAAAATTTGCATTACAATGTTTCCAATCTGGGTTTTACAAACCTCAGAAGGTTTCCAGTCGCCTCAAAGGATACCATAATCTCGATTGGTTTTTTTTTATAACAAAGTAACTTATTTAATTCATTTTTAATATTATGCCCCCATGCCATGTCTTTAGAATGGGAAACGCGGCTGACTTTTTTCAATGGTCTAGCATCCTCTATTTGACTATTCTAAGAGAATTCTCCAAGGTCAAAGCACTTTATTTCCCAGATGCTGTAGTTTCCAGCAGATGAGGAGGAAAGAAATGTGCATGTTTACAAACTGGCCTAACTCAGTCACTTATGTGTGAAGTCTCCCACTGTCACCATGTGTCAATCAACCGTTGCCTGCTTTGAAAGTCAGTTTCATTGCTCTTCAGTTGTGTATGGTGTGGTTTCACACATTTTATAGAGACATCTATTGTTGGAAACATTGAATCCCAGTTCATGTGTCAACGTGTGAGAGCACATTTGCAGGAAGTATCTGTATAGCCACAAATGGAGCAGTGGCGAGGATGTGGCATACGCCATTCAACAAAATACACACTGAGTGAGTTAAAGAAAAGATGAATGAATGCATAGAACACTTGCTCCAGATGATTGCTTTATTGAAAACGGAATTAGTAACTTCAGAATAATGAAGTGTTCAGAATAAGTGTTTATGTTGCTGGCTATGTATTTTATCAGATAATAGAGCGTGTATGTGTTTTTGTGTAATGACTTATTTTCAGAGTGAAGTACTCTCTGCTTTTTAAAACAGTTACTATGCAATTTCTCCAGGGCATAACAATTAGGAATAGCACTCATATAAGTTTGAAAGTGCTTAGCGTGAAGCAAACAGCCATTTCTCCGGACCTGAAAATTGCAGTGAAGTAATGAACTCTGTGCACTATTTACAGTGTCCCTAAATGTTAGGCGTATTCATTTGCCTACAAAAGCTAGAAACTGAGTCCAAGGATATATAATGTAGTGTCTTTTGAAGTGCAAGATTAGTTGAAGCCAGAATTGAGAATTGCTATATATATCTATATATACCTCTTCTATGACCTAGCTCGATTTAGTAACGTTACATTCTTTCCCTATATTAATACTGTCCTCCAACTACACGCAGAAAATGAATACTATGCATTTAGTTACCAACTACCAATTATCCTAAGGAGTCTTTTTTATCTAGGAAGTGATAACATAATTAAAAAGTGGAAAAAATGTGGTGATGAACTGTGACTTCTCCAACTCATAGAATCTTCAGAATCAAGCTCGTCAGTGTGCAGATTAACATTCTATACAGACATTAAGTCGAGGCGTACTGTATGCAGCTTGACTGCTAGATGTCACCAAAACCAGGCCCGCTGTTTTGGACTAGAATTTTCCTGCCAGAGTAAGAGCTCTTCTTGCCTATTCTTGTTTTTCCTGGTTTTCATCTGAATTGAAGAATAGGAAAATAAATGTAAGTGAGAGAGAGAGACAAGTAGGCTACATGGGAACTTGCCAGAGATCTGGCCTCATTTCATCTAGCCTTCTCTATATCACAAATGCGCCACTGGGAGCAGGTGTCAATGGTATGCAAATCCAATTGTAAAAGTAATAAACAGACAAGACATGGATGTTTCTCTCATAGTTAACTTTATTAATGTCAGATTGAGAGTTGTCTCAATGTCTAATCTTTCATCAAATCAATGGTAACACATTTTAGACAGAACAAAGGTGAGGAAGTGCAGGGAAAGTTATGGAAGGGTGCCATTTACAGATTCCTGCAGCATGCTCAGGAGACCGTCACCGTGGCTACAGTGGAAGGTGATATGGCAAGCAACACAGTGTCAAATATGGGAATCTTTTCAAACCACTACTCGAATTTCATCCAATTTAAATCTTTTCACCAAAATCAAGTGGCTGTTGGCTTGTTCTTTTGCATTTAAAAAAAATCATTAAATGCAAAACCAAAATGATAGAACGGTGGGCTTAGAATAGTACCACAGCGATTCTCATGGAGTAGTTATAGACAAGCATCTTCCTCTGAGAATTTGCTAGAAAGGCACCTTCTCAGGCCCTAGACCAAGATTCCTAAATCAGAAATCCTGGTTAACGAGCCTCCCACATGTTTGTGACTCTCGGGGAAGTTCCAGAATGCCTAGTTCCAGACGTTCCTCCATGTTTCGAAATTTTTCTTAAGGGCCTAGTTTTCATAAATATGAATTAAATAAGTTCAAGTCATGATTTAGAGAACAGTGCACCAAACTGCCCTTCCTAATTTCTATTTATTTGCTGCCTGAAAGCCATTTCACTTTGTTCTACAATATAAAAAAAAAAATTAAAGAAAAAGAGAGAAAAATAGACATACTTTCTGGTTCACTCCCCAAATGCCTACAACATACAGGGCTGGATCAGGCAAAAACAGATGCCCTGACACTCCAATACTCAACCATCATCTACTGACTCCCAGCACACGCTAGTCAAAAATTAGGTTGGAGGAGGGGCAGCTGGGCTTTTTTTTTTAAGGTTTATATTTTTAGGGCCTGGCACAGCAGCATGGTAACTAAAGTCCTCACCTTGAACACGCTGGGATCCCAAATGAGCACCGATTCTAATCCTGGAAGCCCCATTTCCCATCCCTGCTCGTGGCCCGAGAAAGCAGTCTAGGGTGGCCAAAAAACCCTAGGTCCCAGCACCCGTGTGGGAGACCAGGAAAAAACTCCTGGCTCCTGGCTTCAGATTCACTCAGCTGCAGCCATTACGGCTGCTTGGTGAGTGGACCATCAGACAGAAGCTCTTCCTCTGCCTTTCCAATAAGAATAAATAAATCTTTTAAAAATACATATTTTATTTTGGGCCCGGCGCGGTGGCGCAAGTGGTTAAAGGTCCTCGCCTTGCACGCCCAGGATCCCATATGGGCACCGGTTCTAATCCCGGCAGCCCCGCTTCCCATCCAGCTCCCTGCCCGTGGCCTGGGAAAACAGTCGAGGATGGCCCAAAGCTTTGGGACCCTGCACCCGAGTGGGAGACCCGGAAGAGGCTCCTGGCTTCGGATCAGCATGGTATCGGCCCGTTGCGCTCACTTGGGGAGTGAATCATGGGACGGAAGATCTTCCTCTCTGTCTCTCCTCTCTGTATATCCGCCTTTCCAATGAAAAAATAACAAAAATAAATCTTTAAAAATATATATATATATTTTATTTTATTTTATGATTGGAAAATTAGATATACAGAAAGAGAGACAGAGGGACACATCTTCTCTCCACTAATTCACTCCTGAAGCAGCCACAATGAACAGAACTGAACTGATCCACAGCCAGGAACCAGGAGCTTCATGCAAGTCACCCATGCAGGTTCGGGATATCAAGATTTTGGGCTGTCCTCGACTGCTTTCCCAGGCCACAAGCAGAGGGCTGGATGGGAAGTGGTGCAACCCCAACATAAACCAGCACCCTTATGGGATCCTGGCACATTCAAGGTGAGGATTTAGCTACTAATGGTGTGCTACGGTGCAGGATGTGGTTGTCCTAAATGGCAGCTTCACTCCTGCAACCAGTCCCTACCTCAACTGCATCTTATTACATCAAATACATTAACAAGAGATTTGATAACTCCGGGGTAAGTAACTCGAGTATCTTAAATGTGAACCTACCCCAGGATTCCTCCGCCTTAGCAATACCCATAATATGGACACTTTGTTTGCAAAGGCTCTACTGTGCACTTGGGCTGCTGGCAGTGTCTATGGTCTTTTCCACCAGATGACTATAACCATCTGCATTTTCCATGTGCTGTGGCTTTTGCCAGTTGCTCTTCTCCAGAACTCCTGAGATCCAGCAATTCCAATCCACAGAATGGCAGCCACTCATCACATTCAAGTTGATTGGTGCCACGCCTGACTTTGTGGTATTTATAGCAGAAAGAAAAAGGAATTTCAGAACTCAGATGACACAATTTTTTGTCTTATCCATGTTAGCAATTCATTGTAGAATCTTAGGAAATTCACTGAATCCTTCAAGTGTAATTTCCCAATATATAACCTGATACTGGTGTGCTACATGACTTCTGCAATGAAGTCTGCCTTTTATATTTCATTTTTGTTATACATCCATATTGTAGTTATACACTTAGCAATTTTAAACCTTTTGTAACATTAGTTTCAAATTATTTCTATCAACAGCGTGTATTAATTCCACCCCGTGTAACTGATGCTTAGACAATAGTTAACCTCCATGCCAAGCACATATACTGCTTCTTTAACCTTCTCATCAATACCATGTTCAAGATGATGTTTTATTTTTTCTAAGGATTTCTCAGTTATTTATTTGGAAGGCAGAAACACACCAAGACAGACTTCCTCCTCCGGTAGTTCACTCCCCAAATGCTTGCAACTGTGGACTGGGTCAACGGAAGCCGGGAACTGAGGATTCAAACCTAGCATCCCCTAGGAGTAGGAACTCAACTTCCCTAGCCATCACCAGTGGCTCCAGAGATCCACACCAGCAAGACACCGGAACCAGTAGCCAGAGGTGGGAGTCAAACCTGCAGTTGGTGGATTGGTGATGTATCGATGGTTTAGTGACTCAGTGGATGGAATGTGATGTGTGAATTGGCCACCTTTGTTAACTTCTTACTCCAGATATTACCAAGTTGGGACTTTTCAAACAGTGAGATCTAGTGAGGTCCTAAGAATGTCTTGAGGTTACACAGTAGTATCTTTATATCCTCCCCAGAGTTGAAGGACTTCCCTACCTATGGTATAGTTCTCTGATTATACCATGTTAAGATGTAACAGGAGGGTCTGGCACAATAGCCTAGTGGCTAAATCTTCATCTTGCATCCACCGGTATTCCTTATGGGCATTAGTTCCCACCCCAGCTGCTCCATCTCCCCTCCGGCTCCTGCTTGCCGCGTGAGAAGCTAGTAGAGGATGACCCAAAGCCTTGGCCCCCTGTACCTGCCTGGGAGACCAGGAAGAGGTTCTGGATTCCTGGTTTTGGATTGTGGCAGCTCTGGCCTTGTGGCCAGTTGGTGAGTGAACCAGCAACAGCTCTTTCTCCAGCTCCTTCTCTTTGTGTATCTACCATTCCAACAACAACAAAAAAATAAATAAATTAAAAAAAATTACATACTTGGAATTTTCCCGTGAATACCAAGACTCTGAGAATTTCTCAGCTTTTGTGTGACAGCCAAGGTATGCAAAATTCAGTAGAGTTTTAAAGGACCTTTTTATGCTTTTTTTAAAAAAATTTGACAAGAGAGGGCTCTACGGGAAGATAGATAGATAGATAGAAAGCTCAGACACATATATATACACCTCAAAAACGTATTGGTGAGCTGCATTGATGGTGTCCTATTGTTTCCAACTCGAGTGAAAGCATAATCCGGACGCATACGACAAAACAGTCGCGTGCCTGGGCTCCTGGCTCAGGGCTGTAACACACTAGGCGTTATTAGTATTCTTGCTAGCGGTTTGTTGTCTGCTGGGGCAATTATCTTGCTTTAATTTAGGTCACTAATGATATTATGAGATAGTTTGATGGCGGTGTAATTTCTTTTGATGTTGTTGGTGTTGCTATTGCCTGTATCAGCTCATCGTGATTCGATAAAAGACTAAATTGTATACTCGCAGAGGGAGTGTAGCAGAGGCGGGCAGGCAAGGAGCGCTGGAGAGGAGAGAGCCGGTGGGGGCGGCGCAGCGAGCACGTGGGGCTTCCGAACCAGGCTGCTTGGGCAGTGCCTGCACCAAGGGCATCTCCTGTCCAGCTCTGCTTCTCTCCCAGCGTGAGACCTGAAGGCTGGGAGCTCACACCACGCAGCTCGGTGTCTTGGCAGGTCTCAAATGACTTCCGACAGGCTACCAAAACAATTGGCCCCTCACTTGAGCAGCTTTTACACTAGTTGAAGTCTAATTTATCAGATAGGTCCTTCGCTTCACTGCTTCCCAGCTCTGATCTCGCCAAGTCATCCACTGCACAGACCTCATTTGACAAACACAAAGCTTCCCCAAACCCCAACCACGGCGTTTTTAAAGGGGGCACCTACAAGGCCACTGCGGATAATCACGTAGTTTGAAGTGTGGGCCCCACAGCCGGCTGTATTCGTGGTTTTACTGCAGAGGAAGCCTTGGTGTTTCATGGAAATGTGACTTTGCTAATTATTACGATCTTTTATACAGTGCTTTGATGAAAACGGGCCCTGGGATGTAGCTGTTCTCAGTGTTCCCAGCCGCAGATGGTTGAGAGAGGAATGGCTTTGTGTCCACGTGCGCTGTCAGCCACAGCCTCTGTGCCCTGCCTCGACACAGGCCGCCAGATCAGCAAGGGGCCTGAAATAACCAGATGCTCTGGGGAGAGGCGAACTCTTCATTTCCCAAGTCTTTAAAACATGAGTTGAATCTTTAGAAGTGAAAAGTGAGCTAATTGACAGGAAGAGAGATGGCCAGAGACAGAGAGAGCAGGAGAGATCTCACCCGTGGGTTCATTCCCTTGCTAAATGCGTGCAGCAGTCTGGGCTGTTCCAGCCTGAGCTTGGGAGCCTGGAACTCACTCCGGATTTCCCATTTTGGAAGAAGGGACCCAATTCCTGCAGCTTTCTCCTTACCAGAGAGCTAAAATGAAGGGTGAACCAGGTCTCAAAACTCCTGCTTTCTGATACAGGACAGGGTGTCTGAAGTGGCAATGCCACTATGCACTAACAATCTGCTCTTTTAGAATCTTAGAAATACTATTTAAGAGAATAGAATTTGGGGGCTTGGAATGATAGCTCAGTGGCTAAATCTTCCCCTTGCAAGTCCTGGGATCCCAACTGGGTGCAATTCACGCCCCCAGCTACTCCACTTCCCATCCAGCTTGGTGCGTGTGGCCTGAGAAAGCAATTGAGGATGGCCAAAAGCTTTGGGACTCTACACCCAAAAGAAACCCAGAAGAAGCACTTGGCTCCTGGCTCCCAACTTTCGAAGGTCTCAGATCCAGCTACTTGTTGAGTGAACCAGCAGATGGAAGATTTTTCTCTCTGTCTCTTTCTCTCTGCAAATCTGACCCTTCAGTAAAAATAATCCTCTAAAAAAGAGAGTAGAATTTACATCACAATAGTACTGTATTTGCAAAATGCTACTCTTATTCAGAAATGTCATTATTTAGAAATAGCACAAAATTATTTTTAGCATATGATTTTGCAGTGAAACAGTGTTTATATACCAAAGAATTGAAAGACAATAACTAAAATAGAAATAATAAGAAGAAAGGGATTGGAATTTTTGTCCAAAGTGTAGAATATGAATAAATGCATGGTGAATAAAATGCTTTTAATGCAGAAACTAAGCATGAAAACACAGGAATCAATGATAAATGTCTTAGGGGAAAGAAACGTTTACCTTAATTTGGACATTCCATAGTGCTTGTATGTATTGAAATGTTACCATGCATTATATATATATATATATTCTGAGTCCATTAAACATAAACAGATAATTAAAAGTGAAATACAATCAAGTAGCATGAACCCAGTGAAAGAGAAGCAGCTGAAGTTGACCAAAGTCTCTGATAGACATTGAGCTGAAATCTCTCCAAGAAATCTTGGAGAATTTCGTGGAGAATTCAGCGAGCTCAGAATTTTCTAAGAAAAAAACATAATGTAAATTGTGGGAAGTCCAAAAACCACATTAGGAATCTACCTGCCTACACTCAGCTCAGACACTGGACAGACCAACACGCATGTTGACAACATCGTAGTGGGGTGTGCTGTGGGAACTGTAAGTTATGAGATCCAGGGGCCTTACGGCCAGTGGTGTGTGGCTCAGTGGAGAGGGCAAACTGATTAATTTTGCCCAGAAAAACTCACCTGATGTAAGTGGTTTTTGCAAACTGCTATACCGCACCGATATAGGGAAGTATCTGCAGTGTATTAGAACCCCATCCAGATGTTGCAATGCTGTTATTTAGAAGTTATGTTAGCCCTGGTGGAATCCTGCTACTATTTTAGGTTTTATAAAGATATGGATGGATTAATAATTGGCCTTGTGGTTTAGATTTGAGCTTACACTTTGGCCGTGTATTCTGTTTCTCTGGTGTTTGAGGTAAGTCAGGTAATGGAAACTCAGAAAGAAAATAAGATGAATGTATCTTAATTACGGCTGATGGAGAAAAGCGCAGAGGGATTTGTTGAAAGCAGCACTAACTTGGTAGTAAGAGAAGCCTGATTTTCATATCACTTTAGGATTTTCATTTGTTCATTTCATCCCTATTAACACCAACGTCCTCATTTTTAAATCAATGAGTTTGACTATAGCAGGTCTGAAGACATCTTCAATTCTAAAGTATTACTGTCCCTTTAAAATCAGTTGCAAGGCAAGACCGAGTTGGAAATGCATCCCAGCAACTTAACTGTGTCGCAGATTCTCCAAAGTTTACTGTTTTTTTTTTTTTTTGGAAACTTTTTTTTATTTGCTTAATAACTTACTCATCATTAAATTGATAACTGTTAGGGTTGGAGGTGCTTGAGAGAGCGTGATAAAGAGGTTTTTAGTTCAAACAGAGTTTTATTAGTCAGGGGAGAGAGTCTGACAGACTGCTCCCTGATAGAAGACTGCCTGGCGATCACATCCATATGGCACGGTGACCTTGTGAAGAAATGGTCACTCCGGGTATACAGCAACGGGCCTTTAGAGAAGGTGGCGGTTCCTTGGTTTGTGGGTGTGAGTGACCTGTAGGGTGGCGATACTCAGCATAGCGTAACTGGTGTTGACTTTCTATGCAGAGACAAGGTCAAGGTGCTTCAGCTTTCCGAATGGTCCTGGTTGGGAGTGTTGACTTGAATTTGGCAGAGTAGTGGAGTCATTTCCGCTCTGCTCAACCTAACAATAAGAGGTGAGGCAGGCAAGTTGGGAAAAAATAACAGAAAAAGAAAGAGAGAGAGAAAGAGAGAAGGAAGGAAGGAAGGAAGGAAGGAAGGAAGGAAGGAAGGAAGGAAGGAAGAAAGGAAGGAAGGAAGGAAGGAAGGATAAAAAGAAAAAGGATAGGACAAAAAGAGAAAAAAAGAGGTTCTCTAAATCAGCTTGGTTTTATATGGTCTTGTTTGAGAAGAACTTCTCAATTCCAGCTGTGTAGTGTTTAAATGCCTCCTTAAATGAAACTGACAGAGGGAGAATAGGATCCAATTAGCAAGAGTTTCCTTTCCCTGCATCTGATAAGTTAACATCTGTGCCTTCCGATAAAGGCAATCATTCTACTTTTTTTTTTTTAGAGGCATTTGTACTATTCATTAGTTCCCCTTTAGTACAAATAGCTGACTCCAAAAATGCCCAGGGCTACAACAAGTGTGAGACAGGTGGTGGAGTCGCATCACCTAGAAGGGAGCCACTCTGGGTATACACACTTGGATTTCTTTGTTAACAATAGACACTATGATGGGCAAGATGTCTGTATTAGTGACACCAGGGCATTTTAATACTCCCAATCCATGATTCAAGTCATAGAATTTAATAGGGATATCATGATATTGATAACAATGGCACAGTAGTTACTAATTTATAGCTATCTTTCAACTTCCTTAGAGATGGAGTGCTTGAGAAAACACAGCTGCGTTTTTCTTGTGATTGTTTGGTCCTGTTTTGGACAGGAAAAAATATGTGTATATAATCTTTCACCCTCATTCCCACATGTCGGGCCCTCAGGTTATATTTTTGCTTACAGGATTTTCACCCCTCGCCTAATTTGGCTGCCAATTTTCCCTGCTCTATCATGTCCAACGACGTCCTCTGGAGCCTCCATCTGTCAGCAAGCACCTCTACCCTGCTGTTTCTCCACAACATGCTCCCTCCTCTTCTGTCTTAAAGGAATTCAGAAGATGCCAGTTTCCTTGCAGTCATTCCTTTATGAAGAAGTTTCTAGCTCCCACAAACTCAACTGCTGTTGACAACAAGGTCAAAAGGTAGAGCTTACCCAAAAGCTCCTGCAAAAAGTTCTGTTGGAAAAGGCATGTGCTAGGCAAGGACGTCACCACACTGTGAATCCTTTCCTGTGATCTGCTCACAGACATTTAGAGAAGCTCAAACTCTCCCAGCACTGCTAAGAAGACTCATCCAGGACATAATGCTGAGGTGTTTCCTCCCAGCACACTTTCTGAATTAATGGCCCTAATCCCCTGCTATTACCGAGAAGATCCCCTCACTTTTAATCCAATGAAAATCTTTACAGCAGAGACACTGTAGGGAAGGGCAAAGATGGGTTCCAGTCTGGGTGAGGATCCTAACTGATCCACCCCCAGGGTACTGGGGTAAGTTCCTTATTCTTCAGATCCCTGGGCAGCAGCAGTAACTTTCCTTCATAGGAGAAAAAGGAAAAAAAAAAGCTAAGAAACCATTCAATTATTGATGAGCTAATGTGTATGACTACAGTGAGGCCAAACTACTGCAAACCTACATGTTGTGTTGGGTAGCAAATTCATCGTTTGAATTCTTTGCAGTATTAGGTTTTCATTCAAAGAAGCATTTGTCAGACAAAACATATGTCATGATTGCTCTACGGTTTTCTAGTAAGCAGACAAAAGATATAATGCCAGATATGAGCTGGTCCTACACAATGAATGCTCTGTAGCAAGTATGGAAAGTGATGGAATTCTCCAGATGAGTATATCTTAAATATAGGCTAGACGAGGAACTTCCATTGTGAAAATATGTCAGCCATTATCTTCCACCGGTATTAGCTCTGAAAGTGGACACTGTTATCAGAACTTACCTTGTGGCAACTCTGTGAAAGTCAACAACAGAGAAAAGTGAAGTGGTCCAGGAAAAGTGAAGTCCAGAGCGAAAGTCACATGGTATTAAACTGCATGACCAGTCCATATTCAGATCTTTGAGGGCTGAGCAGAAGGTGTGTTGGTATTTGGTATTTGAACAAAATCGTGGAGCCAAATTATTGTCTAACAGCTAAGCTACAGAAGCACAGGTATAATCCATAGTATGTTGGTTTAGTAACAGTAGTAGTATTAATAATAGTGATAGTAATAAACAGCAATAGTACTGGTAATAGTAATAGTACCGAACTTCTTAGTTCTCATCATACAATGACCATACATACCCTGTGTGTGCAAGGAGAGCAAACACTTAACTGGAGTCTAGACAAGTTACCAAAAAATCAAATTAAACAAAAGCAACTAGAACACATAGTTACTGTAATATGTGCTCTAAAATTACAGTGTTTTCAAGTCAAAAATTGTAAGACATGTGAAAAAGAAGACAAAAGTGTATCTTACACATCATTACCCAGGAAAATCAGTGAGCAGGCAAAGCTGTTGGTTTTAGAATCTTCGTAACAATTATTTTATGTTTTCATATTCTGAGAGTGAAAGGAATATGATTCAAACTAAAAATGGAAACTGCAAATAAAATTCATATGGAAATTATGAGATTGAAAAGTATGATAGCTGAAATGAAAAAACGAACCACGTAGGCCCACTAATAGATTTGAGATCGTAGAAGCAAGAACTTGTATAGTTAAGAGAGAACAGTAGAAATTACCCAAGCGCTATACTATGGGGAGGGTGAGAGGGAAAAATCCCTGAGCCTAAGGCACTTTATCATGAAAAATAAAAACTAGAAATAAAGAAAAAACCTTCAAAGGGAGGAAGACCCATTTAAAATAGAACAGATAAGCAGAGAGTCATAGGAACATACAAGCCTATCAATGTATAGCTGTGTTGAGGCTTAGAGGAAGAAAGGGAAGTGAGAAAGGGGAAGGTAAAAAATGTTTACAAAATAAGTTTTCCCACATGAAATGAGAAATAGTAACAGACAGTTCAAGAAGCTGAGTGAAACAATACGTGATGAATACGAAACAAGCCACACTTACAACATCATGAAGCGATTGAAAGCCACGGTAACAGATTACCTCAAAATCATTTACCGATTCAATCGTTTTGCACAGAAGAGCAATATCATTACGGTAGCATTTGATCAAGTCAGTGGAGGCCTGAAAGCTGCAGATGTGGCGAAATGAAAATTTTGAAGTCAGAACAAACCAAAAACACGTTGTCCGCCATGATGCAACCAAACTATCCCTCAAAAATTCTAGAAAAAGAAAAATCACATCTTGGTAGCGCTTACCTTACAGAGATAATCGCTACACGTGCTGCTTTATCAGAGATCTGAACCCTGAGAAACAATCACACCAAATCCTCATGCAAGCGTGCAGGAAAAACACGAGGACTGCAGTGGAAAAGAGGTGCGTAAATACGAAACAATCTATAGCCATCTTTTAAAACTTTAAAAAACGGAAATTTATGAGCAATAATTGTAACATTGTTGGCATCTATAATACCGCAACGTGGAGCCATCCAGGCAATACAAAGTAAGGGAGAAAGAGCTACCTTGGAGCAGAATTTTATCAGGACTAAGTCAGCCTTCCCCTGAAGCAGACTGTGAGAAGAGACATACGGTGATGCCGGAGAGGGGCACATTCAAACAAAGCAGGAATGGAGGAGCAAAAATTAGAAATACAGAAAGCAAAAGGAAATTAGCAGCCACAAATTCAACATCAATAACCATGTTAAATAAGAACGGACGATGATACCAATAAAAACAGCACAGGTTTTAAGACTTAAAAAAGTGAGATTCAGCTGTTTACCACAGAAACAGGTAAGCACCACCTTGGTTGAGTATAAATGGATGAGAACAATAGACACCACACAATTAATTATTCCAAGAGTTTACGTACCTATGTCAAAATCAGAAAATTAAGAATTATTGTTACTGATGAAGATATTTCATAGTGATCAATTAATTCATCAGGAAAACTCCAAAGTCGTCAGCACATACATATCAGAAAGAACCATCAGTATGCCTCTACAATAGTTGAAATATTCAAGGTATGTTACCTGGTACAACAAGATATTATCAGGTTTGGGCAACAGAAAGATGTTTGAGAAATCACTAAATACTTAGTAGTTAGAAAATATACTTCTAAAAGAAAATGAAAAATTAAGTACAATTTCTATTAAATAGTGCAATGTACATGAAACTCAAAAACATGATAGGTTAAAGAAATCCAATTTTTAAAAAAATCATATCGTATGTTGCCAATGGATTGTTTGAAATGTCTAGAAAACACAAATCTAAAGTTATAGAGATCAGATGAGGATGCCTTGTTCCAAAATGGGTGAGTGCAAAGATTTTGAAAGGACATGAGGAAACTTCTCGGGAATGGAAATATTGTAAAACTAGATGGTAGTGAGGGTTGCACAACTCCGAATTTGCTAAGAATCTTTCAATTGTACACTTACAATGGGTCTGTTTTATGGCGGGTGAATTATACCTCAATGGAGCTGTTAAGTAAACAAACAAATTTATTGAAAAGAAATTGAAAATACAGTCCATCTGGAAAATTTGTTTTATAATTGGTAAGCTTTTGTTTATTTCTAGGAAATAATCCCCGTAAGTCTTTAAATTGGAAACAAATTCTTAAGACTGAAATGTTTTAAATTACAAAGCCCCATTCTTTGCCGAGGAAAACACAGGATAGCTGTGGCATTCCAGGCACCCGGAATGCAAGACTAGCTGTGTTAATGTTGATATGCATGGGGCAGGTAACAGCTAATGAATTTAGGACGAGACATTGACTGGCATTTGGAAGGGTTGTTTGAAGTAGGCAGAGAAATTGAATAACACTCATCTCCTTTGAATGTTTTCTTTTAATTTGAAACACTTACACATAAAATTGCTTTCCAGTAATTATTCTGCGATCATTTCAATGCTAAGGTAGTTGTGTTTGGGCACACTTATTGGAGATCCCTGTTACTTTTTCAGATTAGCCAAAAATATAATGCAGCATTGTCAAGTTCCGTCTTTGACTGTATGAAGATAAACCATGAGTTCATGCACTGATTGCAGTAACTGATCCTTTTGGATTTTTGTTAGTCTTCTTCATATGGGACAAGAAGTGACTCATAATTTTCTGGTCTTCAAAAAAAATCATTGCATTTTCATAGAATATTCTCAGTGTTGTCCGATTTCTCTTTTTTTACTCACAGGTGTGTGTCTTTTTGTTCATATTTGTTAAATTCTATGATTGCAATAGAAAAACTTACCAATACCAAAAGATGAGAAAAAAAAGTTGAGCTGAACAGGTGAAAGCCCAGATATATGAGTTTGAATTAATCTGGCGATACACTAAATAGATAATCTTTTACAGCCAGTATTTGAAAAAGCTGTTGCAGCCTTATTAGCTCCCTTATTCTCTGCATATTTTCTGTGGCACACATTTCTAGTTCTTGTCTTCCACGAGTTACATGATGGTGGTGCATAGTTATAAAACTTCAACACCATCCCCAAATAAGCATTTATGGGGCCAGCGCAGGGAAAGAGCTGTGATGACTACATGTTATATTGTAGTGACACTTTGAAACATGGTTAGTCTCCTTCAGCTTCAGCTTCTTGCTGATGCATCCTAGGCTGCCACAGATGATGGCTCAAGCATCCCTGTGGGGACTCCTGGTTCTGGGCTCATGGTGTAAGCCTGGCCTAGCCTTGGCTGTTGCCTACAATTTATGGGGTGACCTAAGAAATGAAAGACATTTCTATCCCTCCCATTCTATCTCTCATTATGACATTCATCATCTCTCTTTTTAAAAAAGATTTCTTTATTTGGAATTGTTACAGAGAAACATGGAGAGGTCAAAGTGAGATAGAGAAATCTTTCATCTACTGATTTTCTCTCTCCAAATGGCTACAATGGCCTGGGATGGGCCCGCCAAAACAAGGAGCCAGGAGCTTTCTTTGGATCTCCCACCTGGGTGGCATGGGCTTAGTAACCGGGGCCGTTTTTCTCTTCTTCTCCTATACCAGTAGCTTAGGAGCTCAAACAGCCACAATTCCTGTGCTTACTGCTGAGTTGTTGAGATAAAGCTACAGTTGTCTTTTTTTTCAGCTAGACTGAGTTGGTTAAGTACCTGCAAATGATTCTGCCATCTGGAAATGATAGTTTCCTGAACAGACTCTGACAAAGCTCTATTCTCCTGTTTGCCTACTGCCGTTGCATCTGTATGAAGCCTGTCTCTAAGATTGTCTAGTTCCATGGGATGGTGACACTTACCGATAGGTCTGCCAAGAACGATTCCTGTGATTCTCTAACTTCCCTCTCTTTCTGTCTGTGCCATTGGTTATAGCAAACCCAGAAAAAAAGATTCTGAAGTTCTGAGAATGGAAAATCCACAAGGTGGATTGAACCAAGGAGCCAGGAGGAAGCTCACCAGTTTCAAGCAACCACATTGGAACCAGGGTGAAGGGGACATACTTGATTACTGCACATGGTCAATGAATGGTTGCAGCATGTTTTCCCAACAAAGCACACTGTATGACCTAAGCAATTCATGCATATATGGTCATGGAATCAGTGGTCTGAAGTTTCATTGGAACCCTGACCACGAAGGTTCTGCCACCATCAGACAGGTTCTTGCCTGTGTTCTTAGATTCCTTTCAGCTGTGGTCCCACGTCTTTTCTTCTCTTCCAACTGTTTTCTTTCCCACAAATTCTTCCTGGAAGATAGATTTGGTGTTTTTGTGTTTGTTTGTGTGCTTGTTCTTTTGCCAGAAAAACAAAATTCTTTCTTGTTCTGGGAAATATGTATGCTAAGGAAACAAACTTACAGTGGGTCAGATTGAGTCAACTGTTCGTTGGCAAGTGTTTTAAACATGTAACAAAAATGACCTCTTTCAGGAGTGGGTGCCCATGACATTGGCTTTCAAGTGTGAAATAAAATTCCTTTTAAGAAGTGTAAGCCATTAAACAGTGACTATTGCCACTGACGATCATTATCATGTTTTCTGTAGGCTATTAAGTAAGACAGTTACGCAGCTTCTGCCTTCTGCCTTCCTGGATAGTATTAGGTTTGCTAATCGTGTTGAGCGGTAGTTTTAATGTTTCAGAAATTTATGATTTACCATCAAAAACTGGACGACAGCAACAGCTCACAACATATCATAAGCAGAACTCTAGTGCCCAAAAAGGTATCAGTGATCTAACTAATTATTCACCCTTTCTCAATCATCTTGATTTTGTATGAAAGAATGTCTGCCTTGAACTTTCTCTGTGATCCTCACATGGAATACCTGAGCAATTTTCAATAACAAACATCAGGCTCTTTGCATTCAGTTTTTCTCTAGACTAAAACTTTTTCTGGTTGGGGTGAAGGATGGCACAACCGAAAACAATAGACTGGATAGCAGTGCTGTATTGGGTAGGGGTGGGTGGTGAAAAGCAACATTTTGGTTTATTTGAAATATTGTTTTACTCTCTACCACATTACTCAAAATGTAGTGTGAAGAGCTTCCTGGAAATATTTTGAGGACAAATTGGTAGAAAGCCCTGTGGGAGCAGCTGAGTTTCAGACAGGGCAGCTATGGCCGAGTTACACAAGAGCAGTTGTTCTTCCGTCTCATGTATGACTCATGCTTTTCTGATAGACCAGTGAGCCCTCTTCTCAAACCTTTACTTGTGATACCCCAGTGCTGGATGAGTTCAATGGGCCAAATACACTCTGGACAGTTAAGCTTCTTTCCAATCTGCATGGGAGATAGCCAGGGTCAGGTCCTGCTATCAAGTGTCCAGGGCTTTTCCATAGCCTTCACCCCCATTGCCCCAGAATGGAAGGGAGGGGTTGCCATGATGGGTCAAGCCCAGCTGCTCAGTAATGACCAGATGTAGAGGAGTTCTCTGCTTCTCATGTGCCCTAGCCATGCTGGAGTCACATTCCCCTTTCCCAAGTTCCCAGAGAGCTCCAGACTTGACAACACTAAAAACTTCCAGGCAAAGTCAACTTCCTGATCCACATTTCAAACTCTCTCCTTTACCCCCTCACCTTACCTGCAAGAGGAATGAGCCTACCCTGCAGCCCAACATATTTTCTCCAAGGCCCGTTCCGATACTGAGAGAAGCACATGAAAGTCAGCTGTAATCCTGTTGAGGATTGGAAGGATGGGGACAGGGTGCCCTGAGGGTGCTTAGACTAATGGATTAAGACACTTTCACCTACAGATATTCATCATCTTCCACCGTCAGGAGTAATCTTGCTTTAAGAAATTTAAAGGGTTCGTGGTCTAGACTTGGTGTCAAAACATGGTTGTTGTCAGGAGCCAGTTTGGAACTGTGTCCCCACTACACGGGCATTAAGAAAAGAAATGATATTAAATACACTGAAACCAAAGATAAGAATCAGAAACTCAAGCCACAAGTTTACTATTTTAGGTAAATTGAGCATTTAGATGGTTTTCGTTCTCCAGAACTCCCTCCCCCTGAGGAAGAGGGAGAAAAAAATCAGTGTATTTCTGCAGGGAATTTTAGCTACGGTGGAAGCACATACAGCTTTCAGGAAGTTTCTAGACCACATGACAGTGGTCCATTGTACAAGTCTCACTCCAGGTCTTCCCAGACATTTGAAGAAGAAGAAGCCCCGTGATCACTGTCATGGATGAGAGCTGTAGACCCATCAGTTGTAGTTAAGTCCTTGGTGTGTGTGTGTGAGATGTATAGGAGCAAATCCCGCTCTTTCTCCCACAGCCCCCAGTCAGATCTTTGTACTGTGGAGGAGCCAGTACCTGAATCAACCTTGAGATCAAGTTCTCCATGCCATGCACATGACTTCTTTATTCGTCTCCCAGTTTCCCACCATCGGCGAGCTTCTGGCATAGCCTCTTCCCTTGCTTGCGAAGTGTCCACGCATCCGTGTCACACCAGTCTGGTAGGAAAGTTCCACAACAGGTAGATATAAGACTCGGGTCCATAGCCCAGGTGATGGAATACCAGAGACAAAGTGGTGGTAGCAAAGAACAGGTTCTTCTGCTACTCTTAACTTTTGCAGAAATAATCCCATTATATGTAGTGTCAGAAAATGTTATCCACATAGAATAAACCTTTAGTTTAAATGCCCGCCCCCCAGATTTCTTCCATTCCTCACACATTTACACAGGAGCTCACAATATGAATTATAAAGCAATGCTCTGAATGACAAATGTAGAGAAATCAAACAAGCAACAATTTAATTTGCAATGCTTAAGGGGATGCAAAAGAGGGACATTCTAGTCTGTAATTTGGAATATATATATATTATTTAATAGAGGTATATTATATATAATATATGTAATATTATATATAAGTAATAAATAGATCTTATTTAATAGAGGAGCGGGAGAGAGATAGATTGATCATCTGCTGGCTCAATCCTCAAACGGTCATGATGTTAAAAGCTGAAACCGGAATCCCAGAACTTAAACCAGGTCTCCTACATAGGTGGTAGGGAATTCGACATCAACGGGAAGCCAGACTGAGAGAGGAGGGACTTGGTCTGGATGAGACACTGCAATCAAGGCGTGTATATCACCTCCCAGAGGCACATTTTAGAGCACGGAGGAAAGTCATGTCCTAGAGCAGATTTTATTTAGTGTTTTTTAAAAGAAATACGTTATTATTTTACTGGATGTTGCATGGTAAGGAAAGACGGAGTGGCCTCTCACTGCTGCAGCTTCACTCTGCAAATGCCTATGGCACCTCATTCTGTGTCAAGCTGAATCTTAGAGCCAGGACCTCTAGCTCCTTCTCTCACACAGGTGCCAAGGATACGAGGGGGGGCCATTATCTGCTGCATCCCAGGTTATGCAATAGCAGAAAACTGGAAGTTGGGATGGAGACAAAGATGAAACCCAAGCACTCCAACGTAGGAGAGCTTTCAAACCATCTATTTATCCATATGTCAAGCATCTTTCTAGGTAGTTGTAATATAAAAAAAGTATGATTTATTGGAAACAAAGAAAAATAAATTGAAGTTACTCTTAGGAATCAGTACACCAAAAGATAAGTTGCCTGCAGTGATGCAGCTTAGCTGAGCATTTCAATGTCCTTAAGTAATGAAAGCATTCAGACAGGAATACAATCACATAGGGTGTAGAAGTGCATCTAAAAGAACTGCCTTTTATCTGACAGGGTCATGGAACATTAAAAATGCCCTTTCTGAGTTGCATGAAACCCTTAAGACAGAAATAATGGACATGTTAGAAACCTATAGGAAAGGAAGACCATAGCCTTTACTTACCAATCAGTGGGCTAGCTCAGTTGATCCTCCAGCAATCGAAAGGACTAGCCATCATTATTAGACAAAAAGCCCCAGTGTAATGCCAAGCATTCATCATAATTTTAAATAACAGTGCCTTGCATTTGTGTAGCACTTCAGAGTTTGGGAAGCACTTTTGCGTACATTATCTCATTTATCAATCTCTATAAGAGGAAGAAAAATTTAAGGCAAGGAAAGGGATTAATATCTGTTGCATAGGATGGATTGGGCCGAGTTTCTGTAATAATAGAATCTCTCAACTAATCTTCATCAGGAATTGATGAATCGCCTATCTCGACTTCATTATCCTTATCATAGGCACTTAGAAGAGGAATGAAAAATTGATGAGCACCGTCATATAATCAAAGAGAATAAATGTTTCTCTGTTAAAGTGAATGCATAATCTTTCCAAGGATAAAATAACAATATTCATTCATTATTAAATTCTGATAATGGTTTCACAAAATCTCCTTTCCACCTGTGAAGGGAATTAGCAATAGCACGCGGTCTGTTTGGACTCAGGGCTGTTGATCTATATTTACCTGTGTAGGGCAGAGACCTTTAACATCCAGCCCCTTGACTCATGCAATTAGGTGACTGTTTTCAGAACTAATTCATAACAAAGGGAAGGTTAGTATTTTTGTAGATTGGTCACATCAAAAACAGATTGAATATTTCCTAATAGGCAGATCACATCCTCAAATCAGATTAAGCAAATGTAGAAGGCATCCTGTGCATGACTTACTGTGGTAATCAAGACCATTTTACAACAAACATGTTTATTACATCTTTAGACTTCACGTTTGCTTTATCTTTAGTTATATCATCTTCTTCAAATATGATGTAACAAAAACAATTTGGACTATTAAGTATCTTGTGCATTTTCTCTGATAATGTCAGTGTAAATAAACACAGAAAGCTGTGGTATTCTCCCACTAGCTATGTTAAAATGCACATTAGAAATGTACTTGCAAAAACATTTCTTTAATATATCTGTATTTTTTATTAATCACATTAATCACATATGACACAGTTTCATAGGCTCTGGGGTTCCCCCAACCCCTCCCCATACCCTCCTCCCATGGTGGAGTCCTCCACCTTGTTGCTGTATTACATTTCAAATTCAGTCAAGATTCGTTCATTGTAAGCATATACCAAGCATAGAGACCAGCACTTTACTGTCCAGGTAAGTTCAATGGTTTGTTGGGGAGACCATCTCTGGTCTGAAGGCAGAGCTGGCAGAATATCATCCCGATCAATTTAAAGCCACAGCATAACATCAACGACACTTTACAACATTATGGAATTAATTGACATGGTATTGAGTAACCAATAGGCTAAAAAAAAAAAATACAAGTTCTTAACCACATCCTGTGACTACTTCATTGACATTTCAATTTTAATTTATATACTCCTGGCTTTTACACACCTTAAAATGGCTACAGGGTACTATTCAGCTGTCTTGCGTCTATTTTCATTTTAGTATTTAGCAGTTTATAGTGCTGAAGCATAATTTTGCTGAACTTGGCAGATTTTGGGATAGTCTAAACTGGCTTATAACTCTAACAAGGCATATGTCAACAACTGAGGTGCAGAACAGTTTTAGGAGGGAGTGTTGATATGGAGAAGGAGGGGAAAGCAAGGCTTCAGTGATATTTACCACGAACCTGGAGTGTTCTGGGAGTTGAGGCTGTCACCAGGTGCTTGAGATCAGGAAGGGAAACGTCATGGAGAAGACGCAATGGGAGGGTCAGTGATCTTTATGGCTAGGTGCCATAATGAGAGCCTAGGATCCAGGAGGCCCAATGACTTCTCCCCGAACACTCATTTTAAAAGGAATGTTTTGTTGCACTTAATATTTACAATTTTACTTACCTTTACATCTTTTTTTTTTTGTTTTGTGTTTTGGATGCAAGTTGTCTGATATCAAGTGAATATATGCCATTTGTCCTTTGGAGACTAACTTATTTCACTCAGCATGATGGTCTCCAGTTGGGAATACTTGGTTGCAGGTGGTAGAATTTTATTCTTTTTACTGGCTTAGTAGTATTCCACAGGGTAGACGTCCCAGAGTTTCTTTGTCCATTGCATTTTCAGTGGGATTTAGGTTGTTTCCATGTTTTTGCTGTTATTGATTGTTCTGCCAAGAATATATGGATACAGGTGGTTTTCTCAAATATAGGTATCAACATTTTTAATATAGTCGCAGGAGTGGGATTGCTGAGTCATACAGTAGGTGAATTTTCAGTTGCCGGAGTATTCTCCAGGGTGACTTTCGTAATGGCTGCACAAGTCTATAGTCCACCAACAGTGGATTAAGGCACCTTTTCTCCACATCCTTGCCAGTAGATGTTATTAGGTCATTCTCACTGCAGTTAAGCGGAAACTCAATGTGGTTTTTATTTCTGTTTTTCTTATTGCTAGTGAACATTAACATTTTTTTTCATATGTCTATTGGCCATTTGAATTTGTTCCTTAGAAAAATGCCTGCTCATTTCCTTCGCCTATTTCTTAACTGATTTGTTTATTTTGTTGTTATTGCTCGTAGTCTCACAAAGGATGTAGCAGAGACTCGAGTACCAGGGATCAAAGAGCGACAGAATGCAACTCAACTTCTCAATAAAAGTGAGCTCCCGATAAAACTTCCAAATATACCTAGACTACAAAATATTAGACTCCGTAATTGCTTATACCTGGAATGTCATGACCCATGTAAAGTACAGAATGCTGGAGTTCAGAAGGCAGCTGAAGGACTATAATACTGTAAAATGTAGGGGACAAGGGGAATGGGGGGAGGGAGGGAGGGAAGGAAGGAAAGGAGGAAAGCCCTAAAATGAAAAATAAGAATAAAAAAAAATCACACAAATTTTAAAATGTACCGTTTTAATTTCCAAAAGCAGACTTGCCCAACAAGTCAGATATCATTCCAGAGTATGTTTTTCTCGCACAGAATAAAATTTGCAACGAATGCCATTGCCTCTAATAGAAAATCTTCTATTGCATTAACCACAACATTTCATAAATACTTTCTATTTGAAATAGACACTCTTTTCCGAAGTGTTCTCTCAGTCTTCTTTTAAAAAGGATTTTTAAATTTTTATTGGAATGGCAGATCAGATTTACAGAAAGAAGGTGAGACAGAGAGAAAGGTCTTCCATCTGCTGGTTCATTCCTCAAATGGCCTCAACTGCTGCAGCTGAACTGATACAGAAGCCAGGTCCTTCTTCTGGCTCTCCCAAGTGGAGAGAGGATCCCAAAGCTTTGGGCCATCTGATGCTGCTTTCCCAAAAGCAGAGAGCTGGATGGGAAGTGGAGCAGCCAGGACACAAAGGGCACCCCATGGAATTCTGTTGCTTGCAAGGTGATGTTTAAGTCATCAAGCCACTGTGCAAAGGCTCTCCTGTTCTTAATTAGCATTATATAACCTTAATTTACATGAAAAGCTACTGAGTCAAATATAAATTTTGGGAGGAAAACAAACAAAAAAACAAGGAAATTGTTACTTTACCCATTATGCTTCCTTGAGGTTTTCTGAATTATATCAAAGAATAGAAAACAACCCATCTTCTCTTTGAAGAGACTTAGCATGTAAATAATTTTTGTTAAGTTTGTAGACCATTAAAATATTTGTTATTTTTAAATAGCTTGTAATTTTAAAGAATGTACCTATGATCTCACTTTTAAAATGTATTTATATCTACTTAGAAAAATTAACGTAAAGCTGTATTTCAAAATATTAAAATTAGGTTTTTTTTCTTTCTCTGCTTTTTTCACAGTTTATTAAGGAAGCTATGCCCTCACGAAAATTAAAAATAGAGAATAAAGGATTTGTGTTGTTAGAAAATTTGGTTACTTTATGCTATTAAAAGGGGAAAAAAGAGAATATAGTACATAGAATTTCTTGATTCGAGGGCAAATTAAAAGGGGAATCTGGGACTTGTTTCACCAAACTGATTATCAAAGTTTTTGTGTTGATGACAAGCAAGTTGTCACATCTCTCCATGTCCACAGCTAGCTCTTCTCAAACCTTAGCGTTGCAAATTAGCAACAGACAATTGCTGGCTTTCCACCTAAGTTTTGTTTCCATAGGAATAAGGTATAAGATCGTTGCGGTTGGGATTTCAAGAGGTTTATCTTGAGAAGATGCTAAGATCAGCAAGAACACAGCCATTGGAACGTGGCTTGAATCATCAAGAATAATGTCATTCAAAGCCATATTTCAATAGGTAAAAGGAGAAAAACCAGGGAAACCTTTTCAAATTCAGAGCAAGGATTCCAGGTCAGGAGAATGCCCTGATGGTTTCTATCTTTGCTGGAAGAAGAACCCAAATTGCAAAGAGGGCCACAGAGCTGCAAAAGCAAAGTGGCAGGACATTTCCAGAAGGAAAAATTGGACAGCTTCAAATGGCTTATGATTTTCTTTTTCTTTGTCTTCTTGAAAAATCTCCCCTCAAGATTAGGAGCGTCAGACATTGACATTCGTCTTGGAGAACTGACCCGTAAAGCAATGAGAAGAGGAATTCCCCCAGAGCCCACCCCCTTGCCTCAGAGTTGGTCCCATGAAAGACATCTCTGCTTCCTTCCTGATCCGTCTAATTTCTGTAACAAGGACCATCCCAGACTCATCTCCCAACAGCTGCTATGACTGAAACTCAAGAGCTTGCCCCAGGCACCACAGCACCTTCTTAGGACTGCTCACCCCTAATGGATTAGCTTTCCCTTGCACAGGTGGTAATTGAAGAGGAGACCAAACTTTTACACTACTAGGAAACCACTCAAAATGACTTCAAAGGCCATAGGTTTAAAGCAAAGCTAAGAAAACACTGGGTTTTCAAGATGTGTAGCGGTTGCCCACCCTCTCATCCACACATTCCTGAGGAAGATAATTATGGGAATAGTCGGACTGATAGAAAACAAAGATGAAAACAATGTTAGCAATGGAACAAAACAGAATTTATTGGAGCAAGATGTCACCAAGGGTTTGCCTGAAAAAAAAAATCTTATAAATTGCTGAAAGTGATAGCGAGGATTAACTTCGTTGTTTCTATTACATAACATTCTCCACTTATTTCTTTTTTAAACAACAAACAGTAAAAAACTCGTGCTTATGCTTTTTTCCCCCCAACAGCCCAGTGTGTTAATTAAACCTCAAGGTAACGCTGTTGGTAAATAAAGCATAACACACACCACAATATTTTCTAACTGACAGCGAAAGCCCTCAAAAGAATGTAAAGGAGAGATGACTCAGATAGTTCCAGAAAGGGCAGACAAGTTGAAAGACAGATTGAAGGCTGAGAAAAAGTGCTCTTGGCAGCTCACAGAAGACTCTAAATTTTAAGATAATACATGTAAAAGCACTTTGACACAAGGATGAGCCAACGGTGACCATGATTCTATTCATAACTCAGACGCACTATTGTATATACTTCTATTTATGTGTGGATATGTCAAAAAGTTCACATAAAATGCGTGTTATGAAAATTTGTGTGGATTTTGAGTTTCGTTTCACCAAAATAAGCTCATTTTTTAAATTCCATTTTCCCATGAGCTTTTAAAGCATTCTTGTGCATGATGAATTGGAAAAACATTTCCTTCATTTTTCATAATCAGATTTTTAAACTACAAAAATATTAGTGTTGTTTGTTTGCTTGCTTTGGGAATCTTAAAATAATAGCCCACTTATAGAAACCAACAGAAAAAAAGGAAAACACATAATCTGCCTAGCTGGAATGCTCAAAAAATGCTAGATTTGTCTTATGTCTTCAGATTTTAATCTCATTCTCGCTGGCCACTACCTAAGCATGTGCAACTACTGGAAAGAATTCTTTTAAAAATGGAACAGATGTGGAAAAGAAAACAAAGGAAATGAAGACCTCTTGCATGAGAATAAAGTTTCCAAATGTTCATAGTTCACATTCACTCTGATTTTGTTTCCTCTGCTTTGCAATGTAGAAAATTGAAATAAAAATCTATAATGCCTGGTAGAACATTCGGTATCTTAGTCACACCTCTTTTGGCAACAGGATGCCAACTCTTTTCAAATGAAGTAGTGCATCTCTAACACTTGGACAGAAATTTCTCTCATATGTGTGCTAACTTGGGTTAAACTTGTGATTTAGGCCATGTGTCAGCAAAAACAAGGCTGATCGTGGCCCAGGTGGGTGCTGAGGACTACACGGGGGTTGATTATCACCAAGCCCTTTTATGTTTATTGTATTTCACTGCTTGCTCAAGAAATCCTGCTTCTCTAGGCAGCATTCCAACTCAATCACATGATGTCGACTAGTTTTAAAAGTCACCCGATGCTCATTTTGAGGCTCTGTGGAGGTGGTGATGATTTTAGTAGCAGATGAGGATTATGCTGACCTTGGCTGGAGGAGAGACATTTATTTGGGCCACTACAGGCAGGGATACTCTGCTTTCATTAGCTGTGTATGCCTGGACGTGTTGGTTTCAATTCTGTGGACCTGACTTCTCCTTATTAAAATGAATAGATAGTGTACAATTGAGTTCTAAAGTCAGTTTCAAGATCAATATCCCATTACATTTACATTTTCAGCATCTGTGACAGATTTCACACTTTTCCTGCAACATGTACTACGGGCTGAGAAGCCATAGAACAGAAGAAGCAGCTAACGAGTCAACGAGCTAACACTTCTCTTAAGTTTTAACCTGCAAGCCATGGGCAGACCTAGTGTAGGAAACCAAGACCCTCAAATTCCTAACCAGGGTGCTGCATGTAAGCAGCATATGTATTTATGCGCTGTGTCCGAGGAGTATTTGATTCAATGATGGCAAACATGGAGGAAACTGGAAAGTGAAGATGGCTTCATCCAGGTCTCACACGTCAAGCCTTTCGAAAGTAGACCGGATCTGGAATGAAATGGTCTGAATTCTACTGTAAATGGTCGGTGCCTGTAAATGCTGTGAAGTGTGTAAATGGTTACCTTTTTCTGAGTCTACATTTTTACCATTTGTTATCTAGGGTTAAGGGGAAATTTAGAGTTCATAAACCATAAGTAAAGTCTGTGTAAGAAAGGAAACATACCACGTTCATCTTTAAGCATAGCCACTCAGCTGAGGTTGTGCGCAGCTCGTTACGCTGCCATCTATGCTGCTGAGATCCCATAGGGTGTTGGTTAGCATCTCAGCTGCTCAACTGCCCATCCAACTTCTTCCCAGATGTGCTTGAAATGGCTTAAGTGATCGGACCCTTGTCACCTACGCAGGAGACCTGCCTGGAGTTCTAGGCATGGAGTTCCAGGCTCCTGGTTTACCCCTGTCAAATCCCAGCCCCGTTTAGGCCCTTGTGGCAATTTGGGGACCAAGCCAGCAGGTGCAACAGTCTCTTTGTCTCTCCCTCACTCTCAGTAACTTTGCTGTTTAAATCAATAAAAATGAGTCTTTAAAAAAATTCCCATTGTTTTCTTGGCATAAAATTTACTGTAACTTTTTAAATAAAAAGATTACAGCTAAATATGAAAGTGAGTAAGGACTATTTATAAAATATTAATTGTACTTATTGGCAAAAATGTTTACCAACTATATTTCAAGGTCCTACCTGATTTTGTGAGAGAGAAAATAAATTCTTCCTGGTAAGAACATGCAGGATTTTCTCAAGTGGAGTTTGCGCTCCTGGTTCCTGTATACTCCTCATGATTTCTCAACTAACTAAATCTGACAACCTGGCTTCGGGACTCACTAAAGGAAAACACCCTTTATTAGATAAGTCTCTCATTTGTTTTTTTTCCAAAAGCAAAACAAGTTATGAAATATTGAACACTCAGTGACATACCTTGCCTTTCATACAGTGAGCTGCCAACACAGGCCGCCTAAAGGACATCAAAGGAACATTTTGCATTTTCACTTTTTCTTTCGCCAAAATGTCATAAGTAACAGCTCCAAAATTATTATGTCTTACCGGGTTTCGGGGCTGTCTTTAGCCCTCCAGCTAATGAAAGTATTAAAACTGAGACCAAAGAGCCCAACAGGAGCACCTACATTTGAGCAATTGCACATTAAGGAAAAGAATGCTATTTATTTAATTAACATGTCACCTCCTGGAAGGCCAGGTGTTCCTTAGATGTTCCTCCTATAAGTATTGATCCATCTAAACCTCATACAAGTTGACAAGATAATGTGGCAACAGGAGCTTTGTCTGAGGGAAGAAAAATATGTCTCAAGACATGTTTACGGCGTCGACTCCTCTTTAGAAAGACACCTCACAGTGAAGTCTTTGTTCCTGCGTGGGATCGTGCTTTTAGTGCAGGTTCTTGCTTGTAGAACAATTTTTCCTCTGATTATTTGTTTTCCATGATTTAGATGCGTGTGTTAGGAATATGTGACAGTTATCAGACCCTGCCAGAGTAACTCTAACCTTCAAATGTAATGGATTACAAATATTTAAATAAAATTGGATGCTTAAAACCACAACACAATGGTATATAATAAAAGTATGTCTGTCTCTTAAGATTTACATGTCATGTGCATATAAGTGTTCGTATTTACACATGTGTATGCTTGGGAAGTCCACATAGTTATGCCTATATTTGGGTATTAAAGTGTATCTTAAAGGCTGGTACCTGTACCACAGACATCCCCTAAGGGCTCAATTTGCATCCTGGATGCTCTGCTTCTGGTCCTGCTTGCTGCTAATGGCCTGGGAAAAGAAACACAAGATCCCCAAATATCTGGGCTCCTGTAGCCCACATGGGGGCCTGGATGGAGCTTCTGGCTCCTGATTACGGCCTGCCCAGTGCTGGCCGTTGCAACTAACTGGGAAGTGACTCAACAGATGGAATCTCTCTTCCCACTCCACTCTCTTGTTCTGCAACTCTGAATTGCAAAATATTTAAATAAATCTGAAACAACATAAAGGATACTTTACACTAATTCAGCAATGTATTAGGATGGATAATATATTTAGAAGAATTTTTTTTTTCTTAATTTGGAATAGTTCCTTGAGAATGGGAAACATGGTATTTACTGATTGGCAACCCCTGTATTTCAGTGGCTTACCAAGAAAAGTGATCGCAGGTCTTAGAAAAGAACGAAAGTTTATGTCACAAAAATACATATGGGGCCAAGTATGATGATTTCTCTGTTTAAGTCTGTATTAAGACACAGGCAGTAATTGTCACATCCGGAGCACGGCTCTAAGAAGTTCCGTGAAGCAGGTAATTCTCACACTTGTAGATAACTTACTTTGGATAGACACAAGGTCACTTTTCATTCCCAACGGTGTAAGATTTCCTTCTCATCTTCAAGAATCAAGCAGACATGCCATATAATAAATCTAAAGCAACTGATCTTAAATTTTAGAAATTAAATGTGCAAATCCCATGAGAATCTGTCAAGACTCACTGAACTGATTAGGAAACAGTAACAACAAAAGAAAAGTACTGCTTCTCCCCAGTCCCGTGAGGACGGGAGGCTGACACACCTGCCGGGTGGTGACCACAAGGATTTCATTGGGGATAAAGCAGGAGCAATTGCATAGGTTCTACCACAGCACAAAGAAAATGAATTAATACTCACTTTCATATTCTGTGATTTTTGTCAACCATCTCATTGCTGCAGAACAAAACAGTCAACTTGAGTGGTTTAAACGCTGAGCATTTGATGATCTTTCGTGCCCCTCAAGGTGTTGTAGACTGATAAATGGGTTATTTTTATTCCTACCAAATCACTTCTCTGGGCTTAAGATCAAAAATGACTCCTGAACATGCTGGTCAGTTGGTGCTGGCTGCTCGCCAACAACCCTCTCAGAGCTTTCGAGATGACCAAGTCTCTGCTGAGATCTCTCCATGTGCTCAAGATTTCTCATGTGAAACAATCAGATTCCAAGTAGGAACATTCAAAAAGATGCGTTTCCATGTATTCCTACTTTCTATGCCTCTGTTTGGATTACAGTTGTTACTATGCCATTGTCCAAAGGAAGACACTTGGCCAAGTTGAAAGCAAAGACTGGAGAGAACTCCACGGAGTCTGAGTACAGGTGGGTGTTAACTGAGTGACGCCGAAGAAATTGCCGCTCGCAGTCTCCAGTACGTTTATGGGATTTAAAATAGAACTGGTGTCAGGAGAAACACATTCAAAGAATTAGGGTCAGGTAGAATCAAGAATCAAGCTTATAGCACATTATAGACGTTTCCATGGGGCTATGTTAAGATGATTCTTATCCGTTTAGTCAAGCATCCAGAAGAGTTCTTGGAACTAGATTTCTAACCATAGTGATGCATTATTAGGTAGCAACGCCTTATCATGAACATTTCCCATTTGCTCTCCTTATTTACATATTTAAGAGTGTTTTGGGGCCCAATGTAATGGCTCATATGGCTAATCCTCCACTTGCAAGTACCAGCATCCCATATGGGCATCAGTTTGTATCCCGCCCACTCCATTTCCCATCCAGCTTCATCCCGGCTTGTGTCCCCAGAAAGCAGTCAAGGACGGCTCAAAGCCTCTGGGCGCTGCACCTGTGTGGAAGACCTAGAAGAAGCTCTTGGCTCCTGGCATCAGCTCAGTTCAGCTGAAGTAGCTCTGGCCACTTGGAGAGTGAACTAGCCAATGAAAAATGTTTCTGTCAATCTCCTTCTCTTTGTACATCTGCCTTTCTAACAGAAATAAATTATTTTTAATGAGTGCTTTATATTTGTCATAATAAGTCTATTTAGTGTCCCTGACAGTATCAAAAGTATCTATAGAAACAAACAAACAAACAAACAAACTTTTCTTTGGAAATGACTTCCTAATTAAAGTGAAGTCACTCTGTAGCATTAAATATTTAGTCCACAGTTCCTTTCCTGGTGGATGACGAAACATCAAGTGGGTAGATGATGAAGAAGAGAAAGATGAAAATTGTAAGGATCCCTCCAAAGAGAAGTACAATGATTTTGTACATTTTTCCGGAGGCAGACAAAAACACAGAGGAGATAGTTTTAATTCATCGGTTTACTCACTGATGGACGGCTGGAGCCAGGAGTCTAGAACCCAGGCTCATTCTCCCATGTGGTTGACAGGGAGCCATCACTGGCTGTGGCATAGGAAGTGTGTCAACAGGAAGCTGGAGCTGGAAACCAGAGCTGAGACTCAAATGTCAGTACTTCGCACAGAATATCTCTGGCCGCATCGCCACCTGCCACAGCGGCGTCTCTAACCAGTCGTGCTCTTATCACAGAGAACTCACCAGCAAATAGAGACAACTGAAATGAGGGCGTGCCTTTAATTAGATACTAAACTACAGACATAATTTAGAGGCATTGGAGGGTTTCAGTTTTGAAAACAATGATCTACCTTAAGGAAAGCAAATTTTATGTTGTTCCAGCAAAATGAAAATGGAAAGAATTAGTTCATGTATTTCTAAGATTTTTTAAAAAAAGCATTTCTTAGAAAGGTTATAAGACATAACAACCATTTGAGGAAATACGCACACACACACGAATTATGTAGCTTATTCGGAGTATAGAGAAGCGTGCACACACACACACTCACACACACACCCAGAGGGACTCTCCCCTCTGCTGGTTCGCCACAGGAAATGCCCAGAGCAGCTCCGACTGCCTCAGGCCAGGACCAGGAACCTGTCATCCAGCCTGCACTCCCCGGGTGGCAAGGACAGAGCCCTCTTGTCACAGTCCGTCACTTCACCTGAAGGACACCAGCAGGGACAGGAAGTAGCACTGGGTTTCAGACCTGTTATGAGATACGACATAGCTCATGAGATATGTACTGTATAGGTGTGTCTCAAAATTGGAACTTTTAAAATATATTTATATTTGAAATTTTATGCACTGTCTTACCAGAAAATGCAGCAACATCTTCATTCATACATACATTTTATGAAATTTACATTCAGATTGCATATAGTATGTGAGAAAATTATTTCAAGATTTCAAAATAAAGCATGTATTTTGACATTTTGGATTCTAAGAACAATGTTTCTGTTTTGACATATAAGTTCAACATGGCAAATAAGTAACTCTTCCTGTTTTTCTTTTAGCTAAACCTGCAGCCTAAAATTCAAGTTGCAACAAAATGTTAACGAGTCAGCAAGTATTTCTGCATTAATAAAAGTACTGAAGAGCTGGCATGATGAAATCTGTCAGATGTGAATGAAACAAACTCTTAGACAGGAAAATGAACTGAAAAAGATGAAGATGCAAATGAACGCGCTTCAAATATAATAAAATTTGCTTTAAAATCAGTGGTGGTCAGATCGATGCACATGGTTTTCTGTGCTTTTATGTTTCTGATACCTACTATCAACTTAAAAATAATAGATTAAATAACGAACGTACTTGAAGGAAACAGCATAGTTATTGAGTAGATTTGGGGCAAGCAGCATATTTCTACTAGGTCACATGTTCCACTATCAAATATTGAAAATATGGATAAAACCACATAAGAATTTTGTAGGCAAACAAGCTAAAGCAAAATCCATACAAAAATGGAAAAAATGTTGATCATGGAATGTAAAAGTAGCTAATAAAGGTCATTTATACATTGATAATTCAAAAATTTTAAAAAGCTATTCTATTTTGAACGTGTGTATATGCATAGAAAGAGAGAACGTGACAAAATCATGGATTAACTGAACAACTTAATAGGAAAATAAGGTATGTAGGTGAAATTATTCAAGTTTTATTTTATTTTATTTGAAAGAGTGAGAGGCAGAATGATAGAGGGAGAGTGAGATCTTCCACCTGCTGATTTATTTATTTGAGATTTATTTATTTTTATTGCAAAGTCAGATATACAGAGAGCAGGCGAGACAGAGAGGAAGAACTTCCACCTGCTGATTTGTTTCCCAAATACATGCAGTATTAACATGGGACATGTGCAGGATCCTGGAAGTTACTCCGGGTGGCCTGTGTGGATGGCGCATACTCCGGGTGGCCTGTGTGGATGGCGCATACTCCGGATGGCCTGTGTGGATGGCTATACTCCGGATGGCCTGTGTGGATGGCGTATACTCCGGGTGGCCTGTGTGGATGGAACACACCGTGTACGGAGGCAGATCAGCTACCTCCCAGGCACGTCAGCAGCAAGCTGGATGGGAAGCAGAGGTGCGGATTGGTCTCAGGCACTGTAGTGTGCAATGTTGTCCACTGTGGAGGCCATACCCCGGTGAGCCACAGTGTGCACGTAAGGTAGAATTTATTTTGCAATGAAAGAAAACTCATTTGATTTTTTTTATGAGTCAGAAAAACATGCAAGTTTCCGAAATTCCACTTTTATAGTTACACATAATTTAATTTCTTTTTGAAAAATCAACAGCATTTTACAACGTTGCCACTCAGAGTGTAGGACTATTAATACCGTGTAAGATAGAAGGTAAATACTTTCTTAGAAAATATTTCATAGAAATTATAAAAACAAAAGACTAGGGCATGTGGCTGGATTTCCTCAGAAAAGGAAATGTTTGTGTTGCAATAACTCACCTCAGGTAAAATTCATATTGCATAAAGAGAGGCAGTTCTTAACAAGAGGCCTATATGATTCTAAATGTCTATATATCATGTGTGAATCGTGCCCAATTATAATTTTTGATTATTATCTGAAAGGCAGTGAGATAGAGACAGAGGATTCCTCTCTGATGATTCACTTCCCAAATATCCGCAGCAATCAGCCACGGGTTATGAAGTTGGGGACCAAAGATTCCATAAGAGGCTCCTTCGTAAGTGGCACAGACCCACCTGCCTGAGCTGTGACCACTGTTTCCCAGGACTACCTTAGCAGGAAGCTGTGGGCAGAGCCCGCACTTGAATTAGGATGCTCCTACATGGAAGGCAAGCCTCTGAACTACCAACTCAAATGCCTGCTCCACAATCATGCTGTCTGATAGGATTCTACTGACATGATGAAATTGGATGTAAAATGGCTAAGGACTATGTAATCCAGTGAATTGGATGTCACCATCTAACTACTGAATGTAGCAAAAATCATTCCCTCCACAGGAGCCATGGCTTTGTTTAAAACCTTCCCCCGAATTATTAGGAATAATGTTATTTTAATATGAACAAGCTACAGTGGTTCTCAAATACCCAACTCATTTGATAGTAGCGATGTTTGAAGTAATTGAAGGCTACCAATTTTACTGTTCTTATTTACAAAATCCATTTCCCATCAGTGCTCCATTCTGAGTCTTTATTATTTAGAAAGTAATCTAGTTCACAAGGGTTTAACAAACTTGGTATAAAATGAGCAGTGTGTTGATTTCAACATCCAAGGCTTTAATGAACTCAGAAAAAGCACAAGTGCATTGCTTTTATTTCTAAGTTTGTTTTTACACATGTCTTTATGATTTAATGCAAACGCACACTTATAGTATCACATACTGAAATTGGACATGCTTAGTTTTGTGTGTTTCTGTGACTTGAGCTCCCATCACTGTGAAATGCATACTGTGCGTCTCTTACAATTGAATACCTTCAGCTCACATGAAGTGGCTTCTTCAGTGTGTTCGCTCTCATGTTAACACTATTCTGGACACAGTTTTCAATCTATGTTTGCTATAGGTGAAATTGAATTTTTAGATACACACCTGGCTACGCACGTTACAGAACAGGTGAAAACAAAGGAAAATAATTGGTAACCTAGTTGTGCTATCAAATTGATCTCTTAAGGAAAGTATCCTTCCAATTTTCTGCAAATATCAGTACCATGATACCCTTTTATTTCACTAAGTAAAATTCCCATCATAGATAAGACACACCTATGTGAAATTTAAAGTGTTATTAAAATCGAAACCCTTTGAGAGCGATGGTTTTGTTGGCAATGCAAAATATGCAAAGATCACTGGAATGAAATTGTTGATGTTGAACTTTCCATGAAGCTGCTTACCAGGTCCCACCCTTTCCAGGTGTCGCGGTGTAGGAAGAGGCACGTACTGACAAAGGAGCTCCTTGCTGCCAACAGCTTATCATCCCACACTGAACAATGCTTATTGGTGCAAGACGCTTCTTTCTCCTTTTATCATACCCTTGGAAGAAAATAAGAGGAAAAAACGCACACACTCGGTAAGCATCTAAGATGCTTATTTATAAGTTTGACTTGTTAGAAGAAGAAAGGAGAAAATTCACATGAGCAAAGAGGTCAATCTACCACCTCACGTTTATCAGAGTAAAACGTGGAAAGGAGTTATTTTATGTCATCCACTTGCTCCCAGTCAAATTGGATCTTCTGTTCCGAGTCCTCTGCCCTTCGCATTCCTGTGCCTGGGCACGTCTCATCTTGGGCTTTCTCTGATGCTCTGCCAACGTCCTCTCACCCCTTACGAATGGTGTGAAAGTTCTCCATAGGCAGGGACTTGGTTTGCCTGCACTGCTGTATCTCCAGGATTTGTTGAGTGAATGGACCTCGAATTTCCTTGAACCGTAGATTCCATTCTGGAGGCACAATGTTGAATTCCTGGCAGACAGTAAGATCAACCTCAGGATTTGGAGAAAAACAGTAACTAAGACTAGTTTGTGTGGTCTTTGTTAGATTTCTGACTGCTCAAAATTCAGGTGATTTCAACCCCAAAGAGAAATGAAGCAACAGTCCTGTCATTATTACTTATGTATATCGGTGCTACTATCGTTAGTACTGACTCTGTTACAATCTACTTCACTCAGCCTACTAATGCGCATGATAATCTTGCTAATGCTATCCTGTAATTTTTAAAGCCATCAATGGTTAAAGTAACAGGCATGGAGTTTTAATTTTTTCTTTAAAGATCTATTTGTTTGTATTGGAAAGTCAGATATACAGAGAGGAGGAGAGACAGAGAAGATTTTCTGTCCCATGATTCACTCCCCAAATGGCCGCAATGGCAGAGCTGCGCTGATCCGAAACCAGGAGCCAGGAGTTTCTTCAGGGTCTCCCATGCAGGTGCTGGGACCTAGGGCTTTGTGCCATCCTCAATTGTTTTGCCAGGCTACAAGCAGGGATGAGAAATGGGGCTGACAGGATTAGAACTAGCACTCATATGGGATACTGGCACATGCAAGGTGAGGAAGACTTCAGCTGCTACGCTACCATGTTGGGCCCAAGGTTTGATTTTATTATTATTATTATTATTATTATTATTATTATTATTACTATTTCTGATACTGATATTCCACGAGGATAATGAAATAATCACACTGAGTGTTGCCATTTTATGAATCAGCATAATGAGAACTAACAATTTAAAATTGCACTTTTAGAATGGAGTGTTTGGGCTGGTGATCCAGCTGCGGGTTGGGACTCCCTCATTACACAGGAGTTTCCACGTTGGAGTTCCAATTCCAGTTTCTCCTGGTATATTGCTCATTTTTGTTAAAAATTTTTCATCAATATTCCCACATTTCTGATTTAAAATTTTCTCTTAGCAATTAACACTTTTATCATTTCCTCTCTCCTGCTTCTACCTCAGAAAAATAACATATATCTTAAATTTAGGCCCTCTAACATCTCGTCGCCATTTACAGCAGTTTAGACAGGAGGCTGAGTAAGTGACTTAAGTAAAAGCACCACCTTAGACAGGATTAATACATTCTCCAACAAAATCTTTGGTAGTAGAATACATATGTCCACTTAAACATGCTAGCTAAATATTACCATTTGTCATTTGATGCATAATCTCTGTTTTAAATATGAACTCACAGTTACATCCAGATGTCGGGTTAAAAATGAAGATCCCTTACAGTTTTGGGTCTTGCTGTTATCATCTTTTCAACTACAGAAGCTTCTACTGTAACCTACTTTTCAAGACACAAGCAAAACGTGTGCAGAGCGCCTAAGTCCAGGAAGAGAAAACGACCCTTCATTGTTCATGCTTTTGCAGAACCGCTGAGTATCTGGGCTGATTTCAAACAAACTACAACGGCTTCCTGGAGAGAGGACCCTAAAAATGTGGATCTGCCGATAAATAGCTGTGGGACTTCTTTATTTAGCCCATTATGTTCGTACTATATTTTATTTGTAATAATCATTTTGCTTATATTGTTCCCTTAATTTTCTTAAGATGTATTCGTTTTTATTGGAAAGACAGGTCCGATTAACAAAGAGAAGGAAACTCAGAGATTTTACATCCTGTTTCACTCTTAAAGTCCCCACAACATTGGGAGCAGAGCCAGGAGTCAGGAGCTTCTCTCGACTTTCCCACATGGGTGCAGAAGCCCAAGGATTTGAACCATCCTCCACTGCTTCTCCACACCGTAGCAGGGGACTGGGTTGGAATTGGAGCTCCAAGACAAAAATTGGTATCCAGGTGAGATGCCGGTGCTTAGAGGTGGAGAATTAGCCAACTGAGCCAATGCACTGCCCCTTATATTCTTATATTTTGGTTTATGATGCAATAATTTCTATAGGCTTTAATTTCCTGTAACTTGGATCACATTATTTGCTTCTTTGTTTCACACACACACACATGAGTTTTGGGCAAATATTAGCAAATAGAATTAATCTATGATAATAAATCATGATTAAATATATTGCACCTCAAAAAATCTACTTGATTTGCTACATTATCCAAGCAAAGAAAAATCATATGACCATTTTAACATATATATTACCATATTTAGGAAATCCAATTCTCATGCATGTGACAAACCAGAAAACAAAATAGAATAAGAAAAAATATTAATGCTTCAGTAAACTTTTCTTAATGAAGGTTATTTAACATTGTGGAAATATTTCACACAAGATATTTTAAAAGCTATTTTTAAAAGCAAAAACAGAGAATGATGTTAGTGGACTGACATATTCATATTATTGCGATGTTAATTGACCTATATATGTCATGGAATCTTCATCATACTTCTTTTTCTTGTGCAGGGTTTTTTTTTGAAAAAATAGTAAATTAATTTTAACACTGATATGCAATTGAAAAAGAATCTGCAATGATCAGAAAATCCTGAAAACAAATATAACTGGGAGAATGTGTTACCTAGCATCAAGAATCAGTACAACACAGTGTGGAAATGTCATAATCATGATAGATAAATCCATAAATGAAAAGTAAGAACAAAGAAACTGGAGTGGGTGTTCGGCTTGTGGTTGATTGATCCCAGTTAGAACACATCACCCTCACCAGAGGGCCTTGGTTCTGTAGCTGAATTTGGCCCCTGACGCTAGCTCTGGCTATTGCGTGTCCTGCAAAGCAGTGGTGTTCTGTCAAGTGACTGAAATGCCAGCACCTACCAAGAGAGCTGGAACTCTAGAGAGCATCAGCGATAACTTCTGTTGCTTTTGTTCTTGCCAACAGGTGGGAAAATCTGCATTGTGTGCCGTGGGGGTTCCTGCGTTTGGCCCCTGTTCAAGCCTAGCCTTCCTAAAGATTTGGGAAGTCAGTCAGTGGATAGAGGTTCTTCCCATTTCTCTTTCTCCCTCTGTTTATCCGTGTCTCTGTCCCCTTCAAGTTCAAATATTTTAAAAATCGAACATAGGCATATGGTGATATGGCATAGTCACTTCATTACTCCGTGGTGTCAAAGCATGTCTAGGTGATGTTACATCCATCAGCATACAAGGGCTGTGCAGGGGAGCCAGCGTGGGCTCTCCACTTGCTTTACAGAACAGTGAGTAAATACAGTCACCTGGGCTGTGAGTGGACAAATTCGGGATGGCGTTATGTTGTAGGAGCTCGATATGGAAGTGCATGATGTGGGCTGACTCGTTCTCTGGGGTAGGTAGCATTGTGGGTTTCCCAATGAGTCACCAAATATTAGATTTCCTAAGTACGCAATACTTCAAGTGTAACAAGGGACTCCTGAAGCCCTCAATCTCCATGGTGCAGCACCCTTAATTTAGGGTTGATCTTGTCCATGCAGAGGGGACAGTAGCCATTGTGTGGCTCTTATTTATTTACTTTGTTCAGTAGACAGAAAGAGACAGCGATAAGAGATGGTTAAAACATGTACTGTAATCAACAAAGGCACAACCAAGTGACTCTCCATCTTATAAGACAGAAATGATTTTCATTTAATAAAAACCAGTGAACTTGGAAAAAGTATGCTAACCTTATCAAATCTAAAGCAAGGGCTGAGAAACACCATTTAAGAGACAAAATGTGTTTGCTCGAGATATATTAAATAAAATGAACTCAAATTCCCCTAATTTGTAAAATGGCAGCATAGTATTTTTCATTCATCAACACTCTTATAAATATGTGCGGAATTTGAACACAAGCATCCATTGAGATAGCTTGAGTGGGGTTCTTCTTGTACAAGCATGCGAACATATCACTTTGTTCTAATACGCCAAGTTGCACATGCTGACAAAGAGTAGATAGTAAATAATCCATACTATATTTTTTAATATATTATACTTTTCCTCCCTAAATCAAGTTTAGGAGATCATTATCTGTGAACGAAACTTGTTCTTTCGTGAAAGTTTAAATGCCAGAAGCGTAGTCACTACACACTCTTCCAGGAGCTTGTCAAAACAGATGCAAGACCAACACGTGTACTTAGGGAGAATCTACTTAGTATGAACAGAAAAAAATTTAAAGACTTCACTTTTAAAAGATATACTCATTGTACTTGAAAGTCAGTGTCACATAGAAAGCAGGAAAGACAGATAGCAAGCAGATTCAGCCTGCTGGTTCATTTCCCAATGAGTCGTAACTGTCCCAGCTGAGCTGGTGCGAAGCCATGGGGCCAGGAGCTTTTTCGGGGTCTCCCATGTGGGAGCATGGTCCTAAGGTCCTCTGCTTCATTCCCAGACCACAAGCAAGGAGCTGGATGGGACGTGGAGCAGCCAGGATGTGAACCAGGGCCCAGGAGGGATGCTGGTGCCAGGATTAGATGATACACCATGATGTGGACCTTGAATAGAGGAAATCAACCTGGAATTGTGAAGTGCTTGGTCAGGCGTTTGTGGCATCATTCTGCAGAGCACTGCGTTTCTAATTTACTGCTAAAAAAACCCAGTTCTTTAGGAAATTAAATTTGGAAAACACAAATGAATGATCTGCTACCACCAGGAGTGAGGAAACTTTTTTTATGCCCAAGGCTATTTGAATATTTACAATATCATTTCTGGGCCAGACAAAATTATCAACTTCAACATTTGCCACAGAGTCAATTGAATTTCAATTCCCTCCTGCAGGTGCGTTGGCATGGCCAGGCCACATGATTTCACGATTCTCATTTGGACCCTGATCTAGATATTCCCCATCCCTGAAAGTCACACTACAGGAAGAATGAATAAAACCACAAAGAAATGTTTCAGGAAATAAATGTCTCATTTGTTGACATCTGTCCATGGTAACTCCTGTTATCATAGCAATGAGATCAAGGTGTTAGGGCTCGGGAAAGACTTGCATGTTCCAGCTAAACAACAACAACAACAACAAAACTCTTAACTGGTGATAAGTAGGGGAGAGTTGCCACCTGTGAGATCTGTGGCCATGTTGCTTTTGGCGTTTAGTTTTTCCACTTGTATTGTGGGAGCTTTGGTGGTGTTGAACTCTCTCCTTATACAATGAAAAGCTATGCAATTTGTTAAGATCTTTTAAAGTCGAGGATGTGAAAGGGGAAGAGCTCGCATCTCTTAAACTCTGCCGATCTGTTTCTTCTCGAGACACCTGCCCCTTCTCTCGGGAGAACTTTGGGACCATGGCAGCAGACGCAGTTCTCAATCCCAAGCCTTGCTCAAAATGCCATTTCATATGTCCTAGTTTACTGTGGCTACCAAAGAAATACAGCGCATTCTGCTTTCAGCATAAATGAACTAAAAATAATCAGTTTAAAGGCAACTTTTTTTTGTAAGGAGATGAATTTATGAAGAGAACAAAGAAAAATGAAAACACAAAAGGAGCTTTTACTGTTTCCCAGTATCCTGGTTATTTACCATTTATAAAGACATGGGACACAACAAGTGGAAATAAGGGTTTTATTTCTTTTTTTTTTTTTTCTGAGAGCCTAGAAAAAAAAAATTTTACTGTCTTCCAAAAAGTAAGTAAAATCCGTGATAAAAATCTGGTCTTCATGAAGCAGAAGCAAGATGTTGGATAGAAGTTTGCATCTTGAGACAGGCTATGTAGGCCATAACTTAATTTCATGCTGAATATCCCAGATAAAGGCTGGGAGAGGAGAGGTTAGCTCATTTGTTTTACTTTCAGATTTTCTCAGCCAAGACTTAGGTCGTCCGTTCTCCATGCACTCTATGTCTGACATCACATGAGCCCTAAAGCCCCACAGGATGTGACAGCAACCAGACAGGAGAAAAAGAGTCACTGCATTCTCCAACTTCTAGAGACATATTACCACAAAAACACCGGTGACAATTGAAAACTTAAATTGATCGTAAGTTGTAAGTGACAGGCACAAAATATTTTGTGAAATGAGTGCTTTGAATTAGGATAAATATGAAAGCTTAAGGCTGATGAACCACTACCACATTCAAAGGCTTCTGAGATACATTTCTTGGAGCTGTGGACCGGAATAGAATTGCAAGCAGATTAATGAACACAACTGTTTTTGTTTCCATTGCACTGATCCCAAACAGAGCAACAGAGCGAGAGAGTTCTACCTCAGCACATATTATTTCCCAAGAAAACTGTGTTGCAAGATCTCAGCGAGGGGTTGCTGCTGTTGGCCGATTCCCAGGCACCTTTCAACACAAAGTTAGAGAAAGATAACCAGAATGTTATACCAAATAGAGAAATAAGTGTATAAAGAGAGATTAGAGAGCTTGAATTTCCTAAGCACTGCTCCAGTCTTAGAAACCAGTCCCTGTCCAGTTCTGGAGTGCGGGGAATCGGACAGCGAGATGACGACAGTGATACGACACCGGGAAACCTTCTAGGCTCTGTATATTTTCCTCATCATTCATCTTACTGAAGGAGCTAGTGAAATGAACGATAGAGACTTTCAGCTTTCAGGGGACACTACCAGCTCTTAGTCCGGTACAAAACTTATCATAGTCTCTGCTATTCATTTTTTTTTAAGGCAGATTTACAGAGAGAAGGAGATACAGAGAGAAAGTCCATCTGAAGCCAGGAGCCAGAAGCTTCTTCTGGGTCTCCCATGCGGGTGCAGGGTCCCAGGGCTTTGGGCCGTCCTGGACTGCTTTCCCAGGCCACAGGCAGGGAGCTGGATGGGAAGTGGAGGGGATCCTGGTGCAAGCACGGGGAGGTGAGGACCAGCGCTGGGCCCTCTATTAATAATTTTCTTTAGGATCCCCCATCAGGCCTCTGATGAAGGTGTGAAGTAGGGCATACGTAGCATTATTTTTTTTCCTTTTGAAACTTTTTTTTTAATGCAGCTTATTTGAAAGGTGGACATACAAAGAGACAAAGACCTATTTATTCATTTCCCGCATAACCTGCAACGGTCGGCAGAGGGCGTGAGGTCAACCAAGAGCTGGGAAACCCAGCCAGGTCCTACCTCCACCCATGCCAGGAACTGCTGTAATTCAGCCATCATGCACTTCCCTGCTACCGCTCAGGTGCACCTTAGCAGAAGCGGAGGAGCGACTCAAATCCTGCTACTCCGGTGGCAGATATGAGTGTGTCATAACCACCATGACACATGCCTTAAGCATTATTGCTATTAACGTAGATAAAATCAAAGAATGTAGGAGGAAAAATGCTGTAAATACTGCAACAGTCAAGGTCTTCAGATAAACTGAGCCAATAAAAGGAAATTTATTATGCGCCATCAGCTCACATGATTTTGGAAGCTAAGAAGTTTTGTCGTCTGCCATCTGCAAGCTAGGGATGGAGGAAAGACAATGCGAGTAGCTCAATCCAAGCGCAAAGGTCTGAGAACCAGACGGGGACAAAATATGAGTTCTAGGCCAAAAATGGTGGGCTGAGGCTTGGCAGACCAGAGAGCAAAGCTGATGGGTAAATCCTGGTGCCTTGAAAGATCCAGAAGCAGCAAGGGCTGTGGCAGCTCCCACAGAGGGTGTCGGGCTGGGTCTGCCGGCTGCAATCCGCTGCACCCTTGCTGGACGGAGAGCCCACACACCTCGATGAGGCATCCTGTTTCTCCAATGCTCTTCCCTTCCAGAAACTCCCTGAAGACATCAATTGACACATAAAACGATTACAGATGCCGCATGAAGAATCCACATCTCAGGGCGATTCGGGTGATGTGTCACATTGCCTTTTGGATCCGTTTCCTGTCGGCTCTCTGTCTAATAGTTGGTAGTTACGTATCTCAAGTGCTGTTTGATTAGCAGAATGCCACGGGCTTGGAAGAAGACAGACCTGTGGCTGTCACAGGAGAGCATGTTGCTTTCTTAAAGGGCGCATGCAAAATAAACGGCCTCGCTTGGTTTTAGGCCGTCTCTGCAAGAACATAGAGGATGCCTTGGATACATGACTGTCTGTGCAGATTTAAGCGGTTCTTGGCAGGATCGCTTTACCTCTGTTAACGCCTTTATCTTACCAAAAAGAAGATGATGTCAGCAAGGCACAGTTGTAACTTCCGGAAGATATTCGGAGCTGGGAAGGAGGACAGGGGAGATCATCCGTTTTTAAGAATTTCTAGTAAGTTCTGATAAGTGATTATAGAGCTTTTAGCAAATAAAAAGGAACAAACATACAAGGAAATCTTTCATACTTTGGATGCTTTCGGACAATGAAGAGAACGTAAGGATGAGAATCTATCTTTTATATAAATAGATTAATTCATGATATTGGCTCATGTATCAAGCAATAATGCCTGCTGCAAGTAAAAAAAAAAGCTCAAAAATTCAGTTACATTAAATTTTTATACAATAACCACACCATTGTTAAGATGAATACTGTAGGTACTTTTTTTTCTTAAAGATTTATTTATTTTTCTTTTTTTATGGTTGATATTTTATTACCATTTGTAGCTTATCTTCACTTCCGCTATAGTATTTATCTTTAATCACCTTTGCAATATGATTGAGGAAGATGAATTAGTTTTTTTTTTTAACTTTTTCAGTTTTTATTATATTACGTAGTAAATCAGGGTAAAAAGGTTCAAGGGCTACAGGAAAGTGGGTAAGACTATTATTTCCACATTGTTTCCTTCATGTATCTGAGGTAAAGGGGGATACTGAGGGAGAAGCCCCACCCAGTCTCCCACCCACCCCAGGTCCCAGATGTGGGGCATGCTCTGAGATTCTTGCTCAAGCCGTTTTGATGATTCAACAATTATGTCTCCTTGCCAATCTCGCCACTCCAAACACGATGAGGTCGTTGAAGAATCCACTGATTGACACAGCCCATCAGAGTCTTTGTTTGCCCAGATTTTCACATTGGAAAATCAGATATACAGGAAAAAGGAGAGAGAGAGGGGAGAAGAACCTACGACCATGATTCACTCCTCAAGTAGCCACAACCGCTGGAGCTGAGCCAATACAAAGCCAGGAGCCCAAAACATCTTCTGGGTCTCCCACACAGATACAGGTTCCAAGGCTTTGAGCTGTCCTTCATTGCCCGCCCAGGCAGGAAGCTGGGTGGGAAGCAAGGCTTCCAGGATTCGAACTGGCGCCTGAATGGGATACTGGCGCATGCAAGTTAAGGACTTTAGCTGCTAGGCTATTGCACTGGGCCCTTTCGTTCACTTTTCTACACTTTCTATTTTTTCTTGTGCCAGTGATCTAAAAAAAAAAAATAATAATAATCTAGAATGCTTTGAAATGTCTGCTTTCAATGAAATTTGAAAATACAGCACAGGCTACATTAGACTAATGGAAAACAATGTATCTAACTTCCTGAACATCATAATAAAGAGCCGAATGTGCTTTAAAGGATCCAAAATGAATCTCCTGCAGCAAGCACGCGTTTGATGAGCTTGTGTTCCAAGTGCAACACTTTGACTTTTGTCTTTCTTAAGGTTCTTTCACCGCGCCGCACCTACTTGTATGCCAAGCAGGCATTTACAGGCCTCCTGTCCTCCTGACAGAAGAAACTCCATATGCTGGCAACCAATTGCAAGCAGAAAAGGAAAAAAAAAATGCTTACTGTATTTGTCATCAGCTTATTCTTATATAAATAGAATGTCTAAATCATAACATTTTAAGCTAAAGCAGCACATTTGAAAGTTCAAGTTCTCTTGATCTATAAAAGTAATTTATGACTGCACAGTAGGCAAAACAAAGGTTACTAATCCATGGCCCGAATTATTAAATAGGAAAGACCAAGGTGGGCATAATTATTTTCACATTTTGACAGAGGCAATTTTTCACAAGGTATTGCCTGGCTGAATGATGAGAACAGCTGGAGTGACCGTCACGGAGACGCAGGTGGACACGTTGGAAGTGCTGGGATGCAGGGATGGGTTTAGGGCCTTCATGTACAACTCTCTGTATAGAATCCTTTATTCAAAAACCCGAAACTCTGAAAAATAAGAACTGAGTTCCAAAACAATAAGGTTTCAATTCTAGAACGCTTATGGTTTGTGTAATGTGCCCACTAATTATGCCCTTGAACTTCAGTCTCTGTTGTATACATGTGTTGAAGTTCCTTATGTTCTAAAAGTCTGCTTTTTATTAGAGTTAGATCTTAATGTATCAATGGATAAAATAGTATGTGAAAAATACACTAAAATTTAGATGGGATATTCATGAGCATTCATTAAGTAATTAAAATTTAGATCACACGAACTGGTGCCATAGCCTAGCGGCTAAAGTCCTTGCCTTGAATGCACCGGTATCCCATATGGATGCTGGTTCGAATCTCGGCAGCCCCACTTCCCATCCAGCTCCCTGCTTGTGGCCTGGGGAAGCGGTCAAGCATGGCCCAAGTCTTGGGATCCTGCACCCACGTGGGAGACCTGGAAGACACTCCAGGCTCCTGGCTTAAAACTGACTCAGCTCCGGCCATTGTGGCCACTTGGGGAGTGAATCAACGGACAGATCTTCCTCTCTGCCTTTCCTCCTCTCTGTATATCTGCCTTTCCAATAAACATAAATAAATCTTTAAGAATAAATTAGATTAAAATGTTAGAATTTATGATTCTGATTAATAATATTGTATTATTGTAAATGACCAAATAAAATTGTACATATTTATATATGTATAGTATCAACTATTTCATGAATAATTTTTTTCATATATTTTATAGATAAAACTAAGAACACAGAAAGGTTTCATGCAGCATCAACCAACTGGTTTTTGTAGCAATCTTTTTTTTAGAGCAGTCAAGAACTGTTCCAATTAAAATTCAGACTAGGCGTTAGCATAATCATCGGATTTGCAGCGTAGTCACTCATACTTTAGACGTTTATCAAATAGACATGGTGCTTCCATAACGATGCTCTTATAGCACTGTGTCGATTACAAAGTACTTTCAAATATGGTTCCTTCTTCAACTAATAAAGCAAAACCATGTGGAGAGTGAGACGGGAGCTGGGACTCCTGTGTGGGCAGTGTGACCTCTGAGGCACGGCAGGTGCGGTTGGCGGAGGGTCGCAGGATGCTGAAGACGTGGATCTGGCAGAGCTGTGCCCACAGCACGTCCTGCTGGGGACATGGAGGCTGGGGAAGAGGGACTGTGTGACAGCATTTGACAATGATCTACTAATCACTACGTAACAAATTAGAAGAAAAGACTGCTAAGCCGTGCAAGACAAAGATACCGTAAGTATTTGCGGGGAATACCAATCACCTTGATTTGGTCACTCTACCTTATATACATATATTGAATGACCACATGGAGTCCCAAACAAAGCATGAAACGTTTATGTCTCGATGTTTTTAAAAGCAAATTTAGACGTTATTAGCAAACAACTAGCACTCGAATCAATGAGATATATTTTAGGCAGTAACTAGGAAAGAGTTTAAGATATTAGTAGATACCATCTTGATTATGTAAAAACGCAACCAGGAAGTTATTTAGCTAAAAAAACCAAACTGCTAGAAAAGCCCACCGTCAATGCCCAGTGACTGACCTGAGAGATTCTAACATTACCGTCGATTTTGAAAAGTCTGGGGAAAATGATTTCTCAAATTCTCTGGCAAATTTGATGCTATAGTCAAATCCTTCACTTATCTAAAAAAAAAATGATTTCTAAGATTCAGAAACCTGAACCCCTTGGTTTGCTTTAGGGCAAAATAAAAAAACAACACAATAGATATATAATAACCAGTGCTACGATGATGTCCCTACCACCTACCACGATGGCCTCAGAAAACCACCCTGTCCCCAGTGGCCCAGGGTATAATCACTCCCAAGGAACCTACACTGACTTGGGACAGTGAGATGTTGCAGCAGCAGAGTCCAAGCACAGTGAAGGAAACTGTTCTTTGTGTAAACTTCAAGTTCTTTTTGGACTGAGGATATTCATCTGCATGGATTTCTTCACGTCTTTTTCTGTGTAACATACCCTCGAGATGTCAAAGCAAGCTTCAATTAAATACATTTTTCAGTGGTGCACTTTCATAAAGAAGAGGAATACAAAAAGGCAAAATTAAACCGCTAATCTCGCTTATAAGGAAGTTATTGTAGAACGTTGGAGAACAAAAAGAAAGGCGAGAGATCTGCCTGATGCTCTTCTGGAGATTGGAGTCTGATTGTGTCAATACTTTGTCAGTAGTTAAAACAATAAAATTTGTGATTGCACCTCAATAAACACAGAAAATTTTCTCTGTAATAAAGTTACAGATGCCACAATAGAAAAACCTCCTGTCATTACAGATTGTTCTTATCTCCGAAACGGAATAAAGAAACTGGCATAGGACACAGTCAAAATAAAAGTCTTAGAATATGCCATACTGAAGCTCTAGAAAGAATGCCATTCCATACTTAGGAAACGGTGAATGTGCAGAAAGCCATAGAAAGTTCCCTCACCTGCTAATCTCTCTAACTCACCACAGAAGGTTGGCACCCAAGCTTCCGAGGTAAAGGCATTAATTGTCCCTTTCCTGACCACTTTAATTGAATGTGGAGTGTGTGAACAGAACTGCAATTCCATCTAGAGGCTGCTTGTTAAGCTATGTTTTTATTGTAATGACCTGATTTGTTCACCTTTAATCGTATTTATTTTTGAGGGTCAGCTCTTGCTCAGACATGGTTAGAGGAAGGAGGGAAAAAAATAGGTAACACCCACAGACGTAAGCCTGACAATGGAAGCAGGAAGGGAGTATGGCCCTCCCATTTGGATTAAAAGAAAGCAAAACTGTCACCTACAAACTGTTGCAAAGTGGCTGATCACATTATTATCTTTTATTATTTTTCACTTTATTTCATATGGGTCTTTATCATTTTATAGTAACTTGAAACTTTCAAGGGTGAAGGCCTGTCTCTTTTTTGCAGACGTAATTATCTTTAATCTCATTTTATGCCAATGATGTTTCTTCTCATAAAGAACAAGATAGAAAGCGGAAAACGGATGTCCTCTCTTTTTCCATTTAAACAAAAGTAGGAGAAAGAGATAGAGAAAAAACATATGAGAGAGAGAGAGATCTTTACCTCTGGCTCATCATTCAAGTGTTGCAACAGCTGAGGTCGGGCCAGTGTGAAGTCAGAAGCCAATCTACACCCTTTTTAACAGGTAACTGCAAGTCCAGTGTTGTGGTGTAGCAGTTAAAGCCACCACTTCTGATACCAGCCTCCTGATTGGAACACTAGCTTATGTCCTGGCTTCTGTCAGTTGAACTTTTTGTGAATTCAGAGTAAGGGCTATCTCGAATCAGCTCTTCGCTGGTAAAATTCTTCCGTCTTGAAAATGTATGCTTCACTTTGCTGAGTAGTGTCACTGCAATTTCAATTTCCAGTTATTCCCTCCAGGAAAGTTAAGGTACCGTTCCATCGCCTGCTATCATCTATATTTGCTGATGAAATGTCTGTTTAAATTCACATGACTCGTGCTGCAAATAATCGCTTTTTCTTCTCTGGGAACTTGTAAGAATTTCTCACTATTTTAGTATATGAATACTAAATGTCTAGAGGCAGGCTTAATTTCACTCAAGCTATTTGGTATTCAAATGTTGTTATCATCTGAGAGCTAAAAATCTACCTAAAATTACAGTGAACTTTAATCCATCATTCCTGTATACCTTTTTAAATGCTGGTATTATGTTTCCTGTATTCTCAGCACCTCATTTGATAGCATGGAGATTAAGATTACAGGTTCTGGCTTCTGACAAACATATTCTGTTCCATCATTTTATTTTCTCTGTTTATCTTGCTTTTCTATTTTATTACTAGATTATTTCCACATCATTGCTAATTCCCCTTTGAAAAAAAGTCTTTAAACCCACATATTCTTTCAGGCAACTCATGCTCTTATTCTAGTATTAATTACCCTATATAAAATATGTCCCTATTAAAACTTTGAAATGCAACATTTCCATTAAAATCAAACAGACCTCATTATCTTTTCATTCTATTGCCATACCTTTTGGAAAGTTACACACTTTTTTCAAAAAAAAAAAAAAGTCAATTAAAATTGTCCTGTTCATTCATATTGCCTGGCAGGTTCTTTACTTTTCCCATGAAGAATTAGTAGATGTAATTTCTTCCAAGTCCAAATTAAAATTCTTTTTTTAAAAGATGTATGCATGTGGAGAGTTGTAGAGTCATATGTCTTGAATTTGAGCTCCATATCTCCTGTTTATCTTACTGTTACCTTGTGAAAGCACGCTTTCCTTTCCGACCTTGTAAAATGGGATTGAGAACAGCTAGCCTGCCCGGCGTCGTTTTGATGCAGCACGTTAAGGCACAGCCTGAGATGCTGTCGTCCCACAATGGAACACTGGCTGCAGTTCCAGCTGCTTCAGTTCTCATCAGCTCCCTGCCACAGAGCCTGGGCAAGCAGTAGATGATGACTTGGCTAGCCTGGCCCCAGCCAACCACAAGAGAGCCTCCCAGGAAGTTACTGAGTCCTGGATTCCACCCTGGATGTTGCTGCTGATCCAGTGGATGAAATATTCTCTCTCTCTTTCCTCTGTCTCTCTCTCACACTGGTAGTCTCTCTGCAATATTTTTTAAAGGAGAAGAAAAATAAGAAAGTATCTCTTCTTCATTTTAGTATATGGATTAACAAGTAAATAACAAACTCTGGAACAGCAGTCATCGTTAAGTTTACAACATTCTTTAATCCTGGATTATTTGTACTTACGTTGAATACCCCTATTTATTAGATTTCATGTTGAGATGCTTTTCCCTACTTCCGGATTTCTGAATATTATCTCCAGAGAATAGAACTCATTTTCTTCTATGGAATATGAGTGAACAGATTTTCCCATAGGGGCCGTTGCCACAGAGCTTGTCCTTTCCCTGAACATTCCTGCATCCTAGAGACTTGAGGTAGAGGGGTGGCCTGGTTCTCGTCACCGTTGACATTGCTGTCACGGTAAGAACACGGGCTTCCAGAGGCATCATACACTGTGTAACTCTTATGCTTTAATATGTCTATTGTATTCACCTTTATCAGTGATGCATCAAGTTTATGTTTTAGGTACACGTGCCAAGCTTTTCCTTTCTGTTTTAACCCGAGAGTTGCCGTTTAGACCCTGGCACCTGAGGACCTCCATGACACCAGTCACGGTAAAAAATACTTTCTAGGCAAATTACAACTGTTATCACACCAGCTGAAGAATATTGCGTGAAGTTTTAAATGAGCTTAATATAAGATATCTGTGTGCGTAGATTAAGAATGCGAGACAGAGCTTCTGATCCTAGGTTAAATCCTAAACTAACAACAACAAACAAGTTCCATGAAGGTACTGACAGCAACTGACAATATCCTAGGAAAAGCTGAATGACCCTGTTAAGGAAAAAAAAAAAAAAGAAAAACGTTCAATATGTTATTTAATCTATGTCCAATCCAGTCTTGCTACTCCTCCCTGATATGGAATAACAATAGTCAGTAAGCTACCATGAGATACCAACTTGGGATATCATTGGCTGAAAGGGCTGAAATTGATGTGGAAGTATTGACAAGCCTTGGACATGCTGTAGCTAGCACCAGATAAACTCAGTCGTGTTCCCAAGTTACTGCCGTGCGACTGCGAGCCATGAGCCACAGTGGAGCCCAGCCTACAACTCACTCCTTTAGGGAGCTGTTAGGGAGGTTACACAACGGACGAAGAGCAAACAGAAGTGGGATGCATCTGCTCCTCTCCGCTTATGCACTCGACTTTTCCCTGGGTGCCTGTTTTTAGCTAGTAAACGGGAAGTGACCTTCAAGGGCTAGAGGACTACTCTTCCCTGTGACTCAGTATGTTAAAGATCAAACAGAAAAGATGACTCACTCCGTCTTCCATTAGCACCTGAGGTAGGACTCTTCTGTTTCATGCTGTGCCTTGCTTCTACAGCTTGGCTCAAGCTCCTCCCTCGTCAGAAATAATGCTTACCTAATGTTTAAAGACTTGGCACACATGGAGCTGGCATTGGAGCACGCCAGGAACCTCAGCATGTCCTGTTCACATCTCAGCCTCTCCACTTGTGTTCCAGCTCGCCCACTTGTGGTCCAGTTCCTTTCTACTGCTGCTAGGAAGGTAGCAGCAGATGGTCCAAGTGTTAGGCGCCTGCAATCCTTGGGGAGAACCAGGTGGAAGTCCTGTCTTCTTGCTTCAGCTTCAATCTGGCTCATCACTGGCTGTTCCAGCCATTTTGCAAGTCAGCCAGAAGATCAAAAACTCTCTCTCTTCGTCCCTCTGCACAACCTCACATTTCAAATAAAATTTAAAATCAATCTTAAAAATCTTTTAAAAATATTTGTTACTCTGAAGCTTTTGTTGACCAGTTTGTCCTGCTTTGCTAAAATTTTTGCCACTATCATTCTTCCTACATCTACCAGAGTACTTTTATCATTATAGTTAATAGTTCTACCCTCTCCTTTTGAAAGATGAGCTCACGAGACACAGGTTCTGTTTGCTTGCTTGTTTATGCTGTATGTGTGTAATGAGTGAAGAGATGGATGGTAATTGATGGGTGGCAGCCGATCCAAAGCATTATTCACTATACTCTGTCTTGGCAGTCTAACATTTCCACCAGCATTCAAACCCTTCACTCTCAGAAACCAAGACACATTTTAAACACTTTATTAATTAATTGCAAAGATGACATAATCCTTTCCTTCTTTCATAGACACTTTATTAAGCTCCCACTTGACTAAAAAATAACTATTCTAGGAGCTAAGGAACCTTGAGAAATGTATAGTCTAACTGAATCTTTTGACAGATCTCAAATCAATTTATTTTACAGGCTCTATTTTTTCTTCCTCATTAGGCTAATCAGCTGAGTCTCTTGCTGAATTGTAGTGATAAGGTGACGCTGTCAATATATTTTAAGCTATAGTATTTTTTATTAAGTCCCCAATCTATTGTTATTGGAATCTACAAATGATCTGGCTATTTGCAGGGGGGAGATTCTTTTTAAAAACTACAACTACCTATAATTGAATGATTAAGATCTCAAAATGATAAATGTTACATTTGTTGGTTTGAAGGATTAAAAATAAAGCAAAACAGGATCCTAGTATTTATGTGGGAAAAAAAATCCTCTGGCCAGAGACTATAGACTGTCCTTATTTTAGTGAGATGTGTTTATACTCATGCTTGTTCTGTCTGAGTTCAGTGAGTAACTCGATGACTCATTCTTGTTGGTGATGGTTAATTTCAGGTGTCGTATTAACTGGGCCATGGGGTTCCCACTCAGATCTCTGTGTGAGTGGGCCTCTTCCAATTAAACTCCGAAGTAGAACAAAAGTGTTGCTCTGCCTTTTGACTTGACAGTTTGTTTTGAAACACTGATCGTTTGTGGCCATTCGTTTTAAAATGAAGCTTCATTTCTTAGAGCTGGAGTTTGCTGGGTTTTAGCCTTGGATTCCACTCAGTGCTTCTTCTACTTCTCCCAGGTACCAATGACAGATGTTTGCAAAAACATGGCGTGATTCCTTATGCAACATACTTCTCCATATATTTATGCATTCCTATACCCACACTATGCAGTCCTTCCAGCATCCATCCATCCATCCATCCATCCATCCATCCATCCATTACTTTCCTATTAATTCTAATTTTTTGAAGAATCCTAATAAATATTTGAGACCAAGAATAGCTCTAGAGAAATTCAATGTAAATAATATTTTTTGAATTGGTTTTAGGGTTTCTAAAATTGATTTTTTTCATTTGATTAGATTTAAAGATACCAATGATTGCTTCCGGTAGTGGAGAGCACTGGTGGTCCCCTGCATGATACGGCACACAGAGAGAATCAGCCGCTAAAGGAGGCAAAAATCCATGTCACTATGATCCTTTGTAGATAGAGCCAAACTAATTCTATTGTCACCAGATAAAGTAGAGAACGTATAAACTCGGGGATTGTCAGACATCACGTGTCTCACTTGATAGTGTGAGATGTGTCTTCTTGCGTTTCGCTAAAGGGAGGCTCCTGATGGTTAGACGCAGGGCAGCAGCACATCTCCGGCTGTGATCATGACGGCTTCAGTAGGATGACCTTTGCTGTCCCGCTGGTGTATGTGAGAGTGCATAACCTGTCTGGTCTCACAGCTGGAAAGCTGGACAAGAACTTTGTTTCTGGAAAGTTGTGGCTGCAATACCTTCTGCATTGCGTGTATGCAATATTTTGAAGAGACTCCAGCTTTTGAGCTTTAGAGTCAGAATAAGACTTTTAGGAAATGTATTCTTCATGTAAGAGGAGCATGAATTGGGTGGTAGCCAAGAAAATGATGCTATGGATTGGGTTGTGTTCCACTTTCCCAAATTCATGTTGGATTGTCCATGTGATGATATTTCATTTGCATATAATTACATTTAGGGGAGACTGTAAAAATGAATCCTTCATAGTAAATTTATAAGAAGAGATATCAAGAAGCTTTCTCTTCCCTGTTTTTATGAATAATGGGAAGGTGACTGTCCAAAGTCTTCACAAGAACCAAACTTTGATGACATGCCAATCTTGAAATTTCCATCTCCCAATACTCTGAGAATAACACTTATATTGTAACCACCTTATGAGTGTTATCTTATTAATGCAATCCAAGGACATTAAGATCTAGAGAAGCCTAAGGGACTGTGTTTAATAAATAAGAATAAGCTTTCCCTGTCCTAGCTTTGTTTCTGCTAGCCACTTGATCCAGCTTTGTTTTTTCTTATAGTGGCCATACTAAGCCCTCAAGAGCTAGGCTCCAGAACACATGCTCTTGTAAGCCAAAGTTTTAAAAAATTCTGATTTCATCAAGCTTACTAAATGGGTTGTAACTTGGGTCACTCAAAATATGTGTAAAAACCCCTAATACTACCCATCATGAAGCATAGTCTATTGGACTATTGAAAACTTTTTGATTAGAATTTGTGGGTAATTTGCCACCGTCTTGAAAAAATACAAAAGAATGTTTTATGTAGTCATGTGAATTAAGTTGTAGATTAAGATCTAAATGTATTAAAGAATGACAATTTTAAAAACTCTTAAATCAAGAAAACTATGTTCAGACATGAAGTAAAAATCTGATAGTTTATAAAACGCTCAACTTCTATGTTTCACTGAGAAAAAAATTAACTAGCATGCAGTTTCTCCTTTTACATGATGATATTTTCCAGGGGTTTTGTTTGTTTGTTTGTTTTCTTTTGTTTTTTAGTTAAATTCCCACTTTCTGCATTAAGCACTCAAGCCAATGTTATTTGTATCAAATATTGTACTTTCCCTGGACATTTGCTTTTAGGCTCTTATATTTGATCAAGTCCCCATTCTAATTCGCTCTTACATAAATTTTGCCCTTAGGTCAAATGATTTGGCAAGCAAAGCCATTTTGGGGATAAGATTTAAATAGCGATGAAAAATATTTCGAAACATTTGACAGTTGAATCATTTTAGTCTGTTTTCCAAGTATGTAAAATAAGCACGTATATTTAACAAACGAAAAAATAAAAACAGTAAAAACTCAGGGTACTAAACAGAGACAGTCAACAGCTGGTAGAAAATTGAATTGAACTTTGTCCAGAGACAACAGAAAAAGGAAATTAAAGGCTTCAAAATGCTTCGAGCAGGCCAGAGTAAATCCAAATGCATTTGGGGGTCATTAAAACATCTTGAACAATTTTCTACAGATTTTTATTTCAAGAAGCCCCAAAAGATTTTTGCCAAGCACTACTTTCCTCTCATTGTATTTCATGAGAAATTTAATCCATATGTTTCTCATTCATTTATTCTTAAGTCATCAAACAGTTCTTGTGTAAGAGCTATTTGATTTCTAAGAAATCATTGGAGCCTTTTGTAGAAGTCTGTTCATTTTCTTTGAAGTAAGTTTGCAAAACTGAATATGCTTAACTTGGTGTTCTCAACTGAGCTTTTGAGCTTTTGAGTTTTGTATGATTATAGGACATAGATCATAGAAGAGATATTAGAAGCAATCTATTTTAGCACTCACTCTAAAGTAGACTATCTCTTCCCAGTCTTGGGTGGATAAAAATGTGAATGTTTCTTGACCTTGTGCAGTCACGGAGAGCTCATTTTGCAAAAGAAATCTTATCCCTTCAAATATGTTTGTCTCCTTTCTCCCAACACAGTGGTATAAGGGTATTTCCAGTATTCACAAAACTTTGCATTAAATTATGTTAATATTTCAGTTGTATTCTCCAATGAATGATTTTAGTTCTCTGTGTGTGCATGTTTGTGAATCATGACTTATTTGTCTTTTTAGAATACTTTCTTAAACACTACTGCTACCTACCTTGTCTTGGTTTCAATAATTTGAGAATTTACCTAATAAGGACAAAATACCTCCAGTTTAAGACACAAAGCAATGTTAGAAAATCTCCATAATCAGTTGTTTAAATGGATAATAGATATAAAATTTAAATAAATATTTCTATATAGCTTGGATCATAGTCCACAAGGGAATAGCACTGCCCTTACTTATAAAGGAAGAAACGATTTTTCAGTGAGTGGCTTTAATGAGGTCACATGATGGGTTAGGAGCTCTTACACTCAAGCCTGCTTCATAACGGTTGTAAAGCCACTGCTTTTTTTTCCACATATAAAACAACCTTCCCTCAAGATTTCCTTATAAGGATTTGCTTCCAGGAAACAAGTTAAATAAATCCAACAGTTTTACACACTTGTTTTATAGTTTCAGACTCATGTAATATATACTAGGCTGAATCTTGTGAAATTATGTAGTCACTAAAATATGTTCTGTATCAGGAAATAGCTAGAGTTGAATTTCCTGTAAAATATCCTCCCTTGTATTTGCATTAAATTAGGTAATGGACAGTTTCCGTTAATACATATGTAAATTGACTTAACAAATTTGCTTATAATAGAAAATGATTTCCTAAAAAGTTGGAAGATAATAGAAATCTATCTAATGTAAATATTCCGTTCCAGTAATAATCAAGTGGAAATGCAAATTATGCAGGTGATAGCAGCCTTTGGAATTCTTTCTCCTGGGGGTTTATTGAGAGTTCACTGTGTGAAAAGAACTGCTTCCAGTCCCTACAACACACAGAAGACTAATCCACTATGTCCAAGAGTGTTCAGGTTTTCTTTTTTTTGTAAATAGAGGTAATTCTCCTATTTAATATTCCTACTGTAGGTCAACTATTCAAATTCTGAATTTCTGGTGATATTTCTCCTTTTAAACTTTAATTCTGTTTTAATTCTATCAATCCTTTGGTGACTAAATGGTTGACTAGTAGAAACTCTGACTTACCTCACTAGAGTCCTATTAAATTTTTTAAAGATTTATTTAATTTTATTGGAAAGCAGATATATTATTTTATCTTTTTTGGGAAAAGCAGACATACAAAGAGGAGGAAAGACAGAGAGGAAGATCTTCAGTCCGATGATTCACTCCCCAAGTGGTGCTGATCTGAAGCCAGGAGCCAGGAGCTTCTTCCAGGTCTCCCATGTGAATGTAGGGTCCCAAGGCCTTGGGCCGTCCTCGACTGCTTTTCCAGGCCACAAGCAGGGAGCTGGATGGGAAGCAGGGCTGCTAGGATTAGAACTGGCACCTGTATGGGATCCCAGTGCACTCAAGGCAAGGACTTTAGCCATTAGGCTACCTCACTGGGCCCAAGTTTTATTAATTTTTTATTTGTTAGACTTTTTATTCAATGGAATATTAATGAATTAAATTTACATATAGATTATATTTCTATATTATTCTATTTATATAACTGCTTTATTGATTAATAAAGATCACAGAAATAAATTCACTGTAATCTAAACTACACCCGTGTCCATTGGGACTCTCTGGGGTGGTAAACCAGGGCAGGGAGGATCTCTGTCTCTGTTGGTGTCTCCCATTCTCCACGTGTGACAGTGACTTACATGTTCCAAAAGTTTTGAACAAAAATAGCTCCATCAAAGTCTACATTCAATACGTATTGAGTAACTATACTATTGGTATCAGAAACTGTATTGGACGTTTTAAGCTTATCTTAATTGGAAAGCTACTTTTAGGGAGGAAAAAAAATGAGTAATATTAAAGAAAAAAACCAATGGAAAGTATACATACAGCATTGCCTTGGTCATCCTGATAAAAACTCTAAATTTTATAAAGAAAGGATATGTTATTACGAGGGAGGCAAAATTCAAGGATAGAACATTCTGATGTGATGAGTAAAATGCAGGAATAAATATTTATCTTGTTGGTGAAGAGAATGAATTGACATATCAGAAGGGACTGGGTTCAAGCGTGTCAACAGGAATTAATGAATCAAAAACTGTGAAGTAGAAGTTTCTTTTGGCATGGTGGATTTATGGAAAATTAAACAGAATTGCCTGCATTGCTCCGTGTAACTTGAACTGGACACCGTGAGCAAGAGCTTGAAATTCATCTTTATCCCGTGTTTGCATGATATATTGGAGGGAATGAATGCCGAAGATAATTGAAGATTTGAAAATTCATCTTACAAGAGCACCTGTTGATAAATTCATAGTCATGATACTGTGTATGTAACATATTTAATAGATGTGAGTATGCAACATTACTGAAATAGACTGTGGACGTGAAAGTCTATCTATTAAGTAAATATATATATATATATATATTTAGTGTATATTAAGTATATATATAGTATCTATTACATATATATGTGTATATATATATATACGTTTCAAAGAAAATTCCAAAGTGAAAATTTACAACTGAAGTCATAGTGCAATAAATTAAGTACCATTATGTTTGTGAGTCAGCCAAGTTTAGAACCGAGGCAAGAGAAAACTTGCAGCTGGGTGGACCAAATAAAAAGTTAAACAATGATTGTATTATTGATCTTAAGTATGGATTGTGTATATGATAGAAACCAAATCAAAGGCAGTCTCATTTGTTAAACTGTAATTACTGTTATGTTCATTTATAATATCAGGTTAAACTCCTTGAAAACACAGAGGAGAATCCATCATCATTGGAACATTTTGCAAAGCATCTTACAAGAATGATCGCAGCTGCTTTGAGACCAGAAGCAGCAGGGAAGGAACCGTCAGACAAGTCCTCACAGGAGTAGAGGGCTGATTTCCGTAAATTCATCTACCGGAAGAGAAAAACTTGAGAAACATTACCTTAACTAGAAAGTCAGGTAAGAAACTGGTTTTATGTGTGAACTATTAATACCATGTAACGTTGGCCCAGCTAGCTCTTTCTCTATGTCTTTCTTTTTTTATATCTTCAGCAATTCAATTTTTAAGATTTGCCTTTAAATAATACTTAACATGTCACAAAGTATGCATAGATAATTTGAAACTGGTGAGAAAAAAATTAGCTTATGAAGATTTTGGAGACCAAAGTTTGTGGAAAGAGATGATCTCTAAAACCTCAGCTACAAAATCTTGCAGGAATTTAGAATAAAGTAAACGCCAGAGAGAAATAGGAGGACAAAGCATAGAGGAAAATTTTGACTTTCTTTTAAAATAATATTTTATTCTGTTGACAGCTCTTAAGATGTGGAGATCCAGGAGGAAGGTAAAGCCAACTACTGGCATGCCATTGAGTCCTTCAGTTCGATTGAGGAATAACTAAGGCCTCGAAGTCTGTAACAAGCAAGAATTCGTGGCTCCTCCATCATCCCAGAGCCTCCTCTTTGTACCAAAAAAATTACACAACCAGAAAACCAGAGGACCACCTGAAAGTGATGTGCTTTTAAGCAAGCTGATTCTTGGAAGCGACAGAGACTTTGGCAAGATTGGCCTCCTTAGGACACAGCCTTAGACACGGGATGGTCTTTCATCGTCTCAGCAACTCCGGAGTTGTAAGTGGCAAAGTGAGAACTTAAGCCTCAGCTCCCTGAAACCCACGGCCCTAGCTCTCTCCAGGATTACAGAAGTGATCAGAAAGCTAAAGCACTAGAGCTCTTGAAGGTGTTTGTAGTCGCTGTGTGTATACCGCACCTGCCACGAGAAGGTTGAGAACCATAGCTGAAGGTGTTCTCCACAACCGCCCCAGGTATCTGCTTTTTATTCGGTTATGTAAATATTAAACTATAATTGCTTTGGACTTAGGGTTATTCTAACCTGGACACAAATGCTTACTCTTTTTTTTTTTTTTTTACTATTTCTGTGGGCTGTCATGGATCCTTAGCCATCAACTAGGAATGAATATTAGAATAATCAGTAAAATAATATATTATGAATTAACATATATTTAATTGGGTAAATGCTGTTCAGTCAAAATTTAAGTACTTCTTAAGTTGCCTAGTTTGGCACAATAATTTCAAAGAATGCTACCACATAGTAATACTATTGGTATATTAGTAACATTATTAATTATTAATATATCATGGTATATAACATACTGTATAGACATGATAATTATAATTACACTAAGTACCGTTAGGTATTTGTGGATCCCCTGGTTCTTTTTTTTTTTAAGATTTATTCATTTTTATTGGAAAGATAGATATACAGAGAGGAATATCTTTCATCTGTTGATTCACTCCCCAAATGGCCACAATGGCTGGAGCTGAGCCAATCTGAAGCCAGAATCCAGGAGTCTCTTTCTGGTCTCCCATGTGGGTGCAGGGTCCCAATGCTTCAGGCCGTCCTCAACTGCTTTCCCAGGCCACAAGCAGGGAGCTGGATGGAAATGGGGCTGCCAGGACACAGTCTGGGGAACATATGGGATCCTGGTGCGTTCAAGGCAAGGACTTCAGCTGGTAGGATATCGCATTGAATCTGTATTTCTTGATTCTTAATGTAAGAGCCCAGTTTTAATTATTTGCAAGATATTCTGGTTCTGTTCTGTCTGATGTGATTTTTCTTAGGATTGTTGATCATGAGGGCACAGTCCCCAGGAAGCTGGCTTTATAGTCGATCCCACATACCAAACATGCCACTCTGAATCCCTGTTACTTGATCGACTGCTGTATTCCCTTCAACTACTCTTTTTCATTACGATGTTTTCTCCAACCCAACGATTCTCCCCATTGACTTTGTGCATTCAGTTAGCTCTAAAAACTGTGATTCTACTTCCAGGTAGAAAGATTACAATTGAGGACACATATGGTATTATTGCTACATGTTTTCCTAACAGATTTTTTTTGGGGGGGGCCACATTCAAACTTTGTCTCACATTCAAACTTTGGAGAGCTATAGGATTAATTTTGAGATTCCACTGTAAAAAGAAAATTCCTCTTGTTTCCATTATGAGAGTTTGTTTGTGAAGTCCTCTTATGCAACTAGCACCATGTGGGAAGAAAGAGAGGATTAAGAAGATCGTAATAGGCACAAAAATAGGGCCAATTTTCACATTACATAGCTAAATGGGAAAGGAAGGAAATAAAGACATCAGTGGATAAAATTAATGTAATTGGAGAATACTGTAGTCAGAGGAGTTTGTTTGCTCTAATCTTGTACACGATATAAAAATGTTGCTGCAAATGGACTCCAGCTGCAAGCAATCACAGTCGGAGGCTAAATGGAATCAACAAGGACGCTCTGCTGCCTACGCAGCAGCTCTTCTAGGAGGGAAACAGACAGTTGGCAGTCCCGTGGTGAGCACGCGAAAAGCTTGTAACTCCGAACACGAACTCAGGTCCCCAGACTCAACGCCCAAAACGATGAAAAATATATCTTAGCCCCCAAATTCTTTTAGTCAGTCTATCTGTTCTTTGTTCTACTTGCATACGCTCTAATCTTGCATGTAACTGTCAAGAACCATTTGTCTCGAATGACCTTTAAATGCGTTTGCTGCAATTTGTAAATCAGAAGCCATGCTCCCAACACCCAAGTACTATATAACCCAAGGTTGGTCTACATTGTACTTTAACGCATTGCTTGTGATCTGCCAAACTTTAAAAAGTAGCAACAGCAGCATCAGCATTACATCAATAAAACACAGAGAGACACAGTTTTGAAGAAAAGAATGACTCACACAAGTTAAAGAATGCAAGAATATTATATGAACTTAAGAATCGATTGCTTTTCATTGTGAGCATCTTTTTATAAAGCTTTTAAAATTTTTATTGGAAAGGCAGATTTAGAGCGAACAAGAGACAGAGAGAAAGATCTTCCGTGTGCTGGGTCACTCCTCAAGTGGTTTTAATGGTTGAAATTGAGCCCATCTGAAGCCAGGAGCTTCTTTTGAAGTCCTCCACATGGGTCCAGGGTCCCAAGGACACAAATGTTTATTTTCTTTGGGCCATCCTCTAATGTTTCCCCAGGTCACAAGCAGGGAGCTGGAAAGGAAGTGGAGGAACTGGGACACGAACCAGTGCCCATATGGGATCCTGGCACAGGGGAGGATTTAGCCACTGAACCATCATGCCAGGCTTTCATTGTGAGCATATTGTTAAGTGGATGATCAAAGCATTCTTACTCAAGATAAGCCTCGTGTCTCTACAGCAAAGGTGTTCCCACAAGCGTCTACACCCCTAAATAACCGAGTTATCTATTCACCAACCTTTCTCCAGTGGTTTCTTTCAAATGACACCAGGGGGTGTCCTTGTTTAGCAAAGTATCCAACAACTCCAGTGCCCTGAGCCACCAATTTTTACTCTTCGTGTTGGAGTAGTAATTTTAATAATCACTCAATTATCTATTGACACATTCGTATGGGTTCTAAATATAAAATTCGCATGATTGATTTAGGGATATTGACCTTTTTGATATCTGCTAGAAGAACTTTTTGTCGTCTGAGTGAGAATGGGTTTTGTAATGATGAGTTCCTATCATGTTGTTCTGGTTTCCTATATAAACTTTCTCACTACTTGTAATTGTCTTGTCGCTATTTGAACTACCTGTTCTTCATCGGTGCTATTTCAAAAAGGAACATGCATCAAAAAAAGATGTCTTAATTGTTGTGGTGACGTATATTTCATAAGCACCAATGTCAGAGTACTTGTTAGACGTTCTGGATAAATCTGTTCACTAAATGGAAATTAACGGAACATTTTGCTTTTTAACTTTGGGAATTGCTAACATACGAAATCTCAGGGACGCTTCAAAAAGTTCATTCAGTCGCACAAACTCTTTGAATGTTATTTCTATTTTTAAGAAGACAACTTTAAAATCTGGTAGGTTGGGGCGGCTTTGTAGCATAGTGAGTTAAGTGCCACGTGCTAAGCCAACATCCTACATTGCAGGGCCAGTTCAAGTACCTGCTGCTTGGCTTTCCGTTCAGCTCTCTGTTAGTGCAAAGGATGGTCCAGGTGTCTGGACTCCCGCTACCATATCAAGACCTCGATTCAGTTCCTGGGTTCTGGCTGTGGCCTGTCAGGCCGTTGCAGCTGTGGGAAGTGAGATAGGCAATGGAAAAATCTTCCCCTCTCTGGCCCAGCGCAATAGGGTAGTGGTGAAAGTCCTCACCTCGCACGCATCGGTATCCCGTTCCTCTCCTCTCTATCTCTTCTTTGTCACTCTGTATTTAAATAGATCAATCTTTTTTTTTTTAAAGATTTATTTAGTATTTATTGCAAAGTCAGATATATAGAGAGGAGGAGAGATAGAGAGGAAGATCTTCCCGTGCTGCACCAATCCGAAAGGAGTCAGAAACTACCTCCAGGTCTCCTACATGGGTACAGGGTCCCAAGGCTTTTGGCCATCCTCGACTGCTTTCCCAGATCACAGGCAGGGAGCTGGATGGGAAATGGAGCTGCCAGGAGTAGAACTGGTGCTCATATGGGATCCCAGTGTGTTCAAGGCAGAGACTTTAGCAGCTAGGCAAGCACGCTGGGCACTAGATCAATCATTTTAAAGCCAGTAAATGAGCTAGGGGATAGTATTTGGTGTTATGCTATTTGAGATGCTCACATCTTGTCTTAGAGTGCCTTTGTTCAAATCAAAATGACCTTGTTACCAAACCCAGTCTACCTTCCTGCTCACCTGGGGATTCAGTGGTTAGGGCTTAAGTAGTTGGGTTGCTATCACCTATAGGAGATTTACAGGGAGGTCCCAGTTCTTGCCTTTGACGTGGCCCAACACTCCTGCTGACACTCGAGGACTTAGATGGGAAGTCTCTCTCTCTCTCTCTCTGTCTCTCTCTCTTTTTCTCGCTCTCTGTCTCTCTCTGCCTTTCAAATAAGTCAACGAAAAAAATTCAAAAAGAAGTTAAATTACTTATCCTAAAGCACAGAGGCACCACACTTTCTCAGCTCCTTCTCATTCTCTGCCATGTCAAAATTCGCAAAGATGAACTGAGCAAAAAGTTGTGTGAAGTAAAGGCATCGGTTTTGATAAGAGTCTAACCTGAAACCAGTCTGAATCTGCTGCATTAGGACAGCACCTGAGGCAGTCTATTGCTCATCAGTCTCCCTAAGATAGCCATCCCTACTCTGGCACCAAAAATGAAGAGATTCCCCACGCAGTCGTTTTTTATTATTTATTTGAGTGAATTTTAAAAGGCGAATAGAGTGAAGGCTGGACATTTGCTGAAAGCAGAATTAGAAATGAGACCAGTGGTCAGCGTGACTCAAGTATGGAAAACACAGTTGTTCCATAAATTGTACTGTCTGATTTAATGACGCTGCAAAGTCTGTGGCAAAAAAAAAAAAATTATGCTACAATCCAGAAGTTACTCCATTTAAAATTAGAACCAAGGGGCTGGCATTGTGGTGCTGTGGGTTAGGCTGCTGTTAGCTCAGCTGGCATCTTCTATCCCAGCATGGATGTGGCACATCATGGAGTCTGAGGAGCTCCCCTGCTGCCTGGAAGGAGCTCCCTGTAATGTACCTCGGGAAGCAGAGGGAAGTGGCACGAGTACTTGGGCCTCTTGCACCTGTACAGGAGATGGGAGTGATAGTGACGCTGGACATTTTGTCTGGTCCAACACCAGCCACTGTGCCCATTTAGAGTGCTGAGTCAGCAAATGGATCTCTCTCTCTCTCTCTCTCTCTCTCTCTCTCTCTCTCTCTCTCTCTCTGGCTGTCTCTGTCATTCTACTTCTCACATACACAAAAATTAAATTCTCAAAACAAAACTATTACTCTTACAAAGGCTAATGTTGTTACACAATGAGTATGAAGTTACCATAGGAAGTTTTATGCGTTAGCAAGATTTTGACCATATGAAATCTTTCTCTTTTCTCTGGCTTTATTAAGAGGTAGATTTGATAAAAACAAAAATGGAATGCATTCATGGTATAGTCTGTGATGTTCATATGCATTTATTGCCATAAGCAAGCTAATGAACTTACTCAGTACTTTATCATTATTTGTGTCTCCTCTTCCCGGGTGTTTGCACTGACATTGCGTTGGGCTGGAGCGGCCATGCTAAGCAGATCTCCAGAACTCACTTGTCCTAACTGAAACCCCGTTCCCTCTGACCAGCGTCTGCTCCTTTGCTTCTGTAGCCCCATCTCCTGGCGATTTTTTTTCCTCCTTCTGATTCCACATTTAGGTTTCACTTACACAAATACATCTGGTGGCATTTGTCTTTCTACGCCTGACTTCTTTTCTGACTTTGTATGGTGTCTCCCTGCTAATCCAGCTTGTTTCAAGGGTCAAGATTTTACTGTTGAATAAGGTAGGCACTATTTCCTGAATCCATTCACGTGCTGATGAACACTTACGCTTATTCTATATCTTGAATATTGTAAATGAGGCTGCAAGGAGCACAGGAATGCAACTATTTCTTCGACAAATAGATACCATTTCCTTTGGCTCTAGAACCAGCAGTGGGGGATTGTGGGATCGTATGGAAGCTGCATTTTATATTTTTGACACACCCCCAGACTATTTTGTAGTTTTGGTAATAGTCCATTGGCCAGTGAACAGTGTCCTTTTATATTCTTGTTGACATTTCCTGATGTTTTGTCTTTTTAATAATGGCCAGCCTGTGATTTTAATTTTATATGGAAATTAAATTATTAATATTTGTTGGTCATTCTTATAATTTTTAGAAATAGCTATTCAGATCGGTTGCTCCTTTTTTGTTACTGTTACCATTTTATGAGACAGTTCAGTAGGCCCTGAGATTTTCCCTACCCCCTCAGCAAATCCGCCCCCACCCCCAACTGCGTTCTCTTATGCAATGACAACAGTACAGTTCCTCAAAAGCAGTCGTAAGTTTATCATTGCAGGCATGGACATTGGCAGAGGGTACAGCCTCCCATTGTCAACACACATCCAACAGTCTCACTGGGAATCCATCCTCGATGTGGAAGTAGAGCTGCACACTGCGCCGTATCCTCACATTTGTAGCCAAGACATGAGAATCTTCAGTACAGAGTCACTATACATCCTCCCACGTGAAATGAGGTCATCCCCTTGTGCTCAGGAGCTTCTGACTTTTAAACTTTACGTAATTGTACATGTCTTGCATCTTTTAAAGGCGTTTTCTCTCATTCTGCACACTGCCATTTCACTCAGTTCTTTCTTTGCTACACCGCGTCTTCTGTTTGATTTAACCTCATTAGCTTCCTCTGTAATTCGCTGTCTGTGCTTTGGGAGTCATAACTAAAATATAGAACTGCTCAGATCCACATCAAAATGATTTTTCCCTATGCTGTCTTTAAGCAGATTTACATTTTCAGGTCACTTACTGTAATTTTTGTTGATTTTTGTAAATGGTGTGAAGGAGGTCCTTCTGCTGAATACGAATGTGCCATCTTCGCAGCGTGTCTCGCTGGGATGCCCTAGCATGGACCCACGGTGTGTTCAAGGCGCTTCTGTGATAGGAACCATCCGATGCAGGGAGCCTTTTCCTGGACTCGGCTCCATTGGGCTCAGGTCTGGTTTTTTTTTTTTTTTTTGCTGTTCTTTTGATGCCTACAAATTGCTAGTATATTTTGCTAACAGTTATATGATGCTTCTGAGTTTATTATTTTGCCCAAGATTGCTGCTTTTTTTTTTTTTTTGCATGGGGCATGAGGGGACAGTAATCCACAGAAGGTTTTAAACATTTCTATAGCATTGACATTTTTATTGCATGAAAACTGTTGATTACTTTTTCTAAAAAATTGCAAACTTTGCTGGCACTTCTAACACATGAATATACATTATCTTTTCATCCTTCTATCCCCATGGGTCCTCAGTGCTTCATAAGTTTTACTCCACATGTCTTCCACATTTCTGAATCCAATCATTCTGAAGTACTTTTTGTTGATGTACTGTATCATATTGATACAGTTATGTGTGTTGATATCTCTTTGTCACTCGTGAATAAAGTCTACTCAACCACAGTGTGGCATACAGCTATGTGCCACTGGATTGTTTGCTGTCATCAAGGCATCTTACACCTGTATTCACTGAGGCTACATTCCTATAGATTTTCAAATATATTTTTTAAAAGATTTATTTATTTTTACTGGAAAGTAAGATATGCAAAGAGAAGGAGAGACAGAGAGAAAGATCTTCCATCTGCTGATTCACTCCCCAGGTGGCTGCAATGGCCAGAATTCAGCCAATCCAAAGCCAGGAGCCAGGAGCCTCTTCCGGGTCTCCCACATGGGTGCAGTGACCCAAGGCTTTGGGCCATCCTTGACTGCTTTCCCAGGCCACAAGCAGGAAGCTGGATTGGAAGCAGATCGCCAGGATTAGAGCCAGTACCCGTATGGTGAGTGCAAGTTGAGGATTTCTGCTGCTATGCTACCACGCCAGCCCCTCAGATTTACTTTTTCATAGAATTTTCTTCCCCTATGGAAATGATGAAGAGAAGCCACAAATTTTGTAAAGTCAATAATATATTATAATGTGATTGAATATAAAGTAGAATTAACATTCTACAAAATAAAAATAAGTTTTAGAATTGAACCATAAAAATAAATTGACATTCTCTCTTTTTCTATCTATATGTGTGTGTGTGTGTGTGTGTGTGTGTGTGTGAAACAGAGAGAGACTTTATATGTAAAATTAGCTTAAAGGACTAATCCACATTTAGCCATCCAAAGTCCATTTCTTTTTTGAGATGATTCTCAAATTCCTGAGAGTTGCTTTCCACAGAGCCTGACCTGGGGATGTCTCCAGATAACTTGTGTTTCCTGCACACTGCTCATAAAAATGCAAATACGTTTGTATTTAGTAGAACGGAAGCAGCCTTCTAGGGTTAGCTGAAGAGCCAAAAGAACGTTCAAGATTGGCCAAAAACACGCCCCCCCCGCCAGGAGCTGGAGGAATACAAAACAGCATGCGAAAGCAGGCATGCAAGCACCGAAGTCCCCACCAGTGGCCCCGGGGATTCTGTGGACATCAGGCTGAAGTCAGGGCCAGGAATTGAACTCAGGCACTGCAAGGTGTCATGTGGCTATCTTAATTGTTAAATATGTTCCTGTTTTTGAGTGTATGTTTTATTGTTGACATCAAGCCCTTAACACACAGGATATTTACAATTCTCTGCCTTTTGGAGTGGATTTGCTTTTCTTTCTTTTTATTATTAATTACATTGCTTATGTGACACAGTTGTATAGGTACTGGGATTCCCCCCACCACTCACCATACCCTCCTCCCATGGTGGATTCCTCCACCTTGTTGCGTTACCACAGTTCAAGTTCAGTTGAGATTCTTTCATTGCAAGCATATATCAAGCATAGAGTCCAGCATCTTATTGTCCAGATAAATTCAACGGCTTCTTGGGGAGACCATCTCTGGTCTGAAGGCTGAGCCGGCAGAGTATCATCCCGATCAATTAAAAGCCCCAACATAACATCAGCAACAATTTATAATGTTATGGAGTTAATTGACATAGTATTGAATAACTAATATATTTAAAAAAATGCAAGCTGTTAACCACATCCTGTGACTTCTTCATTGACATTTCAATTTTAGTTTATATACAACTGGGTCCTATACACCTTAAAATGGCTATAGATTACTATTCAGCTGTCTCATGTCTATTTCCATTCTAGTATTTATCATTTTATAGCATTGAAGCATAATTTTGCTGAACCTGGCTTTTTTTCAGGTAATCTAAACTGGCTTATAACTCGCAACAGTTTAGGTGCAGAACAGTCTTAGGAGGTGTGTGCAGAGAAATTTTCAATACCCTAGTGAGGAGTAACTAGTCTTTGTGTCCCACCTAGTAAGGTATAAGTGAATCTACGCTGAGCGTTTCCTGTCTGGTTCTAAGCCTTCCTTGTTGTTCTCTATCTATTCTAGATGTTTTTTGTTGGTTGGTTGGTTAGTTGGTTGGTTGGTTGGTTGTGAGGGGTTTCCAGAGCGATCATGATGGTCATTGTGAGAGACGGTGGGGACCCAAAGTTGGAGCTAAGTGAGGACCAGAGAAAGCTCCTCTCCCTAGTCCCGAAGGAAGTTTACTGTTCTGTTTCTGCGGACTGCTCAGGGTTCCTGGCTGTTGTTCTGATGCTCCTGGATCCTGCGAGGAAGGATTTGGGTTTCTTCCATCCCATGTGGTAGATCCAAATGGGGGTGGATGACCTCAGAGTTCTTGGCCTCCGAAGGCACTCCAATTCCCTGTGTTCTCCTTGGCAGTTGGGATATAGTCCTTGGTGCCCATACTGACAGTCCTTGGTGAGGATCTGGGAGTCTTTAGGGTTGGGATACATGCCTCCTCCTGTCCCCCTGCTCCGTGCATATGACCTCCTGTTAAGAGGTTGTCAGGATCGCTCTTGATCCCCTCGATATGTTTTTGTAGTTTAACTATTGCCTAATGCTGATTCGAGTCTATTGCCTATTAATTTCCAGTTATGATTCTGGTAGGTTATATCTCACATCTTCCTCACACATTCTAGGGAGCTGGGAGACTTCTCTGCTCTCCCACCCCATTGTGGAATAACATAGGGTATTAAAAGTATATTAGGGAGGGGTATGGGAGGGGTGGGGGGAATCCCCAGCGCCTATAAAACTGTACTACATAATACAATGTAAGCAACAATAAAAAAAAAAAGTATATTAGGTTTTACAGTTCTTTGATGTGCTTTTCAACATGATGCAAGTTGTGTTTTATACATTGATGTAGCTAGTGGCTGCAACGGGAGAACATGCAAAAGAACATGTGATCAACTTTTAAAACTGGGGAACCAAGGGAGGTATTTCCTTCAGTGTGAAGCAAAACTGCAGCTGCATAGGGAAACAACTTTGATTCTGGTGTTACTCCAATGCGCTTGAACTTACATCTTACCCTTTCAAGTTTGTTTATATAAAAACAAAAAGGGAGAGGTCAAAATCCTGAACAAGGCAGAAGAATGAGTGACAATGCCGATAAAGACAGAAGAACCATGAGGATATAAAAAACTCATTCCCTGGCCCTTCTGATGGACAGAATTCATCCTGAATCACTTCAGGAAAGGAAAAAAAAATCCGAATTTTAAACTTAGATGGTTGTGTATCATGTATTGGATTTCCTTACCGTTACGTTTTGGTTCCATTCCCTAATATTGAATTTTTTTTTAATCAGTTTAAGAAGCAACTTTATGCTCTTGTTGAGGACTCGCTGAGTAAATAGCTCTGATGATGATCACAGCTACCAAATGGGGCTGCAATATTGAGATGGTTTATAAACTGGCAAGAGTGAAACACCGTGATTGTTTAGTTCCTGTTGTTAGCGGTGAAAGTTTCGCAGTTACCACTGTGTCAGATGAAGAGAAAGTTTCCTTCGTGGCTGTATTTAGTGTTTATTCACAGTCCCTTTGGAAAGTGTGGAAATTTCGAGTTTTCCTGGGTGAGATATAGGTTGGTCATCTTTAACCAGTTTTAAGAGGAAGCCCACTTTTCTTCACATGGGATATGATTATAACTCTACCACTATACATTTGTACTGTATTTGTAATTATAAAATAATCTCCAGGGAGCATAATATTTTGACGAGATGAGAACGTACAATTTTCTAAATGTCGTGAAGTCTTAGATTTTTATGCCATTAAATATCACCAGTTAACAAATATAAATCATTTAACATTTAAACATGAAATACAGTATCTCCATGCTTAAAATGCTGTGCTGTGATGTGCATTATCAGTGTGGGGGATATGTCAGTGTTTATTACATGTCTTAAAATTTCTGGCTGAAAGAAAATACGTTGCCCAATCTATAAAGTCAAATCCGGAATTATTAAAATGAGAAATTGTGGTACATACGAATAGGGAGAAATCCCAATGATTGTTGGTATATGTTATAGTCAACAATAGAGAATAATTCACATGGAAAAAGATGGAACTTACTTAAAAGAATCTGAATAGAAAGAAAATTATAACTAGCAATTATTTTGTTCTAACCTGTTGTATGATGAGATTGTCCCAACTTGTCTGGGCAGCAGTAAACTTGTATTTCAAGCAGATAGTTAAAAATAATAAGAAAAAAGCAATCTGTATGAGTTATTAGAGACACCTGGGTCCAAAATGCAGAGCTCTGAGGTATGATCGCTGCTCTGAGTAATGAGCGTGTACTCCGACGTACCTTTGTCTATGCAGGAACCGACCATGGCCTCGAGTCACGGCACACCCAGGTCATAGCTGTGCTTTGAAACTGGCTTTGTCATCCACATTTCTACTGGTTCCCACTTGGTTTTGCCCTGAGACTTTTGAGACAATCAGAGTAGTAGGCCACACAGCTAGTCAGCATTTCTTTCATCATATGTTTCTAATACAGAAGTCACTTGGTGTGGTGTTATTGATTCAAAATTAATCTCTCCAAATGCATATCAATAGTAGTAGGTCAGCACATTTCTACATTGCTAACAGCCACATTGCTAATGCTGCTTTGCGGATGGTGGGGCGGGGGAAGGGTGAGAGAGAGGTAGAGAGAGGTAGAGAGAGGTAGAGAGTGAAATCTTTTCTGCTAGCTTGTTCTCCGGAATGCATGCGGTACCACACAAATATCTATGGCTTGAGCAAAGTACCAACAGCCACCTTAAACATGCACCCCGGTGCTAGTGTCCAACCAACGTACCAACAGCCACTTTAAGCATGTACTGTGGCGCTAGGCTGTGCACATGTTGTGAAAAAAATATTTTCTTCTGCTTTTGGCAACTACGTGGCATTATGATCACGTTGAATTCGTGGTTGACTCCCCTGTGTGAAATGAATCAGTACCATGTTCTTCTCCTGGGTTCCATCGACTTTTCTTGCATTTTGAACAATTCACATCCTCAAACTACACATTTTTTTTTTTTTAATGAAAACTAGAAAGCTCTCAATGTTCTGACATAGGGGGAAAACATCGCCAGTAGGTTAAGCAGGAAAAGTCGCATAGATTAGGAGTTGAAATTTTAAACACCATGAAAGCATAAGTAGATGGCAGATAAAAAGATTGAAAATTATCGATTTCCTTTAACACAATTATCATTTTTGAAATGACAGTTTCCAAACTTGCAATATTTCCTCTTTAAATGAATATTTCCTGGAAACTTTAGAACCCAGACTTGAGTGTAAGCACAAGTGACTAAAAAGGCAACAATTAAGAAATTATTTCTTTAGAAGTTTAAATGCATACAGACATACATCTTTGGAAATTTTTTGTATTTATTTATGGACTAAATATTAGAAAATATCAGAGTACTTCAATATAAAATAACATTTTAAGATACTGAAACATTTAATTTAATCAGACATTTAATTAATTCCAACTCATGTTATGTAAATTATTGCATTATTACTGAAATATATATACTGACACTATAGTTTGTAGGTAATAGACCTAACCAAGCTATTCAGAGTTTACTTTATTAGTTATTACTGAAGTTATTAATTAACATCTCATCAAATGCATATGTTTTTAGAAATTACAGAAAATGGACAAGTACGAGTTGTTTTTATTGTCCAGAAGAAAATGAATTGTAATACTTTTATCGACAGCCCAAACACAATGAAAACAATTCCATACTTCCAGAAACCATCAAGATGGAATCGGGAAAGAGAACTGCTGACTACAGCTCATGGAGATTTTTTTATTTCTTGCTTTTTATTTTTTTCTGGCAGAGCAGTCTTACCACCCAGATACTCTGAGCAACTAGATGCTGAGTAAATACACATCAACACACACTTTCACTAGGGCCAGCATGGGAGCAAAGCTGCTAAAGTCGCAGCCTGCACTGCCTGCGCCCTGTAGGACTACCTGCTCATCTCCTAGCTATTCCACCTCCAATCCAGCTTCATGTTAATGGTCAGAAAAAGCAGTGGAAGATGGCTGATGTGTCTGGGACACTGCGACTCACGTGGATGTGGGACAGACTCCTACGGCTTGGCCATGCTGGCAGGTGCAGCCATCCATGGAGAGGGACAACAGATACAAGAGCTCTCTCCTCTCCCTCACTCTCTCTCTCCTGTCTCTCTCTCTTCCTTTCTCTCTCTGAGTTTCACATAATAAGTAAATATCTTTGAAACAAAACAAACCATACTTCCATTATTTTTTAAAATGGTATTTTGAGTTCTACCATTTTCCTTCCCTCTGATGTAGAATTTCAGATTGTACTTACACCTGTCGAACTAATATTTTGAAACTAGTTGGTCACATCAAGAGAAGCCGCAGTAGATGAGTAACCCCTGGGGTAATCTTCTTTCCCCCTTTTCTTCTTTTCTTAATTTTCTTCCAGACAGGCTGGTTAATGAAATAACAGAAAGTGTAAAAAGTAGCTTTAACTACTAGGTAGTTATACCCTAAGTATGGTGAGTGTGACTGATTACAGCACCAACAGGATAGTTTACTTGTCAGTCCCTTCCCTCTCCTTTTTCCGCAAGGCTCCTTGGTTCTGCACCGTGAATTAACCAGCCCAGCCTCCGGCAACAGCACCACTCTCTCTCCGCACTGTGTTGCAGAGGTGAGAGCTAAAAATGACAGCGGACATGGAAGTTAGCAGTTATGATAAAAACAAATACTTTCTGGCCCAAACCACAAATGTCTCTAGTCCGAAACTGTGAGTCAGAGAAAGTCACTGTGTTTGAAGGCGCGAGGAGACTACGCCTTGAAGATTCCCAGCTCTGAAGTGACGGATGTCCGGAGCTTCCCTCTGGCCCTTTCCCTCCAGGACACTCTGGACATGCTGCTATAATTCCCAACAAATCAGTAATCTCCTAAGATGTGACCACTGATGGCAAAAACAGTGTCTGGGGGAAAAAAGTTCAGAAAATTAGCAATTATTACTATAAATTTTAACAGGGCCAGGTTCCTGTCAGATGGCAGAATTGTAATAATTATGTGGGCTTCTTATATTTTTAGTTCGTTCTTTTTATTGTTTCATATTCTTTCGCATCTATCTGGAGGTAGGGAATCATGAAATAATGACAGAATTATTACTGCCCAATGAAGAATGCAGGTTGCTTTGGCTCATGGCAAATCAGCAAAGCACAAACATACAAAAATTCTAATTAATGTACTAAATAAAATTTTCAAAAAAAAGCCATAACAATTCCCAGCACGTCACAAAATATTGCCAAAGAAGAGGGAGGGAAAAGATGATAATTTACTTTACAACCATGAACTTCAAACACCCTAAATCATGTTTTAAGCAGAATTTTTTAAATTATCAGCAGGATTTTCTCACATTTTTAAAGTAATATTTCCTTAAGAAGAAAGCAGGCTCAGTTTTTTCCGTGACACAGAAAATTCCTATCAGTTTTACTTTGTTCCAAAATTATATTAATGGAGTTTTTGTCATGGGAATAAATTAAAATGGGGCATACGGCATATGGAACGTGATAATATTTCTGTACCATGCAATGTGCAAGAAAACAATCTCATTTACATTCCTTCACTGACCATGTGGCTGAGCAGGGGACCCACCCGGTACCCACGTGGAACCTTGCAACCAATGGATTCTTGCAGTGGGAAACATGTGATCTTTAAGAGAGCTCATTTCGATTCTTCAAAGCAAGTTTATGAAAGAATCACTTATATTTAGGTGACAATGGCCTGTGCCCCACAGCTGTTCAACTTTCTCGTTGTGTCTAAGGTTGGTTTTACCTGACATACTCGTAAGTTGAATGACAGTGAGCGGAAAGGACAGGGAGAGATAGAGACTCTTAGCAGAAACCCACGGCCTGCAGATGTCAGAGTATGTGAGCTTTAGGAGCTGTATAACCCTATTTTTCTTAGAACTGTGACTTTTTCCAGCATAAAAGATGAAGCAGCCCATTGCATTAGTTCTGGATGCTCACACTCGTCGCACTTGATCTGAGCCAAAAGGCCAAGAAGCGATGACGATGCTCTTTAATCTTCGAGGGTTTAGTCTCCCTACAATCTCTAAGGGCAGTAAGAACTGGTCCAAGAACAAACCACGGATTTGAACAAACCATGTCTAAACACAATTACTATGCAGGCAATATGAAAATCCAAGAATCCATTCCAGACTATTTATTTATGTTTAATGAGCTCATAAATGTTCAAAGAGCAGACCATATATTTTTTAAATGTTCCTAGGAATTGAAGGGTTGCTTTAATTTTTATTGTTGGCATTTCCCCATAACAGTTCAATTTTTTTTTCATGGAAATCAACGTAAATCAAACGCAGGCGTACTAACAAAATCAAACTGGACTCTGCTATACAGGCATCGATTAGAATTTCCCTCTCTTTTTCAACTCTGGAAAGGTTCTACGAACAAGGATACGGAAGAGTCAGGACCACTGTTATTTGGGGTAGTATTTGATTAGGATCTAACATGAAATCGACTTTCAAAAATTTTTTGTAATGAAAGGACTTCCAAAACGCCCTCTCATTTCTTATAAAAACCTTAACCACGTCCTCTGAGGAAAGGGGATAGAGTGGGCAAAAGGAGAGGGCGCTTGATAAAAGCCAGCTTGCCCTTAGCACTGCCTATTCAACAAGTTCAAGGAAGGTTGCTTCTCTGGTTCTGTGCCATTCATACCTCCAGCTGTCGTGCCGCAAAGGAAAGAAAAATCACTGGATGAAACCATCACGATCAAGCTCTCTCCCATCTTCCCGCTTTTCACCCGTAACAACAATAAAACAACAAGCGTTCTTCTGAACACAAAGTCACTGAACCAACCGTCAGAACGGGAGAGCTTCCCAGCACAGAAGGAATGAAGGGGAAGTCAGAGAAAGCCAGAGATGGGAAGAGCCGGAGCAAGAATGGAGCACATTGTCAGGCTAGCGAGAGGAACTCTCACGGGAAGGCACTCCGCCAACTGCCATATGCCCTGACAAAGACCCCGGCAGCCGCAGTGAGCCCAGGGAGCTGCTCCATCATTAGCCCCTCACCCAGCAGTGGAAGAAACTCATTTAGCCCCATGCTGGACTTTCATCAGGCCAGACTCGCATCAGATGGTCCCGGGTTTCGGCTCTGGTGCGGTGTGGCCCTGCACTGAGGCAAGCAGCCACAACTCACTCAGCAGGAAGCCCGGATCCCGGGTTCCATGCTGCTGACAGATGCCCGGCCCGTTGCTGAGGTGGCAATGGCCAAAGGGGCCTGATGCAAGACCATCCTCTACGTGTCTGCATAAAACCCTTGCAAAACTGGGAGAAAAAAATGAAACCTTTCAACTGCGCTTTTACCTTAACTCTGGTGGAAAAATAAGGAGGGAAGAAAACTCACCGAGCCGAGAGCCTCGGATTCTAAGACATCTTTGCTCGGAATCAGAGCGAAGAGCTGTGCTGACATCAGAGATATTTGCTTTTTTTTTTTTTTTAAACTTCAGGACTGTAATAAAAAGTCAACGAAGCAAGGAATGTCAATGTATTTTAATAATAATACATTTGAATTTAAGAGAGGTGTTTTCTTCTTCATGGGGAAAATATATTAAACATATATGGAGAGAATCAGATTTAGTTCAATACAGATAAATGTCCAGACAGGAAAGAGATGTTTTTGAGAAAAAGAAGCTGAAATTTATAGTAATGCTACATTTTATGGTTTGGAGAGAAAGGAATTTTCCAAATTGAATTTGAGCTTCCCTCCTTTAAATCTGCAATAATTTTATCAGGAAAAATTGATGCAAGAGTGAGGAAAGACAGCTAAGACTGACATTTTTTTTTCCCATTAACCTTTTTATGGAAGAAAGACTAGTTCTCAATATTAAAATCACTGCTTATTTAAAAAGGATGTTGTTACTGTGGTGTATTATGGTGTCGTCCTTTAGTTCTGACAGCATTCGGAACTACAGAACTCCAAATGTTAGCATTTCTTGTTTGAATGAACTATGCAAATGATGTGACAAGAAGCAAAGCTTCATTTTTATTCTATCGCTTCATGTATACTTTTCATATCAATTTTAAGTGTCCTTACTTTATATACAGATTAAATATTCATACTGGGATAACATGAAATAATGGTTATTTTATATTCACTTGTTCTTCTGTCTAGTATTCTGAAAACGAAAACCTGTGTTTCCATTGAAATTAATCTGAAAAACAGCACGTGAAAAAGCCAAGATTTTAAAAGCAGTGTGAACTTTCTTGCTATCAAGACATTTCCAAATCGAAGAAGCGTTTGTTTTGTTTTTTGTTTCTTTTGAGTACTTAGACTATTTCCATAAAACATGAGCCAATTACAGAACAATCTAGAATACCTGATACGGACTTGGAGTCCTGGGTGGCCAACCGGGGGAGACGGAATAGTTGTCATCTTCTCGGAGTTGAGTGACTGGTTATTGCCAAAGTGCTCTGTTCCTTCTCATCTCTTGGACCAAGTTTGCGGGTAGCGTTAGCTCTATGGCCCCAGAGAGCGTTTTCAGTGAACCCTGTCATGGTTTCTCGCCGGGCATGCTCATTGTCACTGACAGGTGGCTTCTAGTCCACCTGATCGGTTCAGTTTTTGTCCTTGTGTGGACATGTTGGGGAGGAAGTATTGGGATAGATTCTTCCCTGGATCAATTAAAAAAAAAAACTGTTGACATTTTCATATATTATTTATTTACACAGTGAAAGTATTTGGAAGTGGAAACCTCTGCTTACTTAATTGAATTAGCGATGCAAAAAGCAGTGCAAAAAAAATTTATGGGAAATATGGGACAGCAGCAAGCAAATATAAGCCAATAACTCCATCAAAAATAAACATGAAGCTGAAATCACTGAAATAGCATTCATAGCCAAACATAAATTCTCTGGCGTTCAATATTAGAGGGCGCGCGTGGGTGTGCGCGTCTGTTTTTCCTTTAATCATCAAAGCCGATGATACCGCTCCTTCCTGCCTGTATTTCTTTGAGTCGCACTTGACGTCATGATTGCCTGGGACATCAAGCTACCTGCAAGGTTAGCGATCTGGGCCAAGCTTCTGCTGCCTCTCAGGATGGAAACCAGAACCCCAGAGCAGGTGGGCTGTGTTGAAGCGCCACCTACTGGGTGCCCGTCTTCCCGATCCCTGCCTTTGCGCGCTTGCCGTTGACTACATCAATGGCTAAACTGGTTCAGGGCTAAAAAAACTTTGCAGTACAGATGAGATCCTATTTTTGGCAAGCAGGACTCTATAAGTGTGTCAGCCTCAAACTTGGCAGATGACAGCAGGTTGTCTACGGCGGTGATACAATTGTCATCTCATTTTGCTGAAGAAAACAATCAGCCCAAAAGGGGTAGGAGCTTGCCTGCTTGTAAACTGGGTCAATTTGTGCATGCGTGGAAAGAAGGGAGAAGTGAAGATGATATGTTCAATAAATTTATGTTTTATAATGAAAGCGGTCTGAGTAAAAGGCATCATGTAAATACACAGAAACATACAGAAGTAAGTGTGCACACCCCCAGAGCAGTAAGGAATGACTCCCATTTTACAGAGGTGGTGAAAGTAACAGTGGAATAGCCTCACGTTCATTTAAAAAAATCTTTTCCAGGTATTCTCTATCTTCATTTAGAAAACAAGCTAAAGAATAAAGTGCTGAGGTAGAAGCGAGAGTAAGAATGCGGTCTAGCCACATTGCAAACCGCACGAGCAGCTTCCCACCCAGTGGCCAAGTGTCAGTAACCGATGGTGAGATCGGATCAGGTATTGTTAGATAGTTTTGAAACAGAATGCCATGTGGTTTATGTTGGCTGTTGGTAACAGTTGTTTTCCTTCTGAAATGATGACTTCGAACTGTCACGTCGTGTTTCTGCTAAAATGCGAGCTTGCGATGAGTGGTGGAAAACAATCTGAGAATATTTGGGCTTCTGTCTATTTCAGTTTAAGAGGGGAGGTTGTTTTGCTTTTCTTCAAAGCCCATTTTTAAAGTTAAAATAGCGGCGAACCCATTCTTTATAGAAGCATATACTATTTAAATAATATACCCCAAGACAATTCCTACAGTCTTAACATCATTTTCTGACTCAAGTATATATATATAATAAAAACCCTAGGTCTGTTATGATATGTGTATGAGCTATGTTTAAGTCTACCTAAGTAGGATAGTCATTCATGTACTTAACTAGCGCAGTAACACATTCACGTAAGCTTCCTTGAACATTACAATGTTTGATGATGTTGACTTTGAGACTCATAAACGTCCAGGGGTAATAACCCCCTGAATCACCTATTCTTTCAAAATAACCACTACCTTTTATTATGCAGGATGTTAAATTGCCAAAGTAAAAATTAAATCACATTAGGGGATTGGTTTATAACCACAAAAGAATGAAACGAATCACAACACTGCTTAATCTTTTTCCTCAACTGAGTTTTGCAATGTTCTGCATTATGCCTTCAGAGTACAATGAATTTGGAATTTAAAGATCCAAAGCAGTTATTTACATTTCAGATATTGTTCTAATAGGTTTTTAGATGATTGTTCCTCGTCAGAACAGAAAGCTACACCTTGAGGAATTATTACCTTGGTGAGATTATTATATAACTGAGGCTTGCTCAGGTGACCTTTACTAACTCCTTTTACTTACGGAAGAATGGGAATTATTTTCCCCTCTAGCCCATGAAATTTCAGTCATTTCAACTTTTCCTTTGCTCAGGAAAACGATGTACATTATCTTATTAAATTATCAAGCATTTAAAAAAGACTTATTATTCCAAGACAGAAATCTCAGTATTTTGCTGAAAATACACATTATATTTAAGCTCAGTTAATTAAAGGCAAAGTTACAGAGACAGAGCGAGATCTCTCACATGGTAGTTCACTCCACAAGACCACAACACCCAGTGCTGGGCCAGGCTGAAGTCAGAAGCCTGGAACTCCATTTGGGTCTTCTGTGTCAGTGACAGAAGCCCAAACGCTAGGGCCATCTTCCCGGGCACAATGCCAGGGACAGGAACTGTGGTGGCCAACTGGGACTTGAACTTGGTGATCCCAGCATAACAGACAGTAACAACAAGGTTGGCCCCACGTCTGGAAATGTGCACCCAAGTGTATACTAAATCTGATAGATGTAAATGCAGCTTCAATTTTTACTAATTTTTTGAAAATGATTTACATAGGGGCATTTATTTGGTAATGGCCATGAAGCCGTTACCTGGCATGCATGTGACTCCCATCAAGAATGCTTAACCTTCAAGTCACAGTTCTGCTTCCTGTTCAGGTTTCTCTCTAATGCCTACCAGCAGGCATGTGCCTGTCACCCACAGGACAGAGACTGAGTTCCAGGCTTCTAACTTCAGCCTGAGCCCCAGCTGTTATGAGCATTTGGTGACTGAACCAACAGGTAAGAATTTTCTTTCTCTTTCTCTCTTTGAAAAGCACTTGTTGACTTGAAACTGATTAACTGGCGATGGGCTCAGCATTCCATAGTCTTCAAATGCATATTAGAATAAGATTCATCCAAAACAAGTTTTCAATTTACAGTGGAAAAATTATTTTACAAGTTTTCAAATACCTATCAACCAAGAAAAAAAGTAACATTAAATACCTTCAACCCTGAAAAATTCCTTGTATAACCAGACAGTAGAAAGAAATGTGCCCCATGGCATAAGTATGTTGGTTCCATTGCCTAATCCTATACCTGCAAATATTGGCATTCCCTATGAGCCCTGGTTCTTGTCCCGGATGCTCCACTTCTCATCCAGCTCCCTGCTTGTATATTGGGAAAGCAGTACAGGATGACCCAAAACCTTGGGACTCTGCATCCCTTTGTGGGAGACCTGTACCCGACATAAAAGGAAACATTCTCTCAGTTTACAGAATCTTACCTGGTTCAAATGTGCTTTTGAAAAACAACGTAGTGATCGATATACGTTTAAGGTCATATAACTAATATCTAACATAACAAAACACAGGCAGTCCTGAGCACACTGCTCAGCATTTTCTTCCTCATCCCAGCAGTGGTACGTTGTATTCACAGCCCCAGCCCTGGAGAAGAACCCCGGGTGAATGTGTGCCAATGCTTGAGCAAAGCCAGCTGGATGGAGGAGACACTCCTGTTCCATTGCATTGCATTTCAACATGAAGACTACTGGCAATCCAAGGTACCTGGGCAGATACCATGCACGTGCAGTTGTGGATACAGAAAACTGTGTAAGATTCTGCACAGTTGATAAACAAGGGACCATTGACGATTAGACACTTTAGAAATCTCAGAGTTGGGCCCGGCGCGGTGGCGCAGTGATTAAGGTCCTCGCCTTTGCACGCACGGGATCCCATATGCGCGCCTGTTCTAATCCTGCCAGCCCTGCTTCCCATCCAGCTCCCTGCCTGTGACCTAGGAAAGCAGTCGAGGACGGCCCAAAGCTTTGGGACCCTGCACCCGCGTGGGAGACCTGGAAGAGGCTCCTGGCTTCGGATCGGCATAGTATCGACCCGTTGTGCTCACTTGGGGAGTGAATCATCAGACGGAAGATCTTCCTCTCTGTCTCTTCTCTCTGTATATCCGCCTTTCCAATAAAAAAAAAAATAAATCTTTAAAAAAAGAAATCTCAGAGTTGGTTTCATTTTCATCCTTTGCTAAAGGATCACTATGGAATTGGAAGCTTTTAGGAATGGTTTTCATTTATGGCGTTCTGGATTTCATTTAGAGAAATCTAGAAGAACTTTCAAAAGCAATGTGACTAAGAGTAATTATATCTGAAATGGTATTTGGCAGCTAACATTCCCTTATCAACACCAGGACTAACTTATTTGTGTGCTAGGAGTCCCGTTGACCACGTAAAGGATCTCATTTCTCCATGGTTGCATTGAAACAATGCCAGGGTACAAAACAGTGAGGTCCAAGAGGTTAACTTCTAATTAAATGAATGAGGAAACATGAATAGTAAGATGGCACCAGTTTGCCTTAATTTTCATGTGTTGATCTAAAATATTGAAACTGGGTGTCTTCTAAAACAACCAGTCAAAATCCAAATAGTTCTCAAAGAAATAAACACAAATGACCAACAGTCATTTGAAAAAATGCTCAATATCTCTAACCATCCTATTTCAACCACAGCTACATCAGAATAGAACTAATGGACATGAGAAGGAAGAGAAATTTTTATACATTCTAGATGGAAATGGAGGGTACTGCCACCACTGTGGAAAATAGTATGGAGATTTCTTTAAATACCAACAATAGAATTGCTGAACAATCCAGCAATCCCACGATGTGGTATATATCCAAAAGACATATGTGAATTCGTTGTTTCAAAGAGATGCCTGGACTGTATGTTTACTGCGAGACTGTTTATAATAGCCACAATATTGAATTAACTAAACACCATACCCATCATTAGATAAATAAGCAAAATGTATTCTACATACACGATTGATTACTTTTCAGCCATAAAAAGGAATGAAGTTGTGTCTGTTGCAAAATGGACAGAAAGGGAGGACACCCAGTGAAGTGAAATAAGCCAGACACAGTGAGACTAATGGCTCATGTTTCCCCTTCATTAATGGAAGCTAAAAAAACCTTCAATCACAAAGAAGGAAGAATGCTGATTGCTTCATTTTGATTAGCACATTATGTGTGTGTGTGTGTGTGTGTACATATGTATGTATATAAAACAGATAACCACACTAATCTACAATAATGATAATAATCCATGTGTAATTATTAAAAAAAATTTAAAACATATCAGCTATTGATAGAGTCTTACTCTCATTCATTTATTTGTTTCAAAGAGTGACACAGTCAGAAGCAGAGATACAGACAAATTTTCCATCTGGTGGCCACTGTTCCGTCGGTTGCCATGGCCAGGGTGGAACTAAGTAGAATCCAGGAACCGGAACTCCTTGCACATCTCCCACTGGGGTGGCGGCGGTCCAACCAGATGAGCCACCTGCTGCACCCCCAGGGGATCAGCAGAGAGCTAGATAAGAGATGGAGCAACCCAGACAGGACCTGTGCCACTACGGGAGGCTGGCATCAAACATCTCAATGCCAGCCCCAACACCTCTCTCTCAGTTATGTGTCAGACTTTGGTTAGGTCTTCTGGTACAGTGTTTTATTGAGAGGGCTGAACAATCCTGTAATGCATGTTACAGATGACAAAGCAGATACTCAGAAAAAAATGAACAACTGTAAATCATCAGAGCTCCTTTGGAATTTTAAATCCAAATATTTGCCGTCAGAAATGCCACATTCCCTACTGTACTCCACGGTCTCCATTACATGAGCTGAACTACGGTATGCTCTATTGATTTAATGTTCCGGGTGAAAACTGTTTCATTTTTATATTTTGCAATCATTAAAAAATTACATCTCAGAACAAAATTATGAGTTCTTTTTACTGAGATGAAATAATTAATTTTTATCTTTACATTTATTTTTGTTCTGTTTTCCACAGATAAAATTGTTTACATGCTTGAATAATTTTGTTCCCTACAAAATTATCAAATATGTAGCCAAAACCTGGAATTTTAATGCTTATAAGTTAGAATGTTCTGTAATCACTTTGGCTTTATTATTCAAATTATCACACACATATAAAAATGGCACACTCAATAAGCTTATAATTAAATCAAATAAAAATCAAAGTGATACTTGCTTAGTATTTATTCACGTCACTTTCTATACTTCACAACTGTAGCATTTAAATTTTTGTCTAGAGTTTCTAATCCTGATTTTTACTGTAATTATTTAGCTTCTTAAGAAAAATGCTGGCCTACTTTTCAAGCATTAGACCTTATTAGTGAAAATGCTTCTATATTTAGAACTTCATATTAGTACTTGATTCTTCACACGTCAGGTCTTGGAGCCAAGCCCCTGATTTAGGCTCCTAAATGCGTATTTCGAGCAGGCAACTATTTCTTGTGTAATTGGATTAGGTTGTCTATCAGATCACAGAGTAGATAGGACATGCCGAACTGTTTAGATAAAAGTTTAAGACCCTGAGTTAGCACCGCTTCCTTCAAGTTCTTGTCATAATCCTGCACAAACATGACTGTCATCATCAGCAATTGGTTAGCTTTATAAATTAGGCTACTAAATTAAGCAGATTAAAAATAATATCAATGACTTTAATTACGGAAACTGGTATTTAGGATAATCCTACTAGATTTGGAGCTTCAACATCTGGCAACTACCCAAGGCATCCGATAGCTAAATATTCCATCTTGGAGTCCTACGGAGCGGCTGGTTCATCCTGCCATTTCTAGATGAAGCTGAGAGGACACAGGTCGCACAAAGAACATGGGATTCCCAGTTTCTGGTCGACGGCACTCCTGCAGCCTTTGCTGTGTTAAATGAGGAATAACGTGTTTTGCAGAGCTTGCTAACAGGACTACATGCAAGAGCCGAGTCCCTTTTTCTACTAAACCTTAACTCCATAACTCTTTCCAGATACGGCGTAAATCGCTTGAGAGAGAAAGAACTCTCAGGCGTTCACACACCCAAGGTCACTGGTCTGGAGTGGTCATAGGGCCTAGGTATCATAATGAAATGAAGTGCTCGCTCTCTATGCTATCCCAGCATGTCTGCCCCTGTGGGCCACCATGTGCCAGCTGTCTAGTTTACCTGCAGTGAAAACAGCCTGTTGTTTAAGCAAGATTCTTTGCCAAATAAGATCATCCAAAGTTTTTTTTTTTCCATCTTGACTACAGGAGGCACGCAGCTGCCGCAGGAGGTGCACTGGGTGCTTACGCCGTAAGACCAGGACTGAGACCAAGAGAGCAAAGTGTTCAAGACAAACCAAGGCCAAATCAGAACACTGCACTCCGGCTCTTTCTGCTCCCACTCTTCCATGTCCACAAGTAAACAGCGATCTGTGTTCTTTGTGCCACAGCATCTGTGCCACCTGTGTGTACTTTCAGAAACAGCTGGCTTCTCGCTTTCTGCTCTGCTCCTCTCTGACTTTCGAAAAAGATGACAAAGAACTGTTGGTGTAGTTTTGTGTCACTCAAAAGGGATGGGGGTTTCTTAATTAGAATAAATGTGAAGGGTTCCTTTACCTGAGACAGATGAATTCTCCAACATTGCAGAATGTGTGGGCAAATAAAAGGAATGGCTTGAGCCCAGCGCGGTAGCCACGTGGCTAAGGTCTTTGCTTTGCACGCGCCAGGAACCCATATGGGGGCTGATTCATGTCCTGGCAGGCCTGCTTCCCATCCAACTCTCTGCTTGAGGCCTGGGAAGGCAGTCAAGGATTGTCCAAAGCCTTGGAACCCTGCATCCACATGGGAGACCCGGAAGAAACCCCTTGTGCCTGGCTTCGGATTGGCTCAGCTCCGGCCGTTGGGGAGTGAATAAATGCAATGAAGAGATTTCTTCTCTGTCTCTCGTTCTTTCTGCATATCTGACTTTCCAATAACAATAGAATAAATTAAAAAAAAAAAGGATGGCTTTCCCAGGGTTTTATCCCTAATACCATACCACAGAGAAACTGCATGTGATTATACTAAAATCATTGCTTTCTCTGGTTTGACATAGCTTTTGCTTTAGCAAAAAAGTTTTGGAATTCTGTGGAATATTCTTGTGTGGAGCCTTTCTTGGTGTTCCCAAAGAATGCTAACTTTCCCTCTTTCCTTATAAAACAGGACGTCCCCACATACTACGTGCTACCTGCATTGTTTTACACTCAGCTGTGGACAAAGTTGTCACCCAACTCTTCACTCAGCTGGCAGTTCAGTGAAAGCAGAGACCCCAATGCAGTTTTGTTTCTTTGTGGATGGTTATAGACTCTGTCTACCTGAATGAATAGTCAGTCCTACCTGGCCTAGCCTTGGTGGGGAATGCACGTTCCTTGTGAGAGAACCAGTGTTTTTGCTCGGTCCTCCCTTCCCGGCATGCCCCATGTGGACTTGACCACACGCCAACCTGCTCAGAGCGGTAGGTTCAGGCTTCCCCGAATTGCAGGTTACAGAGCTTGGTGTATGCTACATGCCACCTCATTGTGGAATTAAAAGCTCAGTATCTTGGAATGCTTCCTAGGTTTTTTAAACCCCTGACTTAATTATCTTGGGATAGTTCATATAGAACTTAATGAGTATTTAATAAAACAGAGCAAAAGACAAATCAAGTCACGTGCTTTCTTTTATTAATTCTTTTATTTTCCCAAGAACTAAGAATAAGAGATGAATACTCGATTCCAGAAGAAGAAAGGAAATAATTTAAAAGTAAAAATCCTGCCTTGATCTGTTACTATTTATCATTCTTCATTGCTAAAATGTTTTCTTTTTAAAAAAGTATATTCATCAAAGAGCTGACAGTTATGACGGGCTGTTGGCTATTGCAGTAGCCCGTATCTAGAGGATAAAAAGTAGAGTGTAAGAAGGTACTCCCTAATTAAATTAATGCAAAATCTGGGATCAATCTGAGACAGACATTTTCCTATCACTTGGCATTCACATAGCATCAAATGCTTTTAGGCAGTGAAGATACAGGATACGCAACTTACAAACAGAACATCATCCCCAAGCTTGGGCAAAGCATGTTTTCTGTTGAGTTCACACTATGCTTAGGGTGTTCTAGAAATCGTTTTGAACATTATAACACGCTATGAGCTAAGCAGAGTTACAGACTCCACATTACAGGTGAAGAAATTGAGCACATAAGGAGCCGTTCCCATAGCTAGTGCAGGGATTGGAGATAACAACCCGGGGATTTGCCCTCAAGAGTTGATGGAACAATGTGCCATGATGTCTAAATAGTGACTAAATAAAAACATCCTGTGAGAGAGGAAACAGTTCCTAGTAAAGGAATGCCATAGTCCAAGTTTAAGACTGCCCACTGAGGTTTTAAAACATGCTTTGCCAGACTGGGAGATGATGTCCTGTTTTTTAAGTTGCATATCCTGCATTTTCATTGCCTAAGCGCATTTGGTCCCATCTGGGCAGCTTCCTTAGTGGCCAAAAAAACATTTTCAGGGTGTTCATCCCAGAGCAGCAGTTTGTTGTCCTTTACAATACTGCCCCTTCTTAGGTATTTGAATACACAGTTACACAGATGCTGGACATCTCCACTTGAAGAGACCACAGGCAACAATCAACACGCTTGACCCGAGCTCATCATGGTAAGTCCTGTGCCGAGCCTGCGGCATGCTCTAACTCTCAGTCATGAGCTGCAGAATTCTGCCAGCTTATTCTCAGCCTTTTCTCATTCACCAGCCCTTTAGATGACAGTCACCTCAACCTTGTCTGTGAGGCTCCCTGACCATGCACCATTCTCTCCATCATCGCAGCTGCAACCCAACCATGGCCTCCTTGTCTCTCCCTATGCAACTACAAGGTCTACTGTTGACTCTCCAACTTCCCAGATGTCTTCACTCAGACACAGTCCTCCTCCCTGCCTCTGCAGCGAAAGATGAACCTTGTAAATGGAAGCCTGATTCATCCCATTTGTCTGTCATCATCTCCCATGGCAACCTGTCCAGGAAAGGGTAAAAACTCCCAAGTGTGGACTGAAATGATTGTCCACAATTTAGCCTTGAATCACTAAAGAAAATAGCCATTAGATCATGTACAAATAATATATAAATTGTCCTCTAAATGTGCCAGATTTCAAAGGTAACATGAAAAAAGAGTATAAGGTAGTTCCTGGATGTTTATTTTTATTGGCAAGGCAGAAAGAGAAAGAGGGAGAGAGAGAGATTGAAATTTCCACCCATTGGCTCACTCTCCAAATGTCAACAATAGCCTGAGCTGAGCCAGTCTGAAAGCAGGAGCTCCTCTCAGGTCTCCCACGTGGATGCAGCAGGGTCCCAAGGATGCAGCAGGGTCCCAAGCCTCTGTTGCCTTTTGACGCCACAAACAGGGAACTAGATTGGAAGTGGGGCATTCAGGACTCAAAGCACTGCCTGTATAGGATCTGATGCTTCAGATAGAGGCTTAGTCTGATATACCATGGCACCAGACCCTTCTAGAATATTTTTCTATTCATTGCGTGTTCAAATCATTTTGGGTGTATGAGTATTAGATGAAATGAAATCTGGTAAAGTTAACCGAGTTTTTGCTCTATTTTACCCTTTCAATATCACTTGAGGAACATTTACAACTATATGTTATTTGCTTCAAACTATCTATTTGACCAGGTTAGTCAGCTTTGGTAAGCTACGGTGAATGCTAGGCCGCCTAGGCCAACCATGCCATCGTTTCGTTTCTCTGTTACAGCTTCTCCCCTCCCTCCCTAGAATCCCAGGAGAGCAGAACATGAGGATGCTAAATATATGTGCTCCTGCTGGCATCACTTCTGTGAGCTTGTCAGTGAAGATCCCTGTTCTCGGGCCCCACGGTGCTTCTTGCCTCCTGCTCCATACCCCAGTCCATCCAGGGTAACTCACCATGTGACTCTTCATTCTCATGCTGACTTGAGGCCTCTACTACTCCACAAAGACTGTTCCTGCCATGAGCCCAGCTTCAGGACCGACCCGCTGCACTGTAAGAATCTGACCCCCAGTACTCAGTGAGGGAACTCTCCAGGCACAGCTGAGAGGTTCACCATCTCTCAACCTCTCCTTCGTTGCCTTGACCCAGGTCATGGAGGCACCGAGGGCACACGATGTTAGGGCACAGTCAGAGGCACAAGTGGCGTCATAGAGCTGCCAGGGCAGGCTTTCATTGAAGAATTTGTTCATTCACCAAATACTGACTCTTCACCCCATTTGGACAAATACATTCAAATGTGAATTTTGGAGAAGGGAAACACCGGTTCTTTACAGACTTTCTTTATAAGGAAATATGTTTGCCCATGAGAGCCATGAGATCATAGAAGATAGGACAAATGACATAGTAAATGGCCACACCAGTTTCCATAGAATCCATCTGAGTGAGGGACAGCTGATCAAGGGAATTGCATAGTTTTTCAGAATGTCTTTACTTATTTATTTAAACAAGAAACAGAGCACTCATTTTCTGGTGTACAAACACGTTGCCCATAGAGGTCAAGGCTTATCCAATTTGCGGCCAGAACCCAAGCACTCAAAGATGGCTTCCCATGCTGGTGGAAGGGATGAGACGCTTGAGACGCTACTTTTGTCTCATAGACGCGGGCTAGCAGAAGCTGGAATAAAATCGAATCACTGCGATAGGGGAGTGTAAGAAAGCTAATCGGCAGGACCAAACGTCGACCAAAGACCTGCTAATGGACAATGTCACAGTAAAAATTAGCCCTGAAAATAAGATGGAGGCTGGCGACAATTGGGAGTTTCCTAGAATCTCATTGTGTAACTACATATTTTTTTTCCAAGAGTCTGCATTTTAATGTATTTAAACATCATCTAAAATAAGTGCACATGTAAGATGTTTGCCAATTACATAATTCATAACATGTAAGTTTCAGAAAATTGATGGATTAAACAAATGCTAGTTAAGGTGTGGTTAAGTTATAAGAAAATCTGAATTAAAGAGTTTCTATGTTTTATGGACTTCACACTTACATAGAATATCAGTGAGAGCTAAGTATGAGATGGTTTCAAAAGTATAAGCAAGTAGCTGACACCATGGCTTAACCGACTAATCCTCCATCTGTAAGTGCCAGGATCCCTTACGGGCGCTGGTTTGTGTCCTGACTATTCCAGGTCCCACCTAGCCCCCCAATAAAGCAGCGGAGGCTGGCCTAGTGACTTGGGACCCTACACCCATCTGGGAGACCTAGAGTAGCCCCTGACATCTCTGCCCATTGCAGTCATCCGGGGAGAGAAATAGCAGATGAACATTCTACTGCCTGTGTCTCCTTCTCTCTGCAAATTTGCCTTTCTAATACTAAGAAATAAATCTTTAAAAAAATAATGGAAAATGAAATTAAAGAGTGGTGTATTTTGTTGCAACAGTTTTTAAAAAATGTATACATTTTTCTTGTTACTATTTATCCATAAACTTTTTGAAGCCCCTCATATAATCAAACATTTTTTTTGTGTGTGTACCAGGCTTTCCCTGTGTGCCTGAATACCACCAATATTATATCCAGTTAACGGAAGACAGAATTGAGGCATAGCAACAATATTGCACCACCATCATAAACTTGATCGTTATTAGAGTTTGTCCTATAAGACAAGGCAGGCAAAGCTAAATTGGAAACTACAAACTAACTGAGTCATGCTGACTCAGGGTTTTCTTTATTGATCGTGGCTGCTAAGGTATTAAGAGTATACTATTTATTCTTTCCCCATCAAATAATATCTTCATCATCTTGTTCCAGCCACATTTAAGTGTTAATGCTTTTCTTTTAAACACATCATATCTATTTTCTAAAAAAAAAATTGCTTTGAATCAGAGAATAGATTTTTCTCTCCCTCCCTTTCTTTTCCCCTTGTTCTCTCCTCTCCTTAGTCCCCCTTAGCCCTCAACGTTCTGTTCAGAATAATTAAGTAAATTAAAAAAAAAATTAAACTTACTGAACCAATAAAACAATGAAATTCAGAATTTCCTGATGGTACTTACACATCATTTGTAATATATTTGTAAGCTTTTCAGTGTATTTCTTTTTGTAGTTACTTTGGTAATTCTTGTGTTCCTACAGGTAAAGAAGACAGTTTGTGGTAAATAAAATCAAGCACGACTGTGTGAATGGGCGTCATTTTATCGACAGCAAGTTCAGCCCCAGCCAAAGAGCTGAGAGCAGCATTTAGGCTTTCAAGTTGGTCAGATGTTCTTTCCATGACATTCTGCAAGCATTGGAGGGGGCTGCGTTAGAAAAGCCAGAATATATGAATTTAACCCTTGTCTTCGAACTCATCAAAAAACCCAGCAGAGAGATAAACCATCTAATCGGATAGAACCAGCAGGGGAAACAAATGCGATTTCATGTCTTCAGGGTGCTCTCTGGGCGATGATAAAGGAACTGGTGGAGGTCTGGGGACTGTAGATCTCAAGTTGATTTATGAAACAGGAGACTTGGTTTGTATGAGATACTAGCTGTAAGTGCATAAAAAAGCTGCAGGAAGTCTCTGGAAATGTTTCTGTATCGATTTCACTGTGGCGCGAGTCACATATGGATGTTTTCCTTTTATGCAAAATGCTGAAGTGTACTGGTTTGTGACTGGAGCTGCGCCGTCAGGAACTCTCTGTAGGGCGTGTGAGTAACCATATTGTAACAGTTTGAAATTGGAAGAACCTCATTTTCCATTTCTTTCCCCTTACTCAGCAACAAAAAACTCAAGGCCAATGACAACACTTTCCCTCCCCACTCACTCCTTTCATCAAACAAAAGAAAAACCCTTGCTTGGTACTTTGATGGATTTTTGTGTTCATATGCTGGATCTCTTTGCCTCAGGATCGCCACCCTGATTCTTCTCTGTTTCCAGTATTTCTCAAGATAGCCGGTCTCTAGAGCCCATTGTTTATTTACCATGAAACATTATCTTCCAAGGAACGCAATAGCCAGACAATGGCTCTAACACTTTCAAATCAGACTGGTTTGAGATGACACAGCAACAGGGGCTCTCTGGGACTTACACTCAGCAGAGGGTTAAAAGAAAGCAGCAGTTCATAATCTATGTTTAGATAAAATGTGTTAAGCATGTGGAGATTGCCCTGTTTTCTAGAAAAGCTCTTGCAAGTCTTCAGTGGCTTGCTTTGTATTCATTTCTAGAACCTGTATAAAGCTATATGCCATTTGCTACAGCTTTAATAAGGTGCCCCTGGAGCATCTGTAACCGTTCAATGGTAAGGAATGCTGCTCTGAGCATATCCCAGGTGAGGAAGACATGGTCTTTGGTGAGGACTTCAGTGGTGGGTTGAAATTCATGGACTGCCGGTAAATATTGGTTCCTTCATGCCTGACAGGAACTGGCTGAGCTCCTCAGGGGAAAGCTGAGTCTGCCTGGGGTTGGCGATATTCTGTGCAGTGACTCCAGCTGAGATGCTGGGACACACGAGAACAAAACTGAGAAGAACATCGTACACTTCTGAATGAATGTTTCTAGATTGTTACACATATGGCTATTGGTTCAATGTTGCAAGGAACAGCAACAGCTAGCATCACCGTTAAAGACAACACTATAGCAAAGGAGAACAGATGAACTCAGTGGGACCCTCTGAGTTTCACTCACTTGCAAGCTTTCTTAGGGCTTATGCTCCTTGCCAGTGCCGTGCCAGGCTCAAGGAGACATTCAATATGCCCAGTGCAGATTTAAGTCTACGTGAGACAAAACCGTTTAGTCCAACCTGTGTCCTACCCTAGCTATCTATGTGACCTTGTACATGTTGCCTAATCTTTCTCGGCTTTTGCAAATTTACTGTAAAACATTGATGCTAATTGTAATATTCACTTCATGACACATACATTCTGTGATGTGCTTCCACTAATTGTCCCGGAGTCTTGCATATATAAACCAGGTGAATATTAGTTAGCTATTGTGATATAAAAGCCGATTACAGCATGATTTTTCTTTATTGTAGTAAAGACCTCATGTACTCTTTCATAATCATTTTATTAAACCTGTAATGTACTGTAAGGTGGAAAATAATTGAGTTATCTTGTGAAGATATGAAACTGTTAAAAGCATAAAACCAGATGGAGCCACAAAATGCAAAGTGTTAAACTAATCTTAACTGAGATCAAGTATAAAAGCTCAGACAAGTAATAAAAATATTTTCTAAAAGATTTATTTATTTTTATTGGAAAATCAGATATATATAGAAAGAGACAGGAAGATCTCCTGCCTGCTGGCCTGAGATGAGCTGATCCAAAGCCAGGAGCCAGGAGCTTCTTCTGGATCTCCCATATGGGTGCAGGATCCCAAGGCTTTGGGCCATCCTTGGCTGCTTCCCAGACCACAATCAGTGAGCTCAATGGGCTGTCAGGACACAAACTGGCAGCCATATGAGAACTTCAGCCACTAGGCTACTGTGCTGTGCCCTTTCCATTGCAGTTTATCACCCTCTAATTCTAGAACATTGTATTCTTGTCTGGGATCCCACTTTCCCCCATCAAACTCTGTCCAAACAGGAATTAGAGTTTGTACTGCTAAAGATATTGTACACTTGGTAGTCAAGTTTAATAATGCTTTCTCTAGAGGACATGAGACAGTGTAGTGGTTGTAAAATAGTTGTTGCAATTCTCAATTTATGTGTCTGGTGGTGGCATAAATCACCTCTAACTAGAAATGTTGAAAATTCTAGATGAACAGTTTGTCATTTTTCCTGGCAGCTCAGCCGTGCTAGCTGTGGAATGCAAGAACTCTTGAAAACAGCTGTTGATGCAGAATCAAGTGGTCAGAGCTGGTAGCCACAAAACTTGCTCAGGACAAGTTCTACCATCAAATTTGAGGCATCCGGATTCTCAGAAGTCTGCATGCCTTTTCCCCTTGGTCCACTGATTGCTCAAAGAGCTAACGTGTGCCATTCTTCTTCTCTACTAGCTCTGACCTAAACCTGCTTTTGTCCAGCTATGGCTGAATCTAGGGCAAAGTCAAGATGAACATTCAGAGGGTACTGCGATAGATGCCTTAGTTATTCAGTTTCTGAGACTTGGATCTGACCGTTTGAACAGGCACCTGGCTCTGGCTTTGGAACACTGGCATTTCAGTGGATGCCTGTGGCTCTGCCTCTAGGGTAAACTAGAAGGAAGAGCTGGGAGATTCTCTGCGCAGCCAATCATCTACAAGAGGCCTGATTTTTTCTCACTCCTTATTTTCCTCATAAGTTCTCATTCCAATCTAGGGCATCCTTGTCCACTTGCCTCTCAGTGTTGCGTGTGCCCCAGACACAAGAATGAATAAAGGTAACTACAAAATGGAGGATAGAAATCTTCATTTAAAAATCCAGTTCAAGGGCCGGTGCGTTAATGTAAGCTCCTCACTTTGAATGCACCAAGATCTCACATGGGCGCCAGTTCTAATCCCGGCAGCTCCACTTCCCATCCAGCTTTCTGCTTGTGGCCTGGGAAAGCAGTCGAGGACGGCTCAAAACCTTGGGACCCTGCACCTGCATGGGAAACCTGGAAGTTCCTGGCTCCTGGCTTCAGATCGGTGCGGCTCCTGCCGTTGTGGCCTCTTGGGGAGTGAATCATTAGATGGAAGATCTTCCTCTCTGTCTCTCCTCCTTTCTGTACATCTGCCTTTCCAGTAAAATAAATAAATCTAAAATAAAATAAAATGAAATCCAGTTCAAAGCGTTGTCTGCAGTCCTGAGACATGAATCTTTTTCTTTGTCATGTAAGACATAGCAAATATCTACTGGGACTGAGATCTCCCACAATGCAATGGAAAGAAGCTTGCTTTTCGGTCTCTGTCCTGAGCACAGCATCTATGCTGAGTCACTCCAGTCGATGGTTGAAGGAGGGTCACATTGTAATAATGACTGTGGTGCTTACATCCTGTTCTATCTGATTGGGTGTTTTTCAATAGCGCTAATTATGTTTCCTGCCATTCAGGGATACTTGTCTTGGTCCGGGCGATGTCTCTTTCATTCTATTGACTACTCTGAAGACCACACCCAAGAAGCATGGTTCACTAATCTTCCTAATTTTTCCATATTCTGTTTTTTAAAATCATCAGCCTATTGAGGGTGTTACATGTGTACTGTTGAATAGTCCCTTATAAAACACAATGGTCTCTTAGAGGACCTTTCCTCACCCCACCCCCCGGGAATGTGCTCATGCATTCACGTGAGATTTGAAGAATCACTGAGAACATGTTGGGAGAATAATTCTAAATATTCATTCATGAATGCATTCATTCATGCAACTGAAATCAACTCATTCTTGTCAATTGAGCTAAAAATCAACCCCTGGATAAAGGACAGTCTCGTCAATGAATGGAGCTGGAAAAATTGGGTCTCTGCATGCAGCCGTATACACTTACATCTTATAGAAAAACAAACTGATAAGGGATCAATGGTCTAAATTTATAGCCTGTTATGATCAAGTTACTAGAGGAAAACACTGGGGAAGTGTGCAAGACTTTGGTGTAAGTAAAGGCTTTTGGTTGGACAGATCCATACGTGCAAGCGAGAAAAGCAAAAAGTGACCAGTAGGGTTACATCAGTTAGGAAGTTTCTGCAGTACCTCTGAATTCTGTATGTCTAGGGCCCTATTTCTTTATGCCTTCCTACAATTATTCACTCACTGTGGAAACCTTGTAGTTCCAGTGTACAACCAACGATGCACATAAACAGATGTCTTATTTCTAGAAACCACGTCCTAACAAAAGAAGGCCTGGGGAAAGTAACAAATTGGCATAGTTTGTGGGTATAAAATTTTAGTTTTTCAAAAACTATAAACACAAGATTAATTTTAATTATTCATTAGATGGCTTAGTATTGTTTTTGGAATATTATTTCAATATTGCTTAAAAGTGTATGGTTATCATTAAAAAAAAAAAAACCCAGAAGGCATAACATTTTCTCTTCTATTCCTGGAAGATATTTCCTTCTGAGTATGACAAAATATTAAGTTCCTAAACTTTTTACATGACTTCTGCTATTACAAAAGGCCCTTGGGGACAAATTTGGAGAGGGTCATTTATTAATTCTTCCTGGGAATGAAAGATGTTAAAATGGAATGTTATTGGTACATTGAGCCATATGGAATTGCTAATACTCAACTGTTTCGACCTACGGAATGCTCGCTTCATGTGGTTGTCTACTACTTGGAATGACAAGCTACATCACAATACATGTTTATGGAGGTTTGTATGTTACCTAATTTGGGAAACAATACTAATGGCAGTCCTATTTCCCTCCTCCAGGTAAGGGAACTCTGCCTTAAGCATAGCATCCTGACCAAGATAACAGAACCACACAGCCGTAGGTACAGCTCTGGCTCCAAGTTCAGATACCTCTGCAGTGAGCAGAACTTCCACACAGGACACTGGGTTGTACTCAGCCGAAGCAAGCAGTGCATGCTGGGATGAAGGTGTTCTTTCATTCCCCAAGCTGAGCGTCCTGGCTGGGGATGCCCTTTTCGGATTTGTACCACGTCTTGGTCCAATGAACGCAGAAGTACAACTGATCCCTCCCCTCACCAGCACTGTGTCCAGTGATTCTCCCTGGACCTCCGTGCGATGGATGGAAGATGGTTTTATGTTGCTAAATCTGGCGTATCTGATCTCAAGAAAACACTCTTTGTAAAAACCACCATGAAGAGTTGGAAAATGCAATCAAGGGGCTCTTAAGATTTCTGCTCCCTGGTGCATGTGGCCAGTGCTTTTGCCTCCCAGCAAGTATTTTGTTCGCTATGTCTTACTCCTTTGTGGCCATTAGTGAAAGATTCTTTCGCTAATTTTCATAAAAGAAGCTGCCAATTTGTGACAAGTGTCAGTTTGTGCCAATGACTAACAAATGAGCTTGCAGAAGAATGCTGGGCATCAAGGACCACTGGTTCTGCCTGAATTCTTGATTTCAGCTGTGGCATACACTGAGCAAAAGAGCTATCTAAATCCTGCCAGGACCCCTGACACCCACACACATTCTGAGGTGTTACCATTCTGTTAGCTTAAGCTTTTAGATTTGTCTTAATTTATTGATGATGTCTCTAAAGAGGATTAAGCTGAGTTGCAGGACTGTTCAGTCTCACGCAACTGAATTGGAAAAGCGATCATTCATATGACAACAAGACCCAGGACTGGAAATCATTGTGGTATCATGAGTTAAGCAGCTGCCTGTTATGCTGATAGACCCAGACAGAGTTTCAGGCTCCTGGCTTCATGATGACCCAGTCATCATGGTCATTTAGAAGTATATTAACAAGCAAAAGATTCTTTCTGTCTCTCTTCCCTTCCTTTTCTCCCCATCCTGTACCTCTCTTTGTCTTCTGTCTCTGTGACTCTATCAAATAACTAAGTTTAAGCAAGTTTATGTCAACTCATTTTTCCCTTTATTCATACCCTAGAAAACAATGTTGTAACAGACTTGTGACTTCTACAACATATACTACTGTCTTAATATAAACAATGAAAACATTTTTTCTTCAGCATGCCACACATTTATTAAACAAATGTAGTCTTTTAACTAAAAACATATCATTAACCAAATACACGTAGTTCCTTTACCTAACAAAAAGAATGGAGGGAGGCGAGGTCCTGTGTGTAAACTTTGTAACAGTTCCATTTTATGGCTGAATAGATTAAACTATAGGTTAGTTGAAATAATTGTTCATAACTGATAGTTGACAATGTGGGAATATAAATTCAGCTCTGGCTGTCAACAATTTATAATTTTTTTTTCAAAAGCTATTTCTAAAACAAAGGAATGACAAATATTTGAATTGATGGATACCAGTTACCATAATCCGATCATTATACGTCCAACAGATGTAATTTTATATGTCAAATTAAAAAAATACACATTTTTGAAAAGGATGCTTTGAACATAGCACACCTATAAAGGTAACATTCGGAAAAATAAAATTAGTAAAGATGATAGATTTTCTTATTTCAACTAAAATGGCAACACAAACCCTTTGTTTAGCACTGATGCATTTAAGCCAAGCACAGTGGTATCCAAGCCAAGTTCCTCCCAACCTCAGGTGTTTGGGATTCCATGTGAGAGAATGCATTTGCCTGCCACATACCCCCGCTGCTCCTTTTAGCTTATAACACACACACACACACACACACACACACACACACACGTTGTCAAAGTTAGTTTGATTTGTAGAAATCTTGCTTCCTCAGGATTTTAACTTTGTGACCACCTATCAGTAGATGTTGTGGATTGTCTCTATGATTTTTATATCTGTCCTCATGTAAGTCTTTAGTTCTGGTTTCTTTCTTCTTCGATTTGTTCTAGTTTATATCCTGAATCAAACTGGAAGGGGGTCAGAGATAGCTGGGGGCCTGCAATAGGCCAGTTCTGTTCAGGTCCAAGTTTGTACAATGAAGAGTAACAGTTTGAATATCTTAAAACTTTAAGCTATATGTCAAATTGTCATTTGAATGAAATATAGAAATTCAATTGCTTTATGCAGCCAATCTAATGAATTGCATATATCCTTACTTGCTAAGTTTTTCATAGATTAGATGTTTAATCACAAGTACATTTTTTTTTTAACTAGATTGTGTAAGTTATTTGCAAGGTACAAAAGACCATCTACTTTAATTGTGTTTTCAAAGCTTTCACCTTATGTAGAAAAACACAGGGCAGAATAAAATGCAATGCCTCCATATTTTTCTACAACAGAAGCAGATACTAAAATAATGCATGGACATAAATCTACACTTACATATTTCGTTTCACAATGACTCCCATGAGCTTTGGGATGGTGGGCCATCCATTTGAAACTCCTACTCTGAAGAATAATATAATTTTTAAGAATTAAATGATGCCATTTGCTATTCATTTAAAAATCATTTGAAATAAAGTGATCTAGACTAGCACACATTTATAATAAAATTTGATTTATCATAATGCAACATGCTGTGAAAAATATATGTCAAAATAAACATATGTAGAATAATAAAATGTGGGGAGATGATCCTGAAAGACCTACTTGTTTTAATTAAAGGTAAACAGGTATGTTTTAGAACATTACTGTGTTTTTTAGTTATTCAACAAGGAAATGTGCTATTTCATTAGCAAACCATGAAAATGTAACTGAAGAGACATTAAAATTAGTTCTTGTATTCCAGATTAATTAGCAATCAATTTCTATTTTCCATTTTGTTCTACAGTTTTATTTTCTTTTTTCCCATTTACATTCACTTTCAGCATTATGTTTGAGCTCTAACCTCCTCTTGACTTTTTTTTTTTTTAAGTTTTTTTATCTCTTCTTTAGTTTCCATTTTGGAAAAATAACCTTTTTATTGGTAAATACATATTTTATCATCCTTACATTGTTGCTCTGAATCTACATAGTGAAAGTACAAATCTCAAACCAACTACGGGAAAATCGAATTATTTTTCTTCAAATTCTAATGTTCTTTTTAAATTTTCTGTGCCAATAGTAAATAAAATAATACTATTACCTTTTAGGGTTTTGCTTTAGACAGAAGCCCAGGGGTTCTCATGTAACTTTTTCTTTGACGTCTCCTATGAGCAAGTAACTAACAAATGAAAATGAGTCTGCATTTTGAAGAATTATCTAGTGTTTTAAAGCCAGATTTACAAAGAGAGGCAAATACATTCTCTCTCTCTCTCTCTCTCTGTTGATTCACTCCCCAAATGACCACAATGGGTAGTCCAGGAGAAAGTCAGCAACCTGGAACTCAATCTATGTCCCCCATGTGGGTGGCAGAGGCCCAAGCACCTGAGCCATCTTTTTCTCCTTTTCCAGGAGCATTAGCGGGGAGCTTGATAAGAAGTAAAGAACCACGAACTTAAACCAGCACCCACACGAGACGCAGGAACACGGACAGTGGCTTAACTCACTGTACCGTGATGTTTCCCTCCATCCCACCTCCCCATCCCAATAACATGGATTCTTTTAAATAGTTTTGGAATCTGCCTATTTCAAATTCTCTCCATTGTTTCTCCCATGCTTCGGGTCCACATCACTTGTTTCCTAATCTAGAGCCAACATCTCTTGGCATCCTCCTCCTCAACTCAATCTCTTCCACGTATAATTCACACAGTAGGAGTTATTATTTTTTTTATAAAGTACAGTATATAGAAATGGGTTTATATTGTCCATTCTGGGGCCTTTCAAAGTCTTGAAAGTCCCTGTGTATCTTTTCATCATGAACTGCCCTCTTCCTGAGTATGACCATACCAGCATCTTTGCATCATAAACCTGCCTATCTTCCCGTTGGCGTCCTAGTTTCCCTTCTGTTCCACTTCTCCTGCTCAGTTTACATTCCAGTTCCTTTGCAGACTTCAGCTCCCTCCGTTTCGCATTTTCATGGCATAGTTTGTGCTTTAGTCACTTGACTTCATATTTAAGCAAGGCAAGTTCTGTTTGTTCTTGGCTTTCCATTTTTCCTTGGAATCTGAAACAATTTCAGTCACACCAGACACTCACTAAACAGGTGTTGAAGAAATGAGTGATGTGACTGCTTTATTCTGGTGGGACCATGTTCCTTCTTGTAGACTAGCTGTGCCCCTTCTGCCAGCTCCTTGTCAGCTTGAAGCCTTGTCCCAATAATGAGAGAATACAGAAGAAAGATGATGAATAACTTGCTGCTCTCCCTTGTCCTGACGTGCCCTGGACACTGACCTTTTAAATAAGCTGCTGGGCCTTCCTCATTAGAAGTGAGGGAGAGAGGAGTTATTCTTGCAGCCCAAGGGGATCCTGCTTCCTCTGTTTTTATGAGAATAGGGCTGACTGTGTGTAATTGCTGGCTCTGGTCCTAATCAGAAGTCTGAAAGAACCAGAAAACCCATGGCACCCTTCTTGTCCTCTGTCTCAGAGCTTTCACACGGGCACCCATCCGTCGTCAGTGAAGAGGTGTCGACTGGGTGGAATGAGGCTGGGAATGGAAGATGGAATGCCTGTGTTCCACCCAAAACAAATTTCTCCATTGTTTCACAGCTCTTGGGCAACAAGAAAAGATGCAGTCAATTTGTGTTTTTTTTTTTGTTTTCCACTTGTGACCTGAAGACTTTTGCAATGCATCATGCTGGACCAGAGAGATGGAGGAGATGTTGTCATCATTTCTTCCTCAGGGCTGTTGGCAGCAGAGGTCACAGAGGAGAAACCGCAGAACTGAGGCACCTCACACCAGTGTCATTGTTTACACATATGCGTACTTACATAAGCTAAGGAAAAATTAAAAAAAAAACAGAATTCTAAAGTTTCAGAAGATTAATATTCTATATTTGATGGGATATAGATCACGTATCTGCTGTTTTACTTTTTCAAAGCTTTAAAGCTCTCAGGATTAGGGGATGGTCTGTAAATCTGCACAGCTGGGATTGCAGAGGTGAGAGAGGTATGAAGTAGTACCGACGGCTGGAAGATGTCAACAGCACCTTGGACTCTGCTCCAAGCCTGCTCAATAGTCACTCTCACCACGAGAGGGCAAGCAGAAATCGTGAGTGAGTCACCTAGTTTCCCCTGGTAATCAACCTGCAAACAACATAAACCAATTAAGGCAAAAGGGTGGAGAAAAACGACCCTATGTCTGACATTGCTAATCTGTAGATACACAGATGAACAAATTAGCATGATAAATTGATAGATGCTGGCGAAAGCCAGGAGACTTCCAGTTTAGAGACAACAAAGTCTGATCCCTAACACAGAAAGTAGCATGACCACTTTGTGGCGGGTCACATTGCTACCACATTCCACAGGAACAATATCTAGTGAGAACCTTGGTAGAACCTGCACGTGCAGCAGGTCTGTATCCCGGGGGAGATACCGCAAATTCAGGAGGCTTCAACGTCTTACAGAGGCTACAAGCATGCCCATTTTTTGTACCAGAGGAAATGCTATTTTTAACTCCCAAAGCAGTCCATTTTACAGACATTCTTTAAAACAGCCCAAGGCTCATAGGAGATAGAGAAAAGTGATACAGTCAGGGCTAACTGTTGAAGTAAAAGGAAGTTAACATTTAAAATGAAAGCAATGACTTATATTTTAAAAAGTAAAATAAATTGGGGCTAGGACGATGGCTCAACTAGCTAATATCCCGCCTCCAAGTGTCAACATTGCACATGGGTGCCAGTTTGTGTCCTGGCTTCTCCATTTCCCATCCAGCTCCCTGCTGGCGGCCTGGGAAAATGATTAAGGATGAGCCAAAGCCTTGGGACCGCATACCCATGACAGACCCACAAGAAGTACCTGGCTCTTGGCATGGGATCAGTTCAGCTCCATTTGTTGTGGCCATTTTGGGAGTGAAGCAGCAGATGCAAGAACTTTCTTTGTATGCTTCTCCTTCCCTCTATAAATCTGATTTTCCAGGATAAACAAACCTTTAAGAAAAGGGGAAAAAAAAACACTGATGTAAATAATTAAATTTGGAGAGTTTAAAAAAACTCATGGAAAATGTGTACTACAAAATTTTTTTTTCAAAATACTCTTACACCAAAAGAGACTTTTCTTATTCACATTTTTCATGAACTTTAAGTGCCTCCTAATTTGGTTATATCTTCTGTCTTCCTGCATCATGACCCAATGTAATGCTTGCTTACGGGCCCATATGAATACCCACCTGTGCCACACAGACATTGCTGGGTCTCATCTCCAGAGGAGAGGGGCCATGAGTGCGTGTGGATTAAAAGAATCACCAACTGCCGGCTCATCTTCACTTGGACTTTGACCACGCCTCTCAATGCTGACTGTCATCCAGCTGAAACTCAGATACCGTTTAGTGGACAGATTGCTATTCTTTTACATTTCTGTCACATTGGTGCAACTCCACACGGCTCTGCTGTAGCTCTTTATGCATTAGAAGAAAAGCAAGTCTATCACAAAGGATCTCAGGATATAAAACAGTCCCATTACTGATGAGAAGGTGATGTGTCATACACATGGGGCCTGCTCCTGCAGAGAGCAAAGACTGGTAAATAAAGGGCTCTCCATAGAAAAGCACTAATCCTGGAGAGGTCAGCGAGTCCTTCCAAGGCACAATGTTTCAGCTGAGTGCCCGTGAAGAGTTCATTAACCTGACACAAATAGACCATGTATGTCTACCCAGAGCAACATGCTAATTAAATTGTGCCCAATTTCCTATGAATATGTGAGTGCCTTGAGTCTCATTCCTTGTATCTTTGTTGAAAGTGGAGAGGATCACAGATCTGCATTCTCACATTGCTACTTCTGCTATAGATCTTAGAAGTTCTTGGACTTCTTCAGAAACGATTTTAAAATGTTGGAGCATTAACTGTTATGCTTAGAAAACCCGGATGGAGAGATGTCGATGTTTTCCGAGCGATGCTCTTGCTCCATGGTGTTCAATGAAAGCAAGGAATTGTCTGTCTGTGCTTGGTATATTTCCCAAATACTCAGATTTCAAATATGTTGGATGACGCATTTAACCTTGTGTTGCCTCGAACAGCAAGCAACAAAAATGGCAGCATTATTGTTTATGCTCATACACTAGTGATTATAGATACCTATACTTATTTTCCGTGCATGAATTTTACAATCTTAATGACTTCCTGCTCACTAAAAGGCAAGCATGTCATTCTTTGTACCTAGAGCTAACTTCTATATATGTACTGTTCATTCGGTTTTACAGGCGTGTCAAATTGTTAGAAAGTCTCTCTCATGTATTCAGTTTTTTTCTCCTCTATCTCTGTGTATTTCCACAATAATCTATCTCTTTCTCTCAACTGGAAATTTCTTCCAGAAATCTCTCCCATTTCCTCTATAAAACAATGATAAGCAATTCAGAGATGCACCATCTCAACCAGCAAATTCTCCCTCTATTTTCTCCACTTCGCAACTAAACCTCTCCAAAGAATTTTGCTTGTCTCTATTTCTACACTTTATTCCCGTGTGGATTTCTCTACCTTTTGCCACTGAAATGTTTCTCCTTAAGGTTAACCATGACATTCATGAATCAAAAAGAGGTCTCCAGTTGTTCGGGTGGAAGTCAGCTCAGCTGCTTTCACATGATCTGGTTGTATTTCCCATTTCTTTTTCCTTGGCATTTAGACTTTGGTTTCTGCAGATTCTGCTTCCTACCGCTTTGCTGATGATGTTCAGGCCTTCTTTTCTGTGTTAGCGTCATGTATCTCAAACACAAAGTATTGATCCGAGGAATTCTTAGGTGTCCATCCTCCATGGCTTTCCTGGGGCATAAACAGAGAGCTGGATGGGAAATGGAGCAGCCAGAACATGAACCAGCACTCAAATGGGATGCTGGTGCTTGGAGGTGGAATGTTAGCTGGCTGAGCCAACGTGTTGGTCCTTGAGGCATCATTGATACTTTCCTTTCTGAAATCCATCAGACAGTTCTTGCTACACTCTAGCACCCTGGGTCACACTGTCAGTGTCATTCTTAAAGATGACTGGAAACAGAGTTTTCCAACATGTTTGATTCTCCAGGAACTTATCCCTGTCATCTGATGATCCTTCCAATGTCTTCAAAACAAAATCAAGTACTCTAAAGGCCAAGTTATGCTTTTTCTCCATATTCTGCCTTTCCCCCCACCCCCCTTGGTTTTTGGCTGTGCCGGCTCTTCTTTCCGTTTCCTGTGTAATAAATGTTCTTTCTTGCTGCAGAGCCTGTCCACACCCACTTCCCTCCACCAGAATGTCCTGCCATAGCTTCATCTGATGAATTCTGATCCTTCAGCATGCATGTCTCTCTCAACCAGGACAGCTTCCCTAAACACTTTGACTAGGATAATGTTTCTGATTCTGTGTTCCCAGAAGCTTGCCTTTCACACAAGCTTGCCTTTCTTTTGTAACTCTTGCCACAGTACCATTTTTACACATGCACATGATTGTTTCATGAATGTTCGCCCATGCTTCCAGAAGAGAATCTAAACAAAGTTAGAGATGGGTCTGCTTTTATGTTCCCCAGAGAAGATAACCCTGAAAGGCATGTGGAGGCAAAAAAAAAAAATTGATGAACTAACAAATGGAAGAAATCAACACAACTGTTTAGAAATGGAAGACTGGCAATAGAAGGAAAGAAAGCAGCAATAAAAGAAATTCAAAAGAATATGGGCAAAATAAGCAAATGATGCAAAATAGAAAAAAAAAACCCAGGAAATCCTTATTTGATTAAAAAAAAGGATTTTTAAAAAATTAAACACCTGATATTTCCTGAACACCATGTTAAGATATCTGAAAACATTATACTTTAACCAAATAACTGTTTTAGTCTTTGTCTTTTGAATGAGGCAATTGGCTTGCAGAGTGCAATAGCACAGTGTGTTTAGGCATCGCTACTTAAACCTAGGTCAGGGGGCTGTTGGGTAGCAAGACATTTTTGAAGTTTTCCAGGACAGAGAAGGCAAACAGTTCATTGTGGGGCTCAAAATAGAAAGGCTTTCGAATAGTCCAACGGCTTCTGAAAGGTGTGGGAATGTTTGAATTATCTTTAAATTATTTTTATCTGTACATTTGAAAATCTTTTGTAGAATGCCCAAGAGTTTGTAAAGAAGGCTGCTCTGCACACCCAACAGTGTATTTTAGAATAACTCACCATCCTTAGATAAACCAGAGAAATGGAATACCACTTCATAGCCATTGTTTTGGGGAGGCTTGGTCTTCAGGATTTCATTGCTAAACCCCCAGGTCATCCCATGACACACTTCTTTAAGGAACTGTTTTAGGATTTTGATCTTGCTTGTTGAATCTTTCCCTTGAAAGCAATGCTATCGTCTGTAGCTGATATTGACTATTATTTCTGCAGTCCTCTGAGTTTAGGGCATGAAAACATTTTTTTTTTCTTGCAAATTGATGAAGATGAGCTGTTGCTGTGGCTTCAGCTTTCATGTCCATTCCCCAGGTGAGCAATTCATTTTACACACTGTTGATTTCATTAGGGCAAACGTATCACCTTCAACTTTTATTTAAGTATTATCGATTTCTTCATTTTTCTGCTCAAACTTAACCGTAAATTTTATGTCTGTCTTCTATTTTAGAAGAACTCCCATAGCTCTGCATAGGGACTCTTGCAAACTCATGACCTATACTTTTAAAGATTTATTTTTATTTTTATTTGGAAGGCAAAGCTATAGCAAGAAGGAGAGAAAGAGAGAGATCGTTTTTATCATTCCCTATATAACAACAGTGGCTGGGGCTGTTGATTCAAAACCAGGGCCCAGGAGATTCTTCCACGTCTCCCACACGGGTGCGGGGGCCCAAGGATTTGCGATAGCCTCTGTTGCTTTCCCAGGCTGTAAGTAAGGGGCTGGATTAGAAGTGAAGCAGCCAGGACACAAACTGGTACCCATAGGGGAGGCTGGTGCTACAGGTGGACATCACAGGGCCAGCTGCTAATACCTTATTCTTCTTAGTGTTTCAAACCAGACCCTGTTTAGAGGTGTTATAATACATTATTACAAGTTTATTTTAGCATTAAAATTGGATACTAATGCATAGTTTTCGCCGTATGCGTCCTTCCATGAATTTTTTGAAGACTGTTTTCAATATGAAAGTGATTTGTATTTATCCACTGGTCAAATCCAGATGAGGCAGGACAGTGTGAGTGTGCTGTGTACTTTACATGCATAAAGCTGTATTAGCAGCAGGCCGTCCTGCTTTACAGGAAGTAATCTTTATTCCTTTACCAAAGATGGAACTTAGTTTTAACATGGCTTAGCATCGTTTATGAGGTCACACAATAAATTAGTGGATTCCAGTGTTGGTCTGACTCTGAACCATGGGCTTCTAATTTCTCATGTCTCCCACAGTACTGATTGTGAATAGGAAATTAAGAATGAGATGGTGGGGCTTGGCGTGATAGCATAGTGGTTAAAGTTCTCGCCTTGAACGCACCAGTACCCCATATGGCCACTAATGGTTCTAATCCCAGCAACCCTGCTTCCCATCCAGGTCCCTGGGAATGTGGCCTGGGAATGCAGTCGAGGATGGCCCAAGACTTTGGGACCCTGCACCTGAGTGGGAGACCCAGAGGAAGCTCCTGGCTTCAGATTGGCTCAGCTCCAACTGTTGCGTCTGCTTGGGGAATAAACCATTGGATGAAAGATCTTCCTCTCTGTCTCTCTTCTCTGTATATCGGCCTTTCCAATAAAAGAAAAATAATAATAATAAATCTTAAATAAATGAGATGGTGGCATTTTAGTAGCCAAGGCTATATTAATTTGAAGTACTTTTTTTCCCCCTTACTGCATGTTTAATTACTATCTAACTAGTCTTTGCTATCCATTTTTTTTTTTTTTGGCTATCCTATTTTTCTTTTTTTTTTCCTTTTTTTTTTAGGATTTATTTATTTTTATTGGAAAGGAAAAATTTACAGAGGATAGATCTTCTGTCTGTTGGTTCACTCCCCAGTGGCTGGAATTGAGCTGATCCAAAGACCAAAGCCAGGTGGTTCTTCTGGGTTGTGCACACAGGTGCAGGATTCCAAGGCTTTGGTTCTCTACTACCTTCCCAGGTCACAAGTGGGCCACCGGATGGAAGTGGATCAGCTAGGATATTAACCAGTACCCATATGCGATACTAACAGTTGCAAGGCAAGGATTTAGCCTCTAGGCTATTGTGCCAGGGCCTCCCATCTTTCTTTTCAAAAATTACTTTAAGTATAACATGTGATTTAATAATCACAGTCGTCCATTAAAATAGCCATTATCACTGCTACTTTTTAGATTTATAAAGCGGGATAAGGACGTGTGAATTGAATCATGCAATGTTTGTAAATGATGAAGAGGGAAATGGAGGCATTTTTTTCTCAAAATGCAGTTCTACATTCATAGTCAGACCTAGACAGAATGATAGACAAAAGGGAATGTGAGCACTTACTAAGTGTTAACAGGAAAAAAATGTTAGCTTAATAAGACAGAAAAATATCAATAAGTCGACACTCTGTTTTCAAGAATTACGTCTTTGTGTTGAATTTAGGATAGAGAAGTATAAAAAAGTAAACTTCACTTTTTCATACTTTAGCTGTTTCCCAAATTTTATCCATTTTAATCCGTATTCTTAGAATTGTTCAATCAGTTACTGATGATATAAAAAGAGCATACACAAAACAAGCCACGTGTTCTAATAATGTGCCTGTTATTACCACCTAACTGCTGGAACCCTGATGAGAACATAACATTCCCAGAAGACACACAGTACCTTGAAGAACTGAGGTGAAAAATTGAATTTTCATATTGAGACGAAAAGCCCAATGTTTTTCACATTTGTAACAGGCCCACATTTCTGGTAGGGATGAACTACTGTTTGTTACACAGATCAATTCTTAAAAAGTTTTCATCACAATCCAGGAAAGATTATCTGCTTGCTTCCCAGTGTGGGATGACATTTGATTTCTCAATTTCTAAAAACATTCTGGAAATCTCAATCCTTAAGAAGTTAACTTTATGCCTGTTTCCATCCATGGTCGATGGAAATATATTTAAATGGGACAACACCTGGCACCTGGCAGCAACTTCTCAGCTCAGGAAATTAGTTGGCAAGCTGTCAAGAATGAGAGGGGAGATGAGTACTGAACATAGAGACGTACGATTTCAGAAGCTGTACTTTGATACCCACAAAAACGAATAATGATGTGACAAAGCTAAGAAAAAATTAAGAATAGATTGGGTAAGACTATAAGGGAAAAAAGATCATTAACATGTAAATATGGAGAAGCGACACCCTGCTTTCTAATGTGACAGAGATTTCTGTGTCCTCTACATGAATCAACAGACTTAATCCCATTCAGATTTCTCTGAAGATGATAAAAACCTATGAGTTCCTTTGATATCACAAAATATGCAATCCATGGCAATCATGACTGCATAGCAGGTTAATCCTCCGCTTGCAAGGGCTGAGATCACATATGGGTGCCAGTTTGTGTCTCGGCTGCTCCACTTCCAACCCAGCTCTCTGGTTATGGCTTAGAAAAGCAGTAGGGGATGACCCACGTCCTTGGGCTCCTACACCCAGGTAGGAGAGCTTAATGAAACTCCTGGCTACTGGTTTCTGGCTTTAGATCAGCACATCTCTGGCTGTTGCAACCATCTGAGGAGTGAACTAATGTACGGAAAAAGTCTTTACTTCTTTCTATAAACATCTACTTTAAAATTATTTTTTAAAGTAATTCTTCCACACATGAAGGTCTAACTAATTTAAAACAAGGAAAGCTTTGAAGGATGTCTTTCTAGGTATTCAAACCAAGTTAAGCATTCTTCAGATTAGCGAAAGGAGAATTTCAATTCTGTCTTCTGTGTCCCACCTACCTACTCTTATTTCCTATGGCAAAGATTATGTACCAAAAACATGAATAAAGTTCTTTCAAAATGGCATTGATAACAAGCTTTCATTTCTATGACTAGATGGGGTATTTCAGGACCAATGACTAGTAGTAGCACTTCTGTGGAATTGATTTCCCTTTGGATTATAGCAGAATGAAATGGGTTAAAACCCTATCTTTTTGTGGAGAGGAGGATTAATATCCCACTTTTAACACAAGGCAGGTGTTCTCAAAATACTGGCTTACACTTTTGCTTTAGATGATTGGTTTATGTTCTCTAACCCTCAAGAAGAATTCCAATTATACAGTATCATTCAACATATTAAGTGAGATAAAGTACAATTGCTTCTCCTGTTAATCAAATAATAATAATAATACAGCTATTGATGATGTAGAAAAGAAGAAAGAGAAGAAGGAAAAGGAGGAGAAAAAAGAGTGGGAGAGGTAGAGGAGATTGAAGGAAGAGGGGAGTTGTAGGAAGAAGCAAGAAAGCAAGTAAAATGTGGTCATATCTGCAGCTCTGCCTTGCTGGTATGTCCCTGGCTCTGTTCTTAGAATTACAAAGCCCTATTCTATTTTAGTCTCCTAGCCCAGACGAGTCATATATGAAATCATAAATCTGCTTTTGCTGCCTCGTTCTTCCCATTGCCTGGAAACCATCTCTTCCACAGCAGTCAGTTCAGCCTCCTCCAGTCTCCTTGGTGGTCCCTGCCCATTGTTACTGCTCCTAAGCTCAGAGGCTGGTAATCTCAACTTGTCCCTTCCTCTCTTGTTGTTTCTCTCAGAACTCTGTGTTCATCAGCCTGTAATTTAAAAAGATGGGGGTATTTCAGGACTCATGTGCAATAAAAACTCTGGTACTTTTTACTTGTTTATAGACATGGGCTTCTGAAATGGCCATGTAAATCAGAGCTCAACCAGAGGAATAGAACTGTAAAAAAGAATACACTCATTCCTGTTATGGGAAAGGAATTGGTTCTAAGAACCCCTGCTCCTGCCGCCACAAATAACAAGATCTATAGGTGTCCTTAACTTCCTTTACATAGAACAATTTATCATTTGCATAAGCGTATCCACAACATCCCAGTTAAATCATTATCATTTGCATAGAACTGTACACAACCTGTCAAACAGTTTAATTTGCAAATTGCTCATAATGTAAAATAGATGCAACACCTTGTTTCAAGTGACTCAAACCCTTTATTCTTGAAAGGCCTAGACCATGAGATGTGCTCGAAAAACACGTTGGTTAGTTTTCCCTTAGCTTGAATCATACAATGACGTGCTGCCAAGAAATGAGTTAAGAGACCCTGTGCACTCCAAAAACACTGCCATGCACCCATGGTGTAAAGGCAACTCTATTTAACTTCAATAATTGAAATCAGCAACTCCAAGCGGTATAGCCATTTCTTCATTCACTTGCCATGGCAGAGGCAGGAAAAGCTTAACATGATCCTTTGTCCAACTTCAGTGCTGGGTACACGCTGACAGAAACCAGCAGTGCCCAAGACCACAGAAACTGGCAGCACAAGGTTTGCCTGTGGGTTTCTAGCACTAAGCAGGGGTGATGACACTGCCATTTCACCTGTTGGATCTTGGATTCATGACTCTAAGCTGTGGGGGAAATGACGTCCTGTATTAAATGCTGATTTGGATCATGTATAGCCACTTGGAAAAACACCACCTCTGCTCTCTAAGGCATTGCCACTTAGTGCTACAATCCAAAGGTCATTGTGTCATGCGATGAGTTGCTTCAGGATTATGGCGGTCATCATAAGCTCTGTGAATCCCATTTGCATGTTCCACGCATCATTTGCTGTGAAATGCATTTCTCAATCAGAAATCATGATGGATAAAATACAGTGAGACTGCACAGAGACATAATACGCAGGCCTGGGAAATGCATATTGACACAAAATGCCTTTTCCAGGAAGAAGACTAATGAAGTAGGCTACTATGACATTTTGCAAATTCAGAAGTCTTAACAGATGTTTCTGAAGGCAGCTTCAGATAAGTAAATTACCTGTGTAAATAAAGCAATGTCCATGTTTCTGAGTTTTTATATCTTATTTTCATGATATGGTTCCATAGGCTCAGAGATTTTCCCTTCCACCTTCTCCCTGCCACTGTTTTTCCCTGTGTTATTACAACAGTTCTTCAACAACAGTCACAAGTCCATCATTCTTCTGTTTTAACGCATCATGACAGCTTTCGTATGAACAAAGGAATACATCCCAGCATCCTATTGTTGAAATATATTTAGCAGTTTCATTGGGAGTCCATCTTTTATTTAGTCGTAGATATACATATTACAATGAATGTGAACTTCTTCAAAATTCACGTTGACCATCACAAATTGGAAGCTACAAGAATAGCTCAACTACTTTTTTTGTCTCATTTGCTGCAAGCCTTGGTTCTTGTATTCACATGCAAGTACTGCTTCCTGACAAAGGAGTTCCCCAAGCTTTACTATCAGGTTTCCCAATGGCATATTTCACATACACTGGTAGATCCTTGACCTAGGCTGACTTTGTCCACTCTTGTTCTGGCAGGAACAGTGTTCTTGCCTAATCAGCCCACACCTATTCTGGTTCTTGCTGTTAGGTGTTAAAACCCAGTCACACCTGGTCCATGCCCAGACACAGCTCTCATGTGGCTCAGAGGGAGCCAAGATCCAGCCCAGCACTAATCAACTCCTTAACCCACAACAGTGGTTGGTGGTGGTTGATGCTAACTACCCCAGTGCGGATCTCCCCCAAGTGCTGGAGCTTCAGCGTGACACTTAAAGGTCCTCTTGTTCCCCCTCCAAACTGCTCAGTTCAACCCACTCAGTTGCCTGCAAGCACCATGGCCCTGCCAGTAGTATTCCCTCTGGAGTCATTTCTCACCTGGATGTGAGTCCTCAGGTCCTCGCATTCATCCCCTCCACCCTCCTTCCTCTCCCAAAATGCCCAAAGCAAGTTTCCAGGGGTTGGCACAAACCTTTGTCAAGCTCCCCATTTACCAAGGCTAAGCAGCCCGGCCAGCCCAGCCCTGTGCATACAGACAAAGAAGGCCTAGGTCTGAACCCAAGCCCCCATCCAGCTCTCCCTCCTCTGGGGCTCGGCATTATATATGTTCTATGGGTTTAACAGCATAGTTTGCGGAATGTCAAGCACAGTGTATTTAGGATTTGTGCCCTACTGTACAGAAGCAGGCAAAGGAATGGCAAGCTGCCATTGCAAGCGACAAAAACAACAAATGTTCAGCAGTGGATGGTTAAGTAACAGGGTGCTAATGAATCTTAGATGTGTAAGAGGATTTCCATTTGGGATGGTTAAAAATAATTACAGCTTGAAATAATAAAATTGATTCTATTTTATTTGCATTTGTTAGAAATTATCTATTTTAAGTTGTCTCACTGCTCTTTGTGCCAAAAGGAGACAGACCAGTGTCTCAATCCCATACAAAAGCAAGTAAAACTAACATACACTTAAGCTTCATTTAGTTTAAAATTTGTGAAACAACTTGAATTACTAATTAAACTTTGGTTTGGCACCCCCGAACATGAGTCCTCAAGGTGATTTGTCATTTGGTTTTGAAATCACACTGCAGTTTTAATAAAAACTTAACCCATATGTTTTGATTCATCAGCTGTTAAGTTGTTAAGGTCCATTATTACATTTAATGAATATTTTATGTTCTAAAGTATTATTTTCAGCTACTTCAATGGGAATCTTATTGTCATTATAAAACAATGATGATTTGGTAGCTACAGGGATTATCGAGCAATATGGAAGAAAGAAAAATCTGGAATCTTTTTCCGGCATGTTTTCCTGCTTTAGTATATTGATAGTCGTGCCTAAGACCCTGAGTGCAGCCAAAAATACCTGGACACAAGCCAGAGCAAGGCACTTGAGGAACCACATAGTCTTCCTTTACAAGCCCAGGAGAGTCATGGCTGAGTCCAGCTGGACTGTCAACATCGTCAGGCTTGTTTTGTGTCCTTGCAGTGGTGTCAAGGGAGCTTATGGAGATGCAACTGGAGATGAAGCCATGGCAAAGTACAAGGCCTTTACTAGGCAGGGAAGCTTGTAAGAGAGAGAGAATCCAAGAAGAATAAGTGACCTGACAGTGCAGTACCAGCATTGGCATTGGCACACGGAGTCTATGGGTCAGCATCCTGCATTCATCTATTGACTTGTTCAGACCAACGTAGCCCCAGCTACACGGATGGATTGTGAGAAAGGATAGTCAGGGGAGCTGTCGTTCATGCAAATAGTCCTGTGGCATCAGGACCTGGTTCATCCTGAGAAAGCTGACATGCCATTCCTAGGTTTGTCTTCAGTAACAACTCATATCACCCAAGAATACACAGTTGTTATGTGTGGCTGACAGGTGTGAATCCATTTTATGTTTTGCAAGAGATTATGAGCTTCGGCTTTTTTCGGTGGTAATGGAAGGAAATCCTGGTCTAGATTTATTTGTACAAATTCTTAAAAATGTACTCAGGGGACCAGCATTGTGGCACAGTGGGCAAAGCCATGATCTGCTGCTGGCAACCCATGTGGGCAGCAATTCCTGTCCCTGTTGCTCTGCTTCTAATCCAGTCCCTTACTGACACTCTCGTGAAAACACTGGGAGATGGCCCAAATACTTGGGTCTCTGCACCTATGTGGGAGACTTTGAAGTAGCTCCTGATTCCAAGCATCATAGTGGTCCAGCCCTGACCATTGGTGTGATTTGGGGAGTGAATCAACAGATGGAAGATCTCCAAGAACAAATGCTCAACACCGACTCATCTACACTGACTAGAAGGAGCAGAATAAGGAGAAAGTTTCCACCATGTTCACAGTCAGTAATCAGTGAAAAAAAATCTGTACTTGGTTGTATCATTCACAATGTAATACAAATGAAGAGAAATATTCCAGTGCACTTCCTTTGGTATGAATTTTTCTGAATAATGCCAATTTGAGCCTTTCGTACTCAATGAAAGGCAAATTCTGTAGGCAGCAGATGGTTTTCCTGCATTTTTATTTGTAGCAAGGCTGATTTTCAGGGATAGATTTAATCGTATTGACATGTATAGGGTTTACTATGCTCTTTCCATGTACAAAAGACTTTGGTCATGGAAAATGACATGTGAAAAACAAATAAATGCACACATATTTCAAAAGTGTTTTGCAACTGAAGTACTGATTCTGTTTTTCTGATTCTGCTTCTCTTCTGAGCTTTGAGGTATTCCTGTTTGTGATTCCCACAGCCCACACTGTCCTCAAGAAGTCAGGTGCTAACCCAGATCTGTGGCAGTCTTACAGCATGCAAAGGGATAAGTTTTGTGCCAAATAGTTTAGAGTGGGAGCTGCTGTTTGGCACACTGGAGCAGGTGCCACCTCAGACCTGCATGTCCCATGTCGGAATGCCTGTACTCTCTATTGAAGCTTCCTACAACCATATACCCACGTTGTCACTGGCGATTGTTAAAGTGTTGTGTTTCTGTCATGATGGGAGTCTTGGATTGAGTTTCTTCTTCCTGGTTTCAGATTAGCCCACACAAGGCAGTTTGGGCACTTGGGAAGAGAATTGATCTCCATGTGCCTGATGATCTCCGAAGATCTCAGTGTCTCTCTGCTTTTCAAACAAATTCGATAAAACCCAAAGACATAAAAACTTTCACAATGGAAAATTATCCTAACATCAGTAGTGGAAACGTAATCCACAGAAATCATGTGGCAGTCCCCAAATCTAGATCTTAATAGAAGTCTGGTAGTGACAATGCCTGCTTTTTAAAATTTGCTATCTTTCCAAACATGGCACTCATGTTTCCATTTTGCCTTTGTATGCTCATAAAGCATGATGCTGTTTCCATCTAGGACGGTGCACGCATGGACTACCTCTTAGGGTACAAAAATCAAATATTTGAAAAAGGAGAAGTGTGGGTTCGTGCTAGGATGCTGCTGAAGCCTCTTCCTCAGTCAGGCTCTCCTTCTTGTTCCAATATGATCAGACTGTATTGCCATAGTTTTTAGGACACCGTTTCTGAGGTCCATTTTTGAGGGCCAGGTAAGAGCCCAGAGACAGGATATTTAGAATCACCCATGGGATGTAACAGCAGAGTGGGCTGATAGATTCATGTTTGCCCTTCTTCCGTATTGCAGTGGAGCCGAGACAAAGTTGTAATTCTTGCAGAGTTTCAGAGTGGGAAATAACAGTTCCCACCTGGGCGCTGGCTGCTCTCTGCATGTTCAAAGGTAATTGAATAGGAGCAAGTGCAAGCACAATTGGCTATGTAGGCTACAGGCACTAAGCTGCAGCCTTGGAGAGGTCACACTGAAATGAATTTTTTAAAAGGACTATAAAATTGCATCTAAGATAGATGGGCAGCAAAAGCAATATTTAAATGAAATTGTTATGGATATAAGTCACTTTCCAGGCATTATAACTATTTCGAACATAAAATATGTTTTCACTTCATATATAAAACATTGTTATTATTCACATATTCTGACATGTTAACATATTAAAACTTAAATGTTTAATGCATATATTAAAATTGTGTGTCATCATTAACCCAGTTGATGAATTCTCTTTGAAAAAAATGGAAAAGATATATCAAGAGAGATAATTTTTACAATTAGAATAAAAATATGTTACTTAAAGTGTGGTGAAATAAAACTGTCTCATTTAAAGTTCCAAATCCTCTCTTTTCTTCTTTTATCTCTCTCTCTCTCTCTCTCTCTCTTCTTTGCTCATGGGAACAGTACTCCCATTTGTTTTCCTATTAAATGACATTTCAAATACTTTATTATAAACATAAATCACTTCTCCTTTCAAGAAGGCAAACAAGCAGCTGAATTGGAGATCTGCCTTGCATTTCCATGCTCTCCCAAAGACTAAGCAGAAGAACAGTTGCTTTAGAGATTGCATCTGAAGGGTAAACAAAGAGAGACACTCGACTGTGGAAAACCTGTCACTTGGAACTGACATCTGCCCTTTCTTTTGTGAACATCAGCCTAACCCTTGTCAGTTCAGTTGACATCTGTTCCATATCTGGACACATAAAGTTGTGAAAAACAGCAATACCATCAGCAGTTGGCTATGAAAAAAAAAATGTACTGGGTTTATCTGTAGCGATGCCTTCACGTTGATGAGACTTTCAAAATGCCAAAAAGAAAACAAGTTAAAATCCACACCACTGGTCTGTCCACATCTGGTACCAGACACTGAGAAAAACACCAAAATACTATATGCTTACATATATACTTTCTGGGAAATAGGACATTTTCACTACTTTTGCTTCTCTGAACTAAAATATCTTAGCAAGAACTTTGTGAAATGTTCCTCCTATCTGGCCTGAGTAACCCATGAATATTTGTGCTTATGTACCTATCATCAATTACAATCAGGCAGGAAGGGGCCTTAAAAGACAATGACAGGAAAAGATCTGGAGCCTGGGTTTAGATCTTGGAAAGAGAAAGAGTGGGCTACTGACCCCCACTCTCAGCATTACCTGGGAGGTTGGCAGAAATACACCCAGTATCTGTCAGTTGGAATGCGTTTCAGTTGGAGCTCAGGAATTTGCATTTTGAGGCATTTCGCATCCTCCATAACATTTGTCAAGGGCTGGTCTAAACATGAGAAAGGTGAGACCCCCGTGCAGGCATGAGAAGCACAGCAAATCAAGCTGGAAGAGGTATTGCCTGTGCCACTTGCACTTATTTCACACACACATTTAACTCCATACATGATGTCAGTGATTTTTTTTGGAATTTCAAGATACCATGATACAATGCTAAGTTGTCATTGTAACTTTTAATCCCTAGCACTTCCATCATATTTAGACACTAGAACAGTGTTCGCTAAACCAAAAAGTAGCTTCCCAGAACACCTACTGAAACAGACTTTCACCAAGTATACAACTTCTAAGGCGTACTGGACTATTTTCTTGGAAAATATTCATTTTTTTATTTGATTGGTTGGCTTATTTGAAAGACAGAGTTGCATGGAAAAGGGAAGATACAGAAACAGATCTTCCATCTGTTGATCACTCCCCTCATGGCCGTAACTGCCAAGTTCTTGCCAGGGCAAAACCAGGAACTTCATCGGGGGATCCCACATAGGTGTTGGGACCCAAATTTGGTGATCTTCCATTGCTTTCCTGAGCACAATAACAGAGGGCTGGATACGAGGTGGAACAGACCCAACTTTAACAGGTCATAGGTAGCGCCTCATTCCTCTGTGCTACAACTTCAAGCCTGAAAATCGGAATTCTAAAGCATGATTATTTAGAGATGTACTATGACGTCTGAGATCGGAACATGAAACAAAGCAATCAGCCCAAAAAATCATGGGAGTTGGTTAATGGGGAATGAAAAAAAATCATTATTCTTATTTATTATCTATCTTACAGATTCTAACTCTGTCCACAAGGATGTGAGGGTTTTCTGGCTAAGAGGATATGGCTAAGAGGATGCTGGGTCTCCTGACTAAGACAGGAAAGCTGTGCTGGGAATGGTGCCAGCCATGGGCCAGGAGTCAGGGCTGGCTTGGGGACCCAGTGATTCAGGAAGCTGCTCTGGTACCTCAGCAGGTGGCAGGTGTGGGCTCAGGACTCAGGGCTGACATGGGGACCTGGAGATTCAGGAAGCTGCCCTTGTACCTGAACAGGTGACAGCCATGGGTCAGGACTCAGGGCTGACGTGGGGACCCGGACTCACAGAAAGTATGCTATACCATTTATCACATGTCCGTGGTTCATTTTTATGAATATTTTTTACAATTTTTACCTTTATTTATGTAATTGTCATATTTGAAGGGCAGGAAAGAGAGAACTTCTCCTCTGCTGGTACAGTCTCCAAATGCCAGCAACAACCAGAGCTGGACACGGCCAATGCTAAGAGGCAGGAACTCAGTAAATCATTTTGGTTTATATCAATATCCCTTAGTTTAGCTAATCATCATGAAAGTGTGCATTATCCATAATAACAGATATTATTTACACACATATGAAGTCTAATTCATACACTGAGTAGTCAGTTTTAAATTTTAGTTTCCTTCTATAATGCCATTTATTGTATTAATATCAGAAGAAGGACAATGGAAAGAGTAACTTATCTCTATTATTTTCCCAAAGTACTTTGCGCATAAACTAGGTTACTCGAAAATAGTTAGACTTTACTGCCTTTAGTATAATTTTATCATCCTGCCTATCATCATTTCAGACGTAACTTTTTTTTTATCTCATTCCTCTACGTTTTGTGAATTTTCTATGGTTTGTCCTTCATATCTCTAATGTAGTACAGTAAGATAGGCATTCCGTATGTCCCCTGTTTCAGATATATCTTTCACATATGTTTCCTTGAAATGAAGTACCGTTTCACTGTCTCCATTTTGCATTTCTCACATTATCTCACCTTCCATCTGTGATTGATAGAAGCAAACGCTCTGCATTTCTTGAGATAATAACCACTCTGATTCTTGGATTTTAATCCCTCTGATTTTCAGAAACAGATTCTTCCTTTGAATCTCTACAATGCTATGAAGAACCCCTTTCCACTACTCTTCATCCTAATGGAACACACACACACTACACAGAGATAGATACGACAATGGAAGACAATCTTTCAATGGTCCATCACAGAGATTGAAACACAGTTTAAGAACTGGAATATCCATTGTAGCAGGAAGAGCCATTTTACTTCGTCCCTACAGGTATGATCTACTGTGATTTATCCTGAATGACTTAACATTTTCAGGACCAGACCACGCTTCTTACAGGTCAGTTTCTACTTCTTTGCACTCCTATTAGCCTCTGATGGTCAGAATTCTCATTCTGGAAATAAAAGCATGATGAGTCTAAGTGATCCTTATTCTTATTTTCACAGAACTCCATTTCTGCAAACTTGTACCCAAGGGTACCACTGCAGCTCCTGTGCTGATGAACACTCGTGGTCTCCCCCCTGTAGGAGAACCAGCGATGGCATGATGACATCCGGGCTTGTAGAAGCCTCCAGGACCTCCTTCTCAGAAAAAAATTATACACAGAAATCTCTCTGTGGAATCACTATTCGGAATGAGCTCAGTGTGAAAGAAACTGGCCATGTTTCTAACATATGACTCATTCAGTGGTCTTTTCTGTTTTTGCATTTTTCCTCTAACTTCGCCTATGGGAGTCACAACTTCAGGTCTGCACGACTATCCGTGTGCCCCTCAGCTTCCCGCTGTGTTCATGGTATCAACCTGCCATTTTCACAGGTGGAAAGAAATGAAGGTTTTGATCTAATAACAGAACTTTAAGTCTGGCTACTTCAGTAGCTGTGTACCAGGGCCACATGGTTTTCTTGTCAGTGCACCCACAGTGTTTAGATTTAAATTAGAATAGTAAGACTTGCCCCCTTCTCAGGGGCAAGATTGACTGCCTGAATCTATAGATTTTTCCTAAGAAACTTCTTTTTTCACTTCTCTGCTTATTTAGTTAAAGGAATCTTGGACATTCTGGCTGTCCGTAGACTAAACTTTTTTGTTTCATGCTTTTTATTCAGTTTTGTTTAAGCTTCTTGATTTTTTAAATAAAATTCTAAGGATATAAGTGTTTTACTTTATTAGAACACTAATTCAATATAATTTGTACATGTTAAGAAAATAAAATTTGTAATGGCGTGATCAAATAAAAATTTTTTTGCCTGACATTTATTGATTGACATGTGATAGGGTTTTAATATTGGGGAAAAGTTAATATTTTTTTTTATTTTTTTATTTTATTTATTTATTTATTTATTTTAAAGATTTATTTTTATTATTTTTTTATTGGAAAGGCGGATATACAGAGAGGAGAGACAGAGAGGAAGATCTTCCGTCCGATGATTCACTCCCCAAGTGAGCGCAACGGGCCGATACTATGCCGATCCGAAGCCAGGAGCCTCTTCCGGGTCTCCCACGCGGGTGCAGGGTCCCAAAGCTTTGGGCCGTCCTCGACTGCTTTCCCGGGCCACAGGCAGGGAGCTGGAAGGGAAGCGGGGCTGCCGGGATTAGAACCGGTGCCCATATGGGATCCCGGGCGTGCAAGGCGAGGACCTTTAACCACTTGCGCCACCGCGCCGGGCCCAAAAGTTTATATTCTTATGAACCATTATCAGAGAAAAAAACAATGATGAATTGTAAAGATGACTTTGCTGAAACTCAACCACTACAGTTTATTCTCTCTGATTCAGATATCCTGTTACCCAGTTTGCCTTGCTAGACCACTCAGCAATCAATCTTAGATTTATTCATTGTGATGATATTGACTAAACAGTTGATCTTACAAATCCTTGCTTGCCACATCTGCAAGTTCCGTAAAACATATGCAAGATATTTGAAGATAGTCAATCAATCATAGATGAAAAACTTATGTTCATACTGAACATGTTCTCAATTCTCTTTCCTGCTGTTATTGTCAAAGAATAGAGCATAGCAGGATTCTTACATGATGCAAAGGTTACTCAACAAGCTGTGGGAGATGTGTGTTAAGAACAAGCTATGCATGGAATTTAAACACTTTTTTGGTATGAAAATAGACATACTTACTGTATATTTGTTTGACAAATACATAGAGAAACAGATAAAAAAAAGAGTTCCCCAAGTACCTGACATAGCTGATGATAGAACCAGCTGAAGGCCGGAGCTAGAAGGGCGACCCAGCTTTCCTGTGTGAATGACTGAAGTGTAATCACTTGGCCATCACAAGGCCATCTCAGCTCTCTCCCACTGTTGACTTTGACAGTGGGAAAGGGTTCCAGAACCAGCACAGAGATTTGAATCCAGATATACATACATGGTTGTAGTTTCGCTTTTTTTTTTTTAAGATTTTATTTATTTTTTTATTGGAAAGGTAGATTTGCAGGGAGGAGAGAGAAATGATCTTTTATCCACTGGTTTGCTCCCTAAGTGGTCACAATGGCCAAAGCTGAACTGATCCAAAGCCAGGACCTGGGGCTTTCTCCAGGTCTCCCACATGGGTACAGGGTCCTAAGGCTTTGGGCCATCCTTCACTGCTTTCCCAAGGCATAAGCAGAGAGCTGGAAGGGAATTGAAGCAGCCGTGACATGAACTGATGCCCGTATGGTATCCTGGCACCTGTACGGCAAGGATCTGTTGAAGCCATTGCGAAGGGCCTGGCTGTAGTGTCCTAACAACTAGGTTAAAAGCCATCTTCTTAAACACATTTTTTTCCACTTTATTTTCCCAGAGATACTTTGAAGTACTTACATATGAAGCAGTATGAATAGTCTCAAGTGTTGATGCTTTGGTACAAGGTTTCATATTTCCCTTCCTTCAGGAATAAGGTTTCTCATCCTTAAAATTACGTATTTCTATGGCAAGCCTCCAGCGTAATCAACTTAATATCCTTTAATGCAATTCCAGTTGCTGAGAATATTATTCTCAGACTCTTATCATTGTCAAAAAGTTTGTCTTGTACCTTTATGCCTCTTCCTTTATTTATTTTTTTACATTTCATTTGTTTGTTTGAAAGGTAAAAATACAGAGAGAGGTAGAGACAGAAACACAGAGAGATGTTTCATCAACTGATTCCCTCCCAAAGGGTCACGGAGGCAGGGGCTGGGTCAGGCTGGACCCAGCAGCCCAGAATGCCTTCGGGTCTCTCCTAAGTGGGTGGAAGAACCCCCATACACATGTGTCATCTTCAGTTGCCTTCACTGGCACGCTGGCAGGGAGCTGGCATGGAAGTGGAGGCGCCAGCACTGGGGCAGGTGCTCCCATGGGATACAAGCATCGCACGCTGCAGCCCAGTCCTCTGTGCATGAATGCTGTTCTTTTTACATGTCTTCTTCATCCTCAAGAATGAACAAATCCCCTTAAATGCATGATGCTCTCTTATCTCATCTTTCTGATTATTGCCCTGGCAAATACACGTATCACTGAAAACAGATTAAATAGCAATTTATTTCACTGCGTTCAGGCAGGTGTGGTCATTCTCCCCCACTGTTCTATAGCATTTTGCATATATTCTGCCAGATGTTAAGTGGAGGTAGGGGTAGTTTCTTTCTGTTATGCTTAAACATTTATTTTTCTTTCTCTAGACTTTGGCATACTTGTTGGCAAGGCCAGTGTCATCAGAAATTAATATACTGCCTGAATTTTGTGTACCAAATAAATAAATATTTTCAATGGCTAAAATATAATCTGATACTTCTGGGTCAGTCTAAATCAATCATTGCTTCACAAAAATGTACCCCGGGTATACCCTTCAGCTGGTAGAAAACAAATTCACTCTTCTAGATAAAGAAAAGAACAAAATTTTGTAGAGAATATTAAATATCTTGTTCCATGGAGGCATTTATGAGGTTCCTCAATTGAATTGAAATTCCCCCTCAATATAAATCCTAGATATAAGTCAAGTGTTGTTTGGAGACTGCTCCTAGAAAAAAGAAACAAAGGCAAACCAAACATTAGGTTTTAGTCTAAGAATTTGAGTGCTTTTTTAAGCCCACCAATATAATCAGATTTATATTTATTTTTACAGAAATGTTTGCTCAGCTAATGCATTCCTAATCAAATAATGACTGTTCCATGATGGAAATTTCAAACACAGTTTTTAAGGCTGTCAAAAAAGTAAATAAGCTATGGAGAATTCTGTTTCTTTCTTTTGCCATGAACCTCACAAAAGCTTTGAGGGATGCAGCGCGCGTAGCAAGAGGCCAGAGATGCACTAAGACCCAAGTTGAGTTAATCTTTCGTCCTTCATCCCTCTCCCAAATCTAGGATTCACAGATATATTCTATTGAGATACAGTCTTTCTAAAATGAGGAAATCTCTCATTGTATATTAACTTTTGACTGGTTTATTGGGCACAAACTAGTAAAATGTAGAATTCCACCAATATAATTCATTTTCTATAAAACATGCAGAGTGTTGCACATTTCCTTATCATGTTCACATGTGTGTTGCTACTCTGGAATTTTCTCTTCCTGGTATGAGTAAAGGTCAATTTCTCTTAAAGTTTTATTTTTTAAAAAATTTATTTATTTTTATTGAAATGGCGCATTTACAGACAGGAGGAGAAACAGAGAGGAAGATCTTCTATCCAAAGGATCACTCCCCAAATGACTGCAATGGCTGGAGCTAAGCCGAGCTGAAGCCAGGAGCCACTTCTTGGTCTCCCACATGGGTGCAGGGTCCCAAGGCTTTGGGTTGTCCTGCACTGCCTTCCCAGGCCACAGGCAGGGAGCTGGATGGGAAGCGGGGCCTCTGGGATTAGAATCGGTGCCCATATGGGATCCCGGTACATTCAAGGCGAGGACTTAAGCTGCTAGGCCATGGCACCAGGCCCTGAAAGTCAATTTTTTGAAGTTTGCACATACAATGTCTTGATAAATGTAACTTTAAGCTATTTTGAACTCTTGTTGAAGTTTTCCCAATCCTTACACATGGTGCATTTAGTCTGTGAAGGGTTTGAGTTGAACATAAACTCTTTCACTTTTGAGCCATTTGACACAAGAATCAGGGCAGACCTATCTTATGCATTACTCTTAGATATCCAAATGTAGAGAATGCAGACTCCAACCTGTTTCCAGTGGGATATTCATGAAACACTATGGATTTATTTTCATTTCTGTGGTTCATGAGACATTAGCAACAAAGCCAAGATTGATGAGACATTGTTTTGCAAGATCTGATTAAAATAGATTTGAAAGTATTGGAACGGAGTGGCAAAAGTTCAGATAAACTTGTTTTTCAGGCATCTCTCAATGGAAAGAACAAATGGTATTTCATACCTTCTACTCCTGTAATTTTGTAAGGTTAGCTTTTTTTCATTTTAAGTTAATATTTTTTTTTAAAATCTAGATTGGTTGCATGAAAGGAAGTAAATGAGATTCCTCTCATATAGAGCAGATGGCTATCCTACTTCTCTAGCTATTAATAAAACTAAATCTTCAGTTACAATGATCAAGCAAATCGCATAGCCCCAGTTCCTGGATCAGCTCTCTACCCACTGTGAACTCTATTGCGGCCACACCATTAACTGCTTAGCGTTTCTCCTGTACCCCAGTTCTAGTAGTACCTGGGATTAGGCAGACATCAGCTGTGACTTTAACCTAGATCACAAGATTGTCAGTGGTGTCCATTGCATGGATATATATCATTTTTCTTTCCTCTTCTTGTTGGAATTTGCTGGCAATTAGGTCCAGCGGCAACTTGGACCAATTTTGGATGGAACCCATAAGAAACCCAGTTGCCGTAGTTTTCCTGGTGGGACCTATGCAATGTGCTGAGCTGGAAGTGAGTTCTCTTTTGGCTTTGTACGTGCCTAGCTCACTGCACCTCTCCACAACTGACCTAGCTATCACACTTCTGGGAATATATCCAAAGGAAGTGAAATCCACACATGACAAAGTGATCTACAACCCTATATTTATAGCATCACAATCCACAATAGCAAGACATGGAAACAACCGGATGCTCATTGAAAGATGACTGAATAAAGGAACTGTGGTACGTTTACTCTATGAAATACTGCTTAGCCACTAAGAAGAAGGAAATCCTACCATTTGCAGCAAAATGGTTCCAACCAGAGATCATTATGCTCAGTCAGTCCCTAAAGGACAAATATCATTTGTTGTCTCCAAGTATAAGGCAACCTTCATGCAAAACACAAGATTAATAGACATACAGGTAAACATTTCTAAACTTATATTCAACTATAGGAACTATACAACGGAGACCAGCATACCAAGAAGTGAACATACATTGCAGTATGAATTTCCGCTCCTGAATATAAGATGGACTCCCAATGAAACAGTTAAATGTATTTTGACAATCATATGCTGGACTCGTACCTACGATGTCATAACAGCACGATGGACTTTTGACTATTTTTGAAGGACTATACTAAAGTAACAATATAGAGAAAAGCAGTGGGAGTCAGGGGGTGGGTAGGGTGAAAGAGGAAATTCCTGAGCCCAAGACGCTGTATCAGGAAAAATTGAAACAAACAAATAAATAATAAACAAATAAAGGTTATGCCCTTCTCTGCACACACTACAAAGACTGCGATTTTTTTTAAATCTAGACATGACAATCACAACCTCTGGAGTCATTATGATCATTCTTGCGTCTTTTTCTGACAGTTCTAATTCCCAACATGCGATCTATTTGCTTAATCATTGTAATTGAAGATTTAGTTTTATTGATAGCTAGAGAAATAGGATAGCCATCTATTTTATATGAGAGGAATCTCATTTACTTCCTTTCATGCAACCAATCTAGATTTGAAATCTTGAAGTTTCGCATAGCATCCACTCATAGCCTGTTCATGATGGCTATAGTTCTGGGTCACCATTCCTTGAGTCTGTTTCTGTGTAAGTCTTTTAATAGTTGGAGTGAGCCAGCTTCACACTGCCTAGTTTGGACAATCCCCTGACATCTTAGTCTTTCTGAATGGAGATTTTCCTTGAAAGTCAATACTGAGCTTCTCTTTGGATTCATACTTTCTCTTTACATGTTGGGTAATTTCTCACCATCTTGCACATGTTGGAAAACAGATTATGCATTTATGAATTAAGGGGTTTGCACAGCCCCTCTTTTATGTTGGATAATTTTGTTATGACTCGAACACTTCACTGATAGCACCATCTTGACAATTAAAATTTTCTGGTGACGAATGCTCACTCAGGAAGAGTAAAGGACCCTTAGAGATGGCCTGGAAGGATCTCAAACACAGGAGTGCAGTGGCGTTGGATCCTGGTGCCCACCACCCCGTCCCAGGCAGTAGGGCCACGAAGAATCCTGTAGTACTTCACTATTTATAAGCACTATAAGGGGTTTCATCTCAAAGGTATGATTGACTAAATCATTGGTCACTGATTGAACTTAATTTCCAGCTTCCTCATCTTCCCGGAGATCAGTAAATGAAACTGAAATTCCTAACCTGGTTCCTAGGGCAAGGACAGTTCCTCTGTAAAATCTACTGAAGAGCCCAGGTGAGCCACCTCGTTAGCATAAACTCTGGCATGTCTGAAAAATATTCATTACGAGTAATGAGATAAATTCTTATGCTTCCGGAAATAAGAGTTACTATAATATGAAGAATAAAGACAATCATCATTGTTTCTGACACTGCTCAGTGCCTAACATTCAGCTCTGTCAGTATGTACATATTCTTTATTCCTTTATCGCTACTTAACATAACTTTGTCATAGGCTGTAAAGACAGTTAATTTTAGAGAAAAACCCTTAGCAGAAGTAGGAAAATTATAAACATGCGATGTTCAGACAATGAAATGGATGCACATCAGTATAGAAAAGGATAGATGCAAGTAAGAAGCTCCTATAACACAAATGATCAGAGTGGAAAAACCACATTATACGTATTTCAGGTAAGTCCTTGCCATGGGCAAATAAATTCAAGGGGTTGTTATCCGAATGTATTAGCAACATATCTGGATTGGTATGGAAATTCATTGGAATTATTCATTTCTTCGTGAATACTTCGTTTATACAGCCTCAAAGAAAAAGGATTTAATTTTAAAATGGAATGAGTTTAGTTTCTTTGATTTTTTTTTTTCCTGGTAAGAGCAGCTGTTCTTATGTATTTGCCTATTTCCCAAATGCCCCGTTGCAGGACTCCAGAGAACTTGCTCAGTGAATCCAATAAGAATTACATAATTGAGAAACTCAAACCATTCTCATTTTAAGTCTTTACAAGTCACAATGAAGGAATATCAATATTTCACCATCAAATATACATGACATGGAAGAGTGAGGAAAAGTTCACGTGGGGAGCCAACGGCCTGGGTCATTATTCTTGGACCCATCACTGGTATAATTTGTGGTTGTTTGACAACCACTTAAACTTTATGAATTCGAATTTCCTCAAATAGACAGAATCAAATCACATCTTTCTAGGATTAAGGCTTAATATTTTGTGATAGACTATTGGCTTCAAATTACGAGATGAGGATCTGATATAATTTCAAACACCAGGTAGCCTTTCCTTACACGTAATAAACAGTGCTTCAAATCCAGTGATGACTTGAAAATACTGAAATGCTGATTCTTGAAAGGATTTTAAAGACAATCTTCTCATTTTTGCTGATTGCCTGCCCTTCAGAAGATAAATATAACTTTAAGACGTGAGCTCAGTAGCATACCCCCACTATAGCCCCTTTATTTCCCTATTCTAAGTTTCTTTCAGTAGTTCTCAAATCTTCTAGAAATCACTTATTGCATCAAGGTATTGTAGTGTTAGCAGGTTTGTCCTCTGTCTCCTCTACTTGTGATACCGCCCTGTTAATGGTCTGGGAAAGTAGCAGAGGCATTGAGCCCTGCACTCATGTTGGAACTCTGGAACAAGCTTCTGACTCTCAGCTTCAGACATGCTCAACTCTGGCCATTTCAGCCATTGGGAGAATGGTCTGGTGGATGGATGCCTTCTCTCTGTCTCTCCCAATTTCTCTCTGCCTCAGTAACTCTTTGAAGGAAAATAAATAAAATCCTTAAACATAGAAACCAATGTAAATCAGATTTGTTTTTAGTGAGGAAATAATTCTAGCAATATCATACATAACAGAACTTGCTCAGGAGATTCTAGAGCCATACCACATTGGTCAATGTATTCCATCAAGGGCTGGTGGGTAGACTTTCAGAGTGAATGGAGAATCGTGGAATTACAATGTAAGATTTATACACTTAAGAGCCTATTCATATAACAAGACTTTTACTTCACAGGCAGCCCATGGAATGCTCCATGCACCGCACAGTGTAATACAACCCTGGGATATCTTTTTGAAGCCCGAACACAACAGCAGTCTACAATACAAGAGGTGGAGATGCCAGAATAGTTTCACCACAGTATGGAGAAAATCACAAAAAGATCAACAGTGGGAATGCTGTTATGATTTTATTCCCACAGACAATGGTAGCCACCATCTGACTGCGATCCTGGGGAGAACATCAGTTCATACCATCACTAAGAAAATGAGGAACTAAGTGAAGAAAAAGCATGTTGAAAAGAATGGTGCTGCTTGGGTTTTCAAGACCAGGTTTAACAAGAACAGACTAAACAGCTCTTCTATCTCATGAATGGTTTTGAAATGATGAAGGCCAGATATTCTTCCTAACTCACAGCGTTAAGGTGCGCAAAAGTAACAGACTTGGGGAGAGGTGCAAGTAGCAAATAGCTTGCCTTGGTCTTTAAGGACCTGGAGTGATGGCCCATAATCCCTGTTTGCCCTCGTTTCATCTAGAAGGACACTGAATACAAGATTTCAGACTTATGTAATGGCAAGTGTGAAATCAACTGATACGATGTAAAATTTCAAACCTTCAGCCGGCTTTCATATCTGAACCATTTCACAGAGGGCCACCTCCTATTGTTTAAAAGTGATTCTGCATATTAATGTTTAGTATGGTGGTGAAGATTCCTCTTAGGTCTGTCCCATCCTGTACCTGAACTGCTGGATTCTAGCTCTGAGTTCACTTCAGTTCTAGCTCCCTGAGAAGGCATACATGAGGAGCCAGGAATGGAAAGCTCCAGGCTGCTTCTATTCCAATGACATGAGAGACTCAGGTTGAGTTCCTGGCTAGTTTTTCCTGCCTGTTGCATTTGGGGAATAAACACACAAGATGGGAGTTATGGCTTACCTCCCTTCCAAATAAATTAAATAAACACATTTTACAATAAATAAAAGAAAAAAGAGAATCTTTCTATGTAAAAAAGTGAATAAATATATAGAAATGTGATAATGAATTCTGTGGTAATAGTGGGGCACTCTGAATCCCACACGGCCAAGCACAGGGGAAATGGGAAAACAGATTGTTATGGATTTGGAAAGCAGGATATGAGCTGAAATGTCATCCTAATGTCTTCATTAGAATTAGTTTTATGGAAGCCATGCGATCAAGACAACACTGTCCCATAGTGACTCTATGTCACTATGAGTTCATTTGTATACAACAGTGGCTCCCAAAAGGTGATACTCATTAAAATCACCCTAGGAGCTTCTAAAAATCCTGATATTCAGGGTATACCCCAGAGATGACATTGTCTACACAATAGAACTGTCCAAATTTCCCAATTCTTGAGAGCACACTGAACTTCCTCAACACCTTGTAAACCTTCATATTAGTTCTTAGACCTGTAGTGAAAGAGCCACAAACAGTAAGGTCAAAAGCTGTGACCCCAGGGACTGTGGATTATTCGTACAGGATTTGGCAGCAGCCCTGGGTGAGCTCACCATAGGGCTTAAATACCTGATTTACCAGCTGGCAACCCTGACAGCATTTTTTGGCAAAGTCTGCTGACCTTGTACCCACCGGTCCCTCCTTACAAAGCTAAACAGAGTAGTAGAACAGATAGGAAATGACTTACTCAAGAGGTCTTCCTGGAAACAAAATTCTGGTGGTCCAAGATGGACCCATGTTCACCTTAAGTTGACCACTGTGCCCATTGCCAGGTGATGCCATTTTGTGCTATGCTTGTGTAGATCTCAGAACTAAGGTTAGCATTTCTTCCCATGGTTTCCAACTTCCAGTGTGTCAACTCGATGAAACTGCTCTGGGGCCATCTCTTTCATGAGGACAAGCAGAATGATTTTCCATAAACTGAAATCTTTGACTACAATATGGTCATTTGGACTTTTCACGTTAGTGAATCCACAAATACAGAACAGTTACTAAAGTCTGAAGGGAAGTCAACGTTGAATAACATGAAGTATGAAGGCTGCTGCTACATCATGGGGCCAGGCAAGAGTATATTGGAAACCGCAGATTATCCACTAACAGGACAATAAGCATTGGATATCCTGTGATAATCTAATGAAAGCAGTAGCAGCAATCCTAACAAGCATAAGAAAAGGAAGTCCTTGGTCCCTCCATGGTTTGAGTATGGCTCACTCCACATACACACACACAATACAACTCAAACCCAGATAAAAACTGAATGACATAAGAAATCAGAGTGGAGGAGGGACAAACCCAGGTAAGTTACCAGTTTTAGCTCAAAGTATTGCAGCTTATTCCTTCAAGCTTTCATAAAGGTTCAATGTGGCCACCACAGCAAGACTCAGTGACTTAGTGATAAGCACCAGATATCCAAACCCTTTAAGGGATGGGGCCAATGGTTTATTGAAGTCATCGCTGGGGGAACTGGCTTTGCTTAACTTGGCAGAGATTGGTCATAACATCACTGACTTGGCACTCGCAAGTGCGAATCCTGGAAGCATGGGGATCTCGATTCATTGCAGGGTTCTTGATAGAAGGGGACAGTGATAGACACCCTCCACCCCAACCTTCAGCCACACATTCTGCCAGAAGTTGTTATACCTAAAAATATAATGATTTGTTTTTAAGGTAGAGTTAACTATTATTCAGTTACGATGAGGGCAACAACAGATTAAGAGCTGACTTGTATGAATTAAGCAATATGTTGCTCACGGTTCCTTTATGTTTTTGTTTGTTTGTTTCTGCCACTGAGCCTTGTGCCAGGCCCTTCCCTTTTCCTAAAGAGGAAGAAGCAGTACTATAAAAGGCAAAAAGAAGGAACATAATGAAATGAATCCAATCTTTTCTCAGACATTTCCCTCAACATCAAGAACCAGTGAAATTGCTTGGATTTTTGATTTTTTTTTTTTGAGCATATGAGAATGTTCTTTGATTTTTGATTCTCCTTCCTCAAAATCCTCCTATGAGACTATTTCTAGGAAAGGCAATCCACCCTACTGTTACACAAAGACAGGGACATTGAGAAGCCAACTCTCCCATTCCTCCCAAATCCTGGCTTTGTTTTACATCTTCATTGCAAGCATGTTTCCAGAGAGATGCTTTCTGCAGAATAGGATGACTAAAAAAACAAAACAGATTGAATGAGCAAACCACCTTGGGTGTCACTCTTTTTAATTAAATGATGGTTTATAATAATACATTAAATATTTTATTAACACCATAAAGTCATGTCAAAAGAGATTTGTAAATTCCCTAATTTCGATAGCTATACATTGCATTTATGTTTTCAAAATGTCACATGGTTAATTCGTGGAGATATAAAAGTACTGTCAAGTATCTTTTTTAAGAGAATTAGATGGAAATTCGTGGGATAAGGATACGTGGAAAAGATCTGCAGTAGATTGAAGACCCTGAGCTTTTGGAATGAAAAATTCTTCAACACAAGTTAGAAATTCTCATCTCTCTGAGATTTCCCTGTGTGCTTCCTGGGCATCTTAATAAATGAGATAATCTTCAAAAAATTGAGATACTGTAATGCAGAAAGCGACTGATGACCCGAAGACTGGTCTTCCGGTGGCCTCCGTAGGAGCTCGAAGGTTGGGATGAACTGGCAATCCATGATGATGCAGTAACGTTGCTGTTATTTGATGATTCAGCTTGCGTCTTTGCAAATATATATATTCATTAATATTCGCGAAATGCTTCATATGTTAATCGCACAATAAACCTGAACTTTCAATCGGACTTTTGTAGATCACTTGTCAGAATCCATCGTGCAGAGCACACAAAATCAGATTTTATTTTTTTGTTCTGACTGTCTTTTTTCCCCTTTCCATAGCAATTGGCTTTGCTCTCTACTGTAAAGCAGCTGTTGCAAATGAAAGTTAATCACAAGTTCTCTTTTGATCTGTAACGTTAAAATATGTATATTTGTATTTGAAAGGTTTACTCTCCAAATGTCTGCAATGGCCAGACCTGAGTTGATCTGAAGCTGGAAGCCAGAAGCTTCTTCTGAGTCTCCCATAGGGATGTAGCTTCCCAAGGCCATCCTCCACTGTTTTCCCAGGCCAGAGGCAGAGAGCTGGATGGGAAGTGGAGCATCTGAGACACAACCAGAACCTACACAGAAGGTTGTCATTGCAGATGAACAATTAGCCCCATTTGTTCTCATTTACATTGTACCTTAAAAGATAATCAAGAAATTTGAGAGAACAGTGAATGGAGGATAAGAATATAAACATGTACAATACATTCCAATGCAATAAAGGCACAAGAGAAAATACACAGACCTCAAAGAGCATTTATACTTATTTTTCATCAAGGCTGTAATTTGATAGATCTGCAAAATGAAACAGAGATATGGATATGGTGCATCTCTTCCTCTTGTGTTTGGCAGGGAAGAATGCCAAACGGGTTAGTAACTAGAAACGAAGTGAGAGTGAATAAGAATTGGAAAGATGGAAAACTCTTTGCAGCATACTTGGGCTACAAACTTCTTAAGCCTTGGTCTCTGCTAAAAACTTGTGGTGTCCTGCATTAAGAATGAACCATGATTTGTCATTTAGTGGCAATAGCACCAACATGTGGGAGAGAGAGTGAGAAAGAGAGAACATGTGTAAACAAGTGAACCATCTAGGGTTCTATTTCTGCAAAGAGTCTGTTGCCAGAAATATTGGCAAAATCTTCACTTCTTGATAGGTCGAAGCAGAAGAAAGAAAACATTTTTCTACCACAGTCTATATTGCTGTCAGATGGCAACACATCAAATTGTTTGAAAAATCCACATCCTGCCATGTGAGTATTTTTCAAAGCTAACTATTCATAAAACTTTGACATATCATTACTGTAACTGTCAACAGACACAGATAGGATCACATGAAATTCCATTTTAGAGGAGACAAGAAACCACAAGACTGCACTGGGAATTTTTAGAAAACTAGCACTCAAAACAAGAAAATATTCGGATTGATCTAAATGTGGAACAATACAATTAAAAGGAAATGTTCCAAAACAAAAAAAAAATCTGGGAAGCACCACAGTGATTCAAGAAGTGTCATTAATCAGCAGAGATTCCCATTCCTTTATTCACTAAACTTGCCAAATCATATATTTTACATATCGCCATACAAGACAAAATTTATTTGTAAAGTTTTCCATTTATATAAACCATGATTCTATTAATCTTGGCTCAGAATAGTACTATACACAGCATTTGAGAATATGAACATCTTGCCCAATTTTTAAAATCTGTATTAACGTAGAGATCTTATTACTTGCTGTTAGATACATTCAGATACATACAGATACATTAGGTACATACAGTTTAATTTGGAGAGGAGCATAATTTATAGAACTAGATTTCCTCCGGTTACTCTCTAATTAGTGATTAAAAGGTGTTTTTATCAAATTTAAGAAATTTTTTTTTTAAATGCCGTCATAGCTGTGAAAGCAATTTTGTCAAATCCTTAAAAAGAACTTTGTGATTTTACTTTGGAGCAAATGTCATTCTGATAGTGGTCTATGTATCACTGCAATTTGGAACCATCGCCCCTGGAATTATTCTGTGACAGCGAAGGAACTCAGGCTTTGAATAGGTTATTTCATGCTCAGTATACTCACCTGGGTCAGTTCCAATTTCTGCCAAGTAGAGGAAACTTTCAGAAAAATTTGCGTAGGTTCCGGAGACAAACAGTTCCTCACTTAAACCTGTTCCAGTTCTTATTGGTTCCAGGGGCAAGTTTTCTGCATCCATTTCTTTTCCTTTTTAACTTGCTACTTATTTAGAAAAAAGTCACTCAAATTACAGCAGGTGTCACCTGGTTCCTATGAGAAACCCTGAATGAGAAAGAATGGGAATTCTCTGTGGGTTCCCCGCGTGAGCGATAGAAGCGCAAGTTCTTGAGCCATTCATTTTGCTGTGTTCCCAGCTGCGTTCACAGGGAGCAGGACTCCGATCAGCATCCATTGGGAAGCCTGCGTCACAGGTGGATGCTTAATCTACTCAATCACCTCGTCAGTGCTTGTCAATTTATCTTGTCAGTGACTTGTCATCACAGAAATAAAATGCAAGATACTGTCTCATGAATCTTTAGGATTTATAATCAAGTTCTATTAAAATAAAGGTTTCCTTCAAAAAGCCTTTATTTCACCTTCAGTTTTGAAAGGTGATGTTTCTGAATACCACGATCTCTCCCAAGAAGCAGGTCTCTCTGGTCCACGGTGCCGTGAGCAGATTGGGCTTTCATGTTCAAGTTCTTCTTTCTGTGGTTTTGCATGGTAATTCACTTCTTCTTGGTGTGGTTTCCTTGCTGTGGATTCATCTCAGGGACGGTTGGACATCCCTGCCCTGAGCGCTTCCCATTTTTCACCATGTCTGAACACCTGGGCCGTCGTTTCCTGGAGGATCTATTTTTCCATGCTCTTCTCTGCCCACAGTCTGACTTACACTTTCTATACCTCCTGAGCACAAGGACCGCTGCTTGCCCCTTGACTCCGAATCCTCTCTGCTCCGTCCTTTCAGCAGGGCCTCATATGTCACTTGTCTCATGAAGTGTTTTACCCATTTCTCTTGAAATTTTTCTCATTTTCAGAATTTCTATTTGAGTCATTTTTGTATTTGATTTTTCTACCTTGTGATACAGATTTTCAACATGTTTATATGGTTGTGAGTTACGGTTAATGCATATTGGTTAAAACTCATAAATTTTAAAATTAAAATAACGCATTTTATTTTATGAAATATTTAGGAATAATAACAAGAGAATACTAATTTGTATCACTTCTGGGCCTTTTGGCTAAGATAAAGTGTACTACAGAATACTAAATTTTGGTTATTAGTAATACTGTTCACAGTGTAAATAACAATGTTAGCAGTGTTTTTATGCTTTCTATATTTTTTGTATAGTATAGGCTTGGGAAAGTTATTAACCAAATTGAGAATAACAAAGTATGGAACAGAGAAAGCTATAGATATCAGAATAAACAGTGTTTTTTTTTTTTGCAACTTTGAGTTATTGATTGTCAGAGAGACAGAGAGATAAAGATTATATATCCACTAGTTTTCCCCCAGATGACACTAATGACAAAATGAACTAAGCCAAATCCCCGAGTCCAGTGCTCCATGTAGACATCCCACATGGGCAGGAAGGACCCAAGGACTTGGGACATCCTCTGCTACTTTCTCAGACACAATAACAGAGAGCTAAATCAATGTGAAGCAGCTGCTTCCCATCCTGCTCTCTGCTTGTGGCCGGGGAAAGCAGTAGGAATCGCCCAACCCTTGAGCCACTGCATCCAGTGAGAAGCTACTGGCTCCTGACTTTGGATTGACTCAGTTACGGCTGTTGTGACCATCTGGGGAGCGAAATAGCAGGTGGAAGATCTTTCTCTCTCTTTCTTTCCTTCTCTTTGTACATCTGCCTTTCCAATGAAAATAAGCATCTCTTTAAAAACAATGTTGTCAAATCCTCTTATAGACTGATAATGAAGGAAAAGGCTGATATTTCTTTAGTTACTCAACTAAAGTGATACTTCTGTTTCACCATAACTGTATTCCCTAATTGTGTAATATGGAGAAGTCGATTTCAGACAATCACTAATTATTTAAATAATTTGGGCATATGGAATAAACTTATAAAATATTTTTTAAAAAGTGGAGTAGCTGGGACACAAACTGCTGCTCAGATGTGGGATGCCAGCTTCACAGGAAGTGGTTAAATGTGAGTGCTGCACCACTGGCTTGGAATCCACTCTTTAAGCATAGATAATCAGAATATTTGCCAAATCTAGCTACACATTCTTTAAGCTGAAAAGGCAATGTCATGTCAATATCATTGACAAATATTTGAGGCTCATCCTCCACTAAAAGCAAAGAGATTTCTTAAGAATAAAAACTAATTTTGGAGATGGGATGAGTAAAATGCAAGCTATTTCTAAGCCATCACATTGAGACAGATATTCAAGATACGTCAAAAGATGATGAATAATAAAGCTATGCCAAAACATATAAAATACACCTCCAGCGGAATCCTACTGATAAGATCTCACAGTTTTACTCTCAAAATAAATACTAGCAAATTCCAGTGCTAGCAATGGATAACAGATGGTTTTAGCTAGGAAAGTGGCTACCAATCAATGAGGGAGGACACTCCCTAACTGGCAATACTTTTTGATTAATTTGCATAAGGATGGTTAATACTGACGTTCAAGAGTAAGTGAGCTGGCTACAAAACAGCATTCATTACAACCACAGAATAAAACTCCACAGAGGAACAGATATCAATAAGTGAATAAATCAATGTTTGCGTTGACACTAGAAGTGCCACTAAATTAGAAGTAATGATGGCATAGGAAATTACCAAGGACTGCTCAGTCTAGCAAGACAATATTTAAGAAAGAATAGTTCGGATCATTTTACAAAATAATTATCACGATGCAAAATAAGATCATTTCGTAGTAGAGTGGTCTCATGGAGGCCAAGCTAACCGTTCAATGGTAACATCTCCAATATTGAAATAAAATGGCATAACATGCCCCCTCTTGGGTTGTACTGAGAAACGCAAGTTCTTAATTTTAAGAATAAAAAGAGGGATGGTATGATGATTGAATTGGCTAATCCTCCACTTCCAAGCGCCTAAAATCCATTATGGGTGCCGGTTCACGTCCCGGCTATTGCATTTTCCATCCATTCCCCTGCTTCTGGCCTGGGAAAGCAATGGAGGGCGGCCCAGAGCCTTGGAACCCTGCACCCTCATTGTAGATCTAGAAGAAGCTCCTGGCATTGGATCAGCTCGACTCTGGTCACAGTGACCTATAGAGAGTGTAACAGCAGATGGATGATCCTGTCTGTATCTCCTTCTTTTTTAGATCTGCCTTTCCAATAAAATATTTAAAAAAAAAAATGTAGCCAACAGGACCATTTCATCAAAAACTGTTTGGCAGGGACAGTGATGAAAAGCCAACGCTTCAGGTCACAATCAGGCTATCTGATTGAGGAATAAGTGATAGAACCCTCAATGGTCGGTGTCCTGTCTGTGTCATAAGCTTCACAGACTTGAACTGATACGCCAGGAAGCAAGAGCCTACAGCCGGCAGGCATTAGCCTGTCTCTACTGTAAGTGCTACCGGTTGTACGTCCTGCAGTTCATTTTACTTTCATTTTGTTTTTGTACTTGCAGGCATGATTACAGGCAGTTAGAGAACTTGCTGGAAAATCATAGTATTTGAAGAAACCGGATGTTACCTTAAATATGACTCTTGGCGACATGCTGACGGCCTTGTGCGATGAGTATGTGCCAACAATTGTGTCTGTCCAGCTGCCAAGGCCATTTCGATGCTTAGTGAAACTTCCAGTTAGCAGAGAGGTTTTAGGAGACAATGGGAAGTGGGCAAATCCCATAGGCCTGGGTGACCTTCACCTGCTGCACCTGTGTTGTTTTTGAACAAATACACAATGTAGGTAGTAATATACTCATGTTTTGATTTGATTGATAAAAAGACAAGCACTACTACAGTTCAGTTAGATAAGTCAAACTTTTTGCCCTTCTCTGGTGAGACAAGCAAATGAGGAGATGCATTTCCTGGCCAGCTTTACTGCATTTAAAATTTTTTTTCCATTAGCATAAAAATAAGTTTAGACTATAAATTCTTTTGAACATGCAGATCTGTAAGAAAAACAGAAATATTAGGCAAGCGATTGTGCAAATAAGCTCACACTGTACTTCAGAATAGAACATGTTCGTAAAGAGAGAAATAATGCCTTTTAATAGCACCCTCCCTTTTTTTTTTTTTTGGCAGTCATTTCATCTCTGAGAGTCAATGACCATGTTTGACGACCAGCCAGATGGCAGCGTTCTCTAGCCCTGGTGCCAAGGCACATGACAGGAGCTGCAATTCACCTTCCGTGGTGAAGCTGGCCACTGAAGCCCGCCACAGCTGCGGGCGAGCCGGGCTGCTGCCGGGAGGTGCAAGCGCTCTTGGTTCCCTCCCAATTTGGATACAGCAGGTAAGAGGCTGAATCAGTACCCAGCAATTACGGAGTTGGCATGCACTGCACTGTTTACTCACAGTAATATTCCTACTGGACTTTATTAAAACACCATCTGTTGTCAGGGCAGACAAAGAATCCGAACAGAAGCACGTAGCAAGACACGGAGAGGAGCAGGAAAGGAGAGGCTGGCTCTGTGTTGTGGAGCTTTGCTGCAGAACCAGGCTGCCCTTCCAAGAGGCCCTGCTTGGTCTCGGGAGTTACCCTTTAACTCAACATACCTACTCTCCTGCACTGCTGTGTGTTAGTATCCACGGCCAGATTGGCAGAAAACCATTTGCACTCCAAATGAAGTTAGCTGTGCAGGAGCCAGGCTGGAATGAAAGGCAGCTAGCACATGCGTGAGTGTAGAACCCAAAAGCCTGAGCATTTCTATAAATTAAAACCAGAATTATGGAGGGGCAAGTCATCCCAAATAACAAAGCCCAGACTAAACTTTTGAGTTAATGTTTGGAATGCAGGCTGAGTAATAAAGGGTATCTGCCAATAATAATTCCTTCTGTTACAAGGAGAAGTGATTGTTTTGTTCCAATCAGCTGTTTTCTCTCCCCTTTTTTTTTTTAAATCCTGTGCATGGAGATCAGATTATTTCTAATACACAGCTGGGTTCTACAAATGGTCAAGTGTAAATTTTTCTTAGACTCGCACATAATCCAGGTGAAATTCATTGGAATTCTTCATCAGATAATATACTACTAAGATGTGCTACAAGTCACTAAATATGCAAATACGAATACAACAGCATAAACACTCCGATATGCCATTTTGATTCTATAAGAAGACATCTGTCTGTTTGGAAGTTTAGTGTAAAGCAAAAGCAAAGACAAAATCAAGGCAAAGCTTACAATGTGTGGGCAAACAAGCTATGATTCATGCAGTGAAATGAAAACTGTGGGAAAAAAATTAATCCAAAACAAGCCCTGAATGCTTTTAGTGAAAAGGAGTTGGCACATTTAAAACATGGATTCAAATATTGTATCGAGGGTAACTTGGGAGCATAGTAAAGAAGCAAAGGGTAGCTAGCGTGCGATGTCATTGTCTGCTTTTCCATATCCGCAGACCCCGATACTCTTGCCAGGAGATGAGCAGTCATTTTAATTTGCAGAATTGCCATTTACCACTTTGCAAGCCATATCAATATTTACAGAGAATTCAGCGAATGAATGAAAAGAAACAGCTGCAACTCCTTCCACCTCATTGCCCAGCTCATCTCTAAGTCTCCTCCTTTGTACTGTCTTGTCTAGAGTCATTGCATTGTGTAATGGATTGTGTTGGCAGCATGGGATTCACTGATGCCTGTTTGTTAAGCACGTCATAATTCCTGCTAGGAATTTTCCCTATGCTAATTGTTTTGCAGGGAATATTCTGCTTGATGGTGTTCTGCTTTTATACTTTCCACAGCCTTCAAAGTGCATGAATATCCCAATTCTGTATTTTCCCTGATATGACATTTAACATAACTCTAAACCTATTCTTAATACCATGACATGTACTTACCGATGCTATGTTGCTGTTTGATTGTGCCATTACAGCATTGCTTACTGTAAAAAAAAAAAAAGTAGAACTGATTTTGTTGTTGTTTTCAGGGAACTTGAAATTCAGATGGGGAGGTAACATATATCCTGAAATGACAGATTTTCGCCCAGTTTTATGGGATGAATATCAATAAATGAGAGCTAGCAGAAGAGCAAGAAGCGATCCGGAAGAAGCTGGAAGAAAATCTGGCTTGCTTACTTCCTGAAGGATGGACAGATGATGCTCAGATGAAAGAGAAAGAAATGAAAGCGCAAAGTCAAAGAGGAGTCTTCCGGGAGCCTGAAACCGGGTTCTCGGTCCAAAGCAACTAAACCAATGATGACTTTCTGAGTAGCACACCTGCAGCAGGACCCACGGCTTCTGCACCCTGCCATGGAGGCCCATCTTCCAGAGAGCACAGTGAAGATTTTTGTGAAGCAAAGCACAATCCGTACTCTTTGCAAACAGCTTGAAGTTCAATCCAATGTTTATGCGCACCATGGACAATAAGGCAGACTCTGTGTACCTGTGAAGGCCAAACGTGACCAAGAAAGGAAGAATGGATGAACTGAACGTGACAACTGAAAAAGAGAAATAATGAAAATGTGTGGCAGAGGCTCATTATCCTCACCCTACATCTATCCTTGCCACGAGGGAAAAAGTTTCAGGTTTTCTCTCAGCTTTGGAACACACCAAAGGCAGGTGTGTATTGGATGATGACTACTAAAGGGCTAGAGCAAGTGAGCGCCACATCCAGGGCAGCAAGGCATGGATGCTCACCTAAGCGTGGAAGGAAAAATTCACGGTCCAGTTCAAAGTAAAATAACTGTCCCTTTGATAGGCCAAAGAATGTGAGGAAGCCGTACATGGAATGAGGCCTAACAAGTTCAGAAGCCAAAGGGGTAAAATAAGTTAAGAGTTAGGTTACAGGACCTAGTGAGGTAGCCTAGCAGCTAAAGACCTTGTCTTGCACGTGCCAGGATCCTGTAAGGGTGCCAGAACCTGGCAGCCCTGCTTCCCATCCAGCTCCCTGCTTGTGGTCTGGGAAAGCAGTAGAATATGGCCAGCCTTGGGACCCTGCACCCGCACGGGAAGTCAACAGACAGAAGATCTTCCTCTCCGTCTCCCCTCCTCTCTGTATAAATGACTTTCCAATAAAAAAAAGAGAGAGAGTGAGAGTATAAAGGAGACAGGTGAATATGAGACTATGCCCAAAAAAGTCTTTGTAAAAATGAAGATAAAGTGTAAATTTAAGAGGGCAGACTTTGTATTTCTGCAGGTTAAACTTCTGCCTGAGATTCCCATATCACAGCACCTAGAGTCCCAGATTCTCTTTCTACTGTCCCACTTCCTGGCAATGCTTTGGGGAGCCAACAGATGATGGCCAAATACTTGGTTTCCAGCAAGGAGTGTGGGAGATATGGATGAAGCTCTGAGCTCCTACCTTCCCGGCTGTTCTGGGTAAATGGTGAGTGAATTTCTAGATTCTCCTCTCTCTCTCTTTTTCTTTCTCTCTCTCTCTCTCTCTCTCACCTTTCAAGTAAATAAAGACACATTTTTTTAAGATAGGCTTACATTGATGCAAAAATATTGAAATGCCTATATTTTTATCATACTTATTTTCTTTGTATTTAAAAGACCCTCTTTTAACTAAGGATATAGGCCATGGTTGTTTTGGGTTTTTTTCTTTAAACCCTGGCTTTCTTCAGTGCTAAGCAGGTGCCCAAGCATGAGAAGAAATTCTTCATGGAAAATCCTGGATGCACTTCAAAAAGTTACACACAAACAGAAGCTTCCTTTTATTCCTTTTCCATGAACATTTAAAGTGACCTTATGAAGGTAGTTAGGTAGTTAGTTAGTCCTGTCATGTAATAGAAGCCAAAAAATATGGGGAGAGCATGAGAATTTTTAAGGGAAATGGAATGAGGAAATGGGCGGGCGATTACACCTGTAGTTATTGTTCTATAGCCCTCTGCATGGGTTTGAGCCTTCTCCCTGCACACAGCTCTGCGAAGCTCCTCCTACCTGTGCCGAGGGGGTTATTAAAGGCCCCATCACACTGCGCTGATGAAGTCCTGGGAGGATGCTCAAGAATCCTGTATCTAGGGCCCGGCGCGATGGCGCAGTGGTTAAGGTCCTCACCTTGCACCCCCGGGATCCCATATGGGCGCTGGTTCTAATCCCGGAAGCCCCGCTTCCCTTCCAGCTCCCTGCCTGTGGCCCAGGAAAGCAGTCGAGGACAGCCCAAAGCTTTGGGACACTGCACCCGCGTGGGAGACCCGGAAGAGGCTCCTGGCTTCGGATCGGCATAGCATCGGCCGTTGCGCTCACTTGGGGAGTGAATCATCGGACGGAAGATCTTCCTCTCTGTCTCTCCTCTCTGTATATCCGCCTTTCCAATAAAAAATAATAAAAATAAATCTTTAAAAATAAAAAAAAGAATCCTGTATCTAGAAATCACCTACCCACAATTTTTCATTAGAGGGAGGAGGAGAGAAAAAATGAGGGAACCCCTTTTACATTCATGATACATCCAGCCTGAATTCAGCTCCTAAGCAAACCACCTGCTTGGTCAGGTGTAGGAGATTGTGTCTCTTAACTTTTTCAATAAAACTTTGCTAAAAATACCTTCTCATCTGCTTATTCATCTGCCTCATAGTTGGCTACTGACTGAACTAATTCCCTAGGCTTCGAATCAGCTGAAGCACCTTCACATATGGCTATGTATCACTTAACCCCAAAGTATGCATTTTTAATAAAGGTTTAATTCAGTCATGACAGAAATTGATCCCATTTAAAATAAAAGCATCATTGCCTGTCCTTGAAACATGCCCATGTTATATTCTTCCTCAGACCTATGTGACCTATGGGAAAAAAGTTCTGGGTTGCAGCATATGTGTGCAAAAAAACATCTTATTCCTTCCCTACGCTATCCTTCTATCAAGTATAGGAAAATGTGCATCTCCTCTGTGGCTGGTGAATCCGCACACAGAGTGTGGGGTTTGAGCAATCATTCAAGACATGGCTCGCTCCCCCTTTTCTCACTACAAGAACTTTATTTGTAAACTTCAGAATCTAAAGGCAACAATAAAGCAAAATGTAATCATTAAAATGTCTGCAGATTTATGGAAAACAACAATGCAAGCCATCTGGAACATTCCCTCTGAGATATTCTCACCAATCTCAATGATCCCTTTTCTTGCACACATGGGCATACACACACGCACCGCCCTGACATTTTTAGCCTTTGGTCAAAAGAAAACAGAATCCACGAAGGCAACAAGGTTGTCTCTGGCCTCCAACTGTGCTGTTAAACTGTCCAATTAGTGTGGAGATGACAACCACAGGCTGTCACCACCCACACTCTGCTGTCACTGCAGGTTTCACTGGCTCCCTTGAGTGAGAAGTTTTTTTGGAAATAGTAGAGTAAAAAATATCCTAAGGCTTGTGATTATATGACAGAACAGAAAGCAGAGAGAGTCTCCGGGACAACTCTTTTTGTCCCTTTAAATCTTAAGATGCCCCCTCTCCCTCTAGGGCTGCATGCCAGGCTGTGAAGACAGAACTTGCCATTGCACACGTATTTACAACAAGACCGTCACTGGAAGCTTTCCATAGGCACCTCCTTGTTGCATTGAGATGCCAACATTTCAGAAGGCCAGATGCATTCTTACGGCAGACTCTCTTTTCCAATCACAAAAACACATACTCGGGGAAGGGAGTTCCATGGTCTCCCCATAGGCAGACACTGGATAGTAACAGCCACTGCTGATTTGGTCACTGGTGCTAACTTCTGATATGTCAGCACGGGGGCCAATAGGACCAGCAGCAGACTGGTTGTGATAAAGAATGCTTTTTCCAGGAATCCCCCGACTGGATATTTGCTCAGGAGTGAGTAATAGCAGTAGGAGATTGTTTCAGATAGAATCACAAATGTCTTTCACGGACACAGGTATCACAATGCATTTTCTGGCATTGCCAATAGACTGCAGCAGGAAATGTACTGAGGTTGCCTCCCTGCTGAGAGTAAGGGAATATTCTTGCCAATGCGGATGGCAAGAATTTGAATTGTTAAGAATGAGAAGCTATTTCAATGAAGGCAAGACAGTTCCCTAGTGTATTGGACCACTTTGGCTCATGAGGCCAGGTCCCCGACCCTGGCTGGGTCAGAGGGAGGCACACCCCCGAAACTGTAGATGGCTCCCAGGCTTAGGAGGGCAGCTGAGGCTGCAGGCACAGGGCCCGTAGTGGCAGAACCCATACAAAGTGCTGGAGGCAGCTGAGGCTGGCCCCTCTCCATGCACATTCCCTCTTCCTTTTACTATTTCCAAAGGGTGAGACCCTTCAAGCACAGCATATGTGCAAGATAGAATCACGGCAGAATTGAACCACCGGGCATTCATTTTTGCTCTTCTAATAGCAGAATATGAGTGGAAATTGTTTCTGGTTTCATGGAACCAGGAAGTGGAAGAAAAAGAGAAATGCCTTTTCACAAACTTAGCTCGACCCATCGTTTGATAATTAAAAGCAGTGGGAAACTTGAGAGTACGCCCAAGCCATTGTAGTCCGAAGTTACCAAGGAAATAAATTCATGCTGATGATAGTCAAATCAAATCTAAGTATGGTCAACTTGGGATGGAAAATCATATCAGAGGCTATGGAGGACAGACCTGATTTTAAACCCCTAAACACAACTGTTTACTATCTTAGTGACCTGGACTGATTTAGTGTTTCGTTTCTGAGACTTGTTTTTTTTTTAGTTGTAATGAGTCATTTACTTAAGTCCATACATTGTGCTAGAGCAGACATTTGGACTTCAGAAATTCTCTAATTCCCACTTATTTTCAATAAGGTCACTGAAATAGAAAAAAAAATACTGTAATAATTTAAAATTTCCCAATTAACTATGTTTGCATATGGTGAGAGGAAAAAAAGGGGTCATACTGAGCCAGTTACTAAGCAACCACTTTGTTATACCCTAGCTCACCAGGCTGGGCAGAGAACAAAGGAAGACAGAATGCTCGCCTCACTCAGACCCCCTTAGTCGCCATTAAAGGGACACACTGCCAAGACAATGATGTCCAGGATGGCTTTGCCTCTTTAGGACTCTTCTTTCCATGTTACTGTACGACCAGGAACCATGTCTTGAGACAGACCACATGGGCCATCAGGAAATCTGCAAGAATGAATGCACACATGGAAATCTTAGCTAACATCTAAGCTTATGAATGAATTTTTTAAAAATCTTCACTCTTTAAAAATAAGTATCTATTAAATAAAATATTATGTTATTACATATATTTTATATATATATTTATATAAAAACCTGCTATAATAGGAAAGACATTTGTTTACTAAAAAGAAAAACACAAAAACATTCCAGAAACATTCATTCAAAAATTGCGGTTCCAAAGGTTTCATCAGAATATAACGGTCACCCAAAACACAATGATCTTTTTGCTTGATTTTATTTTAAAATTAAATTGTACTCATAATTTTAGGGAAATTAACTATAATTTAAAGATGAAAGTAAATGTGCAACCTACAATAAGTAATCTTTTCTTTGGAAAACCCATAGATTTTTTTGGGGGGGAGGAGGGGACATGAATCTACAGACTAACTAACAGAATTGTCTTTATGGAGCAGGTTCTTGATTGTTATTAGCAAAACCTACCAAAACAAATTTTTAGTGATGATGACCATTTTAAACAAGGTTCCAACGTGGTCCTCAGCCTTAAATCTATTTTCCATGGTTTTGTGGGTCTTTATTAAGAGTTTTCTAGTACCTACAAAAAAACTTTATTTCCATGATTTTAAGAAACTTTATTTTGGTCAATAAAACGCATTTCCATTCTGTACTGAAGCATCGTTTTCCTTTGCACAGGTACATTGCATAGATGTGATGACACAGTCTATGGGAAATTAAAGTGCTATCCCACTAAGGGTTAAAACAAAACGCCCATCTGTGCTTGTCATCTTTTTTCATGTAACAAGAAATAATAACAATCGCATCATCTTGGGAAGCAGCATGCAATGTAGCCAGCATTTTCACCTTGACAACCTTGCTTTCCTAAAACAAAGCATAGTACCCAAAACTCAGTGCTATTCAACGCTGTCTAAAGGAAGTAATTTCACCACCATAGTTAGGCACATGGTGAAGTCTAACAGAAGTTAAGGTGTGTCATTCATTCTGCCTGTGGAATTGGAGATCAACAGAACGGAGTAGGACTGATACTTGAAGTTTTATAGTAGTTTCATTTTTTGGAGTTCCTTTTATTTTTCTCTCTCTCTTTTTTTTCTCCCCAGGGAAAGAATAATACAGGGAGGAGATGTTAGGGGGGAAGGAACACATGACCAAAGTGCCGGTTGTCGCTGTGAGAATGTTTGTACAATACAGGGGGCCTTTAGGGATTCAACAGCAGCCACTGAACTAATTACAGGAAGTTAAACAGCCCCCCTCCTGTACAAATGGCATTTAGCACAGATCTGCTAAGAAGATAAATGCCAAACGCATTTGTTGTCACAGGAGTCAGTGCATGCCATGTTATAAACCTTGGGAAACTGTGAGCACAAACCTGTGTCTGATATTACCTGGATTGGTGCAGCGACACATGTGAGCAGGGGTCTGTCGCACGCGGCATGGCCAACATGCTGAGCCTTTGTAACATCTGTGCCAGAACTTGTGCATCCTTATAAATCACATCCCGGCTCTTGCTGGGGCAGCAAGGAAGACATTTTTGGCATATAAATGCAAATCACCGCATGCCCCCTGGAACAGAATAATAATCGAATTGATTTTCCAGCTATGCACAGTTCTTTGAGAAAGTTTGAGTGTGACGGGTTTCAGTAGGAAGGAGAAACCGGTTTTTACTGGACTATCCCAATTCTATCAAAATAACAACTGATCAGTCTTCTTTACTGTATGTTCCTGAGTAGGAATATAACTCCTAGGAGCGTACTAGTGAGGGCAGAGAGTAACCGGCACATTTCCTGTGAGCATGAGATGGAATTTGTGCGTGTTTTGTCACCGCCCAAATAAAAGGATTTGCTCCATGCTGGCAGAGCTGACATAAATGTTAGGCACATTTCCACCATCCTAATCATTAGATGGGTAAGTGTTTGGCATAGCTCAAAAGAGAAAACAATAAGAAGACATTCTTGATGATGGTCTTGAGAATTGATACTGCTACACTCAGGAAGAAATGTGTCCCGAAAAGCCATACATTTCCTTATAATGCTGTCAACTTTGCAAATATTAATGGTTCTCCTTTTTCTCTTATGTCTCTGTACTTGTACATCCAATTCAATTCATCCTAAAGATGCTTGGATAATTATTTCCAGTTTGTGACGACTGACTTGCCCTCACTCCTAGGATCACTTCATCTATTGGGTAGTCTGGCTGCAGTCATTCCAGCAAACGCTGATTTCATCAGCGCAATCACAGGGGGGCTACGAACCCCTCATCATCCCCCATTGGCAAGTGCAGACTACTCAGTCAACAAGAAACATGGACAGTTGATGCAAAATGACATGGGCTTTCCACAATTTCTTAGACACTCATGAAGATTCTACTTGATTCCTTTTTCAGGAAAAGAGATGTGTTTATTAAAAATCAATGAAACAAAACATTCAATAATTAGAAAAGGAATCTGTGTAGCTGTGATCTAAATATAAGCAATAGAATTAGAACTCTGCCCACAAATCCATATTTTCTGCTTCGCCTTTTAATTGTTCAGAATATTTTATTATTCCTAAAATTCAGTCACCAACATAGGTTAAAATAACATATTTTTTATACATGTCTCAGGATTCTGAAGGCCATTCATTGTGAAACTCAAAATTTATTCATGTTTAATAAGTATCAATGCTTATTTAGGTTTGATGTATGCTTTTTTAAAGATATCTTTATTTTTATTGGAAAGGCAGATATACAGAGAGGAGGAGAGACAGAGAGGAAGATCTTCCATCCTATGATTCACTTTCCAAGTGGCCGCAACTGCCACAGCTGTGCCAATCCAAAGTCAGGAGCCAGCAGCCAGGAGGTTCTTCTGGGTCTACCATGCAAGTTCTGGGTTCCAAGGTTTTGGGCCATCTTCGACTGCCTTCCTAGGCCACAAGCAGGGAGCTGGCTGGGAAGTGGAGCAACATGACATGAACTGGTGCCCATGTGGGATTCCGGCATGTTCAAGGCGAGGAGTTTAACCTCTAAGCTGTCACACCAGGCCCTGGTGAATTCATTTTTAAATATTTTCTCCTGATTATGTCCTTTAATATCTTTAGTATCAGAGGTACTGTATCTATTATCCATGAATTTATTTTTTATATCTATATGTACAAGTACATAAGCATATGTTAGCTTCTTTTACTTCTATTTTAATAAGTAGTAAACATGCTTAAGTACAATTATATTGTTCAATTTGAAAGTTATTTGCTAAGACATTGACCGTGTTCTAGCCCTTCTGTGCACAGATATGAGCGCACGGTGATGTGGCGGGTCAGCAATTACATGTAAGTCGTCATGTGGCACGCTTTACAAACGAGCAGTGAAGCATTCTGCAGAGAAAGATGCTCGTTGTTTACCAGTCATTGCCCAAAGAGCATCTCTTGACAGAGCTTGGAGAGAGAGAGAGAAAGAGATGATAGATAGAATACATACACGTACATATATATATAATATCCATTTATTTGAAAAGCAGAGTTACAGAGGGAGAGACACGGTGAGAAATCTTCCATCTGCTGGTTCACTCATGAGATGGTCACACTGACCATGGAGCAGCAGTTACATGGACCGGCAGCCATATGAGATGCCAACCTTACAGGCAGCAGCTGCACCTGCTACGGCACAATGCCAGCCCAGGTTTAATGTGTGTTCATCTCAAGATATTTCTCTTAGAATGACTTCCGTTGCACATGATTAATATTACAACAATTCCTTTTTCATGATTTCTCATGAGGAAAATTCCAGGAATTTTAACAAGATACAAGTCTTGGTCGACTGAAGCCATGCAGTTGGTACTCTGGGTCCTCTCACACACAGAGTGCTGGAATGCTTTTATTGCAATTGTGGAACAGAAATACCACTTTCTTGAGAGATGCTGTCCTGGGAGTTATTTTTAGTCCTATAGAAACATGTGGTTCACTTTTTGCTTTTTGAAGTCCAGCGGAAGCTCTTCCAAGTCTGCAAGGATTAAAACAGTGTCCTTGAACGGTTCATAGAAAAATAGAATTACATTTGACTTTTTTTTCCTTCTTTTTTTTTTCCCTTCTCAATCTGAGGGGGACTGTACCTAAGGGGAGAATAAATGCAGCAGGAATAAATACGTCCGTAGACAGAAACGGAGAGAAGCATACCCCTGTACTTGGGATGCAATGATGGACTCACGGTGAAGCGACAGGTAAGCCCCTGCATTGTTGGGAGACCCCTCAATGGCAGTGTGACGGACTTCTGAGGGCACTCGGAAGACACCTCGCCAAAGACTGGAAAGGAGAACAGTGGGGAGGGGAGCGGAAACTGTGTCATACAATAAAGAATTTACAAAAAAGAAAAATGCAATTAAAGACTGGGCTTCTTTGGGTACAAAAATGATGTGAAATCCAAATATAATCATTTTCATAATTTGCATTTCCACATACTTTTGGGGATCCTACATATCCACCAATTTCAAAATTTCTGAATGAAAATGTGTTTTTTTTTTCCTAATGCCAATTTCCTGTGAGTGTTTTGAAGAGCCTTCAAGTGACTGAGATTCGTTATTGCCATTTTATAGCATCATGTTACCATGGGAGGGACTGTGCCACCGCCCTGCTAAGATAGTGAGGAGAAGGCTTGGCTCATGGTGCCTCCACAGGTTGGTAGGAGACTTGGGGGTCACGTGAGAATCCTGTCTACCACAGTGCTCATACTCCAGGTTTAGACAGATGGAATAGGAACAAGTTATTACATGTGATGGAAAACAGATAAATCAGAAAATTATATTCTCTTCTCTTCCATGAAATGAAGAGGAAGAGAAGGGATCTTTAATATAGAGTCGCCATAGGTCCCTTTCGTTTTTGGGAAGCATAGCATTCCCTCGGTGAAAAGCTAAGTAACGATATGTTCGACTCTGATGGTTTTTCTTTAATTAAAGACATTGAATGAGTTAAGAGCTGGTATCTTATTAAGAAGTGATTTGTTATTCTTCGCCTTCCATACTCTCGTCTGTAATCTGCTTGATTTTCCTCCTAGGTGGGCATTCTTGTTCAGGTATATCTCCAGGGTAGCTTCTGTAAAATATGGCAGATGTTATAGTAATTAAGGGTGTCTCCAAACTGAAATGCATTCTGCTTCCCTTTCTAATCCTCATTGTGATAATATTTAGACCACAGTCTACTTAGTTTGAAAGCACGACGCGTCTGTCAGCCTCAGGGGGATGCTCTTCAAACAGGTTGTCAGCACTCTGCTATGTCACACAGATAAAGTTGGAGGACCCCAAAGGTTAACTGCTATTTCTGAGGCCTCACGAGTATCCGTAAAGTAACTGATATGGGAATTCAGCTTGAAATGACTCACCTGTGTGCCCACAGCCAACATAGAGGAGGTGAATATTATATAGATTTAAGTTGTGAAGCCCATCTGAAAATAACTGTGGCTGTCATAGGAAACATCCGCTTACCCACTCCCATAGCATTTCTTTGGCAAAGTCAGGCAATGCCACCAATTCTAGTCCTCAATGAATTCTCTGAGTGTGTGGACACAAGCAGGGACACCTGGATGCCTAATATTCCCTGCTGTTATACACGTTGTGCTAATTTCCATTTAGGAAGGTAATTTTGCAAACCCATTCTGGAATAAACTAGATGTTCCAAGTTGATTTCTTCCAAAGACAGCAGGTCCGACGCTGCATTCGGTGAGTACTGCAGTGTCATTCAGGTATCTAACGAGCATCCTTCACAAGGAAATGTGACTTTAAGCCTGTTTTTGCTTATGGACGTGGTAGTCCATTTGCTTGGTAGACTAACACCAAATAAATGTTGTTGGAAGTTACCATTTTCTTATCTCTTTCTGCTGTGGAGCACAAGCTTTTTATTTGACATGTATTTCTGCTTGTCCAAGCCAAGCCAAAGCCAAGTTTCATTGGGCAATGGGCAGATAGATATTTATTTCTGGAATTAGTTTGCTACTGTCTTTACAAAACTTTTCCTCAGTAGTAAGGCTGCTTCTCTCCCTGTCGTTTCCATTGATGGTTTTATGATGTTTATTTTAGTTGGTAGATACCTGTGTTTTGATTATTAAAATTAAAAACAAAAAACTTCTGCATTTTGGTATTCCTTCTGGTAAATTGCTTCAAATCATGTGTAAAGGAATATCTAATATCTTGTGTTTGACCAGCTGTTCACTTCCAGGAAAAATCCCAACAAATTTTGTTATTGTGTCTTAGTTGATTAAGTTTGCTGCAACAAAATATCACCAACTTGATCAAAAGCAGTGAAACTCTGTGGCTTCCAGTTGTTCTAGAAGCTTCAAAGATCCAAGACTTACAGAGTGAGCTGACGCAGATGTAGACGGATCCTTCTCACCGAGTCTTCTCAGCATGGAAGTGGCAAAGCAGCTCTCACAGGTCCTGTTCTCAGGGGAGCCATTGCACTTCTGGGGGTTTCACGTTCATCGCTTAGTCGTCTCCCTAAGCTCCACCTTCTAACACCATCATCTCTGGGTTAGGTTTCAGCAAATGTATTTTGGAACAACACAAACATTTAGAAAATAACCATGACATTCCACATGAGTGCAGTTTATGTTGTGCTGGTCTCCTATAGCCTGCTTCAATCAGAATAACCAAATGAGAACTGCTCCTAGCCCCCTCGTTCCTGGAGCCCAGTTCCCTGTCTATTTTCTGCCGGCTCTGCCCTTTCCCATGGGTCCTTGTGCCGAGCTCCAGGGAGCGTCATCCCTCTCAGAATGTCTCCCAGGATGTTGTTCCTCAGCTCAGCCAGAACCACGCGGTGTAGACTCCCACTCGGCATTTTACTGTTTCATGACTCATGGCATCAGAATAATACTTTCCGGTTACTCTCACAAAATACTCTGTTGAAGGAATCCACATTTCAGTAAGATTTGCAGGTCACTTTTGGGACCAAAGCATTTATACTGAACTGGATTTCTATGGGGCTACCCTGGGATTGTCAGTGTTAGGAAAGAGACTCTTTCAGGGGGAAAGAACACCTCTATGGCAACCCTCAAGTCATAGTAGAGACTGAGAAAGCCATGATAAAAATGTTTGGTGACAGCAGAAATTTTTAGAACCACTCTTACCGATCTCACAGAGAAAAGCTAAATGAGTAACCCAGGAAGCTCAGTTAGCTTGGAGTCTTTTATTTTTATTACTATTAGAACAGATTTTATACATTTCATAGATACAGTCCCAGGAAGAATAGCTTCCTTCATTAAAATGCACCATAAACTCATAGTCAGCTAGGTGGGACAGCGTCACCTCAAACTCCACCGGTTGAGTGAAACCAAAGTGAAGTCTTGGTTCTAATTATGTGTTCTTTTGAAACTTATGGATGAAGAGTCAAAACAATGAAAAGTTCTATTCCAATATAAAGGAAGATGGCATTTCCTGGCAAGTGTATTGCATCTCTCTTCTCCATATGAAGTAAATTCAGGGCAAAAAAAAAAAAGTTTTTTGAATGAACATCTGCAGAAGGCTGTCGTTGCACTTGACTGTTCAAGATATCCCGGAATATTTTCTCCACTTGCCATAAATACTGCACCTTCTCCTTCCTACACACACTTGACATTTGTGTGACGAGTCAGCTTCCTGAAAAGCCTTCACTCTGGCCTCCTGACAAGTCCCCGCTGTCACGCATACTCAGAGCACCTTAGGATACGATCCTGGAGCAAAGTTCTTACCGTCCTTCTGATGACCTTGCACACCAGTGGCACAAGGGTGATTGGTTTCTCATTAAACTGATTTCAAACTCTGAGCATCCAGTCCATATTCAGGTCTTCAGCCTATATCCACTATTAATCACCTGTGTTGTATTTGAGTGCATCACAATTCCTGTTTTTTCCTTCTCTAAGCATGTCTTTCCCTTCCAGCATATTTCAGTACTTTTAAAGACACAATTTTTAAAATGAACCATCTTCTTTCATGATGCCCAGCTCAGTTTGCTTCAACAAGCTTCATTACGTAGAATATGAAGCCTCAATACTTGGTTTCTCCCTAAATATTGATGATTCCCTTTCTTTATAGCAAATGCAGTTTGTATGAAACCACCATGAACACTGGATCCATGATCGTTGAGTCAGTGTCCCTGGGACAGGGTCCTTCAAGCCTCTGGTCACATTTTGTCAAAGAGCCAACACCTAACCTTTCTGTAGCTGTGCTTACATTTAATGTATCAAATTACTATGTATTACAGGCTCATCAATATCGAACTCACAAGCAGGAGGGCTGGATCTCAGGAATCAAAGAAGGTTCTATTGCACCTGTTTTCTCCATGAGAGACACCACAGCCTTCATCAAAGCAAACCAGACAGCCCCCATCAGGAAACTCAGTCTAGGTTTGAAGCAGCACCATTGGACAAGGCCTTACCCAATGGTGAAATGCCCACTTCCTGGTTCAATGCCCAGCTCTGGGCCTTGACCCCAGGTTCCTGCTACTTGGGACCCGAGGAGGCAGCAGTGACGACCCGGGTTATTCGCTCCTGTCACTCGTGTGGAACACCTGGATTTGTTTTCTGGCTCTCAGTTTGGCGCTGGCCACTGGGGATTATTTGGAGTAAGCCTGTGAATAGGAGGGCTTTTTTCTTTCCCTTTTTTCCCTCTTTTTTTTCTTTCTTCCTTCCTTCCTCCCTCCCTTCCTTCCCTTCATTTTCTTCTTTCTTTCCTCCTTTTCTTCCGTCTTTCCTTCCTTCCTTCCTTCCTTCATTTCTTCCTCCTACTATCTCTTTTTTCTACTTCTCCTCTCCTTCTTCCTCATTTTCTTCCTTGTCTTCCTCCTCCCCATTTTCTTCCTCCCTTCCTTCCTTCTCTTCTTCTCCATCTCATCATCAACAACAACAAAACACTATTAAGTAATCTAAAGACCAAAATCACCAAGTAAAGCACACATGCCAGGAACATAGCACAACAGCACATATAAAGAATGCTCACAAGGTAGAAAATCTTCTTGTTAGACCACAGCTGGAAAGTTGTGCAATGAGCAGGTTAAGGGTTTTTTGGTTTGTTCGCTTTTGTTTTTGTTTTTGTTTTCTCTTTGAATAATACCAAAATAAATAAAGTTGAAATAAAGGTGAAAGTTCTGGGTAGGTACTAACTTTGGAGTACAAACAAATTTTAGGGAGTAGATGCGTGGTCAAGTGTAGAATCTTCAAACCAGGAGGACAGACAAGATTTGTATCATGTTCTGAATTTATCTTGCACCCGAACTAAAAATGGACTACGTCCTGTCCATAATAGATGCCTAAATAGTCTCAGAGTTTATTCTGTTATTTTCAAGTTTCTTGACTATTGTTATCTATACCCTTGGCCTAAAATCGCTCCCATAGTTAGTCTTTCTGATACCCATATGAGGTTAATATTGATTAAAAATCAGTAACTGCCTCTCATGCTAGTGCAAACAGCATTATAGACATGCCAGTCTTCTTAAATTCAACATATCTTGGTTAAGCATGATCTACCCTGCCCCCAGCCATGTCCTGGAAACAGAAACTGAAGTTGCATGAAAGAAAGGACAGTCTTTCCTGCTTCTCTTTTCAACCTCAGAATTCTCAAAAATATAGCTAAACCCCAAACCAAACCCCAGTGGGTCAGTAGACTATTCAAAACTATGATCTTAATTACCTCAAATGATCACCAACATAATCATGTTACCAAATGAAATAATAAGAACACTCTCCCATTTTCTCTATGCCTCACTAACAGCACTGCATCCATTTGTTGTATAAACTAGAAGGCAGATCCTGAAATCTACATTAAAAGGAAGATGTGCAGCATCTTGTCATGTGGCTGATCACTTAGCCGATCACCCCCAGCAGCTTCAGAGAGGTTAGATGACACCTTCGCTCACATTTAGCTATGAACAGCTGGATTATAAATACCTGCATTTCTTGCCATCTAAGGTCAGTGCATCTGAAAGTTTCTATTTGCCTCATTAGTAATGAACACCACTGAGAAAGATAGGTTTTCACACTATTTTCATCTATGAAGACATAATTTATTTTTAAAAATAAATCTTTATTGTTTTCATTCTATTTTTTTGATATCGTTTTGTAGGCTCAAGGATTTCCCCTACCCCCTCCCCAATTCCAAATTTCTTTTTTACCATATTTGTTTACAGTGTATTTCTTCTTCAAGTATGTATTTTGAGGAAGAGGAAGCAGAAAATTTGTAAACAGATGACAAACACACTTCAAATATATGTTTGAGTTCATCTAGCTATATATCCATCTTTGCAAATATTAATTATATCAGTTTATGTATCTAAATATCAGTCTATGATATATATATACATATATATATATAAACTTATTTGCCTAAAATTTAGGTTGCATTATCTTTCATACAATGCTTAAGTAACTAATATGTAAACCTGTTTATAAGATTTTTTAGTGATTGACTTTCTTATATCAAGAAATATTACCAGTAATCTATAATGGTGGATTTATAAAATCTCTGCCATTGTTGAACTTAGAGTTATTCCTTTAGTTGTAAAGAATGCTTGACTAGAGTGACCTTATTTGCAATCATAATTTTATCCTCAAGTGCAGATTCCAAAAGCAGCACACACTTGCATTCGCCATTAAGGCCATACAGGAATGCTGGGAACTAGCTTTGTGCAGGTGACAAAGCTTCGAGGAACATTTCCTCAGAAATGAAGGCAGGGACTTGGGTAAGAAATACAGCAGAGGTTATCTTTTTCTTATCTGCACTAACCCAGAGCCCCATGCCAAGTAGACTGGAGTAATTATAATTTCTGTTCTGAGCTTCCTTAATTGGCATTACTCAAATACAGATAATTGAAATTGTAACCTTGTTCACACTCGTGAACTTGTTCTCTAGAGAAGAAAAACTGATAACAGGCTTCTTTGTCATCCAAGGGTAAAGAAATGTGACAATCTGGGAACTGGTTTTAGGGCCCCATCTGCTAAACCAGAGAGAAATCAAGATTTTACAGTTCTATAAATATTTTAGTGTAGCCCATCATTTATGAACTGTGGCAGCTATCATAAAACGTCTCTGACTTTTGTTACAACTGCATATAAGGCCAGAAAATTGCATCTCATGGTAAACCATAAAAACCTAAGTAAAAGCACCGTTCCTTTCAGTATATTCTAAAAATATACAACCTCCCTGTCACTCCATGGCAGACTCATTTCTATCCCAGGGTGCCTGTTTCTTTCTCTCTCTCTCTCTCTCTCTCTCTCTCTCTCTCTCTCCCCTCTCTTTTTATCTGATCTTATCCTGGTCTTTTCAACCCCTTTTGTATTTTAGTATATTTTTATGTTTCAGAAAGAACCGCCATCACCATCTAACAGCTGGAATAGATTTTACTTGCTCACAGCCTACTGTAAGCAGGACACTTGGATGATGATTAGGCTGCCATATCATGAGCCTTCCTCTTTTGTCTGATGTCAAATTGCTCAAGATAGGATTCACTTGTCTCTCCTGAGTTTCTCCTATGTTACAATTAAAACAGCTTAATTAATCAGCAGTTGGAAGATTTATAAGAGACAGTTACTCCTAAGGAATTACCTAGATACATATAGATATGGATGAAGATAGCTATGCTATTGATATAGCTATAGATATAGATAAAAATATAGAGATATAGACGTAGACATAGACATGGATAGATATATGAAGCCAACTTGATATTAACATTAAAACAGTGATTTATGGATTACTTCATTTTATTCCTTATAATCTTGTTCTCTAACTTTAAAAAGTGTTTATGACACTTGCCAGAATCTAGCTCTTAAATATGTCTTGATTCTTGTGATGGCTTCATAAACATGCAAGAGCCGTAAGGGTCACATCACATTTCAAACAAGACAAGCTTCACTTTGGCACCCTTTGAGCAGGCAGCACCATGCTCCTGTCCCTGCTAGACACAAATTTGGTAGGCGCGGGACGTTAACAAGGCAATAGGTCCCAGAACTTGCAGATATTTCCAGTTGCCTGGATGTGTGCACACTCTCATTGCATCCTCATATACATAGGATGTTATATGGGTCCTGGACAGGGAGATAGGGAATAAGATTTGGTTTCACACTTCATGCCTTACACACAGATGAATGCATGATTTTCAGTACTCAGATTCTACCTGAGCATTTACCATCCCAGTTCAATATTGTTCAGTCTATTTTAATGTGATTTTGAATTCATTAAAAATATGCCCCCTACTCCCATTTTTCCTCCCACCAAAAAGAAAAAAGATTCAGTTGTAGCAAACATTACTGGCCTAGTACTTGAGAGGGGAATGTGAATATGAAATCATGTGAAGTGAGTTTCTCGCTCACAAATAAGACATGTGCACACCAAGACTGTAATAGATTATCTGCCCGTGTGCTAAGACATATATGGCAGAAATGACCATGTCCTTGGTCCTTTCTACTAGACTCTCGAAGGACCAACTCTCACCTGGGGTGGAAGTGGGCATTCAGTGCCAGAAACCATACGCTAGGGAAGAATAAGCAAGAACTAGAGGAGAACACTCAAGGTCATGGTAGACCCACTATGGGAGGATGTCTGAGACCCCAGGGTCTGCACTGAGGCTCCCACATGCTACTCTTGGACTGATCTCAACAACAGGCATCAGATAGTCACAGCAACATGTCACACGCCTGGATAGGAAATACAATGAAGAGCCGAGGCAACGATGCCTCCAGTCGGGAGCTGCTGGATTTGAACGCTGGCCTCCAAGCTTTGTTGATTCGTTAACTGATGAGAGCTTCATTCGTGTGCTGTAGAAGACAAGTAGGAGAAGTAGAGCAGAAAGCTGCTAAGATGGAGATCGTGGGGCATGGCGCAATGGCCTAGCAGCTGAATTCCTCGTGTTGAACGTGCCTGGCTCCCACATGGACACTGGTTCTTATCCTGGCAGCTCCACTTCCCATTCAGCTTCCTGCTTGTGGCCTGAGAAAGCAGTTGAGGATGGTCCAAAACCTTGGGAACCTGCACCTGCTTGGGAGATCCAGAAGAGGCTCCTGGCTACTGGCTTCGGACTGGTGCAGTTCTAGCCATTGCAACCACTTGGGGAGTGAATCAGTGGACGGAAGATCTTTCTCTCTGTCTCTCCTCCTCTCTGTATATCTGACTTTCAATAAAAATAAATAAATCTTTTTTAAAAAAAAAAGATGGAAATGGTGTGTGTCTTTGCTAACAAATATACCCCAGGAGTCACAGTCTTGTGAAATAGTCTTAAAATTTTTGCTACTTAGTAGCCAATACAAGTTCATTCAGAATTAAAAATCCCTAATTTTTTGTTGGGTGAAATGAGCTCCTAGTACAGGGTATTGGCAGGATCCTACTGTTTATCAGATGTCTTGAATAATACCCATAGTTGTTGTGAAAAATCTAAGTGTATGAAGTAATAAAACTCTTAGCAGAGTAGCTGACACACAGGAAGTGTTTAATAAAATGCCATGCTGTGTTTATCATTGTATCTTTGGGACCAACGTGCACCAGGTCCTCAATAGATTTCAGTTGACGAGGAACTAAAACTACCTGAGACCCTGTCATGTGCTGCTGTTCCGGGTGCCGTTTCACTAGAGAATTAGAAATGGTGAGCAGAGCGTGACATGGACATGGGTTTAAACTCTATCAAATCAGGAACTTTCCAACTGTAGGAGCCATTATTGAGCACCCCCGCTTCTAGAAGAGATTGTATCAATCATCAGGAACTTATACAGGTGGCTTAGCAGGCTGCTTTGCATGGCAACTTCTACGATTATATAGGAGACATCACTAAAGTGTATCTTCCATGAATTGATTATTCATAAGGACATGTTTTTAGAGAAGAAAATGAAATCCATTTAACAGCAGTTGCAGAGGCACAAAGGTCTGAACATTCACTCTATGGCAGGATCGAGAGTCCCAGAGCACCTGGTCTGTTCGCATCAAGGCCAAGAGGAGGTTCCATTCTTAGAACCCACACAGTGCAGCAGGCAACACAAGAAAGGACATGAGGGAGCAACTCAAGAATGCAAAGGCGTGTGAAGATTTTGGCAAAGTAACCCTCGCTGGATTTCTGTGCTTGTCAAGCTTGAGTTCTGACAAGGCTACGGTTTTAGGATAAAGAGCTGCAGGTTCTACTTCTGAGCTGCCCACACACATCCCAAGCACAATTCCTCCCCCCCTGTTCAGTTTAAGGTTTACGATGGCCTGACGCCATGATGATGATGGACTCTGGGGATTTATTTCCAAAGCAGGAAGCCAGACTGGGAGGAAGGACGGCAAAGCTGGTGCATGTTGTAGTCACAGAATTCATGTCTGTGTTTAATCAAAGGACATTGGTGTGCGCAACGGTGGGAGCAGGGCTCCCCTTGTCAGTAATCAGCAGCAGAAAGCCACATCAAAATCCTGAATCAGTACCCAACTTCCTGCTCTCTCTTGCTTCATACACATTCTCTGACAGAGAAGATGCCACCTACACGGGTTAGGCTTTGATACCCCCGTTTTACAGGACAGCATCCTGGCATTTACCGGGAGATCAGGACCTTGCTGGCGGACTCGTCTGCAGCCTCCTGTTCCAGCATCTCCTTGATTAGACCGATGGCAGATGCTGCGTTTTCCTCTTGTCCACCTTGGCGTCCTGCGTAGCTGAAGGGCAACCCTTCCCTCACTTGAGTTATCTCTCTCCCCCACGATTTCCAGGCGCCTCCCTGGCAGCTTTGCTCAGAGCTTTGCATTTTGAAAGTCTGCCCGTGGAAAACACTATCTTCCCGTGGCACGTGGACCTCTGCATGCAGTGTCCTTTTGGAAGCATGCTTACTTACCACAGAAGACTGTCTAACATCCCAACTCTAAAGTGCATCGCAAGGAAATGACTGTACAGGGAGTGGCAGATGGAAACGCAAAGTCCAACACTGCCAAGCTGCAAACACAAGACTGTACCTCACCACTCTCCAGAAAGTTTGCTCAGTGGAGTAGACAATGATGCTCCTTTCCAGAATTTTCCTATGCATGAAGCACATCTGTGACTTACATTAGTTTTATTGAAAAAGTCTGGGCATTTGGGGTGCTATTATTTTTTTGCAAATAGTTTATTATCATGTTGTTTCTCACATGGCAGCGCCTTTGAAATTTACCCCAAGCTGATTTTTGTTTCATTTTATTTTCAATTTGCAACTTCGTTGCTAAAATTTCAAAAAATATTTTATTGAAAGGCACAATGACGAAAGAGACAAACAGAATATTCATTTACTGGTTCGTTCTCCACATGCCTGCCATGGCCAGGGTGCTGGAAGCTCGGTCCACATTTGGGTGGTAGACGCTCAACTGCTAGCGTCATCACTTGTTGTCTCCTAGGTTGCACAGTCACAGAAATATGGAATTGAGGATGCAGCCAGAAGTCAAATCCAGATATCGCCTTCCCGGTCATAAGCAGGGAGATGGATTATAAAGGCAGCAGGTAGAACATGAATTGGTGCAAATATGGGATGCCAGCACTTACAAATAGAAGATTAGTTGAGCCATCACATCGACCCCTTTAGTACCTTAACTGCTAAGCTAACTGCTAACCCTAAAATATGTTTTAATTACAATACATTCTCATATTCTCTTTAATTTTCCATGTTCTTTCGGCTTCTTAGGCATTTCCTATAATCAAGAAACGCATTGGTGTTGCCTTATTCAGTAGTTCTTAATAATATAATAATATAATACATATCATTTACTAAATATTTAGCATAGAGTCAGACAAGGCATTGGGAGAGACATTTTTCTTGCCCACTTTTTTTGTCTTAAAAAATGTTTATTTGATAACCTAAAAGAGTTACAGAGAGAAGGAGAGACAGAGAGAGAGAGAACTTCCACCTGCTGGTTCACTTCTCAGATGACCACAAATGACAGGGATGGGCCAGGCCAAAGCAGGAGTTCCCACAGTTCTACCATTTAAGTGGGATGGCCCAAAAACGCGAGATATCTTCTGCTGCTTTTTTCCAGGCTCTCAAGCCAAGAGGTGGATCAGAAGAGGAGCAACTAGGACAAGCCAATTCCCGTAGGGGATGATTACACTGCCTTGCAGGAGGTGGTTTTACCAGCTACCACACAACCATTTTCTTCCTTATTTTCCATCCTTTATAAAATGCATCTCCTTATGATCTATAGAAAACATTCTGCTACAAACGTTAGCTCTTAGTGGAGACTGAATGTGCAATAGGTTCCTTAAAATAATTACTGACAAGCCCCCCAGAAGGCCCTGGTCAGTGAGCAGCTTCTGTTCTCAGTTTGGCTTAATTGTTCTGCTCTGCTCTGAGGACATAGAGTGTGGGAACAACAATGACAATGACAACGTAGGTCAAAAAATAAGGGACAAAACAGAGAGAATCCATTGATGGAGAAGGTTGTTTCAAAGAAATTTCTAGAAATATGTGAAGACATCAGCTCTCTATGCAGAACCTCTTGAAAGTTTTCACACGTACATGCTTGCAACATTCTTTGTCTTCCCTAGCTGCCTGTGTTCTTGGGGAAGCAGCTCAATCATGTCGTTGCAGCCAGAAGAAATCTTCCTAGGACCCAATAAACGACATGAATTCATAGCATCCTATCCATACCACCTATTGGGAAGACCACCTTCCTTCTAAGCATCACAGAAAACGGTTTCTTTAAGCCATACTTTTCAAAACAAGAGTTGGTGTAGAAATTAGAGAGAGGGAATCTTAAAAGTTTTTCTTCACTTGCTTCCATTTGTCCTTCACTCATACTTCTTCGTATTATTATTATCTATTTATTTTTTAATTTGCAGACTTAAATAACAAAATATGGTGGGAAATGGCCCTGCTCTCCCCTGAAATGATAAACACTACAAACCCTCAGAAAGAAGAAAATGGAAAGTAAAGAAGGATTTGAGATTTATGTACAGACATCTAATGAACAGGGTTTTTCGTTTCTATCCACAGTGTTTTTGGTGGTCCTTCCTGAATTTCCTAGTATCCAAGTGAAGGATCGAGGACTTGCCATGCTTTGCTTTGCTTTGGGCCAGGATTTACATTCTGACTTTCCCAGGGTTTAATTTGGTTTCACCATGACTTAATTTCTTTAGGGGTTTGAATCCAGGAACATCCAACCATTTCCATGTCTGCTGTGCCATGTTGCTAGTAAAAGCATGCCCAGAAATTACTGGCAGAGAGCCACCATATTTAATGAAACTTTACTCATCTTATTCTATAACCATCCCTGTTCCTGGATATGGTTGGTGTTTCCTACTGTCACTGCATTGAAATGCAATAAATAAACAAATAGCTAATAAAAATTGGCTTTGCTGTGGGTATGGCCTACGCGTTTGTAAACATTTACCTCAAAGAAGATTTCGTCATGCAGAGGGAGCAGCAGCCATGTCTGCATTTTCATTTTATATGACACAGTTTTAAAAGTTGCACTTTTCTTTAAATCAGTGCTCCAGCCTGAGACCAGAGCTTTCCCAGTTTTCGCTCCCGCAAACGATCCACAGAACATCTGAGAACGGCTCGCCCAGTCTGACAACCTTGCAATTTTATTTAAACAAATTCTTCTCCTCCAATTCCCTACAGAGTGGCTATTGAGCCCTTTTGTTGATTGTAGTGGACATATTGCAGATCTCCAATTACCTCCCAGTGGACCACCCACCATAAGAGGGTTTTGTCTCGCCAGCACAGAAGCACCAGCAGTCAACCAGAGACTAGAGAGAGGCCTTTGTCTCTGAGTGTGTTCCAGGCACTGCACTGACTTGCATCCGCGCTTTTCCTGACATAGAACAACCTAATCAATTATACCAAACTGCTCCGGAGTAAATACATAGTCTAACAGAATAATAATGAGGTGGTAAAAAGAAAACGTAGGAATGTCCCTTCCCGTAGGATTCTGATCGGTTCCAGGCAAAGGTAGAGAGCTGTGACGTGAAAAGTGCAGCAGCCGAGCAAGAGACTTGACACTGAAAAGAAACACGGTTTGTCTGTACAGGGGGCGCCTGCTCTCCTCCACCGTTGCTGAGCATTTACAGCCAAAATGGGAAAGGTTGCACTTTGTTTTCAGCCTTCTGCAATAGACAGTTTGCAAACCAAAATCATATTGCTTATTAGTGATGCAACATTTGAAGGAGATGTTTGTATTCCAAAGTTTGCCTAAGTTGTTTAGGCTGCAACGCTTCCGTTTCGATTGTTTGCCCTGGCGTTTTAGCTTAGAAGTGTGTTATCTGAAATGTTGTACTACCTTGTGCTGTAACGTTTATCTTTTCAACATTATCAAGAATAATTTTTTTTAACATTCCAGGGATCAAATGGTATTGTAACTTAAATATAAACTGTTCTGAAAGTGTATCCATATTAGTATAGTCAGCACTTACCATAAACATGAATTTAATTTATGACAAAATGAACACATTCTAAAATTATATGGGTTAATAGAATAGTCCATGAAAACTAACTGAATTGGGCCCAGCACAATAGCCTAGTCACTAAATCCTTGCCTTGCATCCACTGGGATCTCATATGGGTACCGGTTTTGTCCTGGCTGTTCCATTTCCCATCCAGCTCCCTGCTTGTACTACAGAAAATCAGTAGAGGATGACCCAAGGCCATGGGACCCTGCACCCACATAGGAGACCCAAAAGAAGCTCCTGGCTTTGGATCAGCTTAGCTCTGGCCATTGCAGGCACTTGGGGAATGAACTAGCTGCTGGAAGATCTTTCTCCTTCTCCTGCATATCTGCCTTTCCAACAGAATGTTAGTGAAATATTCCATGTGAGTGCCCAGTTTCTCTATGTGGATGTGTTTGGGTGGGGTGGATGTGTCTTTCTTTGCTTTCTAAACAGTAAAAAAATAATACATTAAATTTTTTTTTACAAATTTAACTAAATCTACAATTTTTTTATTCTTTCCTCAAAAACCTTAGACTACGTGGTTCTATGACTTACTCTTTGTTCATCAAAAATTATACAGATCATTAAACTTAGAAATCAAAACGGAAATGAGAAGACGGCTTGAGTCTTACGTGCTAGCAATTCTTTAGCTCTTTCCCACATATATTCACTAGAATGTAGTGACGTGTTAATGGCTGTAAAACTCAAGGGAAGAAGGAGCAGTACGAGAACCAGAAAATGTGCCAGCTGCCATTGCTCTTATTCAACACCTTGGGACTATTTTACTGTCTAATAACTGGGTACTTTTAGATCTTACGTGTGCAATTAAGAAGGAAGACGTTAGACTATGAAACGTGTTATCTCTTACAGTGACTTGGGTATTAGAGGTAACTGCTGCTGTCAAGTCCAGATGTACTCCTCTGAAGCTACGGTTGTTAACTGCACAACACACACACGGCACATATCACACACACACACACACACATTACAAAAAAAGTACTCTTCCACAGATACACAACAGTACCCACTACACACATACCACATACACCATGCCACTGCACTCCACAATCAAACTTAGCTTTCACATTAGTGTATTTTGCTCTGTGGCATGGCTCAGTGGATATTTCTTGTGCCACAAAAATAAAGCTGGCTTTTTGTAGTTCGGAAGAAACTGTTGATTCACATGTCCAATCAGCTTGTGTTTTTATCACCATTTGGGGACCAATCTAAGATTAGTTCTTATATCATTTGGGGACCTAAGATAAGTTCTTACATATTCCTTATGAACACCTGAAGTGTAATAAACATGTGGACGTGCATAAATCAGATGGATAAAATATCAGAAGGTAAGCAGCTTGCAGCCAGCAGCATGGCAAACAAATACATTCAATTCCAAAGTTCTGAAATCCTCTCTCAGTACTGCTCCCCCAAAAATCATAACCCTGAACTCTAGCACCACAAATTATGTTGCCTGTCAATGATACAAATGGAATGATTTACACCATCCACAACTACATGGCATCCTGTGCTCACTGTGATGTTTTTATTAAATTCTTTTTTTTAAAGATTTATTTTATTTTTATTGGAAAAGCAGATATACAGAGAGGAGAGACAGAGAGGAAGATCTTCCGTCCGATGATTCACTTCCCAAGTGAGCGCAATGGCCGATGCTATGCCGGTCCGAAGCCAGGAGCCTCTTCCGGGTCTCCCACGCGGGTGCAGTTTCCCAAAGCTTTGGGCCATCCTCGACTGCTTTCCCAGGCCACAGGCAGGGAGCTGGAAGGGAAGCGGGGCCACCGGGATTAAAACCTGCAGCCATATGGGATCCTGGGCCTGCAAGGCGAGGACCTTAACTACTGCACCACTGCGCCGGGCCCTTTTATTAAATTTTTGCACAGTACATGCTGTGGAAGTCTGTTGCATGAATATACAACCATTTATCTGTTCTGGGTTGTCTTTGTTTCGAGCTCATCAAAACAATGCTGCCATAGGATTTGCATAAATTTCACCTGGCAAAAAGCACATCTACAAGTGGGATTGGTCTCCTGCATGCTGTTTGTAACTGGTTTTAATAAATGCTGCCTATCATTCTCAAATTTGAGTGTACAATTGTAATGAATTACCTAGTGGTGGCTAGAAGTTGCATACCATGGAGTCATGATTCATGAAAGAGGCACAGAAATTTATAATTAATCTAGCTCCCAAGTTGTTGTTGGAGGTCCACTGAGTGTGGCATACCTGAGGTGAGACTTATGAAACTCAGCAGATCCATGAACTCACAGAAGAACGAAGACCTCTGTTGCAGATAAAGAACCACGCGTAAGCAGTGGGAGGCACAAGACTGATTAAACTGGTACAACCCCAGCCAAAAAAAAGTTATCTTCTATGCATTTTGTAAGACTAAGGAGATTCAGCAGAAACAAATGTCAGTGTTGTGCAAAAGGCTTCACTTGATTCTTGCCCCAGTGACCGACAATGCTCACTGAGCATTTATAAACTTTTTTTTTTAAATCTGAAAGTCAGAATTACAGAGAGAGAAATCTTACATCCATTGGTTCACTCCCCAAATGGCCAAAATGGCCATGAGTTGGGCCAGACCAAGGCAGGAGCCTGGAACAAACTAGCAGTGAACCGCAGCTGAAATGGAACATCTGCGATTCAAATCGGTGCTCCAAAAGTGATTTCAATGTGGCAGGCATTGATTTAATACTTGCTCCACAGTGCTCATACCTCCCATAGGTTTATGGTATAAGATTTGATTAACTTATGTATGCCCACAGAACCTGGGTCATTCATAAATAACTGTACATTTGATCACAGAAGAAAACAATAAACATAGCAATATTGCAGTACAGATTTCTTCCAAGACCACAGTATTTATTGCAGTGTCAGTTCAAGCTCAGACTACTTCACATACAACACAGCTTCCTGCTAACGCACCTGAGATAGGAGCAAATGATGGGCCAGGCACCAGAGTCCCTGACACACATATGGAAGACACAGATTGAATTCCAAACTTCTGATGTTAGCCTGTCCAGGGCTCTGCATTGCAACTATTTTATTGTGAAGTAGAGGGAGGAAGTTAGTTCTATTTATTTTTTAAGATTTATTTTATTTTTATTGCAAAGTCAGATATAGAGAGGAGAGACAGAGAGAAATATTATCTGTCTGCTGATTCACTCCCCAACTGATTGCAACGGCAGGAGCTGTGCCAATCCGAAGCCAGGAGCCAGAAGCCTCCTTGGAGTCTCCCACATGGGTGCAGGGTTCCAAGATTTTGGGCTCTCCTCTCAACTGCTTTCCCAGGCAACAAGCGGGAGTTGGATAGGCAGTAGTGCCACCGGGATTAGAACCAGAGCCCATACAGGATCCGGGTGCATGCAAGGCAAAGACCTTAACCACTAGGCCACCGCACCAGGCCTTGGAAGCTCTATTCCTTTATCTTCCCCTTGCTCTATAACTCTGTCTTTTAAAACAAATAACATTTTTTAAAGGAAATTATCATAACCTTAAAGTTTTAAAGAAGTTTTAAATGACCACAAGAATTTTTATTTTCTTTGTTTCTTCTACAACCTTCCGAAAGTGGTAGGTTTTATAATTTGTTCAGTCAAGTATAGATTGGAAGTAAATGTTATAAGACTTGAAGGTTCATTGACCAGCTGCAATGGTTTATTTGTAACTTTCCTATGCGTGTTTTTGCACAATTGTCGTGTTTAACCCACAAAGCAATCCAGTGAGATTAAAGCTATGTGTTGAGTTCTTTGCACAAGAGTACAGAGGCCAGGGGATGCTAAAGCCATGACTCAACCCAGGTCTCTTTCCTGGAAGTTTTCACTTCCCTTTCATCCTTGCAGTGCTGCCTCCCTGCATTGCCACACTGATAGAAGTTAGGGTGTGGGTTTAAGCCTGCAATACCTTGGGTTTTTTTAAAAGCACTCATTTTTATTTCACAAGCAGATTTTTGCAGACAGAGCAGTAGAAACAGAGAAAGAGGTCTTCTATTTGCTGTTTCACTCCCCAAAATAGCCCCAACAACCAGAGCTGAGCTGCTCAGAGGCCAAAAGCCAGGAGTTTTATCTGGATTATCCACATGGATGCAATGGCCCAAGAACTTAAGTCATCCCCCTCTGCTTTCCCAGGACTCAGTGGCCAAGTCCTCAGTTGCCTTGCATGCTTTCAATCAAGGAGCTTGATTGCAAGTGGAGCATCCAAGTCATGAACTGGTGCCCATAGAGGATGCTGACAGTGCTTTTTTTTTTTTTTAATATCTCTAGTCTAGAAATTAACCCATGTCAGCTGTATAAGTGTGTTCTGTTCTGGTCTCGGTTGCAGCTGTAGGTGATTTCAAAAGAGTTGAACAATGACCAAAATTGAGCCCAACTTGGTCTCTTTTCTGAAGTGTTTTCTATGTTAAATGAATGGCATGATAGCACAATGCTTTGGCAGTTGCTTGATGTAGCAGTTTAATGCTGCTTGGAAGCCCATATCCTATATTACAATGTCTGACTTCAAGTGTTGACTCCACTTCCGACTCTAGTTCCTATTAACACACGCTCTGGAAGGAAATAGTTCTACAAGTCCAGTTCCTCCAAATCATGATAGAAAAATCTGGATTGAATTCCTAGTCCATGGATTTAACCTGACCCAACTCGGCCATTGTGGCCATTTTGCAATTAAAAAGCTCTACCTCTTCATCTCTTTCACACTCTCTGTGCCTTCAAAGTTAAAAAATAAATAAATAAAAAATTCTAAGGAATGATGGAAGGAAAGAGGGATGGAAGGAAGACAAACAAATGATACAATATTTTAGCTAAGACACCTCAGCTAAGGCAGATGATGCTGCAGGTGGCAGGCCAGGGGGAGTTCCTGCCTTCTGATGCACCTGACCCAGCGCCAGGAGGTCAGCTGAGGAGTGAACCAGCTGATGGAAGACATCTCCCTTTCTTTTTCTGTCTTTGTCACTCCACTTTTGAAAGTAATTAAGTAATTAATATTCACAATAATAAATTAGTAGTGTGTTATATCAAATATTCTTTTAAAAGCAAAGGAATATCTTTAATTTGAACTCCCAATGTAATTGTTGGATATGTCTTGGTAATAAGATATTTGAATGTCTGACATTGTCTATACCAGCAATGTCAGGGCATGTTTAAATAACAATGACGGACTTATGGCTGCTTATGGAGTGCTACACTATCGTAATAATAGGAGGGAAATAAGTTGGCGGGAAGGGAAAATGGGGAGAGGTCAGGAGAAATCCCAGAGCCCACGGAATTGTACCATAAAATTAAAAATAACATAAAAGGGAATAAATAAATAAATAATAAAATTTTTGAAAAGCAAAGGAACCAAAGATGAAGCTAGCAAAACACATTATAAATAAGAGAATCCTAAAAAAAAAGTTGTAATTCCACAAGTTGATTTTGTAATCAGAAGTAAAAATTTTTAAACAAAATGGAAATGGCTAAATTCCTAGAAAAAGAAAAAGTTTGTAATAAAATTATCCCTCACAGAAATATGACATAAGTACAGCCATTTCCACGTAACGGCTGAAATTTGTCAAAGAATTAACCCACATTACACCTGATTTTAAATGCACAGAAATTATCATGCTGATTCAGCAAATACAAATGTCTGAAAACTTAATTTTTCTTGAGAGAGAGGAAGACCAAACGAGTGAGAGCAAGAAAGAGAGCTTCCACCCCTTGTCTCTCCCCCAGGTGCTTGCAGTAGTTGGGGCTGGGCTGGGGGCAAATCCAGGCGCTGGGGCTCCAGTTCAGGTCTTCCTGTGGATGGCACGTGAGTGAGTCATCTCAATGCCCCACCAAGGTCTGCAGTAGCAGAAATGAAATGGAATCCAGGCCAATCTTATTTAAGGAACATTGATGTAAAAGTCTCGGCTAAATATTAGCCAAAAAAAATTCTACAGTGCTTTTAACAACACAACATAAGCAAACAGGCTGTTTTCCAAGGAATGCAAAGATGATTCAGTATTCACATCAAAAATCCATTCGTAGAGCTTACCATTTAAATTATGGGGAAAAATCTTGTCATTGTTTCAACAATGAACAAAATTCCATTGACATTCCCTTTGAAGATACTAAGTAAAATGAGATTTAGTGGAATCTTCTCTGTCAGTATAAAACACATGTGTGAAAGACAGTATCTCACACAATTGGGAGATCAAATAAGTTCTCACTCATGAAAAGTACAGGCAAAATGCACACTCTGTCAAACACAACCACGCTATTTCTCAGAGAAAGACATAAGGATTTGCATTCATTATAAAATAGTACACATCACATTCAGAAAAAAATTAAGTGAGAACAGTATATGTTATGGAAAAGGTGAGCTGGGAATGAGGTCCTTGAAGGCTAAAGCAGGGGCTTTTTGAGAGCAACACAGATGCGATAATCAGAAAGAACAAAGGGAGGAAAGGGAATGTAGGGAGGATGTCAACCTGCAGAGCAGTTGTGCTCAGGCTGTGGCTGTTGGATTGTCAAGGCCAAGGCTTCCTGCTGGAGGAATCCCACCGCCAGGTAAGGATCACTTTGCTATGGAGTGTCCACAATGACCAGTCATTGTGAGAAGCCTGGAGGAGGTGTGACTTCACGATGAATGTCTTCATGGCCAGGATCACAACTCATAATCCAGACTCGATATGATCAACAACTGTGAAAGTCAGGTGCAGAAGAATAGATACCCTGGGTGTGCACAAACCAATGTCAAACCTCATAGGCAGACAGATGGTAAACAGACATGCATCATGCCTAATACTTGTCAATGATAAACGTTGAGTTTCCCTCTACATAAAGTTTTTCTTCTAACATTATGTGCGAAAAATGGCAAAGTCTAAGAGGTGGAAGATCATAAAAGTCACAAATCCACTGTCTAAAGGAAATACATGTACCTTTATAACAATAATAGAATGTGAGAACTATTGGGAAAAACCCCAAAGCTTGATACTGTGTTGCTGAATATTTAAGGAAACATACATTTTCATGTATTACTGATGGAAATGCTGAATGGTAAAACCCCTGAGAAGATGTAACTTGAGAAAACCATATTCATTCATTCTTTGATTCAGAAATTCTCATTTGAAAGTTACAACTAATGGTACATTATTAAAAATATGAGACAATGTATGCACAGGGTTATTCATTTTTAGAGAACACATCCTCAGTCCCCACTGGGAATGAGTTGGTTGAAAAAGCCAACAGAATAGCATGTCAACTGAAAATGGATGAGAACGTCTTTATAAAACAAAATGGATTCTCTCTGCCTGTTACTAAGATAAAAAGCTGTATCTATTGTAAACTACGTTTTTATGAGAAAAAAAATGGGAAAATATTTTGTTTAAAAAACGAAGTAGTTGGCAATTTCGTAAATATAATTGCCTCTTGGAAGTATGTCAAAACACTGAAGTATTTGAGAAAGAATTAAACTGAAAATACTTTTTGATGTAACTTTGGCTTTCGATGACTACAAATAAGATTGCCAACAACTCATGATGTGTGTGTGTGTGTGTGATTTATCCTGCTAATCTCTTAACATCTGTAGAATTGAAATTTTTTTCAAATAAAGTTCTTAAAAAAGCTGGAAGGTTGACCAATAAAGTAAATATTGATAATTTTGAGATTCTAATCCACAGAATAGAATTTAAATACATCTTTACATTGTGAAATGGATAAATATTGGTGAAACTACTGATTGAACAAATGCAAGTGGGGAAGGAAAGACAACTCCTCATCCAGAAGAAGCAAATTTACATAATTTAATACCTTCATTCAAATTCAATTTCTGTCCAGTTTTGACTGGTCATTATTAAGCAAAAAAAAAAAAAAAAAAAAGAACCACACTATAACACTATATAAGTTAAGAGCATGTTGTTGATTACCAGAGGTTGGGAACAGCAGAGATGTGAGAGGGAACAGAGAAGCAACTTGCAAGGTACCAAGCTGTAGTCAGATGGAGGAGGAAGCTCGGATGTTCCGCGTAGAACAGTGCTGGACACTGACCGCGTCGTGTGTGTTTCTCTGAGAAAAAAAAAAAGGAAAAGTAGGAGGGTTTTGTATTCTTTCACCATAAATAGATGGCAACTGTTGAAAACCAAGATACATTTCTTGTGATTACACATTATAGGATACATACAGACATAGAAATATTCCCCTGGAACTTCATAAAATGAACAATTTTGCATGAGTCAGTTTAAAAATTTAAGGTTAGCTTAAAAAGTAGGGACATTTTACTTTCTGTAGACTTGTTGATATTAAACTTTCAGTATGAATGTATGCTCTTTTTCTCAGATAAAATTGAGCATTTAAATTTTATTGTTACACACTTCTTCTCATTTAAAACAGTAATTAAATGTTGATATTAAGAACTATGACATGGACCCCTCTCAGGTCATTTGAAGTAAAAATCTCTGTCATAAGTATATGACACTAATTAGCAGAATTCTAACAAGTAAGAAGTTTATAAGCTACCACATTGTAGGATCCACATGTTTCTGCTTTAGCAGGGGAGATACTGAAAAACTTTTTGCTGTTCACCTTGTCTTGTATGCAGCCTTTCTCTAATGTCAATGAAATATTTCATTAATGTTTCAATAGAAATTAACTTGCCAGTGAAAATTTTGGACAAAATGAAACAAAATTTTGAGGCATTAATCCTTTAGGAGAATGAATGCTGGGTACCTGGAGCAGATGCATTTTTCTTTAAAACATTGAGTACATGGTAAAATGTAATTGTCTAGAAACCCATTTTTGAACTGAATTGTTTGAAATGAATCTGATTATCTCTTCTTTAACAACACTGGATAGCAGAAAGGCCAAAAGGGAGGGAAGAAGGAAGAAGAGAAAGAGAGAAGGAGAAAGGAAAGAAGGAAGGAAAGAAGCGAGGGAAAGAAGCGAGGGAAAGAAGGAAGGGAGGAAAGAAGGAAGGAAGAAAGGCAGAGAGAGGGAGAGAAACAAGGAAGGAAGAAGGGAAAGGGAACAAAGGCAGGCAGGCAGGCAGGGAGGAAAGGAGGGAGAAAGGCAGGAAAGAAGAGGTAAACTATTCAGGTTGCTTTCATGTCATTAGAATCCTTAAAATGAAACAGTTTGGGTTTTTTTTTTTTTTTTGCTATAGTACCAACTGATGACTAAATCATTTTTAGGTTGTTTTTTTCATTTGAGTGGCATAGGAAAAGGAGAGAAGAGAGAAAGAAGATCTGCCATCTGCTGGCACACTCCTCACATGGCTGCAGTCTAGAGTTTGGAACTCAATCTGGGTCTGCCACGTGGGTGGCAGAGTTCCCGGCTTGACTTGCTCTGTCTTCTCCGGGGCATAACGGGGATTGCCTAGGAAGCAAAGCAGCAGGGGTTCGGATGGGTGTTCTGAAACAGGGGTACAGCTGTGATTAGCTATGCCACAACTCTGAGGCCTATTGATACAATCTTTCACACACTTTGGACATTTTTGTCTTGAATACAGTTTCACTTACTTATCACAATGTTCTCAACATGTTAAATGAATTCTTCTTAAGAGACAAAAACAGACCCTTAACTTTAACAAATCCCTTCTATAAAAAACGATTATCCAAATGAAACCTGCTAATCTGTGATGCTTCCATTCCAGTTTTCTGCATCTTAAAGGTGGCACTAAATTGTCCGTGAGGATCGCAGCATAACTTGGAATCTGTTCTGTTTCTTCATTTTTTATTCCAACACACCCCTTCACAGAAGCCTTTACATTTCATCATTTCCAGCATTTTGCAAATAGATAGGTGTGCAAAAGAGTTTGTTAAGATTGTTCTAAATGATGAAACCTGTTTCTAAGCACGGATTTAAAAGCAGGCTTCTGTGAACAAGCTAGCAAGTTAGTTTTTCTCATATACTAAGTGGAAGAATGTTTTTCTACACCTAAATATAAACAAGATATAACTGTAGACTTATTCACTTGCTGGACAAATAATTGGTCTTAATTACATGCCAGCTGCAATGCAAAATACATGATCCTACATTCTTAATGAATTTTGAGTCTACAGGTTAAGTTTAGCCTTTGCTAGAAAAATGAATGACATGAATTAGCTCATGCAGAGGCCACCCACCTAGACAAGAGCTCAGGCCATGTAGCAAAACTTGCATGGTTCTGAACAACCACATCATACCCTTCTGTTTGTATGACTATCAATCTTTCCACAATGGTAAACTCAAAAATTGCTTTTTGGGAAGAGAATTGCCTTAACCATGGTAGACAGATATGAGAAAACGCTGTGTTAAATATGAATGCTCTTGATCTCAAAGTCCTCCTTATCCATCGTCCGACTTTTGATACTCAGCTATCTTCATTCAACTGTTGTTTGAAAATACTGAACCAAACGTTCCAGAAATTGGAAAACAATCCATTTGTGCATCATGTGGATTACTCCACTCTGCTTAGCCTGGGGTGTAACTCAGCCCTTCGCTCAGTACAGCCACTCTGTCCAGGTTAAGCTCACTTGGTCACCCATTGAGCATCTTGTGTTCCATTAACTGTCATCGTATAACCACGAATGTATTCAGGAAACCTTTGCAAAGCAGCTACATCGTAATGCTGACTTCATTCACCTTGTTAACTTTATTTTGTCTGGTAGGCATTGTATCATGTGATAATTAACTATAGGTACAAGTACAATAACATTTTTGGGAGAGGGCATTCACGTAACTGTTATTATACTGCATTGTTACAGATGCCATATTTCATTATCAGAAAAATCTCCTAATATGTATCATTCATAAACTGAACTTCATCATCAATGTGAGTCCATGACAAAAGATACCTCAAGGTTTCAAGCATCTATCATGGGCATCAGTCATGTGTCTTTCGGCCAGGTTGGTAGAGAATCAAGTTGATACAAGCTCAACTTGTTCTGTGTGGGTGGATAGCTCATTTTTCCTTGTCATTTATCAGGTAAATGTGATATTAATACAAGGAGAACAGATTCGATGCTGTTCACAGATAAACTCTGAGAATATAATGATGCTTCTCTTTCTCCCTCCTTTTCTTTCCTTTTCTCACTTTTTTTCTTTCCTTCCTTTTCAGATAACATACTTTTAATTGAACTAATAATACAAAACTTAATGTTCCACTAAAGAGCATAACAAGTAAAAAGCAAAAAGACCTTAATTCAGTGAGAATGCAGATCAGAGCTCTAAATAATAATCAGTTGAAAAAACTGACAATTCTACTCATATGCAGTACACCTTAAAATACTAACAGATGATTAAAACTACAGTTATATCATTCTTAATTGTTAATTTGATAAAGATATGAAGTATTTCAAAAATTATAATTGTAGCAGTACTGATATATACATTCTGTTTGCAATTTTGTTATTGTTTTTGTTTTTTTCTTATTTTATTTTTATTGGAAAGCCAGATATACAGAGAGGAAGAGAGACAGAGAGGAAGAACTCTGCAAATCTTTGTTTCACGTAGTTTCTGTGCATGCCTTTGTGTGTGTGTTTTAAATACATTGCAAGTATTTCCAACTTCAAACTGAATAGTGTAAGAGCATCAGAATTAAACCATATGTATTTATTTTTTTTCCTACAGAATAAAAAAAAGCACAAAGTTCCAAATTTTCATAGGCTTGAAATATTTTGGTGATCTACCCAAGTGACTTTTCCAAACATCCTACTGAAAGCATCGTTGGTTGGCTAAAAACCAAAACGGATGGCGGGGATTTTTGATCTTTAACCTCTTGAAAATCGTGGTCACTCCCAATGCATATTGTGCAATGGACAGAATCTATCTGCTAATCCAACCTTTCTGTTGATGCAGGCGAATTAATGCGTGCTGGTTTTTATATCTTACACCACACATGAAGATATTTTTTGTTTCACTGGAATCAAGTCCAAGTGTTTTCTAGACCTGGAAGTAAGATGACCAAATCCTTTTATAACAACTCGAATGTAAGAAGGGCGTTAGATGATAACTTGGGAGTCCAGCATGTTTTGGTGTTAGTCTTTGGTTTTCTTATGTATTTGTCCATTGGCTGTGGTCGCAGATCTCTTTTGGGGTCTGTATCATATTAAGCTGAACACTCAAGTCACCAGACGCTCATGAACTTCAGCCACCTTTGTCTTCACCACAGGGTTCCCCAGCAAGCACAGCTTTAGCCTTCTTTATTGAGTCTTTCATTCTAATTGGTGATGCTTTCCACCCGCCCCCACCCCCAGAATGTCTGATCTAAGACTTTTCAGGCTTTACTGAAAACAAACAAGAGCAGAATGGTTTGTTTGGGAAATCCAAACATGATATTTCAATTCTTTTCTCCCCTTGCTGGTAAAGCGTCTGTCTCAGCTTTAACAGGGATAGATTTCTCTGTGCTTTCCACACTTCCATCTCCCTTTCCACCTCCCTGCTTCTTCCCTTCTAACTTGTTTTGTACCAAACATTAAGCTCATTGATTGTAAAGGTGGCACAAAGTGACCTAATGATGGGTCAGTCTTAATGAGAAAAGCGGCTGCTTGTGATGTGGCCTGGCTTGGGCCACCCCCTGCCGTGTCCCCGCATGTCAGACTTAGTCTCCTTTAAGAGGCCAGAGCGTGGAAAATCAACAGAGAACCATCCGTGCCTTGCCACAGAATGGACCATGTGCATGGCTATTTAGTTTTGTGAAAGAGAGCGCATTTGCACAAATGGGAGCGAACATAAGGAGTCCTTCAGAGAAGAATGGGGCCTTGGCAAATTTATAGACTCCCCTGAAAGAAAGTGATTACAGATCATTATCCAATTGAGGCAGATTGATGGGCTGGGGTCAAAGTAGTATTGCAGATCTCACCAAAGGGACAATGGCTGCTTGTCACAGAGAAAGAAAAGAAAGGGAAGCCAAACCGCCACACAGTGAGGCCAGGCTTAGCTTGACCATGTTCCATGAAAGGGGCTGGATGTCTGTGTCGTTACTTCTCTTGAGCACCATGTTTTATTTCATGTTACAAAAGACGCGCCATTGAGATCAAATTGGGCATTTAAGCATAACCCAATGCAGTGCACACCAATGGCCTGAACACCAGCAGAAGATCTGCTTTTTTTTTTTTTTTTTCCTTCCAAAGTCAACAAAAGCAACCCAGATAAAGAAGAGGCTGGTCCACACAGAAGTGGTTAACACGTTGCGTCTCTTGCCTCCTCTTTCAGATAGAATAAGGTCATAAATTGTAAATCTGCAAATAAAGACGGCAGCAGAAGCAAGGTCTTGACGTTGCCAAGTGCAGCCCTCTTCAGCTGACTGGGCAGAACACATTTAACTTTGAAACTGCAACATCTGGTCAAGCAAAACTGCAGCTCAGAAACGGAATAAGGCAGGAGTCAACATGCTGCTGTGGCTTTCAGCGTCTGGCTTCCCCAGTGTTTAAAGATGTTTGCCATTCGTGCGGGTTACAAAATGCAATGCAAAAAGCATAAGAATATCTAGCAAACCAACATGCATTTGTCCCTCGCTTTACGATTGGTCTTTGTCACTGCGAGATTTAAAAATATCAAGCAAACATTTATTCAGAGGAGATTGATTTTTGTCTAGTTTGCTTGACTCAAAAGAATATTAGCAAGCAGAAAAGAACTAATTTATATTCTGAACATATTTGACAGGAAGAAACGCATTATTTCACATATGGATTATTTCTAAATAATATGTTTAGTTTCTCCAATCTATACTCATGTAAAAGCTGAAAGACGTGTTTGTTTAACCTATAAATCTATGTTGATGGAAAACTCTATTTGGGATGTGGGATTTTTTAGCTTTTCCTCTTATGATAAAATGATGGGCTTATGAATTGTATTCTGCATGGCATGCTCTTTGAGACAAAAAGGTTGAGATGGGCTGAATGGCTATCTAATCTTCCTTTCACGTTTTGTAAATACAGCTTACTTGCCTTCGTCATTAAACATCATAGGCAGAGTTCATAGTCTTGTGAGATATGGAGGAAATTCTAAGAAATGCTCTATTTTTCTTTCAGTTTCCCCTGATCACAAGGTCTTCATTGTTCCTAATGAGCTCTTAATGAGCTGTCAATTGCTTATGCAAATAGAGAAAGAAGCAGGCACTGAGGAGTTGACAGATATCCAGTTAAAATGTGACACTGCCTAACCTCTCAAAGTTATTAAAAATGTAAATTGCTCCAACTTAATAACTGACCTTGACCTCCCTTTCCTTTGCTTCTCTACTGTTTTTTTTTTTCGATTTTTTCATGTGAAAGAATCCAAGATGGTGTTTGACTTCAAGAATATTGTTTTGATGTTCAAAGAACGCTGTGTAGTATTAATATTGGGCATCCTGGATTGATCCCCGGCTAAAAGGAAAAAAAAGAAAAAACCTGAATGACACATTTTGAATTTATTTGTGACATGTACTCCAAAAGTCTAGTTGGAGCATACCAGACTACTACATAGGTGTCTCTGGAAAGAACAATGGAAATAGAAGTGAAAAGCAGGACTTACATAGATAAATATGTATGTGTTATTTGAATAAGTTAATATGAAATTGAGTAAAATTGAAAATGCTTGTCCCTCAAAATATTTTGCTAAAAAATGTTATTTCCAAATGTGATCCACGAACATTACAAGGAGGTGGAAAAACAGTTCATTCTTTATTATTTTTTAGAATTAATTCTTAGTTTTAGCATTTTACTTCAAAGCTAAGACTGAGCGATGCTTCCTTAGTTCAAGGTGTTGCGTCTGAGCACATATTGAATCTTAGAGGAATTCTGAGCAACTCTGCAAAACTCGAGAACCCAAGCACAGAGTGGACATGCCAACGTAAACACTTCCCATAAACAACCCCCCCCCAAGTAGGTCTGTTTTGGAGACCTTGTTCATGTCCACTTCAGAGCACACTGACCGAGGTCAGTGGTCAGGCTGAACCCCTGATGCCAGAGGAACTGTCTGAGACACTGGGCGTGGGGTCATCACAGTTACTTCCAATCACTTCCCCTCACCTGCCTAGGAGGCCAGAAGGCATTGGGAATTGGAGACGATAAATCCAGAGTATGCAATCCTCTCCAAAATGCCCAGGCTGTTGGTGTTGTCTATGTGCTGTTGACTGCGTATGTCAAAGCAGAGAAGTTCCATGGGGAAAGAATCGGGAGAAAGTGTGAGTTGTAGTTCACTAGAGTCCACTGTACCGCACTCCCATTTACCAGTGACCCATACTGCCTTGGAGCCAGCAATACCTTAGGTGCCTGATACCTTTTCCAGAGCCTGGCACGTACACACACACACACACGCACCTCACCTAACAAGCTAATTGCGAATGCAAGGCACATGTGCTTGAACACACTGTGTTTGTGCCATAGTAACGTAGATGCTAAGCAAGCCAGGCTGGCAAGTCTGAATCTTATTAGGGTAGCACACTGTTTTCAGTGGGAAGTGAGCTCACTTTAGGTGTCTTGGCACACACAGGCTGGCACATTCCTTTATGGCCTTGTATCATCTTGGCAAGATAAACCTCTTCCTGTAGGGGTTTTTGAATACACCGCGACGCTCCGCAGGTTATCCAGCATTCTGAACATTTCAGTGAAAGAAAGGCTGAATTCACACCTGAGCAGCTCGTCCCAAGAATGTTCTGTTGCTCTGGCCTGCATTTCTGGATAAGAACTATGATAGGAAACTTGAATTCTTTCTGGACATGCCACTGCTTGGTATCATTTAATGCACACATGGAAACGTACCTAGTGCTTTGAAAATGTAACAGAGTCAAACTGACAAATAGATTTAAAAAAAAAATCTGTAAATGCAATGCAAACATTCGAAACAATGACTTTAAAAAGCAATCATTCAGGATACCAGGGACTGACACATTCTGTCCTGGTCAACCCAATGATCTCAAAAAATTGACACTTGCAAATTCAGAGACTGCTTATTGCATTGTAGGAAAATCTAAGAAGTGTTCAGTTAATTCTCATTATAACAGCTATTTTCTGCAATGTGGAAGTTTTAAAGTGTAGTATGATTCATCGTCTCATTTAAACATCAGTAACGTTAGAGATGACTTTGAGGGTGGAAAATTAAAGCATTAGCCAAAGAAGCCTACGTTAAAGCGAAAATAAGTCTGACACTCAGCTAGCTTGCTTGTACTGCTATGGAAATGGTGACTTCGCAACACTCTTGAAGGGGAGATCTGTCCTAGCCCGTGTGGATTTCTGAGTTTAAAGGCGTGTCCACACCTGTGGAGGGGCATGCAGTCATCATGTCATGTTGCAATCATTTGGATATCTCTGGATAAAGATGAAGAATTGCAGTGTATCAGTCCCGTGGAAGACAGCACAGATACCAGGCTTGTAGTAAGACCTAATCCATACTTCCCAAGAGAAGCCACTCAAGGAGTCCAAGCCACAGTTGACCCGCTGAGGCTGGTGGAAGACCACTTAAAGCATTTGGATGAATCAAGCGAACCATTCATTGAATATAAATTGTGCAGATGGCACCCAGGAAATTTAAAATCGAAACTCGTTCAACATTTCTTTCTTTTTAAGACAGAGACCATTATGCTCAGTGAAACCAGTCAATCTCCAACAGACAGATATCATATGTTCTGTCTGATATAAGGCAAACTTCATGCAAAATACAAGATCAAATAGTAATAGAATATAAGATCAATACTGTTTGGACTACATCTCAGGGATTTCTTTTTTTAAAGATTTATTTTTATTATTATTTTTTTTATTGGTAAGGTGGATATACAGAGAGGAGAGACAGAGAGGAAGATCTTCCGTCCGATGATTCACTCCCCAAGTGAGCGCAACGGGCCGGTGCTATGCCAATCCGAAGCCAGGAGCCTCTTCCAGGTCTCCCACGCGGGTGCAGGGTCCCAAAGCTTTGGGCGGTCCTCGACTGCTTTCTTGGCCCACAGGCAGGGAGCTGGAAGGGAAGCGGGGCTGCTGGGATTGAACCAGCACCCATATGGGATCCCGGGGGTGCAAGGCGAGGACCTTAACCACTTGTGCCACCGCGCCGGGCCCTCAGGGATTTTTTAATGTTTTTGTTTTTATTTCCGTTCATTCAAAAAGTTTTCTTTTTCTTATTAATTTCCTCACTGACTCATAGGTCACACAGTAGCATTGTTTGCTTCAAGAAGGTTGATTTTTATTTCTTCAGTGACACAAATGTCATTCAGTACCCTGTTACTTAGCTTCATGTTGTTAATTTTCTGTTTTTTCTTCCTATTGTTGATTTTGTTTTATGGCTTTTCATGTCACGGGATGTAGAGTAGTTGTGTTGTAGAAACAATCATATCCAGATGTGAGGATAAAACGTGTATGTTTCTCTTCTTCCAAATCAAAGATGGACTCCCACTGAAACTGTTAGCTATACCTTGACAATAGGATGCTGGACTCTGCCATCGTCCATGCCTGCAATGTCAGGATACACTTAAATAGCCAAATGATGGACTTATGGCTGTTTATGAAGGACTATGCTATTGTAATAATATAGGGGAAATCAATTGGAGGGTGAGGATTTGGGGAGGGGGCAAGGGAAATGCCAGAGCCTATGAAACAATATGATAAAATAATAAAATAAATGCATTTTGTTCAACAGAGAAAGAAAACAATATTTCATTTTTTGACTGGTAGAGCAACAGGGAGAGGCAGAAAGCAAGCAAGCTTTCATCAACTGGTTTGTTTTCCAGTTGGCTGGTTCTTTGAACAGTCAGGAGCCTAGAGCTGCATCGGCTCCCTGCACAGGAGGCGGAACGGTTGCTGATGTTCTCATCTGTTCCTTTCCAAGGCACGTAAGCAGAGAGCTGGATTGGAAAGAGCAGCTGAAACTTGCCCAACCCTCTGATATGGGGTGCCATAAGCTATCCTTGATTGCGGCTTAAGTTATCACACCACACACCAGCAACTAGTAAATTTTAATTACTCTTTATTGTTATTTAAGTTTTATGGTTTTGCTGAATACAGTGCAGTGAATGCAATGAAATTAGATTAAACATAATTTGTTTTTACCAAACATTTATATGGGATACAGTGCAGTAATTCAGTACATGTATATATAATGCTTACTGGTCAAACCAGAGTAATTAGCTTCTGCTTCCCTTCCCATTACTCTGCAAATGACGCCTCCCTTCTATTTGTTCACTAACTACGTAACAGACCGTTTTGAAATATCATCTCCCTACATTCCTGTAGAATACGAGGATATTCCTCCCGTGCTGCATAGTGGTCCCCATGACCCAAACTACATGCTTTTCTCTCCCTTCTTGTCAACCTGGGAAGAATTCACACAGCAGCATCCAAGAAGTGAGAACTGGATTCTAGAGGAAGAGTTTGAACATGGAAACGGTGACTCAGCTGTTGGTGACTGAACAAAGTAGATCTCAGACTTACTTCACTCATAATTTGTGGGAATTTTAAGTGTTTAATTTTGCCCCAATACCCTTCAACATAAAGCACACCTTTCATATGTTTCTTTACAATAATGACATAATTTTCATCTCTACCAAAGGCTACATCTTTTCATAAACTTGGTGAAAGGACTTTCCTGTAAACCTCCAACAAAGAATATCTTTATACTCATATAGGTAATGATATTTTCCAGCAAGTGAAAGCTCTTTGCAAAACCTTGAGTTGAACTTCAAAGTTTAGCTACACAATCTCTCATCATTTCATAACACTAACAATCTTGGATTTTTCTTCAGCTTTTCAAAAAAAAAAACTTTTTTTGTCTTAGAATTCTTTTCTCTGAGAAAGAAGTCTCCAAACATTAAAGAGTAACCAGAACAAAGAGTTTTAACCAATTTCAAATGTGCACAAGAGAGCAGAACAGAAGCAGCATGTACCAAAGGCCTGAGTATGGCCTATACCATTCCAAGATACAAGATTGTTGGTGCTCAGATGAACAGACACCTTTAACAAATGGACTCGGGTCCAGGCTAGAGGCATTCAGCATCCTTTCCCTACACTTAAGTGGGTATGGACCCATTTCATTCTGTGAATTCCCTTTTCTGACGGAAGTTTTCATCAAGCCTAAATAAGATGAACCCAGAGCCACTTGCAATTGTCACGGAGATTAAAGAGATGCTATGAATTCATCTTAATCCTATTAGTGAAATAATCTTACACAGTGTAAAAATGGCTATGCTGCTTTTTTGAGTGATCCAAGCTAGCTCAAGATAGAAAGAATAAAACAATCAGAAAAGTTAGACATTTTTTTTTTAATTTTGAAGATCTGTTTATTTTTATTTGAAAGGTAGATTTAGAAAGAGAAGGAGAGACAAAGAGAAAGATCTTGTGTGTGCTGGTTCACTCCCTAAGTGGCTGCAATGGCCAGAGCTGAGCCCATTTGAAGCCAGGACCAGGAGATTCTATTGGGTCTTCCACATGGGTGCAGGGTCCCAAGGCTTTAGGTAACTCTCAGATGTTTTCCCAGGCCACAAGCAGGGAGACAGATGAGAAGTGGAGCAGCCAGGACACAATCTGGTGCCTAAACAGGATTTCATTTTAAGGTGAGGATTTAGCCCCTGAGCCATTTTGCCCAGCCCAAGGAAGTTTTTCAAATGGACCAATATTCACTCCTGTATAATTTACTGGTTTTTTTTTCTAAGATTTATTTTTATTGCAAAGTCAGACATACACAGAGAAGGAGAGACAGAGAAAGATCCTCCGTCCGATGATTCACTCCCCAATTGACCCACAACAGTGGCACTGTCCTGATCCGAAGCCAGGAGCTTTTCCTGGTCTCCTACACAGGTGCAGGGTCCCAAAGCTTCATGCCGTCCTTGACTGCTTTCCCAGGCTACAAGCAGGGAGCTGGATGGGACGTGGGGCTGCTAGGATTGGAACCAGTGCCCATATGGGATCCCTGCGCATGCAAGGTGAGGACTTCAGCCAGTACGTTATCGTGCCAGGCCCTATTGTGGTTATTGATATAGATGCCAGTACAACATGCTTTATTTAAGTAGTGGTTACCAGTTTTCCCAGTGCTCACAATAAAATATTCCCATTTGGCTTTTAATGAGCAGTTATGGTAACTGTTTTGCTACAGGTTGTAAGTCAGCAAATGAAGGGATCAATACTAGAGGTTAGGTCTACAAGCTTTGCCAGGGATACCGTATGCTCTGTTGCAATATGTGGGAATTTTGAAGATGTTCACAGAGGCACACAATATTCCTGATATTGCTTCCATGTCGACAGAATGTGCACTCTCCTTTAGAAGTCGTAGAAAAAGAATTATTTTTCTGGCTTATTGAAATCAAAGATAAAAAACTCCTGTGAAACTTGTGCTGGGCAGATAATTCTTGTTTTCTTTATGGCATCATTTTTGGCTCTCAACGAACAGAAGTAAACTTTAAATTCACTGTTGCGGTAGCTTTACTCTTCACATAGAGCTGAGAATGCATGAGTTAAAATTAATTTATTGCTAAGATGAAAAGGAGAGAAGGAAAACAGAAGAGGGATAAGTGAAATACTAAAACTTAGTATTTGTCACTGCCATTAAACTATAGAACTGCATTTGTTTCAATAAACCGCATCTATAAACTGAATTATGTCACATATAGTTTTTCTTTGGCGAACATCACAAGGCCACCGAGTCTTCCTGGCAAAGGTGTACCCAGAAAATGAATGGCAGTTTGTAGTGGGCTCTGTTTAAGCAGCAATGATTTAGGATTCCAGCACAGCTAGCCCCTTTAGGAGACAAGAGCCTGTGTCAATTTGTTCCTTCACCTCTAAAGAATATTTGTGAAGTTAAAGAAATTTCTCTGATCCCCAAACTTCATAAAATAATACAATGCAAGGCTCATACAAATTCAGAGTGGAAGGGTATATTAAATATCAGTCCAAACTCTTGCAGGAAAATAAATGATATTTGACGTGATTAACCAATGACTCAGACCTGAGCAGTGGCAGAGTTAGTCCAATTTCTGCCTTTGAGGAACAGTAGTATACTTCCAAAGATTTCATTGTGCCTCCTTAGCAATCATTGTTTATTTGTCTTTGCTCTTAAAAAAAAAAAAAACTGGAAGATAGTCAAACAGAAAGACATGCACATATGTCATTAGCAAGCAGAAACAAAAGCAATGATATTTTTATTCCTTCTGAGCTCTGTAAACCTTACTAGTTCTCATAGGAACTCACTTCCATTCAGATTGGTAGCTAATAAAAGACTTTATATTGGCACCTAATGGATAGTGTATTAGCTGTATATTACAAGTGTTAGATTATTTCTGCATAACAGATGCCCCCAAAATTAGACAAGCACCACATGAAGTTGGTTGTTAAACACACTTTTTTCTGCATGATCCTTTTGAGGCAAACTAATAACTATTTAGAACAACAGATTTAAAGAAAAAGTTGGAAAACTCCTAGAAAAGTGTTGAAGTGTTAACCATTTTTGCATTCACTTTCTGAAGGACACGCATGTTACTGAGTGGTTCGGTAAACAGTCGTTGGTGATTCCTTTTAGAATGTGATCTACCGCTGGAAGCGAGGCTGCAAGTCTTGGGAATCATGGAAGGTTGTAGACAAGGCAGGATTTTGCAAGGTTGGACATGCCTGCCTGTACTTTCCTGCAGAGGAGCGTGAAGGACCAAGGCCTGGAGCCCTGAGCCACGCTGAATCCCTGCCTGACATTCTGTCTGGCCAAGCTGCATCTCTGGAGATGCTTGGGAGCTTGTGGCTGCCACAAGCTCATCTTGGATCTGCACTCTCTCTGGTTAATAACTGTACTACGCCCGTCAATGTCATTCCCCCGTGACATGAAAAAAAAAACCGCATTCTTTATTCAGCATTTAGTTCCAACATTCTCACAGAGAGATGTTTAGGGAGCTTTTCGGAGGACCGCGAAGTAACACACACAGGACACTGCAAGGTCACACGTTAGGGACCTGAAGAAAATTGTCCACAAGCCACCTTGAGACATCGTTTGCCTGAGCATGATTACAATTTGCATGTAATGGGCAGTGTTTTCCCATCTCCTGCCATTGCTGGAGATGTCATTCTTAAGCTCCTAGTGAGTTTGCTGCAGGTGGGACCTGCTCTCTCTGATGCATACTCTTGCAGCATTTTCAACAAGTGGCAGCTTCTACATGCCATTGGCATCCTGAGACATTACTTGCTAGTAATTATAATTTTTTTCACAAGGAAAGTAAATTAAAGCTGATTTTTCCCATTAAAATGTTGACTTAGAAAATGGTTTAAAATATCTTTGTGCTACCAAGACTTGAAACACTTCCTTTTCCTGGAACTGTGTAAGTGGAGTAAGGGTGCGAGGGTAATGATATATAGCCTAAAGGAAATGTGGTCTTGGGCACTCACCAAAATTGTACTGAGCCTGAAGATTCAATGGGCCATTTTATGAGTTTATTAGGTAGAATAGAGTAGAAAAGGGACTCTAAATGAATTATCATGAGCTGGTGGAATCACAAATATATTGTGTATGAGAAAATTAGCTCCATGTGACATCCACAGCCTCCATACGTAAAACGCCTATTATTTGGCCTGTCCTTTTGAAAGTCATTTTATTGAAATGTATCAGCTAACCTAAAACACATGACTATCTTTTTTCAGACATAAAAGAAACCACTGAAGACTTAGTGCTGCCCAGCCCCCCTGCCTGAACATCTGAATCCCTGGGAAAGACAGCCTGCTCCGGATCTTCTATCAGGGTCCCTGAAACAGCAGGGACATCACATGCGTGCTGATCTATTAGCCGCCTGCGCCTCAAAGAATTTGGTCAACATTTAGGAATTCACTTAATGAAAGGCTAGCCTATTAAAGCTCTGTGGGCCAGATAAGTGGATTGAGGCTTTCTTTCCAGCTTCCTGAGTCACTGCAAGTGATGCTCCACAGTGCCTTCATGTGACGCAGCCCAGGCCCTGGACAACAAGCCAGCATTGTGACTCCAGAATCTGCACCTCTTCGCAGTGCGTCTCGGGCTCCACTCCCAAAAGGACAGCTTATGTTGCAAGCTGTGGCATCCAATTGCATGTTTTACTTAATGCACAATAGGAAGTTGCTTGCAGAAATGCTTGCAGATGATTTCCTGCAAAGGGAATGCTTCGGGGATGCAGTGGAATATCCACATCATTTCTCATGTACAATCAAGTGAAGTTGAGAATTCGCATCAGAAAGCAATGTATTACAAGTCTTTATTAAAGTCCACCTCCTGAAGACTAATGCCAAATGGCTATTTGGGCAGGACTCATATTTTTAAAATTAAAAGCTGACTCTAAGGTAGCAGAAAATCTGTGATAAAAAAGCTACATCAAATTATACAAGTGGATGTTTCCCTAGTGTTGAGTGTGGCATTCAAGACTGTCCCAGATGTCACATGCCTACTTGAATTCTTTGTTTTCATTGGCAAGTATTTTTATTAATTGCAAGTCATCTAGATTGCTATAGAAAACAATCTTGAGTGAGAATATTCTTGTTAGCAAACCAAAAAAGTTATAATAATAAACCTTAATGTATTCCACCCAAAATTTGGTTGTTTAAAACTAATATTCTAAAAAGTCATACCAATTAGATAAATATAATGCCATCTCATTTTGAAGCTTAAGAAAGAGACGGGAAAGCATTCAGATTTCAGAGATTTACCGAAAATATAATTTCTTGACCCCCAACATCCATCTCACTGTGAGAGTTTTGAAAAAATTTTTATTTCAACAAGGATTCAGTGAAAGAACACGGTTTACTCTGCTAGAGGTGACAATCACACTTTCAAGTTAAATGGAATTTTATCTCAGTTTTCAAAGAACCGAAGGTTCCCATTTCATCCTTGATGGTTCTATGCGTATGGGAGACACAAGAGAACCTCATGAAATGGTTCTGTGTATCATCACTGACCCGGGTTGCAGGGAATGGTCTGGAAATGAAGGAAAGCTGTAGCATGGTGGGGCTGGCTATTGGCTTCTTTCTGAAAGAAGAATCTCCAGTCAGGTGATGGTTGTGTCAAATGCCGGCGTGAAGGATGTGAAGCCAACCTGGACACAGCCACAGGTGAAAGGTCACAGCGTTCTGTCTGTGAAAGACCAACTGCAAAGCTGAATGAAACGCTGCTTCTGATGGAAATATCAGGTTTTGCAATAGGAGCTGAAGGTTTACTTAAGTTTAGATCAGAATCATTAATCAACAATGCAAATCTTCAAATACAAAGACCAAGTTAATTTCCATATCCTTTTCATTATTATTAAGTTGGAACAGCTTTGAAAAGACAGTACAAAAAGAAAAAGCAAAACTCAGTGATTAGTGTATAGAAATACACAGTCAATTGCTTTCTGTCCTCCTGAATTGCAGCTGGTGTCCAATATGGGTATCTGTAACCACAAATAACAAGGAATGTGTATGCAATAATTTATTGGATGTCCTTATTTTGCAAAAAGAGATATCAAAGCTAACGATGTACTCTCAGACATAGCCATTTGAGCTGGGATTCCGTATGAGTGCCAATTCGTGTCCTGGTTAATCCACTTCCCATTCAGTTCCCTGCTTATGGCCTGGGAATGCAGTTGAGGACAGCCCAAAACGTTAGGCCCCTATACCCATGTGGGATACCCAGAAGAAGCTCCTGGCTCCTGACTTCAGATCAGGTCAGCTGTGGTCCTTGCAAACATTTTGGAAATGAACCACAGAATGGAAGATTTTCTCTCTTTCCCTCTGTCTCTCTGCTTTGCCAATAACAATAAATGATTCTTGATATATGCAGATATATCTCTACTGTAATATTATATAATATATATATATTGCATTATCTATGTATAATATATAATATACAACATATTACACTAATACATTATATATTGCATGCAATATACTATATGATAATAGTATATTATACATAGCAATTATATAATGTCTAACATATTACTGTATAATACATAGTAATTCATATATTGCAGTATGATATGTTATATATATATACATATATATACTGTAAGCAGAGAGTAGAGTGAGAAAAACAAGTTGGTTTTACATAGCAAGACGAAGTTATTTCACATCCCAGATAAGAAATAAAAGCTATCCCACTAACCCTCATTAATTAATGAAGGCCATTTAGATTGTTAAAGCCTAACTAAATGTAAACAATTGATGTACCAGTGTTATACAAATAAATAACACAGAAACGCTCATTATACTTGATGTTCTTGCCAGAGACTCCTAAACTACAATTTTCTTGTAAAATAATTTCAACATAAATACAAAATGTGCAGCAGTATTAGTAACTCATTTGTATAGTTTATTCATCTGATTTCTAATATTACCCATGTACTAACTACCAATAATTAACATGACTTGCAAAAATATGGCAAAAATTTAACTTCTTCATATTTTTATTTCGCGGCATGCAGCTTTCAAATGTCTTGATGCTCTGGTGGTTTCATTTATTATAATGCTTCCAAATAAATAACATTAACAAGATGATTGATTAGAAGTAATAATACAACACCACTGATATGCAATAAAATTTATCTTCATTATCTTCATTATATGTCTGATAATATTCTCTTTATTGATTAGTAAATCCTGCAGCTCTGAAAATTCTGACTATCCTTCCTTGTGGCCCACAGTTCCAACTATCAGCAGTATTTGCCTGAGAAACTGAGGAAGACACTGGTGCCAATGGAAAGCAGGCAGGGCGCAGTGAGACCCCAGGGCAGCTCTAGTGTAGAGACCACCGTGAAGTTCAATGCCTACACAGCAAAGTCTCCACCTCAACTGGGTTTGCCGTGGATTGTGGCAATGCAACATAGAATTGTCAGCGAGGAAGAGAAGAGAAACAGTATGGCACCAAGGATATCCTTTGAGGATGGACCATGGGACAGAACTCATAAGGAAAGGGCAAACCTGAGGGCGCAGGTGGTCTCCTTAGCAACCGCCAACTGCAGACTGGTGCTAACGAGTTCTCCGAAAACAGAACAGATCCTCAAACTCAATGACTTCAAACACACCAATCATGCCACAAATGCGCTCTGACACTGTAGCCAGAATAGCCCAGGCGTGATAACTCTAGAGAAGAACTCTTGTCTCTTTTCTCATTTCACATGAAATATTTGCTAATTGCTAGCACTGGAAAAATCGAGCTAATTCATACATATGTGACCTTCAATGATTCAAACCAGAAAGCAAAGACAAAACAGCACTTTAATGTGAAGCAACATTTTCTTATGAAATAAAATGTGGGATAAAACGTGAGCCAAAAAATATATAAAAATGAGAACTCAATATTTTAGCATGATTCCTAAAGCATTAGTTGCATATAAAATGCAAACATAAAGGATTAATTGAGCTTTCAGAAGTATTATTATTCAGGCAATAAGAAACGGTGAGACAATGAAAAGGGAGAACCTTAAAAATTAATAAAATGCAAAATGATATCAAATGATATACTACAAGGTTCACACAGATAAATACATACCATTGATAACATGAGGGATAAAAAGACTAGAAACTTTAAAAATGAACGTGAAATAACAGATGGAAAATATTTGGAGAGAAAAAATAAACAGCTAGTATACACATTTTAGACAAAATAGAAAATATTTTAAAAAGAAAGAATCCTGGGATTTACACAGTGAGAGATTCTGTCACATTGCAATGCAAGTAAATGGCTTCTCAAAACTCAAAATCAGTAAACACCCTACTGAACATATCATCTTTATAAGATAAAGAAGCAACACTTCCAACAAACAAAACTATGTGACTTGTCAAGGAAAAGAAATTATGGCTTGAACCCTATTCTGTCAAAGCAGCATTCTTCAGTAGAGATTGGATCAAAATCTATTTTAAAAAATACTTTGAAACGGGTAAGCTAATGATTTTGCATTCAACTGAGCTCTTTTCCAACTTTAGTCAGGAGACTAAAGTTTTAAGCATAAGAACTGGGAGACTGTGTTTCATTAGGGCTGTTTGGTGAAACCACTGGAAAAAAAAATCCAATGCAGGGAAATATTCCAGAATATATTGAAGCAACAGGCCTGATGTAGAGCATTAAATGTAGCTCACTATCCATTCAAGGCAAAAATAATCGAAGCAGGTATGTGTGATAAGATGGTTTATAAGTGTTGTATTTTGTGACAATATCGAAATAAAGAGAACAAGCATTTGGTCTAGTAGTTAAGACATCAGCTAAAATGTTCATGTCTCATCTTGGAATACTGGTCTTTATGGTTCCAGTAGTAGGGCAGGCTCTGGCAGACAGCAGTGATGGGCCAGTAATTAGGTTTTGCCACCAGTGTGGAAGACAAGGACTAACTTCCTGGTCCCTGCCTCCAGCCTGGCCAGACCCAGATCCCTCTCTAAGGGCACTGAGAACATGAGCTAGTGTGTGGGATTGCTCTTGCTCTCTCTTCCTGCCACACTCTCTCTCTCTCTCTCTCTCTCTCTCTCTCTCTCTCTCTCGGTAGAGTTCAGTCAAATGAATGTCAGCGCCTTGCGTTGCACTGGGGCCACTCAACAGTGTCATGTATATGCCATAGTTGGTCTAATCGCAATGTCACAAGGGCATCTTTAGGACTTTTGCCTGCTGATCCTTTGCTGTTTGATTTCTCTCCCTTCTCTGCCTTGCCACCCCACTCTTTTCCCACTCTCCCCAGGAAGAATTTCAGTAGGGAGTGATTTGTTTAATCTACTATTCTTATAATCAGATCCTGGGAAAGACGGCTACAGGGGGTACTCGAAGTGCATTCAAGTTTTTGTACTTGACCTTTTAATTTCAAGTCAATAAAATATATATAAACAGGACGTTCTTATCCATCAAAAGCAAGAATAACTCCTAAAGTAAACCAAAGAATCTTTTCTGCTTATGGCATCAATTAAACCATACTACCCATTATCACTCATGTTATTTAGTATTGTACTGAAGATTCTAACCAAGAGCATAATCTAAATGACCAAAACAAATGATGTAAGAATTATACAGGAGATTAAAAAAACTAGCTATTCATAAATGACTTACTTAATCCAGAGAGCACAAAAGAATTAATCAAAACACCTACAAAAAGCTGAATTAGAGTGACTAATTATAAAATATTGCATAAAAAAATAAGTGGCAATCTATTTCTATTCACTCAGGCATCGCTTACTGGCAACTGCGAGCTCTGATAAATGCCATTAAATGTTTTTGTTTTTCTCATTGTGTGAACATTATGGAATGCTATTGCAGCCTACCACACATGCAGGCTGTACTGTATACACGAACATGGGACTCTGCAGCACCGTCATGGGCACACACGTCATTATGTGGCACATGGTATATATACTCATATAGAACCATATAAACACACACTCACATAATGAGCAGTTAATTAGCGAAGGAAATAAAATGTCAAAGAATAAAGTTTATAAGACATTTGTAAATGCATGTATAAAATTCAAACAACTGAAAGATGAATAAATACACTGTACCAATGGAATGTCCTTGAGTAAACTCATTCAAATTCATTCTCCTATTCGTGTGTGTGAGAAAGAGACAGAAAATAAATAGGGAAAGGCTCCCCAGAAAAAATTCTGGAAATAAAGCACTTTGCAACAGAGGTGCCCAAGCACCAAGAATCTTCAGAAATGCTGATGGCCTGCTATAAACACGAGACCAGGCAGACAGATCGGTGAACCGAACACAAAGTGTGGAAATAGACCCACATGCATAAGGCAATGCAACAAGTAAGCAAAGGAGATAAAGAATTCAAACCGTTGCTGAGAAGGAAAGTAGGTGCTCACGCAGGAAACGGAGACGGATGAGCAATTGCAGCTCAGTCTTTGAGCAGGGTGCATTCTAAATGATTTAAAAACTGAGGTGTGTGAAAACAAATTATCTAGATACTATAAGACACAGGTGACGTTTATTACATGAATATAAAATAGTCCATCTTCATTTTAAAAGTGGAATACGGCAAAGGAGGAAGAAAGGAAATACAACAAATCATTTCAAAATTCAATCTTAGGAAAAAGTTCACAATGAAAATCGAAACAGGGTTAATCTCTTAGTTCATGAGGGGGGAAACTCAGAAGTATACAGCAGAAACCACTGCGCACTGGAGAGGACCTGAATAAAGAAATCGCAAATACTTACACCAGTTATTTGATGACCCTTAGACACAGGGAAGGATGGTCAAATGCCTTTAAAAAGAGGAACATGCAAATGAAATGTCACTTAAGATAACAATTTCTCACCTATCAAATTGGCCAACTTAGCAAAGTGTAGCAGACTTTCTGTGGCGGGGATGTGGGAAACAGCTAGCAACGCACATTGCCGTGACGTATGAAATCAAAGGATGGGAGGTGAAATGTACTGTTATTCTGAGCGGAACAAAGGTGGATTAATGAACCACGTGAATACATCATCTATTTCAAGACAATATCTTAAATGTAACAGGTCAAAGGGAAAAGCTGTGCTCTTCCACACACTCACTTTGTGAGTTTCAGTGGGCGAGACGTACTGTAAGGTACAACATCCTCTCAAGTGACAGGGAATGTATTGGAAATATCAGCCACACAGGATCATCACGAAATTCCTGTTGAGGAACAAATGTAAGACTCTGTTCAAAGATCAGTGCTTCCTGTGAAATGATTGCTTTGAGGTCAGACGACATACTTTCGAATTGTGGCCACAATCTGGTCGCTGACCCAAGTGCACGCTTGCCCCTTACACTGTGGGACTTTTTGTTAGGTTGAAGAGCCCGGCGCGATGATTACATGCTTGCTTCAAAGATCCCTTCTACAATCTCTTTTAGCCTAGGCCAGGATAATGAGTGTAGCTCCCAGAATATCCATCTCCTCCATTTTATTACCCTAAGATGAAAAGCGGTGAGCCTTTACTGTTCACGGTCACTTTCTCCAGCTCTGTTCCCTGGACTCCTGGGGCAAAATCCAATGAGGTTACTTCTCCATATACGCAAAGGAGGGGGAGTGTATTAAAACAAAGGATTGTAAGAGATTTTTGTTAGAGTACGCCTTAATTTCCATGAACACCACAGATCAGGTGTTTCTAAGTGTTTAAAATACTTTTTAAGATAGTGAAATCTTTCAGTTATGATTTGTGAAAGAGGGGCTGGCATGGTAACACAGCAAGCTAACTCCCACCTACAATGCCATTTTCCATATGGGTGCTGCTTTGAGTCCTGGCTGCTCTACTTTCCAGCTAGCTCCCTGCTTATAGCCTGGGACAACAGCAGGGGAATAGCCCAAGCTCCCGCACCTTTGCAGGAAACCTGGAACAAGCTCCTGGCTCCTGGCTCCTGGCTCCTGGCTCCTGGCTACTGATTGGCTCAATCGTGGTCATTGTGGCTATTTGACAAGGGAAGCAGCAGTTGGAAGGTCTCTCCCTCTTTCTGTAACTATGCCTTTCCAATAAAAACACATAATACTTTATTGATCTTAATTCATGATTGAATGAACAAAATAATGAATATCTGTAATATAAGCTACAGGGATTAACGAGAAGAAAAAGTAAGTCACTGTTTCCAAGTTTGGGTAAAAATAACCCTTTCCTCACGGTCACAGACCAAGTAGTGTTTTGAATGACAAAATGAACAAAGCAAAACAGCAATTTATATCCTGACTCTAAAGGATTGGCAATGCAAACACATAGATACACCTGCTAGTGCGTGGCCATGCTTCCTGCACACAGCCACAGCCGCAAGGTACACACCTTGAGACCTGGAGTTTCTGGGTTCCAGCTAGAAAGAGTGTGGCTCACATATGATATCCTTGGAAATCTGGAATCTTCTAGGTTTTAAAATCTGTTTTTGGTTTTACAAACATGTGCTTTTACCCTCTCTTTTTCTTTCTTCCTTTCTTCCTTTCTTCCTTCCTTCCTTTCTTTCTTTCTTTCTTTCTTTCTTTCTTTCTTTCTTTCTTTCTTTTTCTTTTTTCTTCCTTCCTTCCTTCCTTGTTACAATATTTATACTAATTGTCTTCCTGGTTTTGTTCTATTATGACAAGGAACATAATTGTGAATATTTTATAATGAACTAATCCATTATGTTTTCTATGGTTATTTAATACAATGTTAAGATTGTCAAATTATTTTTTGCTTTGCAATGCTACCTTGAGAGCATCATTGTGGGTTATGCTGTGCATAAGTTCCAAGCAACATAAAACAAAGGGAGCCATTATGATTAATCATTAATAAAAGACTGGATACAAGGATGGGTTTGATGAGGTGGTTAGGATGATCGCATCCTGATTAGAGTATGAAGTTTGGAGTCACAGCTTTGCTCTCTGTTCTAGCTTCCCACTAATGCAGAACTGGAGTGGGGATGGGTGGACAGTTTCAGGCTGGGCTAGCCTTGATTGTGGCACGCATTTGGGGAGGGGACAAGTAAATGGCAACTCTCTCATTCATTCTCTCTGTCTCTCCATCAAGCAAGTGAAATTAAAAGGGATGCCGCAGAATCAAAAGCAAAAATATCCATGGTTTCTTTCTTTTAAAAAAAGTCCATCAGGAACACAGCGGAATGACATCTATATAGTCCTCTAAGGAAAAATCAATGACAAATTTGCAATTTTAGATTTATCAAACATTTCCTTCAAAAGTAAGAGTTACAATGAGATATTTTTAAGTAAACAAAACTTAAAAGAATGTATTGGCAACATACATAAACTGTTTTTTTAAAGGCATAAGAATTTACTGAAGCTAAAGAGAAATGACCTGAAATGAAAATGAAAATAAAAAGAAATTAAATAAAATAAATTAAAAAATAAAACTATCACAGTGTCCCATGAGCACGTATGGAAACTCCTTCCCTTAATTTTTTGCAGATAGTTGCATGCTATGGTGAAAGATTATTATATACATAGGTGTAAAATAAAATGAGAGCAACAGAAAGGATGTGAGGTAAGTAGAATTAAGCGGTCTCACATTTTTATACAACGTATTGCAATAATTGTGTAGACTTCCATAATTATAACAAAAACAAATATTGTCATAAGTAGAATACTAATCTTATTAAAAGATGGTTTACAGTAAATAAAACCACCAACTGACAAGGAGGTAAAAAAGAAACATCAGACAAATGGTTTAAATGGCATGGCTATAAGAAATCCCATAAAAAGGAGATCATTCACAATGCGGTTATATTTGCAATTGCAAATGTAAAATGAAAAACCTTTCAATTCCCTAAAGAACATTTCTTGGTGTCAACATAGTGACTCAACGGATTAACCCTCTACCTGTGGTGCCAGCATCCTATGCGGGCACCAGTTCTAGTCTTGGCTGCTCCCATTCCTGTCCACCTCCCTTCTTATGACCTGAGAAAGCAGCGAAGGATGCCTCTGGTCCTTGGTACCCTGTACTCACATGGGAGACCCTGACAAATCTGTGGCTCCCGGCTTTGGATCAGCTCAGCTCCAGCTGTTGTTATTTAGGGAGTCATCCAGTAAATGGAAGACTTCTGTATCTCCTTCTCACTGTAAATCTGCCTTTCCAATAAAAATAAACATTGTGCTGGATACAGGTGTTGACATTAAATTTAAACGTATGCATTGTTTTAAAAGGAACAGTACAGATAGAGGATCTGAGGATGAGAATTAAAACATGGTAGTGGCTATAGTCATATCAAGTAGCAGCAACTCCATAGAAAAGGAGACACATCAAAATGATAGAGGATTTAATCAAAACGACAATGCAATGTGAAATTTGCAGACATTTTCAAATGTTCAGAGAAGGACCTCTGGCCCTGGGGAGATGAAGTGCATGTATTTTTTTTTTCATATTACTCATGTTAAACATAGTAATCATAAGATATTAAATGACAAGCACAAGAAGACTCTGTAAGTTGGAGAACAGAAGGCAGAATGGCTAGAGATCTCACTATTTAAGCAACAATATAGTAGTTTTGAGAGTAAATTAGTCATCTCAGTGAGAGCATGATCTGAAGTTGAATGCAAAAAGACAATTAACTGATGCTAATGGCAAGATGATACAGCTGTTGGAATGATCTGTGAAAGGTTTTAAAACAGCCATCATAAAATTACTCCAAAGAACAATTATAAACATGCTTGAACAAATGAGGAAAAAAATAACCAGAGGTACTCAACAATAGAATAGAACGTCTCAGTAAAGAAATAGCATATGTGAGGAAAAATCAAACACAAACTTGCAAACAAAAAATATGAATAAAATAATCGAAATGTAAAAAATTAACAGATTGACTCATTAAAAACTAGAGAAGCAAAGGAAATTATGACGAGATTTTAAAATACAATGAAATTACCCAGCGGACAGCAGAGAAGACACAGCACGAAGCATAGCAATGAATACTCAGGGAAGTGAGCAAGGACGATCCAAGATGTACTGATTGTGTTTTTTGATTACCAGAGGAGAAGGAGAATAAAAAGAACATTTGAGGAACTAACTATATGTATATAACATATTTGATAACATATATATAACATATAACATATTTGATGAATATGTAAATATATATCCATATTTAATGACATACGTAAATATATACACATACATTTGCAAATTCAAAAGCTGAGATAACCTCAATCTGTTGTACATCACAATTAAACTCAACTGTGACTGCCCAAGAGACTATTTTTTTTTTTTCAGTTTTTCTTGATGAAGAGGCAGCTAACCCAGTGTTGCCGTGTACTGGTAGATTTCTCAACCTACCTTCAAAAATCCTTTAACAGATATGGAAGGAGGGTTGTGTGCCAATACAATACTGACCCTTGGACATACATCGGAAGGATCTGAAATCAATGAGAAACCTCGGGGATCCTGTGTTCACATTGATCGCAGGGTACTGGAAGGATGAAGCAAGACATGACTGAGAAAAAACTGTGCATTGCCACTAAAACCCCTCTTAAAGGGGTGGCAAGTGAAATGTCAACACATATTGAGCTGTCCGAAGAACTGAAGTTAACATCCAAATGAAGAAAGCTCTAATGTTGACTTATGAGAAAAAGAAACATTGTAATATTTTAGCATTCGTGTTTCAGTGTCCAGCCTTTGAGCCGTTGATACTCTGATTCTTGGCCTTTAATGCAGTCAGAGTTTGGTGTCCTGGTTTCTGGAAAGAATAGAAACTCCTTGAATTTCAAGTAAAATAATTTAAAATCCCCTTTCTTTAATGATTCCATCCTCCAGAAATACATTTTCTTTAATTTTAGAGGAAACCTTTAAAATCTATCAAAATTTTCAGGAATACAAAACTAATTTCCATAAATTAGAAATAGCTCTTAACAAAATTTTCAAAAAGTACGTTTGTTTGTGATTGAAATTTATATATTTTAAGTTATTGGATTTATATAAGGTGAATAAATTGCATGCAATTCACAATACAGATTTAGGAGCTTAATGTTCCTTCCCACTTCACCCTTCCTCCTCCCTGGTTACTTCTCTGTTTTTTTTAGTTTTTGCAATGACATGCTTTCAGTTCACTTCACAACCACAGTCTTCATATTCCATCAGGTAAAGAGTTCAACAAATAGCAAGTAGAAACAAACAATGTAACAACAAAAACACTGTTTTTGAAAACTACCGACATAAGTTATGAACAATAAGCAAATCCCAGGATGACAACCTCATTCATACAGATTACTTTTTTTTTTGTAATCTGTGGATCAGGTGAATGATATCATATTTGTCTTTTATGAACTGGCTTATTTAAGCATCATGGTTTCCAGTTGCATCCATTTTCTTGCAAAAGGCAGGATTTCAATCTTGTTTGTGGATGACAAGTATTCTATTAGTGTATATACATCCCATTTTCTTTATCCAGTTATCCATTGATAGAGATCTGGATTCATTCCATATTCTAACTACTGTGGATTGTCCTGAAATAAGTATGGGTATACCAACAGCACTTGTGTTCTGATTTCATTTCAACTGGATAAATTCCCAGCAATGGGATGGCTGGGTCATGGCTCTCTCAGGAATCTCTCTTCTGTCTCCCATAATGGTTGTGCTGGTTTACAAACCCACCAACAGGACATTGGGGTACCTTTCTCTCCCTACATCATTAGCATCGATTCCTTTTTTACTTTCAGATGATAGCTATCTTTACTGGGGTGAGGTATGACCTCATTGTTGTTTGTAATGGCATTTCCCTGATGGATAGGGATCCTAAGCAAATTTTTTTCCATGTGTCTATTGAACACTTGTATTTCTTTCTTTGAAAAAAAATCTCTGTTTATGTACTTTGCCCAAAATTGGAACCATAAAACATATATGGGATCAGTAAATTGAAGCGATAGTTTAAAAAAAAATAAAATTGATACACCAATGGCTCAACTTCATAAAAAAAATCGAACACAATAATTATTACAGGTCAAAAGAAAGATATAATGGACACCACAGATATACAGAGAATTATCAGGACTTACGACACAAAAAGCCATATGCCTACCAATTAGAAAATCTAAAAGAAATGATTGAATTTCTGAATTCATATAATCCAGCTAAACTAATCCATGCAGACACAGAAACCTTAAACAGACCAATAACTAAGACAGACTGAGTCAGTAACAGAGAGCCTCCCAACAAAGAGTTGGCATCGTTGCTAAATCCTACCAAACTTCTGAAGAACTAATTCCAATTCTTCTCAAGTTATTTAAAACAGATGAAAAAGAGGAAACTCTCCCAAATTCCATTTATGAGGCCTACGTCACCTTATTTCCAAAACCAGAAAAAAGACACAACTAGAACAATAAACCATAGTTCAGAGATGCAGATGTCATATATAGACACAAAAATGTCCAACAAAATGCTTGCTGACCTAACCTCACAATATATGTGAAAGATCATTTGTCTCACACAAGTGGGATGTAGCCCTGATAGGCAGAGTCCCTATCAAACGGGGAGAATTTAGAAGCATAGACACTAAGATCCATAACCAGACAAGGATGCCCACTCTCACCATTACTATTCAATATATTTATCTAAATTGTAGCCACAACCATTAGGAAAATAAGAATTAAAAGGCTACAAACTGAAGAGGAGGGATTCTTTTCTTTAATGGGAGTCCAATTGATGGCTGGAGAATCTACTAATAACAGCAACAGAACATAGATATAAAACTGAATCAGTTTTATTTTTCCCTTGAATCTAAAACGGTCCAAGGAGCTACATCAAGTTTGTGGTTTTCATGGAATCATCATCTAACCATCCTTTGAGAAACTCACATGCCCTTTATATGTTGATTGCACAAGAACTGACCAAGGCAAACCCAATAGCTGCCTAAACTACAAGAACCATGAAGTTCATGTACACAGTGTGTCTATGAAGGTCAGAACTATACCTCTGTGGGATGTTTAGATCTAGTCACAAAACTTCCATTACTGCAGCTCTGTGAAAACTAGTCAGTGATTCACAAAAGTTCAAAATTTCACTGAGGGGAAAAATTATAACCAACAAACATTTTTTTTGAAGAAGTTAAAGATCAATAGCTTAACTGTGATCCTCATTTTTTTTACTTTACCTGAACTAATTTCACTACTAATTAAACTAATAAGTAAGCATGCTATAAAATTAATAGAACCACTTAGTAGAGAGATGCACATTAGGCAAAATAGGTCATTGGATATGGTCGAAATGAGTACCCATGTTCCTTGTCATAGAGCAACACAGCCTTCCTCAGAAAGAAATGTTACGGGATAAAAACCATCCCGTAGCTTGTAAGATATTTGTTAAACAAAAACATTAAGACTCAACATGTAAATGCAAACTACAGAATCATAGTTATTTAGTCATGACTAAGAAAATTTCTAAAATACCGAAATTTAGGTTACAACTGACCCTGTAAAATGTTAGCAACATGACATACGAACATTGCTCTTGTCATCAAAAGAAGGAAGGAAGCCGACCTCTTCTGATCCTCAGCCTTTCAGTTCCAATCATTCATCCAATAATAGCCTTTTGTGTAAGAGGTGAGCACTTGTTTTATCTATAAATACATCATTTTGACAGGCTTTGCATTCTTTATTTTCTTACCATTTTAAAGAAATTCTCTTCTACCCTCGGATCATTTTCTTCGTGGAGTAGCTTCCCACAGAGAACATGGGACATCAGTCAAGGGGAAAATGAATCCTTCACCCTTAATGCTTGAAAACAAGGAGAAATGTCACTTCTTTCCCCTTACCTGAACAGTGGTGATGATATTTATATATATATATATATGTATTTCTTGTGTGTCACACTTGGTCACATTCTGTCATCTCAGTGAGTTGGAAAATGTCTACTGACATGAGAATCAGGTGTTTTTGAGTTTTGGGATAATCACCACGAGCTGAATTACTGACCACGTTTACATTATCCTCTCCCTTATATGCACACAGAGAAATCTTCACATGAAGACAATTTTTTTTCTGTCTTAAGCTGTCTTAAGCTGCTAACATACTTTATAAAAAAAAAATAGGATGGGGTTCGGCATGATGGCTCAAACAACAAATACCCCCCATACAAGTGCCAGGATTCCATATGGGCACTGGTTCATGTCCCAGCTGCTTCACTCCCCAGTTGTGGCCTGCGAAAAAAGTAGAGGATGGCCCAAAGGCTTAGGGCCTTGTGCCCACATGCGAGACCCAGAGGAGATTCTTGGCTCCTGGCTCTGGATCTGCTCTGTTCCAGCTGTTACAGCCATTTGGGAAGTGAACCAGTAGATGGAAGATCTTTCTGACTCCCCTTATATTTATTAATCTGCCTTTTCAATAAAAATAAATCTTCTAAAAACATATCGGAGGGTTAATTTTAAAAGCATACCTTATAAAATGTACCATTTTCAAAGCCAAAATTATCTTTTTTATATAAATGAAATCTAGGTTTGAATCCAACAGTGTTAGGTTTTTTTTATTCCTCTGATGGAATTCCCTGGATTGGGAAAAGATGTTTCTAATATACTTCCACTGAAGAAAACACGCATTGGTAAGTCAGAACATAATCATGGACAGATTTACTTGCAATGGAAAATGTCAGCCAGGAATCTTGTCCTCCATGCGTCCTGTAGTCCCTGCATTGTCCTGTAGTCCTGAGGTCCCTGTAGTCTCTGCCCGGTCCTGTAGTCCCTGCCCTGCCCTGTAGTCCCTGCCCTGCCCTGTAGTCCCTGCATTGTCCTGTGGTCCTGAGGTCCCTGTAGTCTCTGCCTGGTCCTGTAGTCCCTGCCCTGCCCTGTAGTCCCTGCCCTGCCCTGTAGTCCCTGCATTGTCCTGTGGTCCTGAGGTCCCTGTAGTCTCTGCCCGGTCCTGTAGTCCCTGCCCTGCCCTGTAGTCCCTGCCCTGCCCTGTAGTCCCTGCATTGTCCTGTGGTCCTGAGGTCCCTGCCCTGCCCTGTAGTCCCTGCATTGTCCTGTGGTCCTGAGGTCCCTGTAGATGCAGCACAGAGCATCCTGTGCTCTGTGTCCCTGCCCTGTCCTGTAGTCCTCGCTGAGTCCTGTGGATCCTGCACTGTCCTGTGGTCCTGCGATCCCTGTGGTCCCTGCAATTTCCTGTTGTGCTGCGGTCCCCATAGACCCTGTATCAGATGTGGAGCCTTTCAAGCAGGCAAATAAACCTTGGCCATGATTTTTATCTCCCATCCTCCGTCTTACAGACCACTATCACTTTCAATTTATTTTACTTGAAATAATCCCATAAATGTGGGTCTGTGGTAATCTATGGCTACTTCGACTCAACACACGTTGCACCGTCTATTCTGAAATTCTGATCAGGGGCTATGTGGAGAAGGCAGGGTAAATTCACTTGCTTTGCTTTTGCGTTTCTCAGATACCTGTTTTTGTTAAATCTCTCCAGAAATATCAGTGAGGGACAAAAGTCAAATATTGGTTATCTTCCTCATTATGTGCTTTTTTTTTTCTTCCTTGCTATTTTAAAATTATACAACTTGTAAGATAGTAACATGGGTTCCAAAATACAACATCAAACCATGTTCCCTTTAGACATTTCCTATTTATCCTAACAAAATATACCTATCCTCTCTAGTGTTCTTGCTGTGAACTCCTTTTATTCCTTTACCCTTCTGTTCCCTAGAAATTAATATTCTATGTTCACATTAACTTTGAAAAAAAATGTAGTTCCTCATATAGGGAGAATATGCACCATTGGTACCTTCTTGTATTACTCATCATAGTAATAACCTATAGTTTCAACCATTTTGTTGCAAATGATAGGATTTCATTTTTGTATAGCTGAATAGGTAGGGGGTGAGGAAGTTAAAAAAATAGGAGAATTGTGCATGTTTCGTTAGTTGTGATAAATGTCAGATACTGATAGAAGAAACGTGATGAAGGATATTTGGCAACGTATATTAACACTTCACAGTTTCTGCCTTGTTTATCCGTGCATCAGATGCTGAAGACCTTGGCTTATTCAGCATTTGGGCTACGATGAGTCGTGCTGTAATAAACACAATATAGCAACTTTCTCTTTGGTCACATCAGTTCATGTCTTTTGGACATATTCCCTGAATTCATTCTTGTGTATGGTGAGTAGCAGTGATTTCACTTAATTATTCTACATGTACGCATACACTGAGTCAGCATTATTTATCAAAACAATTATTCTTTCTGCAAAATGGAATCTTGATACTTCTGTAATTGTAAGGTGTTGGTGTCAGAATAATTCAGAGTTTGGAATTGTATTACTCCATTTTTTTTTTAATATTTTGAAACATTTTGAAAAGTATTGGAATTGGTTCCTGGATTTCTTTGATGGGAGATTTTTAATTGCTTTTTAAATTTTGTTGCTTGTTAGAGCTGTTTAGATATTTTGTCTTGATTTTATCTCAGTATGTTATATGCATTTAGAAATTTATCCATTTCTTTAAGGTTTTCCAATTAGTACTATGTATTTCTCCATAGTACTTCCTTAGGATAATTTATACTTTTATAGTGTTGGGTGTTGAGTCATTTTTTACATCAAATTGTGTTTATTTTAAATTCTGCAGCTTCTTTTTTTGTTAGTCCAGCCAGAGGTTTGTCTAGTTTGCTTACCTTCTTGGAAAACACAGCTTTCTATTTTAATGGTCTTGTGAGTAGTTATTTAGTCTCAAGTTAATTTCTTTGTTATCTGATCATTATGATTATTTCTTTTATCTTGCTAATTGGGGATTTTATTCTTGTTTTCTAAGTTTTTAAACTGTGTAACCAAGTTGTCTGAAGTCTTTATTTTCTTCGATGACGACTGCAAAGTTGGCTCTTAATGTCATTTTTCTTCATATGCCATGGGTTTGATATGTTGCTTCTAATTTTCATTTGCTTCAAAAACGTTTTTGGATTCCTCTTGGATTTCTCCCATGATCCATTTTTTGGAAGTGAGTTACAGCAGCATGCTCATTTGTGTATTTGCGGATTTTCTATTTTTGTGGTTGATTCCTGTTTCTAGTCAGCTGTGGCCTGAAAGGATACATAGCAAGGATTCAGTCTTTAAATCTACCGAGTGAATGTTCTCAAACATCTGTTAGGTCCTCATAATCAATAGCATGACTTAGACTTAACTCTGATCTGGTATAGAGTTGTTGCCACTGGGGTGTTGAATTTCCCTACTCTTTTTATCTCAGAGTCTCTCTCTTCCTTTAGCTCTAATAATATTTGTTGCATATATCTGAGTGGTCCTGTCTTGAGTGCATATGTACTTAGGATTGTTTCATTTGCTTGCTGAAATGCTCCTTTTACTGATAGAGAGCGTATTTGTCTCTTTTAGCAGTTCGATTTAAATGTGGTTTCTCTTATATGATCGTAGGTACATCTGCCCATTTTGTTTTCCATGTATGTGTTATGTCTTATTCAGTTTCCGTCTGGGTGTCTAAATGTGAAGTGAATTTCTTGTAGCATGTAATTGAATCTTGTCTTTGTTTGGTTTGGTTCGTTTTTATCCAGTCAGCAAAACTGCATCTCTTGGTTGAGAAATTTAATCCACTTACATTCAGGGTTAATAACAAATAGATCAGTACATGGGTTCTATAAATTTAGTATGACCATACATGTTCATGATGTTAACCTCCAATAATTTAGGATTTCCTTTTGAGCACCTTTTATGTCTGGTCTTGTGGCGATTAATTCTCTCAGTGTTTCCAGTTATAAGAAATAACTTATTTCTCTCTCACTTCTAAAATAGAGCCTCTTTGGACACAATATTCTTTAAAACTGTGAATATATCAGTCCACTCTCTCCTGACCTGTAGGATTTCTTTTGAGAAGTCTACACTGATCATAACTGGCTTTCCTTTACTAATAACTTGACATTTTCTTGCCACTGCATTTTAATACTGTTTTTTAGCCTTAAAATTTGACAGTTTGATTTTAGGATATCTTGGAGAAGATCTTGTTTTCATTGAGTCCACTTGAGATCCTTTGAGATTCCTGCATCCACATGTTCGTGTCTCTCTCTACAACTGAAAAATTTTCAACTAATATTCCATTCAGAAGGTCCTCGGTCCCATTTTCCTTGTCATCTCTTCCAGGTATCCCTGTAATACAACTAGTTATTGAACATTAATCTATGTATCACATAGGCTTGTTTAATTCTTCACAAGTATTTTCTCTTTATTTTTGTCAGAGGAGATTATTTCTTAAGTCTTGTCCTCTGGTCTAGACATTCTTTGTTCTGCTTAGCCTATTCCGCTGCTGATGCTTTCAGCTGCATTTTTGTTCTGCTGATTAAACTTTCCATCTCTAATATTTGAGTTTGCTTTTTCTGAATGATTTTCATCTTTTTACTGAATTTCTCATTCATCCATCTGTTGCTTTTCTCATGCTTTCCAACTGTTTATATCCTCTTACATCTAGGTTTTTCTTAGACTCATTATTTTGAATTTTTTGTCAGGCATTTGGTGGATTTCCTTCAGATCATAATCTACTTTTGGAGTATCATTATGTTTTTTTTAAGTGTCATAATGCTTTGTCATATTTCCTATGCCCTTCATTGGCAGATGCATAGATTTAACTGGAAAAGATATTTTTGTTTAGACTTTTACTTGATGTTCTTGATTTGGCTGTAATTTCTAAGTGAGCCCCGATATATCATCTCTAAACCATTTCTTCAGTTGTAACCAGTGTCAGCTGCATCTGTGAATTCTAAAGTCGTATCTTCTGCAGCAATTTGTGAAAATAGTAGTATGACTTTAAGGTGGATGTGACCTTCTAAAGGTGTGACTCTTAGGTCCCCAAGAAAGTAAGGATGTCAAATGGCTGTAGTCATGTCGGTTCTGACTCCCTTCATAATATGTTAAGCCAGTGTGATATCTATTTTTCTACTACATGTAACAATACTGAAATACTCCAACGCTATGATAACAAATTATTATGGTAAAATCTCATGAACAGAAAAGCAGCAGTGCAGCCTTCAGGTTCTGCTGGATCCTGGTTCAGATAAACTTTCGACATGTGTGTTTCTGCTCCTCTTTATCCCCTCTCTTTCTACACAAGCATCTCAGCCCTGTTTGCATTCCTCTCCAGCTGCTGAGCCCCTCTGCTGTCATCCCTAGGCTTCCACCATCTTTGAGAGGCTCCAGTCTCCAAAGTAAAGCCATTCCTCTCCCCCAGAACTAATGTCCACATGGGACATGTGCTTCTCTTCCCTGTGAGGATGGCAGGGCTCCTGGATAGAGTCCACACTCTCCTCGGGTAAAGGAGGGGAAATTCACTAAGTGAGAGACCTGACACAAGATGGAGCAGAAGGGATGGCAGGATGGAATAAGATGTTATTCAGTACTCAAGGATATTGCACACATAGCCGTTTGCATTCAAGAAATGAGGAACTCGGAATTCAGTCAACGCAGAGAAGGTAAAGCAAGGAAAACACACACAGGCATGCTAGAACTTAGATTCTGATGCTGATTCTGCTGCTTCCTGTGATAGCAAAATGTCTTTCTTCTCTGAGTCTCAATTTCCTCTTGTTATAAATAGTGACATTGGTTGGACGAGCTTGTAAGAGACATTAAACCGCAGGGGAGAGATAATGCTCATTTGATTGCCTTTGTTCTATGACTAAACTGCAGATGTGGGTCCAGAAAGATGGAGAGATCCTACCAGCAACCCCAGGCTGCTGACCACAATCTGATTGCAGCAGAGGCCCAATTTTGCAAATTTTACCAAGTTTGTGGTTGCTCAATTTTTAACTTTGTTCTTCAAGAATGACAACAATGACTGTGGTTATCTTTTCACTGAAGCATTATACTTCATATTTGGAAGACACACACAAGAGCCTCACTTGCATAAAAACTCAGGGTAGTTTCTCTAGAAAATTTGGGCCGTGTCAATACTGTCTGTAGGAAACAGGTTTCCCATAGGTTCTGTGTTGTGAGTATGCCTAACAGGAAATTCCTTCTACACCAGTTGATATGCTTCATTCCAGGAGGTGGTGTGGCTGAAAAAAAAAAATCTTTGAATAAATATAAAGTGTTGTACAGAAGTCTGTATGTTGAAAAGTTTCCCACACACTAGAAAAAAATGAACACACTATTTTAACCTACATATGGTTCTGTTTTATTTTTGTTGTATTCCGTATTGTAGCCTTTCAGTTTTCTGCATGGAAAATAAGTGCCGCATAATTTACTTTCAAACCATATTTCCACTTATATGAATTAATATTATACATCTTTTACTATTGTTTTCTTCTTTCCAAGGTAATTTAATTTTCTGACTCCTTAATATCTGTGATTTATTTCTGGTAGATCTTCACCATGATGAATTGAAGAAAACACTACGGACTGTGACCAACTGAGAGAATCTCGTGCAGTTCATAATCTGAACATGAATGCTTCTATTCTGGCTTATGTCTACGTTAGCAAGAAATTACTTTCCACACCCATAGCTGTTAGATAGGTAGATGAACCAACTTGAAAGACTTTGACCATCTAATCAAATGTCTTATAATTAAAAGCATTAAAAAAGACAGTGCTTGGAGAAGTCCCAAGTATTGCAAGTCAGAAAAAAAAAAATAGGAAACAGATTAGCAATATTAAACACACACACATACATACAGAAATAGTTCAGGAATATTGGTCATGACTTGTGTTTCAACATGAGAGTGTTTATGGACTTTAACATATAAGATGTCTGAAGATGATTTTTTAAAGTAGTGATGCATACAAATATATGTAAGTGTAGATTTATTCAGCAGAAAATTATGTAAAACATTGCAAATCATGCTGAAACCCCACTGAAACTGAGCCTTAGTTGCGTAGAGGACCGATTTTCAGTTAGTGGTCAATGAATAAAGATGCCATAAGAGGTAAATACAAAACATGTTCAAGATGAATTTACTTTTATTTGAAAGGCAGATTTGCAGATAGAATGAGAGACAGAGAAATGGCCACAATGGCTAAGCTGAGCCAATCTAAAACCAGGAGCCAGGAGCTTCTTCTTGGTCTCCTCTGTGGTTGCAGGAATCCAAGGCGTTGGCCCATCCTCCACTGCTTTCCCAGACCAGAAGCGGGAAGCTGGATAGGAAGTGGAGCAGGCAAGACTAGAGCCAGTTCCCATATTGGAAGGAAATCATGAAGGTAGAAGATTGCTCCAGCTATTTAAAAACTGATTTTAAAGAACACAGTGGATCCACTGAAATGTAGCAGGTGGTAACATGTGATCAGAGCAGTTTTCATAAGGATGAACCCCAAGTGTAAAAAGCAAGCCCAGAATTCCCAGAAACGGAGTTTCCCGCTGGCAAATGGAGTTGCCAACAGCGTGCTAAGCGACCACATTGGCTCCTGACAAAAGTGTTAAATTGCTTGACTACAAGAGCTCAATAAAACCAAATGAAGGTTTATGAATAATTATTCAAAAAAAACCCTTGTGTTTACGTATTTACACGTTTTGTGTTCCAAGCATAGCCTCCAGTTTGGTTGGTTTTGATTGGATTGAATTCTGATAATAAAGTTGACTGGCAACTAGGCTTATTTTTATGTAAACAAGACACTCATCCCTATTCCTAAACTGTTGAATCCCTGCCCTGAGAAGCCAAAAACACCCCCGTCTTTGTAACTCTCAGGGCATTGGCTTCTTCACCTTAAGGGTTTTGTAGTTTCCATCACGACCACGTTAGGCAAGGATGAAAAAGTCCCGTTCCTCCCGCAGCTTCCAGAGAGGGCATGAAATAGTAAATTGCCAATTGTGCAGCTTTGAGAGTTTCTGGAAACCCTGTAGGTTGCAAAATTGATCTTTCGTGTTGGCCATGGATGGAAGCTCATGGTTTTCCATTCTTTTGAAGTCCTTTTCAGATAAATTATCCAAACATGCAGGTAATTGATTTTGCATTGGATAAGGGATAGAGTATGACCTAAGAATTCACATTCCTGATATGGGAAAAGACAGCCAGAGAAGCTAAGTTTTACATTTGAGCTTCAGAATTTCCATGACAACATGTCATTAACTCGTTGAATTTGGTGAGGGCCCTTGAATGCTTTTGATCTACTATTTTAATGAATTTTTAATCATCTTTTGGCCCTCCCCCACTAACAATGAGCCTGAAGACTCTCTGCCTCAAAAAGTCATGCTGGAAGGGAATTGCCTCTGTAACGAGCATCAACAGGATGGGCTTTGAAAAATGAGATCAGGGTCTTTGCCCCATGAGTAGATTAATGCTGTTGTTTGGCGAGTTGAATTAGTAACCATGAACTTATGTTTCTCATGAGAAAGAATGAGTTCAGAAGCTCTTGAGCCATTAGGTTTCCCCCTGACTGTGTTCTGGCTGTCTACAAGCATAACATGAAGTGTGTTATAAGCATAACAGAAGCATAACTTCTGGTGTGTGACCTTGTGTTTCTGCTAGAACATCTATAGGTGCATTATGCAATTAAATTTAAATTACTAAACAAAAGAAAGAAAGAAAGAAAGAAAGAAAGAAAGAAAGAAAGAAAGAAAGAAAGAAAGAAAGAAAGAAAGAAAGAAAGAATGAGTTCAGCCCAGATTTTCTACCTCTCAGGTTTACCTGCCCTTCCTTCACATTGTGATATTGGGTCACACTCAAGGTGTCCCAGCTCCAACCCTGTTGTTCATTAGTTACCCAGTCTGTGCTGCCCTCTTACAACAGGTGAAAATGGCCCAAGACCCCTGATACCCTCCCCTCCAGCCCTAGTGACACGGCTTATAGAGCCCTTACCGCCTTGGCCCCCCATGCTGTAATCTCACGCCAACATATGAGGATCTTCCGCTGTGTGGAGGAGACTGGATATCGCTGCCTGGAAAGTTCCCCTAGACGTTTTCACAGCTTCTCCCTCCCCTTCGTCTAATCACCACTGACGCTTCATCTTCTCAGACTGGCTGTCCCACGGGTCTGTGGAACGGCCTTGCAGGCTCTCCTGTCTGTTCTCCACCCCTGCAGCTGACTTTGCTTCTCAGCATCATTTGTCAGCACCTTAATCCTCTGTGTCCCTAGAAATGGATGGCTGTCTTCCTTGGATTCACTCCTCAACGAGGTTGATTCATGAGGACAGGGAATCTTGTTTAATTCTATTCCCACAAGGCCTATTATAGTGCCTGATAAGTGAAAGATTACAAATAAATGTATGAAAACATCAAAATTGGTAATATGTTTTTCTTTTATATTTATTTCTAGCTTTCTTTGTTAATGCACTTATCTATACTAGCCTCTGAATTATTTTGACACTGTTTTTTCCTGAGTTAAATCAGTTTCTCTGTCAAACTGTTCAACTTTTTCGTACTATCAAAATTGCATAAAATATAATAAAACTGATATTAAAAAATAATGTGTTGCATTATTTTAATTCAAGATGGTCAGGTTCTGAAGAGGTCTTGGAAAATCAATACAAATGAAAATGCTCTCAAGGAAAGCTTTATTTGGGGTCTGGCATGGTAGCCTGTTGTTTAAAGTCCTTGCTTTTCACAAGCCAGGATCCCATATGGGCACTGGTTCTAATCCTGGCAGCCCCGCTTCCCATTACCAGGCTTTCCGCTTGTGGTCTGGGAAAGCAGTCAAGGATGGCCCAAAACTTTGGGACCCTGCATCCATGTTGGAGACCCAGAAGATGCTCCTGGCTCCTGGCCTCAGATGAGTTCAGCTCTGGCTGTTGAGGCCACTTGGGGAGTGAATCATCAGACAGAAGATCTTCCTCTCTGTCTCTCTTCTTCTCTATATATCTGACTTTCCAATAAAAATTTTAAAATGTTTAAAAAAATAAGAAATCTATGTTTTGCAAACGGATCTAGCAAAGGTAGTTTCATTCTTTTAGATATTTTTAAACACCCTTTAAAAGTCCAATATTGTGCAATTCCTCTCTCTTAAATATATTTGAAGCGAATCTACAAATATCAATAGGATTATGTGATTTTAATGCTGGGGTGATTAGAATCTAAAATCCAAGCTTCAGATACACTTGAACATACAAACATTTACAACAGTTCCTCATCCAATCCCAGGCAACATAAACACTAGCACAACAACAGCAGGTGACAGACCTAGAAAAAGAATGAAGACTTTACATAAAGCTTCTAGCTAAGCCATTTAAAACAAGTTTTTGCACATTTTTTTCCCAGTTTGGTGTAACCCAGGTGGGGGAGTGTGAAAAGGGAGACAAATAACTTACATGTGACAATGGCAGACACAGGTGAGTCACCGTTTGTACAAACGAGTATAAATGCTTTGTTAGTCAAGGTTTAGCATGCATGGGCATGTCAACAAAAACACGAAGCGTAGTTACTTTGCTCCTTTGTTCTGAGCTGCTCAGAGCTTTTGCCAAGAAAAGGAGGATGGGGACTTTCCCCATCATTCCCTTAAAAATATATGAAACTAGAAATAAAAAAGAGATAACATGCCTTGGCAGGGAGTGGGCACAGGCGAGGGAAAAGGAGCATTTATTCTACCTGTTAGCTAGTGAACTTCTTTGTTGCCGCAGGACTGCAGGGCTCTTTCAACTACATTTCCAGTATGACAAAAACCTATGTCAATCCCCGTTGTGAATCTCAAGACAGGTCGTAGCACAAGTACACATTCATTGAGGTTGTAAGACAAAAGAAAAAGAAGCAAAACAATCCGTCAAACTGTAGAAACCCTCTAAATAATTCAAACTGAAAGAAGAACCGCTTCTTTGCATCCATGAAACAAGAAGCCCTTGCAGCATGTTGAACAGATTTGTAAGGGCCAATCGCCTGTACCCACTGGTGCACGCATGAGCCAGGGTAAGTGCAGGCTGGTTGGGCTTTGCCACAGCATCGGCTGGCAGGTGCTGGGACTGGGGGTAAATTCTGGCAAGCTAGACTGGAGAGTGCAAGATCCAGCGCTGGGAGTGAGCTCAGTAGGGAAGCTGTGGTCATCTCTCTAATGGACTGCAACTCCTACTTGGGAACATGAGAACCAGGGCTGGGGGAGGGACTAGCTAGACAGGCGGTGGCACTTACTGGCATGAGTGCAGGATGGATAACGGGGTCAGTTGGGTTGAACTAGGCTCCAATACCCATTGATTTGTACTGGAGTTGAATGGACAGTGGGGCAAACTGGATCAGTCTGTGACACATACTGGCAAGCACAGGAAACAAAGTTGGGGTGGGCCTGGTGGGGGTTATTGGGGATCACTCTGACTAGGCTACAGTTCCCACTGGTGTATGTGAGGGCCTCGTGTTTGATGGGCTGGGCTGGTCTGGGTTACAGCATCCATTTGTTAGTGTAGGAGATAGAGCTGGAAATAGAACTAACTCAGCAGTTATAGCTACTGTTGTGTAAGTAAGCGGACGTGGGTGGTGGATGAGCCAGACTCTGTACTGGCATACACATACAAGAGTCAGGTCTGGGAAAACCTCAGATGAGGTCTCTTTGGGGATCCTCCTAAGTGAACTGCTGGACTCAGAACTCCAACAGTGGGGAGAACTCCAGGATTGGTGAACTGACTGCAGAGATCAGGTGTCAGAACAAGCAAGCTCTTCAGTGGCTAAGACAGAGCAGTGGTTGGTATGCCCAGATGCACATGGAGGTTATAGCAGTCCACTGGGGCCTGCAGAGGATACTTGGTATCATAGCAGAGGAAGGAGAACAGAGAAAATTGAGCAACTGCCCCCAGTCAAGCATTGGCAGCAAATAGCTTGGTGAATGGAGACTCTCAGGTGGATTATGTCAGCCAATGGCCTTTGGGAGAATTTCCTCATCCTGGATTGGAAAGCTCAGCAGCATTTCAAAACTATTGGAACCACTCAAGTGGAACTCTAGGAGCAGGTCCCAGGTCAGGGACTCTGGAATGGTACTGAGTGGCTGTTCCCCATCCCTGGGTCCTGGGATGGTAGGGAGGCTGGCTGTGGCTACTCTCATTTCCCTCCCTTCTCCCAGATACAGGAGGAAAAAAAAAGAAAAATTGTAAACCATGGCTTCACTCACTTTCCTCTAATTCTTGATCTTTCCCACCCTGTTCAATTATGTGAAGATCAACAAAAAGAAAAAATATTTGCAAGATGCACACACACAAGGACAAGCACACACACACACACACACACACACACACACACACACACACAAATAAGCTTAGGTATATAAAATAATAAACTACATCCAGTAAAATCAAAGAAATGTGTGAAAGGAAGAGCTTGAAGGAATTCATTGTAGGGTCAGTCACTCTCCTGTAAAGCCTTTCATATGCTTTGTGTGTTATACCATTTTCATCTGGAGTATTTCATCTTTATTTAGCTCACCAGGGACTAAAAGGAGATTATTAGAGACACGAGTGTCATACATTTTCACTGCAATTTCTTCTGTTTCTCTGAGAACACATCGACATTATTTTTTAAAATAAGCATGCAAAACCTGCCCTGCAGTTGTAGGGGATATTCTGTTTACCCTTGCCTGGATTCTGAAAGAACCAGCAAGCTGACATTATTAAAGTTGGGCCAAGTTTTGAACCAGTTGTATCTGTAAATAAATGATAAAAAGAGAATTAAAACAGCACAGCAAAAAAAAAAAAAAAAAAAAAACCTGTGGTCAACAATGTTTCAGCAAAAATTAAGAAACAATTGCTCATTGATAAAAACTGTGATTACTTTTTCGCTCTTATTTTTTCTATGAAATGAAAAGGAAACTTCTTATTAAAGTTCTCTATTAGGCAACAAAAACTTGACTGTAAGCATGAGATTTAGTTTCATTAATAAAACACTTAGAAGCCCTTCATTTTTCTTCATTTAAGTGATAGTGAATTATGTTTTATGAAAGAATGACTTCAGAAATAAAGAATAATGAGATTGCTGGGACTATGTCATTCAGACTACTTAGCTATTCTTTCAAAAATTTGTATTAATTTTTTTTTAAAAACTTCTGTATAACTGGCCTCTCATGATTTGTGTGTACTTATATTCAATGTCTTTGCTAAGTATATATCTAAGTTCCATCTGAGAAAAATATTCTTCTTAAAGTGTGTCCAAGTTTCCCCAAATGAATATAATCTTGTCATATGTTTGCATCATGTGGGACCATCCATAGCCTTGATCTTATGTTTCTTTTATCTGATAGAAAAAGCCAAATTTGAAAACAGCTCAAATAGCACATGCCATAGCAGTTTGTGCAGCAAACTTGTACATGATTAATAACACATTAAATCAATATAAATATCCTTAAGAGGAAAATGAGTTTAACGACTTTGGATAAAAACATTCTGTGCCATTAAGTAGTTAGCTAACAGGGGATTATTAAGTACTGTTGGAATGGAATGGTGATGAGAAATGAGATTTTAAAAGAATAGGTGATCGCTACACCCTGACACACAAGTCCCTGACACACAAGTTTATTTCCGTTTTCATTGAAATTAGCTCGACATCGATCATTAATTAGTGTATATTGCATTTTTGTTACACTGAAAACATAAAGATGGACAGTGTTGGTGAGATAGTGAGGTGATACGTACACTTTCGTGCTTTTGGGAATGTAGCATATTGGATGAGAATTTTGCATTAACAATTACAGTTAAAATGTAGTTTTAAGAGATCTTCCTTCTGTTGGTTCACTCCCTACACAACTGCCACCGTCAGGGCTGAACCAGGAGCTTTCTGCATGTGTCACACATGGGTGTCAGTGAACAACATTAATAGCTTACTTGGACTTCAGAGGGTTTGAAATTTGGTGAGAATTTAGCAAGAATATAATTGTGTGATAATAATAACAAAGGAAAAAAGAGTATAAACAATAATACCTTTGTTCTCTTTCAAATTAAGTAAACATATTTTAAAAAGAAAATGTACTAAATCATATCAAATTTTGAAAATGAATAATAAAAGACCTACTCTCCAGAGACAACTGATCAATAACAGATTAATATAACAGCAGATTTTTCACTAATATTATCTTAGTGATCAATGAATGAAACAATGAGATGGTGTCTTTAAAGTACTGACATATAGTAATAGAAATACCATGAACCATAATAAACTGTATTCAACTACTGAAAAGCAAGATAGTAAAATATATGAATTAGCAGCCAAGAACATTCACAGGAAAAAAAATTTAATATGGAAAATGCTATAACTCAGTTATGCTGATGATTAAATAAATATTAGTAGATTAAACATTAAAAAAACATTAAGAGAGTGGATAAAATGAGCAACTCTACTGTATGAACGACCCTGAAGCACTTGGAAGTAATCCATTTTAAATACAGATGTAAGGGCCAGAATTGTCACGCAAGAGGTTAAGCTAGAGTTTCCAACAATGGCATCCCACTGTGGAGCAGCAATCCGAGTTTACTTCAACTTTCTGCTAACGTACCTGGGATGACAGTAGATGATGGAGCAGGTGGCGGGGCCCCTTAACACACATGGGAGAATGGGAAGGAGTTTCTGGGTTCAACCTGGCAAAAGCCTGGGTGTTGCAACAGTCTGAGGAATGGACCAGGGGCTAGATGTTCTCTCTCTCTTGCGCTTTCTGTCTCTGTTTGTGTGTCTCTCTCTCCCCGTCATTTTCTCTCTGCCTGTCACATAAGTAAATAAACAAATATTTTTTGAAAATATCTCGTACTGAAAACATTCTTCTCATGTGTCATCTTCTCCTGCCTTTGAAAACACAGAGATGGGGTTACAATGATATATGGATACAAACACCAGTCACCGAAGCTGAGAAAGCTGAATTAAAGTTAAACAAAACGTGTTTATTTCATGATGACAAAAATCCCTGAAAATAAATTTTAGAACAAAACTATTTACCAATCAGAAAATACCTGACCTGTTCTGGGGAGATTTCCTTGTACTGTTCCCTGCTGGATAGAATACTTCCATTTAGGATTTCACATATGTGCATTTGTTTTCTTGGTAGCATCCGTGATTCCTGAGCTGGAACCTAGGGATTCTGAACTTACTGGGGCTGCCCTTCTTTCAGTCCTAAGGACTTCACTCTTCCCTAGTTATCCACTGCTAGAAGCATCAACTTAGGGTTTACAACTAGAAATCGATGACATCACCAGAAGAAACCTGGCCCTGTTTTTGAATCAGCAAAATAATTGGTCATGGGAATATGGTTTTTAATTAGTTATTCTAATGAGCCACTTGAACACATCACCTTAGAAAGAAAGTGTTATTTTGGCTCTTGTTTCTAAAGGTTTAAAGTTCATGATCAGTCAGGAACCCACGATGGGGGAGACTAGGTCCTTGAATAGTGTCCATGTCTGTTTCCTCCGACAAATTTACCAGAATATGGTCATGGGAACCTCACCCTACAAACCTAATTTCATATAATCACTGCTCAGAAGCCTTACCTCTACACACTATAATTAGGTTAAGTTTCTACACTTGAAATACCAGTAACATAAGACCTGGGAAACTGGCTCCTAATTTGTGGAGACAAACATTAAATCCATACTATTCTTGCTGCAATACGCCGTCACATCAATGTCCTTGTCTACGACCGTCGCTCAGAGACATAATCGGTTTCATAAAGGCAAGTTTAAGAGATTACAAAGTTGTTCACCAACTCCTTCCCTCCCCCACTGCCCGTAACCTATGCCAAAAGATTTCACTTTCTCTTCACTTTCGAAAAACAAAAGAAGATGGAAATTAGAAAACCCAGCATGCAAAGACAGATGCAGAAATGAGGTCATTATCTCAAGTGCCGGGCTGCTTTTAGCCAACAGCAGAAGCATCAGTATGGGATCTTGCAGAGCAAACACGCATGTCATCACTGTTAAGTAAAGTAATTACAGATTTGGCACCAGAAGAAGCTTTTTATTTGCCAAAATGTAGTGGTTTAAGTACCAAATGATTACTACCACTTTGCGCAGGGGCTGATCATCCATCAGCTATTAATTCCCTTGGCACGTCATTGTGAACAAGGGCTGTAGGCTCCTGAGCAAATGAGCCAGGAAAGCTCCAGTTAAATTAAACTCACTTATGCAGTGTGGTCATTCCTTAATATTACAGCACAACTGCAAGGCAGTTGTAGAAGGCAGCAAGGCACGCTGCCTTCTACGGACCTTCTTCCTGACTGCCAATCTTCCTCTTGCTTTCCGTGGAGATTTCTGACATCAATCATTCCACGGGGCAGTATTCATGCTGCCCTTTTCTTGCTATACCAGATATGAAGAAAACAGTTACCATGTGCTTTATTGCCATGCCCATTAGAACCTGCTATACTATGTTTTCAATGTTTATGTACATAGAATACGTTGCATCACCCAGAACTCTTTTGTTTGGAACGTATTGTATTAAGCTCTTAGAGTGTCTAAGAAGCAGGCTTAGTTGGTGTAACTCTCCATCGGCTTGTTCACCCTCCAAATGGCTGCAAGAGCCAAAATTAGACTGATCCCAAACCAGAGGCTTCCTCTGGGGCTTCTATGTGGTTCAGAGGCCCCAAGACCTGAGTCATCCTCCTCTGCTTTCCCAGCTCATAAGCAGGGAGCATAACTGGAAGTGGAGCAGCTGGAACACGAACCAGAAGCCATACAGGATTCTGGAAGTGCAGGCCAGGCTACACGAAGGTGCCCGTCTCCACATTTTTTGATTCTTGTATCCTACACTAGACTCCAAGCTCCATATTAGAGGACTGATCTGCATTTATCATCAGTACACAGTCACAAGCATTGTGCTTAGACCACAGCAAATCTTTTTAAGTATCCATCATAGGAAGGAAAATTTCCAGTTGCTCACACGTGTGAGCATGTGATGATCTAATTACTCTCTTTTCTGAAGACAAAGTTGTGTATCTATTCCAAAGTAACAAAAACTGCCTTTTCCTCTTCTTAGTGGAAAATTAATACATATAATAATAAAAATCTACAGCTTAATTTCTAAATCGCTTTTATTGGCTCTGTGCTCAATCTAGGAAGCTGGAATGTAATCCTCTAAAACTTGAACTTGCAGTAAAATCTATTTTCTAAGTGCTTTTTAGTGAAAAAGCAAACTTATTTATAAAGTAGAAATGTATCTAATGAACTATGTATTAATAAGGAAACTCCCATTCTTACTACCATGGCAATAAATTTAGAGTCAAAACTATGTTTTTAAGGTCTGTGGTCATATGAAGTCCTGATTAATGATGATCATAAATTTTAAAAAGTCTTCCATGAAAACATCAAAGATAAAAAAAAGAACATAGGCTTCTTAATAATGTTGTATTTAAGCAGTAACAGCAGTGTCTGTGTCTAAGGATACAGATGATGACGCTAAGACCAAGATAAAGCACAAGGTCATTAGGCAAGATATTCCTCACGTGTCTAATCTTAGTTCTACACCAAGAATCACAACAAGCAACCAAGAAAACTGTGCAAGAAGCTAGCACACGGCTCCATCTCTAGAATCAGTTCATTAGTGCAGGCACAAGTAATAGGAGGGTGTAAAATCTAATCAGTGATTTGACTCGATATCGTTATAATTAAGTTTCCCAACTTCCCTAAACAAGTCACTTTAAACTTAAGAGTTTTCATTGAGATTGTTTGTGAGGATGTACAAGAGCTTCTGGTTTTGAATGAAAACTTACTGGCCATTGATTTCTTCTGTACTGATTCATTCAGGAGGCCTGTTTCGAGTGGATGAAAATGCAGTACCGCATGCATGTCACACTTTTTCCTTGTCTTAAAAGAAAAAGAAAAAACTCTTTGTTTTCCTCTTTTAATTGTTTTTCCTGTTCTCATACTAGATCACTGTACAGAGGGTCATGGCAAAGCTGAGATACTGGGAAAGAGAAACACAAAGGAATTAACAGCAATGTGTGATGATGACCAATCAGAAATTATCTAGACATACAATTGTCTGCATAAAAAGCGTAATTTATTAGAATAGCAATGACCCAACCACAAACAACATCCACAAAGTTTCCTAAGTGTGATTTTTTAAAAGTTTGATTAACAGCTATATAAAATGGAACAACACAGCTTTATATATTTTAAATAATTAAAAATTTTAACCAAAGGGTGTTAGAAAGATTAAACACATGGTCAAGATTCTAATCTAGCACTAATTTCATGTGTAATTTAATGTATTAATATTAATACAAGTATTAATATTAAACCAAATTAAGATTCAAAGTTAGCTCTATTTGCATTTTTATTTTTCAGGTCTACAAAGCAGTTTTGTTGAGTATAGCCATATGTCCTAGGAAAACAATTAAGGTTGAGTCTAGAGTCAAGATAATTCTGATGCTCAGGATACATTACCCCTTTGCATCCCATGCGTTCGTAGATGAGTTCATGCTGAGCGTCATCCTGGTTCTCATGTGCCCTCATGTGATAAGATTCGCCAACACAGCTCTCCTCCTGGCAGAGAAGAACCTTTGAATCAACAGCTTCTTTTGGTCTTGGGAAGAGGATAACAGAAGGAAGAAACGAGAAAACAAAGCAGATGGGAAAGTGAGAGAGGGAGCAACCACAGTGACCCTGGAGATGGCTTACCTGTGTCCCCTTGGTGGGAGGACTTGCTGGCCTGTGTGCAATTCAGTTGTTAAGGATGTGCTGCACTGTGGGGTGCCCGCTCCCCCAGGGCCTCCAATAGCAGGACAGCTATGTTACTGCTCAATGATTCGGGCAGTAAAGTGCAAAAGCCCCGTGAGTGCATCCAAGTCCTTCTGAGGACTAGGGCACGGGTTGAAGCCTTTAGACCTGGATCTCCATCCAATGTATTCCATTGGACAGTTATTCTTCTTACTCCCCTTGCCTTCTGCAAAAGACAGACTATTTCAAGCACCAACTCATAATCTACCTCCAGAAAGCCTGACATGAGAGATTTGAGAGAGAAAACAAGGAAGTGAAAGAGCAATGGGAAACAACGGACCCATGGACTGAACACGGATAGCATGCTCCTCATCCAGTGAAGCACTTCACAGAAAGCCTTTATTTACATATTTAGCTTTCTTGTGATATCATTGTTCTTCGTTGCAGGACATCACACATATTCCTATTGAACCATATTTTGACATTTGTTGTACAAACCTCCCTTGAGGACCCTGCCCCAGTCTTTAGAAATCAGTATTCTAAGTTCAGAATGGCGGTTCGTAAACTTCTTACATTTGCTTTCCTATGTCTGGCTTATTTCATTAACAGCACTTTGTTAACATTAAATGAACTCCTGTTCCAACCAGCTTGCTACAAAGGTCAGAGGAGTCGGGGTTCCCTTCTCTCCACGTGCTCAACACCATTTGGAGTTGATATTACCTGGATACGAATCCCTGACTGAACATGACACGAAAAGAAAATAAAAAAGAGTGTGTTCTCTCACTCACTGAGTGTGGTTTTGCTGGTGATGAGCAGCAGTGTGGACGCCTCCTGAAGCATTTCTGTTTGACCTTCATTTTGAATCTCTGGAAGCTGGATATTATCAAACCGCTGGAGGTGAGAGGTAGGCAGAGAACGGGAGACTGCCCAATTGCCTTGCCCTTCACTCTGAGCGATTTTTCCTCAACTCCTGTCGGCGTTCTTTGCGTTGTGTTGCCTTCTCATGACCAGCTTTGGTAGTTGGTCTCGGTGGATATTCATTCTAACATGATTTATCTGATGGCAGCTAGAGGAGAGGCTCCCTTTGGTTTTGTCATTGGAGCTTGTGAGAACAAATGTTTGATTACTTGTGTGTTGTTTTATCGTGTGTACAGCTGCTGTGTGAAGAGAGGTAATATTTTGTGTCATGAGCGTCACCACTGTCCGTCTGTTACTTTACCTGGCTTTGGAAGTATTTCTCTGCTCATCTATCAGGTGGTTTTGTTTCAAATTGCGGCTGAAAAGTCCACTTGGCCTTCCATGAAATTCCCTTACTATTTTTTAAAGACTAGGAGATTTCAGTCCTCTTCCCATTCTATGCCCTGTCTCTGTTCTCTTCGGGAAGACCTTAGTATTTTTTTTTTTCCAAAATGAACGTATGAGACTGAGTAAGAGCAAGGCAATGCTGGGACTCGTGTTTGTTCACAGGGGTAGGTGTTTTGGGAGAACATGAACATGCCTTGTTTTCGCAGAGGAGTGATACGCATTTATTTGGAGCTCAAACCATATTAGCTATTTCTCTAAAGAAAAACCGCAGCAAAAGGCTGTAAGTTAGTGCAGTCAAAAATTTCAGACAGCCATATTGGTTACAAATTGCATTGGTGTGTAAAAATCTGTGTTGAAACCATATTACACATTTACACCGGAGACATAATTTCTCGTTTTTTCCCTATTGGTGAGGCTAAGCATGTATTTCCAACTCTTGGGCAAGTATCACTCTTCAGGTGTTTACGCATTCAAGACCTGTCTTGTATGTTTCCTACCCTGGGAAAGTTTTTTTTTTTTTTTTTTTTTTTTTTTGCCTTACTCCTACTTCTTTGAAAGTGATATAAATCACTAACTTGTTTGAATAATAAACAAATAAAATGGTCTATAATTTTTCATTTTCTTCCTAGAAATTTGAATCTTATTACTCTGAATGCAGAGATATAATCTAATATTAGCAATACATACTGAGAACCCTCAGCTTTCTCAATCTGTTTGCATTTGTAATGTAATATTTCTTCAGATTTATTCTCTTAGAACAGCCGAACTTATCTGTATCATCATGCAGTGATGGGTGGTTTTCCTTTTTTGAAAGTTAATGAAATGCTGAATGGGTTTCAGTTAACATCCATAGGGTCAGTAATGGATTTATTCCTTCTATTTCTTTAAGGGACCATGCCGTGTAGCAAACACATTTCTGTAGTATTATATTTCTTTGAGTGATGGAAGTTAAATATAAATTAACATTTGCAAAATATCAGATGACCAGCAGTCACAAACATTTCAAAGCTTCATTTTCCTACAAATATGGAACAAAGAAGAATTCATAATGATCGTAAGTAAGATGAAGTGCCACATTCCCAACCAGATTACGGCAGTGAGAGAATTACAGTCCATTATCTCCAGTTCTTCAGTCACTGTTCCTTGAGAGCCTTATGACTGACAATTACATTTGAATGAGCACTGAGAACTGAGAAACTGCTCTGTATTTACAAACGAGGAAACATCCAGGGAAGGTGGTTAGAGGATGTTTTACAGCTATGCACGCTGGAAAAAACAGAGTGCCTTCAAAGGAAAATGGTGTGCTCCGCTACAGGAAGATAGTATGCAAAATCTAAGGGCAATCAGAGCCTATTGAATTTTGCAGTGTTAGACTTTGCCCACTCATAATGATGGAAATACCTCAAAGAGTTTCCCATTGAGAAACACTCCTTATGGCTGAGGCCGCCTAGTAAATTGCTTAACCTTAAGAGGACAGAAAGTGTCAACACCTCCACCAGAAAGGCTTAGTATTTCCACCTAAGTTTCATTATTTCATCAGCTTTATTGATATCCTATTAAAATAAGTCAATGTGATCTGAACACACGCCTTTATGCTTTTAAAAAATTCAATTCCTTCCAATCAACACAAACACACATGTGTATAAATAACACTTGTCTTTGTAGACCTAAGTTTCAGATGTAACAAAGAAAAGAACCACAAAAAAAGTGCCAGTCTACATGTTCATCTCTTTTGCAAGAGATATGAGGAGACCTCACCATCATTCATGGAAAAATGGACTTTAAAGATACATTCATGCGGCCGGCAGAGTGACTCAGCAAAAGAATCATCTGCCTGCAGCACTAGCGTTCCTTATGGGCATCTGCTCCAGTCCCTTGGGCTCCACTTTCAGTCCAGCTCACTGTTTGTGGACTAGGAGAGCAACACAGGATGGGCATCTGTATCCCTCTGCCCAGGAGACTCAGAAGAAGCTCCCGGTTCCTTGCTTGGGATTGACCCAGCTCCAGCCACTGTAGCCATCTGAGGAGCGAACCAGCAGAAGGAATATATCTGTTGATGTCTCTCCATAAAATAAATAAATAAGAATAAGCCTTTCTTTGAAGGAGACACGTTTATTTGATGCAGAAAAGTTTAAGCCCATGCACAGGTTTCTTATAATTTTTTTATGAAGTTTTTATATATGCCACCTGTTGGAGCTTTTCCATCTTTGTTAGATGTCTCCTGCAGGTTTGTTCACACCATGTCCACTGCAGAACTAGATATTAGTGGGAAATCAAAAGACTCTGTTTTTCCCATTCTGTTATCCAGGAAAATGCCAAGACTGCCCTTACATAATGCTGAGGATGTCTTTAATAACATGAAATTCTTTGGCTTGAAAATTTCAATCTGTTTAGGAAAAAAAAATGAAGGAAAGACCTCCTGTAAATGCTGATGAAGATCTAACTTTGTGAATAAATCAGCGTAGGACAGAAGTGGAAGGAAGGAAGGCTATCTGCATTATCATACCGTGCTGGAGTTAGAAAACAATCTGATGTCCGGTTACTTTAAGAACTGTGTGCAGAATAACCTGCCTCTGGTGTGAATCAAGAGTCAGTTTCCATCAAGAGACACCCTCAGAATGAATTTCCTGCTACTGTGTTCTCCACTTGTAAGAGCTCAATAGAATTAACCATATCCCCCAGAGATGTATTAAGAAAATGACACCTATTTTTTGTCTGCTTTTCCTGTAAATAAATAAAGCTTAACTAAAACCCTAAATGTACTGAGGTAAAGCACTTAGGGGCCATGATTACTTCTGAGGACTTATTTGAAAAAACAAAAAGATGTATTGATGATTTAATTGGACAGGAAGGAAGAGAGAGAGAGAGAGCTGCTTCACTTACTGGCTCACTCCCAAATGGCTACCACAGCGAAGGGTGAGCCACATCTAAACCATGAATCTGGAACTCCATACTGACCTATACATGTTTGGAATGAAAAATGGACTTTCATCCACTGACTTTCCAGGTACATTCGCAGGGAGCTGGATTGGAAATAGATCAGCAGCCAGAACTTGAGCTGGCATCTACATAGGATCTCGGGGTAACAGACGTTGACTTCACCCACTATGCCACAATCCTGGCCTCAAGGACTCGCTTTTGTGATTGATTGTTGACATCCGCAGCTAACTGTCCATGGAGCCATGTTTTACAAACACAGCTGAGCACAAGGTTGAGGCTCCATGTCCAAGTTTGTGCCAAACCCACCGTCACTTCTCCATGCAAAGTGTCTTACACCAAATTGCATGGCTTTATGGCAATTCTATTTGTTGTTACCACTGCCAAATGCTATGAACAGAAAAAAAAAAGTATATGACAAAATGTCCCTTCTATTTCTTAGTTTTTTGTTTCTGATGATGCAGTCACATCACCTTCATCATTCAGTAGAACTTGGTTGAGGGTTTCTTTCAGGACCAAGCAAACTCTTGACTTGCAAAGACGCATGGTCACTCATGAGCCTGGTGCAGTAGCCTCGTGGCTAAAGTTCTCACCTTGAAAATTCTGGGATCGCAAATGGGCACTTGTTCACATCCCTGCAGCTCCACTTCCTATTCAGTTCCCTGTTTGTGGCCTGGGAAAGTAGTCAAGGAAGACCCAAAACCTTGGGACCCTGTACCCACACGAGCCCCTGGTGTTGGATCTGTGCAGCTCTGGCCATTGCAGCTACTTGGGGAGTGAACCATTAGACTGAAGATCTTTTTTCTCTATCTTTCCTCCTCTCTGTATATCTCACTTTCCAACAAAAATATAATAATAAATCTTTGAAAAAAGTTCACTCATGATTTTTGCACTTTGGAGACTCACAATTATAGGAAATACAGTAAGTCATAACAAACCTGTACATCTTGATAACATTGTGTCTCTCTGGACTCTGAGCAAAGAAATTTCTGGTGTGAAATCTTAAATATAAGTAACCTGTTTGAAGAAGTCACAATATGGTGACATATTTATCCAGCTGTAATGATTGGATGTGCTGGGTCTCGTAAGCCCTGTTCTCTTTTCTGCTGGTGCTGCTCCATCCTAGGTTGACTGTATCTAGAATGTGAGTTGGCTGCAGCCAGCACCAGGCATCAGATGTTTTATGGTCCACCTACTTCCTGATGAAAGCAGAAGTTCCACATGCACTCGCATCCACATTGGCAGATGCTCTTCTCCTGCACAAGCCTTTTTAAATATTGAGACGCAGCAGTCTGGCTCTTCCTCCTGGTAACGATCGCTCTGTCTACAAGGAGGGTCACATGGTCCAACAGACAAGATCTCCCGAGAACCTGGTATTTTAAGACCACAAAATGTTTATATCCACAGGGCCTCCAATCTAAAAGGGTCACTCACACGAGGGGCATCATGAAACCATCTTTCTGGTTCACAGAGAACGAGGCTGGGGAACAAGCAAATTTGGATGCGGTTCCTGGAGTGTTTGGGGATAAGCGCAATTGACAGCTGGAGGAAATATCTGTCTCTCAGTCATTATGCCGCCAGGAGTACTTGAAACTCAGCTGCACACAGTGGGAGCTGGGGGCTCTCGGAAGAGGCAGATGGAGCTGCGTGAGGAAGGTAGGACCCACGAGCTTCAGCCCCACTTGGAGCCATGTCCTCCTTTGTCACACAACCCAAGAGACTCGGAACTTGCTTGTTCTTTCCTGCAATTGGCAGCAGCAGAGAGCTCTTTGTCAGCAAAGGAAGTGTAACCTTCCTCTGGATGTCCTTCCAACCTTGACTCTGGGGTCCAAGAAGAGCAAGATAAGACAGGCTTGTCCGTTGTCATTTGTCAAGTCCACGTCGGGCCAAGTGGCTGGTAGAGTTTCCACATCACTACAGGGAAAATCTGTTTTCCTCTTTCTCCTGTGTGTTTTCTGTTGGTGAAGAAAAATGCACACCGTTGCCAAGAATAAGGGGGAATTTTATTTCCCACCATTTCTAATCTTCTTGAGTAGAACCAATTTATTTTGTATTGAATGGGGGTGTTCATAAGCCAAAAGGTAGTCTTGGGACTAGATTGAGATATGAGGGGAAATTGAAGCACAATAAAACCCCACGCATGATGGTTTGCACCAGATCCATAATTACCACATAAGATGTTCTTATCTAGACAGGTGCAGGTAATTAAGCAACACATGGACAATTTTTCAGTCCCTTATCCATTTCCAAGGGAGCTGGGACAATGCCATGCTCAGCAGACAAACCCTTTTTTAGGAGGGAGAAGGAATAAAGATGTCCTATTCCACTGTCCAGTGTCATAGGAAAAAATTAAAATTTAATTCTGTTCTTTCAACTGCGTGTAAAATTCATCTATTTTGTCTGATTTGGCTAGTGATCTTCTAGAATATCACTAGCTACAATACCATGTATCAAATTACAGTTCAAGTTAGGTAATAAAATATTCAATTTTCAAAACCTCTGGGAATTTATTAGTGAAAGCATAAGCCATTGATGCATCGAAAAGATTTAAATGTGAAGAATGATATTAAAAATAAGGGTGTTATACAAGAGTTTGGTAGAGTGGCAGGGTACGAAATTAATGAACAAAAATCAACAGCCATAGTGTATGCGAACAGCCTCAAGATGAAAAAAGATCTAACCAGCAAGATACCGTTCAAAGAAAGAGAGACAAGTATGAAGTATCTGGGAATAAATCTAACCAAAAATGTAGGAGACCTATTCGAAGAAAACTACAAACTACTTAAAAAAGAAATTTAGCAAAACCTCAAAAGATGGAGAAACATCCCATGCTCCTGGATGGGTAAAATCATTATCATTGAAATGTCTATACTACCAAAAGCAATATATACATTCAATGCAATCCCAATCAAATTGCCCAAAACATTCTTCGTGGAACTGGATACAATGATTCAAAGGTTCATCTGGAAACACAAAAAAACCGCGAATAGCTAAAACCATCCTGAAGAATAGGAAGTTAGCAGGGGGAATCACAGTTCCAGACCTCTGGATATACTATAGGGCAGTGGTTATCAAAACAGCCTGGTACTGACACAAAGATAGAGAGGAGGATCAATGGAGCAGAATAGAAACACAAGAATGGAACCCACACAGATACAGCCAAATCATTTTTGACAAAAAGAAACGACAATCCAGGCAAATGGGAAGGTCTCTTCCATAAATGCTGTTGGGACAACTGATTGATAGCCTGCAGAAACAAAAAGATAGACCCACATCTATCACCGTACACTAAGATCAAATCTACATGGATAAAAGACCTAAACCTACAACCAGAAACCTTCAAACTCTTGGAAGAAAATGTTAGAAATACCATGCAAGACCTGGGAGTAGGTCCTGACTTCCTAAAAAGGACACCAAAAGCAATAGCAATCAAGACCAGAATAAACAAATGGGACCTCATCAAACTAAAAAGCTTCTACACAGCAAGGAAAACAATCAGCAAAGTAAAAAAGCAACCCACAGAATGGGAGATCTTTGTGCACTATGTAGGGGATGGAGGGCTAATCTCCAGAATATACAAAGAAATACAAAACAACCAAAACACCAAAACAAACAAGCCACTCAAGAAATGGGCACGGGAAATGGGCAAACATTTCACTAAAGAACAAACCCAAATGGCAAACAAACATATGAAAAAATGCTTAAGTTCCCTGGCAATAAGGGAAATCCAAATTAAGACATTGATGAGGTACCACCTAACACCAGTAAGATTGGCCCACATAAAAAAAAAAAAAACCCACCAACAACACTTGTTGGCGAGGATGTGGGGAAAAGGGAACCCTACTCCACTGCTGGTGGGGCTGCAGGTTGGTGCAGCCTCTATGGAAATCAGTATGGAGAACACTCAAACAACTCAAAATCTGCATTCCATATGACCCAGCAATAGCACTCCTAGGAATATATCCAAAACACCTGTTTCACGACAAACCAACATGCATCCCTATGTTCATAGCAGCACAATCAGTAATTGCAAAAACATGGAAGCAACCAAAATGTCCATCAGCAGAAGACTGAATAAGAAAGCTATGGTTCATCTACTCCATGAAATACTACTCAGCTATTAAAAATAAATAAAATGCAGTTCTTTATGGCTAAATGGGCCCAACTGGAAACCATAATGCTAAGGGAAATGAGCCAATCCCAAAAGGTTAGATACCACACGTTTACCTTAATTTAAGATGAAATGGTGTCAGTATAAAAAATAGTACCTGTAAAATGTAAATTATTTTTCTAACATATTGGTTTCTCAATACTATGTCCACTAATTCCATGACATTGTGAATTGTTGCTGATGTTATGTTGGGGCTTGTGATTGGTTGGGATGACACTCTGCCAGCTCTACCTTCAGACCAGAGATGGTCTCCCCAAGAAGCCGTTGAACTTATCTGGACAATAAGATGCTGGACTCTATGCTTGGTATATGCTTTCAATGAAAGAATCTCGACTGACGAACTTGAACTGCGGCAATGCAGCAAGGTGGAGGAATCCACCATGGAGGGAGGGTTTGGGGAGGGGTGGGGGGAATCCCAGTGCCTATAAAACTGTGTCACATCATGTAATGTAATAAAAAAAATAAGGGTGTTTCATTTCTTGTTTCCATGTCCTTGTGTATCCATCCATCATTAAAGTCACGTAGCAGTTCTCTAGGGAGACATCGTCACTACTTTGTAGATGAAGAAACTTAGATTACAAAACTTTCTAACAGTCCAAAGGCAGCTGTGTGCACCTATCCATATATCTAGATGCCTCTAAAGCTCTAAGTACTGACTTGTATAAATATCTAGATGGCACATCGATTGATCAATGTACACCTTTACGTTTTGTTAGAAAACTAACCAAAGTGGTCAGTGGTTCTCACTCTGCAAAACATTTTTCTATTTTTTTTTAACAATATTAGGTGAAACCAGAGTTATAAACTGTGGCCATTTCAACCATTTTGAAAATTAAAATTCTAATAACATTCCTTCACAAAAGGATAAACACACATTATCTTAAGAACTGGGATCCTTCGGCAGTTGTCTTACAGGAAGGACAGAGGAAGTATAATGGATTGTCCCCCCTCCGTGCCACATTGATGCAAGGTCTAAAATTCCACCCCCCACTGCCACGCAAGCATGTAGATGTACTGATAATAAAGTCTTTAAACTTTTAATAAAGTCTTTCACAAATGAAAGCATTAGGCTGGTCTGTACTGCAATTCTAACGGTGTCCTTTGAAAATGAGGAGGGTGGGACACACAGTGACACCACAGCTACCTAGCCCCTGTGCGGACACAAGGAAAAGGCAGCTGACTGAAAGCCTGGGAGGAAGGACTGAGAATTCAACAGCCACCCTTCTTGATCTGAGACGTCTAACCTCAAAACTGAAAGAGCACACCATCTGTTGTCTAAGCCACACGCCGTAGGATGTTATGCTAGGGCAGCATTAACCAACGCAAAACAGTAATCGGTGTCCATTTTGTGACATTCAACTACATAAACTCCTACTGACATACTGATAAGGATAGGACAAAATTTAGAGGTCATGAATGAAGCTGAAAGATCATTTGTAAGGACATTAAATCCAAACGTGTTCTGATTTAAGGAGTCTTTGAGTAATTGCCTCTTAAAACGTGGTACAAACCAGCTATTGCCAATTGCACTATAGTAGAACAGCTCCATAGAACATAATAGGCAAATATTGTGAGCACATGAAGCAATTAGACCTTTTTCAACCATTATATCCTGATTGGCTCCCAAAGCAATGTGACAGAAAAGAACAGAACATAAAATCATGGTGTTAATAAGGACACTGTGGTTTATTCAGCCTTTGCCAAAAGCTTATTAAATGACAAGTCTCCTAAAAGTCCGTGGGAATGCATGCAATGAAAATTTTTGCATAGATTTTTAAAATTCTAGCACTTAAATAAGTTTTCTTATTTTTTACTTCCATCTTTCCACAAATGTTTTTCAAGTTCCCTTCTATGTCAGTTGAGAAAGCTAAATAAACTCTCTAAACCTGTATCTGCATTACTAACATATGGAACCTGAACAAAATGAGTATTGTGGCCCTTGTAAATATGTAGAGTTTATGTCAGTTGTTAGTAGTTCTTGCTGAATAAAAGATATAGACTTTGAAAGTCTTAGAGCAATCGAAAACTAAAAAATAAAGAGCTATGGCAAATAACCAATCTATAGTCGAGATTAAAAACAGAATCATTAAAAAGCCTGGCATTCCAAAAACAGAAAATAAATAAATGATACCAACACAAATGGGATGAAGAGAAAATAACCAACGTAATGATAAAATTAAACTCTACCATGTCAATTTTACATTAAATACACATTATTCATGCGTTGACATCAAAGGCAGATATTGTCCGATTTCATAAAAGCAAGAAACAATCAAGGTCTTTCTAAAAATAACTTATTTTACATATAAGAGAATTTTATGTTGCTTATGGGAAATGTGTATTTTTTGAAATGACAGTAAATGGGTTTTAAGTTGAATGCATCAATATAAACTTAGCTTTTAATTCCATATTTTTCCCAGACTGATTGGAGTTCCTTCATATGAGTATTTTTCTAGAACTATAGATGTGATAAAAATAAAAATATGTTAAAATGACATTTACTAAGAGTTCCTGCAGGTCTTCGTATCTATTAGTAATATCCTGGGAAACTTTAAATAAAATAGTTCTGCTGTGTATATTCTTCAATCGATAATCTGTGATGTTTTTGCAGAGATTAGATACATGAATGAGATGAAAATTTGACATTATCATTAGGTTTCAGTTTTCAAAAGTCAAGGTCAGTCAAGCATCTTATCCCAACAATGGGAAAATATTTCCTTTCAGAATCTTAAACAAGAGAATCCTAACAGGGTTTAGTTCACACACTTTTGTAAACCAAAACAAGACCTCAAGATCCGGTCTGTTTTGAAACACTGAATGACTCCCCTGAGCCCTAAGATGGCAGGTCCGCAGCACAGAGCTCCCCAGCCAGAAGACACTGCTCTGATTTTCCTAATGTGCAAAAAAGCCGTGATCACAGCTGTCGGACAGCCTTGTCTGTATCTGTTGATATTATCCCAACTGTTTGTGTCTTTCCCTAGGACTATTTATGCACCATTAATTAAGCTCTGAAATAGTGCGGGGAGCCTGTGGGTGTATTCTTGGCAAGCATCCCCGAGTGTCTGCCTGGCTAGGACCTGAAGCAACACTGAGTAAGCACCACTAAAGTTTGAAACAACTGAGCAAAGTGATGCGTAAACAAAGCTTAGACATCAGTCATTATCACGTACTGTAACACCTGGCGTCTTAAATGGCTCAGCCGTCTCTTGGTACCATGAACCTGCAAAGTTAGTTACCTCATCATCTCCAGAACCCTCTTCTTCTGTTTCTTCAAAGTCAGTTAATTGCATGTGTTTGTAGCCAGATGAGGTGCAGTTTTAACTGGACCTTTTTTTAAAAATGTCATGAGTGCGTTTATAGGAAAGCAGAGTGACAAAGAGTGGGGGAGAGAAGAAAAACAGAGGGAGGACTTTTTCACTCTTTGACACCACAGATGCCTTCCAACAGCTGGACTGGCCCAGGATGAAATCAAGAACTCCATCAGGGCATCCCACTCGGATGAGCACGGGCTCAGGTATTTGAGTCATCGCCTGTGTTACCAGCAAACTCAGTGGGATCTTTCCTCAATGTAGTACAGAAATAAAAAGCCAGAAAACAACCACAAGCAAGACGGATCCCATCAAAGCACATAGTAGGAAAGCACTGTCCCACGAAGAAGGAGGGAGACGGAGTGTCCAACTGAACACTGGCTGGAGGGGAAATCGTTTGGGCTTTTTTTATTTTTCTTTTCTTCCTCTCTTATAATCATGAACATATGAAGGGGCAGAGGGGGACCCAGGTTTCCGGGGTGAAAGGAGAGGTGTCCTGAATTGAGAATATTCAAATAACCATCAGTCCTCTTCCGGGAGCATGACCCGTAACTTCCCACTTCCTGGTTCTGAGCAGAGAAGCGGAAGGGAAACCCTTCACCTTGTTTGTTTGTTGGCAACTTCAAGGTCTTCGTTTGCACAGCCAGCCCATCTAGTATGTGCAGACAGTGAACTGTGAGATGGAGTTCAAGAAGTGGGCACCCCCCTCTCTTCCGCCAAGGCTCTGGACCTGGCCTCAACCCGCAGCCTCCCAGGAGCAACAGCAGGAAACTGCATGGAAAGCTGAGACGGCAAGACTCCGACCAACACTGTAATAAGGACTCCTGGGGTCAACTTATCCCCTGGGTTTAAACATCCACATGGAGCATCTGTCTTAATTTCCTATTTTCTGTCAGGCCCCACATCAGGTCAATCTCAAAATCCGGTAGACTTGACTTTGTGAGTACACATGTTCTCCACCTCACAGTGCTTTGTTCCATGGAATCATTGTACATGCAAAACATTCTAAGTGGAAAAAGAATTACACGCAACTAAGCAACCTGGCTCAACAGCACCCCAGGCTGCAGGGCTCCAGGGTTTTCTCCCGGCTGAGTGGCAGCTGAGCAAAAAAAACAAAAAATTATCCAACTAGTTTTTGATGCTGCTGATTGCATGCTGATTGCAGTGCCATCTTTACAGCTGTTTGGGTAAATACGAGTCCACCGCTCTTGAGCTGAGTTCTTCAGCGCTTCTCATGAACTGCTGTATCTGGAGGAAGCCCTTGGCCTGCAGTACCCTGGGTCATAACCAGTTTCTCTCCAACAAATGAGTGATTCGGAAAATCACCCCGCTTGTGTACACACACACACACACACACCACATCTTGCAATGGGTCTCAAATCAGTCACTACTCAACACTATAATTCAATTCAAAGTCATCACTTCCAGAACGTATAAGCCATCGACCCTCTGGCCATCACAACCCATATTACCTTTCTGCTACTAAATTACAAGTTTACATCTTTTTTTGTCTCAGAAAGTAAGCATTTTGAGAATGCAGAGTATGAATTCACCTTTTCTCAGCCGTAGCACATAGAACTCCATGAGTAGTTGCTAAATATTTGAATTTTGAATTTAAGCAAATGCATGTGCCAATAACTGTATTGCTTTTGGTACATCAATTTCAAAGTAGGTTTTAACTTTCTTTGTATCCCTGCAGAGTTCAAGTCTGTGCCTCCTGTTTTTGAGACCGGGCAGGGATTCACCACTGCTTCAATTAACAGGGCACACATGATACAACTGACTAACAACACCAGGTGACCGATGGGAAAATACAATCTCCTCCTTACTAACATTGTGCCAACTGCCAAAGTCTTCCTTGACTAAATGAGCCATCTCACAGGCTTCAGGTGACCTAACCATTTGGAAACCCAATCTTAGCCCATGTGGAGACCACATGGATCATTCTGGGACTTGACAGACAAAGAGAAAAAAAGATGGTACAACAATCTCTAACTATGCTAACCCTACCATCTACTACCTCATTCCAAAAGCAAGCATTCGCTATTTCCAAATGCATGATGAAAACTAAACCGCCACTGCTTAGCTGATTACTCCCATAATTCCTTCAAAAGTTACTCATCTCCAGAAACCTTGAAAGAATAAAGTAATGGTTGCTATTTTAGGACACTGAAGATGATTTATTAGACGGTTACAGGAAGCTGGAGCATTCATTTTAAACAGTAATTAAACACAATCTATGGCAAAACCTCGAATTAATTAAATATTTTTAAAATTAAATAACGTGATGATTGAATTAAGAGTGTTTGCATTTTACAGCACCACATTGCCACATATGTATACACAAACACTAATTCAGGAGAAATGAAACGCTGCATATTAATGACACAATGTTACAAACTTCTGGGGAAACTTTTAGAGACAGTTTGCTCTAGTCATCCTCTCATTCATTTTCAACAGGGTATGTCCCTCATGCAAAAATCTTGGCTTTTTCTGGTATGATAGGTCTAATAAAATACCATCATCATTTCATATCGCTAAGTATCAGGACTATGACTCATGGGAAAATGTGACATACCACACAGAAGGGAAAAGTGCTTGATATCAGAGAGCCAGACAGGGAGAAAGAAATAGCGTGCGGAGGCCATGACATGATCTCAACAGGTGCCCTGTCTTGGAATCCACGGTAATAGCTGGGCTGGATGACACACTCAATTTCAGAGTGCAAAGTTCGGCTTGACACTTCAGCCTAAGACATTCTAATCTTACTACTGTGCACAAGCGTTGTCTGTGCAGTAGAAACCATACTTGTGCTGAGGGAGGCTCTTTCCCAGGCCAGTGCTGTCAGGGATGGTCTTTGCCCGTGATACTGGGCAGTGGTCATCGGATTGCTGCCTGACAGCACTGCGGGCCCGAGGGGGAAACCCCACATACTCCCTGCAGGTGTGCACTGCTGAACCAGGACACGGGAGAGGTCAGGTGTGTCCCATGCATTTTCTAAGATGCCTTAAACTTACCGTTGGCTTCTTGGTCCACAATCCTGTCCTAAATCAGAATGCATCTATAATACAACAAATACCAAAACTTAACAATGCATAAGAGATGAGCTCACAAATCGTGGAGTATGGATAGAAGAAAGCAAAACGAAGTCTGTGGTTTTCCCCATCCTTGTTGGTAAAGTATGTGCCCAGAATCTAGAGATTAGTTCCAGAAACTTGCACTGGCCTAGCTGAGATGTCAGATCACAAATGATTACCGAAGAGATTGAACACTTGTTACTATCACGATAATTCGACATCCGCCAGATGCTACGAGGAGGAAAGCAAAATGCGGAGCAGAATTGTGGAGGAAACTATGCAAGGGACAAAAAGAGACAATCCGAGATACAGATGCTGAGGGAAGAGACGGAAACAGACAAAAAGCATCCGTTGAACCTTCACTATAGTAAGAACCGTGTAAGCTGACTCTAGAACCCATACTCACCTGAGGAAAAGCCCCAAGAACTTTTGGGGGAACACAATGAAGCTGAAAAAGGAGAGAACAAACAAACAAAAAGGTTTGGCAGCTAAGGTTAAAATTTGTACATGCCCCCAGGCAGGAAAAATGAGAATTATAATCCAAGGATGTGAAATCCCTCCATTTTATTGCAAGCGATCATCCAGCTTTCAAAACCCAACTCAGATCAGACCATGCCCCCAACCCAGGATTATACTGGACAAAATGGGAATCAAATAGGAGATGTGTTGGCAAAAGCCAGGTGGATGTAAGAGGGTCTGTTTCATGGTCTTAGCATGGACCTGGACTGTTCCAGAGACGCAGAGGGAAGTGTAATGAAGGGACTGATGACCCCAAGTGACCTGGCCTCTCCAGTGAGACTCCGCTGTGAAGCTTGGGGAAAGTAGCCTTACTCTTGATATAAGACTCGCATGTGTAGCTAGAAGGAAACATTGTTTTCTGTGTCCAATCCTCTTGGTTTAGTAAAAGAAATGTTATACTCTGCCAGGATTGTTTGCTTGCTTGTAGTCAAAATGTACAGGGTAAGTTTTGAAGAGACATTTCCTGGGATTTTCTCTTTTTTTTTTTTCTTATTCTTTCCAGAAATTCTTCTCCAGTTTGTATCATTGTGCTGCAAACATGCAGATTAATTTAACTTCTTTTTTTTAAGATTTATTTATTTTTATTGCAAAGTTAGATATACAGAGAGAGGAGGAAAGACAGAGAGGAAGATCTTCCATCCGGTGATTCACTCCCCAAGTGACCGCAATGGCTGGTGCTACGCTGATCTGAAGCCAGGAGCCAGGAATCTCCTCCGGTTCTCCCATGCGGGTATAGGAACCCAAGGCCTTGGACTGTCCCCAACTGCCTCCCCAGGCCACAAGCAAGAAGCTGGATTGGAAGCGAGGCCGCCAGGACTAGAACTGGCACCCACATGGGATCCCGGCATGCCTAATGCGAGAACTCCAGTCACTAGGCCACAGCGCCAGGCCCAGATTGATTTCATTTCCATGCATCCCTCTCTGCTCCTCACCTTCCCAAAGTAGGTCCCAACTGCAACCATTGTTTCATGGAAACGTCTCAAAAAGCCAAACAATACATTCTCCCTTTGGGAAGATGCAAACACTTTCAGCTTGTGTTCCTAACACGCAAGTCTCCATCCTCGTCATCACTGCACCACACAGCCAGTCTAACACCTGCGCTAGAAGATGTGTCCCATTTACCGCATGCGTAATCCATTGTCATCAAAGATCCTCAAGCGCCGACAGCTGACAGACAATGTCTCAGATACAAAGTTGGCTTCAATGGCCAAGCCTGATATATAAACAGTCCACAAGTGGCTAGGTGATAGCATGGCTCATTCCAACACCTTGAAGGTATGAATCAATCAGTTACTAATCCATCAGTTATTAATCCATGCAGTTTCCTGAAAGAATGAGTGACAATACCAGCAGATAGTGCCACGCAGCTTCAGTGTTTTCTTTCTCCATCGAGGTGATGCTATAGGGTAAGTAAGTTAACTTCCCACAAAACTGACAAAACAACTTGAAAGTTGCAGATGACAGAACGATATTCATACACATGCAGAAAAGCAAGAGACAGTAAAATGGATCAGATATGTTCCCTAGCAGTTAAGACATCATTAAAAAAAAAAAAAAACCAGGGTAGTGAACAGGTAGGTTTGAGTCATGTCTCTACCCAATGTTAGCTTTCTAGAAAGACACACCCTGCAAAGCAACGGGGTAAGGGTGTAAGCAGCAGGATCCCTAATGCATATGTGGGATGCCCAAATCAAATTCCCAGCTTCCAGCTGCAAATGACCAGCGTGGGTTACTATGGGTATTTGGGGAGTAAATTAGTAGATGGGAAATTAAATGAATGAATAAATACTTCACATGCATATTTTATTAGCTAATTCCTAATATATTGTTTATTCATAATTTTTGAAGAACTCTGAAATTCTAGGATAGAGTCTTGCTCAACGCATTAAAAATAATTCTGTAAAACTTCAAAGAGAGAATTAGAAGACCCACATTTTCAAGAGACTCCGAATATTATGTGTATTACATGCACAAACTTTGTCTTCACTGTTTATGCAACCTCTAACGAAGTGATGTATATTTTTCTGTTTGTGAAAATTTTGTGGGACGTAGGATTAGAACAGAAAAGCATCGTAATTAAATTTTAAGGACCAGTGCAGTGGTGTTGCAAGCTGGTCTTCCACTGGCAGGGCTAGCCTCTCTGGGTACCAGTTTTTGACCTCAGTGCTCCATTTCAGACCCAGTTCTCTGCTTACATATGGAAAAAGCAGTAAAGGACAGCTTAATTTCTCGGGCGCTCGAACTTCCATGGGAAAATGGAAAAAAGCCGTATCTCCCAGCTTCAAATCAGCTCAGCTCTGGCTGAGGAGTGAACCAAGAAAGACCTGCTTTTCTTCTTCTCTTTCTGTAAAATGCACATTTCAAATAAAAATAAATCATTAAGAAATATTAAATTTAGAAGAAGAAAGTATTTTTCAATTTATTAATATTACACTTGGGTTACTAGATTTTCAGGTACTACTAGAAATCATTAAAGGAAAGGGCAATTTACACTCTTTTTATCTTAATGGTTAGCACAATGCATTTTTGTAGACATGAGGATTCAGTCCTCCTCCGTCCCTTCCTCCTCCCCCAACTTTGCCCAGTATTATCACAATAGTATAGCTCCTTAGTACAAGTTATATGCTTAACTTTATGACATTGAAATGTAATTTGACATGATGCGTACACACAAAAGTAAAAAAAAAAACACTGCTAATGTATTTTAGAGAAATGTCTATTGAAAAGTTTGATTTGGGAGTAGAGATATATATCATATGATACCTTTACTTTCTGGTATTCTAATTTCATGTGCAGTTTATGTTGATATATATGGATAGGGGCCCTGTGTGATAGCCTAGTGGCTAAATTGTCACCCTGAATGTCTCAACATCCCATATGGGTGCCAATTTGTGTCCTGTCCAGGCTGCTTCACTTCCCGTCCAGCTCCCTGCTTGTGGCCTGGGGAAGCAGTAGAGGACGGCCCAAAGCCTTGGGACCATGCACCTGTATAGGGAACCTAGAGGAAGCTCCTGGCTCCTGGCTTCAGATTGGCTCAGCTCTGGCCCTTGCAGCCACTTTGGGGAATAAAAATGCATGGAAGATCTTTCTGTCTGTGTCTCCTTTTATGTAACTCTGCCTTTCTAATAAAAATAAACAAATATTTAATATATATAAATACATATTTATGCGTTTGCATATATTTCGTATATTGTTTGTCTTACATCAGAGAGAACGTATTGGTCTTTTGGGGACTGGCTTACAGCTGGGTTTTCTCTTTTATATAGCATGCCTTTGCGGCGAGTTTAACAAGACACAAAGTACAGTGTCCAGCACGGTAGTCCAGCATTAAGGGCTGTTTCTCCCCTTCTCGCAGAGGTTGATAAGTGCAAGGATCCGTGAGAGAGAGAGAAGTGGTGTGAATGCTTTATGAGGTGTGCTACGCAACCTAGGAATCAGAATCCATCTATTGATGGCTCTAGGTGAAAAGAAAGGGGGCTCACTTCTGCACTGCTCCCTGATGGTGAGCTGCATGGACCTCAGGGACGGTGGTCCCCTCGAACTCAGTGAATGTGTCCTCATGGACCTCAGGGACGGTGGTCCCAGGGAGCTCCGTGAATATGTTCCCCATGGACCACAGTGTTAACACTCATGATTCCCACAGGCTCAGGTGTGTGGTTTCACGCAGCATGTGCACTGGCTTGCCTCCTAGTGCCTGACACCCGCGACAATGAGCACGTGGCCACACCACGCAGAAGCCTCCTCCTCTCGGGCATCTCTAGATCTTTTTCATGCTATGTAAACATTTTATCGGAATATCAAATCGATGAGTTGTCTTCTGAGCACACTCCTTTCTGACACCTGAGTTGAAAACATAAGATTCCTGGTCCCCAGAGTCCCGCAGATGCCCCTCTCTCTGAGCAATGACAATATTGTTATTTACATGGTATGATTTAGCAAAGCAGTAGTAATTTAATTTCTGCAAGTTTAATTTAATTTCTGTTAATTTCTGCAAATCAGAGTAGCATATTTGTCTCTCTGGGTCTAGCTTTTTTTCACTTAGCATAACGGTCCCTGGTTGTATCCATTGTGTTGTAAATTGCAGAATTTCACTCATTTTTATGACTAATATTGCTATGTATATGGTTATGCGTACATACATATTCAGTATTTACTTTGTCTAGTCATCATTTGATGAATATCCAGCTTGAGTCTGTAACTTAGCTATTGTGATCTTCCGAAGTTCAATATTTTTCTTCTGTAGTTCTAAGTGTGACCACTTTTTACAGGGATCAGCAGCATGCTTGCCCTATACCTGGACTGGAATTAAGGGAGGAAAAGATTTGGAGATAGCAATAAAAATTACTTAGTTGTACTATTGTTATGTTTATTTCATGGAAGTTGAATTTAGAGCTCAGAAGTACTGAGTGACTAATAACAACAGCCAAAACCCCCACAGAGCTTGTCACTCTTGGGGCTGAATAGCAAACACCTATGCTATTTACAAAACCCATGCAATATCTGTTTCTCTATCACACAGGGGGCCATTTTCTGTGGCTGGGAGCTTGCTGTCTGACCTACTCCTTCACTTCCAAAACAATCAAATTTCAGATCCAATACCACTGCCTTTGGAAACACTTGTTGAGTCCTCTTAACCAGCCATCCTCCACCAGAGATGATTTTACTCCTGGGGGAGCATTGATTGTGTCTGTGGGTGTATTTGACAGTCCACACGGGGGTGAGAAGGTGGGTAGGGTTCATGGTTAGCATGTACTAGGACAAGCAGAGCCCAGGGATGCTGTGAAACCTTCACTGCCCAGGCCAGCCCCAGGGCAAAGATTCCCACAGTCCCCATTGTCAAACGGTACTGGGATTAAGCTGCTGCTCTAAGCAACACCAGGGACACCCATCAGAGTGAACATTGGAGCATTTACTATTAGTTACAATTACATTTTTTCTTGGTATCTCATTCCCAATATGGTGGGCATTGGTAGAAAAACCATATAATTTTTCAGTGAAGCCAGGACAACTCTAAGAAAGTGTGGTTTGCAATTTTTCTCTAAATTTTAGAAATAGAGTTCCAACTATGGCGGTATTGAGCTAGTGGGACCCGAAAACAGGCACAAAGGCTATACTCCCACGAATGGATCAGTGTTGTCTCACAGCAGTGTGCCAAGCATGGAAGAGGTGGACTTGCTCCCACAAGAGTTCATGGTTATGTAGAGTAATGAGGCAGCCCCTCCCCAGTCTCTGATTTCCTATCTCTTCTTATCACACCTTGGCAGGCGCTATTGGCATTGCCATGCCTTCCACCACAAGGCCTTAGCCAGAGCCTGGCAGATGTGACCACCGCACACTGACACCTCCACATCTGTGAGCTCAGTCAGTCTCCTGCTTTACTCTTTGAGAGCCCAGGCTCAGCAACACAACACAAACCAAGGCAGGTTGGAACTAGTAAGCATACTGGCATTACAAACATAAATGGATTATGTCATCTGAATCATAGAACACCATTATGCTAGCAGTTCAATAGTAGAACAGAATGTCAGAAGCTTGTTTATAAGGGATTAAGAGCTAAACACAAGATGAAGGAAGAAAGAAGTGAGCAGATTTTACTAATAAGTTTTCATGGTGAAATAAATGATATGGATAAAGAATAGTATGAAAGATGAAGGAATAGCATGGACATGAAACCATGTGCAATACAGAAATACTGAACCTTTATCCCACAGAAAGATTCCATTAAAAGGCAAAACTGTGGCTACTCAAAGAGGACGGGAGGCAAGGGCTACCAAGACAGGAGGGATGGAGGAGAGAGAAGGGGTTGAAACAGAAGTGAAGGGGGGAAAGGAAGTAGGAGATAATTCTGCAGTGAGACCAGCAGGAGCCTTAGTGGATCAGGATACATTTCAAATAACTCCAGGAGGAATTATTCAAGAGGAAGTGAGTTGATACAAGCACCGGATGGCGAGACAACCCCGGTGCAGGTGTCTGAACTGAGTGAACGTGGGGTCCTGGAGAAACCAGCCAGCTGGGGAATGTGAGTTCTCCTTGACAATCACTGTCAGACAGGCCCAGTTCCTGTAAGTGACTCAACCACTAACATCCTCCAGGCAGGCAAGTGAAAGAATTATGTTCTGGCATGTTCTGCCTGAATCCTAGTCTCTGCCCCAAACTCATACATTTGTCTTTTTTTCTTTTTTCCAGTCAAACCCAGATACCATACTTACTTCTAATATTTACAACCTCGTTCCAAAAATCCTGGCTGTCAACCACCTCCTCCAGCTCCTCCCACCAATGGGTAGTTAGAGGACACTGAACTGACATTAGAGAAAGCAGACTTGCCTGTGAGCCAAGGATGAGATGACTGAGAGCTGGAAATGGAGCCGGACAAAGCGTCATTGACTATGAACAGGCAGAAAAGTTGCAGACACAACAGTTCACTGTCAGAGAAAGTTAGTTCATCCTGAAATAGTGGAAACACATTCACACTATGACAAAATCCAAGAGGTGAACATTGATGTGGGCTTTTGGAGTCCAGAAAAAATTGTTCGTGTTTTCAAAAGAATTTCAACATAAAATACAAAATCAGCAAGATTCAGAGGGTTTTGTAAGTTTCTCATCCTTATCCAAGGGTTTACACTGAACCTTTGGGCTAGTCATTGAGAACACATCCACATGTATATTAGGGACAAGGAAGGAACAGATGGTGCTGGTCTGAGAGAGAGAGACAACAGAGGGCTGGCACTACGATGCAGTCAGCTGAGCTGCCACCTGCAAAGCCAGTATAGTGTATCAGAGAGCCAGTTCAAGTCTTGGTTGCTCTGATTCGAATCCATGTTCTGCTAATGCGTCTGAAAAGGCAGAAGAGGATGACCCACCTGCTTGGGGTCCTGACACCCACGTGGGAGACTCAGACGGACGTCCAGGCTACTGCCTGTGCCCTGGAGCAGCCTTGCCTGCTTGAGATATTTAGGAAGTGATCCAACAGGTGGAAGACATGGTTTTCTCTATGTCCTTCCCTCTCTGTGTATGTGTCTATATTTCCCCTCTCCCTCACTCTCAAATAATTAAATAATTCAAAAAATAGAAGAAATTAATTAATACTTACTTTTATAAATATTACATAACATTCATCTTTGGCTTATCGCCTTAGAATTTGTTATAACTTGAGAATCTGTATAAGCTCTGTTTAAATTTGCAGGACTGAGGCAATTTTGTAATCCATTAGCCTAGAGTTGAAAAAAATAATGTCATAGAAACTGACAAGACCGAAAAAGATCTGTAAAATGTTTAGATTTGCATGGTAGTTTTGGTGGAATTCTTGTAAACTATGAGTTTGAAAAGTTGTGCACAATTGAAAGATGACAAATGTTTTAGCCCCTCATCTCAGGTAAGGAAGTAAAAGCCAAGAGAAACACGGTCCTAGATGGCTTTCCTTCTAGTGACAACAGCGGCGTGAGAGTCTGTTCTGTCTCACTCTTTGAATTTGGTAACTAACCTTCTCCCTCTCCCACACACAGGACCCAGTCCCTGCCACCCTGCCCCTCCTGGGTTCCCTAAGAACTAGCTGGGAACCATGATGCTCACTAAATAATGGCAGAGGCCAAGAACCTATAAAATCCCTCTGTTGTGAGCAAACAGAAAGACAAGAGGTGGAGGACACCACTGCTTCCCTTTTCTCTTTATTCTGTGTCATTTTCTTAATGGCCTTGATCACAAACACTTTGTCTAGCATCCTACTTATAATTACCCTTTCTTTAATGATGCTCCGTGGTTACCATTCACAATGTTTCCAACCTCTGTACATGATTTGCCAAGGCTATCTTGACCTGCGTCCCTATATTTCAGCATTTGTCTTACGTATTGTCTAGAATAGCAACCATTTGATTAAGATGTAAATGTGCTAAGGTTTCAAATTGAACTCATTCCAGAAATGTAACTATTCGAGAACTTGTATTTCCTTTCACTCTCATATAACACAGTATGCTAACATATTTTACAAGCCTCTACATTTTAATTGACCAAAAAAATGAATTGCAATAATTTGCAGTAATTTTGTTGCTTGTCTTGAATTTTCCAGGTTGATTGTCCATTTCCAGTTTTATTCCTGAAGTGTGTATGTATTCTTTACCCATTCTGATGAGTGTTACTTTGTTCCTGATAATTTAATAAACAAAGGCTTTCCTCTTTTAAGACTTAAAAATAATTTGCTGATTGACTTTTGTCATAACTTTAGTTCTGTATTTACTGAGTTTGGAATTTTGCTATCCTAAATATAAACACACATGTTTTATAGTCGTGTTTGAAGGCTTCCTCTTTTATGAATTTATTGCAAGATTAGATTGACATTCCAGAATCTTACCCTAGGAGTTCTAGTGCCTCCAGATCTTTTACCAAATTTTAAGCTTTATCTGGAAAGTATCCTAATGGTTTATGTTCTTATTGATTGCCCTAAGTTTCACAAGAAATGTACCAAAAAAATTACACAAAATCCATTTGCTTGAGAACACAATATTATTTTAGGCTTTCCAACTCCAATATTGACAAATAAAAGGCTGCACAAATATGAAAGACAGACTTGAAAAATGCAGTGTATGAATTAGTTTAAAATGAGTGCTTGGAATAAAAAACAATATTTAAAAAGAAACATTTAAGCACTCTCTCTTCCCTGCTCAGTCTGGCTTGTCCACTTCAACCTTGGGTTCATGGATTTGTCCTAAGAACATGCTTTGTCCACACAGGAGAAAGAAAAGCAGTTTGCTTATCAAGTGTTTCTCATTTTATTATAAAAAAGAATTATTTCTCTAGTAAGATTTTTAATTTTAGTCACATTAAACTCTATTAATTATACATATTGTTGAACAAGGGGATCGTCTTTTAAATTCAGTTTACTATTAATAGGATTATATCTATATTGATTTTTCTCAACCAGAGATGAATTGCAGAATAATTTGCCATTTGAATATTCTTTGCATTTATGGAAAGGACTTGTTGAACAGAAAAAGAGATAACTTAGGCTGGGATGGAATGTTAAACAGAAGTTTAAATGCTAAGTGGAATATGAGGTAACTATTTATAGCAGTATAGGGTAATCTAGCATGATAGAGAATATTTTTCATTAAATAAAGCAAATCCTTCCATATCCAAGATTGATTCACGGTGGCCACACAAATCATACAAATCATCACACAAATCATAGTATTTCCACCTTCCATGTTTCATACTGTGTATATATTGGAACACTGTTTTCAAATCAGTTTTGAAAAATAATTTTTCCTGTCATGCCAACTCTTCCGGGATTCATTTAATGGATGTTCAACTGTATTCAAGCTCACCCATCTTTATACCTAATTTTAGCTATGTCTTATTTAATTTGTCAAATGAATTCTAAGATCAACCCTTGTTGAGACAAATACATAAAAACAAAAAGCAATTTCTATTAAAAATTTTCTAAGCACCACGATTGACTTCCTCATGTTGTGAATTGGCTTCAATTATTTTCAAGCTAAGTGCCTTGCAGTAATCAATATTAATTATTTTTGCAAGAGACAATGTAGATCAATATTAAGAATTTTCTAAATATTTCACACATCTCAGTTAAGAATTTATTTGCATGTGTTTGTTGTACCAAGAAACAGATGAGGAAAAAATCATTTGCCAGAAAGGACAGGAAACAATGGCTTTTGGAAAACAAACAAAAGCTATTGTTTTGGCAGACAAACTTACTTGTCAAGACAGTACGATTAGAAAAGTTTTAAAAAAATACGCAACCTCTCACACACAAATGAATAATCAAGTCTGTGGGATAAGCCAGAAAAACGGAATTGCGGCTTGACAAGTTTAGCTTTGTGCATTCACTTGACATACAAGCCCACTCACCACACGGTCAGTGCTACTGGGGAAATCTCGTGGAGACCGAGGATGCTGATCAACATTGTCCAATGCACTAGAAACTATCACACAAGAAATAATTACCCTGGCCAGAAAGTCACTTGAGAAATGCGGGAGATAAAGCATTTGGAATGTCAGAAATACATCAACGGAAAAGCATCGCAAACAAACAGCACCACTTTAGTGTCTGACGTCCAAGACACGCGGGGTGTGTGAAAGTGGAACCAGTCACAGGAACACATGAAAAAGCCAAGTAGAGCACCAAACGAGGGTGTCACCATCATGTGAGGCCAGCTCACCACGTTGCTCCTAGCATGGGTGTTCACGTTTGCTGGCTACAGCTGCCAATTCACAATCCTCCCTCGCTCCTCTTTCTCCAAGGTGATTTTTGCCACTGTATCCCTTAGCATCCTTAGACTCATCAGAGACCAGTGACTCATTTAAAGCAGATGCAAATGTTCTCTGCTGCTAAAGCCCTATGCCTGGGCATTGTGCCCCATATGCAAAGAGGCTTAAAGAAACGGGAACTCCAGCATCTTCTCTGCTTGCTCCTCCATGTCCTTCTTCTGTTACAGCATCACCACTTCCCTTTCTGCCTCTCCAGGAGGGAATCATGGGAGTCAACTCAGGAAAGAGGGAAGGCATTGACAGTCACATTCCTCTTCAACCAGTTATACCTTTTCCTTGGCAGTCACATGTTTAAAAGACAGCAAGAAATATGTTGCGTTTCAGTCCAACGCTCTATGTTCGAAACACTTCAACACTGCTGCCCAACTGTGGGAATCACCTGTAATTAGTCACTCAGAGACAGTTCTTACACACGGTCTCTCTTGATGTCATTCCGCACTGTCATTTCAAAAAGCCAGCTTGGCTCTCTATTCTTTGGTTTTTATGCCTTGACTTCAGTAACTCCTTGCTGAGTTCTGTTAGAAAAAAAGTGTTGAAAACATAAAACTGCTCAGAATATTCAAGGTTTCCTTAGAAAGACCAAGTGTGCAATTCTTTAAGAGGCTTACACTTTCTTTGGTTTCAATTTTTTAAAAATTAGCTATTTGCCATTTTCATATTTATAATTCAGTAGGCCTAATTCACATGGTTTGCATCTATGCTATGCTGGGAAAAAAATCAAATGTTCTTTTTCTGCACAATTTTCTTATCTCAAAATATGACTGAGTTTGCATGATCTGATCAATGTTCAAAAGCATCAGTGAAAACGCTGCTGAGCCCAATCTCTTTCCCAAAACAACAAGTTCTGGGAAAGAACAAAACATCCTGACAATTGGCTCCAAACAAAACCAAAGCGCACCGGAACAGCAGCTCCCTGCTTGGGTGAAACAACGCTAGCCTGATCTCATCTCAGCCGCCACCTTCCGTTCCACGCTGTTTCATCATAGATGAGAGACAGAGACAGGAAGCTCCACAAGACATTGAAGAGAGAGGAGCTGCTTCCCGGCCTTAAACTCTGAGTTAGTGACAGGCAGGAAGTGTGCTGACAGCCACAGGGTGCTCATGGACACAGGATGCACCCTCTATTGTGAGATACCTTATCCAAATTCTCTGGATCAAAGTGAACAGGACCTCCAAATAGCCTGCTTTCTTTGGACCCTTAGGCTTGATTGACAAGCCTGGCTGTCACTGTCACTCAGCCTTGAGCAGTTTGGTGCCTACGTAGCTAAGACCACATACGGGACTCACAGCGATACCAGTCTGAAGAAAAGATTTATAAATACATGTTCTTTTTTAGATTGCTTGTAATATGCTCCCTGCCTTAAAACTTTCTGGTCACTTGTTTGTAAATTCACAATTCTCTATCCACACCCCGAGGATGCTCTGCGAGTACTGTCTTGGACCTCTATTTAAAGTTTCTTTCCTTTCCTTTTTGCCAAAATTTTCAGTTTTGTGGCTTGACTCTTGGTTTGTAACATCTTTTATATGCTTCCTGGCTGGGTTTTTTGCCTCAAATAGAATGTGAAGCCTTCTATGAGAGCAGAGGAGGTGTTTCACTCAGTCTACTAGTCTGCCTTTAAGAACAACTGCCAGGAAGTGTGTGAGTAATGCTGATGAGATGTGATGTGTATTAAACACCATTCAAACCAGCCTGCATGCCAAAACCCAAGCCATACGATGCCACGGTCCATGTAAGAAATAACCATTATCTCAACAGACTGACTTGAGTACAGAATTAAGTATTGTGCATTGTATTTATGCATTAAGCACTGATACTTGTGGGTGTGGTCTTCTTAAACCCTTGAAAAAATATCTGCAGGGTCTTGGTGTTAATCCAGTTTGACAAGGGAGAAATGGGATGCACAATTTAATAAGAACAGACAGCATTTCATTACTGTAACAACTACCTGAAAGAAGTTATTCATCTCACACCAATGCTTAGTGGCTTAAAGTCCTAGCCTTGCATGCACCAGGATTCCATATGGGCACCAATTTAAATCCCAGCCGCCCCACTTCCCTTCCAGCTCCCTGCTTGCGGCCTGGGAAAGGAGCAGAGGACAGCCCAAAGCCTTGGGTCACCTGCACATGTGTGGGAGACCTGGAGGAAGCTCCTGGTTCCTGGCTTCAGCTCGGCGCAGCTCCAGCCACTGGGGCTGCTTGGGGAGTGAATCAGTGGGTGGAAGATCTTGCTCTCTGTCTCTCCTTCTCTCAGTATATCTGACTTTCCAATAATAATACACCAATTTTAAACAAAAAGAGCGGCTAGTTCAGCTAATGGCTGGGGAGGTTCTTGATCCATTGGTGTGATGCTGGCTGAGAGCTGTGAATGGCAGAAGGGAGACTGCACACCAAGAAGTAAACATACATGTAACATGCTATTTCACCTGTGTCCTTGTGATCTCTTCTTATAAAACCATCATGATTTTGCCAAAGGACCTTTAACCTACCAGTCTAATCCAGCTCAGTCACTTTCCAAAGATCCTACTTACAGATACCATAACGTGATCCATGGGGCATCATGCCCACCCCGTTAAGCTGTGTCCCTGGAGTGTAATGCCCACATACTGTGGGGGTCTAATCACGCTCACACTGCAGTAGCAGCACAGTCAGTCCAGGGCTGTGCTGGAATCCAAGCGCCTACACCCGATTCCAGAGCTCTGGAAACCACGGGAAACAGCTCAGAAACACATTTTGAAAAATGTGACAGTGATTCGTACCATGTCTTTAAACAACAAAAAAAAAAGCCTTTATAAAATATAGTTAGTGCTTGATTATAGGGTTCTGCATTGTCAAAATAGCTCAAAAATCAATCAAAACTAATTAGATTCCTAGACTATCCCCACAATGTAAGCGTTCTGATTTTTTTTGGCGGATGTTAAAATCAAAACAAGAAGAGACCACTTCCCCCTCAAACAGCGGAGGAGTTAGATGGAGCAAATCCTTAGTTCTGCTCTCATGTAACAGAGGCGTTTCTCCAAACTGAGAATTCATGAAACTCGTGTCGTTACTTCGTAGTAAAGCTTAGTTGTATTGCAGTGAAATACCAAAATATAAATAAATAAATAAATAAATAAATAAATAAAATTGGGCACATTCAGCAAGCAGCAGTTGTGTTGATGCTTATAATCAATGTGGTAAATGGTGTCATTCCTTTTGGCACATACAATTTAATCTCAATGCTAACCATCTAAGTCTAATTTCTACATCATAAACAAAAGAAAAAAAAAACAGTGAGATTACAGAACTAGCTTAACAATGGAATATAGACTCAGTAGATGTGACAGATCCCACCAAAGAAATAGAGACACATGCATGGGGTTTTCAAAACGCTTGTGAAAATGTGTTTCAAAAGATGTGTTTCAAAATCATAGGGTGCTAAAAGAAACTTTGGCTTTATTCTCCTCTTCTATGCACTGTGTGAAGCACCTTGTGTACATATGTGTCTGGGTGTATGTTGTGTGAGATGGTGGTTGACCAAGGGCAAACAAGTGGTGGCACCTGCAGACAGAAGACGGATATCCCATGTCACACTCAGAGCAGGAGCCCACACTTCCTCTGCACGTTCTATTCCAGTGATGCCCAATGACCTTGAATGTGGACACTCCACCATTTCAGATGTTCATCTCTTCCCCGACATATCTCAGCAGACACACCCAGGAGTCATATTTCAACAGCTATCTGCACTTCTTTCGGCCAAGTCAAGTTGGGACATAAAATTGACTGTTATTAGTGTCCTGAGCCACGACACTGTGCTTCCCTTGTGGGGACACTCGCCGTACAATGCAAAATATCACCCATGACACAGCTGTTCAAATGCAGAGGGAGAAAAGATAAGCCAAGATGGAATCAGCTGCAACGCTTACTATAAATTCTACAAATAGCGTAGTTGATGAATCGGCAAACAAGAGCAAAAGGATGAACAGAAGTGTAGCTCAAGCCATAAACAAGCGAAGATCTTGTGGACACAGGGGCCTCCATGGCCAGAACAGAGACACCTCCAAACCAAGTGCCGCTGGGTTCACTCAACTCTGAAGGCTTGCAAGTGAGACCCTCCCACACTGCGGGCTGCATTCTCTCTGCGTTCCAGCCGGGCATACATCAAACACAGGCGAGTGAGATCTAGACACGGACGATGGAAAAGGAAGACAACTCCAGATGTAAGAGAACGAACTGCGTCATTGAACTGAGGATCAGACACCATGCATGTCCGTAGGAACAAGGAGTTTGAACCGTTCACAGGGTCCCTGTTGGGAATGCCAGAAAATTAGCCGTGGTTGGCTTAGAGCCTGGAGAGCAAAGGGAGAGGGGTTTGATGATCTGGCAACTGACAGGTCTGTAAGTGTTTTTTTTTTTTTCCTGATCTTTGCCAAAGACTTTCCTGGTGACACTAAGAAGCAATGACAACAGAGCAGCACACGGTTAGTTATGCAGTATACCCTAATGTGAGATGATGACTGGGGACAGTGGGAACTGGATGCAGAAGACACACCTGTGACATTCAATGGCGAAAAAAATAAAAGTAAGATGTCAGGTTGCATTTGCTACTAAAAGCAAAAACTACCTGGGTACCTGAAATAATGAAGGGCCTCATTTTTTTTTTTCCAGAATCAAGGGCAGGATCTGAATGTTTCCAAGCCAAGCTTGAGGCAGCACACAGCCACAAACCCTGTGGGGGCAACTCTATGACCGAGCCACATCAGCTCCAGAGCCTGCGTACTCAGACAAGACAGAGTTCGGCCACACAGACCATCAAGCAGCAACAGTAACCTTGTTTTCTAAAGCGGGATTTTTTTCCCCTCTGATGTTTAGTTCCCTTATCTGATCATCCACACAGTGGTGACAAATTAAATCACATTATGTTGAATGTTTGTTATGGTCGGTGTTTTTGTCATCATATTTTATTTCTGTATTAAAATATCTTCTTATGTTTTGTTGCAGAAACTACAAAATATGAGGAAATTGTATCACAGGGTTTTTAGGAGGCTGTTCAAAATACTAATGCAACTGCTTTAAAAACTACCCGGATGTTCTGTAGTTATTAAAACAATTTTAATTATAGTTGAAGTCAAGAGATGATCTAAAAAGGATTATAGATTTGTTATGCCTAAAGTTTGCAAAGTCTTTTTTATTTTTAAGGAGTCGCTTTAAAATACAAGGCACAGACACAAATATCAACTCCAAATGGAATAAAGATTAGTCTGTCACCCGACTCAGACGTCTAAAACCTGTTCTCAGATGGAAGGTGAATGGATTAAGGGTGGAGGTTTAATCCGATCACGGTTTCTGGGTCTGACCCTTTTGGGACGTGACTGGACTGCAGCTGGCTGCTCCATGGGAAAAGATGGCAGGAAGGGGAGAGGAGATGAAGAGCGGGTCTCCCTACTGACTATCCAGCTGCCACCTGCTGTCCTCTGGCCTCCCCAGCTGCCACCTGCTGTCCTCTGGCCTCCCCAGACGCCGCCCGCTGTCCGCTGGCCTCCCCAGACGCCACCCGCTGTCCGCTGGCCTCCCCAGGCGCTACCCGCTGTCCGCTGGCCTCCCCAGGCACCTCAGCCAACAGAGCTTTCTGAGAGTGGACTGGGAACCTTCAAAGTGCAGGCTCAAGCAAGCGTCCTTCCTAAGAAGATCTTCCCTGATAGTTTAGAGCTACAACAAGCTGAAATTGGACAAATCCCAGTAGAAAATATAACAGGTGGTTCACTCACTTTAAACTGAAAGAAAGAGGAAAGAGAGCAAGACAGCACCTCCACCTGCTAGTTCATGCCCCAGATGCCAGCCATGGCTGCGCTTGCGTCTGCTGCTGAACTGGATCCAGATCTCATGCATGCTGGGCAGGGACCCAGGGGCTCCACTCCTGCCACGCAGCATCTGCCACGCAAAAAAAAGAGCAGTCAAGTGTCAATGCAGGGATTTGAACCCAGACAGTCTCCTGTAAAGTGCAACCATCTTAGCCAGTCATCTTCTCCATAACTAAGTGAAATGTCCACCCCAGGAAAAGATTCTTGAGCTTGCTTTTGGCAACAGTTGCTTTGAATGTCACGCCAAAGGCAGAAGCAAGAAACGCAAAATGAGGCAAGACTACCCTGAACAAAAGAGCTTTCCTATAGCAACGGGGTAAAAGGACACCAGCGGAACTCATGATAAAGAGTGAATGCACAGGATTTTTAAAAGGATTTCTACAGTGCAATAATGAATGAGACAGTAACTATTCTTTAAAAAGTGGACATGTCACTTGAAGAAACATTTCATCAGAAAAGGTGCACAAATGGCTAACGGGTATAAGAAATATCACAAGGCATCTAAGAAATGAACATCAAAACCACATGATGTCTGACCTCACACCTGCGAGGATGACCGTAACAATAACGGGAATAAAACATGGTGGAGAAGTTGTGGGGAAATCGGACAGTTGTAATGTTGGTGGGAACATAAAACAGCGCAGCCGCTGTGGAAAAGCATTACGGAGGTCCCTGCAAAGACTGAAAACAGGGTCACCACATTACCCAGCAATCCTACTGCTGAAACTGACATTTTTTAAAGAAATACCTTCTTTCCCAGTTTCGCTAGAGAATTATTACAGGCAAGGCACAGACTCAACATAAACGTGCGGAGTTGACTCATGTCACTTCAAAGAGTTATTTAAAGCGCCCCAGCTTCTTAGAAGCATCATGTAGCATGAGGAGCTCCAAGACCAGGGCGCTAAGAAAGGCTCAGTGAGTGTGTAGTTTCAGTTGAGCAATAAGAACAGGTTGTTGAGATCCAGGAAGCAACACTTGGCTTGCACTTTACAGTGCTGGCTTGCACACTTGAAAACAGGAGTGCGCGTCTTCCCGTAGTTTTCAACACTGTCTTGTGGAGTGTTTCACTCAAGACTGACATTCAACTCTTATTTTCTCAAGCAGTTTCAAAGCATATAAGGTAATTGTAATCTTTAAAAAAAAAAAAAGAAGCAAAACAAGAAAACAGTTACAGGTAGGACTTTCATCATCTTTTTAGCACTGTTCTTGCATGCGGTTGAATGACAGTATTGAGGCTGCAAGCGTGCAGTGCTCTCAGTGCTGTGAACGGAATCCTGTCAGGCTAGGTGCTCTGACATGCCCCTGGGCCACGGCATCAATCGCACGGTGAGCTTGCACAACTGTGGGACATAAGGAAGTGCGAGGCGTGGTGTGCAAAAGGAACCTAACCCCGGAGACCACATTTCTAAACTTTTCCCTAAACCACTACTCAAGCAAATGTCAAATACCCAATTTATACAAACAATACTCCTTACTGCTGATTAGTGAGTCAAACATGGCTTTCTTTAAAATAATTCTGACTCACATTGTATTAATACGAAAACTGAAGGAGTGGATGGTTGAGAAGCCTCACTGAGGGACAGGTAACACGTTCAGTGCCTAAGTGAATATGGCATCGACTGTTAAGGCCATTTTATCCGATGAGTTAGATAACTAATAACGTAAGAATTATACAGACCCTTACTCTGTGGACAGTCAATATTTTGACTTCACACTCAAATTTAAAATGAAACATTGCATGAAGCTTGTAGCTAAGTCTTCGCAGTTTCGTCATTTAAAATCAGACATTTTCTTATTAAAGATTCTCACTTCTAAAACCACTTCCATTTTCTATATGAAATCTTAAATATGTGAAAATGTTGTGTTGTCTCTCGAAATAACAATCATTTATTTATTTGGCAATGGTTGCAAATCAAATGTACTTTTCAGAAACGATCAACTTGAAACGTGTAGGGTCATACACGCAAGCAGGAAAGCTGGGGTTCCACAGACAGCAGCGGGGAGGGGGAGCAGGGGGCTTTCCTCCCTGCCTAAGTGTCACCATGAGCTGAGATCACCGTCCCGTGTCGCCTTTCTGCTTTTCTTTTTTCTTTTTGACGTATTGATTGATCTAAAAGACAGAATGACAGAGCAGACACCTGCCATCCACTGGTTCACTCCTCAGATGGCCACAGCAGCCAAGACTGGGTCTAGGAGGAAGGCAGATGCTGGGAGCTTCCTCTGGGTCTACCACATGGTGGGGGGTAGGGCCATAACCCAAACATTTGTCACCCCCTGCTTTCCCAGGCCCTTCGCAGGGAGGTGGATCAGAAGTGGAACAGCCGGGACATGAACCAGGCTCACATGGCATTTCGGAGTCAGAGAGGTGGCATTTTTTTATTATGCCACAGGGCCAATCCCACCTGCACCAACTTGGCAATACTTCAGGGATCTATTTAAAAACAACTGCTATACAACGAAGAACCCGCGTCCTAGGGTGATGGCAAGAATGCCTTTCGTTGTGTACTTACAACAGCAGGCAAAGGTGAGAATTTGAATGGACTTTCAAGTTGAAGACACGCTTCGCCTTAAACATGCTCACTATGTTGCTATTTCTTCTATACTTTATTCTGGTTTCCACTTACAAAGCTCTTACAGTTTACAGTTCCACGGGTATGCGTTTCCATGGGGCTTTGCCCACACAGCAGATTTGCTAATTTCTCAGTACCGCAGCAGGATTTAGGAAGAGGAGAGAATATGTCCCCAACTCCTCAGCTGTCACTGTCGAGTGTAGACGCATGCCAGCAAGCCATTCCCTGCTCAGAAAGTAAACCTAGGCGGCCACAGTTTACCAAACGCCCTCGACTAGGTAATGCAAACAGGCTGGGTTTTATTTAACACTAGTCCACATCCATCTGAGGTAATTGTTTTAAATGCTGTAAATATTCATTTGATACCTTGACCGTGGCATAAACAATCTCTTACCGCCCTGCTCTACTTCTGAGGTTTCCAGAACACCGCAAGGATTTATTTACTTCCTGTAAAGCAACAGGGTCCTTAATCCTGTCAACAGATTAGGGAAGCTGTTTGCTCTCGGGGACCCGGTGGTGGCCGCGTTGTTTGGGAAATGCCGCCATCTCTCGGAGAGCAGTGCGCACTGCGCGCGCGGCCCGGGGCGGCTGAACCACAGAGCCGCGTGACTGCTGCCCGGGCGGTTAGCTCAGCAAATGGAGCAGTGCTTGGTCAATAAACAAGAATACAAATTATAGCCTGGGCTAGAAAACGAACATCAGAGACGCCCTTCTGGAACTCCCCACTGCCACAGCTCTTCCTGCGGAAAAAATGAATCAGCAGCAGCGGTTGCCCTGTGTGTGTGTGAGTGTGTGTGTGCGCGCGCGCGCGCGCTCTGCAGGGAGATGCGGACAGAGATAACCCCGCGTGTAGATTTCTCCTTTGTTTGAAACAACCAGGCCTGGGCTGGGCTGTAACTAAAAGTTAGGAGCTCATTCTCAGTCTCCCAACTCCTTGAGCCATCCTTTGAGCCTCTCAGGATATGCTAATGAGCAAGGTGTAACACTAGGTGCCAGTTGGGGTCTGGATGCAGGCACTCAGAAGCAAATGTGCCCCAATCAACTACACCAAATGCCCTCCCCATGCTGCAGCTTTGCTCCAAATCTGTTTTTCTCTCTTTTATTTAATCCCCTTTACAATCACATCCATCAAGTGTTGTCGGGTTGTTAAAGCAATGTCACTTTGCACGCACTTGCAAACAGACAATATACTTAGTTGATTCAACCCCTTTGAACATCTAAATAATGCCATCATCCGAATTTGCCACCTAGTACTTCCTGCCAGCCGTTGACAGCTGAGAGAAGACGCAACGTGTGTCCAACGAAAACTCAGCGAAGGAAACTGACTTGACAGCGTCACCCACCACTCCTTCACACAACTCCGTGTTTGAAAGATCCAGGCTTGTTGCGAGGCAGACTGCGCTCAACATCCCCTTCCTCCGCAAGAGCAAACTTCGCCACTATTTCCCTTGTATGAAAAGAGGACAGTGGCTGAGTCGCTTTTCTGAGGGTCAGGACGCCACAGAGCAGGATTTGAACACTGCCCGTCTAAGCTTACAGTTGCTCCGCAAAGCCTTCCTCCTGGTCACGTGTAAACGATTTCAATCTTTTTCTTCCTTCCTTATTTTCCTTCAGCATCTAGGAATCCTCGGGCAAATCATTTCACTTTCTTCAGTTTCTCTGTTTCTTTCCAGTTCTCAGTTACGCGGCTCATCTTTCTTGTTGAAGAGAAATGAAGACTCCTCAATGATCATGCAGATGAAACTTGGGCGATTTCTCAGTCAATATCTCATTTTAAAGATAAAATAAGTTGTAAACAACAACAACAACAACAACAAAAGCAACGGTTGAGAGCTACCGTCCTTGCAAGAATCCGTTGCTTACTCAAAATGCATCCAGGCTCAGAGTGGGGGACACCGTTTGGTTCTGCTCCAGGTCTTCTAGCTTGTTAGTGGAAGAAGCAGGGAACAAAAATAAGTCCTGGGTGTGCTCAACCCATCAACTAGCAGTGTCTCCTCCCATCTGATAAGAAAAATGCGGACGCCAAATGCAGCCGATGCAGGATCTCTGGGCATAAATATTAACCTCCCATTGTGATTTATATTTTACTTGAATTCATTCGAAAATTACTTCCTTAAGGAAATCAAACAAAAAAAAATCCAAAGACAAATAAGCATCCAAGAAGAGACAGAACGCTCTCTGACACAGCTTCCCTTTAGACCAACACAGCAGCTAGCCACCCTGAAGTAGGTAAGAAAGGCAGAAACAGAGAGTTAGTGACCAATTAAAGACCAAGAGTGAGCTAACCTGTTAATCTGGAATGTCGGAGATCCTACACACCAGGAAAATTTGCACCAACTTGCAAGGTTTAACCGTGCGGCTCTCCCAGGTGCTCAGGGGAAAGATTGCTGTGGGAGCAGGGGACCAGAGACTTCTCCTTTTTGGAACAGCCTTGAGCTACGCGGGAAGCACAGACCTCCCTGCCATGGCAGAATGTTGTTCTAAAGCAGGTGCGCTTGCAAGAGGGGTCTGAGGAAAACCAGTTGGAATAGAGAGGAGCAGAAGATAGCCATGAGGGCACAGACAAAAACCCATGGCTCCTAGGAAAGGACTGAGCCCCGGGCCCCTTGGGAGGATTCCGGATTCTGCACGGATTGCCAAGTGGAGGATGACAGCATTCGTGGAAAGGTGTGAAGAGTCCACTGAAGGCAAAGCTTTTTCTTCTAAGGGAACAAGCTCGGTTGAGCTCACTTCATGCATGCTGCCAGGTGGCAGGGGGCTCTCAAGTCAGGTAAAGGACACTTGAATCCTCATAGCAACAGGGCCAACCAAGTACTCCCTCTGCCCCCTCACCAGCTTCCTGAGCCCCAGTGCACATAGAGGGACTTGAGGATGCTTAGCTGATGCCTGCACACGTTGGGCATTGCATCACAGACGGGGACCTGGAGCTACGATTCATCCACCTTCTATGATGGAACTCAAGCAAATCTATTTGACATTGACCACAAAGAGAACATCCGTAGTTATTCTACAGCAAGCAAATCTGCAGAGGAGAACTTCCAGGGGAAGACATCATCCTTCCATTTAACGGGGTTGTTTGTTATAAAAATAGTCTTCAGAACATATGCCCAGGAAGTTAAAAAAAACTCTCGGAGTCGCTGCAGGTAAGATGAACAGAAGTGAAAGATGCTGATGAAGAACTGTATGCCCCAACCCCCAAAGGCAGACACAAGACAGAGTTTGAGTGCTTTGTGGCGGAGGGATAGGAAAGTAAAGCCATGCATATTGCTCCTGCCTACATTGAGGTTGTACAAGAACAGCAAAGAACTCGGTTCCTCTAGAAGCTACACGCTCAGTACAACACATCGCCCCTGAGCGGATGGCGAGAAGCTGGGGAGAGGCAGAAAGCTGAAGGGAACAAACAGACGTTGCCAGCACCCAGAGAGCAGACTCCCAGCACCTGAAGGTCTGTGAATTCTAAGGTGCCAACACGATATACAAGCCAGACAAATCCAACCCAACCACACTCTTCCGATTGCTGGAGCCTGCATTCCACTCCCACTTCCTAAACATCAATTTGACCTGTTTCACTGTTCTTTCTATGATAGCTGACATTCAATAAAAAAAAAAAGAGATCATTATATAAGTAAAAATCAAGTAAAAACCACCCATTTTCAAAAGACAAAGAAAACATAGCAAGAAAAATGTGATTCATTTTGGAACCAATTGGGAAAGTCTTTATAACGATCATGATAAAATATGACACGATTTTGGAAAAAAGGTTGGCAACATGAAAGGACAAATTAAAAAAGTGTAACAAGTGGCTGCCTGGCTGCAATGACCAGTGCTCAGCCAGGTCAAATCTAGGCGCCTGCAGATTCATCCTGGTCTCCCATGGGGTGGCAGGTTCCCTGGCATATGAGTCGTCTTCCACTGCTTTCCCAGTCCGTTATCAGAGATCTGGGTCCAAGTGGAGCACCCGGGACCCAAACCTTTGCTCATTTCAGTCTCATTTGTGGAGTGTTGCTAAATTGTAACCCTCTGTATGTCACTCCAGCTTTTACAGGCTTCACCTGGCATTGGCCTCCCCTGGGCAGTTCGTGGGCTGGACCCAAGTCTTTTTGCCCAGGCAGTGCTGCCACCCTCTCCAAGTTGTTTTTGGGTAGCAGCTACCGTTGCTGTAAACTTGCTCCTGTATTTGAATAGTAGAAACCCATTCTTAATGATCCCAGGCTCTTCCACACCCACACATGCACTCTTCCCTGTGGTAACATGCATGTTCTAAGGTTTGTTAAGCATTACATGTGACTTGGATATGTTCTATGGTACAGCGGGTTAGCCACCACCATCAGGGTGCCAGTTCGACTCCTGCCTACTCCAGTTCTAACCCAGCACCCTACTAATGTCCCGTCCACTGTGGCCATTTGGGGAATGGACCAGCAGATGGAAGATTCTCTTTTTCTACCTCTTCCTCTTCTCTTCTTTTAACTCTGCCTTCCAAATAAATAAGTAAATCTTTCCATATATATATATATATGTGTGTGTGTGTATATATATATATATATATATTTTACAAAGGATAAGACATATAAAGCATTCTGAACAACCTCTTTTACTTACTGAACCAGGGAAGAGGAATTTTTTTTCCTCCACCCACTGGTTTGTACTCCAATGGCCATTACAAGTGCCTGGGCCATCCAGGTCTCCCGCCAGAGTGGGCGAGCTTCAGGTCGTTGGGTCATCGTCCGTATGTTTCTCAGACACCTTAACATAGAGATGGGTCCAATATTTTTGTTGTTGTTGTTTTATGGAGCTTGAGCTTGAGCTTGAACAATGTTTTTTCTTCTATTTTGTAAGACTTCTATATGCATCTGTTGTTTTGGTAATGAAAATCAGAACTAAAATAGTTGATAATTTCAAAAATCATTAAAAGCAATGCAGTTTCGTTCCTGCGGGTTAATCCTAAGGTTTCGTATTTCCTGAAAGGGACACTACAACTGCTTACCTCATTGAACCCCAGACCCTTGCTTCCCCCAAGTCTTCCCAGCAAATCCAGTCGCCAGATTGTTTAATATTGCAGAGTCTAGGAAGTCAATGGTCAGACTTCTTTCCCTCTCCATTTGCTTCAACTCTTCAGACATTAAATATCAACATGATAATAATTTCCAGGCTTCAATGTCCAACCATATACTCAACACAGTTACTTAAGTTTCTAAGACAAATTTGGGTTTGTGTCTAAAATTGAAATTTCTCCCCATCTCACCACTGACAGTCCATGTCTTTCACAATCCTTCTCATTTACCCATTCATTTCCTTGAGCAATATACTTATTTGCCAAATATTTTTTTTTCTTTTTGATTTTCTAATTAACAACCTACTGCATGTCTCCAAAGCAAGAACTAAAAAAGCAGATCATTTGTAAGGACTATGAACGCAGTTACGAAATCTTTGGTGTTCTGTAACATATGACTGCTAATCAACATGGCTGTCATCTTCCAAATTGTCTTTTTTTAAGATTTATTTATTTTTATTACAAAGTCAGATATGCAGAGAGGAGGAGAAAAATGTTCCATCCGATAATTCACTCCCCAAGTGAGTCCAATGGCCAGTGCTGTACTGATCCTAAGCCAGGATCCAGGAATCTCCTTCAGGTCTCCCATGAGGGTACAGGGTCCCAAGGCTTTGGGTCATCCTCGACTGCTTTCCCAGGCCGCAAGCAGGGAGCTGGATGGGAAGTGGAGCTGGCCGGGATTAGAACCGGCACCCATATGGGATCCCGGGCACATTCAAGGCGAAAACTTTAGCCACTAGGCCATGCTGCGGAGCCCCAAACTGTCTTTATAGAAAAGATATTTCTAGAAATATCAAAATGCGGGTCAGAAAAGACAGAATTTAAGAGCTTGTTTCTGGGGCTTTTCTGAGTCTTCCACAGAGTTTATAAACAATTTGAGAAACTCCCAAATTTCTGAAAAAATGGAGGGGGGCATCCCTTCTGTTGGCCCACAAGTTTGCATTCATTCCTTGGTTTCAGTAACAGTGACATGAGCACCTCCATTTTCTTTGGGATATTTTTCTAAACACTAGGGAATCGAGGATAAAGGAAATTTGCTTTCCTAAAGCGTACATCCTTCTCCCCCCGAGACAAAATGAACAGGACTTACAACAGACAGTAAAGTGCCTGGAGGGGGTGCCGCTGATCGGAGCGGAAATCTGAAAAGGAACATTTTGAGTTAAAGTTTTTGGCAGAACGTCCTGCGCTGGCTTCAGGTAAGGCAACTGACACAGCGGTTAAATGTAGCAGCGGGATTTGTTAAGCTGTGTGCCTTTATCCCCATGTACACAGGACACAGGCACATCCATGTGCACATGCATGTAGTGTTCCAAGTATCTGTTTCCCAAACACTTGGAAACATCACGTGTGAAATCCCCAGGGATAAAACACCAATAAATAAATGCGTGTGCAATGTCGTCTTCAAACGTGACTTCTATTGCCTCAACGTAAAGGGTGAATTAATTCTACAATTACATGTCGGAGTCTAGTCGTCCGTGATACGTATGTGAAAACCCACGTGACCCCCACCTGCCTCAGAGTTGGTACCCAGCCTTGCCTTACCAGCGTCACTGTCTGCCAGGTGAACAACTGAGCGAGCAAGTCTCAAAAGCCGTTTCATTGGACGTTGCAGTCGGTCCCCCTTTGGGTAGCGGGTCATTGTAATGCAAGTGTAGCGTGCTGAAATATTCTATTTGTACCAGACACAAATAAAAATTAATCATGCTAAGACTGAGTCCACTGAGTCAGTATTTTGTCTTTGGTTTGAGGTTTGTAATTTGGAGATTTTATGTCTCTGCATAAGTCTTTGATTTATGCTGGGTAACTATTGCTTATGTGGATGGTGTAACACATGCTGACACTAAATATCATTGCTAGGTAAACCCAATTAAGCCGAGAAGCAAAACAGCTGGATTAGCACTTCTTGCATAAATTATATTTTTTTCCCCCATTTACTTTGCTTTTCTGCAAATGAGCTTCTTAATGGGAAATATTTGAGCTATCAATAACCCCCTTCTTACCTAATGTGGGAACCCTAAAATAAGATCTCTTAAAAATAATGGTTGTCACTTTCCTTTGAGGCCAGCGATAGAGATATTATGGTGGAAGTCAAAAATGAACGCCCTTGTGTTCAAGGGGCTGTCCGCCCTGTGGAAGCAGAGTACCAGAACGCAGTTAAAGTGGTACCCAGCTGAAGGCTTTCCATCCACGGAGCGAGCGGCCCTTGACTTAACCAGCTTTGAATCCCTTGCTTTCCTCCTCCATCCAGAAAAATCAAGTCAGTAAATCAAATAAAAACAATTACCTGGGAAGGTTTTTTTTATTTTCAAGATGATGGGGCTGCTGGTACTAAATCAAAGGAAACTATAAAGAGACATCCAAGGGCAAAACAAAATGTCTCTCCTTAAGTACAATGAATGAGGATCTCGTGCTTTTTGCAAAAGCTTTAATAAACATTAGAAATATTGATTCTTACAATAGCCTTTAGTACAGGAGAAATAAAGACATTCTATATGTAAGTGTAAAAACAGTGTGAAAAGCAAGTTTTACTTTTAATTTACTGGTAGATCTTTTAAAAAATCTTTGTTATAGCCAATGGAGTCTTTGTTTAAAACTATTTCATATTGGGGGCCCGGCGGCATGCCCTAGCGGCTAAAGTCCTCACCTTGAACGCGCACGGGATCCCATATGGGCACCGAGTTCTAATCCTGGCACTCTACTTCCCATCTAGCTCCCTGCTTGTGGCCTGGGAAAGCAGTGGAGGATTGCCCAAAGCTTTGGGACCCTGTACCCTCGTGGGAAACCCAGCAAAGGATCCAGTCTCCTAGCTTCAGATTGGCTGAGCTCTGGCCATTGAAGCCACTTGGGGAATGAATCATCAGATGGAAGATCTTCCTTTCTGTCTCTCTTTCTCTCTGCATATCTGACTTTGCAGTAAAAATAAATAAATTTTTAAAAAAAAAACATATTTCATATTGCAATTAATGGATGATCCTGATGTGATTTGACACAGATTTTTACATATTTGCAAACTTTGCTTTTTTTTTTTTTCTGATACGGATAAGAGAAGCAATAGTTTGTAAACAGTGAGCTTGTGAGCACTTGCAGTACTGGTTAAGACTGCTTACAAATCGTCCTTCTTCTGTCAGAGTGCCTGGTCCCAGCCCCAGCTCGGACCTAGTTCCAATTTCTTGCTCATAGGAACCCTTGGAAGGGAACGAGTTTGTGTAGGTGGATCCCTGACACCCATGGGAGACCAGGCCTGAGCTCCTGGTTGCCAGCTGCAGCCGGACCCAGGCCTGGTTGTCGCAGGCGCTCTGGGGCACTCCCCCTTTCAGCAGGTGGGTGCAGAGCACAGGGCGATGGAAAGGAGACAATGGCGCCACGTGACCGTTTCCAAAGCGCGCTGCGTTTGCCATTAGAAAACAAGTTATTTGGGAAGGAAAGACAATCTTTAAAATATTTTTAAAAATCTATTATCAAATTAAATATTGCAGATAATTATATGTTTATGATACTGTTATTAGGTTATTCATTTTAGAAACCAACGCAGTCACATGTAAGTTCACAAGATATTTAATGAAGTTGCTATTATTTGATTTTAAATAATACAAGTAATCATTCAAATACATCCATATTATCTATTCAACAGATGATCTTCTTTGAATACTGGGTTCTCTTCTGTCCCACTGGAGGAAGGGAAATGAAACAGGGTTTGAAGTGCTTCAAGACAGAAACTTAATCAACAAACCACAAGTTCGTATACATATTTTATCTTGAAAAGAATTATGATTAATTTTTGGTGTTCCATTTAAACATTTTCTATCCACAAAAACTCTCACATTGGTGGCTGAAACATAGACTTAAAAAAAAAAACCCAATATTTTCATGCCAATGGTGAAAATTTAAAAATGTTTTGCATAGTTTTCAAACATGCTCTATTCTCAAATCTCTTCCAACATGAAAGACACATTTTTTTTTTTTCCGGGGAGAAAATGATCATTTCATTTGGCAACTCACAGAAATTTCCAGCTGAGGCACATTAATACATTTTTCACAATTGCCTCAAAGGCAGAGTATTTTCACCATTTCTTTGGCTGTAAAAATCTGTCTCTACCAAGTGGAAATGACTTGAGTTTTCCCTGGAAAATGTTAGAATAGATACATAAGTAGCTTTTTGCCCATCCAAAGCCCAAACAAATGACTACCACCAGTTCCACAAATTCAATCCAAAGCTAATTTTCTTTACAATTTTTATTTAAATTAAAAAAAAAACCCTATACTTATAAATTAACCACCAACAGACTAAATCTTAGGTTATATTGTTTGGTTTTAAATTTCTATTTATTTTTATTTAAAACGAGAGACAGTGAAAGATCTTTCATCTGTCAGGTCACTCCCTAAATAATTCCAACAGCTGGAACTGAGCTGATCCAAAGCCAGGGGCCAGGAGCCTCTTCCAGGCCTCCTAAGTGAGTACAGGGACCAAAGGCTTTGGGCCATCCTGACAGCTTCCCCCGGTGATAACCAGAGTGTTGAATCAGAAGTGGAACGCCGGGGTCTAGAGTGGGTAATTCTATGGGATTCTGACATTTGAAGATGGAGAATTAGTTTGTGAGCCATGGCACAGGCCCAAATTATACTGTTTTTAAAAAGAAATAAGTTCTTAGTAGTATAAATTCCTAACACAATTTAAGTAGCCTATTTGTAATGCACTCAGTTTCACTTAATCTGCACTTAATCTGCACCTCTTATACATGGACAGGCTATATGACAAGATAAAAAACTTCATACGGAGATGAAAACTATTTATCAGAAGGTCCAAATAGGAGTGTAAGAGATCGGAACTATAATTTTGAAAATCTGGAACTCCTTTTATAGGTGTATCAATAGAGTAGATGGAATAAAAGAATCAGCACACTTAAAAAGTAGTGCAGGGCCCGGCGCAGTGGCACAGTGGTTAAGGTCCTCGCCTTGCACGCCCGGGATCCCATATGGGCGCCTATTCTAATCCCAGCAGCCCCGCTTCCCTTCCAGCTCCCTGCCTGTGGCCTAGGAAAGCAGTCGAGGACGGCCCAAAGCTTTGGGACCCTGCACCCGTGTGGGAGACCCGGAAGAGGCTCCTGGCTTCGGATCGGCATAGCATTGGCCGTTGTGGTCACTTGGGGAGTGAATCATCGGACGGAAGATCTTCCTCTCTGTCTCTCCTCTCTGTATATCTGCCTTTCCGATAAAAATAAAATAAATCTTAAAAAAAAAAACGAAGGTGTTTTGGCAACAGTCTAGCAGCCAATGACTGAAGTTTTAGAATCCGTGGAGACAAAACGCAAGAGTGGAATTTCTCCTGTGGTTATTGGGTTCTAAACACCCTGGAAAGCCTTCCTCCTGGCCTTCCAAAAAAAAAAGAAGAAAGAAAACAGAACATCAGTAACTTTTCAGGAGTCCGCTAGAAAAGGAAAAATACGAGGTGAACCGTCACCCTTAAACACATCCGACTTTCCAATAAAAGCAAAAAATTCAAGGAAGACGATGTGAAGAAAAATAGCAGAGTTGAGACATTGTCAAACACTGGTGAAAGCAGCCACATGGTGCAACGCTGGAGGCCAGGTTTAAAGGTGAGCGAGTTCCGGGTGCTGGACTCCTGGGGAAGGGTGCTGTCCTCTTTTGAGGTTTGGACATTGAAAAAAAAAAAAAACCACAAAAAACCAAAAAACTCACCAACTCCTTACAGTGAGAAAATCAGGAGGAACTGACTGGTCGCTCTGGCACGAAGCAGCCCGGAGCATCTTCCAGGACAGAACTTGCGCTCTGTGCCAGACACTTCCCCGGGCCACATGCCCAGAACGGAGTTCCTGCCACTCGTGACCCCTGGTCTCCGGTCTCAGTTGGAGCTGCGTGGGACTAAGGCAGAGCCGCGGATCACAGCCCAGGGATCTAGGGCCCTAAAAGACTGACATGGATCCTAACATTATACGGAGTCTCTCCTGCCCCAAAGAGCAAGGCACAGCAGAGAGTCATCTTCTAAACCTCCCTAGATCTGAAACTTCTGAAAGAGGCAAGTTAAGAAAAAGGAAAAGAGGAAGCAGATTTCTCTGGCGAGGAGATCTGGGCAAAGAAAAAAATGGAAAAAAAAAACCCCAAGTCCAAAGCAGGGAGTTTCCTTATAGAAAATAGTATTATAGAAACAAGAAAACATTTCCTGAAATGGTGGCCTGGGAAAAAAAAGTAAACAAAAGGCCATGAATTTATCAATGCATACATCCTTGGTTTGAAAGAGATAAGGCATACACATTTTAAAAATTAAGTAGCCATGGATTTTTAAAATTCTTATTTATTAACTTATTAACGATCATTTTTTATGTGAAAGGAGTATTTTACAGAGAGCAGGTGAGACAAGGAGGTTTTCCATCTTCTGATTCACTGCTCCAGTCAGCCGCAGGGACCAGAGTGGAGCTGATCTGAAGCCAGGAGCCAGGAGCTGCTTCTGGGTCTCCCACTGGGTGTAGGAGACAAAGGACTTGAGCCATTTTCTGCTGCTTTCGCAGGTCACGAGCAGGGAGCTGAACGGGAAGTGGAGCATCCAGCACAAAACACAGCACCCGTGTGGGATGCTAGGACCCTAGGCGGATGCTTAGCCTGGTGCATACTGAGCTGGTCCTAAAAAACCATATTTTTAAAATTATTTTTCACATTATGCCATAGAGGCTCAACTTCTAGCTTCAGACAGGACGCCTACCCTAGCAGCTACACAAGAATACCGTTACAACGAGAAGTTATCATTTTAGACAATTTCCTTAGATCAGGTGTTGTTAGATCACAACACCAAGATCAATAATATGAAGGTAACCAAATTGACATGCATGCTTTGGGCTACCTCACCAACTGATTACACATTCACAGTGATGGGAGATTTGTGATTATAAATTTTTCTAAAGATGAAGAAGCTGACCTGTATAATAACACATAAATCCGAAAGATGAATGTGAACTTATAAATCCAAGAATTTACATAACCAAAATTTGACTGCATGTAGATTTCAAAATTTGCTCTTTTTCCCCTCTTCTTATGAAAAGAAGTCAGCCACGTTGCCGCATTTTCTTTGAACATTTTAATTTGGTGCATCTTCCCGTATGTTTGTACTTGTGCTTAGCAAACAAGAATAACCCCCTGAGAAGCTAAAGACATCATTGTTCTGGGAGATGAATTATAGGGACGTGACCCCAGAGACGTCAGTCCGCTCTATGTGCCCCCATGCGGCTGGCTGATAACCTTCTTTGTAGAGGGATAAGATTTATTGCTGAGTTTGTAATTTATTATAATTTATTCCTGAATCTGTAAATGAATCCATTGTGTTAGATGTTTGCTTTCCTCTGCAATGGGTTAAAGTGCACGTCGACTACATTTTGGAAAGCTGTTGATATATTGATTTCTATGTTAATATAGGTTCTGAAAGCACTGGTGAACTGGGACACAGTCTAATGGATGTTTCTCCTCTTGCTCTGAGGGAGGTAAGATTCTGATCATGTCATTATGGTTAAATTTTCATATTGACAAAAAAATCATAAAGGTGTTTGTAAGCAAATATTGCTACAATTTTTTTCCTGACTCCAGCCTCCCGCCCTTGAAGACAGTGCTGATGGCTCAAACGGCTGGGTTTCCCCAAGGATGCAGCAGACCTGGATGGTCTGATAGGCGAGCTTCATCCAAGCCCAGCTCTGGTTGTGCAGTTACTTGGGAAAATGAAGTGACCAATGGATGAGAACCTCTCTCTGTCTTTTCAAATAAATAGTTTTTTAAATGTTGAAATCCCAGGGAAGCCTCAGTCGTTGACATTAACTGATACACCTGCAAAACTGCAGAGGATGGCTCCAGTGTGTGAATTCCCGACACACGTCTGGGAGACTTGATGGAATTTGGGACTCCTGACGTCTGCCTGTACTGGGAAAACGAATTAGTGCATGCAAGAACTCGGTCACTCTTTCTGTCTCAAATGACCAAAGAGAATGCAGATTCCACTAAAAGTAACATCTCTGGACTTGGCTCGCACTGCTGTGCGCTGGATGTAGACTCTACTGGGTGGCTTCCCTCGCGGCAGGAACCACGGAGCCCGCGGCAAGTGGATAGAAGTTGACAGGTGCAGCTGGAGGAGACACAGGAGCCCTGGAAGCAGTTCTCACACATGTGAGACTACGATGAGACCTAGGAGAAAGCAAGCAGTTCTTGCACTGCACATGGGCCATTCCAGACTCTTCTGGCTGAAGAAATGGAATCGTGGATATTAGGAATATTACAAAGTATAGGAAAAATCCCAGAAAAGAAAGAGGTAAAGACAGACTTCCCAAAATTCTCTCTACCCATGTTGCTCACGCGTGTCTCAACTGCGCAGAATCACAGCAGCTCAGAGGTAAAAATGCTTCCGAACACTGAGAGGTGCTGCTATGCTGAAAGTCGTGTGTACTTGACAGAAGTTCAGCAGGTGTCGGGGTGCTGGGAGGGAGGCGGAGGAGGCACTGGCTGCTCAGTCTGCAGTGCTCCCTGGAGGAGCACCATGGTGCACAGCGTGTGTGGAAATGCCCCACTAACCCTCGGCTGATGCACAAGGAGAGAGAAGCCCAGCATCCTCAAGTAAAATCAAATAAAACCCAAACTTCCTAAAACCAAAGAAAATAGCAGAAAAAAAAAATGGAGAATAACACAATCCAGTATCCTCACGATATATAATGTATGGGATAAGATCCCAAAGAACTCGACCTAGGAAAAGCCTGTGACAAATGTTAAGAAACACATTTAATTGTGTCCAAACCATGATGGATCAAACCAAACACTGCAAGGAACGGTTGAGAGCCCCTGTTACAGCTCACAACAATGAGGCAATCTAAAATAAAATCTATCTGAAATAACAAGAGTACTATTAGGAAATGGAATAATCATTTCTCATCAGAAGAGAAATAAAAAATAGCTGCATGGAAATTGTCCTAATAAAATAGAAGATCTTGAAATTAAAATGTACTGAACTGGCTTTATGCAAGGAATGTCAGAAAGAAAAGAATAAATGAGCTCAGAGAGCCTACACAGTATTCAAAGTGAAAACAAAAAGAATGGGGGGAGGGTGGAGATAATATCAGTCAAATATAAATGTTATGCAAAAACCAAGAAAGAAAAAAATTTTTTAAAAAAAGCAGAAAAAGGTGCATTAAGTAAAACAGTGGCTGACTTATCCACAATTTTCTGATACAAAATGCTAAACAATAATAAGCAAAATAAATATAAAAATCCAGACTGGGATTTATTAAATAAAGCCAGAAAGGCCAGATAATTATGAAAAATTATTAATGAATTGGAGAGAAAAAAAAATACATCAGTTCTGTTGACCCAGATTTCAGCATTCAGTAAAATGTTCAATAATGAAAGTAAGTTTTTTTAAAAGCTAACTAAAATTAAATGATGGATTTATTTTATTCAACTTGTAGGACAAGAAATGTTAAGAGATATTATTCTAGCTGGATGAACGCTGCAGAAGATGGAAGTTTTGGTTTTTAGAGGGAAGGGTGGTGATCCGAGGTGGTGAATGTCTGGGAATTCCTGTTGTGGCACTCTGGGTTAATCTGACTGCTGTTATGTCAGCATTCTGTGCTGGGATGCTCCTTGGCAGTCCGCCTTACTGTTCAGGTTCCTGTTAAAGCAGAGAAGGAAGGGCCCCCATGTGACAGGCCCCGATGATGCTTTTGGGCTCCTGAGAAATGCATGCTACTTATTCAAGGTAGCAAATATAGTACAAATGAAAAAAGTTTAAATATTTTAAAATATATATTGGTTTATCTGAATTTCAGAATCAGACACAGAGAGAGAAATAGAGACCTTTCATCCACTGGCTTCTTTCAGGTCTCCCACACAAGTGTATGGGTCCAACCACCTGGACAGGAAGCTGAATCAGAGCTGGGGCTGCCAAGACAATGCCAACCACGCTGGGTAACAGCACCACAGGCCTTACTAGGGACATTCTACAGTGATGTCCCCAGGAAAATATGCTTTTTAAAAAGATTTATTTCATCTTCATTGGGAAGTCAGATATAAAGAAAGGAGGAGAGACAGAGGGGAAGATCTTCTATCTGTTGATTCATTCCCCAAGTGGCCTTAACAGCTGGAGCTGAGCTGATCTGAAGCCAGGAGCCCTGAGCCCCTTCCAGGTCTCCCACAAGGGTGCAGGGTTCCAAGGCTTTGGGTCGTCTTTTTTTGGGGGGTTTGGGGGGCTCATTTGCTTTCCCAAGCCACAAGCAGGGAGCTGGATGGGAAGCTGGGCCCCTTGGATTAGAACCAGCATCCATATGGGATCCCAGTGCATGGAGGCGAGGTTTTTAGCTGGTAGGTTACCATGTCAGGCCCAAAAATGTTTTAATTCCATGAAAGACGTTGATCTCACCACCTACCATTTTAAATTACAAACATTATCTGTAACTATCAGTGCTTTTCTATTTAAGCTTCTAGGAATTTCGCGGAGTTCATTTGGAACTAAGTGAGTAGAGTTAAATGCAGCATAAAGTTCAGTAAACCACTGACAAACCAAGATAGTCCTCCCCTAGGCGGCAGGACAGCTCCTGTACCAGTTGGAGGTGTTGCTACAGAACCGCCCCGACCTGACTCCTTGGCCTGCGTGGGGTGGTGATGGCAAAGAACAAAGCCGCGAGCCCGGCAGCTCTCCCCGGAGGAGTTACATGCAAAGTTCTTTGGGAATCGTTGCAGCGACGTCTCAGATCCCAGCTGATCAGCAGAGCTCATGACCTTCCTGTGTTTGGTGATGCCGTGATCTGTCCAGGTAGGCTGCCCTTAGCCTGGGGTTGTGGGATTAGTTACATAGGACTGACAATGTCCTCAGATTCCTCAACACAACACCACTGGACATCAAGGCTTCATGTACTGGAGAAACAAATGACTCCTCGAGGCTAGTGATCTGAACCTTGTGGGGCTGGCTGTCCCACTCTCTTATTCCAGTGAATTCCTTTTCCCAGGGCTCCCAGAGCTATAAGGAGACACATGAAATGCAGCACCCTGGGAATTCAGTCCCACCAATGCCCTAGGCTAAAGATTTACTATCAGCAATATATCCAATGATGAGTTCTGCCATTTAATATTATCAGTAGAACACAACCAACAGTCCGTTTTATAGACAACGCACCCTCAAGTTTCCTTCAGAGACCTTGCCTGTTCTGTACAAAATCCGGTTCAAAGCTTGAAGAAGTCACATAGACTTACCAAGATCATGAGTTATACGTAAAAGCTACCAAGATGGATCCTAAATTTGCCAAATAGCACCCAATAAGACCAAGCAAAACGTTCAATGGTTAGAATAAGATCTAGTTGAAACAGAACATCGCTATGTCCATGTTGTCCCTACCTTCATCAGACTTTACCAGTAACAAAATCAGGTGTCAGGAAAGTCTCTTCCAGGCCGTGCCAAGCCATCTCGGGAACACACCCCATGAAACACGTTTGCTTTTTCCATGAGTTGATATTGCTGTGTTTGGAAATGTTGTAAACAATCATCTTTGACAATTTCAAGCTCTGAAAGTCAGAGGTGCATGAAGGGCCACTGCTAAGGAAAAAAGGCAAGGTATGCATGAGTCATGAGTTTAGCCTGTAGAACAGATCAAAGAGGCGTCAGCCATGAACTTGTGTGGAATGTTTGGAAGATGGTCATTGAACGCAGCTGACCACAACATGTACCTTCCTCCATCTGTGTGAAATGAGCATCGGAGTGACAAAGAGTTATCAAGTCCTAGGAAGGTATGTGAGCACAAATCGTATTTTCTAAACATGTGTGAGAGCACAGCAAAAGTCAATGGAGAATGCATGCACGATGACACTAAAATAGTTGCCACCATCCTTTTGAAGTCTCTTCATAGTTCTAAAGACTCCATAGAATTTTTTTAAAGCCTATCAGGTTTCTGGAAAATAAACGTAGTTGGCTTGTCTGTGTTGGGAGTTTATTTTCCAAATCCAAGAAGTAGCAGTGCTTGAAGGGGAGGCTCCACCTGCTTGCTCTTCCACCTGGTCTTTTTGATCCAAATACCAAGAAGAAAGAGGACCAGCTTGGAGGACGTCACATCCTTAGTGATGAAGATGTGTCCAATCAGATGCCATGTCCCACGTCGGAGTTCTTGGGTTTGATATCCAGCTCTGCCTCCTGACTGTAGCTTCCTGATTAGGCAGACTTGAGTGTAAATGATTGAATTTCTACGATCCATTTGGACTATTGACTGTGTGTTGGTCTGGCTTTGGAAAGTCAGCGAAAGAGCCTGCACTCTCTCTCTCTCCCTCCTTCTCAAATAAGCTAATTAAATGTTAAAATCCCTATTTATTACATTTTAATACCACTAATATTTAGGTTGGCCCCTTCTTTTTAATAATCTCAATCCTTCTTATGAATTCCAGGTTTACCATTGATTCTCTAAGTAAAACATCATATCTCTTTTAAAATGGCATTTTTACTTTTCCTTTCCTGCAATTGCTGCTTTTTCTTATTTTGTTCCACTGGCTACACTATCCTATCAACCAAATCCAGGTAATAATTACTTATGTTGTCTTTAGTAAAAATATTTCTCTAAATTTATTATTAAGTGAAATCAGAAATGTTGATTTTCTTTTAGTATAGAACCTTGACACAGATTATAAAAACCTCTCTTGATAGAATTTTATTGGGAAATAACTTATTAGTAGTTGGTGCATTTACTAAGCCATTTAATTTCTGCAGCTGGTTGAAGTTCTTATTGTTAGTTTGTTGTGTTTTTAATCACCTCTGCACTTGCCAACTGCACAATCTTAGGTTTCCTCCTATAATTATCAATACATTGTATTTTGTTAGAGAAATTCCACTGGCTTTGTAACATGAGTCATGTAGAACCTTGTGCGTTTGTACAAACTTTTGTGGCTTTTTAGTCTATTTTCTCAAGTCTATGGTAAAAATCACATATTCAATGAGTAGTGTGCAAAATCCCCCTCATAAAATCATCTCATTTGGGGTACAGCAAGGTAGCCTAGCAGCTAAAGTCCCTGCCTGGCACATGCCGGGATCCCATATGGGTGCCTGTTCAAGTCCCAGCGGCCCCACTTCCCTTCCAACTTCCTGCTTGTGGCCTGGAAAGCAGTCGAGGACAGCCCAAAGCCTTGGGACCTTGCACCCCTGTGGGAGACATAGAAGCTGCTCCTGGCTCCTAGCTTCTGATCTACTCAGTCCTGGCCATTGTGGTCACTTAAGGTGTGAATCAGAGGATGGAAGATCTTCTTCTCTCTCTTCCTCTCTGCATATCTGACTTCCCAGTAAAAATAATTTTTTTAAAAAATTTGATTTTTAGGAACTTATGTTGGGGTGTTTGGGAATAGTCATTTCTGTTCTTTATATATGCTTATATACTCAGCTTTAATTTTTAGAAATCTTTAATGAATTTATACTTTCTAATATATTTTTCATACAGCTTTGCATAGTAATAATATATGCATTTATGTCTTTATTTTCTATTGATTTAATGGTTAATTCTATGTTCATGCGTAATATAATTAACATTTATTTCTTTTTATTGGTGTTCCCAGTTTACCAATATCAATTTTTTCAAGGGTCTATATTTTGTCTCCTCATAAATCTAATATATATTTCAGGCTCCATATTTAACTAATTACACTACCTTAAAATTACCTATTTTAAATTTTATTTGAGTTGTTCATTAATATTTGCTTTTAATGTTTTTTGTATATGCTAACAATACATTTCCAATTTTCTCCTTTTTTAGTCAAATGCACAAAAATACAGATTCTGGTAAAGTCATTTTTATGCTTTTCTCCTGTAGCTTTTAAAATACATGCAATTGTAATCATTGAGTTTAAACATGTCACCAGATTTCCATGTTTTCATATTTATTCTATAAATCTGCTATCATGGTATTTTCAGGTTTTAAACTCAAGATTATATTTTAGTTACTTTTTTTAAAGGTTTATTTTATTTTTTTTATTACAAAGACAGATATACAGAGAGGAGGAGAGACAGAGAGGAAGATCTTCCAACTGATGATTCACTCCCCAAGTGACTGCAATGGCCGGAGCTATGCCAATCCGAAGTCAGGAGCCAGGAGCTTCCGCCAGGTCTCCCATGCAGGTGCAGGGTCCTAAGGCCTTGGGACATCCTCTATTGCTTTCCCAGGTCACAGGCAGGGAGCGCAATGGGAAGTGGGGTAGCCGGGATTAGAACCAGTGTCCATATGGGAATCCAATGCGTGCAAGGCGAGTTACTTTTTAAAAGTCGTTTCTTGTCTGATTCTGTTGTGTCTGCAGATGTAATATAAAAGTTGAAATCAAGTTGAAATTTCCTTTGTAAATGGAAAGTTTCATAAATAGTTCATGAATAGTTCATAAGAAAGTAGTTTTGTTGTTGCTATTTGTTTTTGTTTTTTCTTGATCTATAACATCCACATGTATGTAACTGTCCAGCATGAGGCGCAGTGTGATGACTTAATGGCCAAATCCTCACATTGCAAACACTGGGATCCCATATGGGCACCACTTTCTGTCCAGGCTGCTCCACTTCCCATCAAGCTCCCTGCTCGTGACCAGGGAAACCAGTCGAGGACGGCCCTTGGGACTCTGCACCTGCGTGGGAGACTTGGAGGAAGTTCCTAGCTCCTACCTTTTGGATCAGTTCAGTTCTGGCCACTGCAGCCACTTGGGGAGTGAATCAGTGAGTGGAAGATCTTTCTCCCTATCTCTTCTTCTCTCTGTAAATCTGCCTTCCTAATAAAAATAATTAAATTAAAAAAAAAAAAAGATGCTAGCCAGGCTAAACCCCACCCAGAGGCTCCAAGGGAAAATTTGCACCTTGTCACTTCTAGTTGCTGTTCAGTGCTTCTACGCCTAAACACACAGCAGTGTACTGCCAGCCACTGAATTCCCACTGGTTTTTCCTCTCAAGTTTGAACGAAACCTCTCAACTTTTCTGCTGTGAAGTCTCGGAATGGCACCGAAGAAACCCAGGAAACGTTCCCTGCCTCAAGATCCTGAACTGAATGGCACTCGCAGCATCTCTTTTGCCATAAAAGACTGTTCAGAAATTCTACTTGTAATTACGCATCCAAAACAAAGGCTCACGAGTGTGAAAAGAAGATGCATCAATACATCTAAATGTTTCTTATTTTGAGCATGTTTATTGCGTTTTTAAAGGATTTTTGCAGACTTTTACTTCAAAGCAGTTTCTCCTACACGTGTTAGTTCTCTGGATCGCTGGCTGCTCCAAGAGTGCCCGTTAGCAGAAAGGTGGGGTTGGAACCTGAGCTGTGAACCTGAGGGATGGGATGTACCCAGCACCATCTTCAGCACTGCGCCTAACATTCATCCCAGCTCTTCGCTACTTTTCTCATTGACATTTTGATGAACACATTGCTTGTTTCACTGATCGTGTCCCAATTTTCTCATTAACTTGAGACCTGGAAGCAAAGAGAGAGGTTAAAAGAGAGAGCGAGAGAAGGAATGCTCCATTGCTGGGTTGAGCCCCTAATTGTGCACATCGGCCCAGAAGGGCCTGGCTGAAGTCAGGAGGTGAGAATTCAGTGTGGGTACCTCATGTGATTGGCAGGGACCCCACATTTGACCCATCATCTCCTGCCTCCTGGGGTGCTCAAGCAGGAAACTGGAATGGGAAGTGTAACTGGTTATCAGCTACAAGGTACTCTGGCATGCATTGAGTGCTTATTCCACTTTATTTTAAACAAAGCACTACATTTCCTTCTAAAAGTAGCTCTAGTTTTATTTCCTAAAACAGCATTTTTATGTTTATTATTAAAAATAGAGAATGTGATTCTGATTAGTGTATGGCACATAATTATGGCTTATGTTTTTCAGCTCAGATATTATAGCTCATTATACATTTTCTTCTAGTAGAATTTGCAGGAAGTTTAATTTCTCTTATTATAATATTGCCTTTAAAATTGGGCAGTTTTAATTAGATGAAGCTTATTTATTTACTCAACAAGTATTTATTACCTACCTCTCAGAACATGAAGGAATACATACATAAATACCTCAACATATATGAATAAATACATAGTGACTATGACATTTAGAAACTTTTCATATATTTTATTATGTATTTAATCTCTCAAACACTGAAGCAGATATGTAGCAGCTTCCTTTTTCTTCCTAATTTTTTTCAAATATTATTTACATTTGTAATTTTTTGCCTCAATGTTTTAGATGGAAGTAACCTTGTACACTTTCAGTTTCATCCCTTCTTTAATTTACTCCGTTTCAACAGAATAAAAGGCTACAACTAGAAAGTTGTTTTTAAAAACAGTTTAAAGATTTTAAAATGGCATTCCTTTTTATCTTTGGAAAGGCAGGGAGAGAGAAAGAGACAGAAAGCCAGAGCTTCCATCTATCTGTTGGTTCTCTGCTTGGATGCTCCCAAGGGCCACAGCTGAATGAGTGCACAGCTGGCGGCTGAGAGTACGGATCAAGCTTGCCACAGCGATAGCAGGAATCCTGCAACGTGAGCCATCGCCGTGGCCTTCGCCTTCGAGGCTCACACGCTGGAATCACACTTTGTCTTACCTCTAACTGATGTCTGCGAAGCGCCAGGCCCCTGCCTCTTGTACCCAACTCTCTCTTCAACCTCCTTCGGCTCTTTGCTCAGATCTTACTCTAACCGCCTCAGGCAACACCTTTGAATTTCCTTCCATCACTTTCCTTGTTTGTTACTATGGTGATCTGGAACGATCCCTGCCACAACGCTTACTTCATCGAGAATTCCTCGGGCCTGTTTACCTCTGATGTACATGTTCTAGACAGCACCGCATCAGCAGGCATCATCTGTGGTCCATCAACAGAAATAACTGAACCGATCAAAGAGCGCCTACCTAGATGTCGGGTCTCTTTCAAAGCCCAGGCTCAGAAATTAGTCTTCAATTCCCAAGGATGCAGGCGCTAATAAAATTTAGGAGCTCAGAAGTGTCCAGCCAGGGGATAGTGGCTTGAGTGACCTGAGGGACACCTCACGACAGGAAATTGTGTCCGTCTGTCCCTTGCACAGAGCTCAGACTCGGCTCGCAGCCTTCCCTTGCTACGTTGCAGCGGGGCAGCGGGAGGCAACGGAGAACCCAGACACTACAGAACGAAGACGGAAGATAAATTGGCCTGGACCAGCGCACTGCTAAAAGAAATGAGTTTGTGACTAAAATCCTTGAAAGCGCTGGGATCCCATATGGTCGCTGGTTCTAATCCCGGCAGCCCTGCTTCCCATCCATCTCCCTGCTTGTGAAAGCTTTGGGAGCCTGCACCTGCGTGGGAGACCTGGAAGAGGTTCCTGGCTTCGGATTGACTCAGCTCCAGCCACTTGGGGAGTGAACCATCGGGCAGATCTTCCTCTCTGTCTCTCCTCCTCTCTGTATATCTGCCTTTTCAATAAAAATAAATAAATCTTAACAAAAAAAAAAAAAAGAAAAGAAAAGAAATGAGTTTGTGGCTCCGAGCTACAGGTAAACATCTAGGCTTCATGAATTACAGGTGTACACACTGTTCCTTAGGGCTCAGAATTTACATTCGTACCGCTGAACAGTTTTTAAAAGCTTTATTTAACACATTATTTTGTGTGTATGCAAATGAGGTTTGCTCATTTCAAATGAGTCTCAACTATGTATTTAAGTAGTCCCAAAGGATCTGTATTTGAACACAATTTGCTAGCAGTTATTTCACCTACCAATGCACACACTCTGAAAATAATAAACAGCACTTTAAAGTTGCTCAGCGGCTAGGGTTACCAGCGCCACAGTCCCCAACAACACAAAACTGTGTATGGCATTTGCACAATCTTATTTACCCAATTTAAGATTTTGAAGAGAATATGGAATAGGCCTTTACACTGAACTTTGAGCTTTGGTATGCATCTACCCTATTTGAACCTGACAAGAAGCCAGCAAGTTTTATTTTATTCTATGCGTATTCAGAGCATGAGGGATTTTCAACATGATTTGAGCTTGAGGCTTAGGATCTAACTGCAGGTTCTTAATGAGCCTTGCAGGATCAGCACCTCGCAGGACCCCACACGGTCATGATTTGAGTGAGGAACACGGTAGTGACGTTGACCAGGTGGTTAAGCTTAAAATAATTGGAGTATTCACCGTCCTCACGCATTGCGCTTTGCAACGAAGGACAGCTCAGAGTACAAAGTTGGAACTTGACCTAAGTCTTTCATTTATCATCCTCAGCATGCCAAGGTAACAGAAGAGAATGATTTTCATTTTGAAACGGGGAGACACACACAGGAACTGCATGTGATTTTTCTAATCCTATCTGGATTCCAAATTTGGGTTTGCATGCAAGCGACGGTTGCGATTTTAGAGTCCATTTAAGCGCACAAGATGTGTCTGTAGACATTGAAAACCAAGGCATAAATGGACTTGCTCAAACTGGCTTGTGTAGATTGTGTAGGGGTGGCAAAACAAGCTCAAAAGCAATTGGTCTGCCAGTCTACTCCATATTTTCCCATAGTACTCTGATTTTAATGTTATTTGCTAAATCACATAAGCATTTGTAAAATATTGCTCAAATAATTAGTGGAATAATTTTTTTTTCAGAGACTAATCTCAGTCAGATCTCTGAAGTATATGACTAGCAGAAAGTAGAGAGAATCTGACTCCACACTCTTAGAGTCTATCCCTGAAGGCTTCTAAGCGGTTTACAACAGACAAGACGAGAAAAGCCACCCAATTCAGACCGATATTTGTGCTCAAAGAGCTTCATAGAAAAGAAGTACAACTCAAGGCAGTGGTTAGAATCAAGCGTCTGTATACCATTTCAACAGAGGGTTGTGGCTGAGGCGCTAATTGTGGACAAGAAACTGGGAGACGTAACAGAAGTGATTGTTGCTGTTGTCTGCGGGTCCTTGTCAAAGCTGGCGCTCCGACTCCGGGGGAAGAGGGTACGTCTCTCCCCAGTACAGAGCGGGCACACTGACCGGGCAATCGTATGCCCCACTTAGACAGGAAGCAGAGAGGAGGGAAGAGAGCTGCCACATCTGCTGCTGTTCACTCGCCTCTAGCTCCAGACACTTTTTACACCAAAGTGCTATATTTTGCTGTGGCATATTTTAGACTTCCACCTTAAGAAGAAGTTGTTTTCTGGATAGTTCCCAGAAAGTGGCAAAAGCCCAATACAATTTTATTGATTAGTGAAAGAAAAGGAGTGATAAGCGATGCAGAAGCATCCAGTTATATGAAAGTGACTTAATAACCCTCAGACACCTATGGAAAAATAACACAGAGGGTGTAGCTTAGTGGTTGAGCAATTTCCTGTTCATAACCAGTGAGCTAAATGTGTAAATAGAAAAAGAGGCTTACAAAGGAATACATCATGTGTCATGTTGAAAACTGTCGCAATCGATGCATATTGTACATTGAAGAAGTCTTTTAAAATTCCACGGAAAATGAACATTATTGAGAAACCATACATGAATTTCAAAAATGTTTTGCAGTGAGTGAAATAAATGTCTCTTTAATGCTCTTTTCTCCATGAACTTTTTGATGCTTTCTCCCATATGAAGATCTGTTATAATGCAACAGTATAAATTTGGATGAATTGTTTGGCTTGGACTTCCGTTTCCTCATTTTCATAATGTGAATGTTAAAACATGTTTAAAACATGGAATTAAAACTGAGCTCTTCTGGGGGAAACTGGTTTTTTATTTGCTTGATTGGTTTTGGTTTTGTTTTTACTGTTGTGAAAGCAAAGCATGCTAGTTTTTTTAGGTAGTCAAAAATAAAATTCTACATTTTGCATAATTGAATCTGTTTCCTGAGCTGGCCAATGATTCTGGGGGAAAGGAAGTGTTGGTTCCTTTCCTGGCTATTCATTCAGGGGCTTATGTTCAATCTGCTTAAGAGACATTGTCAAGAATATTGAGATGCAAACATTTCCATGAACCAGAATCCCAGGGCAGGCTTGACTAAGCAGTTTATTGTACCTGCTTCTGGAGTAGATATGGCTTTGCGATTTAGAAAATATGAACTATAATTTGCAAATCTATACTTCTAACACAGTCCCAGACAATTCTATTTTGGTCCTGGGACTCGCAACTTGAGATCCTCAGCTTCTATCTCTATCCTCTTCCACACCACCTGATCACCGACAGCCGAAGAGCTCCTGGGCATTCATTCACAGACACTCTCTGAGTCATTCTGGAGGAAGCACGTAGCCTTTCCTCCCGCCTGCTATCAGCCAGAAGAAGCAGGACTCCCAGTTGGATGCAAAGTTAGCTGAAATCAACAGGATACCAGCTAAGGAGGGGAGCCGATCATTATTAGTTACCGTAGTTGTGTCACCACAACTCATTCTTAGATTATTTCTAATGCTGAGAACAATGTCTAATGGCTAATTTGAATATCGATGCAATCAAGAAATGGGAATTCTAGAGTTTTCTTACTGTCACTGGAATTCATTTTCATTGATTCGGCAAGGGAATCATATTGTGGGAAACCATCAATGCCTTGGAGAAGCATACTGATGAAGTTGTTGTTGCCAATTTTAACGTTCATTCATGTTAAGATTTCCTTTTGAGTTAAGAACATTTGTGAAAATCAGATGAATACATGGCGTTTCTTACAACCATAAGAATATCACCCAGCTCAAATCCAGCAGTTTCCCCAAGCTGCTTTCCAGTGTGAAATGAAACAGCACGTGTCATTTTGCGGAGGGTTTATTTATTTCCCGTGGGCTTTCTTTTTCTAATGGTAGTCTGAACAATTCCAACTAAGTTTTCACTGCTTCATTTATACGTTCCCTTGTATTTATCTACCAGGAAACATATTGTTCCTCACGTCATGATGCCAAGAATTCTGCTTAGTAAAAATGCCAGATTCTTTTATTTGATTTTATTTGATTTCATTAGGGACTCTCTGCCTAGCTGCTTAAGTGCCCGACTACCGTTTGCAGTTAAACATTCATTAAGGAATCCCCAGTGGGTTCATTTGTTTCGCTGAGGTCCAATTACAGTGCCACAAAAGCAGTTTTTGTAGCAATTAGTTGATTTTTTTTTCCCTGTTTATGTTCTGTCTCTTTAGGAAGAGGACTAACTTGCGGAGGTCAGATTTTTAATTAGGCACGATTTAGGGCCAATAAGAAAACTGATCATTTACTAAATGGCTGTGATGGACTTAGCAGCTCAAAACAGAGGTAAATAATGCAACAGGGACCCGAGACTGTGCTCTCCCGGTGTGCAGAGCGCAAAGAACTGCTTAGGAGTTAAGAAGTCATCATTGATGCTAACGTGTTTGGCATGGCAGGGCACCAGCGTCCTAACCTCAGGTATCATCGGAGTTCTGTTTCTGGCTGTGCACCACGAAGAAGGACCCTCTGTCATTTATTTTCAAAACGTTTGTTTGGGAAATGATTGTTCGGTAAAATAGCTTGGGAAAAATGCATCAAGAACATTGGCTGACTCAAGTTCAGCATTTCCTCCCAGTGATTTTGCAGGGAGAAATCACACAGCCTATGGCACTCTGGTCATGGTTTCTATTTATTTTTGTGTGGGTTTTGTTTTTCTATGTGTAATCTGAGCAGTTTCAACTGTTTTTCACCTTTCCATTTATAGTTTTTTCCCAGGATTTATTGACTCAGAACTCTATTATGTTATTAAGTATATAGAATCAACTCTGATGACAGTAGCAAGTACTGAAAGGCTATGGTGAATTCTCCCCGTAACTCACAATTGACATCAGTGGGCAGGTTAAATTGCACCTGCCTGCACAGATTCAAGAGTCTGATGTGTGAACTCCACAATCCTTCCAGTCACTTAGCTCAGAGACTGGAGTCTTGAAAAGGCAATGAAGGCTACCCGAGTGCCTGTGAGTCCTGATCCAACCTGGCTGGCTGCCTTGTGAGAGGAAGTGAGAGCAGACACGCAGAGAGAGAGGGAAGCCTGAGAAGACACCGGGCGAGGACACTGTGTACGGTCAGAGAGGACCCAGGGTTCCCACAGCTGCGCAGTGATCTTGACCATCCAGCCGCCACAACTCTCATAACGTAGATGTGGGTTCTTGGAGCCATCCAGTGTGTGGCAGGTACTTTGTTATGAACGTCTACGGAATAGCAGGTGAACGCTCGGCATGGCGTTTCAACAGCATCACAAAATAGCTTCAAAAAGGAAAGAAAAAAGATTTTGATATGCAGTCATCCAGAAGCTAGAGACCATTCTCCCAAATGGCACGGGAATTGGCACAAACCTGTGTACAATGCATGACCAACCGTCAACACTGGCATACACACTCCAGCCGGCTTGCAATCAGTAAATGTTCCGGCTCCTCTCTACACAAGAGGACTACACTTTTTGAAACTTCAGGAGGAAACAAGGTAACCAAAATATGGACAGCTGGAAGAAACTGGAAGAAGCCACGAACAGCACCCACATTTGTCAATTCCCTGAATTTCAAAAGGAGCTTGCACATGCGTCCTTGTTCCATCTAGACAACTGTTTCAAAGACTGGAAATGTTTCAAAATGCGTGCTGGAATTTATAATCTGAAGTTTTGATTTCATGTCCTCCTTCCTGATCCCAAGACCACATCCTGATTTGCCGATTCTAAGACCAAGAGTTACTTTGATGTCTTAGATGTTTGGGGAAAGTTTTATTTCATTAACCGGTCAGAGATGAGTACAAGGAACTTCAAAAAGTTTGTGGGAAAAGGAGTTTCACAAGATGATTTTAGTGGAACATTTTTGAAATTCATTCTTTCTTCATGCACACTTTCGGTGAACTCATTCAAGACCCCTCGTGCTGATGGATTTCAAGAACTTTTTCACCAAAAGGTTTATTTTTTTAATAAACTTATCTTTTAATTTTGTCTTTCACTAATCTTTTGAACCCCAATAGTATTTATTGGTGAAACTGTTTATGAGGACTATGAAACTTCATTGATGGCCGCCCAGCAAAGCCTCAGTTTACCCCAAGCGCCCGACTTGCCTTTCAACGAAGCCCCTTGCCCAGTCCTCCTCACCGAACAAAACATGCCAAGCGCTCTTACTGCACCATGTTCTTCTCAGTAGATCTTTTGCCCCCATCTTGCCAGTCTCTACTTACTGTTGTTCTTCACCAGAACACGTAACTTAGTTCCTGAATACAAGCACTGAAATCTACACTCAAGAATAGCTGGTACTTGAGCCTGGCTTGGTGGCCCAGTGGTTAAATCCTCACCTTGCATGTTCTGGGATCCCATTCAGGCACCGGTTCATATCCTGGTTGCTCCACTTCCCATCCAGCTCCCTGCCTGTGGTCTGGGGAATCGGTAGAGGATGGCCCAAAGCCTTGGGACCCTGTACCTGTGTGAGAGACCTGGAAGAGCTCCTGGCTTCTGGCTTTGGATCAGGTCAGTCCAGCAGTTGTGGCCATTTGGGGAGTGAATCAGTGAGCAGAAGATCTTTCTCTCTGACTCTCCTTCTCTTCATACATCAGAATTCCTTTCCAATAGAAATAAATGAGTCTTTAAAAAGAAAAAAGAAAAGAAAAGGAAGGAAGAAGAGCGGGTACTCAGCACTGGGATTTCACTCTGGAAGTTCAGGCATGTATCTGTGGGTCCTTTTCTCTCCCTAACGACAGGGAGAAATTAAGTGAAGGATTTTTTTTTTTCTCCTTTCATGGAAAGTCATTTTTTCTAAACATCTTTCTGAACAAAGAATTCTGAGGCTTCACAAGGCGCTGTAGCAGTTTAGGCGCCATTTGCAATACCAGCGTCCCATATTTGAGCCCTGGTAAGGTCCAGTGGCTCTCCTTTCTACTCCAGCTCCCCGCTGGAGTGGCCAGGGTGGCAGCAGACCCGCCTGGGGGGCTGGATGGACGTTCTGATGGGTGAGATCAGCCTGGCCCAGGCTCAGCCTTGGAGAGTGAACCTGCAGATAGAAGCTCTCAGTGTCTCTTCCTCTCTATCCTTCTCCTTTTTAGATAAACAGATATCTTTTAAACACATGGATTCCTTCTGGGAGCTTCAGGGCAGGCATATCATATAGTGACGTCCTCTCTTGTTGCAGCCCCACTGCAAACCGAGCCATAATTGCCTCCCACCCATCTGGGGACATTAGAGACTTGAAGTAATTACCCACTGGATTTAGAAGTGTAAAAATAAATAAGAGGCCATTTATTCTGTTTAAGAAATCCCAATTTATTCATTTATTCTTGGGGTGAATTTTAAGAAGTGTCAGAAAGACCCCATGTTATACAGCTTTAAAAGTTCATGTGGAAAACATAAAAGTCTTGGAAAAAGAGGGGATATTTGTCACCTTTTAAGCAGTTTTCCTGGGTATATAAAACCTCAGATTTGCACTTGAACATTTGAGTTTCTTCCTCAAGAGGCTTTTGAAACCAAGGAAAAAATTGCGAAAGGATTCTTGGAAAGTTACACTGCTCTTACGGTGGTGTCAAAATTCAGTAAATACGTGTGGGTTAGTTTAATTTATTTCAGCGGAAAACAAAGGCCTATTCAGATGAATGTATTTTGATGGAAACTTGGAAATGATGCTGCTACAAGGGACAAAGCAGCCCAACCTGATCTTCCGTGCAAGCTTTTTACCACTTGCTACATGTTCAGGTGCAGCAAAGCGCAGCTCTTAAATTGTGCTCTGAAGCTAACACTTCCTGTGACTGTCCCGCGGGTTTTGATGAGCTTTTTGCTTTTTCCATTTGCTTAGCAAATGATGACGGCGTCTACTCAATTGGGTGTTCTAGCTTTCCCGGGATACGCCTTGGTGATACTATGTCCTGCCATTAAGATGAGCAAATCACGTTCACCCACAACTTGCTGTTCGGACAAGAAAACACACGCTCTTCCTACTTGGAGCCTTCAGGTCAATGGGATGTCTCCTTGTAACTGGGACCCCGGGAGGAGAGCCAAGCTGTCCTGAAGTCCAGTGTGACTGCCTCGGTCTTGCCTGGGGCCACAGCTGCCATCAGGACTGCCCTATTCCATGCTGACACAACGGTGTCAGGATGAAATTCGAGTCCTGACTTGAAATTCTTTCACGAGAGTAATTAATAGTCTTCAGTCACTGAAGGAGCTTTGTACAAACAGTGAGTAAGATTAAATTCCCTTGAAGCCCAAAATAAATATAAACCTTTAAGGGAATAATGCCATCAGAGGACGGGGCACCTCTCACATGGTGTGCAGTCTCTGAGCCTGAAACCATTGCTTATTCCACCAGGACTCATGGTGGGTCATGCTAATCTCACAAACTTAGTCATTTTAGTTAGCTGATATTTTGGACATTATCGTTTTTTATAAACTCATTGATAGATTAAAGATGCCTCTGAGAACGGCAATTTTAATCTGCTTTTAAGTAGGAGACCAGAAAAATCAGGCATCTTTGAGGTTTTAAAAAATACTTCCTGGGAGAACAAATATGAACCCACTTATAAATATTTTCATGGTTGATTGAGAACACAAACAATGCTGCTTTGAATCCTGGTTGAACCTGGCTTGCTTACTCCCGAAGCAGACACTGCGATAAACTCTACTTCCCAGTAGCAGTCGCTCCTCATGGAAACCTCCATAAACTTTCTATCAACAAGTATTTAAGTCCACATCCCCCAAGTGAAATAGGGCAGGCTATTAGCTCAGAACAAGGACCAAGGCTATTCCGTATTAAGTGGGGAGTGAAATCCACCCTTTCATTTCTCATAATTCATAATCAAGCTGCACAATTCTTGAATACATAAAGTTTTGACAACCTAGTAATTTGGCTACAAAGAGTAACTGAGCCTAACAATTTAGAGTCTTTGGACAGATATTCTTACACTAACAAATTAAATATAAACAGGAAATTTATCAAGTCAAAATTAGCTCAGATTATGCTGGGGCTTTTCAACTACATGAAAGCTAATGATTCAATACAGATTTATATAGAAAACGATCTCAATCCTTATGAAAATATTGAAGTCTTATGTCAGGTTGAAGTCAGAAAAAGCAAACAGCCTAATGATTTTGTGTTGATTTAACATTTTCAGTGTTGTTCCAGGATACATTTTCTTTTTTTAAGAGGAAGGAATCCCAGAGAACAAATGACTGATTCTGACAGTCTCATGATTTATCATGCCAACTGTAACGTGATTTTTTTTCCCATGTTGCTTTCTAAAAATGTCAAACAGCCTCCATATTGTTCAAGAACCACAGGCGGCGCGTGTTTTATTTACAATTCACAATGTTTGGCATTACAAAATGGAATATGGGAAAAGCACCCACAAGCCAAATTGTGCCATCAGTTTGTGTTGGGCAGGGGAGGGAGAGTCCTGCACCACCAGCCTGCCCTGCCCGGCTTCCAAGGACGGAACCAGGGCAGCAGTGGGCTTCTCGGACCCTGGTCTTCCCCTAGACTACTCAACTTGCCTCAAGCTTTTCTTGGCATCCACTCAGCTGTCCTCATTTCAAAATAGTTTTCTAATTGCTTCCAGAGTGAACATTTTAACAATGTTAATTGGCTAAAATGCTTCATTTGGCCTCCCAACGTTCCAAGCATAAAGACCAAAATCTGGACGTGGAGCAAGGTTCCGTCAGGTGGGCCGCTCTCACGACGGCTTGACTGCAATGTCCGCTTGCCAGCCACCCCCACTACCATTGGCATCCTCCGTTGATTCAGGCTTCCCTGAGCCACAGGGACTCTTCCCTCTGGAGGCATTGATTCTTCTGTTGAGGAAATATCGGGGTCCCTTCCTGCAAGACAGACAGGCGGTTGCACTGCTGTGTGAGAAGTCAGGGCAGGGGGCAGGAATCAAGTTTGTCCACTGTCGCAGGGTTGGAAGCGCTCCTCGGTCACTGTGTGTAAATCAAATGTGTGTAAATCAAACGGTTAACAAGTGAAGAAGCTACCCCAAAGGGGGATGTGAGCAGCAGGACAAGAGTGAACAAAAACGAAACACTCCATGCACGGTGTTACTATGGTTCCTTTTCAAATGAGCTCCAAGCAAGCTGGATTTGCTCAGACAGCCCATCAGCCGTAAGAACCAAGTTCATGTGGTGTGATGAACATGTGGTCTGACATGGGAAAGGAACGATCTGTAATTCTGAGATGAGCCAAGACTTGATTCCAAAAGTGGAATGAACACTGCGTGAGAAATAACGATGATTTTCCTCGTAGCGTTCTCGGGGTTTTCTGCTTCGCGGATGAGGAGGAGTGACTGCGACACGCATCCTGCAGCCTCTCCTGACGCAGCCCGAAGCTCTTCTTATCGCAGGGCTTTAGATTGTTCACCCTGAGTAACACCACGGATGCCTGCAATCCAACCTGTGTAAACTTCAGTTCTCTTCATTTCTGTTTGCTTTGCGTCCCCACGTGAATATTCTCTTCAACTGAGCGCAGCCTCCAAAAACAGTTTTCACAATGTTCCCTGCTGTTTTGGATCCTCTTCCTGCAAAACAAACACATCACAGTGCATTTTCCTCCCGAGAACCTGGGTTCTGATCTCAAGTGGAGATCTGGCCTGAGATTTAGCCCTGCCAACAGTGCGAAGCCAGGCGGCGGCGGGAGGGCCGGGGAGCCGGCTCCGCTGCCTTCCACCGAAGCAGTCCGCTTGGCTGATGGGAACCGTGCAAGAGCTTCAATGTAGCTTTCTTGTCTGCTGTGTGAATCTAACCAGATTGCTTTTAGCAACATCTTTATTTCATTTATTTTGTGGAATGCCCTTAAAAGCCTCAGCACGGTTTTGAGAAGTAATTATTCTAAGTTTTTGTATCTACGGAGTCTACAGGGTAGCCGATTTTTAAAAAGCATATCTGTACTGCACGTGTACAATCATTATTTCTGAAATGTGATGTCCAGTGAGTACCTATGTAGAATTTAGAGATCAAGCACATGAGGATGGATGTGGAAATTTCATATGCAAATACTATGCAATTTAATATAGGAGACTAGAGTAAACACAGCTTCTGTTGTCTGTGAGGGGATCCCACAAATAATAGCTGGAGGATGCTGAAATAGGATTCATTCATCTGCCAATCAGCTTGCGCATCTGTCCCCAGAAACAGAAGGGAAAACCTGGTCCACAGGCCATATGAGGCCCGCAACACCATTGTGTCTGGCCCTGCCAAGCCAACCACAGCTGGCTTTTGAAGATCAGTGAATCTATAACAGACTAATTGTTGAGGTAATAATTTGATATCATCTGTGAATAATGTTATAAATATCCAAATTGCCCTTTTCAGAAAAAAAAAAATGAAGAGCGAGAAGAGAGTGGAAAGAAGGCATGGTGGAAATACAGAATGTGAAAAGTTGTCAGTGCAGTCTATGGAAGCACCAATGAGCACTTACAAGATGTAGTTACTCATTTAAACGCAGAGTTAGGGAGAGGACAGACAGAACTGTCTTCCACCTTCCGGCTCACATCCCCAATGGTTGCAACAGCCAAGGCTGGACCAGAAAGAATCAGGATCCAGGAGTTTCTTCCCGGTGTCCCATGTAGCAGACAGAGGCTCAGGCCCCGGGGCCAGCTCCTGAGGCTTCGCCAGGCCGTCTTCAGTGAGCTGGGTGGGAAGTGGAATAGCTGGGACTTGCACCAGTGACCAGATGCGATGCCAACTCTTCAGGCTTTGCTAAACTCGTTGCACCACAACACCATCCAGCAAAGTTCTTTGTAACGCATGAATTCACACTGGCACTCACATTAACACAACGAATATTCCCTTGAACGTGTTTAATATATAGCTCTGTTTTTCTGAGTGTTTCAATTTTACCAAAATACTTTTGAAAATTCTTTCAAAATCTGCCAGATGACATGAAGTTTGTTCTTTGAGATGAAATAAAACTTTTTTTCTAGCTTTTTAAAGTTTCTTTCTTTATTTGACTTCTCCTTTTTGTTATTATTATTATCACTTTATGATAGAGTTCCATAGGCTCTGGGATTTCCCTTATCCCCCTTCCCAAGTACACCCCCCACACACAATGAGTTCCTCTATATCATTACTATAGTATAGTTCTTCATACACAGTCCTATGTCCATCATTCCAGGCATGGACAATGGCAGAGAGTCCAGCATCCTATTGTCAAGATATAAAGAAAAGTTTCATTGGGAGTCCATCTTTGATCTGGAATTAGAGATGCATAAGGCATTGTATCCTTATATCTAGATATGATCGTCTCCATTACACAGTTAATATACATCCCCTCAAATGAAAAGCAACAAATGCAAAATCAATAACAGGAAGAAGAAAAAAGAAATTTACAACGCCATAAAGTTAAAGGACACACTATTGAATGACTAGTGTGTCGCTGAAGAAATGAAAAAAAATATCAAGAAGCTTCTTGAAGAAATGATGCTACTGTATGGTCTAGGGTCAGTTGAAGAATTTAATGAGAAGGAAAATGTTTTGAAGAGATGAAACTAAAAAAAATCAAAGTCCATGAGATATAGTTCTCACTGATCTTTGTTGGTGAGATACATCTCTTGTAGGCAACAAACAGATAGTTTTGCTTTTTTCATTCAGTCTACTAATCTGTGATGTTTGATTGATGAGTTTAAGCCATTTACATTCAGGGTCAATAAGAATGGGTGGTAATGTGGTTCCATCATTTTAGCAATGGGTTGTTCATTGATTTAGTCTACTGTCGTTATTTTACTGTTGTTCTTTACATTTGTCCCTGGTTTTGGTGGATGCTATTGCTTTTCTCTGTCAAGAAAGAGCATCTTTAAGTATCCTCTGTAGGGCAGGTTTGGAAAAAGCATATTCTTTTAACTTTTCTTTATTGTAGAAAAATTTCACTTCATTTTCAAAGAGTGGAAAGCTTTGTGGGGTACATTTTCCTGGGCCGACAATTTCATTTTTCTCTTTTAGAATCTGGCATATGTCACTCCATTCTCTTCTTACTGTAGAGTTTCCTGTGAGAGATCTGTGAGTTTAATTGGCATTCTTTACATGTCATTTGATTTTTTTCACGTGCACATTTAAGGATCTTTTCCCTATGTTCAGTTGAAGAGAGCTTGTTTATCATGTATTGTGGTGAAGATCACTTCTGGTCAACCCCTCCAGGATGTTGCTCCATAACTCTCTAGATTAGGGAAATTTTCCCTTACTATTTCATTAAATACAACTTTAAACCCAGCTTCTCTTTCTGCACTTTCTGGGGCTCCCATAACTCTTATATTTGGCCTCTTAATAGTGTCTTTCAATTCTTGAATACTTTTTTCTAGCTTGACCCAGCTCTGTCTGCAGCTTTTTGTTTGTTTCTCTCTGGTGTCAAGAAATATCTTCCAATTCTGAGATTCTTTTTTCTGCCTCAATTCATTCTATTCTGGAGACTCTCCACTGTACTTTTAATTTGCTCCACTGTATCCTTCATTTCTGATATATCAGCTTTCATTTGATTTCTTTCCAGTGTGACATATCCCTTAAATTCCTTGAATGCCTGCTACTCGTTGTTGATAAGAAGTTTTACAACAAATGTTTTGAATTCTGCATCTCCATGTTCTCAAAATAGAACTTTTAAATCACATATGTGATGGTCTGGCATGGTGGCCTAGTGGCTAACTCCTCACCTTGCATTCACCAGGATCTGATATGGGTGTTGATTCATGCCCCAGCTGCTCCTTTTCCCATCCAGCTCCCTGTCTGTGGCCTGGGAAAGCAGTAGAAGATGGCTCAAAGCCTTCAGACCCTGTACCCACATTCGACACCTGGAAGACGTTCCTGGCTTCTGGCTTCAGATCAGTTCAGCTTTATTAGTGCCGGCCACTTGAGAAATAAACCAGCATATAGAAGATCTTTTTTCCCCGTGTCTCTTTCTCTCTATAAATCAGATATTCCAATAAAGAAGCAAGTAAATCTTCAAAAAACCCGCATATCCATGTGAGAGATAGAATCATTTTCTGTAGTTGTTAGTAAATAATTTAATACAGGCACATGATGGAGTAAATATCTGAATTCAAATGCTATAAATACACATTACAAATAGATATGCATATATTCAATCTTTAGTAAAGTCTATGGACCACGTGACCCAAAATTGCAAAACTGGAATCTCAAAGTTGGTTTGACCAGACACAGCATAGGTTTCTCCAGGGCACTGGTCAGTTCATTTGCACAAATTAAAGGCTCCTGGTCAGCTGTGAACTAGATGGCGGATGTGTGAGCCAAAGCGGCATCATGCCATTTGAATCAACGGTCATTATGCATTTGAATACACATATTCATATCAATTTTGGTTTTTTGTCATTTTTGTCGATATTTAGTATTATAAAATACGGAAGTGACAACCGTGAGTTAACAAGATGACCGTCAGATTCAGACGTGGGATTGCAAGGGAAAGCCACTCATCATTTTTGTCTTTGGGAAATTATTTAGCTTCTGTGTGGCTAAGTTTTCTTTGATTTGTTTTTGTTTTGTTTTGTTTTGTTTGTTTATTTATTTATTTTTAATTTTTTTTGGACAATTTTCACATAATTAGGGTGAAAAGGTTCAAGCACTACAGGAAGATGGGTAAGACAATTAGTTCTGCATTGTTTTTTTAATTACCTGATGTAAAAGGGGATTTTAAGGGAGAAGTCCCACCCAGTCTGCCACCCACCCCAGGTCCCGGATGTGGGGCATGCTCCGAGGGTCTTGCTCCAGTGGTTTTGATAGTTCAACAGTTCTGAATTGCTGCCACTCTCACCACTCCAAGCATGATGCAGTCGTTACTGAATCCACTGATTCACATAGTTCCTCATAGAGTGTCCGTTTGCCCAGTTTTTCACTGCCGACATATAGCTGAGGGTTATGGTTAGGGTTCTGAGTCTGGCAGTTTTATTGGGGAGATCCCCAAAGAAACTTTGTCTGAGGTGTTCCCAGGCCAGATTCTTGTATGTACTAGCAAGTACAGGGCCCGGCACAGTCCATTGCCCTGGGCAACTGGTGGTTGCAATTGCTGGATTCATTCTGTTTTCAACCCTGTCTTCCACTGGAACTGATGGGCATTGCAGTCCAGCCTGGTACTGCCCAGCACATACAAAGTCCTCATATAAACCAATGTGGGCTGCAGGCCAGTCAGAGCGACCCACAATAACCCCCACCAAGGCCGCCTCCTGCCTTGGTTTGCCAGTATGTGTAGCAGACTAGTTCAGTCTGTCCCACATCCCATTTGGCTCTCGTACATGGCGATGGGTTTTAAAACTTAGTTCCATCTAACCAGCTCAACTATCCAGCCTTTATGGATGTTGTTGGGTGTCTCTCAAGCCACCCCAGTCCCTAACCTAGTTTTCATGCCCTCCCGTGGGGGGTGGTAACCCAAGAGGGAGGAGCCCACTATTTCCCTCCCAGGCACTCCCACTTCCAGATTATGCCCTATCCAGGTGATTTTGTGGTTTAACTTGACAGAACTAGCCCCCAGTGCCAGCTTCTGCCAGCTGATGCTGTGGCTAAGCCCAAACAACCCTCACCCACTCTAATTGTGGATTGCACCAGTAGGAACAATCAGCTCAGCCTGGCTTTTCCCTGATCTGGTCCACATGAGGCGCACAGGTGTTGTAGCCCTGCCTAGTCTGGTCTGTAACCATCCTAGCCCATGCTTTCCAGTGGGAATAGCTGTCCGGCAAGGGGACCCTCCCTTATTCCCCCTGCTGGCTCTGCCCCCTCCCTTCCTGAATCTCAGGTGTGCTGGTTGGGTGCTGCAATCACATCTGATACAGGCAACCTCACCTTGGCATTCCGTGTTGTGCACTAGTTTTTGTCGCGGCCAAACCTGGCTCGACCCACACTCTGCTCTGGTGCCTGGATTTGCCAGTGGATGACGTGAACAGATTCAGCCTGGTCTGCCCCCAACGCATGCCAAATGCATGCCAGTGGGACACTTTCCATGACCTCTTGGCTATTTCCTTCCATGCTTCTTGCGCTTTGTTTTTTTGTTTTTTGGCTTCCTCCCCACCCCCACCACCCCCATAAAACACAAATGTTTGTTGGCTTGAGAAGATGGCTTAATAGAGAGCTTAGTAAGTTTTATCGACCCATATTATATTTGCATGGAGATGTTATTAATGGTAATTAAAAGTAATTTTCTCACTTTCTATTTATTTCAGATTCTCCATGATAAAATGAATGGGACAAACAAGGCAGCATACACAAATGCAACTTCTCATTCAACAATTTTTAATTGTTGCAGAGCAGCTCAGTATCGATGTTATTGAATTATCTTTTACTAATATAAATCATTGCCAAGTGATTTATATCCAATTCTTAAGCATACATATAGACCAATGGTAGGAAACTCTCTTTAAGTCATCATCTTAGTCTTCCTTAGTTTTAAGTTGCTTTTAATTTGGTGTTGCATTGGCAGTTTTGGCTTTTACGAGAGGAGTGGGGACAAGATACAGGGCTATTTTTTAAATTGTAGTTGTTAGAAAAAAAGGTAATTTAACAAAAGCGTGAAAGAGTTGCCATAAAACGTCCCTGAGCCGGGCAGGCTCCGGACCCTCGAGTGTTTATTTTTCTTTCTCACTAGTTTCAAATGGGTCAGCATATCAGTAAAACAAGAAATAAACAAAGACCTATCTCAGATTACATCAGCTCCTGAGGCCATCAAGAAAGTAAACACCAGTCACTCCAGGAAAAATACACTGCTTACCTCTTATTGGACACCGAGGGCCTGGCCTGACCACCAAATGGCACCGTTAATGAATCCACTTATTTCTAATACAAATAAACCAGAGAGAGGAAGTGGTCAGCCCAAACCGACTCTGCAGGCAGACAGGGAGATGGTTAATCAAACCGCTCAGAGCTGACATTTCATTTTGTTGGAAACGCGCGTTTCTGGAGAATGGCACGGTCTTGATACGGCTTAGGAAGCCTCAGCTGATGCCAGATTGTTAGGGTTTTTTAGATGTGTATTTTTTCTTTCACAAGTGAAAAGTATTTTTAAAGGAAACATTTTGAAGTCTTTCATGGTGCCTACCGTATGGGAACTAAATGTAAAGAAATTCAATTCTTTTTAGCTTTGTCACTATTTTCTTAATAATATTAATGCCAAGATTTCTGAATGCCCTAAGATTTCTCACACCAATTACCCAAGTGACTCTACTTGGCTAGAAATAAAGGTCTCAGAAATAATCAGCTATGTGTTCAAAATGGGTTTCAAAAAATACTGAAAATAAAAGTGAAGGATAAATTTATTACAAGACACTTGAGATCCATATCAACGTTTTTTAATTGCATGGCTTTCCACAAAACTCTTTGAGGATTCCTAGTCTGTGCAAAAGAACATCCCAAATCATTACTGCAATAACTGTGGAATGGAATAATTTAAAGATTCCATGAAAAATTGACTGAAGTCCATATAATGGAACTTTACGATTTTTTTAAAAAGCATTAGATGACGAGAGAAATTTTCTATAATGTGGTGTGAAATGATACAGGTAATATATTCCATCATGTGATAATTTATACTCATTTTCATCATTCCTGTATTTCAAGTTTCATTACATTTCAGTTTTTGTTAAACACCCAGACAATCATTTAGGCGCACACTGGCAAAGCATTTGCAGGAATAACAGTGTGTTAACGTGAATCTCCTAGGAGCTCTGAGACCGGAAGTGATTTTGAATTGTATCTTTCATGTTCTGAACGATGCACCTGCATCTCGTGAAGTTTCCTTTGAAAGCGCCGTGCACTAAACGACCGTGTGTCTCAATCATCCAATTACGTACTTAAGTAGAAATGCTTTATATGACTCCCTAAAAATGGCCTGCCTCTTCACCGGCAGCGTGAGATACGTTCTGGGTATAGAATCAAAATTCCTCATAATTCAGTCTTAGATACTTCCTCTTCCATTTTGTTGGCATAAATTAATGGATATTAACCATGATCGGATATTCAAACCCCACATATCTAACCTCTTTCAGCCTGTCCTCTGTTCCCTATGCTGAAAAACGATGACCCCTTTCATCTTTGCCTATTGTCCATCCTTTTCATGTACAATGCTGTAGCTGAAAGAGTTGAGAAAACCAGGGGAAAAGGAAGAAGTATTTGTACCAACACAGCACTTAGTTACATCCTAGAGTGGTGGACCTGATTCCTGCATGCTTATTCTTCTTGCCTTTGAAATGAAATTGAAACAAGCAAGACATTTGTAATTTTTCATTTTTATTTTCAAGAGCCACATTACCCCATCGCTTTCAGTAGCCAGAAACTTTAAACCATTTTCTTAGTTAATTCGAGGAGATGTGTACTCTGCTAAACAATTTCGGAGCATCTTAGTAGAACAAAATCTTGCAGAGTATCCTTCGATAGACAGCGCTATCCTGAAAATTCATTTGCCACACACATTCACTTCACTAGTCATTAAAAAAAAAAAACCCACTTTTATTGAGCAAGTAGATATCATAAATTACTAATAACATAATATTCTCTATTATCTGCTTTATTGCTTGCTTTTAAAATAATTTGTGGTTGGTCATCTCGAGTTTATTATAGCCAAGGATTCTCTCTTATTTTCCCAACAATTGCATCAATGTCAAGTATCAGCAAAGAAATAGTATATTACTGTGACGAAGTTTGCCATTTATGATGCATATTTATGTACATATATATTATCCATAGTACCATATACATAAACCCAGAATGCTTATAATATTTTACAGAATATATATGATCTTTTATACTATTTATTTCAAATACAGATGCAGATGCATTCTTTTCTAGCAGTTCATAAAATTTTTGTAATAACAAATAACTTATAATCATTAAGATAAAATAATAATCATGACCATGAGTATGTTCTGTGCCACTAACAATGCTCTCATACTTAACCAGCATGAATTTTTTAGTACAACAGAATCTAACTTAGTGACTTAATTGCATTGTAAGTGTCTTGAATTAGGGTTTTAAAATAATTTCCTGTCACTGAAAGTGTCCAGTCTCTATCCGATCTAGTTGTTTAACGGTTCTTGGCATGCTACTGAGTGGGTTAGTAATCACTGTTTTATCAGAATGTGTTTAAACCACACACCTTCGATACCTCCCATCTAACAGGAAGTTACCGTCCGAAGTGAAGCCCATGTTGTCACCCTCTTGGGTGCACTTCAGATATGCAGACCTGCTTAATGACAGAGTCAGTGAGAAGTGACTTCTTGGACGTGTGCTCACGTCTTCTGCTTACCGTCACTCTCGGATGTCATCTCCTCACTTCACCTGGTGGAAGAAAATTGTTTGTGCCCCAGCTGCTCCTTGGCCTTCAGTGTGGTTCCTGGCTCAACCTGAGCTGTGAAAAGGCAAAGGTTAATCCAACTCGGGGGAATGGCTCTCTGTCTCTTCCTGCCTGAAGCTGCAGTCATGCGTTATAATAAGAGGATTCACAGAGGCAAGAAACGGCCATGTCATGCATGTGGCAGTGATATTTAAACAGATAAAGCCCTAAAATGACCAAGTGACCCCCACGATGAAGAAACGGAAAGGTGTGTTCAGTTCTAAATCCTAGGTTAACACATGACAAAGCCACAGTTGTCACTCCTGTATTGAAACAGCCAAACCTGCTGTTAAACCATTACAATATGCTTAGTTCTATATATACCAAAGATTACAGATCTAACACATCAACTAAAAAATGAAAACTGTCTTCATTCATACAATATGACTTTTCTTTAATCTGCATGAGAGCCAGAGTTTCATGCAATGAAACACAGGGAGACAGAATGACGGGGGAGATCTACTTGCGTTTACACTCCAAATACAACAACCAGAGCAGGGCCAGGCTGAAACCAGAAGCCAGAAGCTTCATCTGGAGCTCCCATGAGGAAACGGGGGCCCAAAGCACTGGGACCAACTTCCGCTGTTTGCCAGGCACGTTAGCAGGGAGCAGGATGGAGGCGGAGTTGCCAGAACTCAGACAGACACCCACATGGAATTTTGGCATGGCTGGTACCCTCAGCAGCCCTGGTTGCTCCACTTCTAACCAGGCTCCCCAAGAACATCCCTGAGAAGTCAGCTGATGATGGCTCAGATGCACGGGTCGCTGCCACATGCGTGGGAGATCTGGATGGAACTGCTCCTCGCTCTGACCTGGTAATTGAGCCACTTGGGAAGTAATGCAACAGTTGGAAGATTCCTCTTTCTTCCTATCTCCCTCTCTCTGTGCTGGCCTGCCTCTCATACAAGCCTTTAAAAAGAAACAGCATAGTCATTTTGGAAACCAGCATAAACTTCTTTCAATGTTAACGTAATAAGCAAATGGACTTTTTTTTTTCATTCAAGATTTTTATTCTTGGCATAATGATAACAGAGATGCTTAATGGCTCCCCTGATCAGATTACCATGAAAGCCTTTTTTATTTCCTTTTGAAATATAGAAATAAGTAACAAGAAACTTGTAAAAACCACAAATCTCTCAGCTACATGATTTTTTCTTTGTGGGTAAAATAACAGTGAAGAATGTTCAATAGATCCTATATGCGTGGGTATCATATAAAAACACAGAAGCAGAAATGGGCATTAAGCCCAGCCCTTAAGAGGCCTGCGCTTCATACCAGGACACTAGCATTAGGTTCCAGTTCCCGCTCCCGAATTCAACTCCACGGCAAGGCAGACCCCAGGGCTGCCCTCCACTCACGCAGGAAGCTTGGATCATGCTTCCGGCTCCTGACGTTGAGCTCAGGAGAATCCTGGCAGTCGCAGGGCTTTGGGAAGGAGACCAGTTCACACGACCTCTATATTTTGGTCTTTCTTCTGTCTTTCCACTCCTGAATAAATTTAAGAATAGTAATTTTAAGATTAAAAAACAAAATACTGCCTGGAAAAGTTAAAGCGCTATTGTGTTAGTGAATTTGTTCCATATTTTTACCATGTTCATGGGTGGTTTCACTTTGTAAACAGCACTTCGCTTTTTCGAATCATCACATCATCAAATGTACACACAGAACTGACCACTTAGAGAAACGGAGCTTGAATGAAGCAGAGGGAACGCTACGACGTATCCTAGCACTGTGAAATGTGATCCTGGGAGTTCTTTTTTTTCTCCCAGATTATATCCAATTTCTCTCTCTAAATTTCAATAATCTTATCCATATCGCAAAGATAGAAACAGTCCATTCTAGGGCCTGGCGCGGTGGCGCAAGTGGTTAAAGGTCCTCGCCTAGCACGCCCGGGATCCCATATGGGCACCGGTTCTAATCCCGGCAGCTCCACCTCCCTTCCAGCTCCCTGCCTGTGGCCTGGGAAAGCAGTCGAGGACAGCCCAAAGCTTTAGGATCCTGCACCCGCGTGGGAGACCCTGAAGAGGCTCCTGGCTTCGGATCGGCATAGCATCGGCCGTTGCACTCACTTGGGGAGTGAATCATCGGACGGAAGATCTTCCTCTCTGTCTCTCCTCTCTGTATATCCGCCTTTCCAATAAAAAAAATAATAAAAATAAATCTTTTTTTTTTTTTTAAAGAAACAGTCCATCCTAGCCACTCTGTATTGTTATCTGAACCACAACAACCAGGGTTCCCCCTCTATGGGAAGGACACAGTCAGGAAACCTGGAGAGCATGGGTGCCATGCTGTGTGGCATCTTCAGGCTTGGTGCTGGCCACGCTTCTCCCCAGGCTCCCAGAGCAGCCGAGCAATCAGCTAAGGACAGGACCGAAGGGGGAAGAGCCTCCTCACATGGGAGTAAGCGTGAGCCACAGCACCCTGACTCCAGTGCTCCTCTAAGCAAGATAAGGTCAGTAAGAGTCTGTTAAGGCAGCCGCGAGGTCCTTCCAGCTGGAATCCTAAGAACGCTATAGGAAAACTGTGGATGGTAAGTTCGTGGCCGATTTCACTTGACAAGCACGGTCCATAGATCCCAAGTTCTTTAAAAGCACACTACTTCTGTTCACGCTATGGGCTCTCGCTGGTTCTGCTTCCCGACCGCCCCTAATTTCTTGCTCGGATGATTGCTGATGGTGCTTAGCAAATTCTCTGGAGACAAATATTCCTAATTCTTTCCCAGATTCAATAAAACCAGCAGAAGAGGAATTGTATTTATTCAGACACAGCCCCTGAATGGCAAAACTGAAAGATATTCATTGTCCTATTTAATTCCAAGTTGATCGGTTTCTGCACTTGTCTAGCAATTTCATTTTTTTTCATTTATTATGCAAATGTTACTTTTTTACCTTTTAGAAAGGGAAGCAAAACATTCAAAAGATAATAGAAATGGCACAGCTCAATCGCACCAGTTTGCAAAAGATCAGTTTCCTTAGATTATGGGAAGGAAACCCATTCCTTTGCCTGAAATTGTTAAGCAGCGTGCGTTTATAATCTTTGGCCTGTCACTGAAAGAGTAGAGTTTTAATTTGCATTTAAATAAAGCAAAACTCCCATTGCAGAAAATTTTCTTTTATTAGCCCCCATAAACAAGATGGCGTGGAAGTGTTTACATGGGTTGTGAGGATAAATCAAAGGAATAAACAAGGCAATCTCTCCTAGAGAGGGAAAGTCGCTCTGGATAAACCTGGATCTTTAACATTCTGAATCCCTGCTATTAATTAAAGAAATGCTGTGCTCTCACAGTTTCCTACTTATGGAAAATATTGCCCCGATAAATCGCCTTCTTTATTAGCAATTCACAAGCACCTAATCTCCTATAGTATTTTCATTCTACTTATATTCTAAATTATTATGTGCATACTAAGTAGGAATATCCTAACTATATAGCTTCCACAATTGTATGCCCATGCACTAGAAAATGCAAGGAGACAAGCACGGTGCATGATATTGTACTGGCTTATGCACAGAAGCAGTTTAGCCCCATTGATGCACCTGTTCCTGAGTGGACTCGAGGAAGAGAGGCAAGGACGCATTTACGTGTTCTGCCATTTTCAAGACAGCCCAGCATGACCCGTTTGCAAGCAGAGTCAGCTTGAACTCATCTGCTTCATCTCCCATCTAACGCATGCTTACCGAGAGTCTCTTCCGGTGAGGAATGTCTGTCTCGTACCTCTGCTGTAAACGAGTTCCGGTTCAGTTGCACATCCTAACCGAGGAAGGCTTTGAGAAGACTTCAGCTCTGCACGACGCTGTGCAAGCACTTTCCGCAGACGCCAGCAAAAGGTTAATTGACTGACTCCATGATAACCATCCATATAACTTCATTATTTGTTACACTCAGACTTTGTACAAATTTAGAGCAATAGAAGTATTGAAGCGAGGTCTGATGGCCAAGAGTCCAAAGAATAAAGAATCACTGAAGAATTGTGCTACTAGGGCCAGCACGGTCCACGGTAAGATAATTCTTCACCTGCAGTGCCACTTCATGTCCTGGCTGCCCCGCTCCCCATCCAGCTCCCTCTTTGCGGCCTGGAAAAGCAGCGGAGGAAGGCGTAAGTCCATAGCGCTGCACCTACACGGGAGACCTGGAAGAGGCACCTGACTCCTGGCTTCAGACTGCCTCAGCGAGCCGGCAGATAAAGATTTCTCTCCCTCTCTCTGTCTCTCCTTCTTTCTTTGCAAAATTTGCCTTTCAATTAAAAAAAAAGTAGCATTACAATTAGAATATTACTGAAGACATAAGGAATTCTTTACTAAAAATTAACTGAATCTTGACCCTGGTATCCTTCTGTGTGACACTAACTGACATTTGAATATACATATTTGTACATAGGGAATAAACTTGGAAAATTATAAAACAAAGGTTAACTATGAAAGACTGTCAGTCATTTACATTTTCTGTATGACTTTTTTCCTTACATTTCCCAAAATGATCAATAAATAACGCTAAAACAGAAAAAAAAAATGGATACTTGAAGTATGCCTGGGCCTCATCCAATGTCGTTGACCATTTTTGAACAAATAATAGTGTTGATTCGTTTATAGCTCCCATTCTTAAAATGACATCCTTAAGCCTCAAATAACAGCATAATACGGCGCCGCAGATGGAGGGAAAGTTTAAGAATTATTCCCTGTCGTGAGTTACACTGTTATTGTAATCGATTTTCCTGAGCAAAGTGTTCACCCATATATATGGCAGTGTATCTGAGCAGCTAAAACCGCAATGAAAGAATCCCTGTCTTCACTAAGGAGACCTCATTGCAACTAATAATTTTGTGTTTGTATTAATCAACTCCAAGATTCTGTCTGGGTGCTTGTTCTTGGTCTTGCATGGTACTGAACACCGATGAGTATATGCATTTATGTTGAGCATTTGCTCAAACAAGAGTAGGGGTTTAGCCTCGAAGGCAAGACGTTGATTAGGATAACTGAATCGGTCCTACCCTCTTGTTCCCTGGAGGTGACTGTCAGACTCAATGTGCAGGTCTGTACAGAGCAAGCCTGGAGGCTGTGGGCCAAGGCCAGGAGCCCTGCAGGGACCAGCTCCTCTTCCCATCTTTGAGGGCATCTCTGCAAACACCCTGCTCCTCACAGAGCTGCTGACTCATGCAACCTGAGTCTACACATTTTCTGCTCCTTAGCTGCTTTCTGATCCCAGCCTGTGATCAGAGCGCGCTCTGCCAATCCGGCTTGTGATACAATTGTGCTGAGACATTCTTAAGTCATCTATTCGTAGACCAAGGAAGAGTGACACATGCAGGCAATTATGGTGTCACTGGCCATGAACAGGTGGGGTACCTCCCGTTTCGACACAGCTTATAGAGTGGAAACCATGGCTGCCAGGTCAGATGCCCTTCACGATGCAGACTGTGGGCATCGCCGTTCCTACTGTTAAAGAGACACGTGTGTCTTAAAAATATCAACTTCATTTATTTATTCACCCAAATAGCTCCTGCAAATCTCAAACACCAGATCCTCTCTCTCTCTCTCTCTCTCTCTCTCTTTGTGCAGCTGTTCATGTAATCTCTGGCCCACTAATATATGGGAGGAGGATATGGGCTGTTTCGTCACTTCTTCACAAATGTGACCAGTATTTCCTCTTTGATATAGAATACAAAGGTGCATATTTAAGCAGTCAGAGCTGCGCGAAGCCTACGGGGGCGGAAATCCCAGCGCAGACAACGCGAGCGCGCAGTGAACGCTTGGATCGCTGCTACCTTTCTCTGTCGCAGTTGCCAGGGTTAATTGCCTTCTCCCCGGTGATGAGGGACAAAGGAGTGCCCTCTGACAGAAGCAGAACAAAGCAACAGGGTTAGCAGCTGTGTGACCCGAGGAAGTGCATCTGATGAAGTGGGAAAAATGCAGTCAGGGAACAAGAAAGAGGTGTTGTTCCCGACCTGGGCAGACGTGACCCCAGCACAGCACAAAAGAAGTTTCTTCCAGGAGAGCTCTCTTGGTTCTCATCATGCCAACATCTTTGACATTGAATGATTTTTTTTTCCTTTTGTTAATACAGTTAAGGGACTTCAGATAACCATTGGAATGAATCATGCTACCATGTTAACTCCCATTAAAAATTGTAGTTATAAAATATGTGATTCCTTGCTGGATGTGGACACAGTTTCATGTTAAGAACGTGTGTCTTGGGGAGCCTTGCTTGAACCTGGTCTCTTCGATGCTGTTACCGGTTGAGCACTTTCCTTTGATAACCTAAGATCTCCGTTAGTGACACTTCTGGCCTTCTCGCTCCTTTGTAAACTTCCAGCTAGAATAATGACTTGCTCATCGGAAGGATATCATGAACTATTTGTTGAATAAATGCGTGAGTGAATAAATGAATGAATTATTTAATCTAAACATTTGAAACACGATCTTTATTGTTCTTTCTAAGCGATTTTGCATCTTTTCTAATACATTACAGTACTATTGTGTTAATATCAGATGCATTTTCTACAATTCGTTGGAAATGTTCAATGTGATATTGGTGGTTTTTTTTTTTTAAGATTTATTTTATTTTTATTGCAAAGTCAGATACACAGAGAGGAAGACCTTCCATTCACGGATTCACTCCCCAAGCGGCCACAGCGGCGAGGCTGGGCCGATCCAAAGCCAGGAGGCAGGAACTTCTTCCAGGTTTCCCACGTGGGTGCAGGTTCCTAAGGCTTTGGGCCGTCCTTGACTGCTTTCCCAGCCACAAGCAGGGAGTTGGCTGGGAAGTGGGGCTGCCAGGATTAGAACCGGCACCCATATGGGGTCTCGGTGCGTGTGAGAAAAGGACCTTAGCTGCTAGGCTACTGCACAGGGACCTCTATGTGATATTCTTAACAACAAATTAGAGTTAGTAAGATGTTTAATTATGAGACAAGAAATTCTAAACCAGAAGATTCTGGACATACTAGGGCACAGTGCCAGTGTAAGAAATAGCACACCAGACAAAGGGATGTCCATAGCTCAAGAGGACATTATAAAGCCGGGAACAAAGGGCATGGGATAAGCAGAGCTCACGCTGATGATGATGCAGATTAAAGAACATCACAGCCTCTCCGAGTGGACTAACCAGTATTTTTTCCCCTTTATCACTCACCAACTAACTTCATATAGAATTTACTAAGAACATTTAAAGGGCCAAAGCATAGTCTCATATCTGATTGTGATGTAAAAACTGTAGGTCTAAGGGAGGGAAGGAGTGTTATGTTGACAATACACTTCCTTAAAATAATGTCAGGTGTTTTTTATACAATAAAATTTGTTTAAAAAAACAGTAATGCCATTTTCTGCTAAGTTGTCTGAAATATGAAGTAATGTGGAAATGGATATCATGCAAACCTTTTTCTGCTGTCAATATAGAATTATGAAATAGTTTACAGTTACTGCTTGAACGTCACCCATGTACCTTCTGAAGATATTTATAGTTTAGGAATGAAGTTTAACTAAATTGTTGGGGAGCACATTGCCGCTAAGCAATCCTAATTTGAAAACAGACGCTGACATGGAGGTCAGGTTTTCTCTTGGGACGCTGCTGATCCCACTGTACTCCAGATCGTACTAGATTACTGCTGCTGTTGCATGATGGTTGGGAATCGCTCCCATTGGTTCTACTGAGGAGAGACTTGCTTCAATTTGTGGCAAGTGGAAAAGACAAGGAGTCATTTCCCTGAGATAATTTAGTACACACACACCACCACCACCCCAGGTGGAGGAGGCTGAGGTCTGAAGTTACAGATATGCAGCGCATGTGTGAAGGTTGTGGGAGTGACGTATCCCGGCCCCTTTTCTTTTCCTTTGAAATCGGAGGTCCACATGTGAGTACCGCTCCTTGACCACTCCTGGATAAGACACAGCAGAGAAGGTTTGACTTGGTGCATCCTGGAAAACACAGACTGGAACTGAGTAAGACAAAAATCATAGGTGTTAGCTTAAGAACACAACCAGTTGGACATCCACATCTGTTCTCATTTTGAACACCATGAAGGCCAGGAGCTCACTGCTAAGTTAAGCCTGATTAGCACACTAAGCCTATCTTTCCCTGTCTTCTATGAAATTGCAAAAACAGAATTTAAAAGATCACACGATATTATTTATAATCTCAACTACATTTAATATTATTTGAAATGCTTTTTACCTGTTACACTTTTAACTTCGATAGTTAATATCTAAGGTCAAACTTGGGTAAGAATAATGGCTCAGTTGACAAGAATCAAAAAATAAGAAATGAATGAAAAGCAAATCCAGAGCTACAGAAGGGCCAAATGTGTTTTCAAACTTGAACCTAAACATTCAGACGTCAGAGCAGTTGCTGTCATTGCTGAAATGCAATGTCACTAAACTGTCTCACTTACTCCTTTTGTCCTGAGAGGTTCATGGTAGGATCCAATGCCTTCATAGGGCAGTTGCTAACTGACAAGGCTGTATAGAGTACACCATCAACGCTTGCAGGGCTAATTTGACAGAATAGAGCTCCTGTATGCTACCCACTACTCATAATCTGAATTATCTTTCTGTACTTCAGGCCAGACTCCCAAATTCCTTGTTTTAGGCAGAAGAAATCAGACACATATAACAATGTACTTGTACTTTACAAGATTCTTTCAAGTGTGTGCCCGGGTGGACGCATGCTTGTTCTTGACAGACATTTTTAAAAACTCATCGAAACTGCTAACTTCCACTGTGATGAAGAGGTTGATAACTTTAAAATGTCACCCTGTAATAAGAAAAAAAAAAGCTGAACAAGCTTAAAATCAACAACTTTAATTCCATTAGAGAATTGAGATCTAGGGCAAGTTGCAACATGGAAAATGAAAGACAGAGTTGATAGGAAGAGTCACGCATACAAGGACCAGAAGCCCATGGAGCCAGAAACTGGTAGAAAGATTTGGGAAACTGCTAGTAAGAGGAAAGGTCTACACAGGCCCAGCTTTTTTCAGGAACACTCTCAAGTTCATGAATTTCTCCCCTCCAGCTTCACCAGATCTGAGAAAAATCCCCTTGCGATTTCATCAGGGGATGGGAAACGTGACCATCATGACATTTCCGGTTTACTCCCCAGATGTTTGCAACAGCCAAGGCTGGGGCAGCCGAAAGCTGGAAAGTCAAACTCAGGCTCCACTGTGGGTGTTGGGAAGCACACTGCTTAAGCCTGATGCCTCCCAGGAGGTGTGCTGTCAGGAAGCCAGAAACACAGGCAATGCTGTGAGGTGAAGCCAAGCACCTCAACACGGGCTGCCTACACCCCAAACAGCAGCTTACGCACTAAGCCTAATGCCCAACCCCAAGACAGTCACTCTTCATACCCCCTAGTATTTGTCACTTCATCCTGAGCAACGGGAGGATTTTCAGAGTGGTGAAGCTAGTCTGTAGAATACTATAATGGTGCATTGGTAAAACTGAAAAATTTTACAACACATGGGATAAACTCTAATGCGGAAGCTAGGAATAAACAACAAAGTATCAATACTAGTTCATGACCTGTAACACATCCAGGATGTGAAGATGTTAACAGGACAGGGAGTGCAGAATCCAGTGGATATCTGGGAACTCTTCATATAGCTTACTCAGGCTTTCTGAAACAGCTGTTCTAAAACAATGTGTGTAATTAAAACCAAAACCTCATTTGCATACATGTTTGAGCTTTGGATACCAGTGAAAAAACTCTCAAAGAAAACTTGTACAATTCTTTCCTGTCTTTCCAAGAAGTATAGCTTATCAGGACTCAACAATATGCCAAAAATACTATATTGAAAGAAAATATTTACACTAAAACCTTTTTTTCTTGTTATTCCCTAAACCAAACCCAAGAACAATTTACACAGTATCTATCTTGTGCTACATATTACAATTAGTTGAGATAATTTAGAGCAGCAGACTGAACAGTCTGTAGGAAGATGTTGTGCTGTTTTAGACTGGTGTGAGGGACTTGAGCCATTCATACACTAGATAGTCATGAAAGATCTTGGAGCCAGTTCTCTGCGCACAGTGCGGGGTGCGTATGGCGCAAAGCACAGCGATGCCGGAAAGCTCTCCCAGGCTGTATTTTTCACTGAGGAAATTCATCTGAACTGCCTTCCAGCTAATGCCTATGTTGCTGATTTTCAAACGCCTAGCCATCTCAGCATGGCGCTTCACTAGGACTGCTGTCTGGGTTATCCTCACTGCAGTGAGGGGGCAGATGTGAGGCAGGTGCAGGTGGTGAAGAGACTCACGGAGTTTGAGTTCAGTTTTACTTTCAGCCAGTCACTAGTATCTTTGTCTACATCCTCAGCTGTAGAATGACAATAGTCCCGTCGTAAGTAGAGAACTAGGTTTTCTGTTATAGCTAAATTAGATAATAATAAGTGGCACGCAATAAATATATAATACACAGTAGATCTAAAAGCAATGCAGATAACCTAGAAATGTTGCGTGCAAAGGCGTTGAATTACTTGTGCTATTTGTACAGCATTTGCCATTTTATCATGAACCACATTTATTGGGCATTTATAGAAACAAAAGGAAAATCGCACACACAAAAAAATCTTGCTTTCAACTCCAAATTGGGACTGGCTTTAAAAAGAAGTGATTTAAAAATAAAGTAACAGATGCTTTCTCTAGGATTTCCTATTCTTGTCTTAATTTATATCATTCTTTTCTTCCACGGCCCCAGTTAGAGAAGAAGCTGGGCAAGGAGACCCTGCAAAGGGACCCTAGAAATGGTGTGCTGAAAGCACTCTTCCAGCTCAGAGAAAATCCCCCGTGCTTGCTTGCTTCTTTTTTGTTTTGTTGTTCCATGGAGGGAGAGTTAGGAAGGTATCCACTCTATACCTTCCAGATATTCTCTTTATTCCATTTCCAAGGAGTTGCAGAGCTCCCTTATAACATAATGTAAGAGGAAGTGCCTCAAAATAATTTTTGTGAAAGACACGTTGGTCCCTAAGCCATTTCACAAGGTACAGATAGAAATGGATCCAGGAAAACAAATGTTCCCCGGCTATGTTGACGACTCTCCCATGTTGTAAAGAAATAATAGAGATTCGTTTCTATTAAAAATTCATCCAAATTCATGAGAGAAAAGATCACCAGTTGGTTATCCCCAGCTCTGTAGTGCTCCTCGCTGGAAGAGTGTAGTAACCAGCACAGTCCTTTCCATCCCTCATGCCGTGCTAGGATGGAGCTCCCTCTGCCTGATTCAGCTGTTCCCTTCCTTTCTCTTCTTCCTCGCATTAGAAAGACAATTTCTGTCACTTCATGTTGCTGCCATCCTCCACTGAACCCGCTAAAAATTACAGTTAAGCCTTAACTGTGATGCATACACAAGTGGAAAACGTATGGCAAGAACACCAAAACTTGCATAGTTTCTTTTATACTACTTTGGGTTTTTGTTTATTTGTTTTACTTTATTTTCTCTTTCTTTTTATTTTGTTTATGATCCCTACATAGCTGGTTAGGGCGCAAAGGGTCAAGGGCTAGAGGAAAGTGGGTAAGACCATCGCTATCACCTTCTCTTGCTTCCTTCTTGCGTCTGGGGGCAGGGTTTCACAGGACTGATTCAGAGTGGTGCTCCGTAGCACCTGCTGATGGAGTGACTGGAATGACGGAAATGAATCTGTAATGGTGCAAATACGCAGGATCCCCGACGTGAAAGAAAATGCACATCGCCAAGTTTAGGTGGCAGATAACTTACACCATTCACTTCTTGTTTCTCCTGGGAAACTGCCATAGTCAGCCTCACCAAGGCTTCAAAGCAGCTCATCAAATATCTACATCCACAAGTTGTGTTTAGCTATATCACAGCGAAAATCCACACGAAATAACCTGTCACACAGATCAAGGAAACCGGAACCTGAACATGCCAACAAAATCTCACGGAAGGACTGACAACTTACGGTGGTTTTATTCTTGAATATTTCAACAATCCTTTCTGTAATAAAAGAAGCCTATATTATTTACCACTTAGGATTCACGCAGCCAAAAGAAGGTGTGGGCACAGATATGTTAATACAATACAATATAATCTAGCTTGATATAAAGGTTAGAATAGTTGATATATGAATGTGACAACAAACCATTATTGGAAATTGAGTTTTGTAAAATTAAAACAAAAAGGTTTGGGAGATTAGTAATATTCGTAGTCAATAGTAAAGAGATAAAAGTTTCATAATGACGTATTAGTCAAGAGTTTTCTTTTTCTAAATGACCAATGCTTCCTGGAGTAAAAAACTATATTTTATGATTAACTCTTGCAGGGACATTTTATATGAAATCATTTACTATTATTTAATATAGAAACTCCTCTGATACCATAACAGATGGCTAACAATGACGGGTATTTTGAAAGATTTTTTTTAATATGTTGCACAATAGCCTATCACCATTCATATGACCTTAACTACTTAAAATCGAGTTTAAAAACAAGTAAATTTGAATACTCCGTTATGGATTTAATAACTATTAACCTCCATTTACGCTCTTGTAATTGGGATTTCAATTGACTTCTTGAAATTTTCCAATTGTTTTCAACGCCCTGATCTATCACAGCTGTCATTCTAGAGGAAAGTATCCTATGTGTACTGAAATGAAAACGCTTAAGACAATAGGGATTTTTGCTTCTTTGTTTCAGCTGCCAAAAAGCACATGGCTGTATGGAGAAGGAGCACCTGTCAGAGGTAGCCGACCTCCGTGTAAAGGTATGAGCAGAAGCTCAAGGTGAAGCTGTGTGTGTCCCCTGCGCGTGTTCTTTGTGCTAAGCTGCGACTTGGGATGCGTGCATCACCCAAGTCAGAGTGAGGGTCCAGGCCCAGCAACTCCACTTCCCAGCCAGCCTCCTGCCAGTGCATTCTACAAAGAGCAGGGCATGGCTCGGGTATCTGGGTGGCTGCCACTGAAGTGGGAGATCCACTAAGATCCCTCTCCCGGCTCCCGCCTGGCTTTTGCAGGCATCTGCAATCGAGAAGTGAGCTCCATGATGGGACATGTCTCTCTCACTCCCTGTGTGTTTCGAGTGCATGGGGAAAAAAATAAACATTTTATTTTGAAGTGGGACAATAAGAGTAAATGCTATACACAGTGCAGTCAGATCCAATTTTCACATACAGCTTTAGGACAAATATATCATAGCAAGATTTTGTAACGTATGTAGTTACACTTATTTTAAAATCTATACAGAAAAGGAAAAGATTTGGAAAAGCAAAAGCAATTTTAAAAAGAAAAATAAATTTATTTGAAACAGCTTCCTTATATCTGTGATAATCATGACAGCCTGATGCTGGGGAAGAGACAGAATACAAGAAACCACACCCTGCACATGTGCCATTATTAGGCAAAGAATCCTTACATTGGTGAAAACTGGATTTTGTCCAACTGTGAAGAGAAGGCAAAGAGATAATAAAATCATCAATACATAAGTGCTGGAAGAGTTCAAATAAAAATCAGACTTAATGGGTCGTGCATAGTAGCCTAGTGGCTCAAGTCCTCACCTTGAACGCGTCGAGATCCCATATGAGTGCTGGTTCTAATCTCAGCAGCCCCACTTCCCATCCAGCTCCCTGCTTGTGACCTGGGAAAGCAATTAAGGACTGCCCAAAGCCTTGGGTCCCTGCACCTGCATGGAAGACCTGGAAGAGGCTCCAGGCTCCTGGCTTCAGACCGGCTCAGCTCTGGTGGTTGTTGTCACTTGGGGAGTGAATGATCGGAAGGAAGATTTTGCTCTCTGTTTCTTCTCTATAAATTTGACTTTGCAATAAAAACGAATCAATCTTTTTTTTTTAAATCAGTGCTAACATCAAATGCTCACAACCATGCAGAGAAACGTAGATCACTCATGTATGTTTAGCAGAATGGTACAGTCCCTCTGAAAAATAGTTTGTCAGGCTATTAGAGTATGGATTGGCTGACTACATTCAGCAATTATACTCATGGCCTTTAAGCAACTTTATTTCTAAAAACCACAGACTGGTGACTATCCAATTGTAGCCTCAAGTGAATGGCAAGGCAAACTGTGTTTTTCACAAATAATCTAGATGCAAATTTCACAGCAAAGTCAGGTGACTAATTTGAAAATTATGCTGGTTTTGAGATTCAATTTGAAATTGATTGTATCAATTTCAACTCCATTCCTTTCCTATATGTCTTCTAAAGCTCTACAAATAGAACTCTTATTGGCTAATCCAACTGCTAACCAGTAAATCTTATCCAAAATTATTTTGGCATACAGTTAGAAAGCCTGCATAGATACTGGCATAATGCTGGAAACATTGAACAGTATATTTCCAATGTGATAAATCAATTTAGGATTTGCAATTTGTTATTAAAAAACATGCCCATTCCCTCTCTCAAACATATTTTTCAGAATCACTCTTCATATAGCTGAATTCTTTGACCGAACCCAATCTAGTTGCTGATGAAGTTATTTATGCAGATAATTCCCCAAAATGCATTAGTTTAGCACTTTAATATTTACTTATATTCTTATTACAGAGAAATGATGATACGTTTTTGAGGATTCACTTATTTTTAGTTGAAAGGCAGATTCTTACAGAGAGGAGATCAAATGGCTACAATGGCCAGAGCTGAGCTGAACCAAAGCCAGGAGCCCAAAGCTTCTTTCAGGTCTCCCACATGGGCGCATGGGCCCAGGGCCTCGGACCATGCTCCACTGTTCCCAAGTCATAAGCAGAGAGCTGGATGGGAAGTGGAGCAGCTGGGACTTGAAACAGAGCCCACCTATACAAGATTTGGTACTGCAAAAGAAGGATAAGGCTGTTACAGCAACATGCTGGCCCAGAAATCTGAATTCCTTATTCCCATTTTGACATTGTGATCCAAGCAGAGGATCATTCACAAGTTGAATGGGTGCGATTCAAGGGATGACAGAACTCTCAAAAACCTTTCTTTCAACACAACACCAGAGGCTGCCTAAAATTCTGGCTTGGTTGGTATATTTTTCCCTTGGGTTAAATCATAGTGACTGCTTAATGTATAAATACAATGTTATAATGAGCCGGAGAGTATTATAAAAATAGTCCCTATTCAGTCTTCTGTGTAGCCTTGCTTTATCCACGATTGCATTACACAGATCTGGGGAAAAATATTTTATCAAACGTTCTTTGTGACGATGATATGGACAAAGTGAGTAATCTATAAGCTGTTTCTCTAACCAAGGAACAGCCTGCTCTATTAAATCTTTTGAGATTGCCCATAATGTAAGATTGAGACACAAAACTATTGTGTCGAAAGTTAAGTTAGAAACCAGGAAGCAATAACCCCGCCGTCTCTTCTCCCATCACTGTTGTTGCACCAGCTTGTTTGGTACCTTGGGGCACAGTGTGAAGGGTTTCTGGGTCTCATGATCACCAGGGTTTCTTTACAACTTTAAATTATGTAATTGTTTGGATGGGAGTGGGCGACAAAAAAAGTGATTGGAAAAGAAATGTGTGGCATGGCAAAGTTCCAGGGAAGAACCGAGGTCCCAGCTGCCTGAGGAGATGAGAAGGCAGTGTTGCTGAGTGGGCCATTTTCTGCTGCTCTATCATGGCTGGGACCATTTGTTTCCTGGAGCTGTGGGATCTTAGCCATTGAGAAATGAATCACAGGCCAAGAGCAGCACTTGGGACCTGAGGGGCAACACCTTCTCAGTCAGACAATAGAAAGCAAAGATAAGCAGGTGTCAAGGGTTGCCCTCCTCCATGCTTCCACATGGTGGACATGTTCCTAAGGGCTAAAGGTAAAAGGGGAGAAGGAGAATAAAAGAAAACTGGATACTTTGGTGGTCAGCTAACTGCTGCTTCCCAGACACAAGGAAGGAGAGCCAAGAGCAGGTGTGTTCCCCAGTTTTCTACTGAAACTGATCATCCAGGTGGGTCTCAGGACGGAGTATCTCATGCCTGGATCCCACACGCCAGCCACTGTGTGCACGTGGTGAACTGTCCCAGGGCCTGCCTGGGCTCCGGGGGCTGCTCCCTTCTGGGTGAGTACACCGAGGGGGGAGGTCTCCGTGACTGGGTAGGTCCGGGGCCCACCCACCACCCCCATTGGGCAGAGAATGGAATTGGGGAGGGGTGCAACCTTGGGCCTGGGAGATTAAACGTCCTGCAGCCTCCAGGCTGCGGGTAGGTCTCAGGACAAGGCGTCTCATGCCTGGATCCCAGACGACAGCCATCACATGCATGTGGTGAGCTGTCTGGGAGCAGCCAACGCGCCCTTTGGTGCCAGGCTCCGCCTGCTGGCCAACCGGCCAGGGAGCTCTGGGGTTTGGGTTCTTCGAATCGCTGCTTAGGTAGCTCCAGGTTGAACCCACTGTGCTTCTGGGATGTGAGTCAATCCTAAAGATTCCCAATGACAGTAACTCTTCCTTTGAAGAACTTGTAATCACTTAACAGTGTTGAGCACCAAACATCAGTTCATGCAAAAGCTAAGGCTCCGGGCTTGTCCAGCAGGATATGCTATTACCACACATGATGATGGATCAGGAGATGGGTCACACTAGGCAGGGCCGTGACATTAACTAACACTCAAGAATGATATCTGGGAGTGGATTCTGTGAGGGATGTGTGGAAATTCTAGCCCCATTGGTTAGCTGAACAGTTTGGGTGGTGATAGACTAAGCTAGGTGTGACCAAGGAGCTTGCCATCAATCACAGGTAAAGGAACCTGCAACAGTCTGGACTGGCCAAAGCAGCAGCATCTGAATGTGCATCCTGGATAGGGTGTGGGGTGGGCCGAGCTGCAACATTCACCAGCCCATACATGGCCGAATGGAAGGCCAGGCTGTGCCCGGCACTGGCCTAAAATCCATTGGCATGATGAGAACTGGGTCAGGGAGTGGATCAAGTGGAGGAACTTGGGAAACTCCCCTGGCAAGTCACAGCTCCCGCTGGTGAACATGTGGTCCAGTCCTGGGGGTTGGACAAGCTAGGCAAAGTAGCTCCAACGGCTGGCCATTGTGTGAATTGGTAATGGAGCGCAATATACTGGACAGGACCGAGCAAGCCTTGACCTACAAGAGAAACTAGAAAACAGGATGGAGCATAGGTCATGCTGAGCTAGGCTCTTGCACCTACAGGTCTGTGTGAGTCAGGGACACTAAGCCACAGTGTCTAAGGCAGAGGCTGGGATAAGTAAGGGGCTGAGCTAAGCTGAGTCAGAGCACCCACTGGCATGCACTGTGATCTATGGCTGGGAATGGGCCCGGTTGGGGAGCTAAGGGGACACCCTAGCTGGGTGTGGGTTCCCACCAAGGTGCGCATAGACTGGAATGGGGGGCTACATTCTGATCAGGATACAGTTGTAGTCTCCCTTGGCACAAGTGTGGATGGGACCGGATGCACCAGGCCGGGACAGACTCCAACACCATCTGATGTCCTGGAGGACCAGGGTAGGTATGGGACGGACTAGGCAAGGTCTCAATGCCTACTGAGCCATATGTGAGCCGTGTGTGGGTATGGACAAGCCTTGGCTGGGTTGAAACATCCAACAGCAAGAACCAGATTGGGTTGAAGGCCAGTCAGGAAAAGCCACTGTTCCTGCTAGAACAGGAGGTGAACTGAGTAGGGCTGGCTCATGGAACCACTGGTATGCACAAAATCTGGCACTGGGAGAGGTTCTGATGCAGTAGCCTGGGCAACTCCTCTGGCAGGACACAGTCCCTGCAGGTAAGCGCAAGAAGCATGGAAGGAAACAGCCAAGAGGTCATGGAAAGTGTCCCACTGCCATGCATTTGGCATGCGTTGGGGGCAGACCAGGCTGAATCTGTTCACGTCATCCACTGGCAAATCCAGGCACCAGAGCAGAGTGTGGGTCGAGCCAGGTTTGGCCGCTACAAAAACTAGTGCACAATACGGAATGCCAAGGTGAGGTTGCCTGTACCGGATGTGACCACAGCACCCAACCAGCACAAGTGAGAACCAGGAAGGGAGGGGGCAGAGCCGGCAGGGGGAATAAGGGAGGGTCCCCTTGCCGGACAGCTATTCCCACTGGAAAGCATGGGCTAGGATGGTTACAGACCAGACTAAGCAGGGCTACAACACCTGTGTGCCTCATGTGGACCAGATCAGAGAAAAGCCAGGCTGAGCTGATTATTCCTACTGGTGCAATCTACAGTTAGAGTGGGTGAGGGTTGTTTGGGCTTAGCCACAGCATCAGCTGGCAGAAGCTGGCACTGGGGGCTAATTCTGTCAAGTCAAATGTCAAAACCACCTGATGAATGCATAATCCTGGAGTGAGAGAGACCTGGGAGGGAAATAGTGGGCTCCTCCCTCTTGGGTAACCACTCCCACGGGAGGGCACAAAAACTAGGATGGGGGCTGGGGTGGCTAGACAGAGAGGTACCCAACAACATCCGTGAAGTCTGGATAGTTGAGCCTGGTTGGATGGAACTAAGCTGCAATACCCATCGCCATGTACGAGAGCCAAATGGGATGTGGGACAGACTGGACTAGTCTGCTACACATACTGCCAAACCAGGGTAGGGGGCAGACCTTGTGTGGGTTATTGCGGGTCGCTCTGACTAGGCTGCAGCTCCCACTGGTTTATATGAGGACTTTGTATGTGCTGGCCAGTACCAGGCTGGATTGCAACACCCATCAGTTCCAGTGGAAGTCAGGACTGAAAAATGAACCAACCCAGCAATTGCAACCACCAGCTGACCAGGGTAATGGACTGTGCTGGGCCCTGTGCTTGCTAGAACACACAAGAATCTGGTCTGGGAATACCTCAAAGTTTCTTTGGGGATCTCCCCAATGGAAATGCCGGACTCAAAATCCTAACCAAGAAAAGACAGAAGATAGAACAAGTCAATCAACCACCTCAGCTATTTGTTGGAAGCGAAATACTGGGCAAATGGAGACTCTATGATGGACTGTGTCAATCAGTGGATTCTTCAACGACCTCATAGTGCTTGGAGTGGCGAGATTAGCAGCGATTCATAAATGGTGAACTATCAAAACCACTTGAGCAAGTATCTCAAAGCATGCCCCACATCCGGGACTTGGGGTGGGTGGGAAACTGGGTGGGGCTTCTCCCTCAATATCCCTCTTTACCTCAGATACATGAAGGAAACAATATGGAAAAAAATAGTCTTACCCACTTCCCTGTAGCCCTTGAACCTTTTTACCCTAATTAACTATGTAAAGATTTGTAAAGATTGGCCCACATAAAAAAGAACACCAACGAGACTTGTTGGCGAGGATGTGGGGAAAGGGGAACCCTACTCCACTGCTGGTGGAGCTGCAGGTTGGTACAGCCTTTATGAAAATCAGTCTGGAGAACACTTAACTCAAAATCTGCATACCATATGATCCAGCAATAGCACTCCTGGGAATATATCCAAAACACCTGTTTCATGACAAACCAACCTGCACCCCTATGTTCATAGCAGCACAACATGCAGAAACATGGAAGCAACCGAAAAGTATAATAAAAAATTAAAAAAAAAAAAAAGAAAAGAAATTGCTCATCCAGCTCTACTCCAGGGTTGGATCCATGAGACTCTAGTCATGCTGGATAAACACGTTGGAGGTGACTCGGCAGTTGAACTCAACCCACACTCAAGTTCAGAGTTGTTATTTGGGATCCGACACTTGAAAATTTTTGACTTTAGCAACAAAATAGCACAGGCTGACTTGGGTTAGTCAGTTCATCAGAGAGAAGCCTTCTGTTGAGAAAATAGCTTACCGATTAAAATGAACAGAAGATGGACACATCCTTATTATTTAGGTGATGAAATTTCAATGACAATCAACAATATCATTGTTACTTTTTGGCAAGAATGTTTTTGAACTATTGGCATGATTAAACGCACATTTGACCTATAATTATTTCAAAACAAAAAAAAAATGGCCTTCAGAAATCAAATTTTAAAAATGATCAATTTCCAAAATATGAGTGATAGCAAATTTGAAGGTCAAAAGTTGTTTGAAGCATATGATCATCTCCCTGGAAAGTTTTCTTTTTCAGTATCTGTGTTATTCAGCCAGCAGACTTGGAGTGGGGGATTCCAAGTATAATTGATGAACTGAAAGTTAAAGAAAAGTACATCTTATTTATCTAGATGTTCATCTGGAGGTATTTTCCACCTAGATGGTTTTTCCACCTAGATTAAAAATGACTCTTATCAGCAGTTATCTATAAGAACGTAGTCCATATGCTATAAAAAATTACTTTGCAAAAATAGTATTTAAAATGTCTCCAAATCTTGATATTGTGACATTTCTTCTATTACGGTTGGTCTTCCGTCAGTGAAACTTTAAAGTTTTTTAAATTTAAATTTTCTGATAAAATAATAGCAATGCAACAGTGGGGCTGTGTCCCTTAGGATTATACTTGTCTACATGAAATAAAAATAAGACAAATAAACAGAATCAACAGCTTAGACAAGGTAGGAGTTCATATCTTTTTCATGAAAGAGAAGTCTTTCAGTATATAGCATAGTGCTAAAAGGACAGCTCCAAAGCATTCACAGAAATTACATTTCCTTTTATCTCGCAATGCTGTCCTCAATGTGGCATTTCTTATCCAAGATGGTTATTGGCCATCATATCTCTAACTTTTATTTTTGTTATATGAAAGAGAGAGGGAGAGAGGGAGAATCTTCCATCCTCTGCTTCATTCCTCAAATGACCTTAGCAGCTCAGCTTAAGTGGGAAGCAGAAACTCAATCTGAATTTGCTCCATAGGCTACAGGAATGCAACTCCTATAACCACGCCCAGAGCCTCCTGGGGTCTGTGTTAGCAGGAAGCTGGAAATGGGAGGGGAGTTGGGATAAGCGTGTCCTAGCATCTGAACGGCTGCATCAAGTGCCCACCCTGTACCTGGATGATAGGCTAGAAAACGTTACCATTTTGGCACTTGTCGATTTCATTGAAGACAAAACTAAACCAATAATAATAATAATAATACATTCTACAATTGACTGCAAATAAGCTTTAGATTACATTAGCACATTTGGTACATTAGGATTAACCTACTTGTCAAATGGACATTTAGGACTGCTTTCTGTTACTTTAACTGTATTGATTTGTTTTATTACTGAGACAGAGATCTCTCAAATGCCCACGCGAGATGAGGGCTGAGATAGGCATAATCCAGAAACAAGGAACTCGGCCCACATCTTCCTCCACAGCAATGGCAGAACCCCAAGCACTTGAAGTACCTCCTGCTGCCTCCTAGGGCCCACATTCCAAAAGGCTGAAACTTGAACCCAGGCACTACAATATGGGAAAAGGACATGAATTTCCCAGTAGGTGCCTGAACTGACAGGCCAAGCACCTGACCCTATCATAATACTCTAGACCAAATTTCAACCAAGGAGTCAACCGAATGAAACCATCTCACAAACTGCATGGCAGAAAACAAATGCAAACAGTAAGGGCTCAGCTCTGTGATGTAGTGGGTAAAGCCGCCACCTGCGGTGCTGCTATCCCACCTAGGCACTGATTCCAGTCCTGGTTGCTCCACTTCCAACCCTGCTTTCTGCTAACATGCCTGGGAAGGCATCGTAAGATTGCCCAAGAACCTGAACCCTTGCACTTATATAGGAGACCTGGAAAAAGCTTTTGGCTCCTGTCCTCACACCAGCTAAGCTCTAGATAGAGTGGTCACTTGAGAAGTAAACCAACAGATAAAAGGATGTGTGTGTGACTCTGCCTTTTCAAAGAAGTAAAGACATTTTAAAAAAGCAAACAGAGCAACAGTGGCTGCCAGCAAACACGGAGGGTGAGCCACGCCTCTACCGGCCCCATCTTCTTTACACCCCATGTCATGGAGCAGTGTGTTCCCCATCACCCCATGCTACACAGCCTCCCACAAAGACACGAAGTCTAGACTGCACAGCGCAGTCCCCACGGCCAGAATTCAGGACTCGGGAAGTTCTCTGATTGCTTTCCCAACACGCGCCTGAAGCTTATTCAGGTCAAGGCAGATGTTGGGAGATGTGACACACTTCTTCCTTGGAGACTTCTGTACCATGTCACCGAACATTCTTCATGATTAAGTCTGGGTTTCTTTCTGAAGTAAGTTCTTTCTGAGACTAATTTGTTTCTTACTTTCAAAAAAAAAATCTCTCCACCACACTCCTACTGAACCAATAAAATACCATCTCTGAAGTTGCACAACAATTTTAGAATTCTACGTATCTGTCACTAATGCAATTTCATCGAGGTAAGAAAGCATTTATTTTAAGGAGAAGCAGCAAGGAGAATTTCAGGTGATGTTCCTGCTTTCCACAAAATCGTCTCTGGCTGTTCACTACTTTTTTTTTTTTTTTGTGAGAACTTTCACTCCGATCAATAATCATGGAGAAACGGTTTCCTGTTCAATAATCATGGAGAAACGGTTTCCTGTTCAATAATCATGGAGAAACGGTTTCCTGTTCAATAAGCATGGAGAAACGGTTTCCTGTTTGAGATATAGTTTTAAAAGTAAACACACTTTAACCAAAATGACATTTTTAAAAAAATCTTGAAGCCTGAAAAATCAAGTGTTCATCGCTTGGTAACAGCGTGGGGACTTCGGACTGGACAAGGCGTGGCTCTGGATGCTTCTCCAAGAGCCACCCTTCCGATCCAGCTGGGGTGGAAGCTGCGTCTTCTGGGTTCCCTTCCCCGACCTTCCTTCCCCTGGTCCGTTTTATATTAGGCCTTTATGTTTTCGTTATAACCTGGCAGCGAGAGCTCCCTCAAATAGAAAGAGTGAATGAAGGCAATTTTTTCCATTAACAATATATTTCCCTTTGGGGTCTCAGGCGCATTATTGTTCTTCTTTTTTTTTTTTTTTCAAGGGGGAAAAACCAGGAGAACCATCTTTGGTTGTGAAGCTTTAATATAGGTCTTATCTGAAGGCCTTGCATTGTTTTCCTCTTATGAAAACATGCCCAGATTTTCCCTTCAGTGAGTATAATGTGAAGCCATCATCCGGACATGCATGAACAAGGGCTGTGCTAAAAACATACATCTTTGACCTTGCATATTTTCTCAAGCACAGAATGTGGAAAATCTGAAAGAGTTGAAGTTTCAAAGTCAGGTAAAATATTACTTAACATATTTTTAGGCTGATTGCATTCTTTCTTGGGAACCATAAAATATTATATGCAATTATCCAGGTGTATCTATTTTATTGGGTTTGATTGTGAATGCAATGCCTTGAGACATATATATATATACATATGTATATATATACACACACAGATATAAGAACTATAATGTATGTACTATATATAGATCATATATATAACATACAGATTAATGTCTTAAGACTATATATTATACTAGGTTTTATAGTATTATATCATTATGTCTATAACACCAGAAAAAATTTTAAGCTGAAATGTTCGGGACAACTCTTAAGAGCAAATCCCCAAACGTCACGACTCGTTGTCACTAGAGCGAGGACCCAGTGCATGCTGGGCTGTCACACAGATCGCGCACGATGGGTGCTGCGCTAAGGAAGGGAAGATTTTACTCTGGCTGTTCATGTTCTTTTCCCAAGGTGACAGCGTGACCAAAGAGGGAACCGAACCTGAGTTCTCACAGGTGGATGACTCAGCCTATCAAGTGAAAACACAGTACTGTATTTTGTGTTTTGTGGCTTTTCTTCATCATTCATTAAATCCAGTCACAGGTCTGCAATCAATATCAGGAGTGTGAAAAATAGAGACATTCAAGCCCATATTGCATCCTATTTCAATTTCTGTTACAAAGTAAAATATCCATAGGAAAATAATCTTTCAGTGTTTTCTCAGCGAGCTCAAAATTTCCCCTTTGCCACATGGAAATACCGGGGTGAGAACTTTTCATGAACAGTGTCGTTTAAAATCAACAGCAGCTAAAACTTAAAGAAATGCTTCTTTGCACTTGACAGTCCTACTGGAAAAACAGACGAACCCAGGCACCAGCAGCATAAATGGATAATGGTATGTGGAAGGCTTGTTACTGTAAAGAAAAGCCAATTCCTTGCTCTCTATTTTATTTTACTTCTGAAATTCTGCCTGACAGGTCATAAACTCAATTACCTATTGTAATGAAAGAACAGAGAGAAGGGAAGGGAAGGTGGATAAGGGAGCAGTTCTCCATATCATATTTAATTTAAAATGAAAAATAACCACTGTAAGTCATCTACAAATTGATGCTTTGGTTCTGTAGCTACCTTGTTGGTAATTCTGAGCAAGAAAAATTCTTAGACACTTGGAAAACTGTACCACTCGGAGTAAGGGTGTTTCTGGGACTCACCAGGGATCTCCAGAGGGGATTGTTCTGGCTTAGCTTTTTCTGACCCTGTGACTTCCTGCCTGGCTAAGGTCTGTCAGCTCATCTAGGGACAACCTCCAGTCACAGAGGTAAACGTTCAGAAATAAACGCATTCCAGGAAAGGTGACTTAATAGCTTTCCATGGATTTCAAAATCACTTTCCAACTACGTTAGACCAGAAAAAAAAAATTCTGATAATTTATGTTACCCAGATGTGAAGAAATCCAACAGCTTTCACTACTCATAAATTTAACAGCATTAAGCACCTGCTGGCTCTAAGCAACAACTCCTGCCAAGAAGGAAGGAAGGAGGTTTGTGATACGCTAATAGGCTCTTTCCCTCCCCAGCCAAGCTGAGTTCAAGTCTCAATCCTGCAGCTTCACGCCCTCCCCAGCCTCCCACAGTGAGGTCCTCGGCCTCCCCACGCTGTAACCCTAGGGCTAGAACCACTGACTCTGCCAGTTCTACATTGGATGCAGGCATTGGGATTTGCCTATGTCTAAATCTCCAGGAACCCTGACTGTTAGCTAAATTAGTAAACAAGAGAGCCATCACAGCGAGTTCTGAGTGACAAAGGCTAAAAGCTTGAGAGCAGAAACAAACTGTAATAGTTCCTTTTAATCTTTAATTATGAGCATCTGGACATGTCTTTAAATAGATGCAAAATCTTTAAAGCTATGCAGTCCACATAGCTATATTTTCCTGTGCCAAATCCATTAATCCGTATGAATTCTTGGGAATTAGCTTGCACATCTAGTTCCCTCATTTTGTTTCCTTGATGGAAATGCTAATGAACATCAGCATAATAAATAACTACAGGGAAGTCTGAAGGGAGTTGAGCCTACAACATGTTAGAGACCAAGGGAGGGTTGCTTCATTCTCGGCCGACTACGACTGGACTAAACCCATAGCAAAGAAATGGTACACGTGTCAAAATTCCAAGTATTGTGCGGAATTTGGGTTCCTTGAACTTCCAAATAGATCTGGATCTTCCTCTATCTCCCCCTCTAGCCATTCCAGCTCAGGACGCCTGGGATTGTTTGACCACCCTCTGTGCTTCTTGCGGAAACTGAGAATTTTAGCCATAGGGCTGGAGGGAAACTATTAGAGATCACAATGCACCTCTGTTATCTTGGAAACCCTAAGTCCGATGGATCTCTTCCCAGGAAGACATGGGCGGTTCTCTGAATCAGCTCACCACGTAGTTGTCGCTACCAGGAGCAAGAAGTGCATAGTCTGAAGTCAAGCTCGGCTCATTTTTACTCATCTTCACTTCAACCTGGTTGCTATACTTTTTCTCATGTTCAGGGAAATGAGTATCTAAAAGTCTACACAGACCGTACGCCAGGGACAGAGTAGGCACCTCGGGCATGCTTAACCTCATTCACCTTCCCATGGGACCTTGCGACTCAGGACCATGACCGTCCTAGTTCTTAAGGCACTCTGTCTTTTATTTGGAAGCATTCTGTTTTTCCTTATAAAAAGATGGGTTTCATTCTAGCTCCTAAATGTTTAACTAAGTTTGTCATTGGAAAACACTTCTTTCTTGGTGACTAGAGCTTGAAGCACATCACTTCCCTGCTTTCTTCACATCATTTCTTCACTGGAGGAATACAGTACGTCGTGTCTTTGCTGTACACACCGGAAATGACAGTGACAAGTGCTGGTTTCCTGGTCCAAACAGTATAAACCACACAAGATCTAAGGTAGAAATGATGCATGTATGGGGGGGTGGGGGGGAGATGCCATGAGGTCAAATGAAAGAAGAGAGAGTAAGTTTTGGGGAGAAAAATCAAGTGATTTCCTTTGGACAGTTTGCCAATCCATTCACTAAGCATAGATGCTAATGTTTGCGAATGCTAACAATGAGGTCATCACTACATATGCATCATATCCATTCAAACCTCATACTATCCTGTGGGGAAGAAAAGAATCAGAACAGCTGAAGAGTTTCCCCAGAAGTATCCACTTGGATCGGATTCTAAATCCGGCCTGGTGTTTCTGAGATGACAAGTTTTAGTAGTTTTAAAATTATTGCTGGGAATAAGGACAATACGGTCATCGTGCTTACCTAATAAAATGTTCTCTTTTGACTGGTTTCTTCATAAATTTAACTTGTTGTGATTTGCAACTGGTTAAAAGTAATAGCATTTATATCCAGTACTGTTCTCAGGATAATGAGATACGAGGAGGCTGTACTGGCAAGGCTGTTATTTAATGTGCTTTTCAGTAGAACACTCTATATAAATTATCATCATTAATCATTCATGGAAAAATGATCCCTATGTGGTTGAAGCTTTTTGAGGAAATATCTTCGGTTATTAAAGTGTAAGTAAATTTGGATGCACAGGAGTTACAAACATGGAGCAGAAAAGGAATAAACGTAAGCAACAAATGAAATTCAAGCTACAGGATTATTACCAGTAAAACTTCAAAGATGTGAATATTTAATTTCCATTTTTAGTTGAACTATGGAGAGAGTCCTCCTGCTCCTCACTGCCCATGTGTACAATAACGAACACTGGCTCACACTGAACTGGAGGCAGGTGCCTGCAGCCCCATCAGGTTTCCCACAAGGGTGGCAGGAACCCGAGTATTTGCGGTGTTAACCTTGTGCCCAAGGAGAGCATGAACAGGAAGCTGATACTGGAGGCAGAGCCGAGACATAACCAACGCTGGGCACTACACCCAGCACCTCCTCTTCACCAATTATTCAAGCTCTTTGATATTTTTTTATCTTGAAAGATTTATTCATTTTTATTTGAAAGGCAAATTTTATACATAGGATGAGATACAAAGAGAGAGAAGGATCTCTCCATTCACTGGTTCACTCCCCACATGGCAACAACAGCTGGAGCTGAGCCTATCTGAAGCCAGGAGCCAGGAGTTTCTTCCAGGTCTCCCACATGGGCTTACATGCCCAAGGCCTTGAGCCAATCCTCCACTGCCTTTCCAGGTCATAAACAGAAAGCTGTAATGACGTAGAATAGCCAAGATTAGAACTGGCACCCATAGAGTATGCAGAGTCACAGGTGGGTGAGCCTGTTGATTGGTTGCACTAAGCTCACCTTACATGCAATCTTTGGTATTTTTTAAAGAAGTATGAGAGAAAAAAAAAAGACAGAATGACATTTTCCAGAGATTATTCCTCTGTTGGGTCCCTTCTCAAGTACTTACAAAAGGAAGCCTGGGCCAGGTCAAAGTCAGGAGCCAGGTGGACAAGACTAATTCAGTTTTCCACATGGGTAGAGGAGACCCAAACACTTCAGGCACCATTTGCTGTCTCACACACTGGTAGGAAACAGGATTCAGAAGCCAGAATTGGGGAGGAGCCTAGGTACTTCGGTATGTGTCATGTGCATATTAGCCACTAGGAAAACTGCCTTCCACTCACCATTGACTCTCACCATTGACCTAATCATTGCAGAAATCCTTCATGCATCAAAAGGTCAAATCGGGATCCTGGCTTCGGATCAGCGCCTAAAGTCCTCGCCTTGAACCTGCTGGGACCCCATATGGGCACCGGTTCTTCCCATACAGCCCCCTGCTTGTGGCCTGGGAAAGCAGTGGAGGACGGCCCAAAGCTTTGGGACCCTGTACCCGCCTGGGAGACCCGGAGGAAGTTCCTGGATCCTGGCTTTAGATCAGCGCAGCTCCGGCCGTTACACTCACTTGGGAAGCGAATCAGTGGATGGAAAATCTTCCTCTCTGTCTCTCCTCTTCTATGTATTTGTCTTTCCAATAAAAATTTAAAAAAGAAACTTCTAAACAAAGAAAGGTTCAAATAGGATGGATATTGTGGTTCAGCGAATGACGTCACCACTTAGGTACCTACATCCCATATTGATGATTCTAGGTTTGAGTTCTGTCTCACTTTCTGACCCTGCTTCCTGCTAATACATACCCTGTGAGATAGCAAACGATGACAGAACCTGTCACACACACAGTAAATAGAGTTGGATTTCCTGGCTCCTGACTTTGGCCATGAGGCGAGTTGAATCATGACGAGAGCTAGCTAAAGAAACACTCTTAATTCCCTGATAATCATTTCATATCTGATTTCCAGACCCTCCACACTTCAACACACTTGCAGACTTAAATAATAATCCTTGGGAAGGTGGCACCTTCCCTGTGTCCCGCCTACAAAGGAAAGCAACCTGGGAATCACACGGAGGACACTTAACCCCGATCATATGACCTATCTCATTTAATTGTTCTTTCAGTAAGACTTTTTTTCTGTGTTCACTTAGTCACTTTGTTCCCCCAACAATTAATTCGTTCTCCCAAACCATTTCTATGAGTATCATAAAATAGAATTTGTAACCGTTCACCCACATATGGGGAAATAGATACAGCATGCCTTTCAAGAACCTGAGATTTCCCTTGCTGAATTTTTAATTAATAGCAAAGCTGCAGCAGGAGCTTAAGGGCCTTTCGTGTCATCACTCTGCTCCAGTTTGCCTTCCTACTGGAGCAGAGACATCTGGTGAATGCCTGGCTGCAATGGTGTTTTGCTTTCTCTTTTTAAGTATGTCTGGCAGTTCAAGGTGGCATTTTTCTCTGATCTGAACTACTTTGTGCGTGCATCAGGGTGTGAAGCTCCTAGATAGCCTCCATGTTTTCCCATTAGAGGAAAAAATACCAGGTGTGTGAGATGATCCGGTGAAGAGATGCCCATAGTCTCTACGAACTTGCACAAGAAACACATGTCACCTGCCATGTGGGGGGGAAGGAACTTCATTCTAGCTAAGGACATGGATTCTGGCAGGGCAATAAATAAATAAATTAGCAGTGAGGTGAAAAGCTATCCATCACATACCCCCTTTCCTCTTGGTTTGTCCTTCATTCCCCACGCAAGCTTACCTGCTTTGGGATGCTACAAACATCTTGCGAGCATCAGAGGCAGCGCCGTGGGAGGTTGCCAAAGGGAACATCTGTGAAGGTAGAGGCTTGTCACTCCACACACGTCTCTGCATCTCTGGGGAGGACCACACTTTCAGGATATCAGTTGGGAAACAAGCAAAGCATAAAGAATGTCAGAGTTTCCCACTGTGGTCCTGCACTTTTCTGCTCGGACTGAGCACCAGGGATATTGATCTGTACCCTCGTTCTAGGGACTGGACCCCTGGGTTTCCAGTTAGGAAAACAACCAGAGACACACAGGGTTAGATGTATGTGGGCGTGCAGATATGCACCCAGCTGCAAGTGGCTGGACAACAGGTATACGCTCTGGCAAATGAGGCACGGGACAGTTTCATTGTCACATGGACACTTAATCACACTAAGCTGATTATGGCATCCGCAGGTCACACCACCTGCTGGGACACCACGGTAGATGCAGTCACAGACTACAATATCACATGGTTGAATATACAAGTACACATATGATATGCATATTTACACACAACATTTATTCACAGTCTTTCAGAAAATTAACAACAAGCTACTTGTCAAGATTTTAGGAAGTAAAAGGAGACTTCCATTTTAATTTATAACACAGCAAAACTCCCATTGCTTGACTTTTTCACATTGTTTGAAATGTTGCCTTATCCACAGACAGGAAATAGTGACCATGATACTTATTGTCTAATGGAGACTAGGATACTGGGAAGACGTGTTACAGCAGGCATCTCGGCTCCTGAATGAAAGGAGGACTTGCAATGAAACAGTTAAATATTCCTTGACAGTATGATACCGGATTTCCCGCCTTTGTCTATACCTGCCATGCCACAATACACTCAAATAACAGAATGTTAAACTTGAAATTGTTGCTGAAGGATCATACTACTGTGATAAAATGGGGGGAAAATTGCGGGAGAGGAAAATGGGGAGGAGGAAAGGGGAATTGTGATACCTAAAAACCTGCATCATGGAAAATAATAACAATAATAACAAGTTCAAGGGTGACATTGCATCTGCTCTCCTTCCCTATTTGTCAACCTGGGAAGGAGCAGATGACGGGTCCGCTGCTCAGCTCCTTCGTCCTCACATGAAGACTCAGTCAGAGACCCTGGCTCCTGTTCAACATGACCGAGCCCGGGCCGTGTGGCTCTTTGAAGGGTGAACCAACCTACAGGTGGAAGACATACCTCTCTCCCTTTCTCTCTCTTTCTCTCTTCTTTCTTGTTGCCACTTTGCCTTTCAAAGAAGGGAATAAAGAAATATTATTTTTAAATTAAAAATATTATTATTTATTCCCTTCCTTACTATTCTGCAGACAACTCATATAACAACAACAACAAAAAAACAATTTTTATAGGATTATTTGTTTCTAAAATGCATTGTATTTTAGACGTCCTGCTGCCAAAGAAAGATTTTAAACACACTTTAGCATATTTTTAATATAGGATACTAATCTTTATTTTCACTGTGTTAAGTCAACAAAATGCAAGTGAGAGTTTGTATAATGCCAACTAGTAAATCAATTGGACAGGGAAGGATACTTGAGCAGTATGAACTCTGGTTTTCCAAACAAATCAGTTTGAAATCCTCTATTATTTAAGCTATGGAAAAATAAGTTTCCTTAATTTTTGAGGATACACATGCTTGTGTATGTTTGTGTATTTGTCCAGAGAGAGAGTTCAAAACATGGCATTTTGCATAATATTCCGTCAAATTGTGGTTTCTTCGAAGAAAAGTCTTCCCCTACAATTGATGCTGAGTTCTTTAAACCAAGCCCAGCTGAAAGTTCAGATATGCATTTATCATAACACTTGAAATCCAATCTCTGCTCCTTTTCCTTTTTCTTTGTAAAAAGTCATTACCAAACATATTGACTTTGAACCCTGGGGACTGAGAACCAGCAAAATTTGGAACAAGGATAATAGATAACAGGTTTTTGTGAGTTGGCCTCCCTCTCAGTAATAAAGAAAATGAAGAGAATGAGATTAAAGAAGAGAAATAAAAAGTGAACATAGACCCAAGACCAATGACCTCATCAGTCCACAGATGAGTCCAGCAGACCCTCAGAAATGGAAAATGTTTTAGGATTTCCAGAGCCCACTCTCCTCTTTTTGTAGGAAGTGTTCATCATTTGTGACAAAGGGCAGTTCTTGTGTGTGATGCTTTGTGCTAGACAAATAACAACCTAATTCGCGATGGGAGTTGTTAAATGATAGGTAATGATTTTTATTTGAGAAATGTGTACTAATATCGTTTAACTGATTACCAAAGAGAACGTGCTCAGTGCGGTTGCATTCCTCATTCTGACTGAGCTGTAGGATTGTTTTAGTATTGGCAGTGTCAGGCCACTCTAGCCCAGCACCTTGCATGCCCCATTGATTATTTTCAACCTATTAAGGCATACAATCCATCGATCATTTTCAAGAACTATTAGCTTTTGGTTTTATATCGCATCGGGCTGCAGTCTTCCTGAGGGGCTCAGAGGTTGCAAATGTCACAGGAGCTGAGCCCAAACAAGGGACTTCAAACGCAGGCATCCGGGGTGAGGACAGTCCAGGCTCACAATGTCTCTCTCTTCCTGCTGACATTTCTCTTCTTTTGGATTATGGGATATTTTGACCACTGTGTTGTATGTATTTTCACCAAGGTCAAAATGCACTTGTTTTTTCTTAAGCAACGTATTATCTGTTCACATATGTTTATACCATGGCATCTGAAGTGTAACCCAAAAGTTTTATAATCAAAGCTTTCAGTCCTAGGAGATCTCAAATCCAATCACTCAGAGATAAAAGCTGAGAAGAGCATGTCTAAACATCATTCTCAGCTTGCCAGTGGGAGATCATGCTTTGCAAAGGCTCAGTGTAATCTGGGAAGAAAATTCCCTGTCACCCATAAACACAGCAACTGCTTAGAAATCAAGTAATGTATTCTATCTAAATGATTGCATGACATGGCATTGGAAGCAAAGGGAGAAGGTTTAAAGTGGATGGAAATGGCTTCTATGGTTTGGATTTAAGCATTGCTGTTCTCTATTGTTCTTCTTTTGTTTTTCCAAGTTCTCAGATCCCAGCATTTTGTATCAAGTGTGGAAGGTACCTGAAAAAGGTCAGAAATGGCATCCATTGTGTGAGACACATGCATAGACATGTTTTTAATTATTATTTGTGTTTGTTTACTTACTTTTTGGATTACATTCATTTTCCTATGACGGTCCTTAAGGGATTTTTATTATTTCTCCTTGGGTTCTAGCACAACATACCAAATAATATTTTCTTGGCCCAATGGAGGAAGTATGACTGTTTTTTCAGAGTGTTCTGATTCAACCAGCTCCTTATAGTAGATTCACACATAATTCTGTGTTATCTAACTACTGCAGGAACAATGACAACAACAAAAACCTTGAGTGACAATTTCAGTTGCCAAGCAGTAAAAGTTATGTCAATATGATTTACATAATTATTGTTAAGTTCATAGTTGAAACAAAGAAAGAAGAATGGAAAAATTTAATAGGAAGTTACATTGCTGCTTATTTTAAATTATACTTAAAGGTCTTTTTCTTTACTTTTTATTATTATCATTATCATATTTTGATGATCTTTACATAGTTGATTATGGCGCAAAGGGTCAAGGGCTACAGGAAAGTGGGAAGACCATTGCTTTCACATTCTCTTTTTTCCTTCCTATATCTGAGGGGAGAGGAGAGATAAAGGGACAGCCACACCCAGCCTCTTAACCATCCCAGGTCCCTGACGTGGGGCATGCTTCGAGGTACCTACTCAAGTGGTTTCGATAGTCCACAGTTCTGAATTTGTGACAATCTCGCCTTTCCCAGCATGATGAAATCTCTCCAGACTCCACTGGCTGACTTAGTCCACCTTAGAGTCTCCCTTTGCCCAAATTTTCACTGCTAACACTTGGCTGGGGTAGTTGATCAATTTATTTTGTTCTCTATCATGACACCAAGTGTCTGCTACAAGCTCCATAATTGCTTATTTGAAAGACAGAGTGGCAAAGAGGGAAGAGAAAGAGACAGAGAGAAAACTTTCTTCTGTGGATTTCTTTCTGTCTACAACAGGAAGCACTGGGCCAGGGAAAAGCCAGGGGCCTGGAGCTGCGTCTGGTTTTCCTGCATGCGAAGCAAGGCCCAAGTCCCGGAGGTGCTTTAGCAGCACTCGGATCAGACAAGGAGTAGATGACACTTGACCTGCACTCCTTTGTGGGACGCTGCTCTCACGAGAAGCTGTTTAGCCACTTGCACCACAAGACCAGTTCCTTTTTTGTTTGTTTGTTTATGTTTCCAATCTAATCTACAGTTAACTTTATAAGAAAAACAGGAAATAGAGAGCTTGTTTCTTCCTATGACATATCCTTCTGTTGACTGCATCTTTGGCCAAGTAGCACAAACTCTTTTCTTTTTAGAAATAAATATGATTAATTCTCACTTTTATTGGGGTTTTAAGTTTTACTTCAAATAAAAAAATCCCTATTACTTATCTTTAAAAATCATTAGACATGCTTTTTCTTTAACTTTTTAAAAAGATTTACTTATTTTTATTTGAAAGGCAGATTTTTATAGAGAATGAAGGAGAAACAAAGAGAGAGGTCTTCCATCAGCTGGTTCACTCCCCGGATGGCCACGATGCTCAAAGCCAAGGAGCCAGAAGCTGATTCTCGGCCTCTCACACGGGTGTCCAAGGCCCTGGGCCATCCTCTGCTGCTGTGTCAGGCCATATGAAGAGAGATGGATAGGAAGTGGAGCAAGTGAGACAAGAACCGGTGCCCGTAGGGAATGCCAGCGCTTGCAGGCAGAGGATTAACCTGTACATCATGGTGTTTATGCATGTTTTTACTTCTGGTCTGTTTTGTTCATGGCTTGCCTCAAAAAATAAAGCAAAGCCAGAGTCTCAATGACCTACCTTGGATAAAAAGCTTTGTTAAAGCAATGGAGCCTGCTGGTGTGAGAGATAATGTCTTACAACAGAAGTTTTACTTTCTGTTGAGAAACGCTGTAGCTACTTGTTTCAGTTACTGCAGAAGTGAAGGAATACGGTGCCATTACCCTCACTGCACATTAAGATGTCTTGCGAGCACGGAGCTTTAGGTAGCATGTTAAATTAAGGTTCTCTGATGTCTGTTTAATTAAGACATTTAATTGGAAGTGTCTGTGCTTTTCTTTAATTCCAATTGATTATGAAGAATAGATTTCTTCAGGATGTTAAATAGGAAAATAGAGGGACATGGTGACACTGACCTCAAAACTATGCTAGAGCCACGAAAAACCAGTCTACTTCCTCGGCAGGTGCCTTCAGTAACCTGAGGCTTCCATTCAAACGCTAAACTCATGCAAACTCAGCACAAATATAAAGAGTTGTGTTAACTGACCAATGAGCGGCCTTCCTCAGAATCTCCAGTTAAGTTACTGGTTCACGTTTGCTTAGATCTGACTCATCATCTATAATATTGCTGTGACTATACAAATGGGTCTCACTGTCCCTGTAGCAAATAAGAAGCTACTATCGGGAGAGGCTTATCAGAAGCACCCAAGTTGAAGAGACCGGAAGCATTTCACCCTCTAGCAGCTTGTCACCTAAGCAACAAGTCACTCAGGGCGTGGCGTCGTGGTCACGCAGGTTCCATCACCACTTGCAACACCACATCCCGTTTCTTAGAGTGTGTTCGAGCAATGAGTGCTTCACTTCTGGCCCAGCTCCTACATGCTGCGCTAAGAACATGGTCCCCCTGCCACTCACGTGGGAGCCCAGGACAGAGACCTGCCATGCGGGGGATGACTCAGCAGATGGGAGACTGCTTTCTCTCTCCCTGCATCTTAGATTCTCTTTATTTTTCAAAAAAGATTTAGTTAATTTTATTGGAAAGACAGATATACAGAGAGGAGGAGACAGAGAGGAAGATCCGTTCAATGGTTCACTTCCCAAGCGGCCATGACAGCTGGAGCTGAGCCAATCTGAAGTCAGGATCCCAGATCCTCTTCCGGGTCTCCCACGCAGGTGCAGGGTCCCAAAGCTTTGGGCTGTCTTTGACTGCTTTGCCAGGCCACAAGCAGGGAGCTGGATGGGAAGCATGGCTGCCGGGATTAGAACCAGCGCCCATATAGGATCCTGGTGCGTGCAAGGCGAGAACTTTAATCACTATGCTTTCGTGCCAGGCCCTAGATTCTCTTTAAACAAAACAAAACACAAACTTGAAAAAAGAAATCATACACACACACTGAAGGATTACACAACAATCTAAAACATGTTACAAACATCAGGTAACTTCTGTGAAAGTTCAAAGAATTTGAAGGTCTTGCAGGGAGATGGACTGTTGTTTACAGGCCTGCTGCTTCCAAGCACTGTGAGTGAATCGTGTCTCTCACACCTGCAAACCATCCCATGAATTTGTATCATTTATTTTTCCACCTTACAGACGAAGAGTGTTCAGGTCCAAAGCCAGAAAGCATAAAGCTAGGATATGGAAATGTGAAGGGCACTTTCCAGCGCCTTGGCCCTTGACCACTCCACACAGGCTGCCAAGAGTTCAGAGAACCAGAGAGACTAATGTGGGCAGAAGATCTCAGCAGCGGAAGCAATGATCAAGTGTTAGTCATATTCCGAAGGAATGACTGAAGCGTAGAGTTGGACACAGCGAGGGCTATGGTGAGGGCTGTAACAGGTGAATCATGCTCAGGATGATTCTTTCCCAAGGCAGCTGGGGCTCACTAAAGAGCCCTGCTCACCTGTGGATGTGCTGAAAGCAGCTCTTTGCTGAACTTGTCCTGTTGGGGAATGGGAGTGGGTAAAAATCATGGGAGTTCACCTGCAGTGCTACCAACACAAGTTACTCTCTTAAATCCCTCTTTCGCCGCCTATCTACCAAACCAGGAATTTATTTTGCGTTTCCTTATTATTCTTTATCTTCTCAGTGATAGCCTTAAACCACACTTTGGCTGTTTCTTAATGGAAACAAATAAACAGTGCTTGATCTTAGGAGAGCTGAATCCTGGGTTTAATTCTGAATAACAAAACTTACTGTTTCTCAGGCTTTGTGCACTGCATTTCTGTGTCGTTTCCAAAAATCAAGAAGACCTAAGCAATAACCAACACCATCATCGGCTTGCAGCTTAGCGTGTGGCAGGTGCTGTGATGAGATGTTTTATTGTATTTATTGTACTAACGATACGTGCCTTCATTATCACTAAGGTATTTCTAATTCCCTATCTGGCACATTATCGATCTATCAATCTATCAAGCAATACAAAGATGATAGATTCCATTTATAGATAGGGATATATGATCGGGGAGAAACATACACATTAAACACATGCACACACGTGTGCATACACACAAAGTACTTTTAAAAATGTGTAGGAAACACAATTTTAAAATATATTCATTTTGATGCAAAAACAAGTTTGCATTCTGTGAGGCCCTTTACGGTGGGCTCCCGCTGTGGCAGTGATGACTCTGCAGGATTGTGAATGTCAAACATCATCTGTTAAAGTCAAGACATGATCATGGACATGGAGCCAACTCTTCCACCACACACACACACACACACACACACGTACACATGCAAGCACACGCAAGCCTTCATCCGTACACATGAGCTTTCCCCCCATCATATGCTCACTTTTGTAATTTCCTACCCCAAAATGAAAAAAACAAACTCACAAATAATGCTTCTTTTTAGTTTTTCAAGATTGCAGATACTTTTTAAATTCTCCAGCACTCCACAAAAAAAAAAAGTGTGCAATCTCTGAGGGGCCCACATCACCATCCCAGGGGCCCATAACTCCCATTACCAATTTAGTTTTCTTTTCACCCTTAAGAACCCTTGGGATACAACGCTAGACCAAGGGCACAAAGCTGGGGAATGACTTGACATCTCCTGAGACAAGGGCATGAAACAATGAATCCTTCTCTCTCCCTTGCAGATGAGAGAGAACTTAGCACCTGCTCCAAACGCAAGACCCCAATAGAGTTGCTTCCTTGGAGGAAACAGTCGTGTGAACCCTGCCACTGATCTCAGGCTGAGCAGCTGCGGCTTAGGGACCGAAGCCAACTCCAACCTCACGAGGACCAACGAACTCGGAAATTCTTGAGTCTGAGCAGAGAGAGAATCCAAGAGCATGATGGTGCCACTCGTGGTTCACCCCAGACAGAAACATTTGACAGTATAAAAGCACAGGCCGTGTAAACTTGACAAAAGCTGAATTCTTGTACAACAAAAATCCATTAAGGACACTGGAAAGGAGAGTGAGAAAAAAGAGGAGAGAAGCCCACTGGCAGGCACAAACATAATTACAGCTATTACATTTTTTCCTAAAGTAGTTACTTGTGGTGCCTCCAAACTCTAATGTGTTTTTACGTTACAGCCTGTTGTGATTGGGGCAGGCTGCTTGACATTTGTAAGGTTCCATTGCTATTAAAAAGAATGATGTTATCAAGAGCAAAGCGAGGCGACAAAGCAAAATTAATTAACACCACCATCTAACAAAGCAAAATAAATTAAACGATGGTTGACTTGCATCATGTATTTCTAAAACGGTTCTGGAAAGAAAACCAAAGCTTTTAACCCACTGTGCTCTGAGCTTAGCCCTGTGGGTAAGTGGATTCCAGTGACAGCGCAGGACAGGTTGCGCTGTGTTTTGACACAGACAAGTACGCACATCGGTTATTCACATCCTTCAGTCACAGAACCGTTGCTTCCACTTTGGATATAGACAGCAGCCTATGTGACACTTTAGGGATGTTCTAAGCACCCTGAAATAGTACTTGCCACACACTGAACATAAATAAGGACAGACCAACGGTAAATTGGGGTCCGCAGTGTCTTCAAGTGCTGGGCCAATGCTGATTTGTCTCTTTGCACATGCTGGTGTTAGCAACGCTGGCTAGAACAAGTTACTTGAAGCTGCCACAAGACAATGGAGACTTCCTGAGAAATCTTGCTTGGTGGTATACAAATGATTCTTGTTCTAATCATTTATCACTGTAAGTAAGATTTACTCTCAACATCTGTCCTGCCGCCAAAAAAATGACAAGCAAGAATGGAGGCAGAAAAAAAAATAGCTCATGGTCCATGAAAACTTGTAACCTTATTAGAATGGTAAAATATAGGAAGGTACCACCAATAAAATCAGATAATGATATAAGTATGTGTGTATCATTTATAATTGGTGTTTCCAAAGTCAATGAAAAAAGGATAAAAGATTAGTTAATGTGATTGGGAAAACTGATATCCACATGTATTTTTTCATAACATAAATATTTGAAAAAACTTTTGAAAAAAGTTTCCATATATGTATATATAATTATCAATTTTTCCATCAAAATAAACTTATATCTTAGTTCCATTCCCAATAAATACCATAGAGTGGAGCTTTTTGTCAATGTACCAATGACAGATGTTGCAAATGTTCAAGGAACGTGTGCCTTGCCTTTTGATTTATTTCCATGAACATTTGAAGTCCCTTCTTAAAGATCAGTATTTTGTTGATCTACTTCTGAGAAGATGCAGAGAGAAGTATTGTTAGATGAAATCAAACATTCAGTTTGGTGGGGCAGATGGAGAACTAATCCACTGCTTCAAATTTCTAATATGTTTTACATTTTCCCCAAGTCTTTAAGTCTGTATATTGGCATGCGATCATCACAACATGAAGGACTAATTGAAAGAATGAATTCAAAGGGAGACAGGACCATCATGAATGTTCCTATTTTCATGGATGAATCCCAGACAGACACAGTGAAATCCAGCATAAAGATTAGTAGGTAATTAGTAATTCATACACTACTCATCTTTCTATGCAATTGAATATTGGTTAAAGGAAAGGGGTAAGTGTGAATTAATAACTTTGCTGAGTATGCTGCATAAGACAGACACTTGGAGCTGCTCTAGGCAGTGGCCACAAGCACAGGCAAAGTTCTACCTGGCCCTGGGTCTGCCCTCCGAGGCCATTCCTAGCAAAATTGCCCTGATTATTTTTTTTGCTTGTTTTGTTTTGTTTTTAAATCATCCTTATTTCTTAAGCATTTCAGTGGACTCACTGTATTTTTCTTTAAAATAATTTGTTAAATAGTTGCAGTGAATAAACACATGCACATTTTACTGAGCATAACTTTTTAAGTGAAAATACATACGACTCTTTATATGTGAATGGAAATGAGTTTTCTTAAATCCCCTAAAATAACCTCAAAACGAAGATGGATGGTGTGTCTAGACTTCAGAAATATCATTGTCAACTATTTTCCATCGTGTCTGCTGCTGAAATAACATTTCTTTTTAGGGGAGCTTATTTTCAACAGGCTGTCATGCAAAGAAGCAATTTATAGCATTTCTATTATCTCATTGAGAAAGTTCTAGAGTTTATTTGCAAGGAATAGGCTTCTTATGCTTATTGTAACAATGGACAAAAACAGATGCGTAATACCTCCCCCCCCCCCACCGCAAGTAGCAGGCTTTCACCACCACCAATAAATCAGCTGTTCTCAAAGACAACAAAGGAAAGAAGATGTCAACATCGGTAGGTAAGTTATCGCTACTAAATTACGCTCTCCAAGTTTAACACCAATGAACACAGCACATCTTAGGAGCCATTAATCAACCTCAGTCACGTCATCTGTTTTGTAAAGCAAACAAAAAATACATTTTCATTATCTTTCCATCTTCATCTTCATACATGAACATGTGTGTACCTGTACTTAGCTTATAAAACATAGAAATACTAAATATGTGTCTTATGTATAGTCTATCAGGTTTTTTATTCTATAGTTCTGTCTCTGATACCATTAGGGTTTATGTGTGCTAAAAATACAACCAGCCTATCCAACCGTTACAAGTATCGTTTAACGACAATACAATGAATCTGAATTTTTAATTTTTCTGTCAATCAACTTTTACGTGGAATATGGTTAAGCAAGAGAGTAAATGTGACCTGGTTTCAACACATTTGATTATAATTTAGACGTCATGCTGTCTTAGTTACACAGACTATAAAATGAAAATAAGGATTCTGTAGAATCCTTCAATGACTTCATTCACCATTTAGAAGTCATCATAGTTGAACGTAAAACAGCAGCTACAAAGAACCCATCACTCTGGTACCAGGTTGCTATCTCTGAGTTATTTCATATTCCAAAAAAAAAAAGTGTACATTTTCATTGCAGTGTTTGCCTAATTGAGATGATCCCTGACAATTATTTGTTTGAGCAAAAGTACAAATTCACTTGTATTCCTTAAAAGTAGAAAAAAAATACCCCATAGACAGAAACTCATTGACAGGGAGGTGGCCCTATAATTTAAAATAAATTAGGTAAGACCACGTCACCCGTGACCTGACTCAGGCAAATCTACACTGAGTAACTCCTTTGTGGGACAATGATTGATCTTTCTGAAAGTTCACAGAAAAAAAAAAAGAATTAAAGGATACCTTTTGTGTGTGTGTGTGCAAGAAAAGAGTGATCTCCACGCATAACTAGTCTTCAAAGAGTTTGAGAAAACACATGAGAAAAAACACACATGAACTTCAAAAGTATTTCATGCCAAATACGATATGTATTTATCCAGTTATTACAAATGTATTCATTTACCTGAACACCTGTTAAACTCTAATTTAGATGGTGTATTCATTTCCTAAGATTCTTGTGACTAAGTATGACAAGCTTGGCATGTTAAAACTGCGACAATTAATTCCTTCAGAGTTCAGGATTCTAGAATGCCAGAATCTTGGTGGCAACAACCGATGCTTGGCTGAATCATTCTTCACTTTTCCCGAGCTGCCGGGCACAGCCAGGGGTCCTGACTCTGCTTGGTTTGCAGCTGTGTTACACTCCAATGTCTGCTTCTGTTGCATGTGACATTCTTGTATCTTTTTCGTCATGTGGCACCTTGCTTTTCTTACAGATACCAGTCATAATGAATTAAGTCCCACTTTAGTTGAGTGTGACCTCATCTTAACTTGATTACATCTGCAAAAACACTATTTGCAAATAAACCTACTTTCTAAGTACCACGATTAAGACTTCGGCATATTTTCCTGAGCACACAATGCAACCTAGAGCAAAGGGTCAAGATTAACCTGCAAATAGTTATTACTTACTTAAAGGAATACACACTAAAAGAAGTGCAAACATAGGATATTTAAAATCACCAGATAAGGAATACTGATTGTAACAAGTGTAATTTTTAAAACCACAACATGAACTGATAAAAAAAAATGGAAAGAATCGCAAGATGTATGAGTTTCCCAATAAGCAGTTATTATATCAGAAAACGCAACCCATTGTAGGGTATAGTAAAGTCGGGAATGCTGGGGCTTACAATGACTAACTGGTTACTCTGTTTTTTAAATTGACATTTTTAAAGATTTATTTTCTTTTTATTGGAAAGGCAGATTTACAGAGAGAAGGAGAGATGGAGAAAAATTGTCTATCCACTGAGCTGATCTGAAGCCAGGAGCTAGAACTGGGTCTCTCACATGGGAGCAGGGTCCCAAGGCTTTGGGCCATCCTCTACTGCTTTCCCAGGTCAGAAGCAGGGAGCTGATTGGGAAGTGGCTCAGCCAGGACACAAACAGGACAGTCATATGAGATCCTGGCATATGCAAGTAAGGATTTAGCCACTAAGCCATCGTGCCAGGCCCTCTTTTCTTTGACTTCTATTATAACCAAAGGCGAAGATACAATGCAGTATGCATCTCTACTTCCAAATCGAAGATGGACTCCCAATGAAACTGTTAAGCGTTACCTTGAAGACACGATGCTGGTCTCTCCACCATTGTCTGTACCTGCAATGTCAGGATGCACTTAAACAGCACAATGACGGACTGATTGTAATAATATAGGGGAAATTAGCAGGTAGGAAGGAGTTTGGGGAGGAGGAGAGGAAAATCCCTGAGCCTATAGAACTGTATCATAAAGTAATAAAATAAGCAAATTCTTAAAAAAAAAATTAAGTACAAGTAAAAATCTTGTTATCACTAAAAAAATGCTTGGCCACAGAAGAAACATGAAATAAAATTGTATGGTTTGAAGACTTTGCGAAAAAAATGTACGTAAGTGCTTTAAACCATGTTGACACTAAACATGCTGAGTTTAATATATTTTAATTCCCTATTGCTGTCTGTTCTTCACAAATTGACGATATTTGAAGTCAACAAGGAGAGAGACGGAATTTCCAGATCTCTGAAGATGATGCTGGGAGTATTCGCGCCTATGGATGAGTCGCATTCTCTGGGAAGAGGCTGGAGATGTGGAGAGATTTAGAGAATTAGAGGGTCCCCACTGCCAATGCACACGCAGTGGGGGCGTTACAATGTAAGGATACCATACAGCGAGATGACCTCTCCCAACTTCAGCCCAGCAAAGAAAGTCCTCACTCAGTCCCGCTTTTCAAATTAGGAATCAGTGTCAGATTCTCAACACTCAAACGGTCCAGGGTTCCTCTCATTATACTGAACATTTTTAGAATTGCCGGAGTTTGCTCAAGCATTTCTTTCCCCCTTTAACAACGTATTGGCAAAATACTACTGTCTCTAAATGAATGTATTGGTGAGCACAGCGCATTGATGAACTGTGGATTATAAACCTCATTCCTGGCTTCCTACTTTACTCAGTCTGTCCTTCTCCTCTGTGCCATTGGAGAGAATCAAAAGCTTACCCTGGCCGATGGCTTTGGCCTGTCTCAGCACCGACTGGTGTGGCCATCTGAACGACCAATTGGCAAGTGAGAGGTTTTTTCTCTCTCTCTCTCTGCAACTCTTTTAAAAAAATGATTTTTTCCCCTTAAAGGAATATCTGAGACTGGTTAATTTATTAAGCAATTTATTTCTTCCAGGTCTGAAAGCTGAGAAGTTCAAATTTAAGGAACCCCCTCCCCACTGCCAATGTGGGGAAGTCCTTTATGCCTCATTAGCCCGTGGTGGATGCAGGAAGGAGAGGCAGTAAGAACCCCCATGAGAGAGACAGAAAGCACAGCTGTAAGCCTTTACAGTAAGTATTAATCCATTAGTCCGGGTGGAGTCCCTGTGTCCCAAACACCTCCCGTTAGATGCCACCATTCAACATTGTCAGAATGGCAATTAAAGTTATAATACATACACTTTGAAGGACAATTTAAATCATAGCCCTGCCTCTCCCTGCCTGAATGAATGCATATTTGGTTCACTGAAATATTCATAGTTTTCAAAAATGACCGCTGAAAGGCAAATGGGATCATATGTGTTTGACTACTGTAGCACCTTACATGTGTCCATTAACATAATTGGGCTCCCTGCTTCAACATTTGCACATTCCATCATCTTACTCAAAAATCAGATGATGGAATTACTTTGTTGCCTTCAAAATTCCTCCTTACCACAACTCGGCGAGTATAATTCACAGGTGCTTTTGTTTTTCCTTTTAATTGTATTCAAACTTTGCTAAATTTTCACAAACTTGGAAACAGAGAAAAAGCCAATCTAGCTAGTGCTATGTTCACTTAGTTCCAGTCCATCCAACACTTGAGTTTCCAGGTTACTGATGGTTATTTTCAGGAGCCACTTATACTCAATGGCTATTTTGTCATATAGCACTATATTTCCAAACCAGAACGTCTTATTAATGTGAAAAATCCTCATCCTCTGATGCAAGACATTCAGATCTTAAATTTGAGCAAAACAAGCTTTTGAAGTGTCTTTTGTATTAACACATTTGTATTAAAATCATGATGGCTTTGGTAGGTCTATTTGGTATATGATTTAGTTCTATTTCAGAAGAGGATGCTATTCCAGAAGAGGTGAATCTGTTTGATGTATGATCTAGTTCTGTGTGTTTTAGATGGGAACTCCTCCTCCCTTCCAAGCCCGTGTGTTCAGATACCCTGTCGTGAGTTAGTGAAAGGTGTCCACTTATACACAGCAGAAAGGGGGTCTAATGAATCAGAAAGGGATGTGTTTTATGCAGTAAGCACTTTCCACTCTCCTTCCTGCGCTGCTACATTTATGCTGAAATGCTCCATTTATTTTCATCCTAAATAGGGTCCCTCGACAAGAGAGCTGAGAATAAAAGTGAAGTAAGAAGAAGAAAAGGATTTCTATTTCAGAACAAGCTTAATTCAGAATAAGCAGGGAAAAGCACCCACTTATTGCCTGGTAAAATTGAATTTTGATGGCACCTGCAGTCGGAATTCTCTCTCGAATAGTCTGCCTTCCCTCCAGTTCAGACAGGGTCTGCAAAGAAATAAACAATCCCTAGTCTTTCTCTTCCACTTAAGTCCTGCATCTTGAAAAGTTCAAGTTAAAACTATCTGTTTAAAATGCAGACCTGCAATTGATGTGTTCTAAAAACGAGCCTGTGTTGTGTCAGTAACCCTGACAAAATGACCAGTGAATTTGGCGTGCAAAAACCAAGAGAACAGGCCTTCTACATCTCCTTACATGCCAACACAAGAACAAAACTGGCAAGAGAAACACTATCCAAGAGCGAAATTCAGAATATAAGAATGGATATCCAAGATGGAAATCCAGAACATGAGAGTGGACAGTGCAAGGAACGTTGAAAAACTCATCCACTGCCCCTGGCAAGATAACATAGCAGCTCAAGTCCTCACCTCGAACACACCGGGATTCCATATGGACACCAGTTCTAACCCAGGCAGCCCTGCTTCCCATCCAGTTCCCTGCCTGTGGCCTGGGAAAGCAATAGAGGACGGCCCAAAGCCTTGGGACCCTACACCCTCATGAGAGACCCAGAAGAGGCTCCTGGCTTCAGATTGGCTCAGCTCCAGCCATTGCAGTCGCTTGGGGGAGTGAATCAGCAGATGGAAGATCTTCCTCTCTCCTCCTTTCTGTATATCTGCCTTTTCAATAAAAATCAATAAATCTTAAAAGAAAACTTGCCCACTGACCACAGGTAGTTGGTGACAGCACACAGATCGTACTCTGATAGAATGTAATGACTAGTATTAAATGGATATGTGTGCAGGTTAGTTACGATAAATCACTTCTCCAGAAGTTACTTGATTATTAATTATTCAAGTATGGAAAGTATTATGGCCAGTTTGGTAGTGCTGTACTAATTTTTTATTCCTTGGTAATCGCATTTATGCATGAACTGTTTGTGAGTGTGGGTGTCCCAGTATTATCAGCACATGCCCACTTTGAAGGAATCACCACCGTTAGAATCTTTGTTTACATGGAGCCTACCTATTTATATGAGTGAAAAACAGGCCAAGATATTCACCACAGTCTCTAAGGTGCAGGCATGTGGTGTGGAATAGAACGATTTGGTACCAGAGCAAGAATAAACAGCATTAATTTTAAATAGGAGTTAGACCCAACAATGATAGCAACATACAGTGGTAAAGATGATGTTGTAATTTTGAGTGGCGTTGGCTAGAATAATGCAGCAAGCAACAAATGAGCGGTAAAAGCAGTGTCCTAACCAGCTTGCTTCCTTCATATGATGCAAACATTTATTTTTTCCTACTGAAAAAGTCTACCCTAGTTTTTGCTCATTTTTGCTGCCTTCTCAATGTTTGTGTGAGCTTCTATGTCTTTTCCATATAAGTTAGTTCTCATATTTGTTGGATATGGCTGTAAAAAACAGAACCTCAGAAACACGAGGGGTAAGATGTTGGTTGTGGGTCCTAGGTTGGAGCACAAGGCAGTAATCTCATGAACATTTTCAGATCCTCTAGAGTCAAGACCTCAAGGAACTACATTCAGATTGTGAAACAATTGCAAGAAGAGTCCAAAAATTCATGAACAATAAGATGAGATGGCAGTTTCCCATGGCCTTTTGCAGCTTTATAAACTAAGAATGTCAGATCTGTAAACTTCACAACGCATCCATCTTGCCAAAATGCCTGTATCTCATGTCCGCATGGTTGAAACTAAACTAAAAATATTAGCACTAGAAGTTGCTGAGTACAATAGACAATGAAATTCCCAATCTTACCACTTCTCAGTGAAAATAAAACAGATTGGTTAGAGATGAGAAGAAATCCTAGAATTGAAAAACTACCTCAAACATAATCTCATGAAAATCATTTTCCTGAAGAAGAAAGTTTCTGTGAATGTGGTGGCTCTCCAAATTAGATAGAAGTCAGTGAATGTTGACATGCATTCAAACTTGCTCTTACCCATAACCAAACTAAGAACTAGGCACCAAAGTTTTGCTGGACTTGGCTACTCTCCTCCATATTACAAAAATTTAAAAATTGGTGTTGGAACAAGATCTTCAGAATCTAGAACAAGAAAAATAAAAATATACTAAATCCAGCATGATGTGTATCTGAGAGTAAATTGTGTAAATCTGGTCCACACTGGCCCATATCATGATATTCACATTAAGCAAAGACAGTTGCAGAAAATGACCTTGGCTTAGTACAGGTATATGCCACTTACTCTTCAAGAGAACGAATTGTGTGTTTTATGAAACAGAATGAACAATGGCAAGAGAAACCAGGGAGTCCTGAGGAGGACTCAGCTGACCGTCTGCCTAGTAGCAAGAGAAGGCCAAGCTTCATCTCCCATATGGACATGGTCGCCAACGTTTGTGTTGCTGCCCCAGGGCTGCAGCATGAGCACGTCCCCCAAGGTTCACGTGTTCAAAGTTTGTTCTCCAGTGTGACTGTGTTATCAAGTGGTGACACCTTCCAGAGCCTTCTAGGAGGTCTCTGAGGATATCCTCTCTGGAAGCAGTGCCCAGAGCTTCCACAGCAGTCCTAGTGAATCGCCATGCAAGAACAAGTTTAAAAGGAAGAGCACCACTGAGTCACTCTGTGATGTTTTGTTCCACAATGATCTCTGCCTCTCACGTGCCTTCAGGCTGGGATGCTGTTTTCTGTGATGTGTCCGGAAGGTCTGTATTAGAGCTGACACAGACCCATGTCCTGAAATTCCAAGACTTGAACTTAAATCAACCTCTTTAGAAATCAGCTAGCTACTGGTGTTTGCTATGGGCAAAGGAAAGGAATGAATGTGGCATGTTAGAGAGTTGGTTAAATCAGATGACATGAAGCTGGAACAATGATGGCTCAACTAGCTGATCTTCTACCTGTAAGCACTGACATCCCATGGGGGTGCCAGTTCATGTCCCAAATGCCCCACTTCCCATCCAGCTCCCTGCTCGTGGCCTGGGAAGGCAATAGAGGATGACCCAAAGCCTTGGGACCTTGTACCCACATGGAAGACCTGGAATTAACTCCTGACTACTAGTTTTGCATCTGCTCAACTCTGGCCGTTGTGGTTCTTTGGTGAACAAACCAGCGGGTGAATGACTTTTTCTCCCTTTCTTTCTTTCTGTAAATCTACTTTTATAATAAGAAAAAAAAAGTCTTCAAAAATAAATTCCATGCAGAGACAAAAGAGAACACAGATTGCTGTTGGTGAGGCCAAGACCTAAATACCAGCTCACAGATTCACTGCAGCGCCATGGCTGACCTTCAGCATAGGAGCCTTATGACGATGCTAGAGAATTATCCACTAGCTGAGTCCAGTCGCAGCAGCACCAGAGCAATGACGTTGCCCCATAGGGCAGCCTCAACTTGAACTATGCATGGAGTATCACAGGGCACCAAGTCCAGAGTGCAACTGCAGGGCGGCCTCAGCTCCCGTCCGAGATATGTGCATACCTGCCCATTTTCTGAATTAAATTTTCCAGTCATCAGTTGGCTTATCTGATATGCTTCCTTGAGTTAATTTTCTGCTTGAATAAATAAAAGTGTGTATTGTCTGCTTCCAAAAATTGTCACAGGAATGGACATGGATAATCTATAAGAACTCCAGCCTTCTTATTGTTAAAAAAGGGAAAGAAGACACACAATGCTATGATTAGGAAAAAGCTGAAACTCCCGTGCTGTTCTTACAGCACCATAAGGGAATGGTTTTGGAAGATGCTTTTAAAGAGAAACCAATTAAATTATGATTTAGTGAAGATTGCCTGTGTTCTCCCTAATGATCAAAGACATGTTTTCAGGAGACAAGGTCTTTGGCAGGCTATAGGTCATGAGGCTGCAGCCACCGGAAAAGCATAGTGGCTTTTATCAGTGAAGTCAGGAGGGGCTCACTTACCCTGTTTCTGCCATGTGAGGATGCATTGAGAATTCTAAAGTCTGTAACCCAGAGAAGTGGTCCTCATCAGACTCAGACCCATGTAGCACTCTATCCCCAAACTTCCAGCCTCCAGAGCTGGGAAAAGTAAACCTCCGATGCTCTAAGCCACTCATCGACTCACGGAACAGATTGATTCAGTGGGAATTTGTCTTCTGCACAAGATAAGCAGAAGAGGGGAGAATGGAGTACGAGCATAACAACACGAGAACTTGCTAAGCACGATGGACTGTTTCCCAAGTGACAGGAATCAAGTCCAAACTATAACAAAATGATGAATTATAGTGAACATGGACATGATATATTGTGTGTTTAGGCCCTGGAGCTGTGGCATAGATAGTTAAACTGCCACCTGCAGTGCTGGCATCCTATATGGATGTGGTTGTGTCCCAGCTACTTCATTTCTGACTCAGCTGCCTTTCAGGACCTTAGAATGTAGTAGAAGATGGCTCAAGTGGTTCAATCCCGCCACCAACGTGGGAGACCCAGATGGAGCTCTTAGCTCCTGACCACTGTAGCCATCTGGAGAGTGGACAAGCATATTGGAAATCTCTCTCTCCCTCTCTCTCTGAATATAACATAAAATACATTAATCCCTTTCTAAAAAAGATAGTGAAATATTATATGATCAAAATGAAGCTGCATGAATGTGAAATTTAAGAAGAAAAGAATGAGGATATGTCCATAAAAGCAAAGTTTTTCATGAATATTTAGGCATTGTAGGTGAATAATAGCCCCTGGGTACAACAACAAGAAGTCTCTCTCTCCCCGTTCAAAGCTGCTTGCTGCTTGAGCATCTGCTTTAGCAACAGGATTCTCGAGTGACTGGACCAGCAAAAAAACATAGAAAAGCACATGTCCAGTCATGTCTCTTGAGACTTTGCCTTCAGAAATGCAACCCTCTCACCCACCGTTCAGACCATAAAAACATCTCCTGCCCGCCCCCCCCCACTCTGTATGACTGTCAGGATGAAGGGCCGTCTGGACTGATGTTCTGAATATACCGTCACGTGCAGGAAGTATGTTTACTGTTGGGGTTCTGGAACTCTTGTTTGCAGTCAAGGTTTTATTTTTTTTTTTAGATATATACTTTTTTTTTAATTTTGAATTTTTGAATTATTTGTTACAATTTCATATAGACTGGGATTTCCCCCCAAACTCCCACCCCCGACAGAGTTTCCCATTTTGCTACAGTGGTATAATCTTTCATAAGGAATTATAATCCCATCAGACTCTTATTTAAGTTTACCCCAGCGTTGCTGGTACAAAGTCAGACAATCCAGTATCCCATTGTCTACACTTTTCCAACAGTTTCATTGGGAATCCATCTTTCATCTGGAAGCAAGGATGCATGTTCCATTACACCCCCACACCTGGATATGGTAGACCCCAGTACTCCATCATTACACATTTCCATAATTGAGAAGCCATGAAACAAGGTCAACCACTGGTATGAGTTAGAACAAGATGGTTTTTATTCTTCTTTGGCAAAATCACGTGTGTGTGTGTACTCTGTTCTCTGGAAGCATCCCTGAACTAACTTCATGATTGCATCATCAGGAAAAGAAAAATTGCTCCTACTCTCACCAACAAAATATCTACCACCTTCTATCTCACGCTACGCCTCACTGCAAAGCTAATCAAGGTGATTTTTTTTCTATCTTCGATAAAAGAAATAGCTTGGGCCTGGTGCAATAGCATAGTGGTTAAAGTCCTCACATTGCACGCACTGGGATCTTTAAGACTGACCTCAGCTTGAGGCCAGGAAGTTGAACCTTTGTGTCCTCATTGACTGGTCACTGGAATCTGGTTTCCAGAGGGAAAAGCTGAACTGGGTTGAGGAAGCACCTGTCAACTGACTCTGATACTGCGAATAGAGGCTTGCCTGGCAGATACAGCAGGAGTCAAGGTCCCCAATTCTGGAGTGGGGATACTTCAGCACATGCCAAGCATGCATTGCCGTGCAAGAAAACCCTAGGCCTGGTGACACATCAAGAAGCAGTGTGTTCTTGATCTCATGGGTCTGGAATTCTCAGAGCATGGAGCCAGCCAGGGCTTGGCCACGGGTGGCACAGGTGAGGACCTTTAGCGGATGGTTTCCCAGGACATGCAACATGCGCAAGAGGGGTGGCCAGGTGTGCAGGGCAGAGCCCAAAACACCAGAGGCAAGCCTGGATTTGCCACAATCTGCACTTGAGGTCATGATCTGATTGTCTTTCGAGGGTCCTTCCACATCTTGACATCCTGAATTTGAACAAAACCAGCATGCACGCGAGTTTTGGTGGTGATCCACTACAGGCAGGCCATAGCAGGCATTCTATCCAGTTTTGACATACTGCTTCAGTCCTTCTGCTGAGTTTCTTAAAACCCATACACAGAGTGCTCCACACACAGCAGTTGGAAGGACCTGAGGGAAGGCTTTGACCGGTCCCCTCATTTTCAGGGGCTCAAAGAGATGAAACATCTTTCCCCAGGCCACGCATCTGCTGGGTATTAGAATAGAAGAACCACAAGGCTGGCTTCAAATTCTTTGTTCTCCCAACAAAGCAGGCAGTGATGCTGATGCTTGCAATCCACAGCTCATTAAGTTCTGAGCTACGCATCCTGGCTCCTGGGTGAGGCCGCAAACTGTGGCATTGCCCAAACTTCCTGTAGATGAACATGTAAGATTATCATAGAAATAATGACAGCTCATCTCTGCTTAGTTGTGTGGCATCCCCTTGTAGGGTTAAACATTAATGCATTTTCCAGTTATTCCCTACTGCACACGGGTGATTTTCTGGCTATAAGTTATAACAAAGTTTCTCATTCAAACGGCCCCCTAATGTGCAAGTTATCTTAGAGGAGTAAATAGTGTCTAATATGTCTGTTTTCCTGGTAAAAGAGAGAGAGAGAGAAAAAAAAGTGAATAATATGAAAAAGAAACGGGAGGAAAAATTAAAAACATAAGTAGCAGTGGTTTCAGCCCCAGTGGAAAACATACATTTATTGGGAAGAACTCTCAGCAGGAACAGTGGAAATCTTACATTTTCTAGTTCAATTACAACACCAGGATCTTAGATATTGGTAAGAGGCTTGTTTCCAAGAACTTTGATGCTGAATCAATACACTCCTAAGTGATACATTAAAAGTACTGCAGAAAATGTCCTACCATTATTAATAAATTGGTTCCGAGCATTCAATATATTTTTCCTACACATTTAGTCATTGTTTAAATTACTATTTTACTGAAAGAGAATCATGGATGTTGGGAATTTACGATAAGTAATGTTGCAATTTGTAAGCCAGCCAGCCTGTTTCTGTCTGTGGATTTCTACAGAGGCCATAAGCAATAGCTGAACCATTAACTTAGTATACACACTGGATTCTCCAGGAAGATTCCCAGATCAGTGATTTGTTATTAACATGCACCATGTTGTCCATTGGATTCAGATTTGAGAATTGCATCCAGATATTAGTCAGATGTGTCTATTTATTGCCTTTAATGGGATTTCCCAGTGCCAGGAAATACTTTTCTTCTGTTGCACATTGTTTGGCCTTTGGCAAATGCACGCATTTCTGCTGCTAATCCCAGCGTGTGGGAAGGGTCCCGCAGCCCTCCGCGGACTCCTGAGGGTCTCTGGATGACAGCCACCTCCCGACTATGAAAGGAAGCTTTCACTCCTTAACTCCAAGTGAAGCTGTCAGCCCAGTGCCTCTGAGAGAGAGGCATATCAATTCGAACCTCTCACAATAGTTTTGAGGTAATATCCTGAAATGACTCCCTCTACTCAACACATCAAGCCTATTGGGTTTCCACAAGACAGCTTTTGACAGAATCCAATGTACACAGGTTGTAAAGAACAGTCTCGTACCCTCAATCAAGAGTCAAAAAGGTGTGGGGAGACAGGTTGGTTGAGTATCAGTGCCTGAGAAGTATCTTTAAGGAGGCAGACTCCAGTTCCTGGCATCAGGTTGGCCTCGCTCTGAGCCAATGACCTGAGAGGATGCAGGAGGAGCAGTTTAACTGCTCTTTTCCTGGTCCTGCAAGATGAAGATGAGGAATTGTGTCTTACGTCACAAATCTGGCCTTAAACAGAAAAGTTTTTATCGGGGAGACATATCGATGCAGAGCAACACAAAGTTAGGCTTTGAGACAATTTGGTTTAGGGGAAGGGAAAAGAGATAGCATGTTTTAGATAGAACCCAGAAAGAAAGGTAAAATAGAGTTTGCCCTCTTTTGAAAAGCTTAGTTAAGGTGGATCTTGATTTCAGATATGCAAACACATCCAAACAAATCCCAATTTCATCAGTAAAATCAGTTCTGATTTACACAGACTTCTGACAGCGTCTTTTAGAAGTCATTTTCTTTCGCACTTCAAAACAAAGAATAGGAAAAAAAGGAAAGAAGAATAGAAATGGGGAGGAGGAGGATATAATATCATTATATTAATGATATTTATGAAACTTGTTTTCTTTGTACTAATTACTAAAAACGTAAGCATTTAAGAAGTTCAAATACCACATTGAATAAAGAAATCTAGAACTGACCATGTAGAGATGGTTAGAGAAGTTAGAAAACATCAACTTGTCACTTTAATTTGGTACTGCTCATTGTAAATTATGTTCTATTCCTATTCGATTCATTGAACATTGTATGTCATTTTTCCAATGCTCAAAAAAAAAAAAAAAACAAAACTGGAGAGCCAAACCTGCAAAGATCTCAAGTGACAACCAAGCTGTTCAAATTCACAGAAACAGTTACAGAGGAGAGTGGCGCAATAGGCTATTCCCCTACCTGTAAGCACTGACGTCCCGTACAGGTGCTAGTTCATGACTGGCTGCTCCGCTTCCTCATTCAACTCTCTGCTAATGGCTTGGGAAAGGAGAGGTGGATGATCCAGTTACTTTAGCTCCTACACCCACGTGGGAGATCTGGAAGCAGCTCCTAGCTCCCAGTTTTGAACCAGCCCAGCTATGGCCATTGCAGCCATTTCAGGAATAAAGCAGTGGATGGAAACTTCTCTCTTTCTCTCTCTCTCTCTCCCTCTCTCAATGTGTGTGTGTGTGTGTGTGTGTAATTCTGGTTTTAAGGTAAAATACATAATTTCATAAAGAAATAGTCATAAGTTGACCATAATCATTTACAGTTAAAATCCTACAACTAGGGATAAAGATGAGACACAGATATATGGCAAACTTGATTGTGACTTAGGGATACCAGGGAATGGCACCAACTATGAATATAAGTGACATGTCTTCAAAACAACGCTGAAGAATCCGTAATGGTGAATGAAACTTCTCCCCAACCGAGAAGTCGCTGCAGAAAAGGGCATCTTGTTGATGTGATGGTCTTGTTGGAATGTCCGCTCATGAGGAAGCTTCTAAGAGAGCAAGTTCCACGGCATCAGAAGATTGCAGGCCCTCCTTGCTCCTACTTGCGCATTTATACATTACCGGCAATTGCAGGTGGAATTACCCCTTTTGGGGTGACAGGCAACTTCAAAAACCTCCCTTTTTCTTCCTTAATCCCTGGATTTTACCTATACTCTGCATGCAAGTAATGCCCATTAGTCAATTAATAGGCTGTTAAATGACAACAGTTCCAGGCAATTTAATTACTGTTGGTAAAATAAGAAATGAATGATTACTTGTCAGTCATCAATTCCAGTTCCTTTCCTTGGAACAGATTAATTTTGAGTCCCAATAGTTTCTCTGGAAAAAAAAAATTGATTGTGAACATTTTAGCATTTTAGTTGCCATTTTATGTATTTAGAAATGTAAGCGTTTTTTTGTTGTTCTTGTTTTGTTTTTTTAGGCTTATTTCTCAGCTGAATGAAACGGAAGAAGCTACAGCAAAGACCTTTAAGCACAAAAGCAATACTTTTGTCAGACTGAAGTGATTGGAAAGAATGTCAAGAGGCTTATGATTCAGCTATTCTCTGACCTCCTTGCCTAATGTAATCCATTCACACTGATGTGTTGGCCCAATCAAGAGCAACATCAAAGACCAGTTCCTCAAGTTTCTGGGATGATCTTTCATTTTGCACTCACTTTATTTAAAATTAAACCCACAACCTTCAATATGGCTGTCTGGGTAATCTGGTTCTTAGAGTTTTCAGTGTTAAAAGTCTTTTTTTTTTCCTGCACCAAAATCTGTATCTGATGGAAGTGATGTTTTCCTATCACTTTACCCGTGGTTCCCCCACAGCAGGTGCTAGAGTAGAACCTGGGCCGAATGAATGCCTAGCCTGTACTTTGGAACGGATGAGTGAATGAACAGAGCACACACAACAGCTAAGAAAAGGTCTTCAGTAACTAGGACATTAGAAGTGAGTTCTGAATGCAAACGGAATGGGGAAAAGGAATTTGTCTAAAAACAAATCACAGGAAAAGAACTGAATTCCCCAGACCACTAATGGAACGGAGGATTGCCTTGCATTACATGATCTGCAGATAAACAACTTCTGAAAAAAAAAATGTGAGACATGAAAAGACTGAGTTAGAGACAGTAAATTGTGCCAATCTTCTCTCTTCCCCACTCTAATATTAGAAAATTCATTGCTTGATTCTCAGCTGGCTTTCCTGGTTCGCAAATGCCATTTTAGTAGCGATTTGGTTTGTGGATGCCTTCTTTAGAGCAATTGATGTTTTTGAGTTGCAGCCTGAACTTGCAATCCCCTACTTCCAGGTATTGAAAAGCAAAGATGTGTGCATACACTTAGGAAGGATTGTAGGGCTTATAGTGCACTGAGAGGAAACCCCGTCAAGCTCTTTTTCAATCGCTGTACCATTGTGCCTTATAGTTAATCACTTTACAGCACTGACACATGGAGAGAGGATTCTTGGATAAACAAATTCTCCAACATCCCCACCCATTTAAACAGCCCTTTCCAATAGGACCCACCTCCTGGCAAAAATATTGCATGGCCCTTACTCCTGGAATTCTGCCACCTGCAGTCTGAAATGGACCCTGGCAGCGGCTTCATTTCCCAGTGCTGCCTCCACATTTTGAGTTTATCTTTCAAACTATGGAACTGATCCCTTCTATGCATCCCTTCAGAGCCATCGGGACTTCCAGCACTTGAAAGCTGAGTTCCAAAAGCCCTCTTACAACAGAAGGGGACTTAAACAGTGGCATCGCTCTGTTTCAGGCCCTCTCTTCTGAACTCTGTTCACTTCTTGTCTTCATTCATGGAACTCTCACATTCTTAGCTGCATTCTCTATCCAGAAAGCCTTTCATTATAGGAAGAATGGCAAAAGGGGGAAAGCACACCCTTTGGAGCCAGATGCCTGTGTTTGAATCCTAGCTCAATTCAATAACACCCATGAGAGTCTCCTGTGTTTCTCTTACCATGAGTGCAGCAGTAGTGTCTTTCTTATTAAATGAGTTCACACATGTAAAACGTTTAGATTTGTGTTGCATACATAGGAACTCAATGAGGCCAACTGCCACCATTCATTCTTCAAATCCTAGCTTCAGCAGCATCCTCAGCCCATCTAAAGCAGGTGCAGTTGCTGTGACCTCTGAAATACGGAAAATATCTCTCAGTGGCAAAATCATATGTTTACGGATCTGTAACCCCACTTCCTGGGTGACGGTGGGGAGAAGCCTGCCTTGCTACATCAATATTCCAAGAATTAAGCCCAATAGCCAACACTCATATCATATAAGAACATCAACACTTGTGAATACGTGAATGATCAAATAAACAACAGCCACAATGCCAACAGGAAGCGCTCATAAGCAACAGTCTTTGAAATCCTTTAAAGATAACTGTCCTTTAGCTCCAGATAGTAGAGCATCCAGGCTAGAGACCTTCTGGTAGAATCAGGTCTTCTCAGAGAAGGAAAGCCCAATTCAGGTGCTAACTCTGGTGTTGTCTCCTCTTGGTCATTTGGGCTTCTGGGTGGTGAGCCTCAGCAACTCACAGAAATTCTGTTTTGGATTTTAATCTCTACTGAAGGTTGCCCTTTCCAGGAATCAGGAACATGTAGTTTTTGATAAGGCTGCAGTTTAAAGGAATAAGCCCTAATCCAGCAACCTGTAATAGCTCTTGTTACGTAGGTTGGGCACAGAGGCGTGGTTATGGACTTAGTTGGACCACCAGAGATGGTTTGGACTTCCAGCTAGCACTCTGCTTGATGTAGAGGACCAATCACAGAGGCAGCTACCCTTTGCATCTCTTCTCTTGCAAAGAGCTCGGAGGTGTCCGTGAGCATCTTCAGAAAACGGTCTAGCAGATCCACTAAATGTGAGCTAAGTCCAGTTTCTTGCAAGCTGCTGATGAGTACCTCCACTCAGGCTGGATTGCGAGGTTTCAAGAGATTTCCAGATGCTGAAAGTTCTTGTGAGGTTGGTTTGCTCTGGCACACTCCCCCGACCCTAGGCCCCCATCCTCCTGGGGGTGTCACTCCATGGATGTTTTGAGAAAGCATTTATGCTAATTATTTTGTTGGAACTCAAAAATCATCCCAGATACAGTATGGAGCATTCACGCTGTCCTTTTTTTTTTTTTTAAGATTTATTTATTTATTTATTTTTATTGGAAAGGCAGATGTACATAGAGGAGAGACAGAGAGGAAGATCTTGGCATCCGATGATTCACTCCCCAAGTGACCGCAATGGCCGGTACTGCACTGATCGGGAGCCAGGAGCCAGGAACTTCTCTCTGGGTCTCCCACATGGGTGCAGGGTCCCAAGGCTTTGGGCCATCCTTGATTGCCTTCCCAGGCCTCAAGCAGGGAGCTGGATGGGAAGTAGGGCTGCTGGGACTAGAACCGGTGCCCATATGAGATCCCGGGGCGTTCAAGGCGAGGACTTTAACCCCTACGCTATAGCGCCGGGCCCATGCTGTCCCTCTTGCAGAAGCTGCTTCAAGCACCTGGGCTGTTGTATGTGGATAGCCAGGTGCCTTGATATCCAGGTTCCACACATTCTAACTCAGGGGTTTGGATATTTCCGTGCGCAGCGCAAATCGCAGCAGCCTCTGAAGCCTGGAACAGGGTAATGTTCTCTTGCACATGGGGCTGTTTGAACAGTTTCTGCTAAGTGCCCACACTGTTTCTTGAGGAGTGCTGTTTGCTTTGTCAGTGTCTTGTTCCCAGGTGCTTTCCGACTGGGGTGTTTTCACGGACTCTCGCTGCTCACTCTCCATGCAGTGTCCTTGGGAGTTCTGTGTCCACTCAGATGGAATCCCAAAGACCAGGCTCTCTGGTCCTTTAGCCAGGCTAACGTCTCAGGACTAATGGCAGGGTGGGGAGCTCTCACGGAGGAGTGGGTGGCCACAGAGCTGTCCCAAGCATACGCTGTCATGGCAGAAGATACTTGTTGCCTCAGCCTCTTTATTCACTGGCCAGGTGTTGTGAGTTTGTGCTTTGAATATTTATTTGAAAGGCAGATCATGAGAAATTGATAGAGGAAGAAAGAGAGAGTAGAGCTCCATTCTACTGGTTTAGTTCTCCAAAACCAGGAGCCAGGGACTCCATGCATGTTGCCCACGTGGGTGGCAAGGGCCCAGGCGCTTGGGACAGGAAGTGCAGTGGGGAGTGGAGTCTCGGGACTCTGACGCCATGATACGGGGTGTGGGTTGTCACGAGGGCAACAGAACCTGCTGCAACACAACTTTCCTTTGTTGCATGGTCAAGAGTCCAAATGAAAAGGGTGGGGGGTCTTTACCAATATTTTAAAGCAAATTTAGGACATATTTATGCTGATCTTCTTCCACTATCTCTCCTGTATATAGTCACATGTTCTAAGCCATCAGTTGATTTCATTTGAATTATTTCAATACTTCTGAATTTTGTTTTGGAAGAAATCAGAGGCTTGGTATCTGAAGCATGTGGGGAAGGATGTGCTCAATTAGTGGGTAAGTTAGGAAAGATGTTTCTCTTATCACGTCATCTCTGACATTCCATCTCCTCTGGCTAGTTTTCCTAATCCTTTAAAATTAGCTTTACATGGGCCCGGCACTGTGGCCTAGTGGCTAAAGTCCTCGTCTTGAACACGTCGGCATCCCATATGGGTGCCGGTTTTAATCCTGGCGGCCCCACTTCCCATCCAGCTCCCTGCTTGTGGCCTGTGAAAGCAGTCGAGGACGGCCCAAAGCCTTGAGACCCTGCACCCGCGTGGGAGACCCGGAAGAGCTCCTGGCTCCTGACCAGTCGCCACTGTGGCACCAGCCATTGTGGTCACTTGGGGAGTGAATCATAGGACGGAAGATCTTTCTCTCTGTCTCTCCTCCTCTCTGCATATCTGACTTTGCAATAAAAATTTTAAAATCTTTTAAAAAATTAGCTTTTCCTATTCAAAGACTTGAAGAACTAACTTCCTTCCCGGGGAAATTTTTCTATTTGATTCTTTGAAATAAAACTTACGATGTGGCTTTCATGATATAGAGTGAATCCCAGAACTTGATTTGGGAACGTCGGGATTGACTCCTGTATCCTGAACTTCTTCCCACCCCAATCACCTGGAATCATCCTTTCCCTCAAATCGCTTTAGTCAAACAGCAAAGTCAACTCAAATCTCCCTAAAGTTCATGCACAGACGGGCACGTGGCCTCCTGCTGAAGACATAAGGTTGAGGTACTTGCAATACTTGTAAGGGATTCCTGTCTACCTCCTGATTTCAGCTTGGAGTTATGGCAGACACAGCAAGGCAGCATTGGTGGGCTAAGTGCCTGCATGCCATATTGGGTATTCTGCATTCCTGGCTCCTGAGTTTGGCCTTGGCCCAGCACAGGTCACTGCAGGCATGTGGAGAGTGAATCATCAGGAAGGGACTCTGTCCATCTGCTTAGCTGTTCATCTTTCTATCTCTTTGCTTCCTAAATAATGGAATAAATAAATAAATTTATGAAATTCATAGAAAAATGCATATTACGAAAAAATCATCAATGGATTCCTAATTATTACCCCCCATACACACCCCAAGCAGCTCAATTTTTATTTATTTGAAAGAAATACACACACATAGTCCCTAGACACGTGCAATATTTAGGACTGGGCCAACTCCCAGCCAGGAACCAGGAGCTCCTCCTGGGTTTTTTAGGTGCACTGAGCGGCCTCCTCCACAGGACATGCGTTAGTAGACAGGTGTGTCAAGCGGAGCAGCTGGGACTCAGTCAGCACTTTGACACAGGATGTGTATGTGGCCAGCAGTGGCTTAACCACCGTTTTATTTTCCATCCATTTTTGAGGATCTCTTGTAAACAAAGAAGCTGGTACATTGAAAGTCATTGACTCAGGCAGAAGCCATAATTCAGAGTATAAAAACAATGGCACAGGGCCAGTGATGTGACAGCAGCTATTTTGGGTTTTTTTTTTTTTCATTTCCTCAAAAAAGTATTTTTTTAATTTCTTCATGTACTCATGTGTCACGCAGCAGCATCATTTGCTTCACGGTTTTTGATTTTCCTTCTCATTTCTTCAGTAACACATTGGCCATTCAGTAGTATGTTACTTAACATCATGTTGTTGTAAATTTTCTATTTTTCTTTCTATTGTTGATTTTATTTTATGGCTTTTCATCTTAGCGGATGTATAGTAACTGTGTGGTAGCGATTATCATATCCAGATGTGAAGATACAGTACAGTATGCATCTCTACTTCCAAATCAAAGATAGATTCCCAATCAAATTGCAAAATATATCTTGATGATAGGATGCTGGATTCTCTGCAATTGTGCACACCTACAATGTCAGGATACACTTAAATAGCAGAATGAAAGATTGATGACTGTTCATGAAAACCCCATTATCATAATAATAGAGGGAAAATCAATATGGAAGTGGAGATTTGTGGAGGATGGAAGGGACATCCCAGAGCCTATGGAATTGTATCATAAAGTAGTAAACTAAATACTTTTAAAAAATATGTATATAGCATAGAAAGCCACCATCTGTAAAGCCAGCATCCCATATAGTTACCAGTTTAAGTCCCAGTTGCTCCACTTCCAGTCTAACTCCTTGTAGTGTGGAAATGTGGTGGAAAGTTGATCTATATTCTTGGGCATCTGTGCCTACTTTGGAGACCCAGACAAAACTCTTGGCTCATGGCTTTAGCCTGCCCATTGCAGCCATGGGGGGGAGTAAAGCCGTGGATGAAGATCTTTCTCTTTCTGTCCCCCCCTCTTGCTGTAAACTCTGCCTTTCAAGTCAGTAAATAAATCTATAAAAAGCAAAACAAAATAAAATTTTAAATAAATCTACAAGAAAAATAGCATGGACTACGTAAAGTTGCATTTCTATAGTAAGATACTGACTTCATCTCCATTGCTCTATGCAGTGTGCTTCTGGATTCATGAATGGAGAGCGAGGACAAGGATTAATGCTAGACAGAAAAAAGTTCCTATGTCCCATCGCACAGTAGCTCAGCTAGCACACAATTTGGTAACAGATGCTTAAAAATAGATAGAAAAGAGAGGATAGTTTCCAAACATCACACTTTTCATGATAAATAGGCACAATTATTCATGCCAGTAAAAAAATAGGTTTTTAAAAAAAGCTGTGCTGGGGCAGAATTGTAGTGTGGTAGATTAAGTTGTCACCTGCCAAACAGGCAATCCTTTTGAGAACTCATTTGAATCCCAGATGCTCCAATTAGGATCCACCTCTCTGTCAGTATGTCTGGGAAAACAGCAGAAAACCGCCCAAGTATTTGGGCCCCTCCTATTCATGTAGGAGACCCGGATGAAGGCCCAGTCTCCCGACTTTAGCATTTGTAGCTATTTAGAGAATGAACCAGCAGGAAATTCTCTCTGTCTCTCCCTCTCTCTTTCTCTCTCCCTCTCTCTTTCTCTCTCCCTCTCTCTTTCTCTGTCAAACTGCGTTGAAAATCAATAAATAAATCCTTTTTAAAAGATTTATTATTTTATTGGAACATCAGATTTACAGAGAGAATAAGAGACAAAGAGAAAGATCTTCCTTTCTTTGGTTCACTGCCTACACTGCCTAATGGTCAAAGCTGAACCAATTCAAAGCCAGGGGCCAGGAGCCTCTTCTGGGTTTCCCATGTGGGTAAAGGGTTTGCAAGACCTTGGGCCATCTTCTACTGCTTTCCCAAGCCACAGACAGGTAGCTGGATGGGAAATGACACAGCTGCTACATAAACCAGCACCCATTTGGGATCCCGGAATACATGAGGCAAATATTTAGCCACTGGGCTAGTGCGCCACACCAATAAATCAGTTTTCAACAACTGTGAACTGTGCTCATGTCATAGTTTGCTAAGTGCTTGAGTGGAGAGTGGCGGATTCCTTCCACCGCAGGTGACTGAGGGCAGCGTTTCGTGCTTGCATCTAACGCACTCTGCTGGGCTTTTGTTTCGTAGGAGAAATATCCAAACATTTTTGTAATTACAAATGAGACACTTGACTGTCTGCCCTGGAGCTGCCTCCATTGGTGCAGCTCTTTTAAGCTCTTCCGGTTAGCCATACCCCACTGGCCTTTATTATTCATCAAATCATATACCACGTGATATATGATATATAGAGAGAGGTGTGTGTGTGTATATATTGATAATCATATGAAACTTTAAGTATATGTAAAATTTACAAGAGTATTCTGAATTTTCATGGAAAATGAAAGACAAGTTTATTTTCATGACAATCTTTTGATTTTTTGCATGTTTATTTTGTTATGAAATCCTTGAACTAACTTCATGTATATCATCTCTATATCTATACCTATATATACATGCTTTTCTTCCTTTATCTGTTCACATAACATATTCTTCATGTCCCTATAGCAGCGATACAATATGCATATAAATGTATATAGCATTTGTGAGTAAGTGTGTAACATCTGTGTAAATGTATTTTCCATGGCCTGGTTTTTTGACAAATGAGCTTCTCTGTCCCGCCCACACTGACATTAGCATGTGTTCTAAAAGTTCTTTTCCTTACTCCTGCCCCTCGAGCGTTTGCTCTATGAGCAGAAAGTGGGGTCTGGCCACTGTGTAATGAGGTCTGGTTCATGTTCGCTTCCAGCTATTCACCCAGGGGCAGGTGGGCAGATCGTTGTCCAGCTCTGAGCACCAGTTCCACACCAGGCAGAGGGGCAGGGCACTTGCAGATGGCTTCTGAGAAGATCAGCTTCCCTCTCTTCAGCTGTTCTTGTCCGTCTCCTTCAGAAACTATGCATACGCTTCTCCTAGTTTAGCTGCTGATCCATCTCGGTAGCTTTTTTAAAAGAATGTGAGGAAAGTTTTGCAGTTTTCTCAGAATGTATAAAAGTGGGCAAAGAAAGATAAAATCAAGAATTGTTCTAAAATTTAAAAGTACCATTGCTGTGGGAGAAAATTAATAACCAAAAGGCCTAGTTATCTAATAATAACATACAATTTTAAATGTTATAGGAGGGCCCAGCGTGGTAGCCTAGTGACTATAGTCATCATTTTTCATGCACCGGGATGCCATATGGGCACCGGTTCTAATCCCAACAGCCCCACTTCCCATCCACTGGGAAAGCAGTGGAGGACGGCCCAGAGCCTGGGGACTCTGCACCTACATGAGAGATCTGGAAGAGGCTCCTGGCTCCTGGCTTTGGATCAGCTCAGCTCCGGCCATTCTGGCTGCTTGAGGAGTGAATCACTGGAGAGAAGATCTTCCTCTTTGTCTCTCCCCGTCTCTGTGTATTTGACATTCCAATAAAAATAAAGAATTTATTTAAAAATCTTACAGGAAATTGAAGGACAGCTTTTATAAATATTCATGTTACCCCACATTTACAACAGGCAGTTACCCAGTGTTCTATCTGACGTGGGACTGACGCCACCCTTGCTATTGGCCCTTGGAGCTAGAGGACCATTCTTTCCATGTATGTTTCAGAGTGTGGGTGGCCTTACCCTGGAGAATAGCCCGCTGCCTGCCTTCTCTGAATGCGCTCATGGGCTGCTCTGGCCTGCCCTTAAATGGCGCTGTGATTCTGTCCCCAGCTGTTCTTGTTCCTTAAAGAATCCTTTCTGAGGTTATTAGATGGGAAACAAGGTTGCTAGTGGCAGGGGTCGCTTGGAGAGACAACATGACGAAAGGATTTTAGACTGTTACAGAATTCCTTGAAAAGATGAGAGCAGTCAGAGGGTGAGGAGACCATGAGAGCGAAGCTCCATGGGCCATGGACACTCAGGGCAGCAGAGCTGTTCCATGTGCATGTTGACCCTGGGCCACTGGCCAGGGAATCATCTGCTGGAGGGTTCACCCCCTGTGCAAGCACAGGACAGCTCTGGAAAACTTTCTCAGCACCATCTGCCCTTTGACCTCTGACATTCAAGCCTTTTCTAGTTTCCGCTGCCTCACTTTTGTAAAATTTGAAACATGAAGTATAAAAATAAGTGCAGATTAACTCACGCACTTGTGATTAAGACCTGAACACATTACGAGTAGGGACACATACCCGCCTGTTGGATTTTTGTAAGTAGTGGCATCAAGTTCCCTAAACTTGCTTCCTGGACGTTTCCTGTACTGTCTTTCGAATGACTCCTTTTCTTTGTATCAGGAAAGAAAGGTGGAATTTTGCAGGTCGGAATAGAACATGGAATGAGACTGTCAATAGTGTCTGGAGGCCCATGAACTTGTACACAAAAAAAAAAAAATAGCAAGTGTTTATTTTCTCGAATCCTTAACTGAAAGATAGGGTTCCCGTCAACCATGAAGATGGGCAAGAGCGTTGAGTGTCTTTGTCCCTGTTGGAAAACACACGCGTCCTGTGCCTGTGCTCATCGCTACTCGGAAGTGACATTTGTAATGAAACTTGCTCCCAGACAGCCCCATCAATGCTTCATTGAGGAAGCATGTGTGTTGGACCATGTGTCCATTTCTAAACATTAACTACTTCAGTGTAATCTTTCATGAAGAATTTTAAACTGTTGTTCTAATGATTTTTTTTTCATTTTATTGGCAAAGAAGAAAGACGAAGAAACAGCAAGATCTTCCCATCCATTTGTTCAGATCCCAAATGCCTATAATTGCCAGGTTGGGTTAGGTTCAAGCAAGTGGCTCAGAACCCCATCTGGGTTTCCCCCAAGGATGGCAGAACCCCATGCCCTGGGCCCTCAATGTCTGCTGCCTTCCAAGCTGTGTATCAGCAGGAAGTAGGAGTTGGGGGCAGAGCCAGTGGCCAGCATTGCGGTGTAGTGGGTAAAACTTCTGCCTGCTGCTGGCATTCCATATAGGCTCTGGTTCACATCCCGGCTACTCCAGTTCCAAATCAGCTTCCTGATAATGGCCTGAGAAAAACAACAGAAAATGGTCCAAAGGGCATTTGGTTCCTGCCACCTACACAGACAGGACAACAAGATGAAACTCCTGGCTGCTATTTTAGCTCTGGCTATGGCAACCATTTGGGAAGTAAACTGGCCAGTGTAAGATCTCTCTACTCTCTCTGTAACTCTGCCTTTCATATACATAAATAACTGCAGCTTTAAAGCAACAGAAGGGGTCCAAGGCAGCCCCTGAACCCAGGCGCCCCAACAGGGGATGTGAGCAGCCCAGGCAGTGTGGCAAATGTTATCCCAGGATATATATTTTTTTTAAGGCTGCTCCTGAGAAGGTCTTTAAAAGACCTCAGCAGACTGTCGAAAGGAGCCATGCTCAATGTAGACTAGGGGCCACGACCTGACAATCTTTAATTTCATGTCGATTTATTATTATTTCATTATTTTCAAACACAATTTATGCAATATTTTTTGAAGACTCTTTTTTTTTTGAAACCTAGAACTTGGAATAATGCCTGGAGACACAGTTCTTATTGTAATCGCTGTCTGAAGCAAAGACAGAATCCTGGTATGCCTAGCCCTGCTTTCTGAAGGACATGGATAAGGACGCGATTCCCTGTATTCCTTAGAGTTCTGACAAGGGCTCTGACATGGTGTCAGTAAGCTGGTAGTTAAAAATACCCGAGTACTAACCAACAGAGATCTTCCGATGCTTCTTTAAAATGGAAATCAGCTGCTTAGTCGATTTGTCAGAGGGAACCCTTTTGGTTGCCCCAGAAGTGACAAAACCTGTCAGACAAAGGATGGTCTTAATAATAATAATACCAGTAAGAAAAGCGTGGTGTAATCACAAGAAATGTGTGCCATTGCCTTCATTGTTTATTGATTCTATCAAAGTAAGCTCTGTTCTTTGCTTGCCCTCATCTTTTGTTGTCATAGTTGAGAAATTTCGCATGTAGCCTCAATGTTTCGCATGATGAATTATTAAAAATCTTTAACTGCTGGACAACCTGACTGTGTTACCGGGGTGTTTTGCTTTGTTTTGTTATGTTGCTTAAAAAAAATTACCCCTTGTTTTGCTGTGAGGGGAGACAGCTAATGAAAAATGGGCCAGAATTATTGTGAAACAATTGTCTGTAGTGTAATCAAGTCTGTTTTTGCCCTCCAACTACAGCAGGATATAATGATACATGTATCATTAAGCACTGAAATGGGTGCCTGAGGAAACTGGGAGAAATTTGTACCTATTGTTTTCCTTCCTCCAGCCTCGCTTCCCCAGCCTCACCCATGTTCTCTCATCTCCCCCATGCTTTTTGGAGTATGGCTGTGCATATAGAGCCAAATATTTGTGAAATATAATCATGTATCTTTATGTCTGTGCATTTGAATACACACACACATACATATATTTTTATCCCAAGAGCAACTGTATAATAGAACACTGCCTTCTGTTATAAACTTTCTCTTAAATTATGGGATGCATAAAGGTTGAGGATAGTGTTTTTTTTTTAAGCACAGAAACTAGGGGTCAAGGTATAGTGTGTCATTCGCATGTAATTACAATGAATAAGCTTCTGAAATCAACCAATGATCTGTTTACTGTAAAATTTGATGTGTTAATGAGAGCTTGGACTTGGCTTCTCTTCTGCTTGCTTTCTGCATGTGTATGCTCTAACTCATTAGGCCATCCCACATGGAAGGCTTCATACCACAGTCCTGCACCTCAGGTGCGCGCTGGCAAAGATCCCCCGACACCATATATGCTGATCATAAGGTGTAATGTCTGTGTTTACAAGTGGATGCATGTAGTTTCAACAGTTCCTATCACACCAACATTGCAGAAAGAAGCAAGTGGGGAAGAGAGGGTTATAAAGCGAAGGATGCCCTCACCCAAGCTCAAGCTGCCATGGGATACACAGAAAGCTGGCATAGTGAGAGGTTGTCCATTGAATGTTTGCATGTCCCTGCGTTTTCAATACTTTGATAGGCCCAGAATTATTCAAGCATGCTGCCTGTAATTTATATACAGTTAAAATACATTTCTTCTGTCATACCACAAAACTGATATGAGCACAGGAATACATAGGCAAACTAAAAGCTGTAATCTCGATTTAGTGAAACAGCAAAGGAACATTTTTGCGAGAGCGTCGCATGGCACTGTCAACAGAGAATGTCCACTCTGATATTTCTGTACAAATGCATGTTGAGACAATTTGCAATTTCCTGGACTAGATTTAACTCTTGCTTCTGATATTTACACCTGCAATTAAAGTATGCCTCTCATGTTCACTCAAATGGTTCTTCATCTAAATAAACATGTGACATGTGTCATCATTTTGCCCTATGAGTTGTGCTTCAGTTTCACATGTAGAGTCAGGGAGGGTGGGTGACATGGACAAGAGGATCTTCTTTTTTAAGTTATTTGTATCCTGTCCAGTGATCTTCAAATCTCCAAGTGGACAAATAGAAATCTTCTCGATGTGCAACCTTGAAGTGGAATCCAGTTGCAGAGAACGGAGAAGAGGCAGTGGCAGTGCTCTCAGCTACATCCAGGTGAAAGCTTATATCTTCAGGTAAGGTCCTATTTAAGAGAAAGTTGCAGTATGTTCACACTTTCAGCATCCAAAACTGATCATGAAAATACGGATTCAGGGCCAGCGTGATAGTGTAGTGGTTAAAGTCCTCGCCTTCAATGCGTCGGGATCCCGTATGGGTGCCAGTTCTTGTCCCAGGGAACCCATTTCCCATTCATTTCCCTGCTTGTGGCCTGGGAAAGCAGCCGAGGATGGTCCAAATCCTTGGGACCCTGCACCCACATGGGAGACCAGAAGAGCTCCTGGCTACTGGCTTCGGATTGGCTCAGCTACAGCCATTGCAGCTGCATGGGGAGTGAACCATGGGATGGAAGATCTTCCTCTCTTTCTGTCCTCCTCTCAGTATATCTGCCCTTTCTAATAAAAATTTTAAAAAAAAACTTAAAAAGGAAAAGAAAAATACCAATTCATTATGAAGCTCTACGACCCACATCCATTATCCCAACCTGCTTATATACATGTTTATTTATGTATGAGTCAGAAAATTGACCTAAAGACTTTCAAAAATCAGAATGCCACAATGAGAAACATGGAGAGACAGCATTGTGGCAGCAGTCAATCCCCTGCTGAAGCCCTGGCTTCTCCACTTCCGATCCAGCTCCCTGCTAACTATCCTGGGCAGCAATAGACGATGGCTCAGGTGCCTGGATCCCTGGCTCCCATATGGGAAACCCAGATGGAGTTCCTGCCTCTGGGCTTTGATCTGATCCAGCCCTGATGATTGCAATTACATGTCTAGTGAACCAGCTGATGAAACACTGTGTGTGTGTGTGTGTGTGTGTGTGTGTGTGTGTGTGTGTGTGTGTGTGTGAAGGAGAAGAGTGGAAAGTGGCATCACAAACATAGACACAATCGTCAGAGGAAGATGTCAGTGTCTGGAGATGGTGTGCACCCGTGCATCATCTGTGTTTATTGAGGGGACCCAGCAAGCCTCCAGCATTGACCAGCCAGGCTGACTGCTCCAGCGCAAGGCGGTGCATGGATGCTGATGAGCCAGGGCCCTGCTTACAGAATCACATAGTGAAGCAGTTCGTCACTGACCCCAACCCCCACCCAAGGCTGCCTCAAGAACTGTGTGTCTCTTGTGGAGGGAAGATGGCTTCTGAAGTATAGTTTTTCCTCTATTCCCACTGAAGCTAATACTATGTACTCTCAAGGGCATAGGAAGAAGGAACACAAAACACTTTCATCCACTGTTTAAACACAGCTGGGTCACTCCACCCACAGGTTCTAAGCTCATAGAATCAATTAACAGGAGGTTGAAAATATTCTGAGGAAAGAATTCGATCTGTATGGAACACGTGCAGACTTTTTCTCTGTTTTAATTCCTTAAACCATAACACAGGCAACGGTTTACGCAGTGTTTCTGCTGTATGAGGCAAGCTAAGCAGCCTGGAGAGGATTTACAGCACACATGGTGGCATGCCTGGGTTGGATGCATATGTTCTACCATTTTATCCACTAGAGCTTAAAAACACTGTCATATTTAAGACAAAATATGATGAAACTCGGAGCATAGGCAATGGAGTAGCTGCAGTGCCTCCATCTCAACATTGTTTTCTCCCTTTGGGAAGTGAAATTTTATGGCAAAATCTAAACTGCTGTGAAATTGTCTCCTTTATCTGAAATGTGAGGCAGGTGAAACTCAGGGATGGAGTAAGGCAGGTTTTGTAGCACAGCAGAACAAAACACTCACAGAATAAAAGCCCAGACTTGTTAGAAAACTTGATCCACCTAAAGATGCAAGGGATTTGGTCCAGATCAATATATGTGAGCAATAAATGTAAGCCTTCGGCAAGCCTGCCAAACATTCTTACATGCAAATCAAATATCCTAATTCTAAGAAAGGAAAAAAGAAGATGGGGACAGAAGAAAACACCACATTTTCCTGGAGAATGTGTTGCCATTATGAGCAACCAGTGGAAAATAACATGAAGTCTAGAACTGAACTGATGCATGATTCTCAGCCAACGTTGGTCTTAGTACGGAATTCAAAAGTTTACTGAAACAATGGATTTCAGTTACAATGAGAACCTCAGAGTACTCTGTGAAATGAATGCGCATTTCCCTAGAAGCACTACACAGCGATAGAGTTGGAGTATATGTCGGAAACAAATCTGACACAATCCTTTGTCTTTTCCTGCCAAAATACAGAATTGAGAAGTCACAAAAATAATTTTAAAATTAAGGGCAGCCTTAACAGCCTTCCTCTTTTCCTGAAGCTTCTTGAAAGGCAATACAATGCTGTGTCAAATTAGCTGGAATGCCACTCAGATGTTGGAAGAAAATTCTTAATGCTAAGATATATCAACATTCAATCTTTTGTGGTTTGTGGGAATGGAAAAACAAACACCAAATAAGTCCTGGTATTTGGATCACAGCAGGAGGGGGCGAGGGTTTTTGGAAAATTCTCCAAAGAGACAGTTTGGCAGAGACCGGAGAGACCCTGGTTTGGGAGTTGGCCTACACTGTGGCAAAGATCACAAAAAGCCTTTCCTCTCTTTGTAGAATTCACTGCACGTGGTCCCAAATGAAAAGCTCTATTTGTAGACAAATGGTACATTTCGAAGAAATTACACCTACTAGAGCTATGCAAGAGTTTCAATCTAACTCACCTAAGAAACCATGCATTTGAGTACTCTTTCACACAATCAATAAAAATTGTAGGAAGTGGAACTTGGGACTGCATATTAATCTTGTATCCAGCTCCTTGTAGCTTTCAACAGCAACTATCCATCTTATTGAGCTTATAGAAGTGATTTGCTTCATCTGTACACTCCATGCACAGCTAAATATAAAATCAACTTCTATTTAACAAAGTGGACGAATGGCAGGAGGTCTATCAGGGTAGCCTGCAACCTCGGTGTAACATTTGCAAATGCCTGCAACACATCAGCACGGAAGCCACGCCATTAGAACGTCGCCTAACAATGAAGCCTTATTGATAGGGTGGCTAATAGGAATTTTCCATCTCAATGTCAAACCTGGCTCGTGTTGCTTTTCCAAGTGCTTCTGCAAATATGCTGCCATGTCTTGGGGTTCTTCAGTGACTTGATCCACTCCTCAGAAATCAAGTCAGAAATTATCCATTAAGCACATGATTCCTGCCCATTCAGCTGAATGAGGGTGTAAATTGTCTTTACCTTTTACACACAGTGGATGCTGTTCTGGTGCTCAGATGGCATGTCTCCATCTGTCCCACAGTCACTACCTAGATCCTTGGCAAGTACGAAATGGATTGGGTGGGATCCTTCTTTGGAGGGTCTGTTCCACTTGATGATAATTTTAACCCTGGATCAATAATGGCTAAGAGTCAGTTACAACCATCATCACCCAGTAAATCCTGCCATGGCTCACATCTTACACTTCAGGTATGATGACTACACACATTTCCACGTTCATGTGTGCACCTGTGTGTGTGATGAGCACATACAAAACCACACAGGACATTCAGTCTTGATTCATGGTCACTGCCTTGGATGTGGCTATTGAGTGGATGTATTCAGATGTCCACCTGTGTATCCGGATGCCATCACAAACGCAGGTGGATATCTCTTGTATCCTCCCTCCACACCTGGGGGCCAGGGCATGTTGCGAATTTCTCATCACCACCATGAATAGCTGTGCTAGAAACCCACCATGAGCTCCATGCTGGGCTATATTACCCATCAGCTACCACTCCGTAACACACCATCCTGAAACATGGGGTCTTAGAACAGCAAGCTTCCTTTTCCTGCCAGTTTTCAAGGCAGTTCTATTTGTGTCATTCATGGGTCTGTGTACGGCAGGTTCAGAATCAGCTGAACTAGGAGGTCCAGGACACTTTTCTCATTTGCTTGGAAGTTGCATTTGAGCTTCTGCTGGTGACATTTCATTTCCATTTCCATGACTTTTCATCCTCTGCTATATTGAATTGGCTTCCTTACATGCAGCGACTGGAATGGGAGAAATTAAAGGAAATGGAGACCATGAGGCTTTAATCAAAGATTAAAGAGATGAAAGATATGAAGCAAAGTTCTTGCTCCACGTGGCTCAGTCTGTTTTCTGTTCCTGTAGCAAAATGCCTGACAACAGTGGCCATACGAAGAAAAGGAATTCTTTTGTTTGTCTTGGGATAAGTGTATGGCACTGGTCTCTTCCTGATGAGGGCCATCTTGGTGCTTCACGGCTTGGCCTGTTTTTTCAGGCAGATGTTAAGACCGAACAAACTTGCCAGAGAGAGCTCACCTTGATAATACAGACGTTCTTGCAAAGCTCATTACTTCATGAGCTTTTGAATAGATTAATCCATTCTGGAAGGTGGATGTCTCATGACTCAATCTCTCCAAAATACCATTGCTTTGGGGATTACATTCCCAACACATGAAATTTAGGGTGTACACTGTAACCATGGCAACCAAGTCTACAGCTGGACTTGGAAAGCTGTGCCATGACTCTTAGGACATATTCTGTCAATACTGTCACAATGTCAGTCCTTATTAGAGAGTTGGAGAAAAAGAAAACACAAAACAATGGGAGTGAAAGATGTGGCAAAGATGCAGCACGAAGGTCACAGAATCTAGAAGAGATGTTTAGAGCATATTTTTTAAATGTGCCTCAGTAAAGAAACTGAAAGAATGCTTTATTGGGTAACACAAACTGCTAGGTCACTGCCTCTTACTGGTAGTGCTTAAGCGGTAGAAAAATGTCATTGTCCCTTCATGTCTTTTGCACGAGGTCTTCTCATTAGAATGAGAGTGTGTGGTGTAGCCTCAAGTGGACTTAGAGTCCACTTGTAGACCGTTCCTTAGGGTCTCACTATTGCCTCATCATCAGCAGGAAGCCATAGGCAAGGGATAGAATGGGCACTGACCGGCACTTTGCTGTGGGCCTTAGGTACCCTTACCAGCATCTTAACTGCCAGTCCTAGCCAGCCTCCTTTCTCTATTTTGGTGCACAGAGTGCCATCATTATGTTATTAGGTTTATGTACAGAATGCGGTAGGGGCCAGCCTGCACAGTTCGCTAGTGTTAGGAGTACTAACGGAGAGGAAGAAAAGCCTGGGAAATAATTTCTCTAGCCTTCAATGAATTAAAGCCTCTTCTTTGCTTCTGTTTGTCTTAGATTCAGGATGCCACCAAGTTGTTCCAATACATAATTTGGTCCAATTTCTAGGATTAATTTCATGATTGCATTTTATGGTATGTGAAACTGAATTTATCTCACGTTACATTAATATTCACATGAATAATATTTTCTTTCATCTTAACTTTTCACCTTTTTAAATCACCGTTAATGCTCAGTAGAAGCACTATATTAGAAATGTTTTAATCCTTAAAGGTTGGCTTCAACATTATAAAAATTAAATATATAATATAAAGTATCTACAAAAAACAACATTTTTAACTTGGTGAAAAGTCAGACTAACAGCCAACATTATGGCAATCAAAATTCAAACCTAAGACAACTTGCCTAGAAAAAAAAAAAAAACAGGACAGCACTGGTGCATGCATTAAAGGAAGATAATACTAAATATCACCACTGGTAAAGAGGGAGTAGGCAACAAGGATAAGCGTTTCTTAAAACAGATTACCAGAGGAAATCACTGACACAGGGGAGTGTGTGTGTGTGTATGTGTGTATGTTTATATGTGCGTGTGTGTGCACAGAAAGGTATGTGTTTGCTAAAGAATCTGAGACTGTTTGGAGGATTTAATTACTAGTACTTATCTCACTTCAGATGAGCTTGGTTCTAGAAAATAGAAACATAAGAATGTTACCATTTAGGTAAACTAGCACTATGTTTAGGTCTATGTATATCATGAAAGACGAAAGTCATTGGTTTTTTTAACTCCCTAAAATAATACTGTCAGTAAACTAAGATGGTAATTATAGTCTGCGTTTCGCTCACTTGAAAGCCCATGAGACTTACATTGAGATTTCATTAATATTGTTTACCTTTATTCAAAATGTAGTGAATAAAAAACCCTGGGGGCCAGCATTATGGCAGAGAAGGCCTAGCTGCTCCCTGCAGCAACAGCACCCCATGTGGGCTCTGCTTCCTGTCCAGCTGCTCCACTTCCCATTCAGCTCCCTGCTAACGTCCCGGGCAAGCAGGTCTGCTTGGGCCCTGAGTCCGTGTGGGAGGCCTGGAAGAAGCTCCTGGCTTTGTCTTCAGCCTGGCTGAGCTCCATTTGGGAAATGAACCAGCAATTGGAAGATGTTCTTTTTTTTGCTGTAGCTCTGTCTTTCAAAGAAATAAATCCTTTAAAAACTTGAAAGTCTAAAAATATCTTATAGTGATCAAAATCAAATTCTAAAATGATCTGATGAGGAACACAGATTACAAACTCTTCAGAAAGTTATTTCAAGCATGTGTAGGTCATTTATTCAAGCTATGATGAATCGAGACCCCACACAGATAACAATGTGCAGCTCTCCAGCGAAGGAGCTCTGAAGCTGGGACAGCCCCTGTTAAACAGGGAAATAAAATAGCTATAGCTGATACCTTGGTTTTGAGGTATGCTACAAGTAAAATAATTCATTCTCAAGGGAAATTAGTTTTTCTCCTGAGAGTTTATAATTCAATGGTTGTTCATTCTATGCTAATGATATTATTGATAAAGTTGAACACAGAATAAGGCAAATGTATATGTCTTCTGATTGTGCCTTGTCTAAAATGAGGAATTTCATGACATTTTAGAATGGGGATAAATAAAATACTTTGATTTTATTATATGCAGCACACATGATTAAAGAATGCAAGTTAGTGGGTAGCTCTGGGTAAACCAGTATATCCAGACTTCCATATGATCCGAATCCACAGTTCATGGACCTCACCCTGAAGTTTCTGGATCTGGAACTCTTGGAGCCAGGAGAGTTCTAGCAAATTTTCACTTGACTGTAATGCTGTGGGCCCCAACATCCATGTTTGGAGCCAGCATGCTGGCTCACGGCAATCCACTTATTCCTCTGGCTTACCCCAATAATCACCAGAGAAACATCAAATATGGAACAGCCCGATTCCAGTCCACACTAATCAATCGGTTTAGCTGTGATAGTTAATATTTTTGGTAATTTCTCCAAATAACTCCCTTTGATAAACATGTATATTTTGATAGATTTTTATTGGGCATCTAATTATATATAGTAAGGAGACCCCACATGATATTTCAAAGCAGGTGTCTATTGTATAATGTCCAATAAAGGCAATTCTATGTAACTTCTCAAGGATTTATTACTTCTTTATGACAAAAGTCTTCACAATGCTTCTTTCTACAATTCTAGCTTTTTGCTTTTTTTTAGGGAAATAAACAGTACATCATCATCATCATCCTTGGCCACTCCACTGTTCAAGAGAACAACACATCTTTTTATTGCTTTCTAATTACAGTACCTATCAACTTATCTTTCCCCAGTCTTGAGTCTCCTCTTCTCTACAGCCTCTGAGAAGCAGCTCCGCGTTCCCAGGACCCATGCGATCACATTTTGTAGATCCCACACGTAAGAGACACCATGCAGCATTGTTCTTCCTGCACCTGCTTAGTTCACTTGATGACCTCTAGTTCCTCCATGTTGCAAATGACAAGATCTCACTGTTCTAACTACTTAAGGGTATTTCGTTGTGTGTGTACAGCACATTTTCTTTACCCCTTCGTGTTTAGATTGTTTGCATTTCTTAGCTACCGTGAATGATGCTATCATCAACATGAAAAATAGGATTTCATCAAACCAAAGGGCCTCTGGAAAACAAAGGAAACCATCAACAGAGGGAAGTGACAACCTGCAGGAAGCAAGAAAATATTTGCAATCTATACCTCTGACAAGAGATTAATAGAATGTATAAGGAAAGCTAACAACACGATAGAAAATAATAATGATGATGATACGAACAGCAAAAATTCAATGTAAAAGTAAGCAATAGATCTATACAGACATTTCTCAAAGGAAGATACACAAAATGGCCAACAGGTATTTGAAAAAATACTCAACATCATTAAGGATCTGGGAAATGCAAATAAAAGCACCATGGGATATCACACTACTCCAGTTAGAACGGCTAATATACAAAAGACAAAAAGTTACGAGTCTTGGGAGGGTGGGCGTGAAGAAGTTCCCTTACACGAAATAGGACCTTCAATTAGTGAAGCTATTATGGAAAAATCATGGTCTTTTCATGAACCTGCAAATAAGGATATCTTACCCAGTAAGCATCCAAGAAAACTTGAATCGATCTGTTGAGGAAACATTTATATATCCATGCTAATTTAGGGTGAATTTTGAATTACAAGATTGTTTGGATCTGAACACCCACTGCTTGTTCCATTGGTGTACTCCATCCATCGTGGTCCCAACTTTCATATCCATCTCACCCTCCAACCCTTTCTCTGTTCCTCCTTCCTGCATGCTGCACTCTTCTCCTCCTGTTTGGTCACATTGCCAGCCTTACTTCCGCCAACCCCCCGTGTATTCACAGGAACAGCGTTGGCCAGCTTTGAGAAGGAGGGAGCATTGGACTAAGATTCAGAGAACCCAAAGCAACAGCTGCGGCTTTGCCATGAAGTAGCTTGGGGAAGCGGGGCCGACCTCTGTGCATTGTACCTTCAATTGTACAAACAACGCCCTGCCCTGGGCAAGGGCTCACTCACAGTCTAGGGTGATGGTCTAGGCAAGAGATGACACAGATGAACTCGTGACTAAGAACCCTGACTGCCCCAAGCAAACAGCCCTCACAAGGCCTCAAGGAAAACATGTACACTATGGAAAATGTGTGCTTGTATTCAACACATTTTTCCTCCAAAGGAAACATTAAAATCTTTATCAGTTAACTTGCTGAAATCCCTTCGTAGGTGGAAGAGAAGGCCTACAGCAGTTCTGGAAAATGAGAACAGATGGTTAGCAGCTCCTCTAAGGTGCAGCAGGCAGGAAGGCAGAAGCGGTGGGAATGTCTGTGATGAGAAGATCTGTGAAGTCCAGGCACTCAGAATGGGATGCTCCGAGCAAATCAGAAAAGCTGAGTGTCAGTATTTGTCAGTGTTTTATGTTTCACACATGTCTTGCCTCCTTGAATGCTCCTGACCAATCACAAAGTGAGTGTTATTCTTATGACTGTTGCTTACAGATGGATACAAGCACAACGCCCAAGGCAAGGGAAAGAACGACCCAACCACACGCTACCAGCATCTTTCGGCAGCACTTGTCCTCCTTTAGCTTCCTTGTTGGAGAGCTGGATGTGTCTCTTACTCCTGCTGGCATCTATACTGACCTTAAAACAGTGGTTTCTCAAGCTGAACTTGTTGTTGACAATAACAAGTAGGGAAGAAGTAGGGATAAATCAGAATGTTTAGATGATGGACTAACTTGCAGTCATTCTTGACTCCCTTTAATCCAGTTGTAATCTGTAGACTAGAAGCATCAACTACAGTGCTCTGTTAGGGCTGCCACAGTTGACCTTCGCCACAAGGCCAAGAAGGGTCGCCGTAACCAGCAGCACTGCTCCCTGGCTTGGCCAAACCACGGCTGACTGTTCTGAAAGCTGGTAGAGATTAGGATGCTAGCAGATTTCTTCTGTGCTCTCTTTGGCTTGTAGATGACTATCTTCAAGTATGATCACAAGGTTCTCCCTCTGTGTGTCTATATTCCGTATTCCCTTCTGATAAATATACCAGATTGATTTATGGGCTCACTTTCAGAATTTAACCCTAATCATCCCTTCAAAGTCCCTGTCTCCAAATGCGCTCCCATTAAAAAGAGGTTGAGAGAACAGAGATAAAGTGGATGGGAGCAAAAACCAGATCATATTATCAGGGAATTTTTTGTAAGTGGAAGATCCCAAGTTTCTTTCCAGTTCTGCTTCATTGGAAACTCTGGGAGTGGAACCCAGAACCCTATCATTTTGGTAGGGGTTCAAGTCTGATAGTCACTGCTATAGACCAGCACCCTTTCAATGAACAAACATAATAAGTAAGAGACAAGAAAACAAGTGTGAATATCAGATTAGCATTTAGAGACACTAGAACACATAAAAGAAGAGAACATGAAGGTCAGGGGAGGAAGGGTTGCCTTCTGAGTGCATCTGTGAGTATACCAGTCTGCCTTTCAGACCTTCCCGATGAAACAAAGAGAATTTCTGGATGGAACCTTGAACTAGGTATTTTTGTGGGCATCTGCAACCTTTCAGAACAAAAAGGCATGAAGGAAGGCATGGAGACAAGGGAAGAAAAAGAAAGGAAAAGAGAGAGAGAAAGAAAGAAAGAAAGAAAGAAAGAAAGATGGAGGAAAGGAAGGAAGGAAAGAAAAAAGAAAGGAGGAGGGAGGAAAAGAGGGAGGAAAAGAAGAAAGAAACTGGATTGGACGTGGAGGAGGCAGGACAAAAACTAGTTGCCATATGGGATACCAGTATCAGCCCTAGAAATAATGAATTCTAATAACCTTAACCTGTCTCTTATCCAGGCGAGCTAAAAATGACCTAAGCTAATCCCCAAAGCTTCCAATTTCCATTTCTTAGGCAAACGTCAAATGCACCTGGAACTTCTTTCAGTTTAATAGAAGCCTTAAATGCAAGCTGGCTATGCAAGGCAGGGTAAAAAGTTGGCACTGCGTCACCAGTGTTCTCCATCCCAAGCCTTAGAAAGCAGAGTAAGAGCAGAATCTTGCTATGTAACACACAGTTGTCTTCTGTAGTCAAATCAAACTGTGCCTACATGGTCTGATAAAATGCTTAATTCGAAATTTCTCAAGGATTTGAAAAGGCAGGATTCTTAATTATCTTACAGAAAGAAAAACCTTTGGAAAACCAAGGAAAATTACACTTTCAAGATGAGCATGATCAATTACTACTAAGTTCAGAGTTTCTTAACTGAATATACATGCATAGAAACATATCTCAATGACTACTTCGCTAAAAATAGTACAAGAACCCTTTAATTATTTTTGGATGTTAGAATTCGGACACATTTGGTTCAGCTACCAGCCTGTGTATGCTTGTCGTTCCTTTTCACTGAGATAGCAAACTTAGCTAGGAAATTTCTAACTTTTCAACTCTCCAACAGGTGGATCTTAGAATACACCATTTTAAAATATCCCAGAGCTTTAAAAATACAACCCTACAGCTATCACTATAGTGATTCTTTATACCAAGTGATTCCTGCTATGTTTATCAAGCATCTCTCCATGTCCATGTTGAACCGGGCACTTTGTAGTCAATAAAGAAGACAAGAAGAGTGGAAAGAACACAATAAATTTAGACATGAGCTACAGTAACCGAGGGAGCAGCAAATGTGTAACAAAGTGAACCTTAGGTGTAGAGTTCTCATGAATCTCGAATCCAGCTGCATTTACTGATACTTCTGAATCATACATTTCAGTCTGTTTAAGCGCTTGTTTAGCACTGAAGTTTTGATCAAAATGTTTATGAAAACAAATGTTAAAGGTCAGAAACTGTTCTATTTGATAGTTGGGGTAGTTATTTTTTATTTGTAAATGGACAATAGGGTGGGCATTTGGCACAGCAACTAAGATGACACTTGCAATGTCCACATGTTATGTTAGAGGGCCTGATTGGTCTTGACCCTGCTTGCTGTCCAGCATCCTGGAAATATGCACCTTGGGAGGAAACAGCTAATCTGTCAAGTACTGAGGTCCCTGCCACCCTTGTGGGAGGCTTAGGTGGAGGTCTGGGCGCCTGCAATCAATTTGGTCCAGGTCTGGCTCTTGTGGATGTCTAGGAAGTGAACCAGCAGATGGTTTATGTCCTTGTGTGTCTGCTTTCAATTAGAATGGAAATAAACAAATAAACCTTAACGGATAGTAACGATAAGCCTTTTATCAGTAGAAATACAAGCAAAATGAGGTTTGTGTAGAGTGGTCAGGTATTACAAATACAAAACATTGGGGAGAGCCTAGAATCCCATGGCCAATCTACATGGAACTTTGATGTCAGGGGAGAGGGGCTTTGTGTTCCAGGTCTACGTCTGTGGAATGTATGCAGGGAAAGAGAGCAGATTTCAGAGTAGGGGAATAAGCTGCGCATTAGAGAATCCAGGCAACACTGCTTATAGATGCTGCGATTTTGCTCAAACACCTGGGAACTTAACCATTACCCTATTTAGCATTAGTGAGATAAAATACAAACCTTAAACCAGTTTGCACTGGCACAAACCCTTTGACCTTTGATACAATTCGTGCAACCTGCTATATCCTCTCTCTCTCTCTCTCTTTCTCTCTCTTTCTCATACACACACACACACACACACACACACACACACACCTATCTGTGACCACCAATGGGAAATTTCGTGTTTTAGACAAATAATGTCATAAGGTAATGGATTTTCTAAGAAAGATTCAGTTGTTTATTCGGTCACTAGTGATATTAATTGAAGTAAAATGAGATTAAAAACAGAATGCATAGGAAAATTTAGTAATGTAGAAATGAAATAATTTTATGTACATAGCTAATTCAAAAAGCTGCAGAAAATGGAACTTTCCAAGAACCCTCACTTCTAGCAGACATGGCAATGAATACTGCACAAATCGAAGCTATGGGGCTTCGATCCAGATCCTGGAGGAAGAAGAAGGAATCCCACAATAGTGGGTTTTGTGTTTTAAATCTTGTTAACCTCTTGTCAGGTTCCCACTTTTGCCTGCAAACCTGTTGTCCTACTATGCCCCCATTCCTTCCAGCTGGTAGATGCTGGGACAGGGATGTGCCTAGGAAAGTGTGTGTGTGTGGGATTATGGAGATATCTTTTAAAGGCTGTTATGGGAGATCAGAACTCTGCCACATTAAATGGACGGATCTTCCTCATCCTCCTGCAATTTCACGTCTTGTTTTAGTTGCCTTGGTTCTCACAACGAGGCAACAGCTATTCAGTTTCCCATTTTGACACAAGTAAACTGTTCATAGGACATCAATTCGACTCTTTGCAACCCTCATTATGAGTTGGTTCATTTTTCAGATACCCCAGACCCTGAAGCAAAGCCTCGTCATCTCTGGACATTTGGAGCTGCCAGCCACGTGCAGCAGCTTATGGTAAACCTTAAGAGGCAAAAGTCACTAGGACTTATCAAGCTGTCTTCCCCAGAAAAGGTTCCTTGCATCATGTATACCTTACACACACAGCTCACACTTTTAAGCAGAGAAATTTAGATGATATGAAAGTAACTTAGAGAAAGATGAACTTCAAGGTTCACACAGTATCTTATTTTCATTTATTTGAATGGCAGAGTGACAGAAAGGCAGGGAGAAGGAGATGAAGAGGAGGAAGAAGAAAAGGCAGAGAAAGAGAGGGAAACATTTTTCATCCACATGTTTACTCCCAAATGGCCTGAAAGAGCTGGGACTGTGCCCAGCTGGCACATGGGTGGCAGAGACCAACTACCTGAGCCCTTTACGTGTGCATTAGCGGAAGGCTTGATATGAAGCAGAGGCAACATTTAATCTCAGACACTCTGCTATGGGATGCAAGAGTCCAAAGTGACAACCTCACCTGGTGTGCTACAATGCCATCTCTACACAGTTATTAACCAGGAAATTTGCTTCCAGTTAGAAGTCGTGAAACTGTCCAGGCAGGCTACTTTTCTACCTACCAACAATCTCAGCATTGACAGCTGAAGTGCTTTCTGTAGAGCTGTATGAAGCCAAATGGTATAAAATCATGGTTAGCTGCTTAAACATGTGTCAGCTCTGAACTTTTTGGTGATGAACAGGTGATGTAATTAAGATTCATTTAAAGCCATTGGCATGGAATGCTGGGGGTAGATGGCACTTTCCTGAGCGGAGAGAGGAAAAGCCAAAGGCAGCTATTAGGAGAGACGGTTAAACAATTCTGAGCTAACATATGGAATCAATAGCCAACACGAGCAGCTGTGCTCGGCTGTGGAAAAGCCCAAAATAGCACCGTTGCACTGAAACCAATAAAACAAATTATTGGGTAAAGAAGAAAGCCTATATGTGGAGAGAAGAGGCATTCCAAAGCTAGACAAGAATCCGCATTTCCTCTCAAGGAACAGGATCCTAGGGAACACACTGTGCCATGCTTCCTTCTTGATTGATGATGGAGACCTAGAAGGGACAGGTCTCCATCGTGTGATTCATGGCCAACTCCAATGTCATTAGTAGCACAGAGTTTTTCCCCTTCCAGAAATCAGCACTGATCATGATAAGGATTTGCTAACTCATGATGCAGCCTGTACCTTCCATGACTGGATGGGCACCCAAAACATCCTAACTGAAACAGGAGAAACAAAGTCCAGAGTTAGTACAAGGGCTCATGGGAAAGCACTCAAGAAGTTTGTGTGAAATGGAATTGATTCTTTAATGGGATTCATTTGGCTGCGATCTTTAGCTTATGAAATATATAGTTGACAAAAATATGTATGGATTTGAAAAAAATTTTTTGCCAGAAAAAAATTATCTTTAAGTTCCACTTTCTGCGAAGTTTTTTGACATGCTACTGAATTATCTAAATACTGGATACTTTGTTTCTTGAGAATTCAACTTTAACTACTAACACTTTTCATTACTAATGAAGAGAAAAATGCCTTGCTGATACTGAAGCATTAGTTTTCTCTTTGTTTTATTTATTCCCAAGAACATTCATTTAAGAAACAAGTGGCCTGTTCTCAAAATTACTGTGACTCTTGATGTAGACTAAAGTTTATACAAAAACTTCACTCGGGCCTGGCGCGGTGGCGCAAGTGGTTAAAGGTCCTGGCCTTGCACGCCCGGGATCCCATATGGGCGCCGGTTCTAATCCCGGCAGCCCCGCTTCCCTTCCAGCTCCCTGCCTGTGGCCTGGGAAAGCAGTCGAGGACGGCCCAAGGCTTTGGGAACCTGCACCCACGTGGGAGACCCGGAAGAGGCTCCTGGCTTTGGATCGGCATAGTATCGGCCCGTTGCGCTCACTTGGGGAGTGAATCATCGGACGGAAGATCTTCCTCTCTGTCTCTCCTCTCTGTATATCCGCCTTTCCAATAAAAAAATAATAAAAATAAATCTTTAAAAAAAAAACTTCACTCAATCCCTCTATTTGGCAGTCTGTAAAATGGGAATAAAAAATCTCAAATAATCAGGCACATTTATTAGCACAGCAAAAACAACTGCAAGGAGCTATATAGGAAGGATCTGAACTTTCTTTGAAGAGAAGTAAACGCAAGTTTCAAATTGTTCATCCATGATTGCTGGCAATAGTGAGCGTATGCCCTTGCACTTACTAAGAACTGGTTCTTTTTGGTTTAGTCTTCAAGCACATTTGTATTATTCAAGTGTAAAATCCACTACTGTCTAAACTGATACACTCAGAACTTAGATGACTGGAACTTCTTCATCCCGGAGTGGGCTATGCTATGATGTAATAGTTGTTTTCTGGGCCTTTGGAGTGAGGTACATGCCACGCCAAGCCAAAAACGCTCACTTAAATGAGAGCCACATTTTTTTAACCAAATGGGGAACTTTTCACTTGCACAAGCAGTACGTTCTGCACCTGTGTTATAGAACGAAAAAGATGTAATCCCCGCTGGGGTACAAGAATACTACCCATGTGAGAGCACTCAAACCTCTCCATTAACTTTCCAAGTTTGTTTGTTTATTTGTTTGTTTGTTTTTGCCTGAAACCATCAATGAGAATCCTCACAAGTCTGAAAAAATACTGAACTGCTCAGAATTAACCAGCAGGTGAATTGAAATTCTCCTTTCCACTGCCTGTTGGTTGCTTGGCGTGCGATCACTCCCCATCATGCTCCTCTAAGGTACAGAAAGTGTGTCAAATGTCATCACAACGTCATAAGGAATTAAAATCTGGTCATAAAATTGTGGATTAAAGTAAAAGCATGAGAAGTCCACATCATGGCTGAGGTTCTAATGAACTCCAGAATCTCATTGCTGGACTTCGGTCACTCTGACTCTCTTGGAAGGCTTTGTGAGACCAATTTTCAACTTTGCTGTAGAACTAAGGAGGGACTTGCTATGTAGATGCTGTTTGGTGCTTTCCCATGCAATGCCTTCTTGCTTTCAGACTACAATGATGAATGAACCTAAAGATAAGACAGTAAGACTCAACTGAATGTCTGGCACTGGACAATGCAGAACAAAACCCAAACGCAACGCCAAGCATGCAAACAATGCCCACAAGAGATGCCCACCATATCGTTCAGCTCTTTCTTTGATAAAAGGAGAGAGACTGTTCTTTGCAGGGCATTTTTATTGACTATAAAATCTAAGAATCTGCTCATGTTTACCTGCTCTGTCCCATCATATGCCTTTACTGTGGAACTCAGTTCATCTGGGCTCTCGGAGAAGAATAAGACATTATTAAAAAGAAAGATTGTGTGTCTCTCTCTAGTTCCATGTTATGCACACAGTAGGATTTCATTCATGGAGCCCATTTCCACTGTGGGCCAGGAACACAGTAATGAGAATTACAGACACCAGCCCTGCATTCAGAGCAGGGCACCCGTGGTCAAACTGGGTGTGAGCAGTGTAAGAGATGATAACTAATCCATATTTAAGAGGGCTATTCTTGTTGTTGTTTTGAGATTTTCATCACATAGATACCACACCTTCTAAGTTAGATGTGTGTGGACATAGGTTTTAGACAATGAAAAACCTGTTGTCTGTGCGTGTGTGTGTGTGTCGTGCTTTGCAAAGAATACTGGATAACACAAATTTTTTTTCTCTTTAAGTGCTTTTGATGCTCAGGGAAATTGGTGAATTCAGGTGAATTGGTTTGTTGGGTGAATGCATCCTAGAAATGGTCCCCATGCTTTCTCCATATTAGCTGAAGGTCTGGCTTCATTCAGTGTTGAAAGGACTTCTTGCTGGTCTTCCTTCTTGGATTGGAGGAAATCAGAAACTCAGTTATTGAGTGCTTGCAACTACTGGTGGGGGTGTGGAGGCAGCCCAGGCAGCTAGCCTACCCAGAAGAAGTTTCTGATTGTGTAATTCTTTATTGTTTTTATAGAGTTGACACAAAGATTACAGATCAATATACACTTAATAAACTGAGTTACAATCTATTAAAATCACTGGAGTCCCAGAATCCTGACATAAGATCAGCAAAGGAGGTGGTCAGATTCTTGAAGGAAAAGAAATCTCATATGGGTTAATCCAGAATAGAATTTAAAGGAGAAAGTTTAGCAACAGATACATAGGAGAGAATTTGAGGCATTCTGTTTCTATCCCTTGCCAGTGTCTGGATTCTAAATACGGAACGTCACACACCCTTAACATGGCTTAGGAAACTACTGCTTACATGTAAATGTACTTTAAAATATTTTAATGGTTTTCCATGCATAATGGGTCCATCCTAATTGTAATATGCTCATGATTTCACTCATGATTTGTATATGTCACAAGTTGACATACAAAGTTAGTACAACTATCCTATAATATGCATTCGAAAAATGACTAAGAATACCAGGATAGCATAAGTTGACAATGAAGAATTATTTTCTGTTCAACTTACGTAGGCTTCTCCAGTGAAGTCTGAGAGTTCTTTGGTATTGTTTTGACAGAACTAAGTCTATGTTCTTTACAAAATATGACTCGGTTGTATGAAAAAGGACTGCCCACTAGTCAGAAGAGTAGTTAGACATTTGAACCCATGCGATCACCCTGCAAATGGATGTATGCATGGTGACTGAGGCACACACATCAACAGGATGTATTTGTCACTGTAATGAACTTAGAGATGAATGCAGATTGTTGTTTAAGTGGATAACCACCATGCAAGGCATTGCTCTCTGTGGAAGCTTTGCAAGCAGACAAGGAGTGCATAACAGATATTTCAACTTGGTCATTACATTGGCATATTGATGGGGAAATCTAAGACTAAACTCATAGCCAAGGATATAGAAAGATCAATAATTTGATGAGTTACTATGAAACTATGGTAATGTTGAGGCAAGAGCATAATATGCAAAACTCACAGAGAGGAAAAAAATAAAGGCCACACCGAAAGAGCAGACATCAGGGTAACCCTGTAATTCTCTTGATGACAATATAGCAGCAGCAAAGCAGTGAAATGCACAGAGGTTTCAGAATTCTAAATGACAAGTTCCGTTCTAGAATACTGCACCAAGCAAGTTAGCTGCAAAATGTAGAACACACTAAAGCTATTTTCACAACATGTTCTTTCTGAAGCAGCTACTAGAATTTTTTCACTGCCAAAATGGAAAGGTTAAGACAAGACAGAAGGACAGTCTTGTGGAGGTGGGTATGGCATGAAGTGAGAATTGGTCTATTTCCTCTGAAGGACACAGACTTGGATAAAATTCCTGATCTCTACAAATCTACATTTCTACAGTTATAAAACAAGGATAGGTAACTGTTGTGATCATCAAGATATCACAGAGTAATCTTTAGCAAGCTAATACTTGCTAAAGTCGATTCTAATACATCCCTATTCCTTTTCACAATCCTCTGTGTTTAATGCCTTTTTAATGCTTATAGATTTCCTAAAAAAAAAGTTTTTATTTTGCTCCTTAAAACCTTATTTCAAATTGAAATCATATCTAAATGTCTTGTGTAATCCATACTCAAAAAACCTTAAATAGAGAAATCTCTTAAAAGCATGTATCTTGAATGAGAAGACTTACTTACATGTTCTGACAGTGTTGTACATGAAAGGATGCAAGTTAACCTTTCATTTTGTTTGTCTCCCAAATCCTCCTGTACACGTTTGTTTTCAATTTCTCATATGTATACAAAGATGCATCTAGAAAAGCAAAGTGACAGAGTTGTGAGGACTGGAGAAAAAAAACAGACATTTTCTTCTGCCCAAAATGTTATGAGACAACATATTGTTCAGAGCCGAATGTATGTTTTTGATACTCTTCCTTTCTTTTTAATTTTTTTTTTCCAGGAGCCTACTTCAGGAAATTGGAAAGGATATTTTAATAAGAAGTATCCAAAAGCCAATGTGTTTTTCAAGGAAATTTAATCTATGTGTTCTGATTTATTTCCATTTAAATCATCCAAGTGTTACTATACAGGAACCAATTTAAAACTAAGAAGACTCCTGTGTCATATAAGCTTTATTTTATTTTTATTAGAAAATATTTTCTCTGTTTGCCAGCATAAATATACTCTGAAGTCTGGGACATGCCCCATTCTGCTGTCTAATCACATCTATTTTCCTTCCTACCTTTTTCTATTGCTGGGCAGTTTCATCTCACTCAACAGGTGAATGTCTCTTTGGAAGCAGGAAACTCAGAGCTGGTCAAGAACTCCCTGCCTGCTCTCCACCAGAATTATGAACAAAATTTCTTGCACAAGTCCACCTACAGGCCCCAGCCCAGTCATTTGTTTGAGATTTCCTTGGAACACCACAAGGGAGAGGCACTGGCGTTTAGGCTAAAAGCTGAGACACCCATTGCCATATGGTCCTGTCTCCAGTCTGGATTCCAGCTTTCTGCCAACACACTTCCCAAGGAAGTAACAGGTGCCTGTCACCCGTGGGAGAGGTATACATTCATTTCTCACTTTTGACTGGTGTACCAGCCCTTGGGGACATTTAGGGAGTGAATCAGCAGGCAGAAAATCTTTCTCTTTAATATGTCTGTCTTCCTTCACTTCTCTTTCTCTTATTCTTCCTCTTCCTTCCTTCCTTCTTTCCTTCCTTCCTTCCTTCCTTCCTTCCTTCCTTCTTTCCTTCTTCCTTCCTTCCTGCCTTTCTTTTTCTTACATTAACTCTATTTCAAGTAAATAAATTTAAAAAATAAAAATCAACTTTCTTTTCTTCTGTCCTTCTTTCTTTCTTTCATCAACTCTGCATTTCAAGTAAATAAATTTAAAAAAATAAAAATCAACTTTCTTTCCTTCTGTCCTTCTTTCTTTCATCAACTCTGCATTTCAAGTAAATAAATTTTAAAAATAAAAATCAACCTACAAGTCCCCTGCAGAGCTGCCTAGCAATCATGAGCACTAAAGAAGCCCGGTCTCCATTTCCATTCCCGTTCCTCCCAACCACTTTCTATTCCGGGCAGGTTTTCAAATCCCTGTCTCCTCGCCATCTTACTCCTCCACTTCTCCAAGGATGTGGTATAAGTGATGATTTTATCCAACATGATATACAAATACTTATTTATAAACAAAGCAAAAGTCAAAATCACATCCCTCCAGTGTCCTATCCCCCCTACCACCTCTGCATATGGTGGCAGTCAAACCCCATGTCAGAGCTAGCCATTAATAGTTCAACTCTGAAAATGTTAAGTACTGTTTGGCATACACACTAACTATGGCCCAAGATTGCTTAAGATTATCTGAAAATCTACGTCGGTGGTAAAATGATCTAATCATCATTGTGTCTACTGTCTATGACGTATATGAGACACAATAATTAACAGACCCTGTGCCTCATCAAACTATTATATTCAGTTCCGTTTCATCAAAGTTTGTTAGATGTCAGAGCTCTCAAAACTGGAAGCCATGAAGGGTTCATGTGGTCATTTCTTAAATAAAATATTGGGTTAGGTAGATTTTTCTATTTTATTTTTACTGCTATAACTTTGCTCTAATAATAATAGTAATAACAGCTTACATTATTGGGGTACTCATCATGTCCAAGGCACTGAACTGAGTTATGAAAAGGAACTTACACGCTTCACATGTTACATCCTTCATGCCACATGACGTGAACTGGTTACTATTATTTTTCTTTAATTTTTTTTTATTATTTCATGATACAGGCCCATAGGCTCTGGGATTTTCCTTCCTCCTTCCTCAAATCGCCACTCCCATCGATTTCCCCCATATCATTACAATGCCATAGTCCTTTCCAGTCAGTCATAAATCCATCATTCTACTATTTAAGTGTATCCTGACATTGTAGGTATGGACAATGGCAGAGAGTCCAGCTTCCAATTGCCAAGATACACTCCACAGTTTCATTGGGAGTCCATCTTTGATTTGCAAGCAGGAATACACACTGCTTTGTATCTGCACATCTGTATGTGACAGTCTCTATTACACAGTTGCTATATGTCCCATCAAAGGAAAGCCATAAAACAAAATCAACAGCCGATCTCTTCACCCGGCAACAAAACTGACCCTGCTAATAATCAAGGAATGGGATATTTTGAGTACAATGGACAGAACATGTTTCCCAGGATGCTGACAGTGAGCTTGGCCTGCAGCTTTTGGAATGCAGGACACCGCCCTTGAGAAGTGCAGGCCTGGAGTAGCTGGGCCTGGTGGACACTGCACTCATAGCGAGGGAGGAGCTGACATCCACATGCTTGCTGTCATTTCTGACTCTGTTGAGCATGAAGACGGGGCTTTCTCAATATTCTGCATGGAAGAGCTACTTCAACCCTCAACACAATCCCATTTTATAGAATGAACAGGGGGCTTGAGATTTAGCAATTCACTGATTTTTTTTTTATGACTATTTGGTGGTGGAGCTGGTCTTAATCTTAATGCCTTGTTCCAAAATTGACACACCTAATTACCTTATTATTGCACTCAGATTGGCTAAGGACTGCTTCTGGGACCCTCACTCCAATTCTAACACACACACACGCTTACATACCCAATGGATACAGGCATTCTTAGTTGCTCAAGATCCTGAATAAAGTGATATCACGAACACATCTTCCTACATGACTTTAATTCATTTTTAATTACTTACAGCATCTCACACATTTTAAACACTACACATTTACGGTTGGATCTCAAAACAGTTACATACAGTTACACAGTTTTTATACTCCAGTGTTTTTAGAAAAAAACTAGCAACATCTAAATGTTCCGTACCAATGCAACATTTTTATAAATATTTCCTATCCATGGTTGGTTGATTGCACATATACCAACTCCCTAATGCGGCAGGAAGGCTGTGTGAAAAGGCCTTGTAAGAAACCCTGAAGTTACTTAGAAGGCTGAAATGGAAGCTTTTTCAGTAATTCTGAATCTCAACCTTCCAGCAATGAAATCATGGTGTTAATAGGACCCAGCACACAGAGGGGTTTTGGCAATGAACTGAGATGATGCAAAAAAAAGAAGAAAGAAAAATCTAAATCCTCAATAATCCTTTTAATATTATTGTTCCATAAGTACAATTTCATACAGCCAATCCTGGAACAAATTCCTCTACTATTACAGGTTGGAGTTCCCTTCACTGACAACTTTAGCCTAGTATATGAACCAGACATCCTTTTGGACTTGAATGTTAGAACTGCAGAAAGGGTTATTTCTATGAGGAACCGCTGAGAAATTGTACTGTGAATTTCCATCCATTTCCAGCATCTCCACAGAAACTCTGCCGGCTCTGTTAGCCTTCTTTGCGCGTTCAGCAACCCATTAAAGGCCAGCCAGTGCATCTGAAAGTTCTTTTACTCAATCAATGAGCTTGTTGCCATGGCAGGCTAACACGAGGTGCCATTGATGATGACTCGATTTCCTCTCGCATCTGAACTGGAAAGGGGGAAGACAGACTAAATGAAATCCCATCCATCTTAATGAAATACAATTATATTCTCCTTATTAATCATTTAAGAATCAATATGTCTCTTCTTGGTGAACCTCACCAAAATTTGTCATTGCATGCCAGGCCTCAATACATCTTGTCTTGTAGTGATTTTTATAAGTTCAGTCACCTGTGTCCCAGGGTAAATAACAGTGTTTGCTCTCAGTGCAGAGCCCAGGCAGGAAGGCAATGACAGGGTGGATCAGAGAAATCCCTTCTGAATGTTAAGCAGTCGGCTGAATATTGCCTCCACGTGCATAATTTAAGAATGTTCCCTGCTTTATTTTTAAATAGCATAAAGAAAAACGGATTGCCTTTGAAAGGAGCTTATTCTAGTATCACTGGGTAGAGAAACCTCTTGGATATTCTTACCCATTGGATGCTATCATTTTGCACAAGGTTGGCAGTATATTGTGTGTGTGTGTGTGTGTGTGTGTGTGTGTGTGAGCAGTGTGCAAAGAAACACAGAAAGCCTAATTTACAGTCTGCCTCACCTTGGGTACTTCACTTTACTTCACAATTTTGTATTTTACTTCACCTGGAATAAATTGCCATTGTTTCTATCTTTTTAATATGGAACATGAAGCTAGACCTAGACCTCACGCATTCTGTTGCTGCCTCATAGCTCTTGTTTAATTAATGAAAACAAAGGGGCAAGAAAGGAAGCGATAAAATAAAGAGAAAGAAGGAATGCCGGGATCCAGGCAGACAGCAGCAAGGCGTCTATGCTCACAAGCAAGCTAGTCGAAAGATGAAGTTGGTTTGGTTTTACCTCACCAGAGAACTTTTGTTGTTTTTGCTGAATTTAACTACTCTTGAGTCTTTGCTAATGAGGAATTACATAACCTCAACATGCTCAGAACACTTGGGGCACACTCTGCCTTGAGTTGACACCGACAGATTTGATGCGTTGGGCACTGAGCATGCCCTGACTTCAACACAGCTGCTTTTCTCTAGGTCGTTCTCTGTATCTGTAGCTCCCAAACAATTTTAACAGACTAAGTTGCTCTTCTTCTAAGGACCCAGAAATACTAGGGTAACATCTTTGTTGTTTTGTTGTTCAAACTGGGAGCTTTCCATGCCAAAGCCAAAAAAAGTTGTAAAGCTACTGCCTTACAAAGGAGCATCCTTCTGTGTGGCAGAGTGGCTCCTCTTTATATTTCTGTTCCTTGGCATCCAAGCAGCCGCAGAAGCATGGTTCCAGCGTGCCCTTTGCCGGTCCTCACCATGGTCAGTGATGGAGCTGGGAAATCCAGAAGATTCGAACATTGCTTCAGTGACGACAGCCTTGGCTCTGAGAAAGTGACTTTTCCAAGAGCCACAAGGATGACTCCTGGGCGGCTGTGAAGCTGCTTTTTCTTCTAAGTGTCAGCTCCTACTCCTTCTGGAACTACGGGCTCTCCCTGTGCAGTGGCTATTCAGCTGGGAGACATGAATGGCAGTGAGATGAATTAATTCAGTTGTTTATTGGTTCATTGGAGACTCGGGTCAAGGGTGAATCAAACAGTGCAGAATGCCTTTGACCCAGTCACTCACTGGAACATTTCTTGCCTTCTGTCTTCAAACAAAACACGAGAGGTTTTCCCATACTCTTCCTCGGGCCTTGCTGCCCACAGCTCCTAGCCCCAAACATCCTCTTCTGTGGTTCTCTTTTAACCCTGTCTCTGCAATAAAAAAAAGAAATTCAGAGATGGATGGAAGACTAAGATTTCAGCAAGAAAAGCAGAATGATAGGAGCAACGATCTTGGAAATGGCACTTTAAAATCCATAAAATCCTTACTCAGACTTTCTCTATACCAAAAAAAAAAAAAAAGACACTAAACATGAGAGCTTGCCAGAATCTCCCTGCTGACAGCCTGCAGAGGTCTTTATGATAGAGACACCAGCGATATGAGAAAGCAAACGAGCTCTCTTAGAAGGTAGCAACCTTGAGAAAGAACACAACAGATCAAGGGCAACCCTGTCAAAGTTTTCCACCTGAAGCCACACATCTTTAAGTTGGATCAGACCCAGTTAGTTCAAAGTGGCAGAACATTCTTCCAGATGTTTATTTTGGGATGAATTATATGCTCACTACATTTTATATTTTCGCAGCAACCAATTTTATCCTGCCTTACACGGTGTGGGAATCATGCAACAACACAGTAATTAGGGCAATGGCGAGTTTCTAAGGAGCACCACGGAAGGACATGCTGAAGACCTGCCCACGCCCTCTCTCTGGGTCTCCGTCCTTTCTTGGTTGCTGCTGGTGATGGTGGCTGATCAGTTTCTCCCACCAGCGCCATGAAGTCATGGGCGGTCGTGCGTTTCTGTCTTTCTGCCCAGCACGCGTTCTGCTACCTGGTAGAGAGCAAATGATACCGCACACTAACACTCGTTTCTGCACGGAAGGCATTGGTTTTTAGTAGACACAGTCCCTGCCTGTTGGACAGATCTGTTAGCATCAGGGTGAGGAATCAGCCAGGATGAGTCATCGCACACTCGCCTTGCTCTTACCATTAGTGCAGACACAGACTAGCCATGAACCAGCAAAACCAATGGAGCCATACCATCACTCTAAACAAAAACCAGAATGCCATTCCCCAACTGCAGGATCCTCAAAAATCCAAGCTCCCTCTTTCATTTTCCATAATCTCAACATTTAAACTACCTTATGTGATCATTTGGAAAAACTATTAAACTACTAGAGATGGTTTTCTTCCACAGTGTACCTGTCAGTGTGACTACACTGCCAGATTGACTCGCAAACAAATATTGCATAGATTCTCAATTGTCCTACATGACAAAGGAGATTTGAACAATTGCAAATAGTCGAATTCCTTCAGCTCCTTGCACAGTCTCAGTTCCTTCTGCTCTCTCTTTTCCTGTGAGTCCTCTTCATCCAGAATCCCAAAATCAAGATTGGTGGTAAGAAAATGGAGTTGTTTAAGGTCAAAATAAAGTTGCTTTCCAAATGCCAGAGAAAGAGGGCCGGGTGAGTGTACTTTGATGTTAATACCGTGCCCTTTGTACTGTTCCTGATTGTCTTCATCTTCCACTATGAACAGGGTACTAGATTTTATACGCAGCTTAACCAAGAGCAGATGTTGATTAAAAAGAATGTGGTTTTCAGTGTGACATTAAAAAAAAATCCCTCTTTTTTTTTCCCTAAATGCTATATTCTTAATGGATTCAATCCCATATTAACTGATACAAAAAGGTGCAACGTGCTTTCTTTTCATTGTAAGATGTAGAGTTCACTAGCTCAGTTTGTGAAGCAAGCAAGCAAAGCTCACGTTTCAATCTTTTGAGAAAGATTTTTAAACTTCGTGCAAAAAGATAAGTTTGCCGATGAAGTCTCCTGCAGGGTATTTTCATTTGCCTTTTTAAATTTAACTGATATGACCTTGGTAAGAAGAAAGCCAAATGTATTGTTATCAAATTCACATTTACACATACTCTGACTTATGGTATGTCTCCTGTTGTTATTGATGAAGGCGTACTTAGAGCATCATCAGGACCCCAAAACGGAATGCGAGCTGAAAATGAAACTGAGCTTCCATGACACCTTTATGCAGACAGTAACCACAACTTGTATTGAGCACAGCTGACCACATTTCTACTTTTTGCGCATATGAGCTTGCAAGCTGTCACAAGTCGATAAGAGACTTGAAATCAAAACCCCTACAGGAGTCACAGCAAAGTATCTATGAGATAAACTACCTACATAATAAACCATAGGCCACACTCCCTAAAATATCATTTTGCACACCAACTAAAGAGCAGCACGTGTAGTTTGGTGGTGGTGTTTTAAGATATAATGTAGGGATGTCCAGCTTAGAGTTTGCTAATGCTAGCTTTGGTCATAAATGAGCCCATCTGGGTAAATGCTAATAGGAGGACGGTAGGCAAGGACCATAGGTAATAATCAAGGAAAAGGATGTTCAATTTCATTCTATGGAGTAACTTTCAAAATGCCCACAAAATCATTAGAATTATATGTGGTATATAATGACTATAAATTTGACAAATATTTAAAACAAAGGTTGACAAGACACAGTATTTGCTATAAAATCGGTACTGACAAGCATTTCTATTTTACCTTTTTTATGACGATTTTTTAATTCATTGAACTCTGTTTATTGAAGCCAATAAGCCTTGACAATAGCATTTTACAAAAACAATTTCGAATAACATCTAATAATATCAATTCTCATCCATTCAGTATGTGACAAACTACATCTGGTTTGGAAGAACTCTTGGATAAAAATAGTTAATTCAGAGTCAAACACCAGGACCTTTTAGTACAAGTGTTTAAGTTACTTTAGGGATTCTATGCTACCGATGACTTTGATCACCCAAACTATGAATCGCAAAGTCCTACCATAATCCATTTCAGTCGCCTCCACTATACTGTGATCATTTAAACAGGGAGAAGAAAATATGATGTGTGACACTAGGCAAATGTAATGAACCCTGACATCTAACAGAATCTCTCATCAAAACTCCAAAAGTTCCATAGACACGATCTTTAAAGTAATTCTTGCTGTATTCTTCCGATAATTTAACGTTTCTGATTTCATCTTTTTTATTGACATAAAAATCATTAAAGATCATTAGGGCCATTGTTATTTTTTTTAAACTTTTCATCCATGAATAAAAAAAAAGTCTTCTCTTCCATATCAATACTAAAGACCAAAATTAAACTGTACCTATTTATGCTTCAAATTCCACTTTGAAATGCAAACCCTCACTATTGCTGGGGCCAATGCAATGGCCTATTAAGTGCAAGAATGGGAAATTCACATTTATTTACTGATGGCAGTGAGTGCAAAATGATAGAGCCATGTTGGAATACAATTCATATTTTCTTAAACCTACTCTTTACCAAAGTATCTGGTAATCAAATCCCTTTGGATTTGCCACCATTGAACTGAAAATGATTCCCACCCAGAACCGCTACAGGTATGCTGGCAACAACCCCGATTCCCAAGCAGGTCAGAGGATGGATAAATGGCATGCACGTAAACAGTGCGATCGGTTAATCAAGAACGTTCAGGGTTCAAGAAATGAGCTACCCACTGACGAAAAGATGCGGTGGGAACTTCAGCACATGCCATTCAGTAAAATAAACCAGTGTGGGAGAAGATGTGCAGTAACTTCAACCATGGGACACTCTATTAGAGAGACAACCACAGAGATATACAGAGAAAGAAAGCAGTGACAGCCAGCACACAGAGGATGTGCAGAGCAGTGAGACATCATTGTAGGATACTGCCATGCGGCATACATGTCATTTCCTACATTTGTTAAGGCCCATAAAGTGTAAACCACCAAGAGTGAACTTCAAGGTTAACTGTGGCTCATTAACTGTGACAAGTGTGTGTCTTTGATGCCGTGTTTTAATAGTGAGATAATATTTTTGGATGTGCGAAGAAGTGGGATGTTGAACTCTGCATTTTCATATCAAATTTCTATGAATGTAAAAGTGCTCTAAAAACATTTATTTAAAAACATTGGGGAGAACACTCCGGAGATGATCGTGTGGATTTAAAGAAACTTGTCATTTCAATTCTAATAAAACATTTATGGCTTTATTTGCTACATCACAAACAGAATGATAACTTGGGTTTTGTAACATGGGTAGCTGATTTCACCCACGTTTGACAGTTCAAAATATTTGATTTTTTTTTTGGATTTTTTTTTTTTTTTGGCTGCAAAACACTTTCAGTTTGACCCTATGAGAACGTCTCTACACAGCTACCCACAGGAAACAGTAAATACTTACCCAGAGTTAGAATATAAACTGTGCTCTTTTTTTTCTAATTTATTAAGGATTGATATAGATGGGGTGGTTGGCCTGAATGGCAAGAGGTGATTATTCTAGGGAGTGGGTCCCTGCCACTCACTTGGGAGACTAGCTCAAGGTCTGAGCTCCTGGCTCGCCCCACCCCAGTAGGCACAGGCATTTAGGCTGTAGCACAGCACATAGTAGTTCTCTGTCTCTTTTTTAAAATAAATGGTTACATTAAAACATACAAAGAGTTCCTTCTGAAATTGTAACCAGTCATCATACTTGAAGTTTTACAGGTCAAAATTCAAGAATGTTCTTTTCAGAAGCTGGGAAAGAAAATGGCAAGCAGGAGATTCCTTAACTGCAAGTCTATGGCATATGGTTAGCATTTGGGCAACAGGCTGGAGAAACTTAGAATGGCAGGTTGGCATTCTGAGACACCTGCTGACCCAAACACACACTCAGCCTTTTTGTAGCGACCAAGAACAGTTCCAGAGGATTCAAGAAGCTTTCAAACTGCAGGAGGAGATTCCAATATGATGGCTCAGTGGCCAAGATCCCACATGGGCACTGGTTTGTGTCCTGACTGTTCCACTTCCCATCAACTCCCTGATTATAGCCTGGGAAAGCAGCAGAGGATGACCCAAAGCTGTACCTGCACCTGCAAGGGAAACCAGGAAAAAGCTCCTGACTTTGGATTGGCTCTTCTCCAGCCATTGAAGCCATTTTGGGGAATGAACCAGCAGATGGAAGATCTTCGTATCTATCCATATCCGTGTAAATTGGCCTTTCCAATATAAATAAATAAATCTTTTTAAAAAGAAATGAACAGGAGAGAAGGGAAGGGAAGGGAAGGGAAGGGAAGGGAAGGGAAGGGAAGGGAAGGGAAGGGAAGGGAAGGGAAGGGAAGGGAAGGGAAGGGGAGGGGAGGGGAGGGGAGGGGAGGGGAGGGGAGGGGAGGGGAGGGGAGGGGAGGGGAGGGGAGGAGAGGAGAGGAGAGGAGAGGAGAGAAGAGAAAGGAAGCTGTAGGGAGAGATTTGTTTACATCTGGATGTGTGATTGCTAGGGAGAAGTACCTTTTCTTTCATCACAGATTTCAAAACAGTGAGTAACTCATGACACCAAATGGGTCAGGAACTGCTGTTGGTACACAGAATTGCCCAGGGTTTCTGGTGTATCAAAAGTTAGTTGCTTTTGACATAACCTATGTGACAGAGGAGAATGTTCATGAAGCAAAAAGAAAATTGCGGTAGCTTCACTACCACAAGTATGCATTTAGGTAGATGTTGCTGATTACATTTTCATGAACAAATGAGCCTTACTTATGAAATATTTTCCAGCTGTATGTATCTTTATAATATAAATATCAAATTCTTTCAGACACATTGGACAGTTTCTCCCTCTGTGAACACAGACTCTGCAAGCCTAGTGAGCAGCTGCACTGGTGGCACCGTTTAAGAGGTGCCAGAAGTCTCTTTCATTGCAACCCCCACACCAGAGTGTCCCCCGGATTCCCTGCACTGCACTGTACTCATTGATTGGTGTTCCACAAACGGTCATTGAAACACAGACCTCATGAGGCTCTTGAGGACGGAAGGGTTTCCTAAATTCTCATGTGAAAGGTTTAAGAAGATGGAAACGCAAATCTGATTTGCTCATCATTGATTGAATATTGCTCTGCGGCAGCAAAACGTCTTCAACTAGAAGGTTTTACAATTTTTTCAACAGCGGGAAAATAAAGGGTTGGAATTGGGAGAGGAGAGATGAATTTCTATTTGAAGAATGCCAATACACATCATATAACAAAGGCCCTGGCAAGTCCTACAACCAAGCTACTTAGCTGAATTCAGCCTAATATTTCTTAAAAATACCTGACCTCCTTATTAATTTTCTTTAAAGAAATGCTTAGCACAATTTTAAAAACAGTAATTCAGAGACAAAAAGGCCCCAGTTTAAAAAAAAACATGCAAGCATATTATCTGGAACAGTGACACAATAAATTATCCTAACTGTGAATAAGTCAGGCAGAGAAGGACAAAATACCAGATGACCTCATTCACATGTGGAATCTTTTTAAAAAGCTGATCTCATAAAAGTTGAGGGTGGAGTCGTAGTTGCTGGAAGCTGGAGAGAAGAGAGGAAGAGTGGGGAGAGAGTGATTAAAGAGTTAGATCGGAGGATAATTGGACAAGAACGCGTTGTATGGCTCAAAGTAGTTAAAAGAAAGGACTTTGAGCATAGTTGACCTAAGGGGGTGATAAGTTCAAGTTGACAGACACACTACTTACTGTGATGGTTAGCCTAACGGCCCGAAGCACCACACTGCACATAAGAGCTGTGTCCATGGCCACCTCATGTGTCAATCAAAAATTAAAATAATAATAATGGAATCACCCAACAAAATACTAAGAAGAAAGGACTCTGAAATGAAGGGATTTAGAAAAAGTTCAGAAAACTGATGTATCAAGTCCAGTGTGGTAGCCTAGCAGCTAAAGGCCTTGCCTTGCATGCACTAGGATGAGGGTTCTAATCCGAACAGCCCTGCTTCCCATCCAGCTCCCTACCTGTGGCCTGGAAACACAGTCAAGGATGGCCCAAAGCCTTGGGATCCTGCACCTGAATGAAAGAGCCAGAAGAAGATCCTGGCTCCTGGCTTCATATCAGCTCAGCTCTAGCCATTGTGGCCACTTAGGGAGTGAATCAATGAATGGGAGATCTTCTTCTTATCTGTCTCCCCTCTGTCTCTGTATATCTGCCTTTCCAATAAAAATAAATAAATCTTAAAGAAAAACTGGTTTATCCCCAAAGCAATCAGACATGAACCACTTTGGGGGCACATAAAACCAGCCTTGCGCGTGTGTGAAATACAAGCGCTCTGACACCCCAAGAAGCCCTAAATCTGCAGCCTCATTCCAATGGTGCCCTCTCCAGAAATCCTTACATCTCGAGAAAGCAACCCCATGACCCATTACAGATGGCATCTGCACAAGCTTCGCGCAGCACCACACTGGAAGATGGGTGGGGAGAACACGGAAAGGATCAAGTAGAAATGGCCAAGAACTGGGAACTGCTGCGATGTTGGCTCTGATCGCCAAAGACACTCATGCATGGACCTGTCCAGATTTATGGGCCCCAAAGAGCCATTTATATTTGAGTTCCTTCTGTGCAAGCCTCGTTCCTCCAGTGCAACTTCACCTTCCATTCATTTCCTTCTCAAGAGGATACAAAAGCTCTTCCACAAGCTGGTTTATTGTTAACAATATTTTCATTTAAGCACTTTGATCAATACCCAGCAAGTCAATTAAAGCATACAAATGCTTTCTCAGGGAGAGTCACTGGAGTCCCCTCTCCCCATTTTAAAAGCATATTTGGAATTTTTTTTTTCCTAAAGAAACACAACTTTCTCAAATTCGTGCATCCTTCTGATTCTGGTTTCAGAAAGGAAATGAAATTTGTCACGCTGCCATACATCATTTCCCTTGCAGTGCAATGTCCCATCTGTGTGTCAAGTACAAAAGAAAAGCATTTTGTGAAAAATTGCTAAAGAAGTAATGATTTTTGTCCTCAACTCTTTGTTTTGCCTTTCAATAAAGAAGGCGACATGTGCCATAAATGATGTATGATTGTTTGGGTACAACCCCCGTTACACAGTGCATAACCAAAACCATGTTTCACAGCACAGAAACTATAGTTTACTGCCCCTATGGCTCTGATGAGAATATAATGTTCTACAGTTTATAAATGCTTTGAGGTCAATCTTTGATTTGCTTCAGCTTGTTCATCCAATGAGCAAGGGATCCAAAAATATATCAAGCTATTAGAGAGATCCCTGGAACCTGGGTTGAGGCAATAGTGATGGAGGAGTCCTGTGGAAATCCCTCTGTCAGTAAGAGATGAGATAATTAGATCCAGGTAATACATTAGAGCCCCAGCAGGCAGCCACCGAGCAAACATGTCATCTTTATGGGCCTTTCTTGTCCTGCGCAGTAACTGTGGCCTAAGACAGTAATGCATCAGGGAATACACCGGTGCCCAGCAATGCCCTCCTGTCACTCACCCCACCTTGTTATCTGGACAGCCTGTCTCTTGCAGAAGTAACAGGAAGCATAGAGCAATCAGGAAAGGCCTTTCCAATCATTTTTCTTCATTTCTTCACAAGTATTTTGTCTTTGATTCTCTTTCTTTTTAAAGTTATGCTATCAGTTTTGTTGTTAGATTCATCTGGGACTCTGTAGACAAGATCAAGAATTTGTAGAAAATCGAATTTAAAAAAAAAGAAAACTAGCTTATTTTGGTGTGGCACAATACTGAAATCCATGTATAGGTTTTTGATAAGACACACCTTTCAGGAACTTCCATGGAGTTTCCTCATGCATGTCTTATTAAACTGTCACTTAAAGTGGCTCTCCCACTGGAGATGGAGGTAAATAGTTCACAAATAGTTGATTCTTTCAGCCCCATGAAAAAAGGGCAAGAGACCATCCCTCTGCACAAAATCAGCCAGAGGGTTATTTTGCTTCACTCATTCATTAAGTACTTATGGAGGGACTAGAAAGGCAGCAACATAGTGCTAAATGGTGGTGATGTAAATTAGAGGTGAGTACAGTGAACCACAGCCACATTGGGAGAGATTTTATGCAATATTTTATACGTAATCAATTGCTTACCTTTGTGGTAAGAACTGTGGCCAAAAGTCCACAACCTTGGGAGCCTTCATTTAGTTTGAGAAATTAGAGGCTGTTGCTTATTTTTGTTTTGTTTTTCCTGGAGGAAAAAAGATACCAAAATGAAAACTAAACATTAAACTGTAAGATTTACTGAGGTGAGAGAGGATTAGGTGCTAGATCTTGGAATGAAGAACATTCTGTTAATACATATGAAGCTATCAAATCAAGGTGGAAACAACAGTGACGACCACTGCATTCATCAATACTGTCAATATTATTGCTGTCGTCATAACTGCCATGATCATTAATGACATCATCACCACCACGAACACAGCATGATCACCATCACCACCATGACAATCAAGGTCACCATCATCATCATCATCATCATCATCATCATCACCACCACCGTGACAACTGGGGTCACCTCTGCCACCAGTGTCGTCACTACTACCAACAACACTAGTTGCACTTTCAGGTACTAGAGGATGTGCTGCCATTTCCAAAAGTCATCTGTAGTGTTGTATGAATCCTGAAATGGAGGCATAATTATTTCAAACATACAGATAATGCCTCTCTTCTCCTATGTAATTTTCATACGCAAGGAAACTGGTAAGTGTCTGATCGTATTTTCTAGCTGAGGCAGTCTGATTCCAAAGCTCATGAGCTCCAAGTATTACTGGTATTTTGAGTGTAGCAAATGTCTAAATAATGCTTTTAAGTGGCAATTCTTACATTTTAAGTTTTTTTATGGATATATGTAAATAAAAATTTATTTGAAAAGTTACAAAGAAAGAAAGAGAGATATCTTCTCTTTGGTTCATGTCCTTGGTGGCTGAAATTGCCATGGCTGGCCAGGTCAAAGCAGGACTCAGGAGCTTCTTCTGGATCTGCTAGATTGATGTCAGGAACTTAGATATTTGGACCATGTTCTGATGCTTTTCCAGGAACAATAGCAAGGATCTGATTTAGAATGGAAATACTCAGGACATGAACTGGAGGTGAGGGGTGGCCTATGTCAGCTGTCCTGTGCCATTCAGCCTGGGTGCACAGTAAGAGCCAGGCCAGTGAGTCCCAGCGGCCTAGGGGCAACCTGGGTTATCTGGCCTTGGCCATTTGGCCCACGTGAGCAGTGGAAGCTGGGCCAGTGAGCCCTAGGGGTGTGATTATGGGGGCCTGGGGTGTGGGCTTGTAAGAATCCTGGTTGATGGCACAGATGGAGGCATGCTGGAATGTGGGGGCTCATGTCCAGTATGGGATGGAAGTCAGACGTGAGGAGGGCTGGATGTGCCCAGTTAGGAACCTGATGCCAACACCCTTCACAGAATAAGAACGCTGAGTGTCTGACATGTTCAAGACATAGAGAGGTCATGTCATTGGGTCCAAGGTTTTCTGGATCAGGGACTGGGTGGAGGTGGAGCCTCCTCTTCAACAGTAATGGAAGGAAGCAGGCTTACTGCAGACCAAGGCACGACATGAGGAATGGGACTGCAGATGTCTGCTCTGTCGGACGTGCCGCTGTGTGTGTGTAATTTTCTAGACAACGCATCCAGAATGTGATTAGCTCTGTGGATGCTGCTCATCAGTGAGATGCTAGCCACAGTGCTCTTGAATCCTCATGTTTTTATCTTTCCTGTATGCCTCCTTATCATCCAGGGAGCCAGCTTGTTTTGGAGTTGCACTGAGAGAATTATCTAGTAAAACAACAGAAATCAGACAAAAATAAAATCTGCCCTGAGCTCTTAAAGAAAATAAATACTGAATAATAAGCAACTAAATATCTCTGGCTTATCCTGATTACAATTTGAACAGAACTTATATGATGTTCCAAGTCCTCACTTATTTCATACTCATATATCTAAGTCTACCCAGGTGTACATTGCTTGCTTGGGCCCAAACTCTCCAGACACTTGCAATGATAAGCTGTTTGAAATTAAAATGAAATAGCTGGATTTTCCATTCCATATGTGGTGGGTTCATTCATGTTCTATCCAAGATTACTCTGGACAACTCAGAGCAACACAGTACAGTGATTCCCACAAATGTGTCAGGGTCAGTCTGGTTTTGGATGCATATATGCTCTCCTGCAATGTGTATTACTGCAGAAAATAAAGTGGCTTAAGACCTGCAACTCCCAGTTTCTTTGCCTAGAAAGTGGAGGTTAATTACCTAATGGGATTCTTAGACTACGAAGTTAATGCGCTCAGAGTTCAGGAAAGTGCAGGCACCACTGTGAACACACCGAATGTGCTCTTGGCGCTGCTCCTGTTCCTGGCCTCCTTCAACATCAGACTGACTAGTTTTCCTTTTCTCGCCCATGAGACTTTTGAAGGCACCGCTGCTCTCCTCCACCACTGTTCTAACTTCACAATACAATAGCATAAACTTCTCTTATTCAAAATGTGCTCGAACAACTGTGGAAAAGGCTGTCTTTTCCTCCACCATTAATCCCAGGAAGGAATTTTCCCTAGATACAGGAAAAGTTCTTTCCAAGGATGCAGAGCTACTTCACTTTGAATGGTTTGTTTGATTCCATCAGCACTAGGTCTTAAAACCCTCATCAATGGTTATTTCTACGGCATTCGGTGATGCCTGCCTTTTGCACCTGCCTGGGAGCAGCTGTCCATCTTGTGGCTGTTGACAGAACCTGTGCATCATCAGCACTAGCTTTATAAAAATAAATTGAGATGGAAATCTGGGAAGTTTATAGAACTATGTATTTTTGACAAAAGTTACATCATAAAAAGGACAGAGGAGACCTAGGGAATAATTTATAAGCGTAATCTCATGGGAGAGTAAATAAATCACACAGCAAAGCCTGAGCCAAACTGTCTTCCATAAAAGTCTTCTTCATTGTTATTCAAGTGAATTTCATCCCTCTCCCAAGTGGAAACTATTTACACAAAACAAGAATATTAGAAATAGAATCCCAGAAATTCGGGCAGTGAAAGAAAATCTTGTTAAAACTTCAGCGTAGAGCTGGCTTTAGGCAACATTGTCAAGATTCTTTTTTGTCACCTTTTTGCCTTTGTGTTTAGTCTTCCTTTCAAATTCTCCACTTTCTCGGATGCCTTCTGCTCATTGTTTCCAAGCCACTGGGTCAAGTATTAATCCACTAATTCATCCAGCACTGGGTGCCTAAGATGTACCCCATCCTCGGCATCCAAGGACAGAAATGAGTGGCAGAGGCCTGGCCTTTTAGACTATATTCTTGTTTACAGACTGCTAACCATTTTGTTAGAATCCTCTCACCCTGCCAGGGAAATCCAGCCGAAGTAGAATGCTATGAGATAAGCACACACCATGCAATGAGGAAGAAACCAAAGCTGTCAGTGGTGGGGAGCTCATTCTGGTTTTTCTGTTCGGGGGAGCTTAAGAACTAAGCTGTCAAGATGAAGATAAGCAGTCTTCTTCATTGAGTTTAACATGCAAAGAGATACCAGTGAACGCAAATTAGAGAACTTGGCTATTGCAAAGAAAGAACTCATTATTGAAGCACTTCTCAGCATTAAAGTTGAGAAAAAGAACTTCTGATTCTTCATTTAGAAAACCAAAAGAAACGGAAGAAAGGGAATTTTACAGGAATGTAAACTGTCTCTTTCAAACAAACTTGATGAAAACTTGTTATCTTTAATATGAAGAAAGCAAATTTATAAGAAACTCCCTACATTTCCAAGGAAAACATGTAAGACAGATAAAAGGTTATTTATGATAAGTAGTAAAATATACTTTTTAACTAAGCTAAAAAATTATTCAGACAGTACATGTTTGTGCAAGAATATTTTATATTTCAGTAATAAATATGCATATATTTACATTATGATATAAATATATGTATACTCATTTATCCATAGAAAAAAATCAGAGAAACTGAAAAATTTTAGGACTTTTCTAAAAAATTTTGAATTGCTCTTAATTTTCTCCTCTTCAATTTTCTATGTTTTCTGCCTCTGCCTTATTGTATCTGGACTTCTTAGAGTATTTTTCCATATGCACTCGTGTCTGTTTTTGGCACACCTGCACACACAGTTATATGAGAATAATTTCATTATTTTTACATGGCCACAATGGAATCACCAAAATTGGGAGGTTGATTTTGCCAGAATGTTGTCACCTAATCTTTAGAATGTATTCAAAATTTACCAATTGTCCTTCTGGATACCTTTTTGATGGAACCTAAATGTCTGGTGTGAGACAAAATCGCAAGTCGAATTCATGTGTCCCATTACTTTTGTCTGCTTTAGAAGCATTCTTCCACCTTCCTCTATCCTTCACTTATGGGTTTAAGTGTCCTGAGCAAAGAGGAGCCCTGCCATGCATCTCCAAGCCGCCATCACAGGCTGGCACAAGCCTCTGCCGTCATCCTCACGCTTCCCAGATTTCTTTGTTTGAATGACTCAAATATTTCTATGATGGTTGCCAATTTCTAATTTCAATTGTGTTGGTGTAATCAGAAATGATAAGTGTTATTAAAATATAAGAGCAGAGGGGTGTTGCTTCTTTATTGGTTACATTTAAAGAGTTGAGAAGTCAGGACAGGTTAAACCACAGGTCGTCACCTCGAATGCTTCATAACTGACCTCTGGTGGTTCTGCCTCTGACTCCGCTCCCCTTGAATGTTCCTGGGAGCACACTGGGTGGTACTTCAGGTACCTGAGTCCCTGCCACTCAGAGGGAACCCAGATGGAGCTTCTGGCTTTGGCCAGGCTCAGATCTGGTTGTTGTGAACATCCAGTGTGAAATGGAATCTGTCTCTGATTCTCTTCCTCTTTGTCACCCCTTCTTTCAAATGATTAAATCAATTTTAGAAAAAAAGCAGATTGAGAATGCTTTATTGCTTTACACACTTAATAAATTTCCGTTAACTTTTTAGGATATTGGACGACTTTTTCTGATGAATGACTCACTTGACATCAGGCCATTTATCTACTTAGCAGAGAAAAGGACACTTAGACTATATTCAAATTTTAAAAATGAGTATAAAAAAATGAGCACAAAACATTGTGGGGGTTAAAAATAAATGTATATTTTAACAGCATAATTCGATTTAAAAAATATTTATTCACTTATTTGAAATGCAGAAAAATAGAGCAACAATCCTGTCAGATACACTCTCCAACTGCCCTCCCCAGCTGGGGCTGGACCAGGTCAAAGCCAGCGGCCAGAAACTCCATCTTTGTCTGCTATGTGTCCCAAGCACCAGGATCATCAACCACTGTCTCCCAGGTGCAGGCCCTGGCAGCTGGAACGGAATGCCATGCTGGACTTGGACCACAGGCCATCCAACTTGGGATGTGATCATCCCACTCAACCTGCTGCACATAATATCTTCCAACAGCTTTAACAAATGGCACTGATTTCCTCTGTTTTTATTAGGGTAATTATATACAGCTTGGCAGCTGGTACAACTAATGACTGGCCAGCCAGAATCACAGCAGAAGAACATCCAAAAGATTAGATAACTTCTTGACATTTCTCTTTCCTCCTGAATTACTTGTCTGAGTCCATCCTGCGTTGCTCTAGCAGAGCACCTGAAACCCAGTAATTGACAACAAAAAGACATTTGTTGATTCATGCTTCTGATGATCCTTCATAGGCATGGATTAAGGTAGGCATGAATATTTTATTTAATATTCCCTCTAGAGAAACAGTTTGCTCATCTGGAAGTTCTCTTAGAATGTAACAGTGAGCGGTCCTCTCAGCCCAGGGCATCACTTCCCAGCTCTTGGAGTAAAAGAACATCCCATGAGAGTCCACACTGTGTGATTTGCTTGCCATGTAACCTTCCCTGCTAACGGACTTGTGCTGCTTCCTGCAAGTGTTCTAAGCCATGCCTCCGTAGCAACTCCCACTGGGTGTCTCAGGGATATACAACTGGTAGACTTGATGCTGCTATTGTGGTAGAGCAGATTAAGTAACATGCCATGCCATGCCAGCATCGCAAGGGCACTGGTTTGAGTCCTGGTTACTCCACCTCTGATCCAACTCCCTGCTCATGTACTTGGGAAGCAGTGGAAACTGATCCACATCCACATGTCTGGGTCCCAACACTCATATGAGAGACCGAGATAAAAGCTCTTTGCTGCAGCGTCATAAAGTCCCGGCCATTTTGGCAGTTTGGGGGATGAACCAGTAGAGGAAAAAGACTATCTTTCTCTCATACCCTTTTCTCCATCCTCCTTGTAATACATACACACAGAGACACATACATACATGCATATACACACACATACATATATGCAATCCTTCGAATAAATAAAAATTAGAAATTTTAAAAGGAACTTTTGAGACGCTTCTCAAAAACAAGACTTTTCAAAAACCAGGAACAGACTGCAATGATGAGAGACACAAAGTTCATTCTACGTATATACCGAGATACACACAATCGGCCTCCCATCTTTATCAATTTAACAGATCACATCAGTGTTGAAGATACACATTGTTGCTTTTTGTAATCAATCCCTAAACAGGAAGGACTTATGATAGATTCACATGGTATGGAGTGCAACAAGTCCCGTGATGGTTTAAGGTATGCAAAAGGATGTGTATGGATTCTGTGCATATGCCATACCATTTCATGTCAGAGACGAACATCTGTGGGTATAGGTATCCATGGGGGACCAATTTGGTGGATACTGGGGCATTGGGCCAGTCCTGAAACTAAAAGAAACTGCCCAGTTGATTCTTGCTACATCCCCAAGCATCCCTGCTTTTCTCATACAACAGAGTAACTAACAGGTACTTGGCATCAAATCAGCAATCCTTGAATGCATTCTCAATAAACGATAAGGGGAAAGCCTAGACAGATCATTCAGAAAGGAGATTTAGGCGGATGGACAGGAATCCATCAGTTCCTTCATGGATATTGTTAGTGAAAGAGCCCCAAAGGTTTTTTTTTTTTTTGCCCTTGTTGTCTGTTTTGTTTCTTTAAGCTTTAATTCATTCCTTTATAAAGTCAGAGTACCAAATGAGATCCCTTCAACGTATTTCAAACTGTAAAAAATACAAGTTTCTGTGTTTCTCGTTGTTATTTCCTGCAGGAATTGGATATACAACATAAAAAAAGAAACAAGGTTACAGCAACAGAGGAGCCAGGAAGTCTTACTTCTTATCTTGTCAATTGATTCACTAGAAACAGAACCAACTGGATATAGATCTACGTATTTTCTATTATTAAAAGCATTTAGTAATAGACAACAGCAGCTCTCATCACAGCGACTGGTTCACGGCTCTACCCGTTTTGTCAGCATCATTTTCGGCACGTGGGTCAAGCTCTAAAATGTGCATGAAATAAATGACAGTGAAATAGGGAACAAATCCATGTCCCTGAAGCATGCTGACTTTAACTGGCATAGGCGAAAATCAGAAAGCATGACACATCAAAAGCAAGTGAATGAAAATAAGACCTGTGACAACCCCCTTTCACTTGCCAGTACAACGGGAAATGCTCCGGACCACACTCAGGATACACAACTGGGGACGGCTGCCTCATCGCTGCCCTGCTGGCTTTTTGGGACTGTGAGTCCTCCCATCCCGTGGCCAGTCCCGACACCCTGTAAGAAGTGAGGGAATCTGGAGGCAGAGCCAGTCAGGCACAGAACTCCTTGGGAGTTCACAGCAGGAGAGTAAGGTCAGCTGCTCTGTGCAAACACCACTGTTCACACTCGACTAGACATCGGCGTCTCTTGAGGTCTGTTTTACCAACTACACCCACTCGTGAGCTACGCACGAGCAAAAAGTTCAAGAGGCGAAACCCACTGTTCCTTGTATTGCATGATGACAATCCACTTGTTTATTTCCTGCACAGAAATACGGGGTGGGGAGGGATGCGGACAGGTTCAGATCGCATGATGGGGTTTCACATCTCCTCTTCTGAGCTGTGTAGTACAAATCTTAATATGTAAAAAGAAGAGCGAGCCAAAGAAAGGCAAACTAAATGAAGGAGGGGGAAGAAATCTCGGCCTCAAATAATGAGCATGTGTACCTTTTGGCCTGAGGCCTTCATACACAATTTAGCCGGGAAGCCATGGTATATCATGATTTAGGCTTGACATCTCCTGCCTCCGGGCCAGGAGAGACTAATGCCAATTTCTGACTCTGAGCGTGCCACTGGAAAAAAAAAAAAAAAGTGAGAGAAGGAGGGGAGCTTTTATTGACTAAATGATAAAGAGGTTTGTAATGATAAATAACAGTCATTTTATTGTGGAATTCCCCCAGAAAAGATGCATTCTACAGTGTCCAAAAGCAGCGAAAGAGCCGAGGTTGGCTCCCCACGGAGCCGAACCTGTTAAACTCCAATTTTTACAGCCAGGGATGGGGGTCACGAATTGGGGGCACCTCTCGCTATTAAAACCACCCAGCCACTGTCGGCAGCAGGGGATGGCGGAGTGTTTCTTGGATCCCGGAAAATTCCCGGCGGCTGGATCCCGAGGTGGTGCGGCCTCAGGGCAACCTTGGGTCTGACATCTGTCTGTCAGCGTCTCCTTCTTCCGGCTAGACAAAGAGCCAGAGCGCTGATGTAATTCAGCAGCGTCCAAGCTCAGGCTGCTGGAGAAATCACTGCCAGATTTGATCGATAGTTTAATTGTAAACTTTGGGAACAATAATGGATAATTTGGCTTGAACCGTCCGTGATGAGCAATGTTGTCTGGGAGAGAGCCTTCAAAATTAAACAAGAGTTGGGCCACATTATTGTATTTGTACAACTCACCCAGAGTTAAATAAATCCCTCTTCACGAATGCTGTCTTGGCGTTCTATGCAGTTCAATAAACATAGGCCCAGGCAAAGACGGGCAGCAAAACAGTGACTGGCTCAAGTTTAATCTATTCACCTGCTGCTTTCTTCTGAAAATATTGTTGTTGTATGACCACAATCATTCTTTGAGAAGCTCTTCAGTGCATGCAAACGCCAGATCAGCGGATGAGGTATTTTTCAGGGACGTTTTAGAAATTGAAATGGGAACCAGTGGAATTAAGGCAAGCTAATTGTCAACTAATTTCAGAGAATAAAATCTCCCTAGGATGGCCCCGATGATGATAACTACCACGGACTAAAGCTCTCAGGAAAATATGCAAGGCCATTTGGGTAACAGTTTTTTTTTTAATTGTTATTAAAAATTAACAAAGAACTCATTTATAATCATTTTTACTAAAACAGTAACAAGTGTGAAAGGGATATATTATACCTGAGATTTAAACCAGTGAGCCTTAAACTAGGCCTTTTCTGTCCCTGTGGAAATCCCGAGGAGCTTGGCTTGGTCCAGCAGAGGGCCTGTGCTTGCATGAACTGCACCCTTCAGCTGCAGTGTCTCACACAGATCCAATGAAAGCGAGGAACTCAGTTCCAGCTGTCACTCACCGCCTGCCGTGGTAGCTCCCCTAACAGGTTTCCGGAGCTGAGACGGGCAGCAGCTCCATAGGCGGCATGATGCAGATGGAGGAATCGCCCAGAGAGTCTACACCAAGTGAGTGGAACACGTACATGCGTGGGTTTCCAAAGACAATTTGCAGCAAAATAAACTGATCTTTGAGCTGCATTTTCCCATGAACATTTCCAAGTCCCTTTGTATCATGTAGGGTATCATTCAGGGTTCTTAAGGACACTTGGACCAGGTACCAGGTCCATGACTTACCAACAGTGTGACCTTTGCAAGCTGCTTCAGTTAGCTGTGGCTCTGTTTACTTGCGAATGTGGGTAAAGATGGCCCTCACTGCACCAAGTTAGAATGAGAGCATTCAATAAATACATGTTGAGAAGGCACTCAAAGGAAGCATTTCATAACTGCTACTATTCATAATGATTAATAATAACTATTCATAATGATTATAATGATAACATTGTTATTCCCAAACGTAGTGAGTCACCAGTTTTTTACTTTTTTTAAAAAAAGAACGACTCAATTTTTAATTGCTTTTGTGTTGGTACAGAAGACTTTCCTGGATGTAAGTTTACTTTTCCATGTATCTGTGACGTAGGCGTCCTCTCACAGAAGCCAAGACTCTGACTTGCTGGCAGGTAAGCATCTAAGGGCGGGATGTGACAGCATCTCTTCCTGAACGCCCAGTTTCGTCACGCCGCCTTGGCTGGCAGGATGGTAAATTAACTAACGGAGCAGTTATAATTTTCTATGACTGCTGGCCACTAGCACGCCCTAAACACCTCTGTGTTGTTGAGCTTTTTTTAATTCTCAGGACAACCCCAAATTCTCGGATGAATTCCAAGGCAAGAAAGCCACGCAGGAGGCGTTTGCTTATCAGCAGACACTCTCGGAGCAAGCCATGGGCTCTGGTCTCATTGCTGGCAGCTGATCTCAACGATGCAGTTCCTTACACTGAGTTGCACTTGTTTCATGTATAAAACAAGCGTCATGACACCTGCTTCTTAGGAACGTTATAAGAATTAACAGTAATCAAAGGTGTTAAACTGTTAAGGGGAAAAGATGTCATGTTTTTGTGAATAATTTCTAAAGGGATGCTTATTTATTTGAAAATCAGAGTGAGAAATGTCTTCCACCTGCTGATTCAGTCCCCAAATGGCTGTAACCTCGAGGATTAAACCAGGTTGAAGCCAGAATTCTATCCCAGGCTCCCACGTGGACGGTGGGGACCCAGACAGCTGGAACTCAAGTGGGCCTTCTGAAATGGGGTATTGCTTGGCAAGCAGTAGCGTAATGCACAAAGCCACAAGGCTTTATTTTTAAAACAATAAATCTTTCTACCAGATAGCTTGAACTTCTGTAGGCATTCTGCATCGTGCCTGAATCTCCTAAGGTTGTATTCAATTCTACAATAATTAGTGTAATCAAAAAAAAAATCCAACATCTGATTTTTTTCTAAAGATTTGTTTTAATTGGAAAGTCAGAATTGCACAGAGAAGAAGAGACAAAGAGAAGAATCCCCTGCAGCTGGTTCACTCTCTAAGTGGCTTCAATGGCCAGAGCTGGGCTGTTCCAAAACCGGAAGCCAGGAACTTCCTCTGGATCTCCCACGTGGGTGCAGGGGCCAAGGCCTTGGAGCACCCTTTGCTGCTTTCTCAGGCCATAAGCAGGGAGCTGGATGGCAAGTGGAGCGGCCAGGACAAGAAACGGTGCCCACTGGGGATCCCAGAGTGTGCCACGCTTAGACTTTAGCCATTAGGCTACTGCTGAGGCCTAGGCCTTTTTTTTTTTTTAATAATAATAAAGATGTGGCTCCATTTTTCTAGAATTCACATTGCTAGTGTTTCTTGAATCTCTGCCATTTGCTAACTGTAAGTCAAGACAAATTCTCATTGTGCTAACAGGATTGCAGTGCTTAGGCACATAAAGAGGCATGGCCTTCACTGTCAGTGGTTCAAGTTCGTCTGAAAGGTGACACTCCGGATGTTAAAATGGCATCACACTCTTTCAATTCCATGTCTTCACGAAATTGTAAATTTTTTTTCTTTGCAGCTCTTTTGTACATACCATTATGGTCATCGAGGGAAAAAGAATAATGTCTTTCCAACATCTAGCATATTGGCATCCGTGGAAAGTTCCATCCCAGAAAGAACAGCCCTGTCCCTGGGGGCTGTGTGCTGTTCCAGCCCAGGGGTTGACATGAAGAGCTTTGTTCTAAGAAGCGTGGGGGATCAGATGGCTCTGAATGGCACTGCAAAGCCCGGACTCAATGATCCAATGGTCCTTTGGGGAATTAGTGCCCAGGCGGGCCTCCTTGGCTCTTGGAGGCCGGGAGTGCTAAATGGGTTTGACACCTGGAAGCAAGGAACATGCAAACGTCCTGTCCTTGTATCAGAGCCCCTGCAGTGGCTCAGGCGCTGAAGGTTTCTTTCTTGAAGCATCACAGGAGGAAGAGGTCCCGAAAGAAGCCATATGCTTCGATGTCACAGTTTGAGAGTACTTCAAACATCCAGAGAAAACAGAATCAGAAGGTCAATGTATTTCCACTCCATTCATGGGAAAGGTCTTCAGAAACTTCATGGAAATACAGATTATGGATAAAACTATGCATAGATTTCACAATTTTTGTGCTCGCACAAGCCGATCTTTTTATCTCATTCCTCCACGACCTTTGTGACGTTTCCAAATAAAGAGCTGTGACTCTTTGCCAAATGCTTCTCTTTGCTGGATGGGACAATGCAAAGTGTTACAGTTTTCATTAAACATAGCAACATGGTGATGATCTCAGTGTGAAACACCTCAAGGTGGAGTGAATATTAGACCACTCTGTAAAAAGTACTTCATGCACTGACCACTTGAAGGCTCAAAAACTTCCTTTGCTCTGCTTGAGAAAAATCTTCACTCAGATACTTACTTTCTTGATTATCCAGAACTCTCTTTGTTATTGTAAAGCGTGACTCTTCCCATCCACTGAGCCATGAGATGCCTTGCACAACCAAAGTCAATCCTAGAATACCCTCTGCTTGTCTTCTCTTTGCAGACATTTGATTTAACCCCTCCCATACAGACACTCAAGAAGGATAAGCTATTCTTTGCACTATTATTGACAAATACTAACTTGTTATTGCAATAGACTATGACAATAAGTTATTTGTTACTGACCACATTTTGACAGCGCCATAAAGTTCTTTAACTCGAGCTGACACAGGAGTAGATGATCATGAAGTCATTTCTCTTAAACAGTACCCAGGGGTGGCTAAGATACCCTTTTCCCAGAATGCAGAATCCTTCAGGGCTTTCAGAGGAACAACCATTACTAACAAGATGTAACCACTCGGTCTGACTTTCATCAAACACGTCATTAAAAACGCATGCAAAATGGGAATGTTGGCAAACATGTGCTGACATGCTCAATCCTGTACAACTCAACAAATTGAGGTGGTCACCCTAGGAATGCTGGCAAAAAAATACTTGTACATGGCCTACTGACTTGGATGACTGACACATGCGCGAATCAAGTAAATGAAATCCCGTGGTCAGATGCACAGAACCTGCACACAACCAAACCAGAGGTGTGCGGAGCGTCTCAGAACAGCCAGGCCATACAGCTTTGGGGCTAAATGAATGGCTTGAATCTTGTTTACAAATGCTCTGCCCTTCTTTCATAAGGTTTCAATTTTGGAGATTGGTTGACTGTTTTTCAGTAGTAAGTTGAAATAACGAGTTGATGTAAATTTGATTTGTTTTGCAGTTAGCAGGATTTCGATCAGGTAGATACCTGAGGTTTTGAGGTTTTTTTCTTTACTTTTTTTGTTTGTTTTGCTTTCACTTCTCTTTTTGGTTTTCTGGAATTTTGAATCCTGTGATTGCTTCCTTTGGAGAAACCAAATATCAGGTCTGAGTCAATTTTCAAGAACAAGTATCTGCAAAGAATGTTCTTGACTAGGCTGCTGTTTAACTATGGCCTGGTGGTTGGGAAACTTTTGGAATTTCATCTTGATTATAAACACTTCCTCTGAGAAGTAAAGAAATTTTTCCCAAATATTTTATTTTCAGTTTCTTTCGATGAAGTATGTCTCTACTAAAAATATTTTCCATGTTGACTTGGCTCAAAAATGCAAATGCTACAGCTGATATTGCAGTACAGTGGCTGAGGGTACCACCTGCAATGCCAGCATCTCATATCAGGGTGCGAGATGGAACCTTGGCCATTCTGCTCTTGAGCCAGCTCTCTGCTAATGCGCCAGGGAAAGCAGCACAACACAGCTCACATGCTCGGATCCTTGCCATGGACTTCCTGGATCCCTGCTTCAGATTGATTCAGCCCAAGCCATTGTGGCCATTTGAAAAGTGAGCCAGAAGATGAAAGAATTCAATTCTCTCTCTCCTCCTCTCTCCAATACTCACACTTTCAGACAAAAATAAATAGCTCTTTTAAAAATGCATATGTTACAAATATGTTTCTATTTTCTACATTCAACAACATTATTACTTAGAAAATAATTACCAAGCAAGATATTGAACTTTCGAGTGTCATAAACATTTAAGTTCCTCATTGGTCTCTCTTATGCTGTAAAAAGGGAAATGAGAATATATTCACACCTGGACAGGACATATTTCCTTTGAGAGGGGATAAGAAAAACCTTGCATCGATGTTAGAATTCCACTAAGCTTCATGAAGTGAGATTTGTCAATGGCCCAAGAATTTTCTGCTCTAAGAATCATTTGTCTTCTTGAGCGTTTTTTTATGTGAGTCCCTTTATTTTCTACATGTCTACCTTTCACTCTTATTCAGTCATTTCATTTTTGTTCTTCATTTCTTCTCTCCAAATAACTTGAAAAATCCCAAGGAAGCTGATTCTCTTTGCCAGAAATGTGCATATCCCAAAGTGGTTTGGCCAATGTAACAGAGATGCCTTTATGGCCTCAGAAACTGCATTTAGAACACAAAGATTAAAGTTAACTGTGATAATGAACTTCATGGAAATTAGCTGTGAAGTTCAATGAACACATTCAGGATCTTGACAGAGATTGTAGGAGTAACATCTTGAGCATTGTGGGGGAATTTTGAAACATGAACAGCTGTGACAAAAACAGAGATTTGGCCCAGGAGTTAAGCTAACCATGTCCCATATTAGAATGCCTACGGTCAAGTCCAGGATCTGGCTCCTACCACTAGTGCAGACCTTCAGAGCTAGCAGAGATGTTGTGAATGTCAGAGTTCCTTTCAGCCTTGTGGGAGACCTGGTCTAACCTCCTGGTTTCCACTTCAGCTCCAGCCCTGTCCCAGCTACTGCTGGTGTTTGAGGAGTGAAGCAGTGGATCGGGAGATTCTTTCTGTGTGTGTGTGTGTCAATGTGAACAGATTTTTTATTGTATTTACTAGAAAGGCTGATACACAGGAAGAAGGAGAGACAGAGAAGATCTTCTCACTCCCCAAGCAGATACAACGGCCATAGCTGAACTAATCTGAACCCAGAAACTTTTTCTGAGTCTCCCATGTGAGTGCAGGGTCCCAAGGCTTTAGGCCAACCTTAACTGCTTTCCCAGACCACAGGCAGGGAGCTGGGTGAGAAGTGGAACAGCCATGACATGAACTGGTGCCCATATTGGATCCTGGCAGACGCAAAGCAAGGACTTAAGCTACAAAACTACTGTGCCAGGCCCTTGTGTGTGTGTCAATTAAATGAGTACATTTAAACTTTTCAAAATAAAACTAATGCAATATGACTTATTTAGTTCCTAAAATTTCCTGAGATCCAAAGAAGTGATTTTTGGATCAACAAGGAATCACAAAAAAAAGACACATATAAGTGATAAGATTTGTGTCATTTGTTGAATCACTTGAATTGTTGAAGAAATGTAGAGAAGACGTCAGTATCGCAGAGGAAACCTTAGTCTAGGGAACTGATGGTACGTCAGCAAGTAATCCTTGCCCTTCTTGCAAGGAGCTTCATAGGAAGGCAGTAGGCGCGTCGATGCACTGCACTGGGTCCTGGAGGGCTAATCAGGCATGAAACATCAGCACTACTTAGGTTTAACAGGATAGGGGATTATATGAGCACGCTGTGGCGGGCAGCTGTGGATTCCAGCAAGCGAAAAAGGCATGCTAAAGGCACAGTGGTGCCAAAACAGTAAAGCAGGTTCCCAGAGAGATATGCACACAGGAATGACTGCAGCATCAGATTGAAGAAAGTCAGAAGGGAAATTAGAGGAGGTATTTCAGCAGGAGCTTGTCATTCATATTAGGAGCCATGAACATTTGTAAACGGACAATATGGAGACTTTTGTGAGCTTTTGAAAAAGAGAACGGCAGAGCCATATTTGTACTTCTTTCACAGGTCCCTAACCAGGGAAATCTGTTTCAAATTGTCTGCTCTCTCGTTCTCTTTTCCTCTCATGTTAGAAACAAAGCAGACATCTCTGATGGAAGAGCCTTGAAATTTCCTGCTCCAAGCTATCATGACGGCTTTCTCCCACACTTACACAGGACTTTGCGAGAAGTAACAATTACAGGATTATCTAGCACTTCAAACATGAATTCTTTGTGTACTTCTCCGGCTTCTCTTTGCTTAGCTCATAATTGCATCTTCAAGATTAGCTCACTAGTTTTCTGAGTAATCCCTGCTGGGGTTTTTGTTAATTGTTAGGGATTGTTTTCTGTCTCTGAAAAGGTTAAAGGAAGGGAGAAATTGCCCATCCTGGTCATTTTGTTCCCCTAATGTGTGCACCAGCTGAAGTTCCATGCTGAGGCTCTCTAGAATTCCCACCTGGATGGGCAAGCACCTGTTTCCTGGGAATACTCAAGACATCCCTGGATCCCTCCCAGAAAGCTGGAATTTGGAGCAGCCAGATAGCAAACCCGGGTACTCCAAGTAGAGAGGCAGACGTTCCATGAAGCAGCTTACATAGTAGGTCAAATATTCTCTCTTTCGTATTTTTTCACACAAGGTTGCCTTTGTTTCATCCTGGGGAACTTCACTAGGAGAAGGTTAATCTGAAGTGCATAAGCTACCACTGAATGAGAGAAACAGCAATCTCTCCAAGGAAGAAAGCAAGCCAAGAATGCACACACACACACACACACACACACACACACACACCACTCACACACGCACACCACAAGCATCTTTCAATTAACGGAGAAAGTAGGGCAAGGAATTGTGTTCCATGGTCATTGTGAGTGAGCCGGACCACTGTGAGAGCCATGACCCAACAACAAGGGCCTGGGCGCCGCTTTGACACTGCCATGGTTGGTGCAAGGTCTCCAGGGACCCTGCTGCGTTTCTCTGATGCTGTCCACCATGGAGAGGTACACGTGGTCCTCCTGCTGTCCCGCAGGGTTCCTCAAACCTTCTCAAGTTGTGTTACAACAAGGCTTGAAACATCCTTTTTTGATTTTGTTCTTTAAAGATTTGATCTCAAAATCATTCTAGATGCAAATGTGTCAAGCTTGAGAGTTTCCCATGTAAAATTTGCCAACCCTTTGTCTCACATAACTGTAATCCCACAGCAAAACAAGGAACTGACAGCTGTGTGTGCGTGCGGCAGGGTGCCATCCCATGACATCTACAGAGCCAGGCTGCCATCGGGCATCCACAGACAGAACTCATCCATGGCTGCGTTGCAGTCACACCCATTCTTCATCGGCCAATGTCTCTAAGCTTTGACAACCAACAACATAGATCTCTGTAGCATCACCACTATGGAATGCTGTGTACTCTCATTTAAATGGAACCCTACAGTGTGTAGCCCTTTAAAATTGCTTTTGGCTCATTTTCTTGATTGTATAATTCACTCACTTTCTTTTACTTTTTAAGTAGAATTGAATCTTAGAGCGTTTTTAGGCTCATAGAAAAATTAAATGAAAAGCTCAGAGAGTTCTCATGAAGCTGATGCCTGTATGTGCCCACAAACTGTCTCCCTGGCTATCAGCAGCCCTAACCAGCATGCTGTGATTCATGCAATGGGCCAAAAATCATCACTCCAGGTCCATGGCTTCCAGCAGAGCAAAATGTTGATGTCATACATTCTGTGTTGAGGCCCATGTGTCACGACATGAATCTGTCATTATGGTATCACACATGTGTTCATTGCCCTAAAAGCCCTCTTGGCTCCAGTGGCTCATCTTCCTCCTCTCAACTCTTGGTGCCCAAGATAGTCTGATTCTCTTCATAGTGCTGCCTGTTTCAGAGTGTCATCTGGTTGGCATATATATGTGATGTTTTCATATCAGCTGTTCTCCATTTGTCTGCATCTAAGTCTCTTTCTCAACTCTTCATGGATGAATTGTTCTTCTTTTTTTCTAGTACTGAGTAGTATTTCCCTATGTGCATGTACTGTGATTTAGTTAGCCATTCACCTGCAAGCACACATTGTTTGCTTCCAAGTTTGGGCAATTATGAATAAAGCTGTCATATATATCGGTGTGCAGATTTTGTATGAAGGTGATTTTCCAATTCATGTGTGTAAAAACTGGGGGGACAATGGGATGCTGGACTTTGTCTTCAATATTCTTGTCTGGTTACTCTGGTACTATACAGTATCTCAGTGTCATTTTAATTCATAATTTCCTAACGACAGAGGATATTGATCATGTTGTAGTATGCTTGTTTATCATCTGTATATTTTCTATTTTTTTGGTAAGTTAGATATACAGAGAATAGGAGAGACAGAGAAGATCTTTTGTGTAATGATCACTCCCCAAGCAGCCACAAAGGCCGGAGTTGAACAGATCCATAGCCAGGAGCCTAGAGCTTCTTCTAGGTCTCGTAGATACAGGGTTCCAAGGCTTTGGGCTGTCCTTGACTGCTTTGTCAGGCCACAAGCAGGGAGCTGGATGGGAAGCAGAGCCACTGGAATTAGAACTAGCACCCATATGGGATCCTGGCTCATGCAAGGCAAGGACTTTAGTTGCTAGGCTACCGAGCCTGGCCCCATCTGTGTATATTCTTTGATGAAACTGCTGAGCCATTTTGCTAACTTAACTGGATTATCTGTTTCCTTATTAAGCTTGAGGGATTCTGATATATTTTGGATATATTTTCTTTTTAAATATTTATTTTTTTATTGCAAAGTCAGAATTACAGAGAGAAGGAGAGACAGAGACAAAGATCTTGCGTCTGCTGGTTCACTCTCCAAGTGGCCACAACAGCTAAGGCTGAGCTGATTCAAAGCCAGGAGACAGGAACTTCCCAAGGTATCCCATGTGAATGCAGGGACTCAAGCCCTTGGGCCATCCTCCACTTCTTTCCCAGGCCACAATCTGGGAGCTGGAGGGGTAGTAGAGCAGCTGGAAAATGAATTGGTGCCCAAAAGTGATTTTGGTGGATGCAAGCAAAAATTTAGCTATGGTGCCGGCCCCTATATATCTATTTAAACCAATTTTTAACCAGCCTTACAATTGTCGATCAATGTCACTTCACAGAAAGCAATAAATTGGGTAATGTGAGCCTCCCACTTTGTTACTTTTTTTTTGTCTATAGTGTGTGGAATATCCTAGTATTTTACCATATGAAATTTGTGCATAAATTTTTAGCATCAATTTATCAGTTCCCACATGGTAACTTGCCAGAATTTCCGTTGTGATTGTATTGTAGCTACACAGTTAGAAAACCCTGGAATCTTGAGAAATGGAGACGTCCTTTCTTTGAACATTTATTTACTTCTTTGATAATTTTAATCATAATTTTATAGTTTTCCTAACACAGATCTTGTACATTTTATTGGTTTCATGCCAGTTATTTCATCTTGAGGCTAACTAATACAAATAGTACCAAAGTTTTAATGTTAAATTTAATACTACGTTGCTAATCTCTAGAAAAGTTATTGATATCCTAGATTAAGTTTACGTCCTTGAACTTTGCTAAAGATTTAATAAGTTGTAACATGCTTTGATGTTGTTGTGGGTGGTGATGGTGTTGGACTTTCCAACTAAATGATACTGTCCTCTATAAACAGAAAGTATTACTCCATTCTTCCATATTTCTGTGCCTGTTAATTTCTTTTTCCTGTTCTACTGCACAGTCTAGCAATTTAACACAAAGTTGAAAATCAATTTGGGGAGAGGATGGCTTTTTTTTGATATCACTGAGAAGTTTCAAAGCTTTCACTGTTAATGTGATGGTATAGTGTTTTTTGTTTGCTTGCTTGCTTTTGATATATGTTAATCAAACCTATTAAGTGTCTTCCACCTAGATTTCTGAAAGTTTTCTCATGAATGAGTATTTAATTTAGTTAGATAACTTTTCTGTATCTATTGATATGTTTGATTTTGTTTCTTCAATCTATCCTGTTACAGTGAGTTAGCTGATTTTTTTTGAACGTTGAACAAGCCTTGCATAAGTCATTATTTTTACACTGCTTTGGATTGAATGTGCTAATATTTTCTGTAGAATTTTAATTTCTATATCCATGAGAGACACTGGTCTATAGTTTGCTTGGTAAAAGCTGATTGTTGTTTAGTATTATAGCAATGACCTCATGAATGAGCTAGGCGCCTCTGTGATACCAGAAATTAATCTATTTCATATCAAATTTCATATCAAACTTGTGAGTGCAGAGTTGTTCATTATGTTTACTCCCCAAGTGCCTATGACAGCTGGAGCTAGGCCAAAGGCAGGAGACTGGGTGGTGGGACCCAGAGCCTGGTGAGATCACACACCACAAGGAAACGTGTTTCACAAGTTCATCCATGACTCCACAGTCAGGTGCTTCTGTGGCGTGCAGCATCAAAACTTCAGGCCTCATGAGTTCCTTTGTAATGGCCAGAGTTTTATTATTATTATTTTTTTAATGAAGCCTTCTCACAGCCACATTGTCTGATGACACCCTCTCTGTCCCCATCTCTACAAGTCAGCATCTCTAGCTGTCAGGCATCAAGTGACCTTCATGGGATGAGTGGTCTGTGGTCGGTGAGAAAGTTGGAGTCTTAGTTCAACAAACTGTTCAGCTAATTCAAAGAATCCCTTTCCTTACGTAACAATATTCTAGTCAAAACTAGGAGAGTTCAAGAGAAGAAACTTGGCCACTGTGTTGTGTTAATGACCATCACAAACAGCTAACCAATGCCTCTTGCCCCTGTCATCGCCAAACAGGAGAAACACGGCAATTAACCTTAGCAGGATGCTAGATGCTTTTGAAAAAATACATTGGGACCCAGGGCAGTGGCCTAGCAACTAAAGTCCTCACCTTGAACACACTGGCATCTCATATGGGCACCGGTTCTAATCCCGGCAGCTCCGCTTCCCAGGTCCTGCTTGTGCCCTGGGAAAGCAGTCGAGGATGGCCCAAAGCCTTGGAACCCTGTACCCATATGGGGGACCTGGAAGAGGCTCCTGGATCCTGGCTTTGGATCAGTGCAGCACCGGCCATTGCAGCAACTTGGGGAGTGAATCATCGGAGGGAAGATCTTCCTCTCTGTCTCTCCTCCTCTCTGTATATCTGACTTTGCAATAAAAATAAATTAAATCCTAAAAAAAAGAAAAAGAAAAAATACAGTGAACTATTTAAATACAACATGAAACTATTATGAACTGGGTAATTTGGCTGTTTAGCAGGTTAACAACTGGTTTAGTTGGAAGTATTTAAGATTTTTAAGATTCCTTTGAAAAAGAAACAAAGGCTCTGTTACATTAGGTTGAATACACAAAACACTAATGTGCCCAAATCAATAGCCAGTCCTGAGGTTTACCGCACTAAGGCATTAAGTACAAATCATGAAAATATGGCTCAGTGAGGTAGCCTAGCAGCTAAAGTCCTCACCTTGCAAGCTCGGGATCCCATCTGGCCTCAGGTTCTAATCCCAGCAGGCCCACTTCCCATCCAGCTCCCTGCTAATAGCCTGGGAAAGCAGTCGAGGTGGCCCAAAGCCTTAGGACCCTGCACTGCATGGGAGACCATGAGTCTCCAGGCTCCAAGCTCTTGGCTTCAGATTGTGTCAGCTCTGGTTGTTGCAGCCACTTGGGGAGTGAATCATCAGACAGAAGATCTTCCTCTCTGTCTCTCCTTCTCTGTATATCTGCCTTTCTAATTAAAAAAAAAAATCATGAAAATACTGAAAAACTACTTTTATTGCTACATTTTCAGTTTGTCAAACAAAGAAAGACATGTGTGTAAATGTATGCATTGGGTGTAATATTAAAGAAAGGATTTTTTAGTAAATTATCTTCAGAATAGTGAAGAAACAGGAGAACTCAGAACGCAAGTTGTTTCATTCAATGGGTTGTTCTCTGATGATGGGTCATCGGTGACCAAACAATTCTCAAAATGTTGGCCCTCGGTAAATGTGGCTGTGTATTACCAGCACTGAGTTTCATTTGGTAAGACAAAGCCACGTGACAAATTTATGGGGGGAAAGTGACTGTGGAATAGAACACAGGCATGTAGTGGTTTTAAATGACTTTGTTATGCTTGTAATTAAATCATAAATTCAGCTCACAGTCTGGAGTCAGAATGGCTCCGGCTCCTGAACCCTGGTCTGTCCTCTGCTGTAGAGCTCCCTGGCTGCTCTGTGACACGCTCCCTGTCTCTGCGAGTTCCAGCCGGATGATGGAAGCCTGAGGTAAGGATGGAGCTCTGACACTGCACTGAAATTAGTCAAACAAGGTTCCCATGTTCAAAACACCACCAGTCAATTTCAAAAACCTGTCTTGATTTTGGAAATGAATTCAACTGTGTTTGGTGAGGCAAGGAGCAGAATTTTGAAAATGTTGACCCCTTTGCGAATTTTAACAATACACCCTTATAAAAATAGGTGAGAGATGAAATAATAAAATTACAGAAAAATATTATGAAGTTGATGTCATGAGGTGCATTTGCTATTTTCCCATTTTATACTTAAATAACCTCAGAGTGCAAATCTCCAATAGGAAACATAATCTGAGCAAGGGTTCATTGTTTCCCTCAAGTTGAAAACTTCTTTATTGTTGATTTACCCCCTTTCTTCCGTAGATTTTATCAATCAGCTGAAATTGAAATTTAGATTCACTGCCCACTGTCTTCTGTGGGTTTCATTCATAAAAATACTCCTTATTTAATGTTTCAATGACAAAGATGATGGCTGCTGACTTTTGCCCTCAGTTGAGCACCTTGGTGTCACTGCTGTCCAGTCGTCAGCAAGCCAGGATTCCACGGGTTTTTGACAAAATTCAAAGTGACATGCAAAACCTTTCAGTGTGTTTAACAGAAGACGAATAAACACTGTAAATGTAATAACTCCCTCTGAATATCTGAAGCTTTGTCAGCTAAGACCCTTGAAGGGCATAACAAAAGCCAACCAAATAAAAATTGCAAAAAAGAAAAGACTGGATTAAATTGTAAGGCACAACCACCTGAAAATTATTTTGTTTGAAAATGCATCCGGATTCCAAGGATACGGTACATGCTCTATTCCTGAATATTTTAAGAAAAACTGGATGAGGGAAAATGACTGTTAGGTTGTTCTCCGGTGTGGTCAGAATATACCAAGTCTGATGTGTTTGAATGAATATGAGACGCTGCTGTTACACAAGTAAATGCAGCGTTTTCAGTGTCTTCCAGGTGTCCGTCACTCCAAAGGACTGACTCTGTGGTACAGCAAGTTAAACTGCCTCCTGGAAGGGTGGCATCCCCTCAGCAGAGCACTGGTGTGAGTCCCAGCTGCTCGGCTTCTCATCCAGCTCCCTGCGAATTTACTGGGACGGCAGGGAGCAAGGCACTAAGTGCGGAGTCCGTGCTCAGGTAGAGGACCCTGCTGGAATTCCATGCTCCTGGTTCCACTTGGCCCATCCCTGGTCACTTTGACAGTTTAGAAAGTTCGAAGTGGATGGAAAAATCTCTTTACCTGTCGCTTCACCTTTCAAATAAATAAAAATAAATTAAAAAAAATTGAAGTCTTTGGTTTCTTATGTTGTAGATGGAAGAAACCATTGGCCTTTTTTATTTTAAACCTCAATTTGTGTATCACCTGTATAAAGCAGAGCACATTCCAGTTACATGTGTCTGTAGACATACATTATTCATACAAGTAACTATACAGTTATTCAGGCTTGTAAAATAAATAAGGCAATTTAAAAAAACAAGATTATAATTATTCCATATGACTGTAAATTTCAAAACCAGTTTTGCTAAATCATATAACGGTACTGAAATCAAGTAAGCCAACATAAATTTTATTTACGTTTTTTGTTTATTTGTTCAATGTGAAGGTCAGAGACCCTCATCCACTGGTTTACTTCCCAAGTCTCTGTTTGCCACAAGCTCAGTCCAGAGATCCCGTGTGGGTGATGCAGACCCAATTATTTGTTCTGCACATTAGTGGGATAAAACTCCTGGCTCCAGATTTCAATTTTTAAATAAAAATTGCATTTCCTAAATATATATATATATATATATATATATATATATATATATATATATACTTTTATGACCAAATTATTCTGTGATAAAGCTGGGAAAGAAAAATCAAAGAAAATTGAAATTTTTTCTATTTTAATCTATATTTTTTAAATGTTCATATTACTGATTCCATGTTGTTTCCACCAGTCTTTCAAGAAAAATAAAATATTCTTCTTTTTTTTGAAAACTTTCAAAGTATTTTTTTAAATCAGTGAATAGCTACTTTTTTTTTTAAAGATTTATTTTTATTGGAAAGGCGGATATACAGAGAGGAGAGACAGAGAGGAAGATCTTCCGTCCGATGATTCACTCCCCAAGTGAGCGCAACAGCCGATGCTAGGCCGATCTGAAGCCAGGAGACTCTTCCAGGTCTCCCACTCGGGTGCAGGGTCCCAAAGCTTTGGGCCGTCCTCGACTGCTTTCCCGGGCCACAGGCAGGGAGCTGGATGGGAAGCGGGGCTGCCAGGATTAGAACCGGCGCTCATATGGGATCCTGGGCGTGGAAGGCGAGGACCTTAACCACTGCGCCACCGCGCCGGGCCCAAAATAAAATATTCTTAAACAAGAACTTGCATTGATGTAGGGTAGGGGACGGAGTGAGGACCTAGTATTCAGGTCTTAAAATTTCAACCTTTGTACTCTTTTCAAAATGTACGTATTGGGCCCGGCAGCGTGGCCTGTGAGTGATACAAATTCCTAGTGACTTTTGTCAGACAAAAGGCTCCCCAGCCTTGGGTGCGTTAGCTGCAAAAGCACATATTATTTTACTATCTTTTTCAACAGTCTATCCTAGCTGATAACAATGTGACAAACACAATGGCCAACTCCAGTATCAGGCATGGGGCTTGGTACATCACTGTCATACAGAAGACATTTTTAGGAAAAATGAATATGTGAATTATGGAGAGAAATGGGGAATGCCAGTGAGAAACACAGGATCTGGAGGACATTTGCTCAAGTGCAGGTAATGAATGAATGGTCCACAAGGATGAGCTGTCTTGCAAGCAGAGAAGGCAAGGCGCAAAGCTTGACTTATAAGGAAAGAGAGGGGCTGAGTGAAAGTCCAAGTCTACAGATAAAACTAAGACTTGTTTCAGCCAAGCCGTCACAAACACCATGCACTGCATTAAGTTCCCTAAAAGGAGAGGAAAAGATATTAAATGGATCAATATAGACACAAGATATAAGTGTAGTTTCTCTGGAGGTTTTACTTTCATTAACAAACTTACCGAGGAAAAGTATTGCACAAATAATCCATGGATATAAAAAGGATCTTGCTGTTTGGAAGAAACTGAGAGCTGCATTTGCCTAGAGGCATTCCCAGAGTAACCTATCTATACCGGGTTCCTCCAATGGCACTGGAGGCACTGCCGGAAATAGACATGCTCAAAAACTGATCCTCCATCTCTTGATAGTTTATCAGATTTGAGGTATCATCATGTTTTTAAGGTTAAGCAAATTAGACTTGTTCACACATAATAACTAACAGACAGCTTCCCTTGTTTCAGCACACTGCATCCTAAGCGCCATGGGACCAGCTGGCGTAGAAAGGCAAGGCAGGCATTGCAGTTAGGACACAGCACAGCAAGGCAGCCATGGCTTTAGCGGAGGCTAAGGAGATCCTGTCAGGTGTATCAGGGTACCCGCTGTCCAGGATGCTGGGTTGTCTGCTGCTTCTATAATGGTGTAATCTGAGATTAGGTGTCAGGGTGAAGAAGAGAACAAGAATGATAAGCATTGTTTATGGAAAATATAACAGTCCCAATAGGAGACAGGCAACACCTAAACCTTAAACACCCATAGCCATTCAGAATGCCCTCATGGTGTTAGTGATCAAACAAATGTTCATGGCCATGACTATTCTCCATGTATCCAGAAGGTCCCCCCCCCCTTTCTTTTTTGAAAGATTTATTTATTTATTGGAAAGGCAGATATACAGAGAGGAGGACAGACAGAGAGGAAGATCTTCCGTCTGATGATTCACTCCCCAAGTGAGCGCAACAGCAGGTGCTATGCCAATCCAGAGCCAGGATCCAGGTACCCCAGCTCTGCTCCCGAGTGAGCGCTCCTTCTTGTTTACAAGAGGTGGATGGCCCAAGTACATGAGTCCCATATGGGAGATCTGCATCAGTTTCTTGGCTTCTGTCTTGAACTTTCCTTGTATGAATTTTGTGTGATATGAAATTCTCACTGGCTATCAGCACAGTCAGTGACACCTGCCAAATGGAGACTGGTTCTTTAGACCGCTGAAGCCACCTTGAATGTTACCAGGGGCTTCTTCAGCTACCACCACCCACAGGAACTTCCTACCTTGCAGCTGCCTTTCCACCAGATGAAATTAGTTGCCTCTATCTTTATTTTTTTTTTCTCTCATGAATGCTTGTCTGATACTCACATGTGAGTTTTGGGGCTGGACCAGTGGATGGCACAGTGGATACTGCCTTCCTGATCTCAGAATCAATCTTTCTGACCCTGAGGGCCTCTTCTTGGACCCAAGTTATTGTCTTAAGTCATTCCATCCTGAAAGCCAGCTTGGTCAGGCTCCTGGGTCTGCTCTACTCTCTGATCCCGGGCATCCTCTCCACTCTGGGATGCAAGTCAGTGATGTGAACACAATTGGCATTGGAAGAAAAATCAAGTATGACTTCAAGACTCAGCCAGAACACTTGTCACTATTACATCCAAAAACGTGAGAAACAGTGGCATGGCTTTTCTCCCCTTTCCATGTGATCTACTTGCACTCATCTCAAAGAGGCACTCAAAATTCCTCTCTTAGGCAAATACATGGATGGGGAGCTGTTTTTTTTTTTTTTACCTTCCTCAAGCTCAGTGGAAACCTGCTTTCCTGAGACAATAGCTGAGATACTCTCTAATGGCACGAGCCCGAGCCACAGGGCAGGTGTGCCCTGTGAGAGTCCCGGCTGCCGTGTAGGAACCGTATCTGTGTAGGAAGCATCAATCCAAAGGCATTCACCACTTACTCCTGCCAGTAAGAAACGCAACCACTGAAATCTAAAACAGAAGCAGAAAAATGAGTTTCCAGAAGGTTTGGTGTTTACTTTGAGATAAGTGACTAAGTTTGTTCAAGTTTAATCATCAGAATAGAACGTAAGCTCCTGGTGGTCAGGGAATTTTGATGTCTTTACTGTCGATGATCAACCTTTACCACTATGTCATTCCTAGTAAATGATTACTTCCTATGTAAAAGGAACCCAAGGATGCACGGAACTTTCATAAATCCATCCTTTGGTTGAGCAAATATTTATTTAGAACCTGCTAGATGCACATGGAATAATGAATGAATGCAAGTGTGAATTCATTTAGAGTTCAGTAGGGCTTGCCTTAGAACTGACAAATACTCTGAAGTAGGAAAGCCAAAAGATTGACAGATTTGGAATGCTTTTGCTGTTTTTATTTTTATTATTATTTCATTTTATGGTACAGTTCCATAGGTTCAGAGGTTCCCCCATCCCCTCCCCTCCCCAATCCCTCCCCCCCCCCATTAATTTCCTCCATATTGTTACAGCAGTACAGCTCACAACTAGCCATAATTCCATCATTGCGGGCATGGACCATGTCTGGCATCCAGCATCTTACTGTCCCGATAAATTCAATAGTTTCATTGGGAGACTATCCTTTATCTGAAAACAGAGCTGGCAGGATATCATCCTCTCCAACAAAAAGCCACTACACAAATTCAACAACAGAAAGAAACATGGAAATTTACAACATCGTGAAGTTAATTCACATGTTACTGATGACCAATGTGTTAGAAAATGCAAGTTCTTAACCACTCCTGTAACTACTTCATTGACATTTCAATTTTAGTTTATACATAACCGACTGCTGTAAACCTTAAAATGGTATTGGGATACTATTCAGCTGTCTCATTTTTTTCTTGATATTTATATTTAGCAGCTTACAGTATTCAAGTGTGATTTTACTGAAATTCGTGAATTTTAGAATAATCGAGACAGGCTTATAACTCTAACAAGCCATATGCTAACGACTGAGGCGCAGAACAGCTTTAGGAGGGGTGTGCAGAGAAATCTTCAATATCTTAGTGAGGAGTAACCGATCTTTGTGCCCTACCTAGTAAAGTATATGGGAGTTCAAGGTGATTTTTTCCTGTCTGTTCTAAACTTTCCTTATTGGTCTCTCTCTATCTGATCTAACTTTGGGGGCTCCAGAGCGACCCTAATGGTCATTGCAAGAGAAGGTGGGGAGCCAAAGTTGGAACTCAGTAAGGACCAGAGAAAGCTCCTTTCCCAAGACCCAAAGGAAGTTTACCGTCCTTCTGTTTCTGAGGACCACTTGGGGATTCTGGCTGTTGTTGCAACGTCATTAGATCCTGTGAGGAGGGTTCTGGGCCTCTTCCATCCCGTAGGGGTGGGGGGCCGGGGGCTGGGGATGCTTTTAGTCTTAACGTTCACTCACAATCGCTGATTATTTTGAATATGAAAACTAGGTACCAAAGTCGAACAAATGCAAATTATACTAATCTAACAGAGATACTCATAATACTTTTATTTCACAAGTCACATTTAACAAGCTCTATTCCAGCTGTCCGTGAGTGTATGTCTAAATAGCCTACAGTTACTTACAACCTAAGTCACGAAAAGTTGTGACACTAAAATGTGGAGCTCGCAATTATTTTTAAGAGATCAACGCTTACAAAAAAGCATGAGAAAGTCGCATCGCTTGAATCCTAAATTTAGTGCATTCCTGTTTAGCTATGTGTTTTGTTCCTTCCTTAGTTCTAGATCTTAATATAAAGAAATGCAGGGGAGCTCTTGGGGAGTTAAATAAGAAAAAGAAACATTGTCCTACCCAGGGCTCCATCCTGAGGAAAATCCCTCGCTGCCGCAAATCTTAGTGTTTGTGTAAAATGAGAAGATTTCGTGAGTTACAGCTTGGATCGTGTCCTGTGATCAGTGCTGTGTGTTTTGATATCTAGTGTGGTTCTGTCATAACCACGGGGCTATTCTACACTGACCAGTTCCAAAAGGAATATTAGCCTGTTTGTGTAAAACCTGCACTTAAAAGGGATGAAGATTATGGAAAGACATACTGCTGGAGGCTTACTTAATAATCCTTCAATTTACAGTAAGCTTGTAGGGAGCATTCTACACGGATTGTTTTGTCATTTAAATCTAGATCTAATCTTTATCTGAGCTCTCTTAGCAACTGTTTCGATTACCACGTTAAAATAAAGGAGGGTTGGAATGCATTTAACCTGTGCAGCCTTACAAACTTACAGGTTCAACATCGACTCACTTAGACCCTGAATGCTATGCTCCCTCCTTGGACACCAGGCACTAGGTCGAGCTTTTGTCTCTCTCTCTCTCTCTCTCTCTCTCTCTCTCTCTCCCTGTGAAAATAAATTGGCAAAGTCAAACGACACTTCAGGAAAGATGATCTGGCACGCATGTGGGTTTAGAGAGCCCTCGGCTAAAACAAACCGCTTAAAGTGTCACCGATTAAACTTGTTTCAATATAGCTATTTAAATAACCAATCTCTACTCTTCATATCTTATCTGATTGTATACCAATCAGAAAATCTTTCAGATTTGAACTTCCAGCTGATTTGAAAATGTTCGTTTCTGGCTTTTTGTGAACATCATCTATAATATCTCTGTTACTATAAACAAAATGTTGCTCTGTTCATGGAAAATCAGAGATGCTTGACTGGGTGGGTAAGTACGCGGACACGATGAAGTATGGTTTCTCATTTAAAGGTGACCCAAAATATGCATTATCTTAGACCCCAGATGGAGGTATATACCACAAACGATCGAGCTGCTTCTTGAAAACTGCCATGTGTCATTTCCTTTTAAGAACAAATGCATTGAGAAGAAGCAGCAATTGCATCGCCAGAGCCATCCTCCAGGTCTTCTCAGGATAAATTCATTCTGATTACTTGAGACTTTTCTCTGGGAATAGATATTCTGTGTCTGTTCATCTGAGGAAAGCTCGATTTCATTGTCATACTGCCGAATATCACATTTAAAGTAGAAATTAACACATAAACAGAAAGCCTATCACTGCTTTCGTAGAGTCAAGAGCCTCCCACTCAGATTAGGTAGGTTGGTGATTTATTGTGGGCCAGATACCTGCTAACGAAACAAGGACCGTTCATGTGTTCTGAAAGACCACTTCGTGTACAATGAAAGACTGCCTACCCGCAGAGATTTTACGTAAATGAATGAGACGGCTACTCAAATAAGCCACGGCCTGAGTCGTAATTGGACTATGAATTCTTGCAGGCCCTCGTAGAAGTGATTCAACCTTTCCACATCTTGCTCTCTGAAAGAAAACAAGGTCAAAACTTCTGCCAAGCCTTTCACCCCGCAGGGCTAGGAGGATATGCTCACCAAGTTTGTCAAAGTAATTAGCCTTCTGATTTGCTTTAATTTACTTGAAATAACGCAATTGACATCCTGTTAATGTGTTGCCAGTGTCAGATACCCTCACTGCGCCTTGCAGCCTGCACTCCTAGACGATCTGCTTCCAAGAGAGGCACCCGGACCCTTAATCCAAAGTCCTTCACGTGTCTGAAACAGAGTTGACATTTTGCCTTACCTGCACTACAGGGATCTCTGTGGACACAAGGGCATCATGCCTACACGTGTGTCCAGCCACTTGTGTGTAGAGCATTACAACTAAATTGGCTTGCTGGCAAAACTTAGAGAAAACCCCCTCTCTAGCCGCTTTCTACCACTCAATAAATTATTACAGTCTGTGCACAAAACACAAATTACATGCTTTATTAGTATGTTCTGCGGTAACGTTGAAACCACAAGTGTTTACATGTGCTGCACGCGTGCACTTTGGGGCTTTTTAATAGTGGGTTGACAAGAGATTAAAGACAGAAATATGGCATTTTATTAAAGCAAACATATCAGTATGCCTCCCATGATAAAATGATCTAGTTTTCTTCAGACACAAAAGTTTCTGTTGACTGATACCTTGGAAATTCCTGCAGGGCACTCTATTATTCACTTTTTTCAACAGAGAGCAGCTGCAAACGGCCTCCAATTTTCGAGGAGTAGTGCCTGGTCATTCTTTACTGTCAAGATGAAGAAGAGCATAAAAGTTAAGTCAATAAAGTAATATGAAATGCTTAATATAAAAATTCAGGAATGAATGATTAACCATTAAAAACTTACAGGAGCTATTTCATCCAGGGATAAAAAAAAAATTAACATTTCCCCCGAAACCTATTAACACTCCTTGTAAACAATATTCTTTTTTGAAATATATGGTCTTTCCCCACACTCTCCACACACATGGCATTTTTCTTACATCCACTTTACCTCTCCTGATGAGAAGTTGAGTTCCTCAGGAGAGAATGTTCCACACAGCTTCTCCAAGAAAATACCTGGTTGCCCCCCTGTGGACTCACTCAGTGAGGGTGGGCACACTGCCCACCCCTCGGCCAGGGGGGTGGGAGCTGTAACTACCTGTTGTTGTTGATTCAGCTCCAAGATTGCAGAGGTGGGGACAGTGGAGGCGAAAGACCGTGCCTACGATCTGGGATGGATTCCTTTCCAGTCTATGAGAATTCACAGACACACCTCTGTTTTCTCAGTTTCCTCCGAGGATCTCTTGTTGCTTTCGTCTGGGTCTCCACAGTATCTGTGGAGGTGGCAGAGGGGACTGTGAGCAGAGAAAAGCACCAGAGACCCGTGTGCCTTTACCTTTGCGAAGAAATGATTTGAAACATCAGGATAGCATTTCACCCAGAACGTCTTTTTGATATTAAATCAGAAAGAAAGGCAAGATTGTCTTGCTCTGCCCTTCATACCCTAATGGCATTCGGGAAAACAACGCTTTGAGCATCAACTCAAGAACAATTTTGATTGAAAGATCGTAAGATGATATAGGCAAGGGTAACAAGATGCATGGCCTCTGGAGGCTACGAAGTGTTCTCTATACATGAGTTTTAGAGTCTTGCAGAGGTCTCCACCACGGCACGCTCGATGAGCTGTCACGAGGGCCTGCGTAACTGCTCCACATCAGCAGTGGGTGTCTCCATAGTAGTTCTGGCAATTAGAAGTAGTTTTGTAAAGTACCTGCTCTCACAAAATCCATTTGCTTTAAAAGATCCTGTGAATCACCTGTTTCCTGATGTTTTATTCCACCAAGAGCTCACAGGTCTCTGGACTACCTCTGGTAGGGAGAGAGAAGGCCAGTTAAATGGTGACTTTGCAGAGTTTCCAGAAACTAACAAATGCCAAGCACCTTTCCGACAAGTCACCAATGCTTTTGGCCACTGTCTATGCCATGTGATATGCCTCCAACATTTTTCCATCTTCTTCTTGTGTGCTTCTTGTTTAAAGCAAACAGCAGCACGCTCGCTTTTCCCTCCTAACCACACATGAAGCCCACCACTTCTTGGGGACAAAACAGATGGAAGAGAAGATTCCTTGGTATCCTCTTGTGTCAGGCATTTTAATGTTAAAAGCCTTAAAATTGCCTAATCACAGATTTTCTCATATCTTTTACTTATCACAACAAATAGCAGGTGGAAATGACACCTGGACACCTGTGTTTGGAGACAACTCCATTTGTAACTACAAGTTCCTGTAGATGTATAGGCTGGGGGTAGTGAAGGATACTTCACCTACCTGGATGCATTCCAAACAACAAGGAGGAGATCTGGGTTGAGTTCTGACTTCATCCTGGCCTGTCCCAACTGTCTCTCTCTCTCTCTCCTCTTTCATGTATACTCACTCCTCCCTTCACATGAAATAAAAATGAAGAACAACAATTACAAAACCATTACTGATCAAGATACATCATTTCTGATAGGTTTTTGCTGTATTGTGTGTGTGGCCTAATTTGTGCTACACAGTTTACGAGAATGAAACAGTGGCAATGCTAACCAAATTTCAAAGCTTTGGATATTAACAACACTTCTGGGCTTGAAGTGATGGCTCAGTGGCTAAAATCCTCACCCTGAATGTACTGGGATTCCCTGTGGGCATCAGTTAATGTCCTGACTGCCCCACTGCTCTTCCAGCTCCCTGTTTGTGGACTGGGAAAGCAATAGACGATGGCTCAAAGCCTTGGGACTCTGCACCAATGTGGGAGATCCGGAAGCAGCTCCTAGCTCCTGGCTTCAGATCAGCTAAGCTCTGGCCATTGTGGCCACTTGGGGAGTGAAGCAGTGAACAGACAGTTTTTTTTGTCTGTGTGTCTCCTGCTCTCTGTAAATCTGCTTTATATATATATATATATTTAAAATTACTTCCAATTCTTTCCTATAATTAAATTTCAAATCCTGATGATATTTTATTGCAAGACTGAAGTGCCCCAAAATTGTTAGATTTTGCTCATCATTTATACTCATTAGCAAACCAAATAAATTGTCAGCTTATTCTTAAGTGTTATCTGATTAGGTCACAAATTTCTGCAAATAAAATTGGCTCATTATTCATTTGCCTCTACCTAACTCTACTTTTTCCTTGTACAAATATTTGCTGTATGTCAGATTTTACACACACACATCTAGGTCATAGTCTAGAGGCTAAACACAAAGGCAAGTCAAATTTAAATCCTGAAGTTAGAGAAATTGCAATCAACTTTGATAGGCATCATGATAAGCAAATGTGGTTATATGAGGTAGTTCCTATTCTCTGCCTTGAAATGCAATGAGTGGCTATCATATATTGTCTTAATTAATGCTTAGAAGAGACAAGGACTTAAACAGGGTTTCTCAAAACCTTCAGAGTTAGGAGATGGCCATTGGAAGAAAAATCTGCATTAAAAGAACATGGACACACAGGCACAAGGAAAGAACCGGGAACAGATTACAAAACAATTCAGGAAACTAGTAATGCCAAATGCCAAGGAAAAGAATTTAAGGATTAACATTGAACATTACAATGATTTGAGGAGAAAGAAGTCATGTCAAGTCTTCAAAAAAAAGAAAAGAAAAAGAAATAGGATGGATACATTTGATTAATTAATTCCAGTTGAACACAAATACATTTCTTTTCTAAGTTATAAAATGTTACAAAAAATGACAATGAAGGCATTCAATAAGAAATCATCTCACAATAAAAAGGTATTAGAGAAAGCATCGTAAGAGATGAAAGATTTCAAGAAAATTCAAGAAGAAGAAGAAAAGTTATCAGCTATATTACAGATTCAACTTTTAGCCCACTCTACTTTCTGAAATGTAAACAAGGACCAAGCTGCCTTTAACCAGAAAGTCCCAGAATAACCTCAAATGTGGAAACCATGAGTCCCTGTACATGTCATGTTACAGGACAGGGATGAGAAGGGAGCCTGGTTAAACAACTAAATAAGTAAGAGTCATAAGCCAAATACCCCAGGCCCTGTGGTTCAACAGTTAATGACAGGAGAATGTAGGCTTACTATGAAAATACTTTAAATCCCTTTAAAAGACCTGAGTTCAACGCAACAAGAAAGAGGAATGGCAATCTAAGACAGCCCCTGTGTACAACTCGCCTCTGCCCTACCTACAAGCCATACCAAGTCGAAATTCTTTCTTTTATAACAGCCTCTCCCTGCAACAGACTGGAGGATTTTGTTCTGGGCAAATTTCCCAAGTTAAGAGAAAACACTTCTATCAACCAGCATTTGAAAGCCCCCAGTGGGAAGGTAGAGTTTCTACTCAGTCAACAATCTCCCCCATTTTCCCTGAACTCCCTGCTAGCGGATTGCTACGTTAGTTTAAAACATAAAGAGAGCCAAAATTATAGCACACTTTTAAACTTACACATGTCAGAGAAAGATCAAAGGAGATAGACAAAAGGAACTCAGGGATAAAAGACTAAAAAAGCAGACCATAGGAACAAAACAAGAGCAGCAGCAAAAACTCTAGAATTGATAAACAAGAAAAAAATAAGTAACAGAAGATTCACAAAACCAAGGAAGACGCTATGAACGAAGTAAATGCTCTGGGTATCAGGTTTGTGGCACGGAGAAGAAAACTGTCACTTGTGAGGCTGGCATCACAAATCAGAATAAGGATTCAAGTCCCAGCTGCAAGCGCTTGCAAGCCATCTACCTGCTCATGCACTGGGGATACAAGAGCCCAAGCATCTGAGTGCCAGCCATCTATGTGGGAGACACAGCTGGAGTTCCTGGTTCCTGGCTTCAGCCTTACTCAGCCACGGGGGCTGTAGGAATTCATCGGAACCAACCAGCAGATGGTACACAGGTGAGCCAGCAATAGATTTGGGGAATCTGCAGCCAAGTGGGGGATCCGGAGGAAATGGCCCTCTTCTGGCCTCGGACAGGCCCAGCTTTGGCTGGTGAGGACTTTTGGGGAGTGAGGATTGAGGATCTCTTTTTCTCTCTCTGTAACCCTGCCTTTCGAAATAAAAATAAAATAATTTTTAAGAAGGAAAGTAGGACCAAATAAAGAAGGTTGGAGTTTGCTTAGGAATGATAAAATTATTCTTCCATTATAAAAATGTATCAATATAAAAAAGTATCAATAGATGGTGCCTAAAATAAGGAAATATAGAAATAGTGTATATACTATATGGAAATACATACTATTTCTATATTTCCATATATATGATACACACACACACGTATATATATATATGTAACTTTGAAAAATGCATTGTTATACCCCCAAAAAAGTCTCCAAGATATTTTGAGGAGAAGGTAGGAGAGTGGCATGGCATCTTTAATGATTTTTTTTATTCTCAAGACTTATCACATGGGTGAATTTAAAATGACCCTAATGTGTTATCTGTCATATATGTTTTAAATGAAAAAATGACAAAGTATAAATTTAGATTTATGGACATTATGCTCTATTAAAGCATAAAGTGATATTCAATAAGCTACAGAAAAAGTTTATAGTATTCAGTTCTGTTGTTGAAATTGTGTAAGTAGATATCCGGTCATACATGTCATTGTTTTGAAAAGCTTGGCAACCCAATGACAGGAACCTGACTTGGCTGAATTCCCTAACATTTTTATGCCTGCAATACTGATGAATAGTAAGGGAAATTTTTAAACCACTTGGACACAAGTATTCATACATGTCCCCATTTATAGTCAATTCACAGATTAAAAATAGATGAGAATTAAATCTGTACTGGACACGTGCAGATCTTTATTTTTTACTAACTGGATTCCCTAAACAACACAGTATAGGAGCATTCACTTGGCAATTCCATTGTACAAATAATCCAGAAATGAGGTGATGCATTTTCACTTCGTTTTGACTACCTTGTTACACTTCTCCCTCTTGCTTGGATTTGGGAAAGACTAAAGTAAAAACCAGCATGGGCGAGCACAGAGTCACCATGATCTCCATACAACACAAGGTAAGAACCCTTGAGCATTTGAATAACTCAACAGAATGAAAGAGGTCTATTTAAGATCATGTGATTATGATTTTTAAAATCTGTCCATATGTTGCACATATGGCATTTTCAAAAAAAAAGATTCTTTTCTAATAAAATTGAAAAATAAGCAAGAGTCTTAGTGAATGAGGCAAGACAAAGTGGGTGCAGCTAGAGAAACTACTTTTTCTTGAACATTTAGCACATGTTAAATGCTGCCACGTATTTTTTTTTTAGTCAGAAGCAATGATATTCACAAGTTGTTCCCCCCACACACATACACTGCCCTAGTTCAGAATCAAGCTTCCGATACAAATCATGAGTTAATTACTGAACATAGGAATGAGTGAATAGATGAATTGTGAAACCGTTTTTTTTACCTTTGCCAGGAAATTTTATAGTGCCTCTGGTGGTCATGCACAGTAGCAACATTGAATAATTAGAAGCTCATTGAATTTTCTAGATAACTGAAATGGAATGTATTGAAAGAGAGGAGTTCCCAACACGGTTTAATGCCGTTGTACAGAAGGCGCTGCAAGGAATTAGAAAGATCCAGAGTCAAAGGCACGAGCTCGGGATGACTTTGCTGAGAATCGCGGCAAATATTCCACACACAGACAGCTACCTGGGAAGTTTGTTTTATGCAGTTTACTAGGCTTTCTTTAAAATGATTCACTCATTGTCACAAGTTTGTTCTTGGATATGATAAAAGGAAAAACTTTTTAAAAGATCCCTTAAAGTTAATTATATCCTTGGAATTATATCTAGGAACTGCATTAGATCTGCTTTCTTTATTATCACATTAGTATGAGCATTGATGAGAAAAGATAAAATGAAATTTTATCGATATAAAACAAATGAAAAGTAGATCAGTGAAATTATGGAGTCTTGCATTGTGGCACAGTGGACTAAGCCATTGTCTGTAACATGAGCATCCCATATTGGAGGACTAGTTCAAGTCCTAGCTGCTCTACTTCCCACCCTGCTTCAGGTTAGTCTGCCAGGGGAAAGCAGTGAAAGATGTCCCACGTGCTTGAACCCATGCAAGTAGATGGACTTCCACACTCCTGACTGCAGCCTGATCCAGTAGTGGACATTGTGGACACTGGAGAACGAGTTCCTGGATGGAAAATTGAAGCTGTATGTTCCATCTGTTTTTCTGTCTTCGTCTCCCTGCCTTTCACACACAATTAAAAGCAAATAAGTAAAACTGTATGTTCATCGTAAGTTGAGCTTCAACTTTTTGTAAGTTTCACATGCTCATCTTTAAAGTCAGGCTATACTCAGGTCTATCAATAGGCAATATCAAAGTAGTCCTCTCAATAATTCCTAAGAATACTTATAACCATTTCAGCTCACAGATGCAAACAGTGAACTAAAAGTCTTTAAGGCTTCTTTTTCAGATTTGAATAAGTGAGGGTAGAATGAGAAGGCCTCAGAGTATCTCTGTTTGATTATTCATATGCAAGTAGAATATTATCTTGTTTGTTTCTTTCTTTCTTGCTTGCTTGCTTGCTTGCTTTCCTCTTATTAGAAAGGCAGATTTACAGAGAAAAGGATAGAGAGAATATGGCTTCTATCCTCTGGTTCTTTAAATATCTGCAAAGTCTGGAATGAGCTGATTCAAAGAGAGGAGCCAAGAACTTCTTCAAGGTCTCCCACAGGGTTGCAGGGACTCAGGGACTTGGTCCATCTTCCTCTTTTTCCCAGGATCAGACATGGAGAAGCCAAAACACAAACTGCTGTCCACATGGGATGCGCCACCAAAGGGTGGAGGAATAGCCTGTCGAGCCTCAATGCTCTCCCCTTAATACAATATTCTAGAAAATCGATTTCTGTAGTATGCTTTCCCTGAGGTTTAAAGTCTCTATGTACCACACAGCACTGAGGGCTGAATTGATGAATGCAATGAACCTCTTTAAATGAATGCCTTACTGGTAGAATTAAGTTTTCAAATAAAAATCAAGTATCTGACATAATGGGAACATAGAGTAGGTATTAGGTTTATTTCATATTTACTCAAAAATGATCCTGGGTGTTTTCTGAATAAATATGCTTTTTTTCCAAATTCCCTGAGAATTTTGATAACTAACAAAAATTTTATATCCTGAATTTCAGTTACATTTTTTTTCACTCTTATTTTTCTTGCATGTACTTGAGGCGTATAAAATGCTGTTTTGATAACCGTACAGGTAATCAAATAGCCATTCCACTCCCTTCCATTGATATCTTTCTTTGCTCTTTTTTTGTTTGTTTGTTTCAAGTTGAACTGATATTTAATGGGATACTTAATACTGAACGTGATATTTCAGATTGCAAAAATCCATGTCCACCATGTCATGTCTTGGTACGCTTGGTGTATCCAGGATAAACATCTATTACCTCAAATGTTAACCATCTCTTTGTGATGAAAAATATAAAAATCCTTTCTTCTGGCTTTTTTACTGTAGGACTCATTATTATTATCTAGACTCACCCCACTGTGCTACAGAACACTAGAACTCTATTTTACTAATGACTCAGCAGCTATGACTCACCCTCTCACATTCTTCCTTCTCTGTAATTTCCATTTCAAAGTTTGAAGAGAGGACATGTGTAACAAAATGCTAGATTAATTAAAAATGCCCAGTGGTGAGACATCTGTTGTATGATGTCCTCTGATGCAGAGAGCAATGCGAAGACGAATCAAGATTGCACTGGTTGTCAAGATCTGAAAGATAGCATGTAACAGAATCATAAAATGATGGATTTACTTTAAAAACAGACTAAACATATATTTTAAGCATGACATCATGATGAAAACTGACTACAGCTAGGTCAACATCAAGCCCTGACATAATGGTTCATGTCATAGGATATTTGACCTTAAAAATCATTTTGAGCACCTACCAAGGACATGAACCAAGCTTGGAAGTCCCAGAGTGAGATGTGTGTGAATGACAATGGGACTTTGTAATTTAACTGGAAATGGATTTTAACCAGCTGGTAATATTATGGGTCACACTCAAATGCTCTCGCATGCTCAAGTTTAGAAAGCTTTAGATTTTTTTTTTCTCCTCCCAAGTAGGTACAGATCATAGATTCTATCTTGGACTAGCTCGTCTCTTGGGTACTTGATAGATGTTGCTGCTCTTCTGATAGATAGAGGAAATGAGGTTACAAAATTGCTCTACTATCACTTACTCTTAGATGAAACATGTGAAGCTCCTTGGGGAAATCATGGTAATAGGCTATAGGTTTTCCAGAACTTAGCTCTATGCACGAAACAGAGTTAGAATGCAAACTTTTTACATTTCAGCGCCAGCCATCTCATTTCACGTAATAGTACCGTGGTTAGTGGGGTATTTTTAACTTCGGAAAGGCAGAGCCTTAAAATATAACTACTTAAAGAAATATGTTAAACCTGTGATTGCAAAGTGAACTGAGAGCACGCTATTGTGAAATTTTTTAAAAACACATAAAGAAAGGAGGAGAGTGAATGGAGGAGGGATCATAATGCTGGTAAAGCTGCATCGTGACACACGTGAAATGTGTTCACTTTGTATAAATAAAACCCTTTAAAATACTAAAAAAGGAACATGCTTCCTGAAAATCAATGTCTTTTTTCTTAAAGCAAAACAAATGCCCGCAAATGAGTATCATAAGGAGTTGATGTCGGTGTTCAATACCGCCTTGTTGATCAAGGGAGCCCTTGCAAAGAAGTACAAAAACTTCCTTTTTTGTGACCCAAAAAGATTCTCATCCTGTGAGAAGATGGGTGAGAGTACATGGGCATCTCACAGGACATGCTGTTTCTCCCGAACCTGACAAGCGAAGGGATAAGGAAAAATAACTGCTGAACGATAGCGTGGAAATGAACAGAAATGAACAAACATTTACCTGCTAACAACTTTCTCAGTCAGGCTCATTCTTTGCGTTAATAGAAAATGGACCAGCGCCATGCTCTTTTCATCTGTCTCCCATGAGAACTCATCAGCATATCCTTAGCATATGGCAAAGTTTAAGTTTTCCACGTGGCTTGGATAGGCATGGAGCGCAGCGCAATCTGTTCTGAAAGAGCGTGTCCGTTTGTGTCCTTAATACCCATGAACTCTTCTTTCCTGAAATAGTCTCCACTCCTACAGCTTCTCAACTTAGACTCCCATTCACCATGACTTTGAAAGACTACCTCCTTAAATCCCCCGGTTAGGGACCCACCGTGAAATGCCTCGTTAAGAACCTTCATTTAAAGCAGCACACAGTTCTGCATGTCAAAGGTAATAATTACCTTCCTAATGAGCCTGCCCCTCGCCTGTGATGAGCAAGCCGCCTCCCTCCCCCGCCTTGTTTAGGGTAACTTTGGCTTTATTTCTGGCTTTCTTCAAGTGCTCTTATTTAAAAAAAAAAAAAAAAAACTAATAATAACATTATGCCTGCTTTTCTGGGGTCAAAACTGTCTACTTTAGACTGAAACCATGTGCTGTTAACTGCTGCTAAAACCAATTCCCCATGTATTTGTGGGACACGTGAGGAGCCGCAGAAGTCATGAACTCCATTGGCCAGCTCCCAAGGAGTGGAAGGACAGAGATGAGTGCTGTCAGTGTGACAAGGGCCTACCTTGTGTTTTTATACAATCTCCATGCGAACTATTCCGAACGGAAATGGCCGTGTAAATCTAAGCAGTAACAGTGAAGGGTTCTTGAACAAATTGATTTTCTAGATATCTGTGAGTATTATAATCTTAAGAATGTTAAAAATCTCTTTGTAGGCTGGGAAGGGCTTCCAGGGTTATGCCTAAGCAAATGTGAAATTTTTTGACAACTTGCATCCATTATCATGTTAAGTGTTCCTTGGTGTCTTCCAATATGATTAACGCTTCCCCATTTTAGCAGATAATCATAATATTCTGTCCCCAATTTTACACAAAATACCTGAGGGTGTTGTTGTTGTTGTTGTTTTTTTTTTTTTAGATGTTTGAAGAGTTTAAACCATATAATATGATCTCTTTTGCTTTCAGATGGGGAAAACAGAGAAACTAAATAGAGCCTCCGATATCCTACAGTATGTGTATAACAGAAGCAGAGCTTGAGAACTCAGATATTTGGTAACTGGTATTTGTATCCCAATCTGTCCGGTCCATGAAAATCTGTCCTTTGTTTCTGGGAAAAAGAGAGACTACTATTTTTCCAGGTGTTCCTGTAACAAACAGGCTGTCATGTGAGGTTCACTTACCAGAGATGTTTTACGATTTTCAATTTGGAACTAGGAGTCAGGACCATTAATATCTTGTTAATTCCATGCCCCCAGCACCCCAGTCAGGCTGAGAATCACAGGGGGTTGAAGTTGAAAACCTCAAGAAGTGTGACAAGGAAGACAGTTCCATTAACAGTGCTCAACTTGACCAAAGCAAGAACATGATACAAATGTGGCGAGTCACACAGCAAGTTCCAGGTTGGCATGACTTGGCACTAGTGCCACCAGTTGCCTCTACTTTACTCTAAAACTGATTACTTAAGTGAAGACTTGAAACATGGAATTGTAAAATTGGTAAGAGTTGGCTGTAAAGAGTTGACTGTAGAAGGACATTCAGAATCTTTGTTTTTGTAGGAAAGAGAGCCAGTTGAATCCCCTCTGAAAGGCCTGGGAGCAGTTGATATGGAGATGAATGGACACGAAATCTTCCTGGTCCCACAGGATTAAATAAAGGACCTGCTGGAGGAACAAGTTGTATATCGGGGGACTGTCCTTTGCTGTTGAAATGTAAATGGCTCAAGTCCCCCTCCCTGGATGCCTACATGACAACCTTCTTCTAAAAGTCTGATGCTGTTAATAAACTTTGGCTATTGACAATCAGTAAGTAGTCAACGCGTGTTATTATCAGCTCCATGCACCAAGTCCATTGCTGCAGGTCAGCGAACTGTTGACTGCAATCCTTTAGTGAATGCAGAAGACATAGAAAATGCCAGTTTGTTTACCTTCTGTGTTCCAGTTACTGTTCTGCTCTGTGGGCAACTGATTATTAGAGAGTCTGTGAAGCCACATTGCCGTTTCTCCTGCTATGCCACCCCCTGGGCTGTTGGCATCCCATATCAGAGCATTGGCCAGCTCCTCCACTTAGGATCCAAAACCCTGCTGAGGAACCTGGAGAGACCCACATGTGAGACCTGGATAAAGTTCTGGGAGCCCGTCTGTGGCTTGGACCAACCCCGGCCATTACAGTCATTTGCAGTGTAAACTGGTGGGTGAAAGAGTTACCACTCTTTCTCTTTCCTCTCTCATCCAGTATGTATTTTAAATAAATAAAATCAACTTAAAGGAAAAAAAACAAGTTAGGGTTTATTTTTTAAGGCTTATAAATTGACACCTGCCTTTCCAAACTTGCCCCTAGTGGTTTCTATAACAATTTCCAGAAACGCTTTCTTCTGGGCGTTGGTATTCATCTATTAACAAAGGTTGAAAAAAAAAAAAAAAGAAATCTCTTTTTCTGGCCTTTCTTTGAAGATTTACTTATTTGTGCCTGGAAGCCATTTACAGAGAGAGAGGTAGAGAATGAGATAAAGAATGAGAGAGAAGGGAGAACGAGAGAGAGGAATGAGAAAGAGAAGAGAGAAAGATTCCATCTGCTGCTTCCTTCCCCCAAATGACTACACCATGTAGGGCTGGACAGAGCCAGAGCCAGGAGTCTGGAGATCCAATCCAGTCCTGTGGGTGGGTGCAGGTCCTCCAGTGCTTGGGCCGTCTGCTGCAGCTTTTCCAGAGGTGTCAGCAGGAGCCTGGATTGAAGGCAGAGCAGCTGGGATTCACACAGCCCTCCTATGGGATACCAGCACAGCGAGAAGTGGCTCACTCAGTGCACCACAACTCCAGCCCTAGCTACAGTCTGTAGTTATTTCAAGGTTTCACGCAGAAATTGGGTCTGTTCTGCATTAAAAACATTATTTTAAAATCCCTTTAGTTCAGTTTTCAAAGTTCAAATGAAAAATAAGAGAAAAAAACAAAAAAACGTCATGCAAAGCTTCCTGCTTCCCAGTGTTAGCCTGACCACAACTAATCAGACTCTGTATTTATAGTTCTGAATCATGGCTGTAGGGCAAGATGCTACAAATGAGGATTTCCAAAGAGCTCTCACACACTCAGCTAAATCTGCAGTGTTACGACAATAAGGTCATTTCCAAATGCGACAAACATTAGAAATGTAGAATTGGGTAATATCCCTGTGTTGTGATCATTTGGCTTCTCAGCAAATTATGTAATACAATTAGCAGAATGATAAATGTCGAGCTGGACAATGCTACTGTTGGACATAGCGAGTCACCAGAGTTTCACATACTTGAAGCTTGGTCCTTGTTCTGTGTGCGTTGCATCTGGGGATCTTATAAGAATCGAGGCCTGGTGGCAGGTACGAGAGATAGTGCATCGTGATGGAGCAAGGCATTGTCCTTGAATCCCTCTGATTTCCAGGCCTTGCTACTCCTGTAGCTGTGATGACATCTTGCATGATGTGTTCACTACTGCCCAGAGAGTCGTCTCACCTGATGTCCGGCTTCCAGGAATGTGAACTACATAAACATCACTGCTTAAAAAGAACCAGACTTTGAGAATTATGCTACAGAAATAGGAGGAAAAATATGATATGGACTTTGCCAACCTAAGCTAAGGAAATTATTCAAATTTTAGAAATGACATTTAATTCCTTTCCCCTTTGGTTCACAGTCACAGAAGAAACAGCACCGAGCTGAATGGAGTTGACTGTGGCTAACTCCCAGCGTGGTGGTTGCTAAGGTCCTTGTGAACACTTTCCTGAACGTCTATTTCTCCTTTTATACACTGGGGGGAGACACATTGTCTGTAAGAATGATGGGAAGAACACATTACAGGGCTGACAGAGCCAGGGATGTAAAGCAGCGCATTAAATTGACACTTGTGTTGCTGGCACCCCAAACCACAGCTCCAGTTCAGGTCCCGGCTGCTCTGCTTCCTGTCCAGCTCCCTGGTGATACTCTTGAGAAGAGAGCAGGGGATGGCGCATGTGCTTTGGCCACTGCTGTCCCTTGTGGGAGATCTGCTGACGGTTTCTAGATCCTGCCTTAACCTGGCTCAGGCCTGAGTGCCATGGCCCCCTGGAAAGTGAGAGAGCAGATGGCAGGTCTCTCTCCTTTTCTGTGTCTGTCCACTTTTTCCCCGTGGTTACTTACTTTCAAATAAATTTTTAAAATTTATAAAGAGAAAATGAGATAATTTATTTGAATTGGCCAAACGGTATCTGGCTATGGCAGAACTGTCTTTGAAAGCAATCGTCCTAGCTTTACTGGCATGGGAATGTAAATAGTAAGTCATTTCAGCACACGGAAGAGCAGAGCCTGCCTTGTGGCACATTGGTTTAAACTGCCACCTGAAACTCCGGCAACTCATTTCAGTGATGAGTCAAGTCCTGGCCACTCCCAGTCTAAAGCCCCGCTAATATGCCTTGAAAAGTACTGCAAGATGGTTCAAGTGCATGGCCTCTGTCCTGACGTAAGAGTCCTGGATGAATCTCCAGACTTCCTGGATTCAGCTTGGCCCAGCATTACCCAACCTGCTCCTCTGGGGAGTGAACCAGCAAATGAGAAATCTCTTTGTCTCTTCCTCTCTTGGTAATTCTGCCTTCCAAATCAATCAATCAATCCTAAGTAAAAAATACATACAAGGAAGCTTTAAAAAAGAAAAGTAGGTGGAAATGAAATGAAATGATAACGTAAGATTTGTATGACTTTTTGAAGGCTCCTCATGCGTATGGTTGAATGGTATCCTTCATGCTTGTAGAAGTAGGACGGCCACAAGTCTAAAAAACATCTGGAGGCCGTGGTGGTATGGTTCCTGAAGCCCTTGGCTCTGACCCGGCCCCGGCTGTGGCTAACATCTGGCGAGTGAACCAGCAGATAGAAAAGTCCCTCCCTCTGGCTCTTCCTAGCTCCGTAATTCTTCCAAGTAAATGAGCACAATCGTGATTTAAAAGGGACCAAATGTAATTTTTGTCTCTGTGAATTGTGAAAGTCACAGGGCTTAGCTATGCACCCCTGCAAAGACTGTCAATGTGTTTTCTTTCTAAAGCAATCTCCATAGAAGCTGACATCATTTTGGATTTACATGAAACCTGAAGAAATCTAATAACATGTACATATAATCACACACACACACACACACACACACACACACACACACACACACATTCTACCCTATTAGGTTGGAGTCTTCCACATCAGTAATATTTGGGCTTTTCCGTCAACACCTGAGCCCCGCTCATTTGAGCATTGACTCCAAACCACCCAAATGTTTAATAATTATTACCAAATAGCATATTTTTAAAATGCTAAGCATTTTTGAAGATCATGGATTAAAAAAAAAAAATGCTGATCATCATTTTTGCATTGCGACTAGAGAAACAGCAGCCAAAAGGTCAACAAGCGATATCTGACAGAAGTCACGCTCCTACGTAGTTAGAAGCTGTTAATCCTTTCAAGCACCACCCACTGGACAGCCAGGAACATTTATTCACCACTAAGATGCAGCAACTAAGTCAACCAGAGCTTCACTTTCTTAAGGTACAGGTTGGATAGAATTGGCATGTCTATTCTCCTGAATTTATCCACATACCCAATGCAACAGATCTCTATGTTCCTAGAACTTGACAAGCTTGTCTTCATGCTTATACAAGACAACGAAAAGATCAAAAAAGGTCAAATCTATTTTAAATGCAGAAGTGATGAGGAATTTAAGATGTATAAAGAAGGAAGGGGGAGAGGGTGGAGGGGAAAGAAAGAAGTTCATGTATCAATGCAATGTGCATTGATAAAAGGCTGGAAAAGCCTAGCAGAGGAAGACAAGGGGAAGCCAGGGCACATCATTCCAGGATGCATGATTTAGCGTTCTGAACATATGTACAGATGTCACAAGTCTACGAGGAAAAGCCCAGCAGACGCATTTCAAACTGTCTAGTTGTAAGCGAAAACTTAACATATGGCAATCTAGCATCAGGCTTACCAACATCGAAGCCATTTTAAACATTTTAGAAAAGATGTAATAAGTGAAGGGAGTCTGACAATTGCTAATAAAGTGCAGCCTAGAACCAAGGATTGGCACCTCAGAACACCCTGTGGCTGTGGCTATAAGGAAACCTACGCGAGAGAAAAGATTGCGGAACCACACGTTGCCTGGGACGCAGCTCTGGAACGAACGGGAAGGTCACCAGCCTCTCTGTGTTGCAGTTGACTCATCAATAAAACCATCGTACAGTCATGAACACGGATGCCATCCAGACCGACGTTAAAAACAAAGTCGTCTCTGTCCATGTTTGCCATTGTTCTTTAATAATTATTTTTTTTCCTTAACACATGCCAATTATTTCCGGTTTGCTCATCAATCACGGAAGGGAACAGATGTATTTTTGCATCAGAACTTCGTTAATCCATGCTTCACTGCTCTTTAAGTCTTCAGACTTTGCTTCAGCTGCAGAAATCTTGCTTTCCTAAAAGCTTAAGCAGAAGCAGGTAACAGAGTCCACGATAAACCTCATCTCTCAGAAGTCAGCATGACGTGGCTAATCTACATCAGGTTGCCTAGATTCCAAGGGTAAATAGAAATAAGCGCAATTAAAGAAAACCAGATGTACTAAATCCTAAAGCTAAGAACTGGGGAGATTAAGGGATGATGTGCACATTTTTTGAAAAACAGCATCTTGCACTCTAATAATAGCTCCTTTATTCAATTTAAAATAGGATTTGATTAACAATACACACTCAACCGCTCACACATAATTTGCCTTTTTTGAAAAAACGTGCATTTCAAAAGCTGCCAAGGAAGGGGGGTAGTAAAGGAAGCTGCTATTTGGGTTCTTTGTTTTATAATCTCAGAAGTAATAGAACATTAAAAACCATTAAAAATTCAGACATACAATCAGTCAGAAACTAAAAATTGTTCTCACTTCTCTTCATTCCAATGACTTGCTTTCCTAAACGTACACACACACATCTTAAAGCACATGAGGTTATAATGTTATTGCATGTATATGACCAATATTTCTTTATTCATTATTTTTACCAATATATTGGCTATTTTCATGTACATTATGTATACAGTATAAGGTAGGTGGTTCATTTTATCCATGCATGTATCCAATTATCTCAATATCACTGAAGAAATGATTTGTTACTGATTTAAAGTGCAACGTTTACTACAGTCAATCTCTTCAACAAATCTAAGTTATTCTATTGATCTATTATTCTATTTCCAGGCCAAAACCACATAATTTTATTTCCTGTCATTTTATATCATATTTTGGTGTCTGCAGAAAAAGGTTCTCCTTCATTTCTCTCTTAAAATCTTTCTTGTCTATTACTCTGCTTTCTTCCCTTCACCTGATCTCTATAATTGATTTATGAAGTTTCATAAAGTATATTTTGGAGATTTAGATTGGCATTTCCTTAAATTTATAGATTTGTTTGCCAAAATGGGATATTTTCAATATCCCAAGATGAACTGTAAGAAAAAAGTGGATTAGAAAAAAATATACCTTTCTTGAATATTGAATGTCAAAGAAAGGTAATTTTCTAAAGATAGATAAGAGAAGGTACTCATTTTTATTGTGAAATAGAAAGAAAAGGCTAAAGTGAAAAATAAAGGTTCAAGCAATGTAATGTATTATGGTTTGGTAGATTTGATTTTTAAGGCAAGTCTGTTTTACCCTGTCTGGACCAAAATTTTCTCATCTGTTAAACAAGAACCTTGGATGGGATACGGTCTGTGGCCATTTCCAGCTGCAAAGGGGAAGATGTGACTGTTCCAGGCACGATGACATTGCGTGTCACGTCATTGGTGATCCAACAAGCTTTGTGCTTCAGTATGCTCACACCTGACTCCACAACCAGTACCAATGTGTGCCCTCCAAACCTTTATGGACTCCTCACACACACAACGCTTTGCTTACCAGTACTGAGTTTAAGTGCCCTTGTGATTAGTCATCCTGAGTAGCTCATCTTTTGAAAATGCCTGCTGCTATCCTCAACCCACTTTTTCAAAGATTTATTTATTTGTTTGTTTGAAAGACAGTGAAACAGAAATGAGGAGAGAGATCTTCCATCCGATAATTCACTCCCCAAATGACTGCAATGGCTGGAGCTGAGCCGATCCAAAGCCAGGAGCCAAGAGCTTCCTCCCAGTCTCCCACATGGGTGCAGGATCCCAAGGCTTTGGGCATTCTCAACTGCTTTCCTGGCCGCAAGCAGGGAGCCCAATGGGAAGCGCGACTGCTGGAATTAGAACCGGTGCCCATATGGGATCCCAGCGCATGCAAGGCGAGAACTTTAGCCATTATGCTATTGCACTTGGCCCAATCCAATTTCTTTATTTTGTGCTTCCATGTGTCTCTTTAAATTTTTAATTTTTCTTTAATATTAGTTACATACGTGAGAGGGATGCATGTACAGGGGGGCCTCTGATTATGGTGCACAGAGTCAGGCATGGAGGAAGGTGGGTGGGATTAAATATTTCAACGGTGGCTGCTCCCTATTGGCAAGCTTCATTAGCATAAAGGGATGAGGGACAGTCATTTAATGTCTGTCTCCCAGCTTGGGGAAGAGTGTTCCAAGGGTGTTACCGGAGCAGTTCAATCATTCTGAGAAGTTGTCAGTTCATTGCTCCAGGGTTGAGAAAGTCTTTCCGAGGTTTGTTGGTTGACAGGGTCCACCACCTTAGTGCATCCACAGACCCAGGAACATGCTGCAAGACTTGTCCAGGCTTGTCCAATCTATTCTGCTTTCTGTACTCTGATGATGCAGTCGATGTCCGCAACTAGCCTAGATGAGTTAATTGTCATGTCTGCTATGTGCATCTGGGCATGCTGTCCACTGCACAGGTATTAGCAATTGAGGAGACCCAGTCCTGATTCATGCACCCTAAAGTCAGACAACACATCCTCTGATTTTTTTTTTCCCTGTGTGTGGGGTCTGGGTTCAGTGGCCGAGGTGCAGAGTACCCCAAGAAACCTCTCCTGGGGTGACCCCAGACTTGACTCCTGTCTGTTCCAGCCAATGAAGGGTCAGGCTTGGTCACCTGCACCAGGCGATGCACATATGGGAGGACGCAGCTATCTTGTCAATTCCACTGCAACCTCATAATTCACATGAATCAACAGATGCTGTGGCCCAACCTAGCCAACCAGTCACAGACCCAGCCCCCACACATCCCAGGAGATGCCATGGCTTAGTTGGGCGACTCCCAATATCTCCCACCAGGCCCAGCGCAGCCCTCATTTTTCCACATGCCAGTCTCTGTTGTGGCCTGGCACAACCCAGCTCACATCCCATCTAGTTCTTGTGCATACCCATGGGTGCTGCAGCTCAGCTCAGATTGCCCCGCCCCAAGACTCAGCCCTCATATTTGCCGATAGCTTCTGCCACCTTGTCCAGGCTGGCTTGCTGCCAGCTCTGGTTCTCAAACTCCCCGGCCCCAGGTACAGCCTATCAGGGAAGTACCCACAGTTCCCCTGCTAGATATGCTCCCATCTCCAGATCTTATACTTATCAGGGGGTATTTCTGTCAACCCTTACATGACTTGACTAGTTTTAGCATTTAATTTGGCTCTCATGCATGCCACAGGCACTAACAAGACCCCCAGTACCAACTCTCAAGCTCACCTGAGGAAGCAGTGGCCCTGCTGGAGAAAACTGATGGTTTCCCCTCTAAGCCTGCTTCTAGCCATGGTCTTCTGCATGGTGGCATGTGCTATAGCCCAGTCTGAAATGGCCTGCCCTCAGTCTCAATATTTGCCAGCAGTTGCTACAGCCTGGCTAAGCCCAGTCTGTAACCAGTCCCAGCTTTTGCCAACAGGTGTAGCAGTCTAACCCAGTCCGGCCATCCTCCAGGCCTCATGTGAACTGAAGAGTGTTGCTGTCCAACTGGGATCACCCTGTACCCCATCCTGGCTCACACTTGTTCCAGGGTGTGCTCTGGACTGGCCTAGCCTGATCCATCCCCATGCATATGCTAACCCACATGTATGTTGAGGGGTGCTGCAACTCAACCAGGCCTGCCTGGTTGTTATCATCCTAGTGATGCAACACTTTGCCTAGGTACAAGGCAACCTAGGCAGTTGCCTACAGCTGGGAGAAGAAATTTCTTTAGAAGAACTTAGGAAGATAAAAGATGAAGTCGAAATAAAATTGTGCAGGAATAGCTAAGCTTCTTTAAATATGACTTGCTTGGGAGAACCTATAAATAGTTCACATTGTGATAAACAGAAATTAATTGTTGAAAAACAATCTGTGCCATCTAAAACCAAGTGAAACAAATGGGAAGTTTGGGTAGTGCAAATTAGAAAACAGGAAGCTTTTCATATGATGTTATGACAATATGTGACTATTAGCTGTAATACCCTAGAGGAGAGCTAAAGCTAACCATGAGAATTTTTATTTTTCCCTCAACTTGGTATGAATAGCAGTATTGACACTGTTATTACTATTCTTACTCTGAGACCGTTTTATATAAATTACACAATAAAGCAAATTAGGAAAGATATTTTCAGCATGAGTGGGAAATATTGCATGAGGGCAAGTCAACAATCTGCAGTCTTGAATTCGATTTGGAAAAGTAGTAGCGTTTAGTTCTGTATCTTACCTGGAACCATGTACCAAGCAAAGGTACATGCTTCTCCAAAGGAATTCCCTCTAAAAGAAGACAGAGATCGACACAAATAAGCCTGAACTATCTTGCTATGCCAAAAGCAAGAAAGCTATGAAAGACTTCTTAAGATGGTACCAGACTTCAGTGCTAACTCGAGTGGCCCCTGGATGAGCCAAAGAAGAAGATCTGAGGCGATCAGACTGTGGTGGCCTCAAACTGCTAAAAACCCCATTTGATACATTCAAGCTAATGGTGTTCTAGCTTAAAATAATAGCTCACTGATTCGCTCTGGGGGATATTGATAGGGAATAACTAATTACTTTGCTACCTGTTAAATAAAGACACATATTCAAGCATGCTCCCCTTATTTCCTAAACAACACATTCTTTAGTTTTAAAATAATGTAAGAGTTTTGGTGTTTTAGCCTAGAGGTTACCTTTCCTGTGTCCCACATTGGAGGATCTGAATTTGACTGTTGGCTCATGACTGTACACCGCACATCTCATGGGGCACTGAAGTAACTGGGCTGCTGACACTCAGACGGCAAGCCTGGATTGAGTTTCTGACTCCCAGCTGTGAACACAGCCTAGCCTGGCTGTTTCGGGCAGCTGGGAAGTGACCCAGTGATGGGAGCTCTAATATCTCTTGGTCAAATAAATAAAAATGTAAAAACAACAATGTGAATTAGTGTCCATCTTAAATCTGCAAACCAGATGCAATGAAATTTCATACGTGAACTTAAACTTGTGCTTAAAACTGCTCATCACATTGTTTTAGTCTCACTGCAGGACATGTATGTCAGAAAGTGACGTAATGAAAGTAATTTGAATTCTGTGTGTTGCTCCTGACAATGAATGTAACAGCTTTCTGATTCACAATTAATTTCTATGTGTTCTTAACAATTATTTGAAATTCAGAGATGAGGTGGTAGGAGAGTAAGGGGAGAAGGCCCATGCATTGCTTTTCTCCTCTGATGCTTGCAGCAGTCAGGCTGGGCCACACCACCCTCAGCAGCTCGGAACTCAATCAAGGTCTTTCACAAAGGCTGCAGGAACCCAACCACTTGAACTAGCAACTGCTTCCTTTCGGGATACATCTTGGCAGAACTAGAATTAAGAGTTAAGCCAAACAGCAGACCAGGCAGTCCAAAACAGGATACAGACGTCCTAGATGGACTATGTCCCCTTTCTGAACATCCATGCACGATGGTTTAGAAACAGACACAGGCCCAGGGAGATGGGTGGTGCACAGTGCAGTCAATACAAGCTCTAATGCCGATTCTTGTGAATTCACTCTCAAGCAGAAAGTGTAACTCACCGATTGTGTGTGAAGCCAACAGGCCAGCTTGATCCTACATTTTACTTTCAGGCAGTATAACATGTTCAATAAAGGATAATAAAAAGGTGTGAATTTGAAAATGACATGTGTATTATTGGAACACAACAGGAACTGCAGCTGCTGCTTACAACGGGCCAACAGACCTTTACCTCTGGGAGGCTTCATTTAGAATCGACAGTTTTAGTAGTAAAAAAAAATAAATAAATAAAAATTTAAAAAAACCTTTTAGTTTGTTTCCTTGTTGTTTTAAAATTTGGGCTATGGGGGGTTCAAAGTCCCGTGGGAAAAGCATCCCTCATTGCCTGCATCCATCTCCTCCCCAGTGGTTCTTGGCCAACTGACACCAGCATCACACAGAAGCAGCAGCCAGAGCTTAGCCACCTGCTAACTGAAGCACACATGTTCCTTGCATCCTGAAGAGGCTGTCTCCCCGTAAAGTGAAGTCAAAAACATCCTAACTACTGCTAGCTGGCTAGTCATCCCCGCTGACCAACCCAGTGGCCTGCAGAGCCAACGTGGCTTCTACTGGATGCTACTGGATGCAGATTGCTTTTGCACCATCACAAATCAAGGGATCATAAGCAGAAGCCTAATAGCTAAGAGTTTCTGTAGATGATACTCTCTGAATAACCATTCTTGCTAAAACAATAGTGAGTTCATATGTGGACAAGCCAGCCTCCATTTCAGCTACCCATTCCCAGGCAGTACTAGACTTCAAACATGTCAAACATCAGAACGGACGGCCGGCACACTCTGGAAAGTGGGAGACCCCACCCAACCAACGATGATGATTTACTACAGACTAATTGCAGAGAGAAAGCAGACTTAACGGATACAGCTGCTGATTGCAAGGTATGACTTCATTTTAACTTATGAGATAACTGTGACACTCTGGATACTAACTGGATAAGTGACGATATTAAAACATCACTGTCCATTTGGGCATGAGACAATGGCATTATTATGTTTCATAAATTACGTTCTTGCTTAAAAATATTCGAAATCCTATAATGTCTTAAAATTTGTTGCAAAATCTTTTGGCGTGAAAGCAATGTTTCCTGAAAAAAGTAAAAGGTGATTGTGTAAGGCTATTGACACAAGCACAAGGCACTTCAAAAGCTATTGGGAAAATAACGTGCATGTTTATGCTGATGTCAAATTTAAAAATTCATCCATGGTTTTATCATTTTCATGAACAGTTTGAAGACCTCCTCTTAGCATGGTACTTCAAGGGTACTTTTTTGATAGTAAGATAAACTCGATTTTAAATTCCATTTTCCCTACATTTTTTAAAGTATATTTGTATTTGATGGCAAAAACACACGCCCGGTGGGAAGTTTGAAGGCCTCGAATAATCACTTAGCTACTTTGCCCCTGAGAAGACGGGCAGACGAAGAGGAGCTCGCCCACTCCTCTGATTCTTCCATGTTCTCTAATGTCAAACTCACTGAACAGAAACTGGTGCTTTATTATTACTATTATTATTTCGGAGTTTCTGTTAGCAATGAGTCGGAAGCACAAGGACGGTGCTCATTATTCCACAGCTCGTCCCCACTGCTTCTCACAGTACCTAGGTAAGTCCTCACAGATACACAGGGGAATCACCTTTGGGTAACCTGCCAGTGTCCAAGAATCCCTCCACTGATGTGTTAATGGTTTCTGGGCACTCGTAGACAAAGGCTTGAGGAGAATGCATCGCCGGGTAGTTGATGAAACCAGGCTTCTCCACGCCAGGAACTCGTGAAACAGAAGGCTGTGCTTGTAATACATTCTAGAAAACTCGGATGGATTTTTGTCGGGGAAGTAGAAGCTGGTAAGGTTGGTTGTGTTGCAGAGTTTTCAAACCTCAGACGGGGTCCTTTCGCTGCAAACGTTTGAGAGCAAATGAAATATAGCTCTCATGCGGCAATATCCAGGGCGCCTGAGGCAAAGCTCTCCGAGAAGGTGGCCTTGCTGACTTGAGAATTCTGAATTCATTGCTTTCCATCTACAGCTGCCCTGCAACGCGCAGGGAAGGCAAGGCTGTTTCTGCTCCACCAAAAAATGTCTTTTGAAGCACTTGGGCTCAGCATCATGGAGCAGCGTACTGAGAGAGACTGACATTTCCATCACACCTACGGTGACACATCACATTGCATCATGTCTCCCGGACTGTACAGGAAAGGGAAATCAGAAAAGGGTGGCCACATTCAATAATCCAAATTCTTCAGAGACAGCTCAGTACTCTGCAAGTCAAAAGAAGAAGAAATTACGGTAGAGGACTTGGCCATGCAGCTGCTTCGTATTAAATACTGTCAAATGACTCCCAGCTTCTTTTGATCTGAACGAATTCCCTGCGACCTTTAGCACGTCTCTCCTTGACTTCCATTCGTTTCCCTTTTATTGTTTCTGCCTCTATATGTTCATTCTTCATTTTCATGATGTGCTCTAAGTAGATATTTCACAATGTACTATGTAATCTCATAAATTTGTGTATATATATATATATATATATACAGAGAGACAGAGTGAGAGAAATAGAAATAAAATTTAGTTTTGTGTTGTATGAATGTGTGAAACTGATAAGCATTTTAAGGACTTGTAAAGAAAATTGATTGATACAAGAAGTTAAAAAATGCATCAAGTATTGAAAATGTAATGTCATAAGCTACGGAGGTATTCTCCTTCTGACGACCTAGGGCTTATAATAGACAAATCACACAATCGCCAAATGATTGTATATTGCTTTTTTGTTTTTTTTTTTTTTCGGGAAGTAACAATAATGATTTAGGAACCTTGGAGGAAAGAATCAACAAAAGTGGGGGGGGAATCAGCAGCAGAATGTATAATGAAAATAAATGCTGTGTTCCGAAGAAAGCAGAAACAGGAAGGTCACAAATGGAGGAAAAATGGAATGACAGAAGGCTGTAATTACACAACGGGGTGAATTCTGCTCTTTCATCTTCAAGAAAGGAAATAAAATCAACCAGCAAAGATATTAATTGGGCATACTGGAATATGTTATTAGAATGGGTATATTTTCCCAATTTGTCCAACATAGCTACAGAATAACAAAACAGTATCAATTATTGCATACACTAAAATGAAGTCTTGGACTGTTGTACTCCGTAGATAACTGCGAAGCCCACACTCGGGCAGGCATGTGGGAGGACAGGGTAAGCTGCTGCTGGGAATACCAGGAGCCGTGTCAAAGTGCTTCCTGAAGTCATGGCTACTCCACTTTGGATCCAGTGTCCTGGGACTGTGCCTGGGAAGCAGTGATGAGCAAAGCACTTGGATTCTCATCCCCCCACGCCGGAGACCCGGATGGGAGTCTTGCTTCCGGTTTTGGCCTGGCCTGGCTGTGCTTGTTGCAGTCAATCTGGGGAGTGAGCCAGTACGAGGAACTACTGCCCCCCTTCCTCATCACTTTGTTTTTCAAGTCAAAAAATACATATATTTTTTAAAAAAGAACAGAGGAAAAGTTAACCTCAAGGTGAAGATTTGAAGTATTTTATTGCTATTACCAATATCAATTTTCTGCCACCAATTGTTTGATAATGATACAAGGCAATGTGAAATCTCCTAGTTTCCTATCATAAAAACTCGAATCAAAAGCACCGATTACAACAGGCACATCTTATACACTTTGAAACATTTTTCTTCAAGCTAAACAATTTTTCCAAGGGGAAAAGTGAAATTCTCTTTGAAAAGCACTCTGAACAGTAACATTCTCGGAGCAGGCACTTCTACATGAACCAGGTGAGGGAATAAATTACAAAAAGTACAGAAATAAACCTAATTTACTCTGGCTATGCATTGCAATGCAATAATAAAATAAGGTAACTTACAACTGCTTACGAGTTGCTGTAAAAATAGAATGCAACTGTGAATGCAACGCCAAATGCTGGGGCTTTTACTATTTTGTTTTTGCTTTTCAGGAATCGTTATGATTGCTAACACCTTTTCTACTCTGGGCAAATAGTTTCCCTCAAGGATTCAATTCTTCACCACCTGTGAATGAATGGATGCCCTCCTAACCACAGCTAATACCCAGTGGCTCCATGGGATCCTGTGGTCTGTGGAATATTGCTGGGAATGGAACACACAGACCCAGGCATTTGATGAGAGAGATACATATTAGAAAATACATTTGTATCAATAAATAATGAGTGGATTTTGTTTTCTACCTCCTAAATGCAAATTAAACGCACTGTGCTTAGAGAATTGAGTTCTGAATATCGCGCTGAGTTTACCTTTGGGACACTATCAGAGTCTTAATCCATTTGGTGATTATCATTCACGTTTAGATTTTTAATGGAAGAAGATACAAGATACAGAGTCACTGTCATTGCAAAGTTATATCGATTGCTTTAGCTTCGGCATTACTTCATTATCTGGCACTTAATGCAAGATTATCTCCAGTGTTATCAGGCCTGCTGATGTGCGAAACTGGAATCTTGCAAGCCGTGTTGCCGGACAAGCTCTACTTTGGATTTCTCTCCCCACTTTGGCATACATACCTATATTATTTGTTAAATTAAGATTGTCTTCTACTACAGGGTGTAGCATTCAATTGGGTTTTTTTTTTATTTAATTTTTTCCCAAAATTTCTTCTCTGAGCAACTCCATAGAGTTCTATTGTAGGAAATAACTCAATGATTTATTAAACCAACCCATTGCTTTCATATCTTTAGCTAGCAGTATTCTTTTTTAAAGATTTGTTAATTTCTATTGGAAAGACAAAATTACAGAAAGAAAGAGAGACAGAGAAAAAGAATTCTTATCTGCTGCTTCACTCCCCAAGTAGATGCAACGACTTAAGCTGAGCTGATCTGAAGCCAGGAGCCAGAAGCTTCTTCTGGGTCTCATGCACAGGTTCAGAGACCCAAGCCTTCTGGCCATCCTCTACTCCTTTCCCGGGCCACAAGCAGGGAGCTGGATGGGAAGTGGAGCAACCAAAACATGAACTGGTGCCCAATATGGTATCTTAGCTCATGCAGAGTGAGAATTTAGCCACTGAGCCTTTGCTCCAAGCCTTAGCAGTGTTTATTTTTATACACATTTCTATGTGGGTACACATGAGCAAACATGTACTGTGTTCAAAAACACGTAATGCTTCATGTCCCCTCAGCTATTTCCTGGCTCCCTGAACTCCATATAAAATCTTTCTGTGTTGTCAAAATGACATGATTTACCAGAACTTCAAGATTTACATCCAGAATCCATCCATTCCTTTCCTTACAGTCCTGCTTACACATATGTTAAAGCACTGTCATTTAATATTATAACTTAATTTTCTTACCATTTTTGTGTCTACATTGATCATTATTTTAGAAACTATACAACTCTGAACAAAGCTATTAATTGCCCTCTGTGTGTGTGTGTGTGTGTGTGTGTGTGTGTGTGTGTGTGTGATAAATCTGGGTGACATAAACAGTACTAAAAACTAATTTCTCAGTTTTAAGTAACAATCAGTCTTGAGCTTGAATCCACTTGATGAGAAAGCATATTGCCTTTCATGACACAGACAAGATTGTGGCTAAGCTCATTTTCCATATTAAGTATCTGGAAAAACACCAGACAACAATATAGATACAGGATGAGAAACCTGCATTGGACATGAATTGAGCTTTGTGTACCATAGTAATGAACACTCCAGACATAAAGCAAGAACCCTGCAGGGACTCAGCACTGCCAGCTCTGCCTTTCTCCACTCCTCGCCATGGGTATCCACCTGCCACTCCTCCCTGGAAGACAATGGAAGATCTGCCACAATGGGAGTTGTAGAGACCTTTGGAATGAGCAGGATGGCCATGGCTAATTAAATATGTGTTTTTCTGGCAACGCTCAATTTTGACCTCTCCTTTCTTTTAAATGGCTATGTTTTGTCAGTATCCTACCATTTTGTCATTGATTTTTTTTAAGGCAAATTGACATTGTGAGAATACCAATGTTTACCTGACCGCAGTTCTGTTCACCTCCAATGGACTCAAGGTGGCTCAGCATCCTTCCGAGCCCTTTTTCTTACATGTGAAATGAGCTCAATAGGATGAGACTCCTTCCTGTTGGAGCGAAAAGAGGAGTTTATTTGGGTGCAGAAGAACGAAATCCATGCATTGCTTCATAATACACATTTCCACAAGCTTTCTGAAGATTTGTTGTATACATGAGCTTCATTTTTTTTTTTTGGCAATGCGATAGATTTTTTTTTTAATTCCATGCTCCGCTGATTTTTGAAAGACCCTCAGACATACTTTAGAATGTTCCTGGGAAAATTCTGTGAAGAAATGTATGAGAAACACCCTGCGTCCTCCCCTTGGCTGGGCCTGCTGCTTAGTACCACGTGCTGTCTCATTGCTGGCCTTCTGTGAGAACCTGGCGCAGCACTGGAGCCACTGCGGTGATACCAAGCTAGGTATGTGGTACCTCAGAGAGGGTTCAGGAAAGGAGAAGAGACATGCTTGTTAAAGACAGGAAAACATTCCTGACCACTTTTGGGGGGCTCATTGATTTCCAAGAGATTCAATTCTTTGAAGACAGAATCTTCAAGAGATGAAAAACTTTCTTTTTTTAACCTAAAGGAGAAGTGCTTAAGAAACCTGCCAATGAAAGCGCTGCTCAGCACATTCTACTACAGTGTCTCTAGAATTCATTTCTTGATGTTGTCTCTTAAAGAAGCAAAATTATAAATCTTCCAGATGCAAACGAACCATGGTCAGGCTCACCATCTTGTTCCCCAACACCTCAAAGTCGAGCCACTCCAGTTTGTGCTTATCTCTCTCCACTTGCCTTTTTATGCATTCAAATTGACAAATGCCCTTGTACATTATTTCTAACTCGCCCATCTCTAATGCATCAGTATCTTGTTATGTTTCCTCTGATTTCATTGCTTGCAATGCTACTATCAGCAGCACGGAATTGCCAAAGCACTAAGCAGCCCAATTTTTCTTTAATTTCTCAGAAAATTGACAGTTTTATGAACTGTCTCTTTACCTATGCCCCATAAACATGTCAGGCTGTGGAAAACCATTCTAATTAAATCCCAAGGGGGACTGAAATGGAAGATTATAGCTTCTTGGCAGGTTATTAAAAAACAGTTGTTCTTATATACACAAGTATGTGTACTGGAGCTTAACACCTGACAGAACAGTCAAGGAATTAACCCCACCAGCAGCTTTTGCTCAGACTGATTGAAAAGAAGTGAGCAAAGTGAGTGGCAGAAGATGGCGATTCTTTTCAAGTTCTTCTTTCTGTCTTTTGTTGGTTGCTATAGCTGCCCAGAGAGTTTAAAAAATCTGTCCCAGTTCTCAATGAATTTTACGTACTTGTTGTAGAGACCTGATACAGCAGTTGTCTTTCTGCTGAGTCACTTCCGATACCAGAATTCTCAGAGTTCACAGAGTCGAGCTGCTGCAGAGACAAACAGAGACCTTCAGTGCCTCTCAAAAACTCAGGGGCATGTCGAAAGCCAGACTGAAGTGGAAGAAATGGTTATTTCTTATTCATGAAAATGTTTTCAATGGCATTTCCATTCTTGACAAACGAAGCATGCATTCTAAGTTTACAGATAAATATTTCAACCTAATTGGAAACACCCCTTTTTATCACATGATTAAGTTGAACTCTAGTGTCAGGCAGGATAATCCGAGGAGTTGACTCCAGCATGCAAGATATATAGCGATTGAATATGGCATTCTAAATTAATAATTTAACAAGCTTGGAAATTGGATAGCCAGTAAATAATGACCAGCTGGATGTATTCACAAGTTGTTGAAGTGTAAGACTGCAAATGAACCTTCCCAGTTCCCAAAGGGAAGCAGCTTCAAGCCTGTTCACCCGACATGGGTGTACAAATCCCTCTGTAAGAGTTCACTATTCTCTCTTCTGTGGCCAGTGCACTGATATTTTCTGATAACCATGTCAAAAATGCATGCAGAAGGCCTCATGGGAAATTGGTTAAGAAAATGTGATTACCTCATTACCAGCCCACCACCATCAGGGAAGGATCAGCCCTGCATACCTCTGCCGAGAAAAGGGAGCTAAAAGTGACATCATTGTAATGAAAAGCTTGCCGTGTTTCACCCAGAATCTAGGCCAATTGTCAGTTAATTCTACTAAGATAAACTTGGAGTCCACTCAAAGCTCAGGTTCTATAATATTATAAACACTATAGCTCCTAGAAAACGGAATTAGAAAAAAGTGGGGGGGGGGGAGGCTAATGTTTACAAAATGTAAGTGATGTGCCTATATTTTACCGTAAGTTGGGTTTTTTGTCTTTGTTTTCTTCTGCTAAGCTCTTTAAAAAGTCTTCCCTGCTTTCCTCTACCTACACACATGCTCAACTCTCCTACAACCCAATACACACATGTCCTAAGAGCCCGCTTCATCCTGAAGCCACAGTCTCTCCTCTCACCCAAAACTTCTTACAAGACTAGTCAGTTATCTTAGTATTGGTTTCTCATCTGCTCAGCGAACAGACTCCACAAGCGCCTACCAAGAAGCGGCTCTGAGGGATGGCTCAGCTCATGTCAGATTACAACAGCTCTCCATTCTGGCTATTTTCAAGACTTCCCACTCCATGCCCAGACACGATGCTTGCATCACCCTCGTTTATAGTTGTTGACTTGCTGTGGGCATCCTAGATCTTGCCTTTGGATGCTGACCAGTCCTGCTCACTGGCTCTCCTAGGACAAACCATCCAAGATGCAAATGTTAATTGAATCCATAATAAAATGTGGTATTATCTTAAAAAGTTAGAAACAATTCCTTATTCCGCCTATTGACCTACTCTACCGTCTTCCCCCATTACAAGCAGACTCATATTTGTGATTCCCTCCTTCCAGCACCTGTCAACATTCACATACCCCTTTACTCAGGTCCTGGTCTCTGGTATTCAAAGTTTTTCTCTAGTGCCTCAGATTTTAAAATTTAAAATGCCGTAAAAATAGTTATTATTATTATTTTTTTTTTGTCTAGGGCAAGACAGATTTAGGATTAGCCTGCACATCTTCTTTAGAAGGTCAACAATCTTATGAAAGACCGATAGGATCCTGTTTTAGAGCATTACAGTGAATTCTGCTGTCTTGATCTGCATACTTTTAATAATTGGGGGGCCATGTGATTGAAAGAGTCATGCTGAAGTCATTTTAACTGTGTATTGTGCCCTTTGAACCGCTGTATGACTCCTTCAACTGCGCCAACAATCCAAGGAAGAGCTGATGACCGAGGTCACAAAATGTAAGGATTACATTTTTGTTTACTCATTTTTACGTTAAATTTATTCAATTGCTTTGCCCATAAATTCTTTTTTTTCAAGATTTATTTTATTTTTTATTGGAAAGGCAGATATACAGAAAGGAGAGACAGAGAGGAAAATCTTCTGTCCAATAATTCACTCCCCAAGTGAGCACAACGGCCAATGCTATGCCGGTCAGAAGCCAGGAATTTCTTCTGGGTCTCCCATGCGGGTGCAGGGTCCCAAAGCTTTGGGCCGTCCTCCACTGCTTTCCCGGGTCACAGGGAGCTGGATGGAAAGTGGGGCTGCCGGGATTAGAACGGCGCCCATATGTGATCCCGGGCGTAAGTCTTATATCTTACTGACTAACTGAAAAATTACTATTTTATTTGCACAAAGTTTCCGCAAAGGTTAGAAAACCTTCTTTAGAGCATGTTGGGTGAGCTCCGAGTGAAGTAATTAAACCCCAAACACACAGCGCTTTGTAACCCAAGTGCTGCCAGGCCAGTGGACTATCAACATGGACATTTGCTCATGATTTTTTTTTTTTGTAGAAATGTGCATTCTTAGACCCCACTCTGGGGTGACTGAACTGCACCCTGCATTTTCCCAAGATTCCAGGGAATCCTTAAGCATGTTAGAGTTTGAGGCATAGCATGCTACATGTGATGAATAAATACTAGCACTGCTTGCTTTGTTCCAGGCTATAAAAAACGGCCAAGAACTGTAGGTGACTCCTTAACTGTCAAGGACTTCATTCCACATGCAATCTATTTACTTTTGAGAACTTTTTTTATTTGAGATAAAGAAAGCAAGAGAGAAAGAAAGAGAGAGAGAGAGAGAGAGAGAGAGAGAGAGAGGAGTTCCCATTCATTGACTCATTCTCTAGATGCCCATGATGTTTGCAACTGAGGCTGGGCCAGTGCTGCAGGAACTAGCACCTCAATCCAGATCTCCCACATGAGCAGCACGGACCCAACTACTAGAGCCATCACTGTTGCCCTACCTTCCACCTCTCACTTTCAGCCCTCTTCCTGTATTAGCGAGAAGCTGGAATTACAAGGTGGAGTAGGCGTAGACATGCTCAATGCCATCTTAATTACCAAACATCCTTCCCTCAACAATTTGATGAATAAGGATATTGTAATTATTATTATTTAGTTTTTATTTTTTATTCATTTCTAAAAGATTTGGTGTGGTGTGTAGCTACAATTACAGGAACTTGATGCTGGGAGCTCCTTCCCTCCCGCTTCCCTCCCTTGCCCTCCCATCCTCTTGTCCTCATTCTTGAAGCCTTCCCAAACATGTCAAGGTCAAGGAACTCCCTGGGCTTCCACTATCCTCAGCTCTTTAATATTTCTTCCAGGCCATTTTGGTATTTCATTCCAAGCGATTGGTTCGGTCTGGAATCAATAAGCACAGCTAGAAACCTCTCTCTAAAACTAGACACTCTCTTGAAGCCATCATGTGATGAATGAATTTCGAGAGCGACCATAGAATTCTTCCTAAAATATTACCAGGATTCCATCGCTTACTATGACCTGCTTACAGCACCTACCAGACTGCTTGGCAGTCTGGTGTTTCTGTGTTGGCTCATCCTGCCCACTCACTGCCCGATCAGACCTGTGACTGGAATGCCTCTGCCAGCTTCTCTCTCAAACCAGAAATACAGTAGCTCTCATTGAGGCAGGGGTAGTCATTGTTTCTTTTCACGTTTCTAGAACCTTCAAACTCAGCCATTTAGAATAAGTAAGATTACTTTTCACTTGCATGAATAGTCTCGTGTGCTTTTCTGCCGAAGACAATAAAGGAAATAAACAATGAAGCCAAGGTAAAAACCCAGGCTTTATGCCTCTCTGTCGTCATGTTGTATCATTTTTTCCAGGCATGGTTCTGCAAAATAAATAAATAAATAAATAAATAAAATCTTCCTTAAGTCTGTACCTCAAGTCCTGCTACCATCTGCTCTCTTTACCATTGCTCAATATTACCATGTCCACTGGTAATATTGTCCCTTCTGTGCTCTACCCAGCTAAATCTGCCCACTCATTTGCTTATACAATCCTTATTCCCTTTTCCAGTCGTGCTCATAATGTTGCTCTAGAAGGAACACTTTAATCTTTAAATAGATCCAATCCATAATTTTTAAAGCTGGTTAATCCAGCCTTTAAAATTCTATTTCAGTGTTAGGCAATGCTACATAATTATCGTATATAGAGTCCTAGCTTTGCACGGCTCCAATTTGCACAAATTACAATTATCATGGTTTAGCTAAAAAAGAAAAAAAAGTTAATTTCCTCAAACAACATGGTTCTAATTTCCGCTCCCATGGCATCCTCAGAGTAACTGCATGAAGTAAGACTGTGCTGCTCGCTCTCCACATTGAGGCGAAGCTGCACACCATAATCAGAGGAGAAACGTGAATTTCCTTCAGAATATATTGATAATTTGGTCAGTATACCTCTGTTATCAATTCACAGAAAGACCACCAAGCAAGGCCCATATTGTGAAGAGTGGGCTAAAGCCACAACCTGCACCTCGTAGGAGCACCAGTTTGAGTCCTAGCTGCTCCCCTTCCAATCCAGCTCTCTGCCAATGTACCTGGGAAAGCAGAGAAAAGTGGTCCAAGTGCCTGGATCTCAACTGGGAAACTCAGATTGAATTGTAGGCTCCTGGCTTCACCCTGGTCCAGCCCCAGCCACTGCAACATTTGGGCAGTGAAGTAGCAGGTGGCAGTTCTCTTGCTACCTCTCTCTCTCTCTCTCTCTCTCTCTCTCTTTCTCTCTCTCTCTCTCTTTCTCTCTCACTCTCTTACTCTTACAAGTAAATAAAGTAAAGCTTTGAAAAAAAATCTTTAAAGCATGTCACCTTCCTGTTTCCTTGTCTCCCTTGATAATCTGAAGGGATGTGCTACAAAAGTGGATCAATAAAAGATGGATTAGTCATCAAAGACAAATGAAAATAGGTAACATTGAAAGTAGTACAATCAGAAACAAATGAAGTACGAGGGACTGCTGATGGTGACACTATCCTTGAGATTGCAGACACAGCTGGAGGGATTTACGGAAGACACCTGTACTGCTGTAAGCAGAGAAAGTGATTAGTTGAAAAGGAGGTGCTACGAGAAGTTAAGTAATTCACAATTTCACAAACAGTTCATGACATGGAGAATACGGAGGTGAGTGTCAGAATCAGACTCAAACTGATGAAAAACAATGAAAAACAATGAAAAATGGCCAAGGTCTAGAAAGGAAAAATGGGTTCTCATATTTTGGGTATTAATTATTATTGTTATTATTATTCTCCATGATATAGTTTTTGCAGATAAAAGGATTCTGACCCTTCTACATCCCTTTTTTCCCTTCCCACCCTCCTCTGCCCATCAAAAAATGGGTTCTCTAAGCAGAATGTATACAGAGACAAGGTGAGGGATGTTCACACTACACTGTGTGTTTAATAAAGAAGTAAAAACACTTGAATTTTTCATTTCCTATTTTAAATTATACTGTCCTAAATAAAATGCTTGCCACTTTTTCATTGCATTTGTAAGTATTTTCATGCTTATAACCCACCTTAAAAGAAATTTTAATATTTAGAAAATTAAAGCTATGTAATAATAATTTTCTCACTAATTATTAAGATCCCTTGCATTGTTTCAGGCTGCATGGCTAGCTCACCACTTTGTACTGAGAATCTTGAGAAGTGAGAAAACGGAAAACTGGCTAGACATGTCAAAATGCAAATGGCCATGAATGTCCTTGCTAGAACTTCCCTGAACTTTCAAGTTGCCTGTACTTTTGTGTAAATCTAAATCTCAGTCTTTTTTTTTTAAGAGACTTATTTCTTTTCTTGGAAAGGCAGAGCTACAGAGAGAGAGGATAGAATGAGAGAAAGAGAGAGAGAGAGATCTTCCAGCAGCCGGTTCACTCCAAATGTCAGGAGGCGGGTTGATCTAAAGCCAGGAGTGAGAACCTCCTGCGGAATTCCCACAGGGGTGCAGAAGTCTGAGGATTTGGACCATCCAATACTGCTTTCCCAGGCCATGAGAAAGAGAGCTGGAGCTGAAGTGGAGCAGCTGGGACTCAAACATGACCACCACGGAATGCTGGGGCCATAGGCAGAGGACTAGCCTGTTATACCAAGTCACTGATCTCAGTCTGAGTTTAATTAGGAAAGTTTGGTCATGAGTTTTGAAATTGAGAATTATGGGCCAGTGTTGTGTTGTAGGAAGCAAAGCTGTTGCCTGCATACTGGGATACCACATACAAACCAGTTCGACCGGCTCTACCCTACTTCTCATTCAGCTGCCTGATAATGGCCTGGGAAAAGTAGTGCAAGATGCCCACGTGTTTGGGCCCATGTCACCCAAGTGGGAGACCCAGTTGAAGCTCTTAGCTTCTGGTTTCAGACTGGCCCAGCCCTGGCTTATACAGTTACCTGGGGAGGGAGCCAGTGAATGAAATAGCCCTGTCACTCACCCTCTGTGAGTTAAAAAAGAAAGAGAGAATTGTATTTCTTCTAACTATGTTGATGTTCAAAATTATTTTGGCTTTTTGATGTAACACCATTCTACATGAAGTTTAGGTTCCTCGTGTGCATTTCTTAAAAACAAAATGGGGGTGTGTGGAAATTTGATACAAATTAAACAAAATGTATGGACCTGTTTGGGGAGTGTTGATAACTTGTTGCCATGAGCTCTCCCAATTCATTCACGCATGACCTTAGCTCTCCCTGCTTTGCAGCTTTCAGTGTCTAAATCTTATATTTTTTGGTTCAATTTACTCTTGAGCATTTTATTCTTTTTCATGCTATTGCAAATGTAATAGTTTTCTCAGTTTTGATTTTACATGCCTCATTCCCACGTAAATAAATGCATATCAAACCAGCACTGTTGTGCATGGGATAAAGCACTTTCTGGCCAGCATCCCACACAGAGCGCTGGTTCAAATCCAGGCTACTTCATTTCTGATCCAATCAACTTGCCGTGAAAGACAGAGGAAGACGGGAAGAACTTGGCCCCTGCCACGTCTGGTGGGAGACCTCACTGGAGTTCCTGGTTTTCTAGCTTCCTTCAGCCTGGACTTGGCTGAACCAGCAAGCAGCAGATCTCTCTCTCTCTCTCTAGATCTTTCTATTCCTTCAAATAAGTAAAATCAAATTTCCCAAAACATCACGGTGGTAAAGTTAATTGGTTTTGCTTGCTTTTAGTTTGCCTGGAAACTAAAAATGCATATCAATATCATTTTTAAAGTAAGGCGTTCCTGCCCAAAAATAAGTATTCACTATAGTCTCAAAGGGACCACTTTCTATTTTAGTTACAAGAAGTTATTAATAATCTCACGCACTCCATAGACACAATTAAAAAAAAAACATATTTCTCTCTCCCCCTCCCTCCTCCTTTTTTCTTAATTTTAAACAAGTACATTAAAAAAAAAACAACTAATCTTGAATTATGCATTGTTTTCAGAATGTGTTAGCGCCAATATTTTTATTGGTGAATTTCTTAAAATTTTCTACATATAAGATCATCTTATTTGTGGAAAGAAACAGCTTTGTGTCATATCACAAACATCAGAACCGAGTTGGGCTGCCTCCCTGGCCTGGTCCTGGCAGAACCCTCCGGACATCCTCCGTTCCAGCCGCACAGCACCCCACAGCAGCAGCAAAGGCAACAGGTACCCACGTAGTCACCCAGCGGCAGTGTCTGAGCTGCAGGACCTCATCCGTTGTCATTCAAGCAGACGTTCAGCCCGCACGCCTGGACTTTCTGGCCCCCCACATCCTTTGCCTCTTTCTTTCCAATCTGGATGACTTCTTCTCTTTCCTTCTTCATTACTCTAGCCAGAGCTTCAACTCCAGAACATGAAGTAAGTGTTTTTGTTTTGTTTTGATTAAAACCTTTTACCTCACCTAGAGAATTCCCTTCTACTCCTACTCTGCAACATCCTTATACTTCCTTGGATGTTTTGTTCTGCATCGATACAGATGATCGTGAGGTCTTTTCCCCATCCTTCTATGAATGTAATGTATCAAGTTGACAGATGTTTGCATGTTGAGCCACCCGTGCATTCCTGGGATGAATCCCACTTGGTCATGTGCTATAATCTTTCTACTATGTTGCTGAAATCAGTTTGCCGGTGGATTCTTAGAGGTTTTCGCATTCTGTTTATAAGAGATGTTGGTCTCTACTTGGCTTTCCCATGGTGCCTTTTACATGCTGCTGCTGGCTGAATAAAATAAACTAGGAAGTGCTGGCTCTTCCGTGTTCTTTTTTTCTAGAAGTTGAAAAGGGTTGGTGTTATTTCTTTAAAAACTTAGTATAATTCAGAAACAGTATCATGTGGTTTTTACTGTGTGTGTGTGTGTGTGCGAACCCCTTACTGTGTACTGCAAGGTGCCAGGCATAGAAAAAAAAATAAACTTTTAGACAAATAAGAAATATTTCTGAAGAAATAAATCAATTTTTTTAAAAAGGCTACATTTTTGGAAATGTACCTACTATACGAATATGTTCATCTAGTATCATCCTTGCCAGTCTTTGAAATAAATTTTCCAAAAGCTTACCTGGCAGGAACAGCACTTCCAGGTACCATTCACAGGGAGGAGGGAAAAAAAAAAGAGGAAGAAGCTCTACTCGGATGCTTGAAAAGAAAATCAGCGGAGGTAAGACCCTTACATCCGAGGAGAAAATATGTAAAAATCATAAATGGATTAACGAGCAGAACTGTGGCTGAAGAAAACCAGATTAACTCTGCCAAAGATAGCCGTAAAACGCACCAAGAAAAATACCCAACAAGAGAAAAATTATCTACTGGTAAAAAATTCATGATTCTGAAAGGACACACCACCAGCCTAATTTAATAATTGTTGGATCCCTGACGGAAGGGAGAGGCAAGAGACGGTTGAATCTTTTTAAAAAATGTAATCAAAGCCAACATGGTACTTAGTTCTCGGCTCCTTCGCAGCGGTGCAGTGTCGCAGCAGAGGGGCCACGCTAACCGTGGCTCTAACAGGCAGGTTAGAGGAGGAGACACAGTTAGAGGTTTCAGGAGGGAGTTTTAAGAATCAAAGGAGCCCGGTTTAGCGTTACAAGGAATAAAGTTTCACGTGTGGCTTTCAAATCTGTCCTCCTCTCTGCTGGAGCAGCCTGTGTCTGCAGCCTTCTGCTCACAGGGCATGCAGGAAACCTGGGAAGCTCCAGCCTGCCTCCCAGCCAGCCTTGAGCAATGCGGCAGGCAGCGGGCCTTCCCTTCTACCCTCCCAAAGCGGGGCCTTTTTGCTCCCATGCCTAGAGGGGAAAATTGCAAGACACCCCTCCTGGCCCCCAATGTAAAGAGAAGCCAAGATTCTAACCCGCAGTTTAGGGCTACTTGATATCCTCACGGTAGGATGTTTCTTTCTTTCTTTCTCTCTCTCTCTCTCTCTTTTTTTTTTGTTTACTACCTGCAGGATTCTGAAAGAAAACAGGACCTCATGCTAAGTGCAGAAATTCCTTTTGGAAAATCTTCCTGCTCGCATATTGCTGTCACCATTGGTCCTTAGCAGGCACCAGTCAAAATCCGTTAGACTTGGTGACATCTGGCAGAAGGTGATTTGAAAACTCACTTCTGCTTTTGCAAGGTGTGTCACGGCAACCAAAAGAAGAGAGAAGGGGAAAGTCATGGGCGGAAGTGATATGCACACAAGCGAGGGCTGTTCCTTAACACTCACTAGCCAAGGGTCTGGGCTACACAGGGGAAAGAGTTTTTGGTGGGAGGTCTGCGAACAATTAGACTTCAAGTTCTGCTCCAGAAAATAAGAGATGTGGACAAACACGACGTTTGTTCAAGCTCTGCTTGGATTGTCAGTGTTTCTGCTTTACTGACAGCATGTTGATTTTTGACGTTGTAAGTAAAGAGGGAGGAAGAAAGGAAGGCTCTAGGAAGCAGAGAAGGAAGACGGGAGCGAGGGAGGGAGTGAGGGAGGGAGGAAGGAAGGAAGGAAGGAAGGAAGGAAGGAAGGAAAGATGGAGGAAGGACTGTGCAAATACAGACTTGAAGAGGAATCATTTTAAGAATGTTCTAAATTGAAGCAAAAAAAGTAGACTGTTTAGTGCTCAGTGGAACTGTTCCGTGGATGCAGCTGCGATGTTCAAGCACTGATCCCAGCCCGACTGCCCTTTGCTTTTCATCCATTTTTCTGCTAATTAAATCAATGTCTAAAAAAGACAAGTAACTTGGGTGATGTGTGTGGGGGGGGGGGGGGCTGTGTTCCTGCCTTAAGCTGTTGTCCCATGGAGAAGTGCTACTCTGGAATGGACCAGTAGGGTCAGAGAAGACAAGTAAAGGGGCCCAGGGTCTGTGGGATCAGAGCCTAGTGCGGCAGAAGGGCTCAAGATCTGCATGATGGCTCCTCTTCTCCCCTGTCTGGTTCCTATGTCATCTAGACATATTTTTACTCATTAGTTCCACTTGATTTCCAGGCCTCTTCCCTCAAAGAGTTACCCTAAATGAACCCACAATCACAATGTCAGGTACTCAAGGTATGTGCAAGTGATGTTATGATAAGATGCTTGCTTGTGTGTCACTCCATAGTCGGCTCCATTTGCAGGCACAGCCAATCATCCCCTCCTCAACCCAATCCTTAAGAATGTCCTTTCATATTCAAAGCCAAAGCTGAACTAACTCTCCCAAGACTGCTGTGCAAGGAGAAACTGTCTCTGTTCTACCTGAAGTCAAGTTCTGTCTCCTGACTTAGATGTGGGGCATCTACTGGAAGCATGGTCTGGTGATTTGGAGCCTGCTGAGGCTAGCCGCAGTCACGTGGTGCTGCCCTACTATGGCCGCTTTCTAGCCATATGCTCTGGGGAAGCTGCTGCATTAGTAAGTTCACTGATGTCTTCCTTCTGTATGAGGACAATGACAGAAGCAATCTGTTACAGTTTTTCTTTTTTTTTTTAAAAGATTTATTTTTATTATTTTTTTATTGGAAAGGCGGATATACAGAAAGGAGAGACAGAGAGAAAGATCTTCCGTCCGATGATTCACTCCCCAAGTGAGCACAAGGGCCAATGCTATGCTGATCCGAAGCCAGGAGCCTCTTCCGGGTCTCCCACGCGGTGCAGGGTCCCAAAGCTTTGGGCCGTCCTCGGCTGCTTTCCCAAGCCACAGGCAGGGAGCTGGAAGGGAAGCTGGGCTGCCGGGATAGAACCGGCGCCCATATGGGATCCCGGGCGTGCAGGGTGAGGACCTTAACCACTTGCGCCACTGTGCCGGGCCCCTGTTACAGTTTTTCCAACAGAGCGTGTGTCGCTGTCCCGCAGCGACGGACTTGGTGCACGGAGCCAATAATAACACACGTGGACCCTGACTGATGGTCAAAGCCGAAGTTTATTAGGGGCATCAGACCTTATACTCTGAAAGTCCATATTAGGTAGGGGAGGAAGTATCGAGCTCATAAACAAAACCATCAACTGTTTTCGCACTCTAGATTGGAATTCCTATTGTCTTTACATCGCGCTAGGTGTTCTCATTTGCATGCTGTTTACTCGACCCGTGGGAACTATCTCCCAACAGGTATGCAAAGATAGCCATTTGGTTGTTTCCATGCAAATACTGCCCAATGAACTTCAATCCTGTGCTGCTGGCCTTCCAGGCTCACAATGTCCTCCTACAAGCGTGGAACCAGCTCTATTCCGGCATGGACTGAACACAACGACTGTACCTAAACTCTGTTGCAACTCAGTCTATCCAGGCTGTTCCAAAAATCTGATAGACTGCAGGTGGGATGAGCGAACTTCAACAACCAAAATTTGCTTATCACAGTTCTTGGAAGCCAGCAAGTACAAAGTCAAGGCGCACGCTGGCTCCACATCCGTTGAGGGTCCTCTCCGGTTCCTGGACGTGCTCCTTCAGTATGTCCTCCTGGGGTCGGGGAGCTTCAAAGGACCCCTGTTATAGGACAGGGACCCATTCCTGGGACCCTCATGATCCCACCTTCTAAAGCTGGCCCCCTGGGGGAATCAACATATCAACACAGAACAACGTAGACACACACAGCCCAGTCTGGGGTTAGAACTTGACTCGTGTTAGAATAACAGAAAAACATATCCAAGAAGAGATATTCTAGTAGAATTAGCTTAGTTTTGGCCTGGGGTCCTGGAAGAGAATTCTCAGTTATTAGAGAGAAAAGACGAGATGACTGATGCGCTGCATACCCTGCTCTGCCATGGAAATGCCCTGAGCTGCTTGTTCTCTCTCAATGCTCCTGGCATCTTTCATTCATTTGTTGATCACACAACAATAACCCAATTTAATCAAGAAAATTTGATTTACCGAGTGTGTACTCTCCAATTCAAACTGCCTAACACAGAGAGCTATACTCAATCTTAGCAGTTTTTCCAGGCCCTTCTATTTAAGCCGTTGTCTCTTCTAAGACATTAGGGCAACAACTCAGATTCTGGTAGGTTCAGTTTTTTTAGCCGAGGTCCACCAGGTCAGAGACATTCCCAGAACAGCTTGGCTTGCTTGAAGGTGGATCTTAAGGGGACAATAAAAACAGAAAGTGAATTTCTTGGGGATGCATATTTTGTCAGGCATCAGAAGAAAAAATTGGTGCAAGATGAGTTTCATGCACCTCTCCAGTGGTTTTTCCAAAGGTTGGTCATGAAGGTAAGATGCTTTAGAATGCATGAGTTACAAAGAAATTCTCTGAGCTGGTGCAGTAGCATAACAGCCTAATCCTCCACCTGCGGTACTGGCATCATATATGGGTGCTGGTTTGTTTTCCGGCTGCCCCATTTCCCATCCAGCTCCCTGCCTGTGGCCTGTGAAAGCAGTAGAGGATGGTCCAAATCCTTAGGTACCTGCACCCACATTGGAGACTCAGAAAGACTCCTGGCTCTGGCTTTGGATTAGCTCAGCTCTGGCCATTGTGGCTATTTAAGGAGTAAACCCCTGGATGGAAGATTTTTCTGCATCTTTAATTCTCTTTCAAATGAAAATAAATAAATCTTTTAAAAAGAGAGAGAGAGAAAGAAATTGGGCCTGGCACAACAGTCTAGTGACTAAAGTCTTCACATTGCACATGCCAGGATCCCATATGGATGCTGGTTCTAATCCCGGCAGCCCCGCTTCTCACCCAGGTCCCTGCTTGTGGCTGGGGAAAGCAGTCAAAGAGGTCCCAAAAGTTTGAGACGCTGCAACCGCACGGGAGACCCAGAAGAGCTCCGAGCTCCTGGCTTCAGATCAGCTCAGCTCTGGCCATTGTAGCCACTTGGGGAATAAATCAGCAGATGGAAGATCTTCCTCTCTGTCTTTCCTCCTCTCTGTACATCTAACTTCCAATAAAATTAAATAAATTGAGAGAGAGAGAGAGAACAATTCTCCTTGTTGCTCAATGAACTCACTCTGGGATCTCTCCAATTTTTGCCTAAATCACTCAGACCACAATGTTATAATAGCTGTATTATCTTTCTAAATAGGAGGTCATATTTTCCCCTTCATGAGAGAGTGGAAATTTAAATACGGTTGCAGTGATGGAGGTGAACTGAACCCATGAATATCCAGTAAGCTGCGATGTTACCTAACTCCTCTACTCTCCTTTATTTTTGATCAGACCTGACTTTTGCCATTTCTCTAAACGTTCCCTTGTGATCAGGCCTTCAATGCACAGATGATGGGGAAGAACAGACCTGGTGACTGAGGCACGATTGACGTTGGTGGGCTCAGTTCTCTGCTCTTGGCTGGCAGCAGAGAAGGGCACCAGCTATTCGAGAGAAAGAACAGGTAGAACTAAGCAGTCAAGCATGGACTTTAGCTTGTAAGTGCCTCCAGAGGGCACAGGGGTCTTGACACGCAGGCGCCTGGTGGACACAGCAGGCTCCCGTTTCCTCTTTTCCGTGTTTCTCCTAGTGTGTACACAGCAATCTGCACACAGCAGGCACCCAGTCATGTGTCAGATTTGGTGAGATGACTGTGTAAACAGCAGTGTGTTTACTCAGAGTGCCACAGCAACTATATGAACGGTTAATTATATTTTTCCAATGATGTCAGATGAGATGGCAGCATTAAGAGATACATGTTGATTAAAATACACAAAGCAAGCTTGTGTGAATGTTAAGAGACGCCTCCCTCTGCTGGCTCAAACAGTTTACAGGGACAGATTCATATGCAATTATTTTCCATTTCCTCTATTTTCTATGCATATAGGTAGGAGGAATATAGGTTACTTTTTCCTGCATGATCAAATGCATTTTGAAGAAAACATTGTTAAGACAAACTTGAAGCTTATTGAGCAGCATTTTGAAACAGTTTCACTTTTATTTGCATCCTCTGAATGGCTAAGCCTGGTCCACAACAAGCTGATCTATTCAGTTCCTGTAATCTATTCCTCTTTCCATCCGTGAAGTCCATCAATCAGTTTCAATCAATATTTTTCAAACAAAGGCAATGAGACTTTTTTTTCTTTCTTTCTTTCTTTTTTTTTTTTTTTGCTACTGGCTGAATTAACATGGAGCTCTTTAATCTCTGTCCACCAGTCTGACCTGCAAATCTCAGCTCATATTTAAAGGGCTGAAAACCTACCTGAACCCTTCACTATCACCTTTCTAATAATTATTTTGCCAAATACATGGACCGAAGTGTTTTCTTATCCCTAGTCTGTTATGTCAAACTAATACAAATAAATAGCTTGTGTATTAGTGCATTTCAACTTGTTAATAATAGTAAGGAAAAATACCAGATGTGGATTGTCAAAGTTAGTGTCATATAATAAGTTCTGTAACAAAGATTTGGATCTTAAAATGCTAAATTATAGCATATTTTTGAAGTCTCTCCATAAATGGATGTTTTAGATTCTTATTGTACACTTTGACACATTCATTATTATCAAGTATGACACAGATTTCATCTACATTGTAATTATAACAAAATCATCATTTGGTAATCAGAAATGCAGTCACAGAGTGAAATATTGTTTGCAATGCCAGGATTTCTACTGCAAACTTTTAGAGTACCTGGTAGTACAGCAATATTGCTTCCAGGAACACTTGGAAAAATCAGACAAACCAAAGTCACAGGGAAGTGAGAGGCACTGGCGAGTTTTGACTGTTTTGCTTTTCCCCTTGGGATATTTTCTGATTCATGGTCTTTGGTAAAAGGTTATGCATCTGAGGGTAAGACCTGGCCCAGGGAGACACCAAAGCCAACTGCACCTCCGTCAGGCTCACAGCTATGGAGAAATAAAAGTTAGAGTTCTGAATCTCTAAAGCCAGCCAAGACCACAGAGAAATGGGATGGATAAGGAAGTGAAAGCAACCTTCACGATTTGCTGCTCAGCCTTTTGTGAGTTCTTCATTTGTGAGGCAAAAGGTTACAGCATTTTGTTGAGTCTCTGAAAATCAGGGTAGTTTTTAGTAGCTTCATGGAGCTTAGAACATAAATATCGTAGTTCAGAACACAGCTGGTAAACACTGTGTTCTCCAGGGATTAACCCTGGGACGCAGAGTGCATTAAAGTTAGAAGAGGCCAGAGAAAAATTACGGCTCAAGTCACAGCAGTCCAACCACTAGTTTCAGGGTGTTGGCATTGTGGCATAGAAGCTGAAAGCACCATTCCCTCCTGGAGCACCTGTTCGAGTCCCAGCTGCTCTGTTTCGCATGTGGAAGTGGCAGATGGTCACTAAAGGCCCTGGACCCTGACACTGAAGCAGGAATGAGGATGGAATTCTTGCCACCTGCTGAGTCCAGGCTGTTGTCATCTGGACAGTAAACCAAGCGAAGAAAGCTCTCTCTTTCCCTCTCTCTCTCTCTCTGTCTCTCTTTCTCTTTCTCTCTCTCTCTCTCCTTTTATGTTGTACTTTGGAAAGGAAAAAGGAGGGAAGGAAGGAAGGAAAGAAGGAAAGGAGGAAGGAAGGGAGGGAGGGAGGAAGGGAGGGAGGGAGAAAGGAAGGGAGGAAGGAAGGAAGGAAGGAAGGAAGGAAGGAAGGAAGGAAGGAAGGAAGGAAAATTTACAAAGCCCTCAGAGTTTTTAGCGCAATGAACAAGTGCCTGGAAAAGCACAATTTGAAAATGAACAGAAAAAATGAACAGCGGAACAGCCCAGAACCTGTGACAGACATTTAGTATGCTATTACATATTTCTCCAAAGAAAATACCAAGGACAGCGTGTCTTCACCTGGGAATTCTTCCAGATAGTTAAGAAAACATTTTTTTAAAAAGAAAGAAGTTAACTTATTTTTAACTAAACTCTTCAAGCCAATGGGAAAAGAATAAATACTACCCGAGTTGCTCAATCATAAGCCTACTAGAAAAACGTAAAACACGCTGTTCATGGTCCAGCAGTGAACCACTGGAAGGGCCTCTCCTTAAGATTTTGCTCACAGCTCTTTTCTTAAAAATACATGCAAGGATGCTTAAGAAAGTCAAAATGTGTAGCTAATTCTTCTTTGAAAAATCTGTTTTTTTCTTACTATGGGCATTTTTAAAAAATATGTATTGTTTATGATCCAGTCCCCGCCCTGTTTTCCCTGTCTTGTAACAGTTCTTCGCTCAGATCACGGATGACTGGCTCACTATGCCCGGAACAGGGCCAGCGTGCCCGATTCCTGTGCTCTGCAACACGCGGAGCGCCTCCCCGCAGCCTGGGTGCTGGTGGGCAGAGCGCGCACGACACGCGCTTCAATTCTTCAACCACAAGCACCAGGCTCCTCCAGAGGCACATGGTTTCACTGTTTTGGAAGGAAAAAACAAAACAAAACAAAACAAAACAAACAAACCGAAAAAAAAAAAAAAAACCCAGCACTTTCCTGAAGTTAATCCGTGCTTTCGGCTTCACGGGTTAAAGAGTTTAAAGCACACGATGACTCGCACGCAAGTCTGCGAGCCTGTTACTCTGGTTGCATTTGAGGGTCCCCAGGAGAAGCCATGTTTTGTGGGACACGCATGGTGGCCTTGGGTCCAGGGATCTAGTTCCTAGGAAACGCTAAAGGAGAAAAATGCACACGTGGCCTGACAACACGGCGCAACCTGTGCCGCCTTCGGAAGCTCAACTCTGTTCAGAACAGAAGGCTTCCCACACCTCGTGGTGGTCACACGCAGGAAAGGTGGGATGGGGGAAAAGTAGTAAAATCCTGCTTGAGTAAAACAAATAAAAACGAGACAAGCTTAGCTTTCCAATTAGTAGAAAACTGACGGCATTACTGAACTATTCAGGGGTGAGGCAGAAATAACAAAATCAGCGAAGAAAAGACACAGATAAAAAGAAACAGGGCCGTGGAGGCTAAATCTGCCATCTGTATCAATATTTCTCAATTTTTCACGTCCCTTTTAATAGCTCATCATTGATGGCAGCCCATAAAAAATGAACCACATGCACTTTTTAATACATTGGCTTTGTCTGATCCTCAACTAACCTTCAGAAAAGCATACATTGCCATGAACTCCTTTAGTACAAATGACACATAAATAAAAAGAAATGGCATGATTCTTTCATAACAAAACTGAGGGTTTTTTTTTCACCTTTTAATGAAAGTCAGAACTTTGTTATCCCCTGAAGTTAAATATAATATTGCGTCGTATCAAATGTTTGGCGCCATTCTCTGCAGCTCCGGAGCAGCTCACATGTAATTTGAGCTAATTTATAAAATGTAGTTTGTAAAAGGATAGCAAAACATACCAGATTTTTTGGTGTCCAATGCGAATCCTGTTACGCTAATTCAGAGCGAACCCTTGGCAAAATGAGTGGTCAGAGTGCAAGCTGACTAACGGGGTGTGCGTTACGGAAACAACAACGAAGGGAAAAGCAACAGGCAGAGGGGAAACTGACGGGAGCTGAGCTGTTTTCGGAGGACGGAGCACTGACAGCAGAGTGGGGCTGAAATGTAACTATGCAGGAACCTTCTGTATTACAGATGGGCAGAACGGAACAGAGCTATGCAGAACCAGGAGGGGCGGTCGGCTCCAGCCCAGCAGGGAAGCGGCGCGTGGAGACTTGGACAGTGTCAAGTGCCTGAGCATGCCTGCACAGCTTCGCAGCATGAAAGAGGGCAGAAGGAATTCCTCAGGGATGGCTCCGGACCTAGACAAGTTTCCTACCCCCCTAACACGGGTTTTCTGAAGTACCCATGTGGCCAAGAGAGTAGCTGTGACGCTGATGGGATGGTGAGGGGAATGTGTACCGGGCATGAGGCAACTAAGCTTACTTCTCCAGGCAACGAGGCTTCTGGAATCACCAGAGTTGAAATAATCAGAAGATTCCTCAGCATGGCACGAGAGAATGGTATGGAACCATGGCTTTGCGAGTTCAAAGGAAAAACATGAGCATACCATGCAAAACTACACTGCCCGAGGCCTTGGGCCTGTTAGCATCACAAAATAAAGTGTATATCCTTTGGTTTCTACACTAAGCAAAATAGATACAATCTGAACAGCTAACAGGTATGATGTAGGTTTTTAAGAGCAATATTCAATATCACCAATTTATTGGGATATATACTTTAAGTGAATGTATTAATTCCTTTAAAAATTATTTGAAAATCCAGATAAGAGATAGATAATAAGAGAAAGAGTGAGTGAGGCTGACTTTTGCAAGTGCTGCCGCATCCCCTAGATACTGCAATGTCTAGGTCGTTGCACCAGGCCAGCACCAGGAGACAGAACTCCATCCAGGCCCATCCTCCGCTGACTTTCCAGTCCAATTAGCCAGAAGCTGGAGCAAAGGCAGTGCAGCCGGAACTCAGTCCAAGACTAGGATACGGGATGTGGTGGCTGGCTATGTTCACCCCAAAGCATTGTTTCTTCATGTTGAGCATTGTGGTAGGAGTCTTTGTGGTTTTGACGATCGCTGATTGCTTGATAAGATTCCTCCCTCTTACTATATCTGCCTTGTCAAGAAGGTGTATTTGTTTCCTATACTGGAATCAGAAACCTAGGATCCCATGCCCCGTTCAAGCACAGTTGCTTTGTATCTGTAACACCATCAACCAAGGATCACAGGATGCTGGAGCTGACACTCTTCCATCGTTCCTTTACGTCATGTGGGGTTGAGGCACTGAGCAGTGAAGAGGTGACACGCATTCCCATGGCAGAAGGATGGCCTCCACGGGACCTTCTGAGCTTCTACACAGCTCGTCTGGTGTACCAAGGACACAAGCCCCTGCACACTCCCTCCTAAGGGCAGGACACAGCATCCTGTCTGCTGGAAGCAGCCCTGACAGGTGACAGGGTAACAGCAGGGCCCACACAGCCTGGCACAAAAGATTGTCTTTAGTCCTGAAAGGCAAGACACACTGAGTGTGCTGGCAGAGAGCCTGTGCGCAGCCCAAGAAGGGCCACTTCATGCAGATACAGCAATGCTTACCCTTGGTTTCTGACATAAGAGTCTATTCATTCAGTGGTAGCAACTACAGCAGTAAAAGCAAACTGCAAAGCCAATCCCCACCAACTGAGGAGAAGACAAAGGAAGCAGCCATCACCTCTGATTGCTAATTCTTTGCTTTTCCTATTAGAAATAGGGCTGTGGGCCCAGTCCTCGCTTTGAACGCACCGGGATCTCTTATGGACGCTGGTTCTAATCCTGGCAGCCCCACTTCCCATCCAGCTCCCTGCTGGTGGCTTGGAGAAGCAGACGAAGATGGCCTAAAGCCTTGGGACCCTACACCCACATTTGAAACCAGGAAGAGGCTCCAGGCTCCTGGCTTCGGATCAACTCAACTCCAGCTGTTTCAGCTGCTTGGGGAGGGAATCAAAGGACGGAAGATCTTCCTCTCGGTGTCTCCCCCGCTCTGTTTTTCTGACTTTGCAATAAAAATAAAGAAATCTTTTAAAAAGTAGGGCTATAAATTAAGGAGAGATCATAGCCTTTAGTATTTGAGGATTAGACAGGAAAGCAGTAATTTAGGTTGACCTGTTGCCTAGACATCTTCTCAAGAATTAAGAGGAAACCCCTCAGTTGAGAAAACACTCATCTCTCTTCCAGAAACAGTTACTTTGTTTCTTCCTGTCATTCACATCCTAAACAAAGGGATATATCTTTCACTCAAACTTTGAGCTTTACCTTGACTCTGTAAACTTATTTTGGACATTATTATGGAAAGCCACGTTAAGACTGTTATATGTAGTCTTAAAGAATTAGATTTTCCTATTGATAGCATGCCATGTTTAGTTTTCCACCGAGTTTCAGTTTCAGGTTTCTGACTGAGCACCTGCTCTCATGGCAGCCTTCACATGGCAGTTTCTGACAAGGAAATTCCGTTGCTCTTATGAATAGGGATGTTGTGTGGTTTCCTAGAGATTCACAGACACCAGACTTGGTGTTTCAATCCCAATACAAAGACGACTCTTCGTGGTCCAAGGACTCTTGGAAGAAAACCTGATCATTAAAAAAGGAAAAGCCAGCAGGCAGTACTACAGTAGTTTAACCTTGGATGAACAGCATGGTGAGTGTTTGGTGATGGTGATGTTTGTAGGTTGGGTTTTACAAGGGCTTCTCGAAAAGTTCATGGAAAACAAATTTATTTTTGGTGCAGAGCAATTTTGAAATCCATGCATGGCCTTTTCACAGGACATATTTTCTATGAACTGTTTAAAGGTCATGCGTATGAATTGGCCAGGGTGATTTTATTTTCCTTGGATGTTTCCTTTTAAGATTTGTTTGTTTGTTTGACTCAACACCCTTTTTCCTGGCTTGTTTCTTATAGTCAGTCTTGGTTCACTGAGACTTTTTTCATTAAAGCAAGTAATAGTTTTCCGTTTAATTTTTTTTTCCCCCTTTTAGACCAAGACTGAAATTGGACTGCAGATCAAAGACCATGGCAAAAAAATCCTGACATTGGAAAGTGCATTCCCAGGCATCCATGAGCCCCATCTCTTTCTACACATTCCATATAAAGAGATTGTCTCATTTTCCACCTGGCAACACTTAAATTGTTTTATTTTTCTTCATTAAAACCACCACGCCTCTTCATTTAACTCATGTTTTAGTATCTCGATTCAGCAGCGGCATAGAAAGTTTTATTTTTGTTGCCGTTGCTTCTTTTTGCCTCAGGGAGAAGTAAAAAAGAAACAAGTTAGAAATATACAGTCAACCCTTTTAAAAAAATATGTAACTAGATTTCTGAAAGAATGAAAAAATATGGCACTAGTGGGAAAACACTGCAGTCAACTCTATATTTAACTTGAAATAACACAACTTTTTGGTGGGTGTGTTTGGCATTCCCTTATACCTGCCACAAATGCTTGAGCCCTCGATAAATACTGATTGTGAATAATTGACAAGTCCTTTCTTCCAAAGATGCTGCAGCACCAATTTCAAGTTCCCACACTTTGTACCAGGGCAGCAAAGTGCCATCTTAATGCAGGATTTGCCTCTGTGTTACAAGATAAACTTGACCTACCCATGAGAAAGGAGGACTCATTTTTCTTGGTTTTCAAAAGGAAATCAAGTTCCTACACAGAATCTAAAACTCAAACAACACAAACTTCTTTTCTTTTTTGTCCCTGCCTGAAAAGAAAAAAAAGATTATGCCAAATCTTTTATCTTCAACTGCATTTTCACTTTACAGTAAGTTCTCATGACCATCTTGTAAATGGCTTAAATGGTTGCAATCTGCTAATGACGGGAACAGAAGGACACTGGCAAGCAGCACCACCATGTGCTAGTTCATTTCCTGTCAATTCAACGTGGTCAGTCTGTGGTGTTTACTCTAAATCTAACTGCTTAGTGGCCAGTGAAAAACATGCAATCATTGCCTAACCATTTGGGTACATTTTTTTTTTTAAATTTGGATGCATTTTCATTTGGATACATTTTTAATACAAACATAAACATGTGAACGTGTACATGTCATGTGTGTGTTGTGTAAGTATGAGTCAAGAGAGACAGATACAGATATATACTGTAGGAGGAACTTTCAAGTACGATAGAGAATGGCATTCTAAATAAGCTTCTATTTTCACAAATATTAGAATCTATTCAAAGTTTTCCATGATAGGTACCTTCTGTGAATTTTTTTTTTTGAAGACCCATCCTAGGCACAGATTTCAAAACTTTCACTATAAAATAAACATATCTTTAAATTCCATTTTCCACAAACTTCTGGAGTTGCCACACATACATACTATATATAGATATATATGGTACATATTCTAGGCAAAATGTTTCCCACAAATTGAATTAGATTTCGCTCAAGGGAATAAAAGATGCATAGGATGTATTTTCACTAAGATCTTTTCTTTTTTAGTAAATAAATGGCATTACCAGAATTCTTAAGGCCCAGTGGTTTGTTTTAAATTATTTATTTATGTTTAAGTTAGTTGTTTTATTGGAAAGGCAGATTTATAGAGAGCAGGAGAGACACAGAGAAAGGTCTTGCATCTCTTGGTTCACTCCCCAGGAAGTCTCATCAGCCAGAACTGCACTGATTCAAAGCCAAGAGCCAAGGGCTTCCCCTGGGGCCTCCTACATGAATGAAGGGTGCCCCGCCAACATGGGTGCAGGACCCCAAGGCTCCACTACTTTCTCAGGCTATGAGCAGGGAGCTGGATGGGAAGTAGAGCAGCTGGGATACAAACCAGTACCCCATATAAGATGACACACTTGGAGGGGCAGGATTAGCTCCTTGAGTTATCACACTGGGCACAGCCCCAGGATTTCAAAGGCCAAACTGATACAACAGATTTTTTTTTTTAAAAAACAACAAATATTCTTCAAAAACATTACCTGTTTCCTCACAAGTTCACCTTCATTTACTTTCAACACCATAAGCTAAAAACTTACCTAAGAAGACTCAAGCTGTTTTGATGCTTAGATTCATGCCTAGTGTTAGCCATTTGGGTTACTTTTGTGCAAACTGACGATTTTAAGTGGAATTTGTGCTTATAAAGCTCTTGGTAAGGATTTAGATCAATCCGTTTTTCCTATGCTATTGTTCTTACATTTGCTGAAGTCAGAAAAACACATTTATTTATTTATAAAAGCAAAAACATCAAAATCCATGATTTAGTTTCCACTAGTCTTTATTGTTGAAATGTATCTCCTGTAGGCAACAAATAGATGGTTCTTTTTTTTTTTTTTCTTTTTCTGTATCTAGGGTAAAGAGGGAGATAAACAGAGAAGCCCCACCCAGCCTCCCACCCATCCCAGGTCCCTGACATGGGGCATGCTCCGAGGGTCCTGCTCAAGTGGTTTTGATAGTTCAACAGTTCTGAATTGCTGCCAGACTCGCCTTCCCAAGCACGATGAAATCGCTGCAGAATCCACTGGCTGACGTGGTGTACCTTGGAGTCTCCATTTGAGAAACTCTTGATAATGAATATAAACTAAATACTCCCCACCCACAGAGACAAGGAGAAGTAACATAAAGTGGACTACTTGCTCCTCTGGTCATGGGAGGAAATGGGGAGACACTACTTGTCTGAGCTCTGTGAAAACTTGGCCTTCATTTGAACTTTCACCTTCCCTGACCATCAATGCAAACAAAGAAACATGTCCTAAAACAAATTTTCCTTATCAAAGTAACATGACCAAACAAAAATGCTAGTGCTTTTGAACAACTAACTATATCAGCCACAATTCAAAACCTCTTACCACTCTCATGAATATTCATCCTCAGAATAATCTTGTGAAACAAGCATTCATTTCCCAGAATTAGAAGATCAGGAAAGTGAGGCGCGTTGAATGGCAAAGCCAGTTTGGAATGAAATTCTATTTGTATTTTTGAGTCACATTTAATGCAGCATCATTTTTAAAAAAAAGAGTTCCAGAAATGTAAACTAAAAGATAAGTTGATTTTGGTAAAAAACAATTTTGAAATGCACGCCTAGGTTTTGAATCATATCCATTTTGCATGAAGCTTCTGAAGCCCTCTTCAGTTGTAGGATCCCAGAAAGGGTCCCTGCTATAGCATCCTTCAACTCAAGATCCACTCATTTCTGTTAGCCAAGTCTGAAGTGAGAAAGCAGTGGGCAGGAATCAGTCCATCTTGATTTCCATTATCATTTCCAAAATAGACCCTAACTAGCATTTAACCTTGAACAAGGCACTTAACCCCTGGGTCCAAATCTCCAACCTGCCTCAGCAGAAATTAGAATTTTCTTTTTAACCATAAAATTCGTGTCCCTATGATTAATGGCTGAACAAAATGTAACATTGATCCCATGACATACGACAGTGTTGGCCATATAATGTTGAAACATAGTAAAGTGAATGCATTTACCTTCAAATATTCAGTCACAATTCCTTCAGTTCAACAAGACTACCAAAATGATCCTAATTTTTAGAGCTGGAAGTCTTGAAATTTTTACTCGGGCTATTATATAGTCACTCAACCCTTCATGAAGTTAGTAATGATCGAGTTTAAAGTTCATGCTAGGCTCTGTTTTAAGCAAAGGACCACAAAAGATGGGGACAATTTCTGTCCCGATGAAGTTTGAGTTTTGCAGAAGGTACTTAATAAGCTTCCTAAAATGAAAGCAAATGATAAGTTTATCTTTGTGCAAATTTTTTGAAGTCAGTGAATAAAAGTGCTAGTTTCTAGAAAAATACATTCTGAAACAAAGCTATGTATGGTTTACTAATTTTTAAAACAAAATAAGTTTCCTAATTTTGCTATATTTTCTTGTGTGTGTGTGTTCACTAATATGCATTATATACTGTGATGAATGCCAGAAAAAAGATAAGATTGCCAGCGGAAAGACTCTTCACAGAGAACTTTCTGCAGAGGTCACACACACACACACACACACACACACATCTCTCTCCTTCTCTTTCTCTCTCTTCTCTCTTTCTCTCTCCCTTTGGAATTTAATTTAGTGCCTGTTCAGCAATGCCATCAAAGTAAAAAGATTGCTATGTGAAATTTTGTTTCTGGCATGAGGGCACCAAGCCTAATTCAAAAATTTGCAGTGAGCTAGTTTCAAGTAATCCTACTTGCTTGCTCTGTAGAACATGGCTGCTTGTAGCAGCTTTCTCTTGCAGAAGTTGTGAAGTTTTTATAAATGAACAAACATACTGGACCTCTCTCATGCCCCCAGGACATAATAAACCATCAACAATCGCCATTATTTGTATCTGGAGATTTCACATCTGTAAAGGAGAATGACTGTTACCATGATGACATTCTAAGTAAGTAGGAACCATGACACGTTCTGAGCTTCTGGGATAGTTCTAAATCACCGTTTAATTGAATGTCCCTAGGTATTATATACTATAATAATTTCTTGAATGAATGTGCATATTCACCACCTTGAAGGATTGCTAAAATACAGGTGTCTGGGCACTACCTATAGATTTGATTCAGTACTTTGCATGTGGGACCAACCATCAGTATGTCTAACAGATTCTAAGATGTAGCTCATGTTGCATGTTAAGTCAAACTATAGCACAATTATTGTATCCAGTTTGGCCATACACAGTGTGAGTATCTTTGTGTATCATAAAATGCTCTCCTGTGCTTCACAAAGTTATTTTGGTAAACAACGGGCTGGACATACATCAGTGGACCTGAAGATCACAACAGAGTTGAGAACTTTCTGCTGCTGTGAACGTTATAGCTGTGGCAACAGCTTATGGCAATACACCACACAGGCATTTGTGGTGTTGATCCTTAAAAACATATCCATTGCCCTGTCTTAAGAAAGTCTAGTACAGATGAAGGGACTTCAGAAATTTCGTAGAGTGACATTCAAAGCTTATTCTAATGCTCAAAGAGTTGAAATCCATCATTTCATAATATGTATATCCTATGAATTTCTTGAAGAGCCCCCTTAAAGAGGTGCATGATATTTGATGACTTACTATGTTATTTTTTTCATATAGTTACTAAATTGCCCTTCCTGTTTATTGCAAGACCATATGTGATTTGATGTAGGTCACAGCCAATGCTTTCTGAGCTTATGGAGATGCTCTGCATGGCATCGAAGGTCAAGTCATTGAGTGGTTGGCTTATTCCATTTTACTTAGTGAAATACACTGATGGCCACACAAGGATGGAATTGTTAAGGAGGCCTTTCTCAGATGCATCTTTGTTGTTAAATAACTCATGGATTTTCAAAACCAGTCTTATAAGACAGGTCTTTGTACACTCCCTAAGACCATCAAAATGAAACCTAGTGTTGACGAGGAACTTGGCACAGGTCACCAAGTTCTCCTGGGACAGAGCTGAACTTGAACCTTTCAGGACATGTGCTATGTATTGAATTGTTTTCTAACCCTGACCTTGGTGACACCTCTAAGGTGATATTCTGAACAGTTATTAGGTTCTAGTGGAGTATCCACGTGACCACAACACGTCAGTTTGTGAATTCACAAATCAATAAAACTGTTCTGTATTATGATTAAATATACTTCCTAAAACCAAGAACGAAAATAAAAGCTCACGAACCACATCAAATCATTGCTTTTTAAAATTTCTCCATTGAGAAAAATGAATCCTGCTGAGGTTAGGTTCGCTTCAGTCTCATCCTTGTGAAATTTAATTTTAACTAAATGCAACGATACAAAGATCTGAGCTCAATGTCAGAAGTTTGGTTGAGTTTTGATGACACCTATGCTAAAGGAAAGACATTCTGATTGGTCTTTCAACATTATACTTCCAATAGAATCCCTAAGATGGATAATTTTTCATTTTCATTTTACCTGAAGTGAGATCTTCAGTCTTGCCTTGTTATTCAAGTATGTATAAAATGGATTGTTTTGGAATTGGAGGACAGAAGACAAGCAGGATAGCAACTTTTCTTGGGATCAGAGCCCTGAAACTCAGCTCAGCCCTACTCTTTGCATCTCACGAAATGAGTGTCAGCTTCCCTAGAAAGCTTTCCCCAGAGATGAATCTTTATTTGCACGTATCATTTACAGCTTTGCCATGTTGGTTTAGATGAAAATGGAACTCAGTGGGGGAGCACAATTAATTGAATCAATCAAAGCCTTGGACAAAAAACAAGCAAGTGAAAACAACCAGTTTTTTTTTTTTTTTCTTTTAGAGCTGTGCTTCTTCCACTAATTCCACTTACAAGATTTTGGCATCCCAAATGTGGATGAACAAATTCAAATGAACGCTTAGTACCTACAGATGAATGCTGTATTTCACACTTCTAAAATGTGCTTGGAATTTAAGTAACTACATCCTGGTTTCTTCATGTGTACGCATTAACCAGTTTATTAGCAATCTCCTTCCTCTGTAAGGCAAAGCCAGTTTGGGGGAATTTTGTGGATCAGATCTGGGGGTGTGTCCTGGTGTCAATAACAGTGTACAAGATCAAATGCAACGGTAAGAAGAGAAGTGAAGTTTTATTTCAGGAAGAAATAGAGTAGCTCCGAACAATGGGAGGGGCTGATGGAAAGAGACCGATTCCTTGAAGCTCATCATCCAGAAGTATTTGTAATTAATTAGTTAATTAATTAAAAGGCAGAGTTGGAACATGAGAGGAAGAAACACATGCATAGATGGAGAGAGAGAGAGACAAAGTCGATCTTTCAGGTCTCCCACACTAGTGAAAATACCAAACCCTTGGGCCCTTTTCTGCTGTTTCACCAGGCATATTAGCAGGGCCTGGGATCCAAAATGGATCAGCCAGGACTTGAACTGGTGCCTGTATTGGATGCCATCATAACATGCAGTGGCTTTAACTGCTAGGCAAAATACAGGGCCAATGGAAGGGGTATCAAATGAGTCAACCTTTAAGGGCCCCTGTTGTTCTGGTGTGTCCAACAGGGAACTTCCTTTGGTTTTGCTGAGCTCTCAGTGGCATATTGCAACAAGATCTCCACCTTGTGCTTTGTGCAACTAATACATGCAGACAGAGGACTGGGGGATGGCAGGGTTCAGCTCTGGTCCTAAGACATAGTCAGTCCCAGCTTTTGGGGTTCCTCTGAAGTACTAGGCGTCTGCCAGCATGCTGGCAGAACAAGACTGTCTCCATTTTATACGTGAAGAACCTGGGTTTAAAAGTTGCTTTCTTGGGTTAAATAGCTGCTACTTCCCAACGCTCTGTTTTCCACGCTAGCGTCTAGTTCTGCTGCCCACACCCTGTCCCCCTCACTAGTCCATTTTTCCAGGTGTGCCGAAGGAGCATTATGACTCTATCAAAATATTTGCTTCCCCTCTGACTCTAATCTACCCTCCCTGCTTCCTCTGTGACTGGAACAAGCCACGTGCAAAATGGCAACTTGAGTTGGAGCAGAAATACGAAATGGGGAACACGGCAAAGGTAATTGACCCCCGTGGGGATCAAAACTATTACTTCCTGCTTTTCAAAGTAGCGAAAACAGATGCGGTGAACAGGAATGTAAACTCGGACTGAATTAAGGAGAGTTAAACCAGAGCAGCAGCAGGTGTTGTTGCCAAAATGACAGACTGCCAGGTGACTCCTCCAACAGGTCACAACAACACAGGCGATCCTTGGGTTTTGGTGAATGACAATAAGCACCTGAGTGAGAATTTAGCACCAAACAGAAATTGGGGATTTGGGAATAAAAGAACGTGGCCTAGGTTTAAGAAAAGAAAACAAGGCACAGAGGAAGTCCAGAGAAGTTCCCAGGAAAAACTGTGGGAAGCCAGATGTTGCTAATGTTTGTTAGTTCACTGGTCCAGTCAAACCTTCGACACCTGCAGCTTGCTTCATGCATAGGCAGAGGGGTTCTTTGCCAGCCAGTTTCTAATGATGCATTTAGTTTAGGAGTGGATCAAAAAGGGCACAGGCAAAACCTCTGGCCTACATGCCATAGGCATATTCAGGAAAAATAAAAAACAACACAACACTAAACAAAGCAAAAACAAGCTAAGAGAATACGAGAAACTACTATGCTGTTTAGAAGGGCAAGGATAAGATTTTTATCTGGGTAATTTATCACACATTCTTTTAAGTAATTAGTCATTATTATTACTCAGCTAGTGTACCTTATTTGATAAGTAATACTTTATCATGTTTGTACATAGAGCCAGCATTCTAACATATGACATTATGACAAAAACTAATGGAAAAAAGAATTGAAAAACAAATTTATCTTGAAGCAACAAACTTTGAAATGCATGTGCAGATGTTCCATGAAATGAACTTCCAATTCACTTAAAACTTTTCAAGTACTTCTTCTCCAAGAAAAAAAATCATATTTAAAAAAACATCAGGACCCAGCACGGTGGCCCAGTGGCTCAAGTCCTTGCCTTGAACGCACTGGGATCCTATATGGGCACCAGTACTAATCCAGGTGGCTCTGCTTCTCATCCAGCTCCCTGCTTGTGGCCTGGGAAAGCAGAAGAGAACGGCACAATGCCTTGAGACCGTGCACCTGCTTGGGACCCCTGGAAGATGCTCTGGGCTCCTGGCTTTGGATTGGCTCAGCTCCAGCCATTGCAGTCGCTTAGGGAGTAAATCATCGGGCAGAAGATCTTCCTCTCTGTGTCTCCTCCCACTCTGTATATCTGACTTTGTAATAAAAATAAAATAAATCTTTTTTAAAAATCATTATTTATTTATTGCAAATGTATTATGTAATTCCATTTTTCTGCAAATCATTTGTCCTGCCCTTATGTACAGATTCAGTTCAATCTGTGACTTCAGGCATCCAGTGAGAGTAATTGGATATATTCCACACGCATTTAAGAGATGCTATAGATAAAAGTTTTTCTTAGTTTCTCTTTTTTTTAAAAAAAAAAATATACTATTTATTTTATTTGAAAGGCAGGTATACAGGAGAAGCAGGGAGAGATCCTCCATCTGCTGGTTCACTCCCAGAATGGCTGTAATGATCGTCTGGTCCAGCTCCCTGCTGGCGGCCTGGGAGGGCAGCAAAGAAGAGTCAGGTCCTTGGGCCTCTGCACCCACTGGGAGATCTGGAGGAAGATCATGGTTTCTGGCTTCAAATCAGCTCAGCAGTGGCTGTTGCAGCCATTTGGGAGTGAGCCAACAGATGAAGGATCTTTGTTTCTCCTCTCTGTAAATCTTCCTTTCCAAGAAAAAATAAACAAAATACTTAAAATGTATTTGTTTGAAAGTTACAATTGCAGAAAGAGGGGAAGAGACGGGAAGAGAGAGAGAGAGAAAGAGAGAGAGAGGTCTTCCATCTACTGGCTCACTTCCCAGATGGCCTCAGAAGCCAGGGTTGGGTCAAGCCACAGCTAGGAGCCCCAAGACTATTCTAGGTCTCCCCATAGGTGGCAGGAATCCCAGCACCTCAGCTGTTTCTGCTGCTTTTCCCAGGCCATTAGCAATGGGCTGGATCAAAAGTAGAAGCAGCTGGGATTTGAACTGGCACCTTTATGGATGCTGGTGTCACCAGCAGACTTTACCTGCTACAGGGCAGCCCCAGATGCCTGTTTAATGCAATCATCGTTTCCTCTACCCCTCATTCCCTCTGACTAGGTGTGGAAAAAGGGTAAGAGTGCCCTCTGACATAAGATCCCGAATGAGAAAATAGGAAATGAAAGAAAAATTGCATCCATAGCATAGCCTCTAGTCCACTTACCACCTCAGATAAATAAATAAGTAAAGAAAGGAGGGAAGGAAGGAAGGAAGGAAGGAAGGAAGGAAGGAAGGAAGGAAGGAAGGAAGGAAGGAAGGAAGGAAGGGAGGGAAGGAAAGAAGGAAGGGAGGGAAGGAGGGAAGGGAGGAAGAAAGGAAGGGAGGAAGGAAGGAAAGGAGGGAGGGAAGGTAGGCAGGCAGGCAGGCAGCAGCATGGAATTTCCCACTAGCATTAACCCAAGCCAAGCAAGTCCACCCTACAATTTAATAGTTAGCTCCAACTATCAGTTCCTTGTCATGGTCTATAAAGTTTTTTTTCCCCCCCAACAAATTCATAATTGGCGCCGCTGAGTGATTTGAATCCCTGTGCCCAGAGTTCACGGCCTGAACCCTTCCCTTCTCTTGAGTCATCGCAAGTTCAGGTAATACAACACCTGACAAGCAATAACGTTCTCAGGAAACATGCACATGCGGGCCAGTCACTTAGCGTGCACAAAATCTGTTTGTGTGGAATCAAAGAAACACTTCCCCTGAATCATTCCTCCTCAACAGAAGAGCAGACATTAAAGGGAACTATGAATAATCCGCTTGACTGGAGAAGGAACGGAGAACAGCACAAAGGGTCTTTTTCTTTCTTTAATTGATGTTCTAAACTGATTTGAAACAGGCCAAGTGCATTCAGACATGGATGTTACTAGAAGGGTGTATTCTTCTCTCAAGTCGAAGTGATTCAAAGCATCAGCCGACTTCTAGTAGCCGCTCAGAAACTTGCAGCTCAGTCTGTCACTCAGAATAAATCTGTATAATTGATCTGACTTCAAATTCTTGTGCGAGTGTCATGAATCAGTAACTTATTGTTGATTACATCGAGTGGTGAGATCCATGCCTTGATCTACTGTATCAAAATATAATTCCATAGAAGATCTGCACATCATTGCCAGGGATAGAAAATAAGTTTCTGGAGATCATCTTCCAAATGGGTCTACTTCTTGTACATGGCGAGGGTTGCACACAGTTGAGGACTAACCCCCCTCTTGCCTAAGCCTCCTCCTGTCAATGCACACAGTGTCATTTTATTCCACCTGCTATGATAACCTCCAGAATCTTCCAGGTCACGTTGCTCTTCCCTTGTCCAGCAATCACGTGTAAAACAATACTCCAAAAAATGTACCACATGTATCTAAAAGTCGTTGCTTTAATCCTGGAATCCACACTAAGATATTTAAAGACTCTCTGATACTGCATAACCACCCAATAAGTGTGGGCTATTTGTCAATTCCATCAGTGTGAAACTGTTTTAGAATTTTGGCAACATAGCAATAAACAAAATTTGGCTTCTAGCAACTTTTTTTTGGGTTGCTTATTATTTCACTTAAAACATGGCCTCAAGTAAACCCTGAATTATTTGTAAAGTAATTGAACTGCACATGACTGGAAAAAAAAGCTAAGAAAACCATAGCCTATTGGGAAAGCTGACTGATCTTTCAAAGATCTGATATCATTCGTATTTCCTATCTCCTACGCTTCCCAGAGGATATACAGAAGCAGACCCTCAATTACCAACCATGACCTTCAGGAACATGTGCACATTGCTAGAACCAGTTATAAGACACTCCAGGATCTACGTGGGATCTCTATTTTCCCGATCTGAACTTTGGCTCTGCTTAGGTTTACAGATCTCCCTGATTCTTTTTCTTACTCTGCGCACTTGTGTCTTTCCACTTCCTTGTTTGTCTATCTATCTAGAATTGCTAGATAGACAGAATTTCTAGAATTCCTCCTCTGAACCCCCACCCCCCAAGTTCTCTTCATGGTGAATTATTCATCTGTTCTAATTGTTAAAGTACTAAAAAGTTTTCACAGTTTTTCCTTGATTCACTCCTATTTTCCCACATAAGATTATAGTTTCTCAGTTACTTGAATGTTTTAATCCAGTCTGTTATGTCTTCTCCAATCACAGTTTCCATTTTTTTTACACTTATCATTGCTTAATAATTGAACATAAAATTCATTGTAAGAGTCAGAGAGAGAAACAAACAGGCACACAGAGAAAATATCAATCTCCAATTCACTTTCCAAATGTGTTTGATGGGCACGCTGGGTGGAGCCTTGCTGGAGCCCAGACCTGGGACTCAGCCCAGGTCTCTTTCATGCTGGGGATCCAGAGTACAACTTCACCACTAGGCCAAGTACTCATCTCTCCAACTGGAGCTTCTTAAAGGCTGGATCTGTGTCATTGATACGGTAAGTCTAGAGAAGATATACATATATATATATATATATATATATATGCATTTTGTTGTAAGTACAGCATGAGAAAAATACATAGTTTGACTTGAAAGGCAGATTTTGCAGAGTGAGAAGGAGAGACAAGAGAAGAATTTTCTATCCTCTGGTTCACTCCCCAGATGGCCACAGTGGCCACAGCTGAGCCAATCTGAAGCCAAGAAGCAGGAGCTTGTCTGGGTTTTCCATGTGCATGCAAGGTCCCTAAGGCCCTAGGCCAGTTTCCTCTGCTTTGTCAGGCTGGAAGCGGAGAGCTGGATCACAAGTGGAGTGCGCAGGACACAAACCCATCCCGTATGGGATGCCGACACTGCAGACAGAGCTTAGCTTGCCATACCACTAGACCAGCCCTCATAGCAAGATTAACAACAATAACAACAAAAAATCGTGATGCTTTCTTAATTGTCGATATTTTAAATTGGAGGTTTTATTTTAACTAATGTTCATTTGATGCCACATGCCCAACAGAGTTTATTTTTTTTTTAAGATTTATGATTTTTATTTGTAAGGCAGATTTTAGAGAGAGAGAGGAGAGACAGAGAGAGGTCTTGCATCTACTGTCTCACACCCAAATGGTGGCAGTGGTCAGAGCCGAGCTGATCTGAAGCTGGGAGCCAGGAGCTTCTTCCAGGTCTCCCATATGGGTTCAGGGACTTTGGTCTTGGTCCATCTGCTGCTTTCCCAGGCTATCAGAAAGAAACAGAACAGGAAGTCGAGTAACTAGGAATAGCAGGTGTCCATTTGGGATGTTGCACCACAGTGGAGAGGTTTAGTCTACTGTGCCACTGTGCTACCTCCCAATCAAATTTATTTTTAACTTCAAGTTTATTCTAATTTAATTGACTTTAGTTTAAGAGCAAAAATGGATATTGGAAAAAAACATTAAATGTGTAAGACACATTAATACTGTCACTCTTATCATTAGTTCAGTTTAGATAATTCCAATTTTAAAAATATATAATGTAATTCAAAGACTTACTATTTATTTTAGCAATCTGGGGATATATTCGGTTAATTTTCAAAATACATTCAAGTATCATGTATTGTTTATGGCATCCAAAAAAATAACAAAAATATTCAATTTAGGAATCACAGATTAAATGAATATCTGAAAATAGAACATTCAAACACTTACAAGAGGTTAAAGTAAACATCACCCAGGAGATGAAAGTATTTATGTATTTTAGACAGGTTTCCACTGATACATGATTTATGGTAATACCTCTTAAAGTTTATATTATTATCGGTAGCACGGAAACATGGAAAAGCATAAATAATTGAAAATTTTAATGTTAAGGTAACTAAAAGAATATCTGCTAAATAACCTGTTGAGGAGGAAGAGGGAAGACAGTAGTTTCGCAACTTCAGGGTGGAGCTCGGCGACCATGCGCCATCAGGCACAGTCATTACTCATTAGCTGCGTGGCACAGAATTGCTTCTCCCCAAAAAACCAAAAGTCACGTTTGTTGCCTTGAGACACGACAAAGGTCCTTCACTTATGAACACGTTGATCAAACAATGCAAGTAGATAATTTACTTTTTTGGGGGGGGGTAGCAGAGATCATATTTTCCCACTCATTTTGTGCCCTTCTTTGAGGTTCCCTTTCCCCATCATTCCCGTGGCTTTAGTTCCCGGGCTTCTATTAAATGTTATGTTAACATCTGTCCAACTGACAGGTGTAACATCTGTCCAACACTAGCTGACAGGTGTTCCTGTATTTGCTATTTTAATCTCACAACTACCGAAGATGTTATTATTCCTTATTTTTATAAGGACTCAGAGACAACCAGCAGTTTGCCCAACCACTCAAAGCTGGGAAGTGAACACATACATACATTGTCTCTTAGGAAAGTTAATTTAAATAAAGTGAATTGACAACTTGAGAATAGGACAAGTGGAAAGAGTTAGGGTTGGGAAATAACTTCTTGATACTTCACAACTCACTGGGTCAAGCCCTCTCCATGTGACTTTCGCTCCAGAGCTGTGTTGGTCCTGAGAGGTAAGTATCTTCCTCTGAAGAAGGTTCTAGCTTTAGGAATGTGACTGCTATGCCAGGCTCATCCCCCACCTTGGAAGCTTTGCACTCCAGTTATACCTGACACAATAAAGCTCAGCCTGTGAAAGAGGGATGAATGGCTTCTCAAGACTTGATTTCACTTTCAGCCTTAGGATGTGTTTCTACCACAGTTAACCGAAGAGCTAGTTGTAGTAAATGCATTGAACAATGCGTGCCTAGGCTCTCACACAAAACACGTGTTTGGAGACCTGACAGCACCCTGTGCTCACACCATTGGAAATGAATATTTCTCTAGACAGCCTGACATTATGATATGTTCCTGAACTTAATTGTGTATGCATTACATTTTTAAAAAATATGTGGTTTACCTAATTTTGTTTGGTTTAGAACATTCACGGTGTTAAATTACTTTGAGAGAGGGGGAATAATTTTGTTTCAAATTGTATCTTCATGCATTGACAGACAAATAATAATAATAGCTATTTATTACAATATTAGACTGTTTTATAATGGCTAACACTGCATGTGAAGCTATATGAAATGAGAAATTTTAATATCCCCACTTTTCAGTTGGGAAAACTAGAACTTAACGAGAATGAGCCATGCATATTACATGACACAAAAGCTGAGGTGTAACTAGTTCAAAAATCATACCCAAATTAGGATAACATAGCTTTTACAGAGGTCCAAGAAACAGAATAATTACTAACCTAAGGGTACGCTGATTAGGCATCCTATTTTAATTTTGTAATTACTGCACGTGGGGCAAGGATCCTCTTAGAATTACTGACCTCCTCTCTATTAAATATAATATTGAGTAAATCAAATATTTCAGCTATTCCTTCTCTGCTTAAAACATACTTTCCGGTTATAAACCATTCCAGAGGGATATCTACAGATAGCAATCCTCTAGGAGCAAGGAATCCACACTGACTTGAACACTGCTCCATTTCCCATTTCTCATGGATCCCAAATAGGAAATGCCATCTCAACAGCCGTGGAGAATAGCATCCTTGCCCACGGACTGAGCAAGTTGAGTGAGAACAGTTTAATTGGCTTTTCAGTTTGGAAAACCCCTCTCCCCCTGCCTCTGATTCTTAAGGCGTTTAAGAAGAAAGAGAAGATTAAGCAAAAATTGGAAGCAGCATCAAGAGTTTGGGCATATCAAAGCTTCTGCTTATTAGACTGGTACATGATGAATTTTTCAGAAGGGCAAAGACAGGAGGTGGTTACTTCCCCGTGGGAGGTGCAGGCCAGGTGTGGTGCCAAAACCGTTGAGGGGAAATTTGTCGGTTTTGTGACTACAAATTGTACTTCAAGGTTCCTCGACATGATTTCCTAGCAGGTAAACAGCCCTGGTTGAAACACAGCACCTGCACAACCACACCTGGGGTTTCCAGAGCATTCCAGGGTGAGATCCTGGTTGCCAGATAGAACTTCAACTCAAATGCTTTCAAACCAAAAAGCCGTTTTTTCCTGGGCTCCTTTCAAGCAAATTGCTGCCAAAGCTTGAATTCCCCATCTCACACTGCCATCTACTGTCTAAGGCTTCATGCTCTAAAGGCTTTCCTCATGAGTCCTGGGCAGTGTTCTGAGGATACCTCTGAGAGTCAAGTGTGATGTTTTTCACATTTGCTAGCAATGCAACCTTTACTTACACAGTCACAGACACACAAATGCATCCAAACCAAACTACCTGAAATCGTGCGAAATGTTAAGACATGGTCCTTGTTTTTATGAATGCACTAGAGCTGCCAAATAACAAATATTCAGGAAATTGGACAAACTGTGTCTCTTTTCCTTGCACACCAACAAAGCTGAACCTACCAAGGTGTTAGGAGCATCAGTGCGGCCCACAAAATCTTCCCACCAATGTGCTCACATGGTCTTCCCATCAGTGTGGTCACATGGTCTTCCCATCAGTGTGGTCACATGATCTTGCCATATTAAATGTGGGCAGCTGACAGGATTCTCAGTCAGTACGTGGTGAGTTAAGACTCAACACTGTCAGGGTCACCATTCAAGTCCAAGGATACATCCATCATCCACTACAGACACACTGTACTGTCCGTTGCGGGTCTCCCACACCTCTTTCCCCTTCTCATCACCAATGAGATCATTGGGTTATTTCATTCTCAGGTAAATTGGTTCCAAGCCAGGTGCATCATTCTCTCATTCCTAGAGGGGATCCCTATCCATGGATTCCTTAAGCAATCATTTTGCTGGTGCAATGTTGCTGCTTACAAATTCATCATGAGCCCATCCTTTAGTTATTGTTATTTTACTTTTTTTTAAAATCAAGACAATACGAAATCACAGATGGGTTCCCATATTAGAAACCCAAATAACTTCACCCCCCCCAGCATAATGTTACAGGAGCTTGGATAAAGCACTTGGTGTCTGCAAATATTGGTCTCAGTCTGTAAAAACGGGGATATTAATTTTCTTCCTGCATCACAGTTTGAAGGAGTAAGGTTTAACTAAGTAAGGTTTAAGCAAGCCATATATATTAAAATTGGATAGCAGCCTGTATGTTGAATGTTCTTTCCAATTCCAGAATATATGCTGAATGTTCTTTCAAAATAAAAAGAAGGATGGAGAAAGAAAGGCAGGAAAGCAGTAAGGGAGGCAAGGGGAGGAAGGAAGTGGAAATGAACATGTCAATAATGCTGATCGTGATCATTATTTCACAATGTATGGGAATGCCAATCATCAAAATGTACACCTTACATGAAAATGTGGTTTTTAGGCATCAGGTAAGAGCTCAATAAAACAGGAAATAAATGATAAACATAGCAAGCTATCAATAGGGATACTGCCACTTTTTTTGTTTAGTATTTATTCATGAGTTTATTGTCGCCTCGGACTCCATCTAGAATCCAGAGCAGTCAGCATGTGTGGGAGCGCCGATGGATAAACAGCCTGTTGGTTTCTGCAGTTTCCTAAGACATGGATCAGCATGGAAGTGCGTGTGTTCTCCAGAGAGCATTTACATTCATTTTTCAACTTTAAGTAACGCCCTAGTAAATAGAAAAGCTCACACAAGGGCAAAGCTAGATGTTTTTAATTGAAACCTTCCATGTCCTGTTCCCATTTTAATTTTCAGAAACTATCTGAGTGACTATGAAATGTGTTCCGGAGAACATATACGGAATGAAAGAATAAGATACATGTATTTTTTTGGTGTTGAAAACATGAAGCTTTCACTCTGACAAACCCCAGCTGAGCAATAAGGAAGGGGTCAGAATTTCCAGAGTGGTAAAACTTTACAAAGCAAGTAATCGCAACAAATTTTCCAAAAACAATTCAGATACAAATTATAAAACCCAAACCAAAACAAAACAAGAAGCACACTAAATATGAAAGAACCAAATGACTGATTTCTATGTATTTGTGAATGCAAGCTCTAGGACATGAGGAATCCATGTTGATGTATACAATTTAATCTCTTTCCCTGTTGATAGACACATATTTTTAAGTGGCTATAAGATAGAGTCAAGAACCGTGAAATCAAGTAAGTAAAGGAAAGATCTCTTAGGGTTTCAAACTCATCTCATTGATTCACCACTACCAAGTTTCTGAGTTCTAATTGCTTTTCCTTTAGTGAATGCTGCTCCCCTCGTGACTAATTAGCTCTATAAATGGTAGTAGTCAAAAAAGGTTCGCCCGTAACATAGAGGTTACACAAAAATACAGTGGAAAACAGAAATCAGGGAGATAGGAGAGCAGGATTTGGAGGGTTATTCTAACAGAGCTGGTCCCTAAAAAGACTCAGATAATGATCAAAACTCACTGCCGAGGGAGCTGCGCAGCTCCGGAATCCTGAGCCTTTGGATTACAGCTGATTTAGGACCTGGTGGCACGTTCAAGGAAAGCAGCTCTACGCCAGGACCAATCGGAGCACAGCATGGGTCACTGCGATCCCTCACTGAGCTGTCAGGTGGGTTGGACTGAGAAGCCACTGTCTATGTCCCCAATGTCACATGTGCATGCCACATCATGTCCAGAGCTACAATTCTAAAATCCAGCTCCTAATGGCCATCAGAAATCAGTTCTTGGGCCCCCAGCATCCAGGAAAAGACCCAGAAGAAGCTCACGGCTTCTGGTTCCATCCTGATTCAGTCCTGATTCTTGGGGTCATTTACAGAGTGAACCAACTGATGGAAGATTTTCTCTCTCTCTCTCTCTCTTTCTTGCTCTCTAACTCTTTCAAATAAGTAAAATAATTCTTTTTTAAAAATTGCCAGATGGGCCTTATAACACAGTTTCCTGGAGCTGGGTTGTGGTACAGTGCATTAAGCTGCCATTTATGCCGCCAGCTTCCCATAGTGTAGCACAGATTCAAATCCTGGCTGCTCTGCTTTCAAACCCAGCTATCTGCTCATTCTCCTAGCGAACAGCAGAAGATAATCCAAGAACCTGAGTCCGTCATGCATGTGGGAGACCTGGATGGATTGCACTTCAGAAACTTTATTTAAGGGGTGGATAAAATGGTGTGTTGGGTGGAGCCAGCACTTTGGAATAGCTACATTCCTCATTGGAGTGCCAGTGCAATTCCCTGCTGTTGCTCCACTTCTGATCCAGCTTCCTGGCAATGGGCCTGGGGGAATCAACACATGATGACTCAAGTGCCTGGGTTTCTGCCATTCTTGCGGGAGAACAACAGTATAGTTTCTTACCCAATCCTAGTTATTACAGACATTTGGATTATAGAAGAGCAGATTAAAAAAAAATCTCTCTTTTTCTCTTCCTCTCTTGCACGCTCTGCCTTTTCAAGAAGTCAATTTTTAAACACACATTCACACACACACACACACACACACACCCCTGAATAAGAGACCGGTATCTATATTTCTGCAGCATAGCAGGTGGTTCAGTTCTGTAGCACACTTTTGAGTACTTCTGAGTTAAAGGAGAACTGCTTTGGAAACTCCAGTCCGTTTACTTAGGTAGGCTGATATCCTAGTCTGTTTCCTGTTACTCTAGCGGGATATACGAGGCTGGGAGAGTCGTAAAAAGAGATAAATGAGATTACAGGTCTGGAGGCTGGAAAGGTCAAGACTGAAAGACAACACAGAGTAAGGGCCTCATGCTGCACGAGGACCAGGCAGAGGGTGTGTATCTGAAGGTGTGTATCCGAGACTGTCAACAGGCACACGTGGATGGGCCAGGTGTTTGGGCTAGCAGGGAAGATGTAAGTCAAGATGGCTTCAGCCCAGAATTGAGTGCCTGAGTAAGACGCTTGGTTCCAACTCCTAACTCCAATTTCGATCTGAGTCCAAACCTGGGAAGCAATTCTGATGGCTCAAGTAATTGGGTCTCTCTCTCTGTGTCTCTCTTTTTCCCTCTCTTCCAGTTTAAAAAAAAAAATTAAAAACCATAAGAGCTCAAGTTGCTTTTTATACCAACCTGCTATGGCAGTAATTAATCCAATCACCCAAGCACAAACTCATTACCTAGGAGAAAGTATTCATGAGCTCATCAGTGGAGCATTCCCACAACCCAAACCCTGTCTCGAGGCCTGCCTCTCAATACTGTTTCACTGGCTGATTACAATCAACATGCATGTTGGTTGCAACAAGCCATATTCAAACCACCACAGATGGACCACATCAGCATATTCCCAAATATTTCTGAAATAGTTGAGAACTGCTTCCGTTTTCTATTGAAACATCTTTACTAGTTAGTCACTGTTGTAAATTCTGAACCACAAATCATGCTGAAAAATTAAATTAATCTGCATAGTAGAATCAGAAAGGAAAAGGAGATTTGGGGTCAATTTTTTTCTTTTTTACTCTTAATTTCCCTACTTACTTAACTTACTTTATGCTAGTTTTCCTTTAATCATGTGCTTTGTTTCTTTTTAAAGACTTGTTTAGTTTTATTGGAAAGGTAGATCAGATCTACAGAGAAAAGGAAAGACAGAGAGAAAGAGCTCCTGTCCACTGGTTCACTCCCCAAGTAGCCACAACATCTGGAGCTGAGCTGATCCAAAGCCAGGAGCCAGGAACCTCCTCCATATTTGCCAAATGGGTGCAGGGTCCCAAGGCTTTGAGCCATCTCAACTGCTTTTCCAGACTTCAGGCAAGGAGCTGGGTGGGAAGTGAAGCAGCCGGGACATGAACTGGTACCCATATCAGCTCACGCAAGGTGAGGATTTAGCCACAGAATCATCACGCCAGGACCTAATTCTCTGTTTTCTAAAACAGGGATTCTGTCTTTTATTTACAATGCACCAAACTTTAGTATAATATCCACCAGCATATAGAAGGGGGCTCCAAAAAAAGTTTGTAGAATCAATAAATATTTGAGTGAATTCATAAAAGCATAGATGAGAAGTAATCCGAAGTTCTAAATGTGCTGGGTACACCCTAGAGAATTCCAGCATTTTTCACTACTTCTTATGTTTTGGGTGCTGTGCTAAAGAGCTAGGTACATAAATGATGAAAACTTCATGCAAGTTGCACCCTGCATTAACAGGGAAGAAACACACTCCAGACTTAACTATCAATGTGTAAAATGGATTCCGAAGGACATACACAGGATGCGTGGAATGACGGACACATTGAAGCATGAACGACCAGGATAAATTGTTTCTTTGTGAGTTTTGAATGATATGTGGAAACTATCCAGACCTAAGCTATCTAGATGTGAACGTGAAAATGAGAGCTTACGTACATATTAAATATGTGAATTCATAACATAGGTCATATGGCCAGTGGGTTTTGACCCTAGAGCAAGAACACCACCTGTTATTCCAAGTGTTTTCAGGCTAAAAGGTATAACTGGGATACGGAAACTTCAGATTTTTGTTGCTAACTGTATTAAAATTAAAGTATTATGGAAAACAGCAACCCATAGCAGTAAAAGCAGCAGTAACGTATTTGTTATAGATAGTATTTATCATCTCAAATCATATTAAAGTATAAATGATCTCAAATGCCTTAATTATGTGTTCAGTATGAGATATGATTCTTGCTAAGGGTATTATAGTAAAATAAAAGCATAATTACTCTAATTCTATCTTCACTTTGGTTCTTACTGGTTCAGCTTAAAAGTTCATTTTAAACTAAGCAAATTGTATTTCCAGAGGGTTTTTTTTTTTTAAAAAAAGAGGCTATATTAAAAGTAATAATGTGATAATCCACCATAAAAAACTTGACTTATTGTAAAAAAAAGTTAATATTGCCTTATTGAAACATCATATGATTCAAACAGATTCATTTTTAAGACAGCTGGACATTCTGTGGTTTCCAAATTAAAATACTACATAGTTTGCACCTGGTTAACTAAAACTAGACCAAAAAAGACAAAAACATACATTGTGAAGTATAAAAATCACTGCATATTACTATTACTGCTTAGATGTCTTCTTGACATTTTAGCAATAATCCCATAATGGGCCATGTAAAATTAAACTGAGAAAAAAATTTAAGACTTCTCCAAGGAATTACAAGCACAGGGAAAAAAGTCTGACTCCAGTTATTCAAACTAGCTTTCACTGAACACCTGTTGGAACAAGGCACTTAGCTAACAGCTGGGGAATGGAGCCTGCCTCTAAGGTGTGGGCAAAAGTACATGAAGGCATATAAAATAAGAATTTATATGAGATCTCAAAGAATTAGTTCGGTCCAAATAAGGCTGATGTAAGACCTAGCAGTTGACTTCCTGCAAAGGGAAGGTACATGTTGTGTGTCCTAATTTCTGTTTCCACCAGAGTGGACTCTTAAATCAAGGCCTTGGGGAGGTAGTTTATCTGATACGGCTTCAGGGTGTGCATGTAGGCAGGAGGCAAAGGTAAGATAAAGAAGATCCCTTGTAGAAAAGGCTCTATTATGAGCCTGTCATAGTTTCCAGAAACAGATCTCAACTCCACATTGCACTTCTCTGACGAATCATGTGGAGTGGTGGCCCTCAGCGGCCTCACAGGGTAAAAATTTGTCTTCCTGGGGAAGCTGAGAATCTGAAGCCTTCATTCCTTGCCACCAGGGTCAATTGTTTGAGAGTTTCCCAGGGAGTTGCTGAGTGCGGCACTGCTGTCAAGCTACTAGAGAAGCCCTCATGGCAGAGAAAAAGTGCTTACAACTGGAGCATCCCAATAAGCAGCACGCAACTCCAACAGTTTCAGATAAGAACAAGTCCTACAATGCCCTAAAACAGAGAGAGCAAGAAAAATAAACAGAGAGAGAGCTTGGGTTGAGCTCCTTTGGCAGCAGCGGCCAGGAGACATCTCCCTGAAGGTGACTTCTGAACTGAGATCTGAACGATGAGAATGTGGAGCAGTGTTGGGGTACCACAGGTCAAGCTTCCACCTGGAGTAACAGCATCCCATGTCACAGTGCTGAATAGAGTCCTGGCAGTTCCATTGCTCAGGCATCTCCCTATGACATGTCTAGGAAATCAGCAACTGATGGCTCAAGAACTTTCGTATTTTCAAATTTACTTATTTTATTATTCCAAGATATAGTTTCATAGACTCGGTGATTTCCCTTTCTCCTCCCAAATCCCCACTACCCCCACTGATTTCCGCCATATCATTTCAATAGTATAGTCCTTCAAATAGTCAAGTCCACCATTCTACTAAATAAATATACCCTGACATTATGGAATCCCATACAGGCATTGGTTCTAATCCCGGCAGCTCCACTTCCCATCCAGCTCCCTGCTTGTGGCCTGGGAAAGCAGTCGAGGACAACCCAAAGCCTCAGGATCTTGCACCCATGTGGGAGACCCGGAATAGACTCTGGGCTCCTGGCTTTGAACCAGTGCAGCTCTGGCCATTACGGCTACTTGGGAAGTGAATCAGCAGATGGAAGAGTTTCCTCTCTGTCTCTCCTCTCTGTTTATCTGCCTCTCCAGTAAAAATAAATAAAAAAATCTTAAAAATACATATGTTTATAAACATATATATATCCGGACATTGTAGGTATGGACAGTAGCAGAGTCCAGCACCCTATTGTCAAGATACATTCAACAGTTTCATTGAGAGTCCATTTTTGATTTGTAAGTAGAGACACACACTGAATTGTATCTTTATATCTGTATGTGAGTCTGTACTATACAGTTACTATACAGTCCCGTAAATAAAAAATCATAAAATAAAATCAACAACGTGAAGAAAAACTGAAAATTTACAACAGGAATTTAAATAACATGTTACTGAATGACCAATGCATCACTAAAGGAATTAAAAAAGAAAGTCAAAGACCTTCCTGAAGTCAATGATGTTACCGTGTGACCTATCATGGAGGAAGTTAATAAGAAAAACAAATTTTTTAAATAAATGAAAATAAAAACAAAAATATCAAACCCCTGATATGTAGCAAAAACAGAACTGGAAGGGCTATTGATCTTGCATTTTGCAAGAAGTTTGCCTTATATCAAAAAGAACATGCAATATTTGTCCTTTTGGGATTGATTCATTTCACTGAGCATAATGGCATCTAGTTGGGACCATTTGGTTGCAAATGGTAGAATTTCATTCTTTTTAATGCCTGAGTAGTATTTCATGGAATAAACTAGCGGATGGACAAACTCTCTAGCTGTCTTCCATTCTCACACTGTTAAATCTGCCTTTAGAATGAAAATATAAATGAGTCTTAAATATTTTCTCCCATTCTATTAGTTGGCTGTCTTTGTATACAGTTGATTCTTTTGCTGTCCAAAGATTTTCACAACAATGTAAGGCTACCTGATCTGTTTCTGTTTTCGTTATTTGTGCTCTGCTGTGATTTTCAAGAAATTGCTGTTGGAACCCAGGGTCACAAGGCTTTCCCTGTGGTTAAGTCTAATCCATTTTGAATTGATTTTTTTTTCTTGCATATGATGTGAAATAGTGGTCTAATTTTATTTTTTTGTATGTACATGTATAGCTTGTTCAATAGCAGAAACTTTGCATTTTGCATTCTTGGCACTCTTCTCTCTCAGTCCATCGTATTTTCTTAGATATAATGAAAGACATTATTCTCATCTTTAAAAGAAAACAGTTCCATTCTTTATCACTTCTTCTCCTCCTTGACTGGAAATTCCTTATTGGAGCTGGCGTTGTGGTGAAGCATCTCGAAGCACTGTGGGGGACGTGCCCATCCCAGGTCGGGGTGCTGCTCGAGTGCCAGCAGCTCCACTTTTGACCCAGCTCCCTTGAAAGAGAGCGGGAATGGCAGAGGAGGCCGATACACAGGTCTGGATCATCCCACAGATGTGGCTGGAAGTCTAGGCTGCTGGCTTCCAGCCCCCGAACACTGTGGCAACTTACGGAGTGAACTCATGGCTGGATGGTCTTTTTCTCTCTGTACCTCTCACGTTGCCTTTAAAATGAAGAAATATTAAAAACAACGCTCGGCAAGTAAGTAATACTGCCATGAAAGAGAACATTTACGAGAAAGCAAAACAAAATATAACAAAGAAAAAGGTTTACCTTTTTTCTTAAAAAAAAAAAATTCTCAATTGGGTTGGGGACTGGCTGCTTGCAATGCTTTAGTCAATCATCTCCCAGGTTTTCTTTTCTACTCTGTCTCACAGTTGGATATATCCAAGAATCAGAACAAAACAGAAACGACTTTGACCCTGACCTCATCGGATCTTCTTCATCTCCTTTTGACGTACGCTCCCTGGATTAATTGGTTCTTAATTAATCTTTGTGCTTCGGGATTTGAAATAGCTTCAGAGTATTGGTAGCCAGTCCCTTCTCTTGCTCGTATTTCTAACCATGTTGATTGAAAATTAATTCAAGAGAGGAGAAAAATCGCGACGTGTCATGTAGCAACGTGGCCTGTGGGTGCTCAATTTCAAAACCCTGTCAGTTAGGGTCGGAATTTCAAAGTTGTATCTCAACCCTCAAAAGGCACTCTCTTAGAAATAAAGCGTAACCCAGGCCCAGAAGAAGCGCTTTTGTCAGTCGCTGAAGACATTGTATTTTATTTGGAAAGAGGACAAAATACTTGTTATTGGCTTTGAATTTCTAGCTGAACAATGTGAAATTATTGGCATGTAATTGCGTCCTGCAACATTTGAGACGGTTAAAAAAAAAATGTTTTTTCTAAAACAAGTCCCCAGCTGTAGAGAACTGAGCAACACTTGATTAGCATTTGATTAAGGCTTAGATCATACTGCTTTTTCTCTTGCCCAGTGGGAGTCATTTTGTTGTTTGTTCAGAGTAGACAATCTTTAGAAAATGACGATCAGATGGTTCACAACAATCAGGTGATTGTCGTTTTGTCATTTGTGGTTTGATTTTACTCTTGTACAATTCGCACTTCTCCATTGTCTGATTGCGTGTGCTCTTCCATAAACTCAAGTATATTACGTGATGGATAAGTATATAATAATTGAATTGCTTTAACAATAGCCAATAACCAATGGAAAAATACATGCTTAGCTAACTTAATGCAAACCACAGACCAAAGTCATTTCGATTTTTTCCCCCAGTTTCTAATATTGAAACATTATGCTATTACGGTGAATAGAGAGGGAACTGCTAAACTTATGAGCCAATGCTATTTTTCCTGGAAGCCAAAACCAGAACTTACACAAATGAGATTATATTAAACATAAGCTTGTATTTTTCTTTGTGTCGATTTACTATATAGATGCCGTTAACAGGGGCATTAACCTTTCAATACATGTGACTATTTCTGCTCCTGAAGAAAAAAAGTTTGAGTGTTTAATAAGAAAGATTCTGGAAAAATTGTAGCATGTTTGCGTTAACGACTGAGGTCTCCCTGGTCAGAAAACTAGAGTTGCCCATCCAATAAGCCTTCCTCCGTTCTCCTCAGTCGTTGAATTATGTATATTACCCCGGATCATACACTTTGAAGCTACATTTAAACAATTGTCTACCTCACCATGAACAGCATGGGCTATTGATCATCCTGCAAGTTCTATGAGATTCCTGAAAAGTTTTCTTTAAAAGGGAAACTTGCTCCATTAGCTGTTGTTGTTGTTTTTGTCTCTGTCTCTGTTTGTCTTCCTCCGCTTCCAGGACCTTCAAGGGTGATGCGACAGCTGGACCTTCGGTAATCACCTTGAACTTGGAGAAAAACTTGATGATTGAAACCCCTTGCTAAGGAGAACAGTGCAAGAACTTGAAAGGGACCTGGCTCCTTCCTTCCCGGAAGGGGTTCAACATGATTTGATTCTGTGAGAAGAAAACAAGCCCTTTTATTTTCAGGTTCTTTTAATTTTCATTTCTTTTTTATTGTTGTTGCTTACAAGCCATAAAACTTGGCTAAAACTGAAAGACAAAAATTGTTTATGATGAAAATAAAATGGTTATAGTGTGTCTCATGAGTGAAGCATCAATATTTATTTGGTATTTAGAAGTTTGGTGATTTTATCTTTTCCTGGAATGTGTGTGTATATATATATATATACACACATACACACATATGTATATTTGAAATTATGTTGTCCATGTCCAAATCCATCATGCTGAAGTTTCGTTAGGACTGCGTTCTGATATCCAGCAACATATGAAAAGGACTACACCCCAGAATGAAAATGTGGTTTATGCTAATTATAATTAGCTTAAAAACAATCATAAAATCTATATAAAAACATCTATTAACAGAAAAAAATATACTCTCAGGAAAACAGAAATAGAGGAAAACTTTTTATTAGATAGTATCTATAAAAACAAATGAAAAGGGCCCAGCGCAATAGCCTAATGACTAAAGTCCTTGCCTTGCATGCGCCGGGATCCCGTTTGGCTGGCAGTTGATGCCTGCTCCACTTCCCATCCAGCTCCCTGCCTGTGGCCTGGGAAAGCAGTGGAGGACGGCCCAAAGCCTTGGGACCCTGTGCCTGCATGGGAGACCTGGAAGAGGTTCCTGGTTCCTGGCTTTGGATTGGCTTAGTTCCAGCAGTTGCGGCCACTTGCGGAGTGAACCACCAGAAAGAAAATCTTTTGTCAGTATAGCTCCTTCTCTGTGTATATATATCTGCCTTTCCGATAAGAAATAAATTAATTTAAAAACCCTGAGTGAGTTTCCACTCATACAAAACATGCTGTCTATTTTTCTTCAACACAATGCTAAAAGCTCTAGCCAGTTCAATAAGGTAAGAAGAGTAAATGTTACCCTGCTTGAACAAGAAGAACAAAATACTCTCCACTTGTAAATGGATAATCATAAACACAGGAAATCCCAGGGCTCTATTCAAAACACATAAAGACATCCACTAGGAATCCATTATTTCAGGAAGACTTTGAGATTCACTTACACATGGAATGTAAAATAAATATGTACATCAATTGTATTTATACATAGCAGGTAAAAGAAATGAAACGATTCATAGCTGCATTAACAACTAGAGAAAACAGATGAAATAAAGGATTAAGATAGACGGATAGACATGTTAATGAAATTGAAGACCAAAAGCGTCAACTCCTCCTAAATCAATAGGCAATCCTACCAACATTCCTGCATGATTGCTTTCCTGGTCATAAACAATATAATTTTCAAGTGACTATGGAAAAGCAAAACAACTGAATCACCTGAACCACAAGTTTGAAAATAAAATAAGATGGGTGGGATTTTTCTATTAGGACAGTTCCATGAGGAAAAGAAAGAAGAGACCCCAGACTGTCCTGCTTTACAATCTGGTTTTGTTAACTTTATAGTACCTTAATTTAAAACATTTAAAACATCCTTTTTATTATCATCACAAATTTTAAATTTTAGTTAATCATCCAAGAGTATTTTAAGAAGTATCTTGACATGTTCTATTTCATTCAAATTATTAAGAATGGAAATCTAAGACAGCACATTTTTTTCTCAGATTTAATAAACTGCGATGGCTAGTAATATATGGAATTATGTTTACTCACGGAAAGTTTATTAAGCCTCAGATTTTTCTCTCAATATTAAAGCAATAATTGAAATAATATAAAATGGAATTATGTTCATTGAATGAAGCTTAGTCATTACCCATGACATTCATTGTCTAGACATCACTTTGGGTTTTACGCAATACAAGAGCAGTTGTTAGTTTTTGAGTTTATAGTGGGATTTCACTCTTTTTTTTTTTTTTTAGTTTATGGTATAATCTGATAGGGTCTGGGATTCCCCTCCCCCAAATTCCCATCCCCCAACTGTTTTTCCCCATGTTATTGTAATAGTATAGCCCTTCATAAGGAGTCATGATTCCATCTGTTATTTAAGTATGCCTCGACACGGCTGGTACCGACAATGTCAGACAGTTCAGTATCCCATTGTCTAGATATTCCAACAGTTTCATTGCGAGCCCATCTTTGATTTGGAAGTAGGGATGCATATTGCATTGTATCCTCACATCTGGATATGGTAGTCTCTGCTACGCCATCACTATACATTCCCTTAAATGAGAAGCCACGAAACAAAGTCAACAACAGGTATGAAGATAAAACAACAACCACAAAATTATGTCACTAAGGATTCACTGTATAACCACCATCACATCGGTGACAAAAAGGAAACACAAAAGCTTCTTGGGTAAAAGGATGCCACCATGTGATCCATGAACCAGCAGTGAATTCAACAAGAGAAAAGAAATACTTTGGAAGAAATAAACATGAAATAACAAACATCAAAACGCATGGGATGCAGCAAAAACAGTATGAATAGGGTTACTGACCTTTCTGCATAATGATTTTCTTATATTAGAGAGAACATATGATATTTGTCCTATCGGGGTTGACTTATTTTACTAAGCATAATGGTCTCTAGTTGGAACTATCTAGTTGCAAATGATACAATTTCATTCTTTTCGTTGGCTGAGTAATATTCTGTGGAGTAGATGTGCCACAGTTTGTTCAACCACTCCTCTTTGGATGGGCATCTGGAATATTTCCATATTTCTGCTATTGTAGATTGTGTTGCTTTAAATATAGGATTACAGATCCCTTTATCAGATGCAGTTTTCATTTCCTTTGGGTATATTCCTAGGAGCAGAATAGCTGGGTCATATGGCAGGTTTATTTGCAATGAGCGCTCTCCATACTGATTTCCACAGTGGTTGTACTAGCCTACGCTCCCACCAGCAGTGAAGGAGGGTACATCCTCCCACAACTCCCCACATCCACACCAGCAGGTGTTGTTAGTAGAGTTCTGAATGTAGACCAGTCTCACTGGAGCTAGGTGGTACCTTAGTGTGGTTTTCATTTGATCTCTCTGACAGATGGGGAGCCTGAACATATTTTCATAAGTCTGTTAGCCATTTGAATCTGTTCTTTTGAAAAAAGTCTATTCGTTTCCTTTTGCTCATTTCTTCACATGATTTTCTAGTTAGTTTTTTACTGTCCCTGAGTTTCTGAAACTCCTTGTAAATCTTGGATTTTAGTCCCCTATCAGTTGTGTAGTGTGCAAAGATTTTCTCCCATTCTGTTGCTTGCTTCTTTGTCAACTGTTTCCTTTGCTGTACAGAAGCTTTTTAGTTTGATGTAGTTTCATTTGTTTATTTTGTCTTTGACTGCCTGTGCTTTGGGCATCTTTCCTAAGGAGCCTTTCCCTGTTCCTATATCTTGGAGACTGCTTCCTATGTTTTCCTTTAATAGGTTTACAGTTTTTGGATTTGCACTCTTTGCATTGTTCATAGTTAGCAATAAAAATATAAACACTTAGAAAATGTGTTTTTCAAATTAGTTATTTTACATCAATTAAATTAAGAATTCCAACATGACTGACCAGGTTACCTACTTTTTTTTTTTATTAAGATTTATTTATTTATTGGAAAGTCAAATATACAGAGAGGAGGAGAGACAGAGAGGAAGATCTTTCGTCCAATGATTCACTCCCCAAGTGACTACAACGGCTGGTGCTATGCCAATCCGAAGCCAGGATCCAGGAACTTCTTCCGGGTATCCCGCATGGGTGCAGGGTCCCAAGGCTTTGGGCCGTCCTTGACTGCTTTCCCAGGCCACAAGCAGGGAGCTGGATTGGTAGTAGAGCTGCCAGGATTAGAACCAGCACCTATATGGGATCCCGGCGCATTCAAGGTGAGGACTTTAGCCGCTAGGCCATGCCGCCGGGCCCAAGGTTACCTACTTGTAAAGGTAACCTGTACTGGATTGTATTGTCAAGTTTCCCGATTCTCCCTGGTAATTATGAAATAGCTGTAATACTTAGTAACTCCAGGAAAGTTTGTTTCATCACAGACTGTACCATATGGGATATTTGAGTAAGTTTTCACAAAATACCCTTGTTCAGTTCGGCAGTCGTAACACTGAAAGATTTCTTAAACGATCCTGTCCGTTTCAGTCACAGCTCAGAGCGACCTGTCCAACGGTTCAAAGAATACCTTCTGATCAGTAGATTATGGCATATGATCATTCAGGAATGACTGAGCTGTACTTTTGACAATTTGAATGAATAACCATAAAGTCAGAACTTCTGATTTGCTTACTAATATTAACACTGACCACAGCGTTTAATCTGTAAATTAATACTTTAAATACTTCCTTGGGTTTTGACTACCCAATACATTATCTTGTACCAAGCAAACTGCGAATTCATGTCCAGAGCTTGGACCAACGGCATTGCATGTTTATGGCCAGCAAACTTCGAAACAATGGTACTTACACCAAAATATTGCATTTAGAAGCAATATTTTTAATCTCATATCTATTTTTTCTGTTTATCCTAAAATTACTGAAAAATCAAAAGTAGACCCTTTGGGGCTAGCATAATGGCTCAACTGACTAATCCTCCGCCTCAAAGCACCGAGATCCCAACTAGGCACCAGTTCATGTCCTGGCTGCTCCACTTACCATCCAACTCCCTGTTTGCGGTCAGGGAAAGCAGCGGAGGACGGCCCAAAGCATTGGAATCCTGCAGCCACTTGGCAGGCCTGGAACAAGCTCCTGGTTCCTGGCTTAAGGAACCTCTGGCTGTTGCAACCATTTGAGGAGCGAATCAACAGATGGAAGATCTTTTTCTTTTTCTCTCTTTCTCTCTGTAAATCTGACTCTCCAATAAAAAAATAAACAAACCTTAAAAAATTAATCCTTAACAGAAAAAAAATGTTGATTCTAATGAAATATACCCAAGTGTTTCAAAAACTCATACATCCTAAACTTAATCTGTGTGCTTCGCAAGCATACTTTCCAAACAATTGTAACACTAAGAACTGTGTTGGAATCCTCGTGTGGATTATAAAGTGAAAAAAGCGTGATATGATTTCCATTTGATCGTTTTCTCTAAGTACAAACTCCAGTTCTTATGATCCAGACCACCACATGGAAAGGGAAGATTTTGAGTTGCCAGTATTTGGAGATTGTCATATTCTGGCAGTGATCTAGCAATTCAATAAACGCAAGATTTTTCAGAAAGAATTTAAAATCTAAAAGTTCAAATGACTTAACAATAATTGATTATTTTACACCAAATACACAATACTCATCTCAATCCCGGGCAGGGCATGTAGCCCAAGTTTTTACAGATTTGTGATTTTTCTCATTCTACTCCTCAAGCCTGCTGCTAAGCCCCGTGTCTGTCATCTCCAGGCATGTCAAGCTACCTTCACTTTTCCAGGCACACACGAAAAACTGGTGAATAAATGCTCTTTAGCTTCTCCCTGCACTCTTCTCTGCAATTTCTCCATCCCCTTGGTTGATTAACATCTCGGGTCCTTCTGATGCTCATTCAGGACTGCCCTGCTTCCCCTGTCCAAGCTCTGATTCCTTCACCCTTATAATCTCTGCATGGCCCTCCCACCTCTTTTTGTTCCTTTCAGTCCATGATGTACAGTGATGTACATGATGTACAGTCTGGCAGGAGGGCTCCAGGTATCTCAATCGTCTCACCTGACTTCTTCATGCTAGCCTGCACTCCACGGAGGCTGAGTGGACGTTCCTATCTGTCCACCCTTGAACCTTAGTTTGCCAGAGTGGGACCCATGGGTCATGTAAGGTCTGCAAAATCATTTGGCCTGATTAAGGCAATCATACGTAGAACTCAAAATCAATGTATCTATGGCTCACCAACTCTTAAATATCCAACTGTCCTTGGCAGAAAAATCTTCCCCATCCCAGACAGGATGATCTACATTGTGAATCCACGGATTTCCGAGCCCTTTCTTTCCTGTGTCCTGCAGCTGTGGGTAATTCCTTCTGTGGAATTTGGTCTTCATCAACTGATAGCAATAATACCTTGTCACATATGCATTTTTTGTTATTTGATTTCTTTCTCTAGGTAAGCCACATGCTCTCAGAAGGTAGACACATGCCACATTCATGATTGCATAATCCACCATATCTAACAATATAATTTTATAAACATTTATGTATGTAAGTATTTTGGGGGAAAATTGATATTCTGTTACATTTACACACTTGCAAGAAAAATGATTTCCTCGGTTGATATTTCTTACATCTAATGGGGACCCATGAAGGATCTAGTAATAGACAGTTTTAAAGTAATTTTCCCCTAAATCAGTTGTCCTTCATGTGGTGTTGTACACATTACATAATTCTTTGCAGTCTTTGGTAATCAAAGTTCTGAAAAGCACTTGTTATTTTGTGAGGGATTTTGCAATTCCATTGCCACAAAACATATAAATTTAGCTAGTAAAATGGAGATGAAATTGTAATTAGGTGAACAATGATCTTTAAAGGACTCTTTTTCTCTACTCTATTTTAGATGACATTTCAGAGGCTAATACATGCTTACTTGCTTTGTGCAAAAAGCAGCTTTTCAAAAATTTCCTTTGTCTGAACTCTTGTAAAAAAAGAATTACAAAAATGCTTAAAATAACAGCGATTGGGCAATTCCCTGGCCTTCAGAGTTCTCTGCTTAAGCCCGATCGAAAAGACACACATTTCAAAACTCGGAAAAGGGAACTGAGTCCTGAACTTTGTGTTTCCTTTATTGCAGAAGAAGGTGTGCGGGAGTTTCCTTTCCCTGTTTGGACGCACTATGCTGTGATCACTCTCACTGAGTACTTATTATATACCGCGAACCACTTCTTTTATCAGTGTTATCATTCAAAAACACATTGCTTTTAACTGAAACACAGTCCAGGGTTACGTAAGCTTACAGACAGCTGAATTGCAAAAGGACTCACCCTGGTGGGCATTCAAATAACTTATTAACTGTACTTAAATATTGTTCAGTTCATAACACAAAATGAAGATCAGATGTTGAATCTGTATAAAATAAAATCAGTTAAAAATCAACTTTACATTGATATATTTTACATTTGCTGTGATTGCAGCAAATCTAACACTCTGTATTTACTCTCTAGCGCTATTAAGACAGAGTGAAAAAGATGTTCATTTCTGGGGGGCGAGGAAAGGAGTACCAAATGTCCAGATTTGGAAGGATGGTACAAAGTCAAGTAGATAAGTGGATGCATTGATACAGTGCATAGAAAAGGATGCTCATGTTTGAGAGTTCATTAAATGGGGTGTTGCAATACGTTAGCCAATGTGTAGTGTATCCCTGTAACTGAGAATGAGTAGCCTTACTTGAAACCAAGGACAGCTGATCCAGGGACCTTATCACAAAAATTCAGATCGCTCCACATTATTTGATGGTACTGTCAAAGCAAAGTATTTAAAAGCAATTGTTCTGTTTTATCAAAATCTTTCCCTCCCCTGATCTATCCCTGTAGTCACATAAAACATTTAATGTGATGGGGCAAAGACATGGGCTTCTATGGAAACAACAACTTAGCTGTTAGACCTGGGTATCAGATGTCACCGAGTTCCTGCAGCCTCCCTGGATTGCCATGCTCTTCTCCTCAGGAAACTTCTTGGTATCTGTGGGCAGCCCTGATTTCTGAATAAGCAGCCAAGATGAGATGTGTTAGGGCAGTTCAAGGTCAGCAAACGTGGAAGCAAACAGGGCTCTTCCACATGGGTGGCTCAGGGTGTCAAGTATGTGGCCATCTTCCACTGCTTTCTTAGATGTGTTCGCAGGCAACTGGATCCGAATGGGGAGCAGCTGGAACTCAAACTTGGATGTTGGTATCACAGACAGCAATTCAACGAGTTCCCCCACAGAGTAAATCATGACAACCCAGATTTTAACAGCTGTCTATATGGTAAATCCTAAATTTTCATGGGTTGTCTCAATATTTTTGGTCTCACTTTTAGTGTTTCTGTTTTAGACAGGTATGAATGACATGCCCACTCCCAAGGCAAATTATGTCTTCCTTTCTAGTTCCAGCCAAACATTATAGAGAGAAGTTTCAAGCCCAGGGCAATGGCTCTGTGGTTAAGTCCTCACCTTGCACACACAAGGATCCCATATGAATTCCATATGGATCCACTTCCCATCCAACTCCCTCTTGTGGCCTGGAAAAGCAGTAGAGGATGGCCCAAAGCCTTGGTTCCCTGCACCTGTATATGGGCAACCTGGTAGAAGCTGCTGGCTCCTGGCTTTAGATCAGCTCAGCTCTGACCCTTGTGGCCACTTGAAGAGTGAACCAGTGGGCACAAGATCTTTCTTTCTGTCTCTCCTTCTCTCTGTAAATCTTCCTTTTGAATAAGAAATAAAGACATTAAAAAAAACAATTTAAGAGGTTTCATTTCCCTTTCATTTGGGAAAATCATTTTAACAGGTTTATCACATCTTCCTCAGGAACCAGGATCTTTGTCAAGATATTAATAAGCATATTTAAAATTTAAGCAGGGTGATAAGAATTAAATAGACTCCTCCTTTAAGCACCCATGAGGGATTTATTTCAGAACTCTCTACAAATGCTGGAATCCACAGATGCTTAAGTCCTTTACAAATAAAATGATATCTACTGTATATGCATAGAACCTCTGCATATCCTCCTGTGTACCTTAGAGTATGTTTGCATCACTTATGTCCAATTCAATGTAAAATCTATTGTGAATAGATGATATACTGTACTCTTTGAGAATAATTTGCCAAAACTGAAAGACTGCCCATGCTCAGTGGGAAGACAAATGCTTTCTTCTTTGGATATTTTTATTTACACTTGGTGGAGTCCACCAATGAGGGCCTTGCAGGTGCAGGGGGCCTACTGTACAGGAAAGGGTGTGTCATCTGAAGGGGTGATAACATCCTCTCATATACTGTTTTACCTATTGCATCCCATCCCAGACCTCCAACCAGGAGATTAACAGGGAACATGACTCAAGGCTGCGGTCAAAAAACATTAATGACTACCAGGTGGTCCCCAAAGAGTTCCTATGTCCTTTCTAAATGGAAAAAAAATGACTTAGACAAGAAAGCAAAGTCGCAATTTGTGTTTTATTGCAGAACCGTGGATGCCTTGGGGTGAATGCACAACCACGTTAGTATACTTGTTGCAACACCATTGGTACCTAAAGCAGAGACAAGAGAATCCTACTGGTGGGTCACAAACATGTAGGGTTGAGTACAAGGTCAGTCGCAACCAAAGAGGATCCCAGAAAGACTTGCCAGTCCTGGAGAAGCAGGATGATGACGGCTGACCTGTCTGTGTGGCCCAACTCAGGGGCCAAAAAGAAGAGAGCCTTCCCGTTGGCCGATATCAGCACGACCTTTGTAAAAACCATCCATGTCACTCCTCTGATGAATTTGCTGCAGCACAACCCACACTTGGTTGTCATTTGTGCATCTCTCCTTTTACAATCCTGAAAATAGCTTCCGTGAAGGCAGAAACTGTACCTCATCCATGTGTGTACTCCAGCCAGGGGTGGTCATATATGTTTTGTTTAAAAAAGGACAAGAATTCACGATCTGTAAGATATTATTTCATGCATATTTGGGGTTACAAATTTAAGTAAGGTGGCACAGGAACATTCTAATTCATGAAGCAAGGATTTCTTATATTTTTCATTCCCACAGGAAAAACGAAATTCCTGTTGCCTTTGAGATAATAGTATCCTGTGCTGTATTACTTGGCACTTTTTTTTTAAGGGAACCATTACCAATCCTGTTTTCTGAGAGACTTTATTTTTGGTTTACGAATTCTCCCCCAGCCTCCTTACACCTTTGTCCTTCTAAGGGACAGTTGGTCATCTGTTAGTCTCTTAAGTTAGTCCCTTTAACGTTATTGCTCATATACTTTGCTGCACCATTTTCTCTTTCTGTCCCAGACACTCTCCTTAGTTTGTCTCACCATTCCTGTGGTTGTTCTTGCACGCAAGATGTGAAACATCTTAGATTTTTCACTGAATCTAAGCTGTCTTCCAAGCTTTGAATGTGGTTGTGAACAAGCAGATTGGGAATCTCTCTTGAGCATTTGAAAAGCCCTGCCAACTCACCATCTACAAAACCGAATCCCTCAATCTTTTCCCTAGAACATGTTCCTTTGTGACTTTTAAAAAAAAATATCAATACTCATACAGATTTAACAAAGCTTAGAAAACCCACCATCATTTTTGAGTCTTTCTTCTCCTTCACTTGCTTACTCGGAGTTGAATTGCAAGTTCCATGCTTACTTTAAGAACTTTCTTAAGTTTCACTGCTATTCTTCACGCTCACTACCCTTCCACCTGTTTAGACTGGTATCACCCCTGTTTCTGAATGACTGGGTCAGTTCATCTCCCTGCTGCCAGGTTCTACCCCTCCCAGACAGTGCCAGTGCGAGCAAGTCTAAGAGTAATCTTTCCAGGATACAAGTGACATGTTTTATATCTCTGATTAATATCTTTGATTCATCATTGTTTTGAATACAAATCCAGGCTCTTTTCATTGTCTGGGGTTTCATTCCTGCTTCAACCACATCTCCTGCCATTTCTCTCCAGGCATTTGCCCTTCCAGTCACACTGAACCTTCTCCAGGCTCTCTGTGTAGTATTTTCTCTTATCTCCGCCATGCTTTGAGTGAGTTGATGCCATTACTGAAAGCATTATCTTCCTTTTTCCTGAATTTTAATTTTGTCTCAGATTAGATGGAACTGCTCCTGAAAGTCTTTGTTAACTTCTCTAAGTCCAAGTTATGCTTCCTTTCCACATGCAAAGTCCTTGAACAAGCTGTTTTCCAGGGGAAAATTCTCAATGTCACTGCTCACATGGAAAGTTAAAGTCAAAGCTGCAGTGTAGTACCACCTCACAGCCACCAGCATGACCGCTTTCAAAGTAACAAATACTGTATGACTCCATTCACTAGATGGATCTAGAATATCCACTACAACAAAGAAAAAGCAGACCAGTGGTTGCCAGAGGCTGTTTGGACGTATGTAAATGGCTGCTGGCTTTTAAACATGACAAAGATTCTGTTTAGGATCATAAACAAATGCTGGAGATCGTTATAGGCAATAGGTATCAAAACAGTGTATATGCTCTTTAATGACACGAAAGTGTGCACTTAAAAAGGGCTAAAGTGATAAATATTATGTGAGGGATACCTACTGAAATTTTAACCACAATCTATGGAACACATACAGGTGCTTCCACATTTTGTACATTAATGAGACAAATATGAAGAGCCCAAGAATTTGCCCAAGATTATGCAGCTCATGATAAAATTAGTGGGATTCAAACAGAAGCAGTCTAGCTTGCGTGTGCAGCCATTCAACAAGAGATGTGTTGTCTTCTCTGTGAAGGATATGGACAAACTGAGCCAGGGGCCTTTCCACTTGGGAATAAACCTCATAAGCATAAGCCAAAGTGGGGAATGGGCAGCTCTCTCCATCCACGAAAAATTTAAAAAGTAATTTTTTAAATGCTTGCTGTGTGAAGAGGTATGTGTTATTTGGTTTTTCAAGCTGCTCTTGAAGGAAAGATACTTATTTCCACTTAAAGTTTTTAGGGTCACACTCTGAGATTGGGTGGACTCGTTGGCTTGGTGCCTGCCAAGGGAGAAGGATGACAGAACGGGTGCCAGGACAAAGATCACATAGGAAGCCAGGAACCAGGAAGAAACAACTGGACCTAAGTGAGAATTATACAAGCAACCTGGTTACGAGAACTACTTTCTCATGATGTGTCTCCAGTGACTCAGTTGGAACCAATGTCTACTTTTACTCCATGAACTGTTGACCTGAGACTTAGGTGACCGATTCTTCAAAACATTGGCCTTTGGAGGCATCCAAGTGAATACCAAAGCTGTTGCAAGGTAGTAAAGGTGAAATAGAGGCAGGCCTAGATAACAGGCCGCAGAACCACAACCTCTTTGAGCTCCAAGGCCCCATAGGATGGTCCAGGCAGAGTAGGTACATACGCCTTTGCTACTCTGAATCATAAGATCTTCACCTAAGATTTCATGCGTGATCAGTATTATTTGTGCAGCACACAAAAACATACATCTGAAAACAATTATCCTGTCTTCAACAGCATTGTCTTTGTCATGCAAATGGAATCAGAGTGTTATCTTTTAAGACACATTGCCTCTGCAACAAGCTGGTCAAGAAATCAACAAACTCCATTATCTGTGTAAGAATGCAATCTTTAGCTGTGTGAAGGATATTTGCAATGAAAACATTAGCTTTCTTTCATGCAAATGATGTGTGGTAAGTATTATATAATGATTTTGGTCAAGATGAAGACAAAATTGCAGGATATTCTGGCTTTTGAAGAAAAGATTTCCAGGGTCTCTAACTTTATCCTCAGTGCAACCTTGCAGAAAGAAAGACAAGGGTATTAAGCAATTTGCCTAATGGCAGATGTGGGAATTGGATGAAAATTCTCTTGGGTGTGTTCAATAATTACTTGTTTATGAGCTGACCTCTTGGGATCCTGCTGGAGAAAAGGCACTATGCATCCTCAGCCAGCCCAACGACTCCCTTATGTCCGTTTAAGTTAAAACAAAGTTACTCACTTAAAACATGTTTTGATTATGTGATAATTTTATGCACAAAAAATCCCTAATTACACAGCCAAGTTAACTTAGAAACACAATCTCCAATCACCTCTTGAAACTGCAAATTGTGACTTACAACAACCCCCATGCCACAGACAAGATGTATACATACATATATGCCATGGAGTATTTTAAAACATAAGCATGAATTGTATTAAATATGAAATCCATGATGAGACATGAATCAGTGGCAAGCAAAGGAAAAGTGTTTCATTAATTCTAAAGTAATAAAACAACCAGAGGAAGTCACAACTGACAGCAATGAAAAGATACGTAATATACATTTTAATAATTACGGAATCTGGAAATGAGAACAGGGAAGTAAGATCATATATGATAACATGAAAGGTATCTTATTAATACAGTCAACTGCAGTCCTTTAATGCCAGAACGAAAAGTAGGTATTTGGCACAGTCATGTAACTAGAAGCTGGGGGAACCCAATTCCACACTGGAGTGCCTGGTTTGAGTCCCAGCAACTCTGCTTCCAATCTTCGAATTCACCTCTTACTAAAATACATCCTGGGAGGTGGAAGATGATGGCTCAACTGCCCGACTCCCTACCAGCCACCCACGTGGAGTATGGAGCAGAGTTTTGGAATCCTAGCTTTGGACTGACACAGCCCTGGTTGTCTCTGGTGGTTTTGCTTGGAGAATGAACTGCTGACAAATTTTTTCTCTCATTACATTCCAAATAAAATGAAAATTAAAACAAGAAAGCCCACAAGAAAGCCCACAAAGGATGGTTTTAATACATACACTCAAGAAATTGATTTGTAGAAGAGTTTTAATAATGAGAGTAAGAAGTTACTATATAAGCCACAATATCAGCAGAAATAGAATTGAGGCAATACCTACCTCATAATTCAATTTATATATATCTACATATATATATACATATATACATACACACACACACACACACACATATATATATATATATATATATATATATATATATACACATCTGCAGACAGCATTTCAAAATTTGCAGCCTCTTTTTTTTAGGAATGTGAGATCTAGATGTACTCTCTGATTGGCTCACAACCACACAAGCTGATGCCAAGGTTAGTATCATGGTCCATGTGAGCATTTTCAGTTCTTAATACAAAAGGTTTTACGCTGCATGCCTGAGCCCCTAGTCCTCGTCCTGATTCTTCTATTAGCAGCTGCTTCACACAGCATTAAGGAAACCCACCCATGCCTTTGGCCCCCAACACAACACAGCCGTCTCAGCTCTCTCCCTCACCCACCTCCCACCTGCACTGTGTGTCTTTTATTCAGCCATTCTCTTCTGCTCTTATTCTGGATCCTAACACCTGTTTTTCTAAATGATGTGTTGTTTGTCTTGATAGGGTGCACACTTCTTGGTCCCTTAATAAGTTTTGTTGGTAATATTGGATGATTCACCCAGGAACCAGCAGATAACTCCAGATGTCTGTTTAGCAACATACAAATCCAGCTTCCACAGACCTAGGGACTGGTCCTATCCAACTCCTGAATCAATGAGATACAGCTTCCAATGGGTACTTTTCTTCCACTAGGGTCTCTCTAAAGTTCACATTGGTTGCTTGAGTTTTGGCTCCATAGATACATAAAGGGTATGGGAAACTCCACTTGTCAGTCCAAAGTGTCACCCGTACACTCCACTCAACAGGCTCTAATGGAAACAATATCCTCTGGAACACATGCATTGCTTCTGACTGTGTCGCACAAGGGTATTTACTGCCTGCTCATTTTGCAGGGTCCAGCCTCTCCAACCAAAGCAGATGCAAAAACAGATACTGTGGCAAAGCAGATTTCTCAAACTTCAAGAAATATATTTTTACTAAGCTTGGTTAGGTCTTGTTGCTTTTCAAATCCAACTGCCAACTTTCTCATGATTATTAGAATACCCCCTCAACATTTTGGAAATAGATTCACACTAGCATTGCTTTTGTTCATCTTTTTGCTTTGTTTTTTTCTCATGTCAATTCTGATTTTTCAATAATACCATAGGATGTTGTAAAAGTTTAGACCAAGGGCTGCTAATGACAAGTAATATAAACATGAAAAAATCAAAAATGTGTAATTTGTGAGTTTAATTACACAGAGTTACTTCCTACTCCTTCTGTTTGGAAATCACCGTGTTAATTTTAAGGTGCAAAGTGACATTCGGTAATACTGTGTGAACAGGAATCATGACAAGTCATCCACAATGGGATACAATTTGTAGTTAGAGCGGTTCAAAGTCACAAAGCTAGTGGCAGTTCTGAAGATACAAAAATACCACACACACACACATACACACATATACCACACACACACACCACATACACATATACCACATACCATTGACACACCACACACACCTCCCATACACACACCATACATACATACCACACACACACACACACACCACACACCAGTGACACACCACACACACCTCCCATACACACATATACCACATACATACACCATACATACATACCACACGCACACACACACAACTACACTTAGGCATACTTGTACACACAAAATCATCATTAGTTGAGAGAAGTTTTAGAGTTAATCACAGACTCATCAAACAAGGACAGGGTTATTAACACATTCAATCGGTTGCAAAATCCAATCCCATTAGGATGCCCCAAGAAAATAAATGAAAGAATGCCTTTGGGGAAAATTATAAGTTGCATCAACTTTTTGCCACAGAGAAGTTTGACAACATTCTAAGTCACACCAGGAAAGTGTGTCATTATGATTAAGTATTTTTGGATTATTAAAATAAAACATGCCCAAATTACAAATAAATTTAACAAAAACATGTATCTCTATATTTTGTGAGAAAGCACAAAAAGAACAATAAATAACTTTATTTTCCATGCAAATTTGCATTTTTATTCTTGAATGCCATTTAGAAAACAATAGACAGCCACCATGGGAGTAAAGGATCATTTTCCATTTGACTTAAATTAATGTAATTGAAAGCATAGCAGTAGCACTGTGCCAGGGTTTATTGCCAAGAGAGTTTGTCAAAATAATTCAGAGTATTTCATTTCACAATCTTCTTTTATGTTTTCGAATATTATTACTAAATCCCATGCCATCAGGTAATGTGTATAATATAACTGATTGTAGTGATGAGTGAAGGGAAGCCAGTCTTCTTTTTTTTAAGATTTATTTATTTTTATTGGAAAGGCAGATATACAGAGAGGAGAGACAGAGAGGAAAATCTTCCATCCAATGGGATGGTTTACTCCCCAAGCAGCCGCAACGGCTGAAGCTGAGCCAATCCGATGCCAGGATCCAGGAGCCTCTTCCGGGTCTCCCATGCGGGTGCAGGGTACAAAGACTTTGGGCCATCCTCAACTGCCTTCCCAGGCCACAGGCAGGGAGCTGGATGGGAAGCGGGGCCACTGAGATTAGAACCGGCGCCCATATGGGATCCCAGGCGCGTGAAAAGTGAGGACTTTAACCACTAGGCTATCGTTCTGGTCCCAAGGGAGGCCAGTGTTTCACATGATACTGACATTCCAGATTTACAAACCCTACTGCTCTCTCAATTTCATTTATTTTGTATTTAAATTCCCACAGCTAAAGGTCAGAAATTGATTGGAATCATACACACAAAAAAATGAAATAACTATCAAAATAACAAGTGTATTTTTTAAAAGTAGCCATGTTATTTGAACGTTCACAATGGGTTTTATACAACAGCATAAAAGAGTAAGTACCTTTCCCGTTCCGGCCATGATGCCGAGTACACTCCATGGTAAGCAAATGTCACCCTCTTAAAAGGGAGTGAGTATTCAGTTCCATATTTAGCACATCTCAGGTATTGAAAACTGTTATTAAATCATCAATTACTGATCAACCACTTTTAAGACATTCCTATTCCATAGGAAAATTTAATTATTTCTCCAAAAAGGCTTTTACTGGAATCCTTTCTATAGACCTTGTTTCTTTTTTGGCCATGGTCTTCTAATTTTTCAGTTGAAATAAACCAGATTGGGTAACATCGTAGATGCATTTGTGTCCTATTGTCCCCATCAATAAAGGCATATTAGCCACAGTTAGCCCCGCGTTTTTTTTTCTGTTCAGAGCCATGGCAATCCCATTTAAAGTCTTTTAACCTATTCACTTCGTGGTAGTAGCAGAAGCAGAGCCTCCTGGGCCTTGTAACATAATAGTGGTCCTTTATCACGCCGAATGCTTTATTAGAACCTGCTTGCAGTGATGATTTCGTTTCGCTATGGTGAGGCCACCACTCCAGGGCTTTGCACTCTGTTTGGGGACTCTTCTGTCATTGTAATGTTGAGGGGTTTCTTCGTTTTCTTGTGAAATGAACTTTCTTTTAATTTTAGCATTATTTACATTATTTATTATCAGGTGACACACGGAAGGAAGACCAGGGGGTTGAGAGCAGTGGCATTGTGTCCCGGCATCTCTTGAAACCTGCCACCTACCAACATCCCCAAGAATCTACAGGCTTTTGGACTCCTCTAGTGAACATGGTTCTCCAGAGAGAGAAGAAAAAAAAAAAAAAACAGGAATAATGCCTAGCACGCCTCAAAACTGGAATTTTCTAAACCCAACTGCTCAACCTGAAGCTCCTTGAAGGAGTTTCACATCCTGTTTAATTTCCCGTTGTGTTTCTTCCTTCCCCTGTGTCTGGAAACAGGGCATGGGGAGAGTAGGAAGCGTCAGATGAAGAGTTCTGGTGTACAACCCTAAGTCTGGTTAAATCTCTTGTTCCATTTCCCCTCACTGCGATCTGACTCTGTCATCATTCTGAAACCTAGCTAGATTCTCCTGCAACGGCCAGAGCTGAGCCCATCTGGAGCCAGGAGCCAGGAGCTTCTTCCAGGTCTCTCACATGGGTGCAGGGTCCCAAGGCTTTGGGCTGCCCTCGACTGCTTTCCCAGGCCACAAGCAGGGAGCTGGAAAGGAAGCGGAGCATCTGGGACATAAACTGCTGCTGATATGGGATCCCAGCAGATGGCAAGGATTTAGCCACTAGGCTGTCACTCCAGGTCCTCCCCTCCACTTTCACATGGTCTGAGGCATAATGACAACTCCAATGACAGTAAAATTTTTTAGAAGTTATTTTCCAAGAATCTCAACTGAATTTAAACTGTGGTAATGCAACAAGAATCCACCATGGGGGGTGGGGGAGGGCTATGGGGAGGGGAGGGGGGAACCCCAGTGCCTATAAAACTGTGTCACATAAAGCAATGTAATCAATAAAAAAAAAAAAGAAGTTATTTTCCAGAAAAATCCAGTTTTCTAAACTCAACATATTATCAGTCTGAAAAAAAAAATACAGTATTACTAAACTGATGTTGATTTAAAAGCTGAATAAACATAAAACTATAAATTCACGGCATAAGGATTGATGGACAGAAGTCAACCTCTAGTTAAACATGGGCATCAAGTATTCCTTTGATTTTTTTTTTTTCAGGCCAATTCTGAAATCATTAGAGGAATAGCAATTGCTAAAATAGTCATGTAAGTATATTAGTTAGTAGTGAAATCTTTGTCATCTTTGAACCTAAAGACTAAAATCAAGCCTGTCTTCTTTCCTGGCATCAGCGTTGAGGTCGAAGAAACAAAACAGCACTTGACAATGCTTTTAGGACATATCTAAGCAGAGCTCGCTTGCTCATGAAATATGTGACTTACAGTATTAACTGGTAACACTTGCAGTGTTAACTGGTATTATACCACTGTGATAATGTGGGGGGAAATGCCTGGAGCAGAGAATAGAGGAGGGAGGACTCCCTCCCCCTACAAAAGCGCAACACGGCAAATAATAATAACAAGTAAACCGAAACAGTTCCTTCGGTGGTGACAGTGCAAAGCTGAAGAAAATCTTCCTAGCTTTTGAAGCATTATACAGTTATCATGAATGAATCACGTCAATCTGACGAGCTCTTATTGTTTTTTTGGTAAGATACTGAATATACACATGGGAATATGAATTCTTTTCTGTCTGATCACAGTAGAGTAGCTTTGCTTTTCCTGCCATTTACCTTTAACATCCAAAAGAATGCTTATCTTGCAACGGGTCCTTAGTACTTAGTAGATGAATATGTGCATTAAGTGAATAAATGAATAAATAGGCCGATTAATCCAATCAAGTGTTACGTGGTGGAGAACTTTTTCAAAATTCATAATCTTGAAAAACTCCTACAAATTTGAGAGTATAATTCCCAAATTTAATATAGAAATGAGAAACTGATTTAAGAAGTACCTATACAAAAGACATCTCTCAAGAAGAAATTAACCACACACATGGCAGGATTGGAAGTTATAATTATGAATCTAGATATGACTAATAGACATATTGATTTTGGACACTGAAAACCATTTTATCTTGGTGATAAAATTTTATACTTGTGTGGCCTTGGGTAAGTTATGTAATCTCTAATATTCATTTTGAAAAAAGCCATACTAACATAGATTTTTAAAAAGCCAGCCACTGAATTAGAAAACATATATGTTTGCTATAAACATATAAGCATATTTGTTTAAGCATATTTGTTTAAGATGTTTTTGCTAAGATCATATTTTTTTTTGAAGTCTACAGTCTTTATTCTCATATGAGTTAGAACTGAAAAGCTGAGGAACGTGCAGAAAACAAAGGTGTATTGGATGGCAAAAATAAATTACCTGGCTAGCTGTGCAAACTAATCATAAAATGGAATTTTACCTTATTTTTTGAGACTCTACCCTAACATTTAATAAACTTTAAATCAACTATCTAGACTTCCCCAGATTTGATTTTATTTTTCCTGACCTCACATGTTATGATTAATTCTGAACCTCTCTACCGGTAATCTTAAACTCTAATGTGACAAGTCAAAAAATGAAGGACTTTTTTTTTTTTTTATAAAACCCAGCCTTTCATAATTTAAAATGTAACCTTTTGGTTTACATGATGCCTGCGAGCAGCGACATAGATGTTGACAACATTAATATCACTATTTCTGTCACTAAAATCTATAGCAAGTACATTAGCGGCCACAAACGGAGGTGGTTTTTCAGAGGACTTGCTAATTGCATGGCTGCTGTCAACTTTGTTTGGCCGTGTTCATACATAAAAACAGAGCCGAGAAGGAACCCCAACCCTGGAGGAGGCCCACAGGTACTGTAGAGGCCCAGCATTTGCTTGGAGATGATATGATGGGGTCCTGCTGTTGATAGTGTGGGAGATTTTATTTTCTTTGAAAATGGTGATCAGTGAGACAGAACAATTTGCTACGCATCCCAACTTACGGTAACCACCTAGCTGAGAAGGGCAGATGTACTCCAGATAGGAGATACACGGAATTCCTATTCATTTTGAATTTGACTGCTATCCACCTTCCAGCCTACCAGTGTGTGACAGGCCACACCTGTATGTGCAAAATGCTCTTGGGAGTGTGGAAGGAAGATGTCCTGTGAGAGGCCAACCTATGATTCACACAGGAGCCTTGAGTTTCACACAGAAACGACTTTCTACCCAAAGCCTGCCCTCCCGGCACTCTTGGAAAAATCGGGAATGTGATTTCAATACCACAAAAATTAATAACAATAAAAAATTACTCTCTCTCTCTACCATAAAAAATAAACAGCATTTGTTACCACATTCCCATTCTTCAGTTTTTCTGTGTAATGTGATTAAAAGCGCAGAGCATAAAAAAAAAAAAAAGGAAAGCCGCCCCCCAGACACCATCTACTGAAAACTCAAATATTTAGAACTAGAAAGAATTTCTCCAACTGCTTACTTTCTTTATCTAATAGTAAGAAATAAGCTAGGTCATGGGGGCGGTAGGCATGATGAGGGCCTTTCCAAAGTCATGAAGCTATTTGGGACCCAAAACCCCCGGTCGCTTGACCATGGCAATTCCACTGCCTGTCTCAACAGGGCATGTCAAATCTGCATTTTTTTTTTTTAAAAAGCCAACGTTCCTCACGTACCTTCAGAAAAAAAAAAGACAAAGAGAATATTCATTAGATTTCATTGCCTAGCTATTATCCAAGTTGTAAAAGAAGAAAGACATTTTTGTTGGAAGTAGCCTGATACTACCATTGGGCAATGGCCATAAATTCAATATTCTTGGAAGAATTAATGCATGAATAGGGAAGGACAAACTCTCATTTCAAAGTACTATGGCCTACCTGACCATTAAAAATGAAACTTTCCAAATAAAACAAGTTATTGGCAGTAAAACCTCAGGTTTCTCCATCCATGCGAACATCAAGAGACATCAAAAGCCCAGCTGCCAGTGTCAGGAGGACAAGGGGATTCAGAAACGCAGGCTGCTAGAACGGGCCTTCTAACAGCGAGTCTTTCTCCTTTTATGCTCTGTTCTTTGTAATTGCCTAAGCAATACACATAATTTTTTGTATTTGCCTTTGTGATTAAGTTGATTCATGTGGAACTTAAAGGTGGAAGTCACACAATCTATAAGAAATCATTCATGGTTCTTTTTTTAAATAACAGTAATTCGAAATTCCCACATATTATGACTTGTCCTAAGGTGATACTGAAAAGTTCCCAAAAAGAGAAAATGACTCATGAGTAATCAGTCATTTTATATTTAAAAGTGAATAAAACAATCCAGTCCGATGTTGTTCTTACACCAATATTTCTTGCATAGTTTTTTTTTCATGATATCAGAATATGTTAAGGTGTTACTTGTTTATGATTGTCCTGCAACTGTTAAGTTTCCTAAAATTCTATACCTTGGGGTTTGTTTCACAATGACTTATCCCGTGAACATTATAAAATCAGACTGTAACAACACGGGCACGACTTGGGAGGATGGAAGCAGCATGGGTTTCCTTTTCCACAGATTCTCACCCACCATTGCGTTCTGGGCAAGCCGTCCACTGCTTAAAGCTTCCGTATGCTGAGTTCCGAGTCCTCGGTGCCCCCCTCTGCCAGGCGCAACCTGCTTCCGACACTCACTCCAGCAAAGCGTCATAGAGCGTGCGCTAGACCTCTGTGTGGTCCGCACTCTTTTGTCATTTCTGTGCTCCTTCTTTTACTCTGAACTGAGGCAAGTCTCAATCCAGGAAAAGAAATAACTAAGCACACATCACGGAGCCTGCAGGTCACGTGGGCAGGGATTGCACTAGCCTCGGGGTCACCTTTCCAAGGCACCGTTAGTCAGGTTTCGGGCTCACACCTTACGGATGACTTGGGGCCAGAATGCTAGAAACTGATGTGATTCTTAGTCTTCACAGCTGAATACCTAAAGGGAAGGACTACAAGTTTCCCAGGGAGTATCAGCAGGGTCTTGCAGTAACATGAGACACAAAATAATACATTAGAATTATTCCATAGATCATGGTAACTCTCAAGAAATCTTACAAATCTGGAAAGAGAACGGCTAGCCTTACGTGACTTATACAACCAAATGTATTTATCCCAAGATATCTAAGAGCAGGGGCCAGCAGGGGCCAGCAGGGGCCAGCAGGGGCCAGCAGGGGCCAGCAGGAATGCATTCTGCTAAGGACCAACTTCCTGGTTCGCAGAAGTTCCTTTTCCTGCATCCTCCTGGTAGGCAGAGGGATAAGGACTTTCACAAGCATTTTTATAAAGACACTAATCCCACCTATGAGGGCTCTATCCCAGACCCCTAAAAGCCCACTCCCCATTTAACAACTCTTGGAGAGAGAGGCTTCTGCAGTAGGGTTCTGGATGGATGCATGCACAGAGAAGATGGCTCTGCTGGCTGAGATGAAGGGAGGTGTTTCATCCAACTACCGCCCTCGTTGTTAACGCGGGCACTTCCCCTGGTAACGTGCCCTTCTTCTGCAGCACAGTGACTGGGAAGGCTAAACAGTAAAGAAGGGTGCCTGTCAGCACTGTGGAGAACTGGGAGCGCCGTGAATGCAGGAAAGCTAATTTACAGATACACCGTGACTAGAGTGGCTATCTTCCAGTCCAAGTCCCATAAACAGATGGGTCTCTTTATTTACAAAACCCGGAGGCGTCATGGGATTTGCTATCTTTCCATTCATTAAAGATCGTATTTCCTTCCTGTCCCCACTGGTGGCTCCTGAAGGATTCCACTATCCCTTGTGAGAGTGGAATCTCCCGGGATGTGGATTCCTCCCACCCCGGGGGAACTGCTGATTCAGCCAGCACCCTGGCTCCTCTCCTGACAATTGGCAGGGGGACCTCCCCAACTCAGAGCTGGCATATTTCATCCTTCCTCACCTGGAGTGCCCACAGGTACATTTCTGAACAGTTTAACAAATGCAAGTGAATTGATTATAGATCAAACAAGTTGTTTGGCTAAATTCTATCCATTGCCTCACCTTCTAATGAGGAATATCAGTAATGGTTCACGATATGTAATACAGAATAATCCCAGCATCCCTACGGAGACAGAAAAAATGACTTGACGTGCATGTGTCCCTCCCAGTCACTACAGTGATTGTCAGCAGAATACCAATCACCAAGATTTGTTTAAAATAAACTAATATTTTAAGAGGACTCTTCATTTGATAGGGTTTATACTTGAAATTGCTGATTTCTTTTAAGAAAGGACTCTGCCTGGGCCCAGTGTGATGGCTCAATGGCTAAATCCTTGCCTTGTACACACCAGAATCCCGCACAAGGGCCAGTTGATGTCCCGGCTGCTCCATTCTCCATCCAGCTCACTGCCCGTGGCCTGGGAAAGCAGTGGCAGATGGTCCAAAGCCTCGGGGTCCTACACCCACGTGGGAGAGCCAGAAGAAGCTTCTGACTACTGGGCTTTGCATTGGCTCAGCTCCAGCAGTCGTGGTCATTTTGAGAAATGAACCAGCAGATAGAAATCTTTCTGTCTCTTCTCTCTGCAAATGTGCCTTTCCAATAAAATAAACAAACCTTTAAAAAATGACTCTTCCTGATTTAAAGCAAACTGCACATATTCAGGGAGGAAAGACAGGATCATGATTGTGTACACGTTGATTTCGGTAGTATTGCTTATGCCTCAGCCAGGTGGAGGGTGAGAGTTTTTATGTTAAAGGGGAAGAAAAGAATCTTTGAAGTCATCTAAAGATGCCGCTCACTCGGGGTGAATGTCTTTCCATAAATGGCTTTTCAGGTTTCATTTCATATTTAATGTGTAGTATTCCTCCATGGAGAAAAATTAGATACATAAAAAAAAAAACTCACACTCATGCTTTGAATCAAAGCCAAAGAATGTTTCTTGGGGAAAAGTCGTGCCTGAGATGACCGTGTGGGTATATTGATTTAAATGCACAGATTTCTCCACTAGGCCCACAGGTCTTGGACTGGCTACTGTTAGGAAGATGGACAAAATATATCAGATGGGCTTATTAAGAAAAGAAATGTCGAAAGTTTTGCATGAATTGATTCACGTAGAATCGATCTAGATTTTAACCGACATTTCAGATGCTTTTGTTATTTTATCATAAACATATGACCAATATAAGAAGGAACTGGGGGCAAGGGAAATAAATCTGAATTTGATATCAGACAATACACTCTCTGACTCAGCTTCTGATACTAATGGGCATGATCATCCTAAACATACACTGAAAATTAATGTTGGTTTTTTAAGCTATTGAGACTGAAGTTCTGTCTCTCTCTCTCTCTTTCACACACACACACACACACACACACACACACACACACGCAGCATTTATTTATCAGGGCTTAAATTAAGGGAAAACCGAACATTAAAGACACATGATCATTCCTTCTCTGGAGGGACAGTTAAAACTGGAGCTCCGCTCACTACCTTGACAATTACATAAAGTCTCGTCATTTTTTGACAAATTAAAATGGAATGAATGTTTTTGCGGAAAAGAAGCCAAAGAAATAGAGTATCAAAAAATAAATCAGGATAAGTAATTGGACAAAGCATAACAGAAAAAGTAAGCATCATTATGTCCCCATGTTGCAAGCCCAAGGCTCTCAGAAGAAAATTGAGAACAATCACTCTATTATTTCTCATAATAAACATTTTTTTAAATCATGAGAAATGCCAGAAATGACATTTTAGAATGCAATCACCACCCCCTTCACCACACACACACACACACACACACACACACACACAGGAACAAAAATATTGACATCAACATTATCTAAATCAAGACTGCCTTCCCTAATCACTACATGACAACAAGGATGGTACATTTTGTTTATAGGCTTCTTATATTTTCTGTTGCAGCGTCTAGAATGCACTAGAGGTGAGGGTCCAGGTCCCCCCGCCTTCCCAGACACATTAGCAGGGAGCTGGAGTGAAGGTAGTGAGGCTGGAGCTGCACTGGCGCTCTGATATGGTGGATGTATGTGGAACACCCATGCTTCACATGAACCTTCGGAAGCAGCCTAAGACAGTTTTTATCTACCACTTAAGAACAAGTAATAGCAACACAGATAACTCGGGTAGTTAAAATGAAGGCTGTGGAAATGAGATGACTGTAAATCAGTGATGTCACAGACACCACCCCCCAGGTACCCCGCTCTGCAGTCATCCCGTCCTCGGAGCTCCACATACCACATCCACTCCCCACTCCCTAGTGCCGTGCTCCAGTGGTCAAACGCAGGCTCTGCCAGCGGTCAGCCTCAGACCAGACATGCGGCTTCACATTCTTCCTGATCACTTTGCTAGCGGGGGCAAATCTCAGTTCCCCACACCGTCATGCTCCCTCGGCTCACCACCTCCATGTCCTATGCTTCACTGAACTCAGTACGTGCATGAACCACACAGGCTAGTCTGTGTTGGGACCTTCTTCCTCTGTTAAGCAGCTGACAAGCATACCCCAGCTTAAACTGGGAAGCACAAAATGATTTCAGCAGTTGTCTATTCCGTTAAAGCAGATAACTGTCATCCACGTGGGCCAGAATAATGAACTATTACTGATGAATAAACCAATTAGAAAAATGCAGAAAAGCTACGAGCATGGAAAACAATCAGAGAATCAGGTGGAGAAAAAAATGGAGAGGTTGGGCTTTGAAGCCCTTGTAATTTGACAGCATGGACAATTAACAAAGCGTGATTCAACATGACTGGCTCGGAAGATTCAATGCATAGTGTTACTGACAGATAAGATGAATAGAAAGAAAAGACAGCTCTGACAGAGAAAGAACGTAAAGGCCTCTGTTCCAAACATTCTGATTTTCATGGAAACATCGGGTGTCCCAGACGAAAAATCTAGTGGGGGGCAGGCGGTATCTGCTCTAAGGAATGTAGTTCATTTGGTGGAGGGTCCAGGACAAGTACGTGGTGATCTTTGGAATAATAAAAACAATTAAGTTATGGCTAATTAGATCACGCCTGAGGGATGAATAACAGCTTTGCCACAATTGTGTAGCTGTACACCTCAGTGCCTACTGCAGGTTTTTAATGCAAATATGAAAGGATTCGAAAAGTTTGCGGAAAATGGGATCAAAAGGCAGGTTGGTGTAGTTACAGGTTGAAATCCATGCATGTTAGGAAACTTTCAAAAATTTTCATGACAGTGCATATTACAAATATTATAAAACTGTGCATGGCTTTTAATTTTTACCAAAATAATCTTTCACCAATTGCATTCTCCACAAACTTTATAAAGTCCCTTGTGAAGGAGCGCAGTGTCCTACGGGTTAGGCGTGCGGTAAGAAAGGTCAAGCCAGGCTCTAAAGAAACCGCTGTCCAACTCAGACCTATCCTTGAAAACGTACATCAACCGGGACAGCAACGCTCGACAACTTGATTAAAGGTAAAAGCAGCTGGATTCGGTCATTAATGATTCAGACTAGCCTCTTCCCACTTTTACACCCCACAATATCTTTGTGATATGTGAGCGACGCTGTGCTCATGCCAAGAGCCTTTTAGGAGCCCTCTGTCACGTCCACCTGGCACCAGGGTGGCAACGTTATGGATCATTGAGACAGGTTGGCTAGCAAGGTAGATCACTTTTGTCAAGGAAGGAAATTTACAGAGTCACAGGATCGTAACTCTTACCCTCCACAGTGAAAACGGCATTGTTGATGATTTAAGAACTTTGGAAGGTGCTACTCGGCCGGGGTAATTATAAAGAATACTCCATTGTGGAATATTAGTCCAAAGGTCTGTAAATTTTCTGTCACTTTCCCTATTTCTGCTCATCTCACACATCAGAAAACTCATGCCGTCCGTAAAATGGAAGCGATGGTCTGTAGGTGATATATGACACATGATCTTCTCTGCGAAATCACTTTATAAAGTGCTGCTCGAACAGAAGGGGTGAGTACTTATTCCAGCCTGTCTCAGGACAACCGCTTCTGGATACCAAGATTTAAACTCTCACAGGCAACACACTGAATTGTAAAACACAACATCCATAGTACAAAATTATGATCGTGGCTCTGGAATGACTCAGTTTCTCTCTTACTTCCAACAGCAACAGTAACAAAACTACTTGGAATCCAGCATTTCTTTTCTGGGCATTGTCAACTCCCTTCAAGTTTCATTGACCTGGCAATCCAGATTCAATCCCCGCATTTGAATAATCACATTGGTGTTGCCTTGCAAGTTCGGACTTATTCACTTCTGTCTGTTTCAGAGCTACCTGGAGACAAATGCACACAACTCCACAGTGAGGGTGAATTCACAGAAACCATTTGCTACTGTATTCTTACTCTGTTTAGTTTAATTTCAATGTTAGTACTGACAGTGTTTCATGAGTCTTTTCTGCTCTTTCCTTTAAGAACAAAGTTATTCAAACGGAAAATGAAAACTTGATACAGGTTGAACAACAGTTTGCATGCTGTAAATTATATTCCTGCGCTTTAGTGAGGGCCACGTTGTTTGCTTGCTTTGTGTTTAATGAGCAAAATGAAGGATCTTCTCGCTTTCCCTTCAGAATTTCGCCCAAAGCAAGACACTACATAGATGCACATGCACTGTCAGGAAGCAGAAACAGTTCTAAGAGATCATCCACAAAAAAAGTGGATCACTTGACTTATGACTTGACTGGCTCATTTTTTTGAAGATTTATTTATGCATTATATTTTTATTGGAAAGGCAGAATTACAGAGAGAAGGAGAGACAGAGAGAAAGATCTTCCTTCCTCCAGCCCCAATGGCCAGAGCTAAGCCAATCCAAAGCCAGATGCCAGGAGCTTTTTCTGGGTCTCCCACATGGGTACAGTGTCCCAAGGCTTTGAGCTGTCCTCTACTGCTTTCCTAGCCCAAATGCAAGGAGATGAATGGGAACCGGAGTAGCTGGAACATGATACAATGCCCATATGGGATCCGGGTGTGTGCAAGGCAGATTTAACCCCTGGGCTATCATGCTGAGCCCTATCCTGCTCACGGTTTTAGCAGTCCAGGGACATCCCATATCTCTGTTTATGAGCTTCCAGTAAACCCAGAGTTTTTTTTTTTTTTAAGATTTATTTTGTTTTTATTGGAAAGGCGGATATACAGAGAGGAGAGACAGAGAGGAAGATCTTCCGTCCGATGATTCACTCCCCAAGTGAGCTCAACGGCCGATGCTATGCCGATCCAAAGCCAGGAGCCTCTTCCGGGTCTCCCATGCGGGTGCAGGGTCCCAAAGCCTTGGGCCATCCTCGACTGCTTTCCCGGGCCACAGGCAGGGAGCTGGATGGGAAGCTGGGCCACCGGGATTAGAACCGGCACCCATATGGGATCCTGGATGTGCAAGACGAGGACCTTAACCACTTGCGCCACCACGCTGGGCCCAACCCAGAGTTTCTAATTGTCAGAAGAAAATGTTCTCTTCATTTTATTTAATGAGTCAGTCAATTGGTTAGCAATGAGAAACAGAGAACGAATACAAGGGAGTATCTACATTTTATTTGGTCAATTTTTTAGTTATCCTCGTGAGAGGCAGAGAGAGAGAATAAGAAAGAGTATGTATGCACTCACACCTGCTGGTTCAATTCCCCAAAGTCCGCAATCACCAGGACTGGACTGGGCAAAAGTGGGGAGCTAGAAACTGAATCCAGGTCTCCCTGAGACTTGTCAAACTCCATCAGTACTTCCTCCCAGAGTCCCTGTCAGTGGGGTCACAGAACTGGGTGCCAGAGGCTGGGACCTAACCCAGACCTCCATGATTGCACCAGAGCATCCTGACTGTTAGACCAAAATGCCTCCTCACCATTATCCATTGCATTTCAAACAGTAGAAATAATCCCTACAGTTGCTCAGAAAGAATCAATTGAATACAGTTCTCTCTGACACTCTAATTCTGTTCTCTGCCTTGTGGATCTTTGCCCTGTCTGGAGGAATAGCTCTTCCCAACCCCTGATTTATCATGACTTTGCTTATGTGGTATTGATTCTACTCCTTGGATGGACCATTTGACAAAGTTGACAGATTTTATAAGTCTAATCAAAGGGCAAAGTGATCAGGTCTATGTAAAATGTTGTCTCTGAAAAATTTCCATAAAGATATAGCTAGTTCTCTGAGTACAGCCCTGCCAGTTCTTTCTCCTCTCCAAATCGCAGGAACTCACCTTCCTTGTTGGTCTCTGCTGCATTTTTGGCTTAGAGTGAATCATTACTTACAGTTTCTACAAAACAGGTTATCTTTAAGTTTCATAAATTAGAGGAGCCACAGAATAACTAATATGGTAGAGTGCCTGAAGGATAGATGTAGAACTTTTTGCTAGCCAAAATATCAGTAGTAGTATCTTAAATGGTTTTTATTCTAATATTGATAAATATGAGAACATTAAAATTCAAACCCTGCCTTTGGGCTTCTAGAAGAAATCATCATGTATGAAATTTTCCGCCAAAAAAAGCTGTATGTGGGTGGAGCCCTGTGGCCCAAGGCTAAAGTCATCACCTTGAATGTACCAGGATCCCATATGGGTGCCTGTTATAATCCCGGCAGTGCACTTCCCATCCAGCTCCTTGCTTGCAGCCTGGGAAAACAGTTGAGGATGGCACAAAGCCTTGGGACCCTGGACCCGTGTGGGAGAACCAGAAGAGGCTCCGAGATCCTGGCTTCAAACTGGCTCAGCTTCAGCCACTGGAGCCACTTGGTGATTGAATCATCGGACGGAAGATCTTCCTCCCTCTCCTCCTCTCTGTATATCTGACTTTGCAATAAAAATAAATAAATCTTTTTAAAATGCTGTATGCATATATGATAAGGAAGCAAATAAAATCTGAAACACTTCCAGTCCCACGACAAGGAAAACTCAGATTTCAAAATGTCATGGATGAAGTGCCTTTAGTATGAGCCATTCATACATCATTGAAAAAGTTTTAAAGGTAGATACACTTATACAACAAATAAACAGAAAATGAAAAATGTATTAGAGCCAAGAGAATCTACACTAACCATTGATGAATGGATAATTTACAAAGTTTATAAATTGTATTTCCAGTATTTTCACAAAAACACTAAGGAAAAAATAGGGAAGCATTAATAAAGAAGACTTATCTGGCAACTGTGAAAAGAACAGGAAGCAACACTGTGTTTATCAAACTTTGATTTTAATCAAAATTTAATGAAATCAAATCAAAAGCAAAGTTTGATTTTAGTACAGTGATTGGTGAAATGTGATTGTCGCGCCCACGTGTCTTACCGCCCAGCAATAAGACGCAGACGCGTGTGAAGTCTCCTGCGGTAAAATTTATTGTGCACACTAACATGAGGAAGGAAGCGTGAATCCCGGCAGGCTTCTACTCTTATGTGCTGTCTGGCCCCGCCTCCGCCGATGATAGGTCGGCGTCATGATTACGCAGGGTTCTGGGCGACTGGATTCGTCAGTCCCAGTGTTTACGTGCCTGCCGCGCCGCAGCTCACTGCGCATGCGTTAGGCGCATGCGTGGTACTGCCAAAGCTACGTGACTATCCACCAGGCACCAAGATCTAGCCTCTCTGGCCGGCGCCATTTTGGGTACGGCATGTAGCCAGTACATACAGATATGGCTGGCAACATGTGATATGATTATCAAATCAAACTCATCATCTGTCTTGGTATAAACTGTAAGTTAAGGACATCCTTTCAACCTTTAAATGGTTGGAAAATATCAAAAGAAAAATAATATTTCTTTATCCACAGAAGTTCTATGAAGTTTGATATTCTGTATCCAGAAACAAAATTTCATTGAAACACAATCACGTTCTTTCCCGTTTCTCACTGTCTGTCACAACTTGTGTGCTGCAAGAGCAGAACTTGAAGGGTGTTGACATAACCAGTACGGCCCCAAAAAACCACAAATATCAATGATCTGTCCCTTTACAGAAGCTTTCTGATCCTTGGCCTCAACTAAGAATAAAATGATGAAAGCGCTGGGGTTTCACCATCTTCAAATTAGAGGTATGAATTACTCTAATGTGTAATGAGTGTCCTGTGACACAACAACACAGACGCCTCTCCTATTGACATGGTTCAGTCTCTTTGCATGAGGATTTTATAACGTGTGCTCTAAGAATTTTAAGTTCAAGCATTACTAGGGGCTGCCCCTTCTGAGAAAGAGGAAAGATGATAACTTTTTCAAAAAAAATGCTGAATGACATGTCAAAGATTCAATATGCTAACGTAAAATACAGATCCTCACATAACTTCTACCATGGCATCTTTGTCTACTGCACCTCACTTGCCAACATGGTGCGTCCAATGGGTCTATTATGCCTTGAAATAGATCTTGGGAAATGATACATCCGTTAGGTAAGCATGAGGATTCTGAGTCAAATTTGTCAAATAGTGATCAAAAGATTAACCACAAAAACACATGTAATATTCTACAATTTGCGGCCTGGAAAGTTGCATTCTGATATTAACTTTGCACACATATGGGGTATAATTCCTGATAGCCTGAAGAGAAAAAAACAAACAAAACAAACAAACAAACAAAAAATTCTTGGCCAGGATGCAGCATTTGCAGGCAGGGAAAAGTCTACTGGCACAAGAGCTTGCCCATATATGGCAAACAAAAAGGGTTTTACAGAGCAGAAAGCCAACGTAGCCAGGTTATCAACCAGCACAGATTTCACTCAGAGCTCTAATCAGCAGGAGCACTTGGAAAAACAATCGACCTGCAAGGGATAATCACTGCTTGGAAGAGAAGTTGTGCAAAATAGTTTCCTGTGTGTGGACAGCACACAACTGCAGCAGCCATGGATGCTGATAGAATTATTGCACTTACTGATTGCTATAGCTTGGAGATATTCCTAACGTTTTAACTTTTTTGGTGATGAATAAAGGAATAAACCAATACAACAGAACTCAAAACAAGAAGAGAAGCGGGGCCACTTTTTTTTTTTTCCTGAATGGCATTGCAGAGTGTTTAGTGCTTTTTCGTAATTTTACTACATATTATACTTAACTATTGCAGTTTACCTTCCCAAGAAAAAATTCACACACCGAGAAAGGATCAAGCTCAATTTCTGAAGAAATGACAAATTAAATTAATTTTCAGACTTCACTTCTACACAGTTATCTAAGCTGTATTTGTCATTACGGCCATCATCACCAAGATCCTCATTAACAGCATTCCCATGCAAGAAAACATGAAATAATAACCCTAAGTGATTACACATGATAGAAAGACAGGTTACAGGTGACAGATAAAAGTGGCAAGTGACTCACAGGAGATGCTATAAGAAAAGCCATTTCCTGCCTGAAGACTTAAATTCAGAGAAAGCACAATGTGTGCCACCCGTCTTCTTGCCGTGAACAAGAGCCTGCAGTCGTGGAAGCAGATCACAGAGAAGACCAACACTGCAAGGCAAGGAGAAGCTGAGAGCTTGCTTTCCTTGCCAAATGTTTACCTATTTTATTCTTATTTGCTTGAAAGACAGAGATAGATGGCATAGATGATAGAGAGATCAATCTAAAGACATCATTTGAAGTCAGGTAGAAGACCTTGGTGACAAGCCTAAGTCTAGTTCTGTAACAAACTTCCGAGTAATGTGGACCACTTTGGATACAGTGCAAAGAATAAGTCTGAGTGAAACAGAATATAAAATCCTAGTTTAATGAAACATCAAGAGTTTCATTAAAAGCATCACTGATATTTTGTTGATAAGACTGAAAAAAAAACAGGCCAATTGGATTCTGTATCCTATTGGGAGAAAGAAATTACTGGGAATATTGTGCTAATTCTTTTACATTTATTCAAACATCTTAGCAATGTGGAGCATGCTACTTGTATGTCTCACCTTTGGAGCAACAGTTGATTCTGAGCCTCTTAGTTTTTAGCTTTTGGTTCCCTAAATGATGAAATTTACTACTCATTTGGGTTTACCTTTGCGGCTGACCTAGACCCACATCCCAACAAGGAAGCCCAGTGCTTTCTGTTGGTCTGTACGCAGGAGGAAATGAAGCCCTCCACATCTGTTCCAGGAATGCCCAAGCACACTCACTCACACAGTCTAGAATAATCCATGCCAGCTACTGCTGTCAGTACTGGAGGTGCAGAAATGAATATGTAAATTTGCCTAAATGAGTGGAACTCTCTGGAATTTTTAAGCAGAAGGATATCATCCAACATGTTAATACAGCTACTCTGCAGCATTGGGTTGGACTTGGGGTGAAAGGCAGGAACATGGAGAACACTCAGGAAACTGTAGGATAGCTGCAGTGGTAGCGGATTGCAGAAATAGAAGTAGAAGGTAGAGGATTTGACAGGTCACAATAACGTCCACTGGAACACAGTACAGACCCCAGCATGGGGCAAGGAGAGCACACTACAAATTCAGTGACCTTGACTTGCCTGCCTCCTTCACCCGGATGTCCCCGGTCTCCTCAGCAGACTCCCCAAGGAGCCATCACCTGGGAATGGGGACCTTCAGAACTCTACCTCCCCCTCTTTCCACACTGACTTCACCTGGAATCAGTTGAATATTCCCGGTCAAGTCAATATCATTTTATTTGGAAGAGTATTTGCCATGCAATTGCTGCTTATAATAATTTATTATTCTAATAAGTCTGTGTTTAATATATATATATACATCCCCTTTAATCTACTCAGACACTATTTCCTTGTTTTCTCACTAGCATTGATGATGTGAACATATCAGTATATGTGGGATTGTTCCTGGCAGAGAACGGGCACCACAGAAAGGCCATAACACCAATTTTCAGTTCAAGAAACTGAAGAAGACTTCAGAATTGTTTCTGAGTTTCTCAAACTTTTGAAAACACAATTTCTCACTTCCTATTTAGAGCACCACTTTACCGTTATTAAAAAAAAAAAAAAGTATTGTCTATAGTCTTTAAAACATTAGCCCAGGGATAAGGAAGCAGCTTTGGATTTAGTAAGAAACAAATCAACGTTCTCAAAAGTTTTGCTTATTCAAACAAAAACAGTTGTGTGAATTCCCCCTCCCCCAAGGGAGACTGGGTGCTGACCTAGTCTTGTTTGCTTTCCTATTCAGTATTCTTTCCTACCAACCTCCCTCGGGGTCTGAAGAGGAATTTCCAAACTGCACAAAGAGCTGCCTTCATGGTCATGCTTACTTGGTGTTTCTGGTCGAATGGCAAAGCGATGTTGAAATAACAGAAAAGCACTTTTTTTCCCCATTTCTATTTTGATAGTTTAACATTTTAAGGAAGTTTGTCTTCCTCTATAAAGAAATAACACATGGAAACAGCAAATCAAGTGTTTAGTAAGAAAGAAGACATACCATGATATTTCCTTGAAGAAATCAGAATGGCCGTTATTTTCAATGATGGTAAGTTACTTATTGATGTTTACCTTATAACATAAACGTGCAATGTGATGAGTGAACATTTTTATTTGCTCGCATCAGGAGGTCTATGAAAAATACACTGGTGTCATCACTGCCAATGAGAAGGAGTGAAGCTCCATATGTGCCCAGAGTCCTTCTGCTAAGGTTGGACAGCTCACGATGGTGAATGGAAAGACCCAAGTGACAGCCATTGGCCTTCCAATATGTCTGCTCATTTTTATATTCCCATCTCGTGAATCTTACCTCACAGCCATGCCATTTCCCTATTCAATCGTTACAATGGACCTTCCAGCCAAGACAAAGGAAAGTTCTAAGTAGATTCTGTTTTCTTTGTTCGTCAGGTAGACCATGTTGCTTTGATCTGAAGACATCCATCCATAGGAAACAGTGATGGTTCCCACAGTCTCTAGTGCATTGGTCAGATTTCCTGGTGTGAGGCTGAGAACCACCAGTACTTGGAGATTCCACCCGAAGGCAAGGCATAAAACATATTGCTTGGCATATCACATTGTATGTCTGCCCATATCTTATTGTCCATAACACTTAATTGGTCAAGAACAACTTAAAGAAGAGTGGGGATGCTCAAATGCACCATGGTTTGGAAAGAGAAGGAATAAAAATAAGTTGTATATCCCTCATCTGAATGCTTGGGATCAGAAGTGTTTCAGATGTTGAGGGGTTTTTAAATTGTTTAAAATATTTACAAATACAAAATCAGATATCTCAAGTTGGGACCCAAATATGGTTCTTACATGTCTGCCACATCCCTTATATTAAAAAGTAATTTTATGCCATATGCATTGTGTATCTGCATTTTGACTACAACACATTGCATGATGTTGGTTGTGGAATCTGTTTCATGTCAGTGTTCAAAAACTGTTCGATTTTAGAACACTGAGGATTCTGTATTTTCAGATGAAAGCTATTCCACCTGTATTTGCTAGCACTCAATACCGCAGCAAGGTTTGCCTCCAAAGGCACTGCAAGGGCGAGAGCCTTCACCTGCATCTGCTCCATAGACATGGCTCTTTATGGCTCATCTTTCTGTGTGGGGTGCTCCACCACAGTAAAACCGAGTAGGAAAACACACATCCATGCTGATTCTAAATGCCTCTTAGCTATTAAACTCAGAAAGACCAGAGGCAGTCTGGTCCAGCCCTAGATGCCATACGATTGTTTGATACACAACCAAGACTGCTCTACAGATAACTAAAATTGTGAGTTTGATTAATATCTACACTATTGACAGATCCATAATTTCAATAACCATCAAATGTAAGCATTAATTTCTTATCTTCACATTTTATGACAGCTGTGGTTTTTGCTCATCAAGATTGCCCAGGGTTGGGTGTGTGTCCAACCTTCAGATTTCATTGAGATTATTCTCCGAATTTGTCATCCTCATGCAATAGCTATTAATAGCTAGCTATTCTTCACTTGATAAAGGACAGGAGTCTGGGCTTGCAAGCCCAACAGTGCAAACAAAGTTTCAAACATTTGGACAAAGTGAAGCACACATTCCTGCACAAGATGAGAACAACCCTCCTGTCCGGAGACAAAGCAGATTACAAGGCCAAGGGCAGAGCGAGTATGCTGCACTCACGGACCCAGTAGGGACATGAGCATTTGTGAACAACGGTCGGAGCGACCCCACCTGAAGAAAAAAGAACGTGTGATTTTCATAGTAAAATGTTTGACTTGCAAGCAATACTCCCTTGTAGAACTTCTCTAAGCCACAGAGATGCAATATGCTCTTCTCCAGAGAACTGTATACTAGATGTTTTTATGTGAGAGATGTAGAAGCATACACACACACACACACACACACAGTGAGATAGACAGAGAGAGAGAGAGAGTTCTCAAAGGCTGCAAGACCCCCTCCTGGGATCCAAGCTGGACTCAGAGCAATCCAGGTTTCTGGTGGCTGAAACTCAACCACCTCAACATCACCTGCTCCCTTCCAGGTATCTGTAGGGAGCTGGCATCAGGAGCCAGAGCAGGGAGTTTGCTCTGTCCAACGCTGGACAGACATCTTGAAATGGAGATCTTACTCCAAGCTGTACTTTCTGAATAATATGTTTGAAAACAGAAAGTCCAGCTTTATCATCGTTTGAACAGAATTCACACACACACAAAAATGCTAAACCATTATGAACTAGGAATCCTCTGTGATCTTTCCAAGTATAGACCCTCCAAGGCTGCATCATGTGACACAAACGTTTCAGGGGTGATGTGTGCAGGATCAAGTCGCTGACCGTGGTACTATTATCACACAACTCCAGCAGTATATTCTTAATGCAGCGGACATGGGTTGCCACAGGATCCTTGAAAGGGAAAAAGTTAGACTTTGTTTTGTTTTGTTTTTTAAAGATTTATTTATTTTTGTTGGAAAGTCAGATATAAACAGAGAGGAAGATCTTCTGTCCGATGATTCACTCCCCAAGTGACCGCAATAGCTGGTGCTGCTCCAATCCCAAGCCAGGACCCCAGATCCTCTTCTGGGTCTCCCACATGGGTGCAGGGTCCCAAGGCTTTGGGCCGTGTTCAACTGCTTCCCAGGTCACAAGCAGGGAGCTGGATGGGAAGTGGAGCTGCCGGGATTAGAACCAGTGCCCATATGAGATCCTGGTACATTCAAGGTGACGACTTTAGCCGCTAGGCCATGGCACTGGACCCAAAAGTTAGACTTTTAAACTGCTCACTTCCCAGCAGCTCAGAAATGGGCTTTGAGGATTTGGAGGTGGAGAACATCTCAAACATTTTGCCTCAGTTATACAGAATGCTTCTTGCTGATATGTGAGTCAACAAGTTTATAAGGTATTATAATACTCCAAATAACTCAAGGTGCTTCAAAATTGAGGCCAGGGAAAGAGATAAGGGCTGCTAGAAACATCTGTGAATGCAAGCCAGACTAGAAGGAAGAAAAAAATAAATAAATGGTTTAAAAGGATCCATCTGGATAGCTTAGAAAACCCAAGACAGAGTGTTTCTGGACACAGATTTTATCTCATGGAAAGCAACACTGACGTATGAAAATTTAGAGGAACTGCAGATGTGCAGGTCTGTGGGTCTGAAACAGGCAGATTCCACCAGCTGGGTAAAACAAGTCAGAACGCAGAGGCGACCCTGGAATTTTCACAGTGCTGACGGCGGCGAGCCCTGGGGTTTAGCAATAGGAGCACGATTTGTAGCCCCCGAGTCACACATTCTGTGACAAGGTGAAAGTACACTGCCCAAGGCTTTGGGATCCTGCACCCACATGGGAGTCACAGAAGAGGATCTGGGCTCCTGGCTTCAGATTGGAGCAGCACCAGCCGTTGCGGTCACTTGGGGAGTGAATCATCAGACAGAAGATCTTCCTCTCTGTCTCTCCTCCTCTCTGTTTATATCTGACTTTGCAATAAAAATAAATCTTTAAAAACAAGGACATACACTGCTCTGAACACACGTCTGTAAATGTTCTGATCTGGATCTTGCCCCAGGAGAACTGGAGAGGCACTCATCCCACGGAACGGGGTAGAACCTTGCAGGATTTGAAGAGTGCATCCTCTTTTCAGCCCTTCTCAGGTGGAGCTGGAAGTCAACAGGAGTGCCTCCTACTTGCTGAGAGCCCAGCAGTCACCCAGCAACACTCAGGGCCTTGCAGGGCTGTGCTCCATTGGCCTTGTCAATGAAGTAGCTATTGGCCAAGTGTGCCTATGGGTCACTTGACACATGGTTACTGGCTTGAAAAACAAATGGATTTTCCAAGTCTATCTAATTTTAATTAACTGCCAGTTAAGTGGCTGCCATGTTGAAGAACACAATTCTGTAATCATCGTCTTCTGAGCCCCGGAACTCTTTTAAGTACTCAAAAGAAGCTTGCATACCACCCCCTCATTTCCACCATTTTGCAAATACCTATTCTCATTGCTGATCTCTACATGCCAAGGAGCCAAGGGCAGTTGCTTAGCAGCCCTTTCACTTGTCAGAAGAAATCACCTGCTCTGGATGGGCGTCTGACTGGGCCACGACAGCAGAGACAATGTAGTTCAGGATTATGTGCTGCTGTGATTCTACCTGGCAGGTGTCTCCCGCACGGGATCCCTTCCCGCAAAGTTGAGGAAGATGACAGGGTTTTAAATGATTAACTCCTCTGGGCCACATGACTTAATTATACAGTACATCCAGGGATAGGCACATGGGTCTTTCATGGTAAATGATATGACGGTCTTAAAAACTCATTAATATGTCATTAACCAAGCAGACATTTACTAATTAAACAATTAGCCCCTCCGTTCTTTTCCTTTGTTCCTCCCCAAGATGCTGAGTTACCCAGGTCCCCAATTTAACAGAAGGTCCCCCCTCTTTTCCCAGAGAATATCACTCAGAAAGACAACTTGAAACTGAAATGAGTCCACTAGATTTTCTTTTCAAATTGGCTACAAAGAAAAATGAAGACTCTCTAAGCATAGCTGAAGGTGAGTGCTGGTGCCTTTGAAACAAGCCACCCTGATACATAAGACAATTTTATATACATACAAAATAATAACTGCCACAATTGGCACAACTATCAAATATAACAAAACTACATATCTTAAGATTTAAAAAACCTAACAAGACCAAGGAATTGAACAAATTATCATGAGACGTTGCATTAAGTCAACACCAAGAGAATGCGTAACGTTCTTAAATTGTCTCTCGCAAGGCTTTTAATGTCCACTATGCTGTTTCACTGATTTGTGCTTAATTATAATATTGTTGACACTACATGATCTGCAATACAAAGGATTTTATCTGGCATACCAAAATAAAATAAAAATAAAAACATTCCGAAGTAGAGTTATGTGTATTTTTTCATGACAATTGCAAAAATGGTGCAAATTCATTGCAGCAATGTCTAGAAACACAAGGTTTCAGAAGAACTGCCATGTGCGCATGTTGAATCCAGTCTCCTTTTGGTTTCTATGCTGTGTGGCTGAACAGCCAGGGTTTCTGTTACAGATACTTCACTGATCAACAGGATTGAACATTAGCAAAGAGTCTAAAACTTGGTCACCATTGGGATAGTGCATGAGCCAGAATCTGTATAGGTGCATGTTTGTGTCCCAGATGCTCCACTTCCCATCCAGTTCCCCGACTGTGGCCTGGGAAAGCAGTAAAGTGCAAAGCCTTGCGACCCTGGGCCCACATGGGAGACCCGGAAGAAGCTGCTGACTTTTCGTTTCAGATCAGCTCAGCTCTGGCCATTGAGGCCACCTGGGGAGTGGTGGACAGAAGATCTTTCTCTCTGTATCTCCTTCTCTCTGACCTGCCTTTCCAATAAAAATACATACATCTTAAAAAAAGAGAAAGAAACAGGAAATTGTACATATATAGAGTTGCCTGAAGAGGGGTGACCCTGATTTTTCTAGCAACTTCTCTTTCTCCCTTCCAAGTAGGTGATGAGGCTGAGTGAGACGTAATACGATGTTCTTTATTGCTCTAACAGCAACATTTTGTCCAGATAACAATCGCAAGAGGCCTAATCTTGTGAAAGGACAGCAAATTGATTCTTCCCTCTGTGAATGGTACGGGAAGGATTGTAAGGGCCACTCAGTACTGTGACCAGGGCACCAACAACATAAGGAAAATGTAGTTCACAAAAGTTGCATTGACTCCCAAGCTTTTCCTCGGCCAGAGAGAGCTTTGCAATGAATCCAATACAACTCATGCTCTAGGACTCCTGACTGTGTCACATTATGTCACAGCAGTAAACCACCTCTTGCAATGCTGGCATTGCAAACTGGAGCACCAGTTCAAGTTCCAGCCGCTCCACTTCTCATCCAGCTCCCTGCTCATGCGCCTGGGAAAGCAGAGGGAAGAGGTCCAAGCGCTTGGAGCACCGCCATCACAGAGGACAACAGGACGGAGTTTCAGGCTCAGCCTACATGTTGTAACTTCTTAGCAAGTCAAACAGTAGATGGGAAATTATCTATCTATCTATCTCAGTAAGTGTGTGTGTGTATGCATTTTTCTGTGTATACATTTTTCTGTTGCAATGCCATTCAAATCAATCAATAAATCTCTATTTGAAAAATGTCTCTTGCTTGCTCAGGCTCTCATGAGTTTGTGGGTATCACCTTAGAGCTGGGAGACATTCTTTCCAAGTCCGTCTGGAAAGGGATCACTCTGTCTACCATGGTCTCAGAATATGGGATTACACATTTTCACGTGCCAGTTACATCACTGTAATTCTCTCTCATCCCACATAAAACATTAACTTCGAGTTATCATTCTGAGTAGCTTTTTTAGAAGAACTATTGATACAGTACATTTCAGATGGCATTAAGACCTAGAATGTGCTTTTGAGCTCATCAATGCATATGTTGCCAAATTATATAAAGGACCCCTGTCGCCAAGATGTATAGATGTGTAAAGTGCTCTTTAACTTGGCACAAAGTAGAAGAATCTTAGTTGAATGTGTGAATGTGTACAGGCATTCTGCAAGGAGCGTAATTGTTTTTCATGACTTTCTGCTCTCAGGATAAGTGGGGTAGACTGGATCCCTGCAGAAAAGGCTGGGCTGGGCCTCAGAGCACCTGCTTCTCCTCACCTGTGCATCTTAAGGAGCTGCTTACCCTCATGGAAGGCTACTTCTAGACCTCATGACTCATCTGTACAACGGGGAGTAGAGGAGAGACAGATCCTTGCTACGCAAAGCAGTGTCCAGAGCACAGCATTAGGAACATGGAGAATCAGTCCCCACCCCAGGCTTCCTGAATCACAACCTGGGATTTGAAAGAAACCCCCAGGACATTCTTAATGTGAAAATACAGCAAAGAGGCTTCATTTGGGAGCAGAAAGCGGCCATTAACTGACACCAAACCCCTCAACATGTTCAACTTGGAATCTGGCATCTGGGGGTCTGAAAAGTCAATTTCTGTTGCTTATATGCCACCCACTCTATGGTATTGTTTTATAGCAGTCAGAATAGACTAAGATAGAGTGCAGTTCAAAGAGTTTGAGGACTCAAATTAAAAGAAAAGTCAGTATTATTGTTAGCTTTTAGAAATTTTTCTGTAATAACAAAATGTAGATTGTAATCTAATTCATGGAAACTTTCTCTCAAGTCCTTGGGCATCGGCTTCTTCTTAAAAAAATATTTTAAAGCTTCCACACTTTGAAGGGAATTGACATTGGAAGACATATAGTAAATTAAAACAAATAATATTGGGACATAGAATGAGTGAAAACAGAGACCAAGATTTCTGAAAATCAACATAGAAGCTGCCTAGTCTTGAGCCATTTTATAAACACTAATTTAACTCCACAAAGCTACTTGAATGCATTTAAAGAACTCTTAAACATATGGTCAGTAAGTTTGCAAAAAAAAAAAAATTTAAATAAAAAAAGAAGCTGGAGGAAGATTTTATTCCTTGTTTCTGCAACTAACAGGTACTTACCCGTACAGGTGGCCATACTTGTGTTACATGCAAATTAGCTCAGAGGCATTTTGAGAGCGCTCTAATCAGTGCAGACTTTGAAAAACTTTGATCACCAGGAAGGAAAATGGAAGTCACCAACAAATGTGGTTCTGAATTGCCTTAGTCACGGATGCAGAGAACCCGAGCTGGGATTCCAGCAAATACCTGTAAAATGCAAGAAAAGCCACTCAACATTTCAACACTGGAAAAAACTTGCGTGAGAAACTTGTTCAAAAATAGATCAATGCCCCCTCCACTGACTGCAGACAAAATTAATTACCACTGTTGGCAAAAGATAAATGGCTCCAACGTACAGAATTGTGTAATTACGGCAGCTGCGGAGCTGGATACCACTTGCCATCTCTCCCACATTCAGCTCTGCCACTCACAGGCATGTTGAAAGCTTCCCCATTCTGCTCCCCGGAATTACAGGTTGGGGTGCAGAAGTAATGGCTGGCTATTGGACCTATCACCAGCTGGTTCACTACAGGTATGCCCTATCACCTTTTTGAGGTTTTGAAACTGCCAACAAGAAAAAAAAAAAAGTTTGTTAGGGAAAAGTTACTGTTATGGCAACAAAATTAATTCTGCCATATCATGTCAAATTAACCATCACCCTAAGGCCTGGAATCAGGGCTAAATTCACAATTGGACAAATATTCAACATCAACTTTTGAAATGTCACCAAAGGTTCAAGCAAGGTCAAGATAAAGTTTGCAATTTATCTCAACAGTCCAACATTCACTCCACAACATTTACTCCAGTATACTGGCTGGAAAATAAAAGGTTAAGAACTAAAGAAATGCTTCAAGCAATTTTTTTTTTCACTCCTGATTTCCAAACAGCAAAGAAGCTTGTCAGTTAGGCTCTGGGAGATTTGGGTTTCCCCTTTGAAGCCAAGAGGAAAGGTTTTAATCTCATCTTTAATTTTAATCCTTTAAAATATGTAAGTGACTTAGAATTGTGCTAGTTAAATTTGGCAAAGTCCTAGTAGAAAGAAATCAATTTCTTTCAGCCTTACAACAGTAAAGGAGTTCAAAGCTGGCCACCTATATACCCAGACACCCCCGACCCGAACTGCAACAGGCTGACTTGGAAAATCTCCCTTATCAAATGTTCTGAAGAACAAAGAATGTACTGCAAACAAAGCAAGTGAAGTAATAAAAATAGCTGAATCTATGCATGGTTATCTATGTGTTTTTCTGGCAAGGAAGAAAAAATAAATGAGTTTTAGGAAAGTTTTCATATTGATGATATGATCTGAGTCAAACATTTAGAAATTAGTAGACTTTGGGGGCTCAAATCACTTATTTTTGATCCACAGTTACTCACAGGATTTTCACAGAGCTTACATCAGTTAACAGAATGTAGGTTTCATTCAACAGCGGTATGCTTGTGCCTTAGAGTCATTTTCCAGCCAATGCTTCTATGTAAAAAGTATTCCACACTCAGATAAATAAACAGCCACCATTTTATCATGGTCACGAATTCTGTGACTGAGAAGTTTGGAAAGCGTCCACCTCATGATATATGAAACTGACAAGCTGGGGAACCGAGCCTCACAGTGTCTCACTGACACGTGTCTGTTGGTTGGGGCTGGATGTCAGATAGAACATCAAACCTCCACTGATGGTTAATTTGAGCAACTGTGTGTGGTCTCGCCTTTAGCATCTTAAGCTTCCTCCTGACAGGGACACTGGGTTATAAGTCGAAGTCCCTACAGACAACAGAAAATGGGTATAGCATTACTTCCAGTATTGATCAGGCAGGTGTAAACTCCAGCCTCACTGAAACATACACATCTCTCAATCAGGAAAATGCCAAGAATTCCGGGACAAGCACCAGAATTTGAAGGAACAGTAATCATTAAAGTGCTTTGACAGCGCTTGTGGTGCTAACATCTACGGGAACAGGTTCAAGTTCCTGCTGCTCCATTCCCGATCATCCGCCCTGATGAAAAGTCTGGCAAATCAGAGGAGGATGCTCCACCTACATGTAAACCCAGAAGAAGCCCCTAGGTCCCGGCTTTGAACTGGCCAAGCTTAGGCTCAAGGTTGGTTGGGAAGTAAACCAGCAAAGACAAGACTTCTCTACCTCTTGCTTTCTCTCTAACTCTGCCTTCAAGTAAATAAATAAACATTTAAAACAAAATAGTCTATTGTGATGGCTCAGTAGCCACCTCCACCTTGCCAGTGCCAAGAACCCGCATGGGTGCTGGTTCATGTTCTGGCTACACCATTTCCCATCCAGATCCCTCCTTGTGGCCTGGGAAAGCAGAACAGAATGGACCACAGCCTCGGGACCCACATGGGAGACCTGGAAGAAGCTTCTGGATCCTGGCTTCAGATCAGCTCAGTTCTAGCCAATGCAGTGACTTGGAAAGTGACTCAGCAAAAGGAAAATCTTTCCCTCTGTTTATCCTCTCCATAAATTTAGTCTGCATTTCTAATGAAAACAAAAATCTAAAATAAAGTAAAAATAAAATAAAATGACTTTACAAACATAAGCCCTTTGGGGTGGGGGGGGGGGCGGACGGAAGATGAAAATCCTGGATAACTTTCTAACAAAATGAACATCCACTTAATTTGAGAACTCCTATACTATTTCAACAGTTTCACAAGACTCCTAGACTCCAAGTAATTTGTTAGTATTTGTAACATTCCAATATGTTTAGAATGTGAAGCAAACAAAGAAGTAGAGCAAACAAAAAATAGTTAACTTTGTACTTATGGATTATAAAGGCATTAAAAAAAACTGGCGAAATAAGTGAATGAGCATTTTTTCACTCGAGGCAAATAGAAACTACTGTAATGATGCAGATAGAGACATGACCACATATGTCTTTTAAAAAGCCACCCACATTGAATGGCGAGATAACGCTTCCATCATGGAGTGGCCATGGTTAGTCAAAGTAGTGTTGACTTCAATTATTACGGTGCATCAGTCATATGAAATTTTGTCTCTTTGTTCCTACTAAAACTTGAGGCCATGGGTTCTAATAGTGCAACAATAGGAACAAAATGATAGGATGCTGGAGTCAGTTGATTAAGCTGGTAATTTATAAAGTAGGTGACAACTGAACAATGCAATGAAAGTGTGTGTCAGAGAGAATGAGAGCAGGAGAGGGACAGGGGAAGAAGGGGAGAGGGAGGAAGGGAGGGAAGGAGGGAGGGAGGGAAGGAGGGAGGGAGGGAAGGAGGGAGAGAGGAAAGGCAGCCAGGCAAAGAGGGCAGGGAGAAAAGGAGGGAAGGGAAAATCAACAAAGGAGTTCAGCACAAACAACTTCCGGCAGGTGCTATAAAAGGACAGCCTAGATTGGATGTCTTAAGCGAGGGACATGGACTCCTCATCGTTCTGGATCTGGGACGTGAACACCAGAGTCCCAGCGTGGTCGGTTGCTTACTGAGGGCCCTTTCCCCAGTTCTCCCTGCTATCTCCTCAAGAGAGTGGTAAGACAGGGAGCCCTCTGGCCTCTTAATGTAAGGACACTAATCCGCCTTCCTTGCCTGTCGTCCTTCAGGGGGCCCATCCACTACAACCATTACAGTGACACAACGGTTTCAACACAAAATGTCATGCAGCTATAAACTCCCAGTGCACTGCACACTGTCTTTGGGTTTAGAATTATCTCAGGACACCACTGGAGTGTTGGCAGCCCGATCTTCAGGTCTGTGGTCTTAACAGGGAGGTTAGTTTGCAACACATTAAATCAAGAGAAAGCAAAACAAGAGTGTATAAGATCCATTCTAATATTTGAGCTCAGTACAATTTAATATCTGTTGAGGGTTATGAAAGTACCTTATATCTAACATTATAGTCTGTGATATATATTCAAAAGCATTTAGAAACTTTGCAGAGAAGACTATACACAAGTATACTTTTATATCCCTGTATGTTGTTTTCATTATTTACCTTTTCCATTTGGTTTCTGAAGACACTCATCAATTTTGAAAAAGTATTTAAAAATAACATGGCCAAATTTGGGCAGATTTTGAAAAAAGGCTAGTGGATGAGCTAGACAAAAAAGAGAGAGACAGAGAGAGAGCAAATTAGAGAGCAAATTTTAGAAACTATATTTAGACTGTTTACTGAAGTGGATGTCAAGACAAGAAGTTACATGTGTAGGATGGAGAATAAATATGGGGAAATTAATCTTAAGGGCACAAAAATACCTGATTTGTCATATTTTTGGTCAACACAATGGCTAATGAAGAAAAAATAAACTGAAAAACTGTGCAAAAAGAGTTCTACCTTTATATGTATTTAATTGACAGATACTAATTATAACAGGATTTTAAAAGCATCGAGACAGAGTGCCACGTCTAACTTGACTCTTCCGTGGCACAATTATAGGCTCAGTCATTTCTATGTCTTTGCCTCTCAGTATACAATGATGACCGTGAAGCCCAGTTTGCATATTTTATGAAGATGAAAGATCATAGTGAAATGAATCAAGTCCTTATGAAATCTTTTTTTTAAAATTTATTTATTTTTCATTGGAAAGGCAGATATACAGAGAGGAGAGACAGAGAGGAAGATCTCCCGTCCGATGATTCACTCCCCAAGTGAGCACAACGGCCGATGCTATGCCAATCTGAAGTCAGGAGCCTCTTCCGGGTCTCCCACGCGGGTGCAGGGTCCCAAAGCTTTGGGCTGTCCTCGACTGCTTTCCCGGGCCACAGGCAGGGAGCTGGATGGGAAGCTGGGCCGCAGGGATTGGAACCGGCGCCCATATGGGATCCTGGGCGTGCAAGGCGAGGACCTTAACCACTGCACCATCGCGCCGGGCCCCCTTATGAAACTTAATATGAGCTTACGCAGAAGTTCTTTACACATTTAAAATAAGATTCTTAACATCATTGCAAACTTTTACATTTTCATTTTTTATATTTACTTGAGAGGCAGAGACAGAAGTTTCCTAGTTCACCAGAAATATCTCTAACAGTTGGGGCAAAGCCAGGCCAAATCCAGAAGCCAGGAGCTCCATGTGGATCTCCCACAGGGCTGGACTGGTCAGGCACTCCCAAGCACCGGAGCCATCATCCATTGCTTTCCCAAGGTGTGAATTAATGCAGTGGTAAATGGTGGAGCTGGGACTTGAATCCAGGTCTTCCATAAACAGGCTGTAGTTGTTTCAAGCAGCAGCTTAATGCCCAAAGCCCTGCCCTATTGAAGAACCCAAGTTTAGCCTAGCAAATAATATGAAGACTGAGTTGGTGTAGGAAAAGACTGAAGTCAATTCAGCCGACAAACAAAAGCTATGAGATCCTGGGGCAGTCAACGTGCGCAGTGCCAGGGCTGGATCTTACCCTCTGGAGAAGGAAGACTGCGCCCACTAAGAAGGTATCGCTGAATGGAAGAGCAACTGAGAAGGATGAATACTGAATTTATTCAGTATCACGTCTAACTTAACTCCTAGACACTTTCAGAAAAATCCCAAACTGGAAGGCACAGAAAATTTGACTCTTATAGATTAAACAAGTGCAACATTGCTTATTTCCTTCTGTAGAAAATTCAAGGGAAAGTACGCACAGAGTTGGAAGAGCTCACATCTGCTCTTAGGGACACAGGTTTGCCCACATTCCTGCCTTGATATTTGTAACTATTGTCTGCTTTTGTGGCTCACAGACATCTGACTGAAACATCTTTAAGTATTGCATCTGCATTCATGTCAAGCAGAAAGAGAAAGAATCAAAGGCAAAGAGGCGCATATGTGAAGCCCATCTTTTTTTTTCAAACAAGAAAGACTAAAAGATTTTCTATCATTTCTACCATTTCACCATTCAAACCTCCACTCAGAAGCTGCCATACAGGCATCTGAGGCTGAGATGAAGTTTGGGGAAGAGATACAGTCAGCTTGGAACAAGACCCGATGAGAAGGGATGAGAGGCGATGAACCTGAGACCCTCCACAAGCAGCAAATGCCGAGGCGCAGCTGGAAGCGACGACTGTCCTTAAACATACATCTGCTTAGGAACAGGATTTAAGCTAGAAGTTAGTGCAAAAGTCTTCTCTTTTCGCCAACGTGGTCCCCTGTGAGCTTCAGTTACTGAGGTAACCGAGAAATGATTTTGCGACTAGGGGTTGACACTGAAGTCGCAGTATCAACAAGTCGCAGGAGTCTAAACTGATGGGCAGGAGCCATGAAAACTAGAGAGCGTCTTTGGCCAGGTAAGGAAAGGTGGTCCAATGGACCAAAGTGACAAGATTGGTAACAGGGAAGGAGCCATGATGTGAGAGAAACTGTGAAGAGGTTTCAGGGACAGTGAAGACGGAGCAGTGGAAGCCAGTGCTAAGGCAGGTGATGGACAGTCCAAAGCAAGGCAGCAGAACCCTGAAGCATGATGGTGGAAATGGTGAGACTAAGCCTCCTTGATGCCTCCTTGATGCCTCCTTGATGCACTCTTGGTAGGACCATCCGTGTCACTTATTGACAGTGGTGAGGGAGGAGGCAGGTTGGGAACCAAGCTGGAGCTAGAAGGACAACCTCCGAAACAGCTACATCACTCACTCACTCTGTCCTTGGATCTATTTCCAGTCCGGCATGGAAACTGTACTTAAAATATTGTGAATAATAAATAAAGCAGTTCAAGCAGGTGCTCAGCATCGTTCTGCTGCAGAGTCATTGCTCTGTCAAAGCTACGCAGTATCCTCCCAGGCACCCAAACATGACGGCGGGGAAGCTCCCCCTGGGCAGCAGACAGTATCTAGAACGACAGCCTGAAGAACTACCTGGGGGACTTTGGAAAATAGCAAATGGGAAAAAGTATCATGGCATTACCAATCAGAGATCTTTGAAATATCCAAGAAGAGCGAGTGTGTGGTAAGACAAGGGGATAACCACTTCACAGTGAACATATTTAGATTTCCTCAGATACAGAACTTTTACTTTGTTTACTCACTGCCATCCAAAGCCAAAGCTGCCGCGTGTTTTACGCTGCATCACAACCACATTTGTGAAACTATGCCTGGAAGATTGGAGGAAAAATCTACCTTTAGGCCCAGTGATTTGCATACAAGGACCTAATACCATTTAAATAAGTGGAAATCACAGCCTTCCAACACATAACCAGCTATTAAAACACGGCCATAAGCAGAATAATGAATCTTAAGTGGAATTTTCACAAGATAGAAGGGTATGAAGGATGGGTTGCTACACACTGTTGCCCTAATCTTCACCATAATCCATTATATTCATGGATTTCCTTATATTTGCTTTTTTACACTTCATAAAAAATTACTCCTGATTTTATAGAACACAGAGCATACAAGTGAGCAGCTTTTAAAAAATGAGTTACATGGAAGAAAGAACAACAACTAAGATTTTGTGATTAATTTGATCGGCTTCCAGTAGGAAGTATTTAGTTTATCTGCACATAGAAAATGAATATTAAAATATTCATACCCCAAGGCTACCAGCAAAACTAGATAACAGCTGTTGGTCTGAAATGTGGTTTCATTATGCAGAGATTGGAATAAGCTTATAATTATGAATTACAGCTAGAGCAGTTTCTAAAAAAGTTGAGTAGATTTTCTAACCCCAACATCTAAAATCAGTTTTCTCTGAAGAAACAAAGTGTTCAGACTGTTTCGCTCAATAGGCTTTCAAGTGCTCTCAGCAGCAGCAGGCTTGCTTTGCTCCACTCAGAGGGAATACGTGCTAGATTCACCACAGAAGCTTCTTAATGACATTTTCCCTAAAGTTCAAGTTCACATATTTACAAAGGAGTACACATTTTTAAAAAAATCCTATGTTCACAATTATTTTAGACATAACTCAGTAGCTAATAAAAAGAAATGAATTATTAAAAATTATTTTGGCTAACCATGCAGAGTATGAGTTGCTAACTACAGATACAAAGAAACTTCAGAGCATTCATGGAAAGAAATGCAGTTAAAACATGAAGCCTAATTCCTATGACCTTGTTGCAAAGGCAGATATACAGACAGGAGAGACAGGGAGGAAGATCTGCCGTCCGATGATTCATTCAAGATGCCACAATGGCCAGTGCTGAGCCAATCTGAAGCCATGAGCCAGGAGCTTCTTCTCGGTCTCCTACGCAGGTGCAAGGTCCCAAAGCTTTGGGCTGTCTTTGAGTACTTTCCCATGCCACAAGCAGGGATGGGATGGCATGCGAGGCTGCGGGGATTACATCCAACACCAATATGAGATCCCAGCTTGTGCAAGGTGAGGACTTTAGTCACTAGGCTACCGTGTCGGACCCTCCTATGATCTTTTGGAAGCCTCTTGGTATTATTCTTCCTGGGATGCGATGCTGCTACAGCATAAATAATATTTTTACAATGTAGCTATAATATCTGTTAGCAAAATGAAGGATTAAAAATGAGGTACATTGTGACTTCAAGTCCACTGAAATCAGGAATACTTAGAACGCAAATTCTAATTATAAAAAACAAGATGATCTCTTTTGCTGTTATTCAATTTATAAGCCCCTGACGATTGTGATTTCAGCTTGAATCAATTTAATAAATGCTTCCTCTTTTTCTCTCTCTTTCCCCAAATAAGCAAATTAAAGAAGACAAAATAAAATGTCAAATAGATGATCTCTCTCCCTCATAGCTCCTTCCTGATGCTCTGTTAAAAACTGAATGGATTGTTACTGAAAAAAAGAAGAAATGAACCACAACTGAACCCTATCAACAATACCTAAGATCAGCTTTCCTTGCTGTCCACCAACATTCCTCCTCACCTGCTCTAACGTGTGCTTGGAAAACCAAAGTAAGAGTGGACATAAAAGCTCTCCTCTAACCTCCAACTTCCTGGAACAGATGGAGACGCAGAAGACTATGGCAGGGGAGGGGAGGGGTGGCGATGAAACACGTGGCAAGAAGCCTGTATCCTGCATTGGCCTGCCTGGGCTCACTGTCTCCCTGTGTCCCCCAGCCCCCACCGACTCCAGCTTTCTAATAAGACACCTCCTCGAGGGCAGTGGAGATGGCTCCAGGAACTAGTTTCCTGTGACTTACTCTATCCGGGTTGAGTTCCTGGTTCCTAGCTTCACCAACGGGCCCTCATCCAGTCACCTTGAGAATTAGGGAGGGAGGGGTTGTGAACCAGAAGATGGGAAGATGGGAGCACTCTCTCTTGTTTCATCACTCTCTTCTTCTCTCTCCAATTAATTAATTCTCTGTCTTAATTAAAAAAAAAACAGAGCAACAGACAGCACACTGAAACTCAAACCACTATAGCTGTAGTGCAATGGATCTCATAGGTGCAAAAGAATTAGAGAAAAGAAACAACTATGGGGGTGATATTTTTTAAAGTAATTTTAAAAATTCTTAAAATATGGCTGAATCTGAAAGAGAAATGAAAAGAGATTTATATTTGCTATTTAGTAGCTCCTTCCATATTCACCAACTGGCTTTTGAAGTTTTCATATACACAGTATGAAACATAAACACAAATATTAAATGAAAAATCCCACAAACAAATAGCCCATAAATGTTAATTTGTATATTGTTCTGATTAGCTCCATCCACTGGGACATAAACCATCGTCTCTCTCACCAGTGTATCCACACAGTATATGCCATATACCTGATAGTTACCTAGTAGCTGCTTTGGTCATTAGATTTACTGTTGCAATCTAGCCATGTTTGTATTCCAATCACCTTCCACACAGAGACCTTACTCACAGAACTCTCACTACAATGTATCATGATAACAGTTTATTTGATTATTAGTTGGTGTGAATTTCTTCCCAGGCACAATTTAGAAATAAAATGTTATCAAAATTTGCACCGTATATAAATGGTATAATAGTAATAATAATAAGAAGAATAGAAACATGGGGGTTTCATGCAGCCACTGTGCTTCTTAGAGCATATCCTCCTCTTAAAAGGGAGGATGGTTTGCACTTTCTATTTGACACATTTGGAACTTGAGTGCCAACGGGCACTTACTCTGTTGCTAGAAAGAAATAGTGGGAACAGAGTGTCAGGAAAGAAAAAGCACAGAACTCCTGATCCCCAGGCAGCTTCCGTGGTATGAGAATATTCACTAATTTGGGGTAGACAAACAGACCTTTCAATCCCCTCCTGGAAGAAATGGCACACGTGAAAACAAATTGACCTTGACTGTTTCAAAGTAACCCATTATTTTTTATCGGTATTATCAACAGACAGAAATTACTTCCTCATCATAAAGGCAACTTCCATGCTACACTTAACTTAAAGGGAACCTTTCAAAATTGTAATCAACTTAAAATCCGTCATGCTTACCCTAACAAAGATGTAATAACACAGAAGTCAGAAGCTCAAGTTTTCTTACACACAAAACCTGAGGGCAGATCCGTTTTCCTAGCAGTAAACTAGCAGGTGGACAAAATAGCGAGTATAGGTAAATAAGATGGAGTCCCTGGGTTGGAGGCCTTCTGACACCATCTTCTAGTCAGTGCAGGTCCTGAAGGGAGTCCATAATTGCTTAAGGAATCAGACCTGCTCCCATGTGGATATCTAGACTGAGATCTCAGCTCCTGGCTTTGGAATGCTCTATTTCTTTCCATCTCCATGTCTAAATCTCGCAGATAAGGAGCTATATGTATCATCAGCATCCTCTAATGAATACAAACAACCATGACGGTCAAGATTTTAGCCCTAGGATCTAAGAGAATTGGGATCATCCGTCCTCAACGGCAGAGAAGTCCAGCAAGAACGGAGAGGCAGATGTCCTACCTCCCAAGCCAGTTACTCCCCAATGGCTTGCAACATGTGGTTTGCGAAGCTCTGGAGTGTCTTGCTTCCTTCGCTCCCACTCACCGTAACTGAACACCTTTCTTTGAGGACGGTACTGTACCGCACAGACATCCTGTGCTCTTTTAATTGAGCCCCTTTGGGGGAAAGTATCGTTTAAATATAACAATATATTCAGAACCCTAAAATAATTTGATCTATAATAAATTCTTAAGCAAGGGAGGACGACCAGCCTGGGGACCCTGGGAGGGGAAGATTGCCAGGTACGAAGTCAGAGACTCACAAGGAAGTTGCCGACGCTTCTTCCCTGGAGACTCTTAAAAATAGACGAGCAGCCCTTGCCACGCAGTAGTGCGGCAGGCCCCATTATCCTGCGCTGTTATGGAACTTCGCTACCGGTTTCCCAGGCTTGATTAAACAGAAGGGAGAGAAAGGAAGGAAGGAAGGAAAGGAAAGGAAAGCCATCAGATATCGGGAAGATCTGCTTTAAAAGTCAGCATCAATTCCCTGAACTTTACACTTGATTTTAAAGATAAAGTCTTAAAAGGGATTTAATTACTGATTTCTGTTGACCCCCGCTGCTTTGCACTTCTAATGCAAAATATGGTGTTAATTTATTTTCATTTTATTTAAAAGAAAGACAGAGGCTGGTACTGTGGAATAGCAAGCTAATCCTCCACCAACACTGTTGGCATCCCACATAAGTGTTGGTTCATGTCCCACCTGCCCCATTTCCCATCCAGTTCTGCTTGTGGCCTGTGAAAGCAGCAGAGGATGGCAGAAAGTCTTGGGACTCTGCATCCTCGTGGGAGGCCCAGAAGAAGTGTCTGGCCTCAGATCAGCCCAGCCTCAGCCACTGCATTATTTGGGGAGTGAACCAGAGAATGGAAGATCTTCCATCTGCCAGTTCACACTTCAAATGCTTACGAAGCCAGAAGTGAGGCAGACCAAAGCCAAGAGACTAGACCTTCATCCGTCTTTCCTTTGCGGGGGGCAGGCACTGGACTGCCTGAGCCCTCATCTGCTGCCTGCCAAGTTAAAACAACAGCAGGCAGCTGCAACAGGGATGAAGCCAGGTCTGGAACCCACCCTCTTCCACACGGGTTGCAGATGTCCCAAGACGTGTCTCACCTCTGTATCAGTTGCCCCTCTGTTTTATTTTTTTTAATCTACATTTCATATTTGTTCACTGAATATTGTTATGTTAAGTAACTTAAAATACTGATCCGGAAGAAATTGAAGCTTGAGGGAAGATTTCCCTCTCCCAATGTTGACAACATAATTCTCAGTAAAACTGAATATAAAGTATTAACACATGTTGACATACAAGTGATTAAATAAAAGATTTTCATTAGAAAAATGGACATGTGAGTATATATATATTATTAACTAACAGATTATATATATATTACATATACATATGTGCATATATATAATCTGTTAATAAACTGTAATACTATACAAACTGCCTGCAAATTTTTCCTTAATCATGACTCACATTTGAAACAAATTATTTTCTTATCAAAAAAGAAATAAAAGGAAAGCTCTTCTAAGTCCAAACAGAATGCTTTACTGGGCTGAGCGTCACAGAGACAAACCAGTTTGTTATTATCCAGACTCCAGACTTTGCGCCCTTTTTCACCCTGAAGATCACGGGAGCGTGGTTGAGGCCTGTGGCGATGGCTAGACGTCTACTGCAGTCGCTGTGTGTTTAAATGGATCATTTCTTTCTTAATGTAGTTGCTTATTGGAACCAGTTAAGTAAACTTGCCTTGAATGGAAGCCAGGTGTTTGGGGGCAGATAATGGGAAGAAACTGATTAACACTTATCGGACTGTACCACAACTTGGAGAAAGTTCTACAGATTCTGTAAAAAGTTTTGCCACACCATTGCTTTCAATTTCAACAGGGATGCAGAAACTGAATCTTTTAAAAACCATTTCCAAAAACTAGGCTATTAGTCCAAATTTAATTTAAAGTTCAGTAACAGTTAACCAATGCAAAATAATTTCACTAATATAACCCCTCAGCTATACCTGTTCCATTCACCCCGGGTTAAATGCTCCTGTGTATACCCTTAGACATACAGATAAGCCCACGCATTACAAGTATATCTAACAGTGTTTTACTGAGCAGTTTGCAATATTAATTCACCCTATTTGTGATGTTACCTTATTAATCAAGGACATAGAACCTTCTACTCATTACAGAACTTCCAATGTCATGGTAAGCTCTTAAAATCATATATTAATAATCCCATATGTAGCCCTGGGTTAGTTTTGTAATGTTAATACGAAGAGATTACCATAAACTTCTTGCCTTAATATCTTGGAATTCTGGAAGCAGAAAGTCAAGAATCTAGTAGGGCTTTGCACAGAACAAAATCACAAATTGTGGCTGAGGGCGGTACTCCATCCTGGAGGCCCAGGGACTGTGTCTCGCCTTGCCCAGTCTGCAGAGACCACACATTCTTTGGATCCAACCCACCTTTCTTCATCTTCAAAGACGGCAGTGGGGGCATGAGGTCATCTCGGCTAATTGTACTGACCCGTCTGCCTTCACCAGCCTCTAGTGAAAATCCCATCATCCAATCATATACTTTGTTTACTGAAGGTTAGCTGAAGAGTGATATTAATTCCACATTGGCCCTTTATCCTTCTCTACTTAGAGTGTTGTAACATATTCACAGACCCCCATGGACTTTTGGAAGGAAAAGGTCATTCTCCATCCCACCACCCACTTTCCAATCTAAACTATAGCTTTCTTATAAACTTCCCTGTTTCGGGAGTTGGTCCTTAGCTGTCAAGATTTCTGACTAGATGCCCAGATCCCATGTCCGAGTCATTGGGGTTCCACTTGGCTCCACTCTGAGTTGCAGCTTCCGGTTCTTGCAGATTCCGGGAAGCAGCAGCAATGGCTGACATCGTTGAGTTTCCACCACATACATGGAAGATCTGGATTCAGTTCCATGCTCCAGCTGTGGTGCCTGTCACAGAGCAACTGAGATTTTTGGAGAATGAATCAGCAAAAGAGAGTTCTCTCTCTCTCTCTCTCTCTCTCTCTCTCTCTCTCTCTCTCTCTCTCTTTGTTTTCCTTCCTATTTCTCTGCCCCACTGAAAAATTTCCTTAAAATTTCCCTATTCCGGAAAATTATTTGAAAAAAAAGGAGAAGAAGAACAATATACAGGCAGGAGTCTGGTGAGGAATGTCGGTTGACATCTCCAGCCATGTACCTGCAGTATTGGTTATAGTACAAATGGGAAAAGGAGGAGGAGGGGGCAGTGGCAGGGCTACACGCTGAAGAGGCATTCCTAGTGCCAGTGCGGCACTAAGGCCCTAGGCTACTAGAATTCAAGTTCAAATGTGGCCTTCCAGGTTGTTTCAACTTAATAGCTGTCAAGGTGTGAGCGCTAAACAGATGTATTTGGTAACTTGTTAGTTTGTTTCATGACCTTTAAATGTTTGCACAGGGCCCGGCGCGGTGGCGCAAGTGGTTAAAGGTCCTCGCCTTGCACGCCCGGGATCCCATATGGGCGCCGGTTCTAATCCCGGCAGCCCTGCTTCCCTTCCAGCTCCCTGCCTGTGGCCTGGGAAAGCAGTCGAGGACGGCCCAAAGCTTTGGGACCCTGCACCCGCGTGGGAGACCCGCAAGAGGCTCCTGGCTTCGGATCGGCATAGTATCGGCCCGTTGCGCTCACTTGGGGAGTGAGTCATCGGACGGAAGATCTTCCTCTCTGTCTCTCGTCTCTCCTCTCTGTATATCCGCCTTTCCAATGAAAAAATAATAAAAATAAATCTTAAAAAAAAAAAAATGTTTGCACACACAACATGAGAGGGTTTAATTGTAGATTCATGCCTGGGGCCCTGAAAATATGAGTGTCCGTTCTATCCCAATGCTCTTTATTGTAACATTTGAATTCAAATTTTCACATCTCTAAAATAAGTTAATTTCTCTCTCCAAAAAATTAATAATAATACTAATAATTAGTTTCTGACATAGAGTAAACAGTTCCCATTTCTTTCACATTAGTTCAAACTATTTTCTGACAATAGCCAAACGTGTTAACATTTAGTGTTGGGACTTCCATGAGTTTAACCTGTTATTACAAGAAGTGGCTTGCGGAACTGTGGCTTTGAGGGACGAAGTGAGTGTGTTTCACAGCAGAGCAGCTCAAAGCAGGGAAGCGGTGCTACTGCAGAAATGGCAATAGAGCCCCATACTTGTTTCACTGGTAAAATAATAAAGTTGGTGAATCCAGAAATTAGCAGTCATATTTACTCATTGGTTAAAGGTATTAGCTACATTTTACCTAAACTGAAAACCAAGAAGATAATTCCACATTGTTTAGGTTGTGGAGGAGGGACTCTGAAAATAATATTTCTACTTTCTGAATAATTCTTCCATTGATTACGGATAGCATTTCTATGCACTGGACAAGGCTAATTCCTTTAGGTCTAAGCCATTAACAGATCAATTAGTCTTCGTTTTGCTGAACTGTTTACACATATCATCGGATTGCTCTTTATTGTGTGGTAGCTTGATTTTGCTTCTTTTGGAAGAACGGAGGCAATTTAATTACCTCCAAAAAAACTAGAAAACCTGAGGAAGCATTTTACAAACTGTCATTCTCCACTTCAAGAAGGATCAGGCCTATATTTCATACATTTCTATTCATCTGACAGAGCTGTGCTGTTTGTAATTGTGTCCATAAAGCCATCAGTCTTCTAGAACCATCTTCAGCTCAGCAAGCCCCAAAGCCTAGTCCATTCGGCTGAGATCTGATCAGCATCTTTATAGCTTATCAGCCTTGGGGTTCAATTTTGTTTTGGATGCTTTTATAGATGAGCACAGTCACCGGTGGATCTGTTCTTCCAGATTGCAAAGAGAAAAATCGAGAGAGGGGCGTTAGTAGATTACAGTGTCATCGAGAATAAAGTACAATCACAAATGCTGCTCGAGTGGTCTCAGGGAGGATTCTGTCGGGTGTATATTCTCAGTTTTATTTCAGTAAAATTAGATGATTTTCTTAGTTATTATTGTTTTTGAAGTTATTCACTAACCCCAGGCCAGGAGTATGATCAATGCACTACATAGCAAAACCAATTTGTTTGAAAGTGCTATTTTTTTTCTCTAAACAGAAGAAAAGATAAAAGACAAGTAGCAATAGCTGGAAAGTGTGAGAATTATCTCGGGACGTCATTTTCCTACAGAGATGTGTGAGTGCAATGCATTTGGCACCTCTCAGTGGTAGATTCCACCTCAGAATCCGAGACAGCTGCGGAAGCTGCAGACACCAAGGTGAAATCTCAAATATTTTATTGGCTGTTTCACTTGTAAAATTTACCTGGAAAAGCATCCGTGATAATATTTACTCCGATGAGCTTTAAATGACTGGTACAACAAGTAAGTATTATTGACAAAAAAATTATCTTACCTATAGTTATGGATTTTTCGCTATCTATATTGCAAATCAAATCAAGTATTGTTTTACAGTCAATACTTTAATAGAAAAAGACAATCAAAATATACATGGTCAGGATATATACTTTTCAAAAGTTTATGTATCGATTGTTAAATTTCTGAAAGACTGTGATTGTCAGAGCAACTCCAGCACGTGATCACAGAAAATGTTCTCTTCTGTTACAATTTTAGAAGAGCAACAGCAGTGCCAAATATCCCAGTCGACAATGTCCCACTCCTGGAAACGGTAACTATGCCCGAGAGATTGTTTACTGCATTTCTTGCAGAAATATACAGCAACAGAAACAAAGAACATTGAGCTTGCACGATTTCTGTCTATCCACCCTGGTCAGGCAATCGCACGCATCACAAGCTATGCTGTTTTCTTTAAAATACCACACAGACCTGACAAATGCAACACACACAACATGATGTAGCATCTGTTCTCTTTACAATATTTACCCAACTGATCTGACAACTTACACTGGTACAAAAACCTTCACATGGTTGTTCAGAGTATCTTGGCTTCTGAGAATTGATCTTAGCACAACAAAGAGGGACAGGTAAGTTATGCCCCCCAACCCCCGGCAGTAGGATGTTATTTAACACTAAAAAGAAATGAAAATTGTGCAAGAAACAAAAAAAAAATGCATATTGCTAAGTAGAAGGGTCTTATCTTACCAGATCACATCCTGTGTGATTCCTACTCTGCAACGCAAAGATGAGGGGTTACCAGGGGTCGGGGCGTGGGAGGGATGCGGAGACAAAGCATTCTCATTTGTCTTGACAAGCTCTTTGGTCCACTTGCAGACCAACAAGTAGGAAAGGCAAAAATACCACGTCCCAAAAACCGAGAGTTCTGCTCCCCCAGGCTTACAACTTGTGATCTTGCCATTTTTTAATATTAAATGTCACAAAAGAACTTCATACAACTTAATGGCTTACCATAATTTTTAAAATAATTTTTATGAATAAGACTAAACTACTTATGTTTTATAATAATAATAATAATAATAATGATAATAATAATAATAATGGATTACATCTTGCCAAAATCATCCTAGAGTGCTTTCCTTTTCTGGGAGTTTTAATTTCAAGAAACTAATTGTTTACATATTAAGAGATATTCAATGTATCTATATGAAAACCTTTGAATTCAAAAGTGAGTGCCATGTTGTTCAGACTGCCATGTATTCTAAAGTCTGGGGAGGACGTTGACTTTTAGCAAAACTGGACATTTTGGAGGATTAGCCACTAAAGAAAATGGTAAGAAAAACAGAAGAAATGGAACAACTAAGAATGCTGGATTTATGTATAAGTTTAACGGAGATAAGATATTTCATCAGCATCACTGAATCAGGTCACACAAGGAGACACTCGAAAGAAGGAAGAATCATAAACATGCACTGTGAATGGTTTTTGCCATTGTGAAATAAAAAAGAAATAAAGGAAGGAAAAAGAAGAGCAGGAATGAGGAAGGTGGGTGGGGAACAGAGGCAGAAGAAAACAGAAAGTGGGATGTAATGGTATGCCCTCATGCAAAAGTGAAATCTGTTCACCTGATGTACAAATAAAATGCTACAAATGTGTAGCCAGATAGTGGAAATCGCTGTCCCCGCTCTCTCAGCTGGAAGTGGGGTGAGAGGAGACTTCCAGCAGGACAGTAGGAGTGTGGCAGAGCTCAGCTGAAAAACGCAGCGTCTGAGAGGCAAAGTGACAGTGAGGGCGTCTCTGAACACAAGAACCAGGACTCCAACATTTCAGGTCCAGGGTAGCTGCTCCTGTTGACAGAAAAGGACCACTCAGGGGCTACCAGATGGCCCTGGTCCTGAAACTTGTGACAACTGTTGCAGGGTGCGAGAGAGATCACACCGGACCCTAGTGCAGGATGTTAGGAGGAGTCTTCATTGCCCAGTCTCGGTGGCAGCAGCTACACTCCAGCAGCCATTGCACTGAGCAGCAAGAGTCAGGAGTTTTTAACTTCTCGTCCTCCAATCAGATTGAGAGCCACACAGTACAGGTGCCCACGCGCAGGAGGCAGGAAGAGAGTTACCAGAGCCCAAAGTTTTCTTGTAGTTAACCTAATCTAGTGCAAAAGGAGGCGGGGGCGGGGGGCAGGAGTGCAGTCGTTTCCACGCAGTCCATTGTTGGGAATGGTGGAAGGCAGGAGGGGCAGGGTGTGCTTGCCCCGCCTTCAATTAACTTGAAAGTCATGAGAGGAGGAAGGACCGGCGGGGTTACGGAAACCCCTGTCCGACGTCAACCTGACAAGCAGGGGTGAGCCATCAATGGCTGCACCCCACGCAACAATAATTAGAATATAGCAAATGTCTTTCCAATCCAACCGCCACAATGAAGTCACATTTTCTCTCACCTCATGGTTGAAACCAATGTCACACCATTACAAGAGACCTTGTAGATCGTGAACAACTATATTGGAAATCTGAAAATCACAAAGTTAATGATATAGATGCCAGAAAACAAATATGAATGAACATGTCAATTCAAACAGGGGTTGATGTAGGCATACTGACCACTGTACTCACAGCCAAATCCCACCATCAGTGACCCCTCCCCAAACTGGTCCAACCTTTACAGTGACCAAAACAAATGCATATTATCCTAACTTTGTAAAAGCAATGTGTTCAATCCATTCTGTTCAAATGTGACTACCCTGTGGGGAACAATGGGAGTCTGAAGAAAGTTTGCAACAGTTTCGCAGCAAATGTCAGTTGGAAGCCTGGAGTTTCCCTTCATTTTCATCCTTTACCTATTTCTAACCCATCAAAAATGACCTTGCACTGTCCCTCCTTTTTTGTGTAAGATATCAAGATGTTTCTCAGACACCTAAATAGTCAAGGTGAATGAAGAAAAGGCAGGTGCTTCTACTTCAAAACAAGAGTTAGCATACTTTTTTTTGCCAGGACATGGGTTGAACTCGAGACTCTTCTTGCAACAACAGTCACAGTTAGTGTGTGCCTGACTGTCCTGTCTACAGATGGAGATCAGACTGTTAGCAGGATTCCACACTACTTTGAGGAATCAACACAAGTCTATGTGGATTATAAATAGAAAGCCACTTAGAATAAGAGTTGAACAAGAAAAAGAATCATCTTTTCCTCTGAAGTTTTGCTTTATCTTCCAGCTTTTTGACAACTCCTCCATAATTAGTTAGGCATTACAAAACAGTGCTGCAGTGAGTATCAGTGCAATAGCTGAAGTACACGGAGAGAAACTAAATTTTGGCTTTCTAGTATTTTCTAATTGTTATTGGGGGAAAAGGGGTGTCAGTTTAAATACTTCAGTATTCGACCTAGTGGCTAAAGTCCTCACCTTGCACATGCTGCGATCCCTTATGGGTACAGGTTCATGTCACAGCTGCTCAATTTTCTATCCAGCTCCCTGCTTGTGGACTGGGAAAGCAGTCAAGGACAGCCCAAAGTTGTGGGTCCCTGCACCCGCGTAGGAGACCCGGAAGAAGCTCCTGGCTCCTGGCTTCGGATTGGCTTTCAGCCATTGTGGCCACCTGGGGAGTAACCAGCCGATGGAGGATCCTTTTCTCTGTCTCTGCTCTAATTCTGACTTTCCTAATAAAATCAATCAATTGATCGAGCAATAAATACATAATTACTTCAGTAGAGAGAAAGGCAAGATTAAAAATGGCAATTCTAAACATGTAATTATCAGTGTAATTATGACAACAGAATTATCAATGTAATTATGATAACCTTAGCAATGTAAATATGAAAGGATTTTTCAGTTATTTAAGATACATATACATACTTTTGGCCAAAGGACTTAACTACTTTATCCTTCATTTTAAAAAGATAATTAATAATATCTGATGATCAGATAAAAAGCCATCACGCCAAAGGGGAGTGCCAACATCAAGTGGATTTCATTCTAGCTTTAGCTATCTCTAAGCGATGAACTTTGTAACCTCTTATTGCTTAAGAAGCTCCCTTGTGTGTTGGAGGGACATTGCAAAGACAGAGGTGTTGAAACCAAGGGGAGCCCAGGAAATAACATCACTGCCTGGCCTCTAAGACCTTTCCTAAATGCACTTCTAGCATCAGCCAGAGTTCCTGAGAGAAGCTGCTACTGCCCCAAGGCAAGTCTGTATTAAAGCAAAATGAATGGGTCACCTGTGTGTGCGTGTGTGTGTGTGTGTGTGTGTAGGATGAATAAGTACAGTTGAATGACTCCACTGTCATAAGTCAAAGCTTCAAAGAAGTTTCGAAGCATGCTGGCACATAACCAAAAATATTTAGCGGTTAGGCAGGCAAGCGGAGTCTTGCTGTCTTAATAATGGTTTGAAGGACCCTGCCCCTTCATGGAAGCTTCTGTTCTTTTGCCCGTCGTCTCTGTTGCTGTGCACACAACACCAGGCAACCATCACTCAGTGCTCAGATCCTGCTCCGAGGAAAGGGAACTAAGGAAATGTGACTTCAACAGGGGGTTCCTTTCTTATTGGTCACGGTCACGCTACTCAAAGAAAAAGACATCTGTAACCCATTAGACAGCTTCCTCCTGCATTAATAGTAAGCAAAATTAATTAAATTGTGCAGCCGTTGCTATTGTGTTTTTAACGGCTGTGCTTGGGGAGCAGCATGTAGAGGCAACCATATCATGAAAAAGGAAAACAGATTTAAATAATGGGGAAATTTTCAGTCTCATAGAATACCAGGAGAACAGAGAGGGTAGGAGAAGCGGGAGGCAAGATAAAAAAGGACAGGGCACTTGACCTAGGGAATAATAAGAGTGATTCATCACAGCAATCCAGTCAGTAAATCAATCACCAGCCATGGGTTCTTGAAACTTTTGGTCCTGATACAGTATGCAATCTATTCCCCATCCTGCCCTTTGATTTCATTTCTAAAGCAATGGAAATTTGAAGTAAACTTCTTGCCTCCCAGTGTAGGAGTATTCATGGACCATCTGAGAATTTCAATCTTTCAAAGTCTAGGACCCAGAAATACCAATTCAAGTCCTGGTTCTCTTCACAATGGTGTGGCAGAATTGAGTAACCAGATTGGAAGCAAGGAATCATTTAAAATAACGTGCTACTGCCCTTGGCAGTTTAAATAATTCACATCCAGTAAATATGATATTTTTATGATCTGACATTTCTAAACTTTGCATAAATTGTAGAATTTTTGAGCTGCGGGCAGCTTTACATAGAATCTAATTAAATTTCTTCAATTTCCAGTTGAGGAAACTAGGCCTGAGGAAATTAGGTGAATTAATCCAAGGTAACAACTGACGGGGGCTGCGGGGAGGGTGTGGGGATTGGGCCAATTTTCTCCTTGAAAAACACCAGCAGGCTTCCTAGCTACTGGCTAAAGTCAAATAAAAAACACACTGAGGTTCCACCTAACTCCAGAGAGGATGGCCCACATTTGGCAATCTGCTAACAACACCTGCTGCTATGGTTGTGGCTGAAAAGGTACCATCACTTCACTATTGGTGGGAGTGTAAGCTAGCGCAGCAACTATGGAAGTCAGTATGGATTCTAGTCTTTTGTCTCACCGACTTTTTTCATAGCTTTTTTAATAGAAACATTAAGACAGTTCATTTGTGGGGAAATAACTTCTTACTAACATTTAAAAACACATAGTATCTGTTAGATTTTGAGTGTCTTCTCAGCCATCTTTCTAATAGTAGTACTCTGAATCTTGTCGCTCAGTTCGTGTGGTCCACACACCCAAATCCTTTCCTCTGGACCCCTGCCACAGCCCTCACGGGCGTCTTTCTCACCTCAGCCATGGGCCAGACCTAACAGATTCCAGTGCTTCATAACAGTGATGGGCTTTTTCGTAGAATGAACCAATGTAAACGCAGCAGACCTGAGCCCTGGGAAGTTTCACTGGAATTCTTATGAAAGAGATTTTCTCCTACTAGGAGCCACGAAGTTTAGAGGACATAAGGTGAGGGCAAATATTTTGCCAGTTTGTGAGGAAACCTAGAGAGAGAGAGAGAGAAGAAGAAGGAGGAGGAGGAGGAGGAGACGAAGATGAGGAGAGAAGAGAAAAAGGAAGGAAGGATGGAAAGAAGGTAGGAAGGAGGGTAGGAAGGGAGGGAGGAAAGGAAGGAAGGAAAATGAACTCAAATGAAAAAAAGTTTAGTGGAGAGACAGCTACTGATGCTTTAATCACCGTTGTCTCTGGATCCAGTTACAGCTGCATTCAGAATAAGCCCTTGCAGTCCAGTGTCTTAGATAAGTAAGACTCTCCCCTACCCGTGAGCCCTGCTTTTGCTCCTTTCTGCTTTAACCAGCCTAAATTAAGTTTCTTTCCCTCGCAGCTAGAAGCACGAGAAAATGGAAGGACTAGATGACTTTGCTCATTGGCGCTCGTTTTACCGAGTTAAAAGAAATATTAAAAGTTATTGTAACCAGATTTTTTTTTTATTTTTAGCATTTGATTTTTATTGGAAAAGCAGAATTACAGAGAAAGGATGGACAGAGAGAAAGATCTTTGATTGGCTGATTCACTCCCCAAGCGGTCGCAACATCTATTGCTGAGCCGGTCCAACGTCAGGAGCTTCTTCTGGGTTCCTACATGGGTGCAGGGTTCCAACACTTTAGGTCATCCTCTACTGTTTTCCCAGACCACAGGCAGGGAGCTGGATGGGAAATGAAACAGCCAGGACAAAAATCGGTGCCTTAATGGGATCCCAGCACATACAAGGTGAGGATTGAGCCATTAGGCTGTTGCGCTGGACCCATACGTAGAATTTCACCCTGATTTCTTAAAGTTTTCTCTTTAAATAGAGAGAAAAACAATTGAGAGGAAAAAAAATAAGATGTTCTTATCATTTGGTTGGTTGCAAAAGCTGTAGAGCGCTGTTTTCCTTAGGAAGGGGGCATTGCAAGCTCAGAAGGCTCATGTCAGAAAACATGAGTCTTTAGATGTTTATTATTATTAAATTATGTTTGGAAACACAAGTCATTTATGCTGCAAGTGTGTGATTTTAACAAGTTGGTTAATAAGGGTGCTTTAAGAGATCTCATATAAAAATCAGCTATTTTAACTCTAGGACTACAGCATTTTAAACTTCCTCCACACCCTCTCAAACACCTGGCATGGTTGTTAACCAGCATCTGGATATCGCCATTCTCCTTCTTTCTTCCACATCACTGCAGAAATCCATGCAGCCGAGCCATTACTCGGTGGCGCTATCGCATGCTGTGTGTTACCATTTTCACACATCACTTCACCCCTTTCTGCTACTCAGATCTTACAGATACTTCTACTATGAACTTCTCTTTGGAGCCACTCACACCTTCAGTTCTTTTAACTTCCCTGGAAGAACCATGTTATTTTGGTTCCCTGGTTTTGCATGGACAGAGACAACTTGAGTGAACCTCTGCTTTTCCTTATTGCTCTAGAGATGCCTACCAAATTCTTTCCAGAATAATCTACTAGCATAGGTTCCCCTTCCCCACGCCTACTCAGGAATTTAGGTCACTAAGTATGTGTTCCTCATCTTATTTCTTGCCTCTGATCCATGTTTTAGAGCCCCGAGAGTCACACTGAGGACCCTACTAAGAAACATTATGAATTGCCACAGAGGCCCTCTGACCCCAAATCCTCCGAGAATGATATTTGATATTTCAGAGTCTGAGGGGGAAATGTCAGATCACCCTTTGCAACAGGGTTAGCAGGAAGAAGTCTCACCAGTCTTGTAAAGACTTCTACGACCTAGCATGGAGGGAAACAATATAAACAGCTGAAACAAAAAGGGGCATGGACTCAGAGGAAAGGCAGGGAATTTGGTAAGATGTTGCGGACACAAAGATCCATCTCACTGTGAGCTTCTTGTATCAATGACCAAGTCTCAGTTCCACGCACAGTCACAGCAATATTTAAGACCACCAGAACTAGATGCAACTCCGGAGAAACCTGAGTGTACAGAAACCCCACGCTGAGATGGAAACTGGGACTTAAAATGAAACGAGACTGAGTTGTGCAATATGAATAAAAGCATTTGAGCTGATAACGATCTATACTCGAGAGAGAAATGGAACTTTATCAAGGAACAGCATGGCTATGCATAATATAAACAATTCCAATAAAATATTGATTAGATAAGGACTCTTCATGACATCCTAAATCTCTTAGTCTTTTCTTTCCTCTCTCCAATAAGGTTAAATATCCATATTTCACATATAAACAATTGCTTCACTCAATAAATACTCATTTGTATATTGTATTAGATATCATAAGACATTGAAAGAAAGTAATAATATACAGTTTCCTCCCTCAAGTGATTCATAATCTAACTGGCTGGACAAACCAGATGATTCATGCAGGACATTGATTTATACAACACATGTTTTAAAAGTGATAAAAATTCATCAATTTAGACATAAGGGTCAGTGGACTGGCAATCATCAAGGAAAGGGTTACAGGGTGGTGTTTCTCAAAAAGCAAATGAACACTCAATTATGCTCATAAATTGTTTAAGGAAGTTACAATGAGGACTTGCTGGGCAGGATAGGATGGCAGATAAGCAGAGAGGACACTGGTCAGTGTTGGGAATCAGCAAGGATCCAGCCAGTCTGGGTTTGCCTGGCTAAACCCAGGGGCTTGGGGAGAGATTCTACTGAAAATACGTATTTTTGTGATTGCTTCAGCGGCACATATACTAAAATTGGAACGATACAGAGAAGATGAGCATGGCCCCTGCACAAGGATGACACGCAAATTCATGAAGCGTTCCATATTTTTCAATGGGATGCTGGACTGCCTAACATTGCCTGTACCAACAATGTCAGGGTGCACTTAAATAAGAGACTGATAGAATTATGATTCCTTAGGAAGGACTACACTATTGTAGTAAAATGGGGAAAAGCTGTTGGGGGGTGGAAGTTTAGGGAGAGAGAATCTCAGACTGTACGAAATTGTACCACATAATTCAGAATTCAAAATCAAAATATGTTTAAAAAAAGAAAATATATATTTTCCCCCTTTTCTCTGTGAAGGCTGGATCCCATCTGAAAATCTTGCACACCTGAACTTTATCAGTCCATTGGAATCCATGGCCTTCTACCTTTGCTGTTAGCATCTCTTAAATAATCTCTTCTGCACCACCTCGGAATCCTGATAAAGTCAACTTCACACTCAGTCACCTTCATGGGAACCTGTAAGGGTCCAGCTCTGGAAGCCTGTCACCAGGACACACCCCACTCTGAGTACACTAGCAGTTTTCACAACCGTAACCCCTGATGCCTAACCACCTCAAATGCCTCAAAACCCGCCTCCATTATTCCTCTCCTCGTTGGAAACCTGTGATTAGCTGGGGAATCAGCAGGGTCAGGATAGGGCAGCATGAACTGCTAATGGGCACTACAGTCCAGGTGAAACATCTGCTGATTGGTCTTTGTTGGTTTCCATAGCTGCCCAATGATGGGTACTGCTCTCAGCAGAACAGAATGACCTGAGTCTGGAGAGGGAAGAAGGAGGTTCCTTTTGCTATGGGCGCAACTGGGAGACGTTTCTGTGACTGTACATGATTATCCTTAATGAATCTGGATTAGAACAAGAAGAAAAAGAAGAGACAACCACCAGGCCCTGCAGTAATTTTTTCTCAAAACATCAAGGAATCAACCAGCACAGGAAGCTAGCGTTAACTCAGAATGCCCAGAGGAAAGCAAGGAGAGAAAAATGAGGGTCTGACATTGTGGAAGAATAGCTGCAGCTGTCACCTGCAGTGCCAGCAGCCTGCGTCCAGGTCTGGGCCCGCGGGGAGCTGTGTAAACATGTGGACTGATTCCTGGCTGTTCCACTTCTGATCCAGCTCCCTGCTAATGAGGCTATGGAAGCAGTGGCTGATGGCCCAAGTCCTTGGGCCTCTGCCACCCACGTGGGAGTCTCAAACAAATTTCCTGGCTCCTATCTTTGGCCTGGGTCCAGATACAGCTGTCAGTTCCATTTGGAGAGTGGACAGAAGTTCTTTGATTCGCCCTCTCTACTTTTCAAGTAAATAAATGAAAAATGAAGATCTTAAGAGAGAGCATGAAGAAGCAATCAGGAGAACAACAACAAAATAACAGATACCCAAACCACAAATTTTTATGGGCCCTACTATGTGTGAGTCCACGGTCAGTGTGGGAAAGTAAACACTAACAAACAGCAACAAAGCTTCTTTTGGATCTGATTTCTGCTCAATGAATTCTTGCCATAAACAAGCGGCCTCTTCACTGATGTGCTTGACAGTCCCATCTCGTCACCAAGACATTGACAGACCCTTTTCCTGGAGAGACTAGTCTCAAACAACAGGTGAGGGAAATGTTTGTGCCACTTGTCTCTGTCTCCTCTTTACTGGAGTGTCTACGTTGCAAGAACCCCATCCCCCTCCTTCCCCCAGACACTGCGGCAACATTTTCAAACTGTCTCTGGTAAGTACTTTATCTGGTCTACCCGATCCTTTTTGTAGATGTGATCAATTTATTTCAGACAAACAACTGCAACTGCCAACTTTCCAGAATTCCTAGAACGATGTTAACTGCTAGCGTGGGGCTTCTATTCAGTATGAACATAAAAGTTATTACATTCTAATTGCTTGCGATTGTTACTACATTGAGATTTATTTCAAGAGATTGTTAAAATGAGTTTAGTGACTGCATTCTGGTTTTCCTGATGGATTCTATTATTAGGACTGTGAAGCCTGAGGCCTTTTGGCCTTACTGAACATCTTGAACAATTTTTTAAACAGTTTGGGTTTGGCAAAACCTATTTTGCCAAGAACATAACCCCCTTAATTTTTAAGAAACCATGTGCATTTTGAGGAAAATGTGACCCATGTGTTCCTAATTCCTCTGTACTAAACACGTCAAAATGTCTTGCAAGAAAAGCTTGATTTCCAAGAAGCCGTGTGAGTCTTCCTTATAAGATCTTTAAAGTTATTTTTCTTTTAAAGCAGGAAGTTATTCCTGCCAAGGATAAAGTTAGACACCAACTGCTTCAGGAACGTCATGAACTCAGGGAACATGTTTACGCTTCTCTGGAATTTACTGAATCAAGCAGTAGCAAAGTGCGCACACACACACACACACACACGCACACACACACACACACACGCACACACGCACACGCACACACACACACGCACACACACACACACGCACACACACACACACACACGCACACACACACACACGCACACACACACACACGCACGCACACACACACGCACACACACACACACACACGCACACACACACACGCACACACACACACACACACACACGCACACACACACGCGCGCGCGCGCGCGCACACACACACACGCACACACGCACGCACACACACACACACGCACACACACACACACGCACACACACACGCACACGCGCACACACACGCACACACACACACACACGCACACACGCACACACACACACGCACACGCACACACACACGCACACACACGCACACACACACACACACGCGCGCGCGCACACACACGCGCGCACACACACACACACACGCACACACACACACACACACACACACACACACACACACGCGTAGACAACAGGGCCACCTGAGAATCAGATCATGAAATCAGAAATTAGAAAACTTTCTGTACACAGAGACGCTGAAGTACTTGGTCATACATGTGTTGCTTGGGTTGACAGTACCTACGTCAGAGTGGTTTATGCAGAAGAAGGGTGATTTTTGTTTTTAGTTCCAGAGAAAATAATCTAGACCTTTCCTGAATATCTGTTTTCACTATATTACAAATGAACTTTACCCAGAGCATTTGGAAATTTTAAGTCTGATAACTTTCATCTTAATATTTCCATCTCTAATCCCAGTTGTAGGAAACAGAGAATAAAAATAATGAGAGGACATCTAAATTTTTTTTTTTGTATAAATGTGTATAAAACGTGGGTGATCCTGCTTATTTTGGGTCCACACCCAAGTATCCATAGCTTGCCCCATTACAGTCAAGGAAAGTTCCGATCATTAAGTTCTTACACACTCTGGTAGAATGTGGGGTTCATTGTTCCTAGTCAGTGTCCAGCACAAAGCTGGAAACTTGAGGGCCAGCATGTTCCTCCACATCCCCAGTGGAGAGACTAGGTCACCTCCCAGCTTCCGCTAGCCTTGTGGACAGTTGGATTTCTCTCTGTTCCATCTCATTTCAAATATCAGATTCCAAGAGAAAAGGAAGAGCTGGCACGAGGACTCAAATGGCTAATTTTCCCTCTTGCAAGCAGCAGCATCTCATATGGAGTTCATATCCCTGCTGCTCCACTTCCCATCCAGCTCTACGCTTGTGGCCTGGGAAAGCAGTGGAAGATGGCCCAAGGCTTTGGCAGCCTGCACCCACGTGGGATATCTGGAAAAACCTCCTAGCTCCTCGCTGCAGACCAGCTCAGCTCCAGTAGTGGCCATTTGGGAATGAACCAGTAGATGGAAGATCTTCTTCTCTGCCTCTCCTTCTCGCTGTAAATCTACCTTTCCAATAGAACAAGAGAGAGAGAGAGCGTGCAAGAGAGGAGATAATTCTTCAAAGACTCTGAACAGTAACGATTCACATTTTTGCTTTTCCAGTCCCAATATCTCTTAATATAATTGCATTTTGGCCGATTTTGGAGGCAAATTACTCCATTCCCACTCTAGAATCAGTTTACTTTTATTTATTTGTTTTTTAAAAGATTTATTTTATTTTTATTGGAAAGGCAGATATACAGAGAGGAGAGACAGAGAAGAAGATCTCCCGTCCAATGATTCATTCCCCAAGTGAGCGCAACGGCTGATGCTATGCCGATCCGAAGCCAGGAACCTCTTCCGGGTCTCCCATGCGGGTGCAGGGTCCCAAAGCTTTGGGCCGTCCTCGACTGCTTTCCCAGGCCACAGGCAGGGAGCTGGATGGGAAGCGGGGCCGCCAGGATTAGAACCGGCGCCCATATGGGATCTTGGGCATGCAAGGCGAGAACCTTAACCACTGCACCATCGCGCCGGGCCCGAATCAATTTACTTTTAAGAATGATTTATTTATTTTACTTGAAAGTCAGAGAAAAAACAAGTAAGAGACATTTGTTCCATCTACTGGTTCATCCCCATCTACTCCCAAAACGGCCACCATGATTAGAACCAGTCTGAGTAGAGCCAGTCTGAGTTTAGCAACCAGGAACTTCTCCTGGATTTCCCCTGCTGGTGCAAATTCCTAAGGCCTGGGACCATCGTCCACTGCTTTCCCAGGCCAGTAGCAGGGAGATAGATTCGAAGCAAAGCTGTCAGGATACGAACCTGTTGCTCATATGGGATGCCAGCACCACAGGCAGAAGATTAGCCTGATATACCACCATACCCTCTATTATTTTTATAGCTCCCATCTGTGAGCCAATCCAATATGGTGCACCCATTAGCTAACACAACAAATCTATTCAAAAGGGAAAAAAAAATCTGATTTGTAAGTAGCCATATGGTTGATACTCAGTAATATGGGAAATTATACCATCTGGCTCTGTTGGAAGTATACGTTTATATACTAATGTTATTATCATATTATTTTGAAACACATAAGCAGGAATCAAGTGAGGGAAATAAATGAAACCATGTTAAGTTTCATGCCTAGACACATGTGGTATGCACCAATTCTTACACACGCTTCCCTGCGATCATACGAACGATATGTCCTTTGCGGTTGATAATAAAGACATAGAACGTTTCCTTGATCACATTCCTTTAAACATTTAGTGTTAAATTTCTATTCACATTCCTTGGGCATACAGTGGGATGGTCCTGATCAAATCTGACGAGCCACACCTCCATTTCCCCTCGCCAACCCATGCTTGGTGTCTGGCCCCAGCCATTCAGGAGCCATACTACCGGCCACAGTGAATCGGACTGCTCACACTGTGCTTTACAACATAACACTATTTCCTTCGTCTGCTTGTATTCTGGTGGCTGTTCCTCTCCTTTCCACTGCGGTTTTCCGTGTCCTTTCCCAGTATCTAGTAATCATTCTTCTACATGGAGACTGACCGTGTTTTTAGCTTCCATCTATGACAAAAGACGTGCAATAGATATGCCTTTTTGTTTCCGGCTTATCTCATATAACAGAAGGACCTAAAGTCCCAGTCATTTCACTAAAAATGTTGGAATTGCAAATTTTTTTTAGAATATTTATGTATTTAAAGGGCAGCTCGGTAGAGACAAGGCAGAGCAGAGAGACAGAGAGCCTCCATCTGCTGGCTCACTCCTCAGATGACCACAGAGGTGGAGCCTTCCTCAGAGTCTCCCACACAAGCGGCAGGGCCATCCCCCCTGTGGGTCACCTTGTGTTGGGATGTCAGGTTTATCAGCAAAGCTGGATCTGAGGCAGAGTGGGTAGGGCTTCAGAGGGGATGCCACCCTCGCAAGGGGCACTTTAACTCGCTGCACCACAGCATCAGCCTGAGATTATGACGGAATCATCTTCCGTTGTTTCTATATACACTCCTTTATCTAGATGCATAATTTTTTGCTGATAAAAATTTAAATTGTAATATTTAAAAAGTTATCTGAGAAAACCAACACATTTCTAACTTCTAATTTCTGTCTTTCACATGTCTCAAATTGTTTCTTTTAAAAAATATCTAGGTAATTTACCATCGAATTCAGCCTCTGGAGAAATTAAAGATCAATGCGTCAAGGAAGGTTGTGATAGAAAGGCTGAAAGAGAATATGCATATTAATGCAACATTTTTCTAATCGCTGAAATGTTTGAAATTCGGAGACATTCATCTATGATGTGTGAAATGAACTAACTACCTTATGCTTGAATCATCCATAGCAATTTTAAAAGTGAAAGTTAACATTTAAAAGGTTCACATTAGGGACCCGGAGGCATGGCCTAGCGGCTAAAGTCCTTGCCTGGAACGCCCGGGATCCCATATGGGCACCGGTTCTAATCCCAGCAGCTCCACTTCCCATCCAGCTCCCTGCCTGTGGCCTGGGAAAGCAGTCGAGGACGGCCCAATGCTTTGGGACCCTGCACCTGCGTGGGACACCCGGAAGAAGTTCCTGGATCCTGGCTTCGGATCGGCATAGCATCGGCCGTTGAGCTCACTTGGGGAGTGAATTATCAGACGGAAGATCTTCCTCTCTGTCTCTCCTCCTCTCTGTATATCTGACTTTCCAATAAATAAATAAATCTTAAAAAAAAAAGGTTCACATTAGTAGGGATGCACTCTAAATGGCCACAATTAAGTGAGCTTATTTGACTGTAACTCGGCTACGTTGGATCAACATGTCCTTCCTTCCTGTTTAACAACACTCTTCTACACCACACTCCAGATCCCATTCTTTCTATAATTTTTGAACACATTTTTAAAAGATTAATTTATTTTTGTCAGAAAGTTGTATTTACAGAGAGAAGAAGAAAAAGAGGAAGATCTTCCATCTGCTGGTCCACTCCCCAAGTGAGCTGATTCCAAGCCAGGAGTCAGGAGCTTCTTCCAGGCCTCCTACATGGGTGCAGGGTCCCAAGGCTCTGGGCTGTCCTCGACTGCTCTCCCAGGCCACAAGCAGGGAGCTGGAATGGAAGTGGAACAGCTGGGATACAAACCGGTGCCGTTATGGGATCCCAGTGTACGCAAGGCAAAAATTTAGCCACTAGGCTATCACACTGGGTCCACCAGATTTCATTCTTACAGTGAGATCTCTCTGATATGTGGTAACAGTAATAGCACAAAATGAGCTTTATTCTTTTTATGGATGGTGAGTAAACAACAGAAGTCATGGAGGAGCACATTGTTTACCCACGTGAGGTGAATGAGTTTTTCCAGAAGAGCGGGATTGAGTGCCCTCGAGGAGGCAATTTATTCAATGGAGCCGGCACTGCGTTATTCCACTGGTCTGCACACAGCGAAGGCATCATCGTTACCCAGTCACTTTAGGGCACTAGGCTCGTGCATCAGGGATTACGTAAAGTTTATTCATACATGCACTCGCTCAGTCGTCCCAAGGGATGACACAAACTTGACAACACCTACTAGGTCATTCTGTATAGAGAGGAAAGACATATTCTAGAATCAGGCAGCTACACAGCGTGATGTCCGCTCTCCCCTTCAATTCTGAGATAAGGTTGATTCAATCTCTTCTCAGAGTGTGAACTTACATGTTCCAACTCATACTAAAGACAGTTTTGTTTCAATAATGCATCTTCCTTCCTCATTCAGCACATGTACCTCCTATTAAACTGAGATCTACCTCAAATAAATACCTCCTCTTAAGACAAGATTTTATGAGTGCCAGGTGCTGTACTCTAGTGCCTAAAGTCTTCACCTGGCATGCACCAGGATCCCATATGGGTACCGGTTCTAATCCCGCAGCCCCACTTCCCATCCAGTTCCCTGCTTGTGGCCTGGGAAGGCAGTGGAGGACAGCATAAAGCCTTGGGAATCTGCAACATTCATGGGAGACCCAGAAGAGGCTCCTGGCTCCTGGCTCCTGGTTTTGGATCGGCGCAGCTCTGGCCATTGCAGCCACTTGGGGAGTGAATCATCAGATGGAAGATCTTCTCTGTCTCTCCTCCTCTCTGTATATCTGATTTTGCAATAAAAATAAATAAATTAAAGAAAAGAAAAAAAGAGATTTTATGAAGTACTCTATTCCCTGTCTCCCCAAAACACATGAGAAACCAGGTAGGTCAAATCAGTATTTCGTTTCTCACTTCCTCTGTCACCCACGCAGATACACCTGATGACTTACTCATCTGGGAGGCAGGTATTCCAGAGGATCTTGTGTACTGGGAGAAAAAAGGAAAGCAGAGATGCAAAGTGGATCTTGGTTATAACCTTTTTAAAACATGTAAATCTCTTTTGGGAATCAGACCAATTTATATATAACAAGTATTTTGAAAAGAAATGCGTCAAAGCTAGGATCCCTTAGATGTAAAATTCAAGCCTGATTTACTTCCGATAAAATTCAAAATTACAGACAAAATGGAGGAATGTTCTGTAAGCAGATTAGCCACACAAACGCACAGTTCATGGCTTTGTGTTCCTCGTGTGTGGATTTCAGATTTCAAGAAGCCAATCTTGGAAGTTCTGTCCCCTGCAATCAATAAAAGAACTCTAGCTATTCTTAGTCACACTAATGCTCCCCAAATATCGACTCACTGGTTTCACTGTGTTGGCTGCAGTGGTTCAACAAGACAAGAAGTGATTATGCTCTTAGTAGGTGCAAAACTGTGTGTACAGACGTGTTTTCCTCTGTTTACCCCTCAGCAGCTAACACTGTGTACGCGGTGGATAACTAACAAACCAGGCTGCAAACAGAAGGACCACGGATTTGACGTGTGGTTCTTTAAACATTTGTGCAAGAATGAAATACCTTTCATTCCTTCCATGTTCACTGGTGCGAGGTACTTTAAAATTTTTTACTTTTAACCATTAAAGTTAACCAAGGAGGTTTTATAAACCTCATTTTACAAAAGGGGACATTCCCAAGAGGCCAAGGAAATCATCTACACCATCTACATTTACCCTGCTGGACGTGAGGAAATTAGTGGCCAGACTGGTGCATTGGCAGTAAGTCTGCACTCATTCCACTTAGGCACACCCCTGTCCTGAGCCACTGCTTAAACCAGCCCAGCCAAGTTATGTACGATGCTATGGAGACTCCTGTAGACAATCATGGAGGAAAAAAAAAATGCCTTTCCACTTACTCTGTCACTTTGGCTCATCCATTCCGAAGGTTGCCCGGTCTTGGGATTTGTTTGTCATTAATTCAAATTCTTCCTCATCCGTGTCATGGGAATATCCTGTTAATGCCAGAACTTAACAACTGCCTTCTTAAAGATAGTACTTGTGGGACATAAACATTGCTTTACTTAGTTGTCTTTCTTCTGCGTCCAAGAGGAGATGATCACAAATTAAATGACTAATGTTTAATAATTTACCAAGCCTGACCTTTATATTTCTAGCTGCTATGTACACAGATGCATAACAATTGTCATATCCAGATTCCTCATACATCTATAATTAAAATATTTTCCAAGAATTGTGCAGTTGGGCGTGTATAAATTACCTCACAAGAAACCTAGGAGATAGAAATAGAAATAAAACAAGTTTTGGAGAGGTAGACATACCTGAAGTTGTAACGCTATCAAAATAAACTTTTAAAATAGCCATAACTAAATAGTTCATTCTCATATCCATACAGACAAATTAATTGTCTCTTTTTGCAATCGCTTACCATAGGAATCATTATTTTTGCTCCTATGATATAGCAATTTACTCCGACCATCCTTGGAAGTAAACTCACAGAGGTAGAGATGATGGCATTCCCCTGAATGAAGGAGCATCCCGGAATACACTACATTGTTTTTATGGCTGAAGGGGCTGGCAGGTGCTCCTTGGCTGGGAGGCTGGCTTAAGCATCCCGGCACCAAGGGAACCAGGAGCCCATGCCTCAGAATGATTTAGAAGATTCCCTTAATGCTTTAGAAGATTCCCTTAATGATTTAGAAGATTTCCTTAAGTCACTACCTTCTGCAGCCTTATGTCTTGATCACTTATGGAGATCAAGAAATAATTAAGCTTGGAAAGAAAGGCACCTGATACAATTTTCTAAACCTTTCTGATCTGTGAGATGGTTTTTCCTCTTTGCTATGATGCAGTGGAAGACACGAGACACAGAAAAGAGGAAAGGGCAGCCCAGGCTTTCTGAGCTGTGAGTCGGGAAAGCACTTTGCAAAGAGGCACTCTCTACTCCACTGCTTTTGCCTTCAGCCGCAACAGCTGAAGTCCTTGTGTTGAACGCGCCAGGATCCCATAGGGGAACCAGTTCTAATCCCAGCAGCCCGCTTCCCATCCAGCTCCCTGCTCGTGGCCTGGGAAAACAGTCGAGGACGGCCCAAAACCTTGGGACCCTAGGGACCCTGCACCTGCGTTGGAGATCTGGAAGAAGCTCCTGGCTTCGGATCAACTCAGCTCCAGCTGTTGTGCTCACTTGGGGAGTGAATCATCAGATGGAAGATCTTCCTCTCTGTCTCGCCTTCTCTCTGTATATCTGACTTTGCAATAAGAATAAATAAAATCTTTTTTAAAAATGGGCTGAAGGAGAGTTTTCTAGGTCTACATCACTTGTTTCTTGTTGTAGGCAAGTGGGGGGTGTTAATGGAAACACACTTTTTGAGAGGAAAAGCTTGTTCTTGATTATACACTATAGATACATAAAAATAATTGAACATACCCCAAATTGAGACCAATCAAAATAGATTCTTTTGCCAGAGAAAGTTTAGTTGAAAACTTTTGATCAATGAAATTCACGCACACGACGGCTTCATATTATGCTCCTCCTTGCAAAGTTGTAACTTCTAAGCAACCTGCTTAGTTTGTGAGAACTGCAGCATAAGTATACAGCATATTATTACACATAAATGTAAGCCCATCCCTCACATCATCTTTTCTGCCTTCATTCTAAACTTTCCGTCTGGCCTGGATTCTTAGAAGAGTTTCCTATCTGCTAATTTACTGGCTAAGAAAAGAAGAATTAACGGGTATCAGTGACTTTGAAAATGATGAAACTGGAGAATGTTACTTGGCTTGATTTAAAAGTCCTTGTGGCTTCCCTTTCTCACAGCAGTAGACCCAAATGTCATATTGTAGCTCCTGCATCCCTTCCAACACATCTCCGCCCTAACATTTCTGTGCCAGCTCTAACAAGCTGCTGCCCTCTTACTTCAAGCCATCAATACTCCAGTTTCATTCCACCAAAGTCCTCCACACATCTGTGAGAACCGTGAGACCAGCCCTCTCTGAAGTCCTTGCTCATCTTCTCCACGTATTGCAGACCCAGCTCCAATGCCATCTCGTCTGAAAAGCATCTTATGAACCTCTCAGGCATAGTGATTCCAGTTTTTGTGCTTCTGATCCAATTTCCTTATAATTCTACTAAATCTGCATGTTAGCTGTTTCTCCAACGAGACTAGAAGTTCCTCCATTATGAAACCATTGCTCGTTTTCTTTCCAACTCCAGTGTGAGACCAGCAATTTGTATAGCTCATTAGCTCAGAAATTATTTGAGTAATCAGTGACTAAAATAGGACAGCGCTGTGAGAATACATTATTTTTCTCTATTAATAATCAATGCCTAGATCAAAAATAAATGAGTAGAAAACTTTGAGCATTTGTAAATTCATATTATTTAAATATTTAAATATGTGTGAAAGGATAATAGGAAAGTTGAATTTATCTGAATTTTTAAACTCTAAACAAAGATGAATTATCATATTCCAAATTCTAAGAACTATTTTTCCATTTAGTTGTTTTCATTTTCTTAAAGGTATTTTCATGGGTATTATTAGCTTCTAATAGCCTTAAACATGATAGAATTCCTCTTTCATTCTCCACTCTTTCTTCTCCTTTCCACCCCCTCATCATTTTCTCCCATATTATCATAGTAGCATAGCCCATTCGTAACAATTAAGTTAACAACTTTTGAGTGAATCCTGGCATTGTGGAATACATAAAGGTAGAAAATCCAGCATCCTTCTGTCAAGGCATATTTAACTGACTCATTGAGAATCAAGAAAACAGATTCATATATTAATCAGGTGTGATGGTTTTGCTATTTAAATAAGAGAATGTCATTTCTTAATAAGAAAAAAATCAGTTTGCACTTTCAGAATCACAAGAACATTTCAGGATTTAAATTGTTCCACTTATAACCTTGTAATTATGGTAGGAATTCATAGGCACTGATAATGATAGGAACTTGTTTATTCCATTGTACAATAATTTACTATTCCTGCTACTGCTACCTTCTGGGAGTGGTTATTCATTATGCTTCTGAATGGAAGCAATTGCTTGGAAAAAAAAAAAACCTGTTGATTATATCTGTACCCATTTACCTTGTGTTTGTCCCTGAAGTTATCACCTAAATTGAGGTTCTGTGATTGACATGGACTTTCCGCCATCTGTGTTGTTAACCTGTGCCTTATTTAGACCAATAAATCTCCTGGATTCTGAACGTTCTGATGGATGAATCCTACATTCTTTCTCTGAAAATGAATTTTTAAAAAGCACCTTTCACAATATTCTAGTGAACAGAAAAAAAGTTCTCCATATTTTCTCCTTGTCACATAAAAAAGGACTTGAAGTATTGTGGAAAAATATAACGAAATACTACAAAATCTTTTGGTTTCTTCCATTTCTGTCTAATCAAACTTTATCTCTTATCCCTTGTCCATTTCTTTTTGTTTTTTGAAAATTCATTATGGTGTATCTTTAATTTCTTAAGACCAATTTTTTTTTATTATTATTTACAATGTTTACTGAAAGCAGTTCCAACAGCTCACAGAGTAAAATCAGGGCCATGTTGTTGCAATGCCGTTGCTTGATTTGGAATTTCAGCCAACAGCATGATGTAGTCTGTGTCTCCAAAGGTAAAACGGTTTCCATTCATTGCAACAGGTCCTTTTAGGGGCCCATCCGCCAACTTGGTTATAGCAAAGCAGTTGACTTCAAAGTCTGGAATCAATTTTCGCTTTATCTTTCTGAGGCCAACTAGTTGCACTCTCATCTTGAAAACTCATCTTCTGCCTGGATTTAATAGCTGAATCAGAAAGCATGTGTGTGGTCCAGGAAAGGGCTCCTTTGGACCCCACGCTTGAGGACAGACAGGTGAACACATTACTTCAGAATGATCTTGTACAGTCACACTCCTTTTGGTCAGCGTTTACGGAGCCCCTTCTTCTGTCAGAGGAGGTGCCTGGTCGGCCTCAAAGTGCACAAAAGTCCCAGCACTGAAGAGGCATTCCCTACCTACAGGTGGCTGTGAGAACCAGCAATTCAAAAGTATAAAAACCTAACATTGGGTCTGTCTTGGTTTGTATCTTTTATTGGTTACTTCTTGTGGATGTTGAATTTTTTTATATTTGTAATTATTTGTGTAAGGGGAACTAATTTCACATATTTCACAAGACAGACTTAGGAGCCGAGTAATACACCTTCCTGCCTGTGCTTTTCATCCAACTCTCCTCCTCCTTTCTTTCATTTTTCACAACAGCATATATTCAATTCATTTCATAATCACTGGCATAATCCTTGATTAAATAAAGAATTTAACCGGTGACAAGTTAAAAAAAAATGTTACTGAAGACTATAGACAAATAAAAGTATCTATTTTTCTCTGTGTTTTAGTTACCACATGTCAGGGAAAACATGCAGTATTTGTGTTTTGGAAACTGAGTTTATGTCACTAAGCTTACTGGTTTCCAGTTGCATTGATTTTGCTGCCAAGACAGGATTCCATTCCTTTTTATGGCTGAGTAGTAGTACTCAGTGCTCTGTGCTACATTTTCTTTATCCAGTCATCTGTTGATTTATTCAACTCTACAAACCTCAGGCTGTTTCAATCCTACTGGGGATTCCTTCATCATCTTGCATGACCAAGATAACCCAACATTCACCAAATGCAACTTGCTGTTGCCCTCCTCAGTACCTCTCATTTTGTCAAGCTGCTTTCTCTTAATATACCCAACACAACTGCAATCCATAGCTAACACCTAGGGTGATGCTCTCATATGCTAAATGTGTTGCAGCAACTATCTAAATATGTCGTGACAGTAAGATAAATGGCTTCTTCAAAGCTGTTCAGTCTGTATAACTACAAGCCATACATCCTTACACATACACACATGCAGAACAGAACCAATGGCTTTCAAATAACAATGAATCCTTGTTGAGATATTGAAAAAGGAAAGTTGTTTCTGGACTTTTAAAAAAAAATCAACACATTGTCTTTACTGCAAAAATTGAGAAACATGACTTAGACATTGTGTGTTTCCTCCTGTATCTGTTAGTTCCTTAATTATTTTCAAAAATGTGCCATCAGTTCTGTACTGTTGGTTTTGATAATATTGTCTGTCCCCTCAGCTAGTAAGTGAGGCAAAGGAGACAGCAGCTGGGGCAGTGGGCAGCATCACCTGTACCTCTTGCAGAATCCTTGAGAGGATTTTCCTTCCAGGAAAAAGCACTCCTACTCCACGTACTATTGCAGGAAGCTGTTGGCCAGTAGGAGTTTCTATGGGGAGTTGACCGAGAATATTACAATAGCTGACACTTAGAAGACTAAGTATCAGGCTCATCTAAAACAAGAGAAGGGAAGAGAAGACAACAGGTGTGATGAGACCTAACATCATTAAACAAATTTCCATGGTAACTTAAAGTGGGCAAAAATGTGAGGAATAAGCTCAGTACTAAAGAGAGAGGGATTTCAAATAACAAGCAAACTGGAAAGTTAAAACTTATGAGATAAAGATTTTATTCCTTAATATGAAATGATAGTACAAATACTGAAAAGATTAAGACACAAAATGGATTCTAAGACAGCATTCATTCATTTCTCCACCGGCGAAGTCGGTGACAAAGACTGCTACCCTGTTTAGAAAGTTATTCCAAGCAATGCTAGTAAGAAAACAGAGGAAGGAAGTCAACAAAACATACATTATCCAGCAGTTACTACTCAAGTGACTATAGCTTTAGGTCGCTGGGATACGCTGAGAAGTATCCCTGCACCTGTGCCTGTAGGTGATCCCCACAGACACACCTCCTCTGATCTGTAGCTGAGTGCTTCTCACTGATGAGCCTGCTTCCAAGCTCTCCAAGACTGCGGCAGGCTTCACTGGCCAGATGAGGCCCCGAAGGAAATGGCCCTGGTTTCAAGCAACTGCACATCAAAAGCAAATGTCAGACACAGTAAGGAAAATGGTGAGATGCGTGGGTTTTCTCTGTTCACTGTGGAATTTGTCAGAGAAAGAGTGAATGGTTAGAAACTGCTGAAACACCCCCAAATACTCTCCTATTACCACTGGACAGAATATTGGGGAACATTGACAGTTAACAGTTTGCTGTTATTCCCGGTAGCCTTTGCCTTCCAGGATCCAGATGCAAGCAAGAACAATCCCTCACTGCCAAAATACCAGCTAACTAATGTTATGGCTCAGACTCACAACACGTTCCAATGTACAGCTTCCAAAACAACTCATGCAGTGTCTTTTTAAAGTACAGATGAAATTCCCATCTTTCTCTAGACGTCCCAATTCTAAAGCTCTACCTAAGTATATAATTTTAACTTACCTGTCCACAGCATCTATGCATATCTCTAGCATTTGCTTAAAGCTCATTTACAAATAGCTGATGGAAGGAAAAAAGAACATGTTGGAGTTACACGTGGAGGGACACAACCTGGTCATTCTGAAATTATTGTAGATCAGAGTCAACTTGGATAGCATTCTTGTGAATAATTGGGAGTTGATTGCTTTTATTCCAAACAACCTTGTATGTTATAGATATTAAATGTCTGGAGGTTAGGGATCATTTTGTTTTAATATATTATACTTAGGGATTAATATATATTATTTTGAATGTTAATATTATGATTGTAGTAAATTTTAAAAATTCTTATAAAGTCTTATGACAGTCAGTAGTGTGGACTTACTAAAGTTCAGTTATTGGCTCCACTGAGCATCATGCAAAATGTTCAGAGGTTATTCAGGGACTAGATTCTGCCTCAATTTTTTTGTGACTTCACATTGAAGGTCAGTTTAACTTAGGGCCACCATGCAATTCACACAACAAACATTCAGTGCTCCTGTTCACAGCATGCTCTTCTTATTGAAGCACCTACTAAAGTTGAATTTCCTAGTTCTTTTAAGTTTGAACAGGATTTGGACCTAGTTCTGAGTAAAAATCAATGACATAGTTTACTCAAGACCAAAATATGCAATTGTTGGCTTAGGACTGTCCAGAAATCTGTTTTCTTTCCTCAAACACTCAGCTGCATTTCAAGGAGTAAGCTGCACCATCTCTGAAGATCTGATATGGATATTCACGGAGGAAGGTAATTAGCATGAGTGAGAAGCCAACTTTGGGTATTATAAAGAACTAAATCTGAGGGTTGTCATTCCTCCAGATCCTTACTCCAGGAAGCCAATTTGTAGGAATAGAACAACCAAATCTCCTTGCCTTTGCCTTCTGGTTGGGTTTGACCACTACACAGATCTGCCTGGAGACTCAAAGAGAGGAGAATGGGAAAGGAGTGTCTATGCATTTTTAACTTCCCCGTTACGTCCACCTGAAGCTGTTGTTTCTTCCCATGAAGAACCTGGTTCTTGTCAAGGTAGAGCACCCGCAGGACTCTTCTCCCAGTTGACTCGCATCTCCAAGGCCAGGAGTGAAAACAGACCCTACATGACTAATACTGGGGTACACACTAAATGCGGCACTCCTATTTCCCAGTGACATCTTTCTAAGTAGTCTCTTTATCACATATTCTGTAAATGATTCTACTGTTATAAGCCACGTGTTTCCTGCTGCCATGCTGAGTAGTGTGCTATTCTAGCCTGGCTAGAGTATTCTGGGTTCATCATTCTATCAATACAAATCTCACATTGTTCATATAGTAATCAACTATGGTGCTTCCTCCATTCAGCCGTGCCAAAGTCCAGGAGGAGGTTGGGAAAATTCATCTCACCATCCTCTCAGCCTAACCACATGAGATACTTGCCCCTAGACAACAGTGTCTTAATATCGGAGACAGCAACAGCACATCTGAATTATAAATCTGATGTTCTACTATCAGACTCGTGTCTGCTATAAAATTGCGATACTGATTACTTAATACTTCAGGGAACTTTTCAAAAGAAAAATCTTTCATATGATTTCTTCCTCCTCTTATTACCTCTTCCTAACCTCCCCTAAGTTATACCCCTCTCGATGTAATGTGTTAAAAGGGAAATCTCCGTAAGAATAGGGTTCATAAATAACATAATTATTATTCCAATGCTGGATCTTAGGAGGGCAGATGTATCTCTGGTATAGTAATAATTCATTTATTCAAGATAAAAAGGGAACAGACCATTTACCTACTTGAAATGAGGGCATGCATATTTCATGTCACATGTAATTATTTGATCACATCATCTGAAGAAAAGGGTAAATATTGTTATTTCGGTTTTCTTTTTCTTTCATGGACATTGCTTATTTAATCCTTTAATTCTGATATTTTTACAGTGTTTGGCAGCTCGGAATTCTTTTCAGGCACAGTGGTATGCAAAACGTTTGGGGTGCTTTAAGGACTTAATGAAATAGCGAGCATTGTTCCCAGGATTCCATGAGCCAATGTATACACCATTCAATTCTAGGGGGAAATCATTAATATCCTGAAAACCAGCCAGCAATGCTTCTCCTGGCATCCCAGATCCCTTATTGGATACTTTTCATACCGTACAGCTGAATAATTTATCATCTCTAAGTCAATCAGCTTTGAAGTGTGCATTATTGTCCAGATTTTCAGTTAAGAAAATTAGTCAGCAAAAGCATTCAGGCACATGTCCAGGGTCCACAAGAACGCGTGGAGTTACACTCAAGCTTTTTTTACACATGTCAGGTGCTTCTCTACCTGTCCTACGTGAACCACTGTAAAGATTCTACTATGAAATACTTCATGTGATTCGGTAGAGTCAAACTTCGTTGAACAAGAATTCCAAAATACAAAATTTTGCTAAGTAAACGGAGGCTACAAATGGCATCAAATCTTCACATTGTGGGTCCATTTTGTCTTAACACTCAGTTGAGTCTCTAACATTCATCCCCTCAGAAGCATTTGAAGTAATCTGAAGTGTTGCAGAACTGAAAGGCAATATCTGACTTACAACTCCCCCCTGTTTAAAACAGCTTCTGTTTTTAACTGTTTATCCCAGCAGCTATGGATAGCCCACCGCCTTGGGCACTAGGCTTCCTGCTAAAATCCCCATCCATTTCTTCGGACTCTTCAGTTCGCTGACCCAGGATACTCACTGTCTGCATTTGATAATTCAGTTGAGCCACACAAAGTTACTCTGAAAGACTAGACACAGTGGATTGCCACCAATTAATATAATTTAATTTTATTTACTTGGGTGCTTTGACCTGTTTCTACCGGCCTTTCATCTTAAGGAGGAGACTGTGTCCACCAGCCTGTTCATAAAAACACCTGCTTCTTCTCCAGTGTGCTGTTAACAAGTATGTTATAGTTCATGGGAGTCACTTGGGCTCTCTGAGTAATGATGTTTTTAATCTGAAAATGAGGATAATGAGGTCTACAATTGGAGCACCCAGAGAATGTCTCCAGCAAGATCACATTCCCTGACCATGGGCTTCAGACATTTCTACAGAATGAGCTGCACAGCAGTCACTGTCATGAGCCATCAGAATGTCATCATCAGTGAACCAGGCACTCAGTTTTCCAAGAGTTAGAGCAACAAAACCACACATCCACCAAACAACTCGGGGGCAATGATCAGCCCTCCCTCTTCCATCTCACAGGGTGACTCATCTGGTCAATGACCATAAGCCATCCAATGAGTCACTTGAGAGACCCATTGACTGTAGAGTGTAGTTATTTACTGGTTAAAATTGCATGATGGATTTGCTATCTAATTACATGACCCTTTCATCATCAATAACAACCATCTAAGGTTGCTCTAGTGCTAGAAATAGACGTAGAAAAACACAACATCTGTGCTACATCAGGAGGGAAGATCACAGACACACAGAATATGTAGGATCTTTAAAGATATAGTGATAAAATGAGTTTTAGAAATATTGAATGCACGTGTTCTTATTGTTACAACTTTCCTTTGAAAATAAGCATTCATTTTTTTCTTTTTTTTTTCAATGTAATCACCTTTATTGTGGAAAGCTAAACATTCATTTTTTTCACCTAAAAACAACCCCACAACTTTCCTACCTTTTGATGTTTGAGTAAAAGATATTATAATATGCCTTGCAACATCAGATGTATATCTTTTGCTAAATGAGCCAATGGGAATTCTATCACTTGACGACAAAACACGTGCAGTACCTAGAAACTATGAGTTAAAACCAACTGGGAGAAACTGCTTCTAAATCCAGTTGGAGAAATTTTCTTACAATAAACTTATAAAATAGTAAATTTTTTTATCAAGACTTTGGATCTTATTATTTCATAACTCCTCCTAAAGGAGAAATTAAACTAAAATACAATTTATACAGAAAAAAATTATAATGCTATGACAAGTTATTGGCAACACTAATATAAGCAAGTACACAGTCATTTAAAAGTCTTTTTAAAATAGTTTGGGGTCAAGAGCATTTATTTACCAGTAAAACAATTCAGGTACAAATCTAAGATCTCAATGTGTATATGCAAAAGTAAGTTTTATTTTATATATTCTAAATTTCTATCGTAAGCCTTGATTCTATCCACTGATTAAATTGAGGATTCATCAGTCAATGCTACATTTTCTTTTCTATTTTTTTTTTGAGAGATACATTTGCTTTTATTTGAAAGGGAAGATTTACAGGGAATTCAGTTATTAAAAACCCTATCCTTGGGAACTGGCTCTGGGGCGTAGTAGGCTATCGCTCTGCCAGAGATGCCAACATCCTACAGGGGAATTGGCCCACATCCTTGCTACTCCACTTCCCATCCAGCTCCCTTCACCCCAGCCTTTTTTGTTTTACATGTTAAGTTCCATAGGCTCAGGGATTCCTCCTTTTACCCTCCCCATTTCAATGCTTCATTTTCTCTGTCTATTACTAGCCTGGAAGTGTTGGTTTTGTTGTTGTTTTATTTTGTTTGGTTTGGTTTGGTTTTTGACTCATTATCTCCAGGATGCATCTGGATTTCCAGGAGTCTTCCTAACAGCATAGCCACAGTGAAGACGGGACAAAGTCATCTCTCCCATGACCAGACAATGAGAAATTCAGACTATACCTGTGACTGGACATTGGTTCCTAACAAAACTACAATATGTTCATTTCCATTGAGACTTAAATCATTTTCCCACGAAGGTCACGTCCACAGTGTGAGACCTCTTCAGGCCCACCAGCTCTTTCAGCTCAACAGATGTGTGTCCCTCCTACAACAAAAACTCAGGTTCATTCTAGGACAATTTTTTAATCCCATGCTCAGCTTTTTCATATTTCACATTTTCCATGAACTTGTTGAAAACCTCTTATATAACATAATACATATAGCGTTCAGAAAGAACCACTCTATATAAAAATTTATAAACCTAAAGCCTCTGTCATTGTGACCAAAGCAAATCCACTGGAGTTTGGTTTTTGAATCGTGACTTTCTGGGTTTCAATCCCACACTCCACCAGTTCAGAAAAGTTTCTCTAAGACTATTTCATGTTAAACTAGTATGATGGCATTTCCCTCATAGATTTTCTGCAAGGATTAAAGCAGACAGTAATTATGAAAAATAATTATACCATTGTCTGATGTATGATCATTCAAATAATAGTATCCATTATCATCACTATTACATTTCCTTTTCCAGTTTTTCTTTTCCTTCAGCTTCTGCCACTCACAGCAATATATCGGGTTTTTTTATTAACTCTGATAAAAGACAGCAGGGCTAACATTGAGTTAAATAAGAACAGAACACAAACAGAACAGTTTGGTCAGGACAAGACTTTTTTTTTTACAAGATCCCATGAGTAAGTCTTGGCACTGGAACATTCAAATATGTGGGTATGCACCATTCTTTACCACTCAACAGGAAATGTCCCCAGTTGCCTAAGTCATACCCTTCGCATGTAGGTGTACGGAGCTAGTATATGGATTCAGTCATTAGCAGCTATTTAATTTCATAACCACCAAGAAGGATTGGATACATTAGATAAGGGAAGAGAGAATTAATATATTGTGTTGACTCTCATCTATTTTCTTTTAAGGCCAAAGGACTAGTACTTCCAAAGTATTAACAGGAAAAAATACACCAACGTTGAAGTCAGTAGAAAATCACCTTATGGGAAACTATTTCTAGTAAGTTAATTACAGGGTTCTTTGTTGTGTGTGTGTGTGTGTGTGTGTGTGTGTGTGTGTGTTTTATTGTGGATTAGATTTTGATGCCACATTTTTTGGATAATTGAAGATTTTCTTTAGAACCATGCAAGACAGCCAGCAAATAGCGCATTTATGTATGTAATAGAAATGGTTGTAATATATCATTAAGACACTCCAGGGCATGTTTTATTGGTTCATTAATACAGTACATGCCTTAGGTGTATTCAACCACTCGGGGCCTATATTAATGGACCAATAAAATGTACCCGGGAGTGCCTTAATGCTACCCTAATATGGCTAAGTTTAAATTAATTTTTTTCAGGTTTATCTTTTTAAAAACCATTTTTCCTTACTTTAGAAGACAGATGCTTTTATAGAGGTAGCAAGAGGAGTTCCTATTGATAAACTGTAAAGAAACAAAATTTAAAAAAAAAAAAACCTTTTATTCCATCAGCTTGCTAAAGACTGGATGCCTTTATTTCTATTCTGCCCTCTACTGCTAGTGTCTTCTTATGCCTTGTGGGGAAATCAACAGTAGCGTGGTTAGAAATAGGAAAGTGAGAATCATTTCTTTTCAGAAATAGAGGATCAGGTGCCAGCAAATCCCATGTATACCAATGGTATCCATATCACCTTTCAGTGTTCCACCTGGCCAGAACAGAGCTCACTTCACTTTAAGAACAACCTGTCTCTCATCTACCTGCTGGGCCCTTGTACAGTCAATGAGTTATATTCTCCCAAAAGGGAAAGGATCATCTCAATCCATCATACCCTCAACCAGCTTTATAGGAGTTCTTGAATTCTATTTTAGACCCACAAGGAATTCCTTTGGATGACAAAAAAAAAATTTGTACAAAATCACAGAAAAGCATTTAATCCAGCACCAAAGTGATGACAATCTCACCTTTACAAACAACCTCTTCTAGAATTTGGTCTAAAAATCTTGCAAAATAATGTGTATCTTACAGCAACGGTATAAATCTCTACGCAGACGGTGCGTACCAAACACTTCCAATTGTATCTGACCCATAAGGACTACTGAGCAGGTGCTCGTTTTGTTATTAGCTCCTGAGAGGGAAAGTTTCATCTTTCCCAAGCTTATGGTTAAGTGGAGATGCGTGTCATCATTGCTCTCACAGGAATCACGACGAAGCCCTACAATGTGGGAAATAGAGGAGCGTCTTCAAAGGGATTATCTTTTACTGGGACAACCACAACAAAACAGATTGACAGTATGTGCCATAGGAGTTTTTTAATCCAGCTTGCCATGTATTCACCAAGACTGCAAAGTGCTTTCCCCACCATCGCTCAATACACTGCCAAAGTGTCACTATCACCATTTTATGTTATTAGCTTAGATGGAAATATCTACATTTAAATAATAAATGTTTTTCATACATGTATAATGCATTTATAAATTGAGACTGTCCTTACATGTGTAATGCATATGTAATACACGAACTTGCCAGCATTTGCAGAAGACCTTCCCAAAAACTTAAAGAAATCTTCCAGTAGCTATAAAACACAGTTTGTTGGGGTTTTTTTCTTTGCTTTGTTTGTTTGTTGAGAATGCTGCAAAACTGTGAGCTGCTTCTCAGAGAGAGGAGAGGGAGCAGCCACTCACTGAGGGCGTCCAGGGCACACATCACCAGCAGGATTTCCCATTTCTATTAAAGTAAGTCCCTGCATTCGTGGTCTGATTTCTGTTTTGATAATGTAAAGGGATGACAGACCACATGATGGAAACAATTCAAATTTCCTTGCTGCAGGTGATGAACTGGGTATCATCACTTATTTTTTATCTTACTTATATCAGAGGTAGAAAGACAGAAAGAAAAAGAGAAAGCTGTCATATGTTGGTTTACTCCCAGGTGCCTAGAAGCTATAAACCAACCCAGATCTCCTACATGGGCACGGGGAGCCAGCTGTTTGGGCCATGCCCTGCTGTCTCCTGGGTGCACATTCACAGGAAATTGGAAGCTGGAGTGGAGCTGGGCCAGGAACTCAGGGGTTCCTAGGTTGGACACGGGCTTCCCAACTCGTGTCTTAGCCACTGCATGAAATGCCTACCCCAAACTTCTCAGAGAAAAAGAAAACATTATTTTTTAACTAATCTTTTTAAAATATTTGTTTATTTTTATTTGAAAGGCAGACACACAGAGAGGAGGAGAGACAGAGAGGAAGATCTTCCATCCTCTGGTTCATTCCCCAGTGGCAGCAACAGCCAGACTAGTGTCGACCCGAAGCCAGGAGCCCAGAGCCTCTTCCAGGTCTCCCATGCAGGTGAATGGTCCCAAAGCTTTGGGTTGTCCTTGACTGTTTTTCCAGGCCACAAGCAGGGACTTGTATGGAAAGCAGGGCCACCGGGATTAGAATCAGTGCCCGTATGGTATCCCAGTATGTGTAAGGAGAGGACTTTAGCCACTAGCCTACCACAACAGATGCTTAGCTTATTTTTAATGACAGAAATAGCACATTATTCCAGCTGTCTTAGACTGAACAAAACAGAGTGTATACAAGGCTTAAAGTCACTAACTGCAGTGACTCCCTAAGGCAGCCGCCATGGACGAGCTGGCCTGTGCACTTGCACACGCCCTCTGCAATGGGGCTTCTTCAGATTCCAGCAGGAAGGACCCTACTTTACTGTACAGACACCTGTGACGGCAGCTGAGCAGTAGCACGCATCTTTGACTCCACTACCTACCCCCAAATCCTAGAACTTGCACTAACTGCATAACTTCTGAAATCATTCAATATTTCTTTCTCATTAAAAGAAGAGATTCATTTATCTATTTACTTGTAAAGCAGAATGGCAGAGAGAAAAAAAAAGAGATAATCCATCTGGCAGTTCATTCCCCAAACGTCAGCAATGGCCACAGCTGGATCAGCTCAAAGCCAAGATCAGGAATTTGGTCTGAGTTCCCCACGTGGGTGGCAGGAGACCGAAGCACTTGTGTCATCATTCAGTCTCTGAGGTCACTGTCAGGGAGCTGCATGCCAAGTGGAGGTGCCAGACACAAACCAGTACTCCGGGACAAGATGTGAATTGCTCGAGGGGCTGACCCAAGGTGCCTCAGTGCTCACAGATATCCAGACAAGTTCTGGTAAACACTAGACGGGTCCGAGGAATCTTGCGCCCAACATCTGGGAGATGCATTTAAGCTGACTGTGGAGAACTGCATTTCAGGGGATAGAAAACGAGCAGGAGGGCTTCAATCAGGGAATGGTGTAAGATCGTTGCAGTAGGTTAGTTCTGATGACGTGTCCGAACTTGAGTGGTGAGACGGATTAGCAGAGAGATCGGTTAGGAGACCACAGTCCTCATCCATGCTTTTATCACAGTAAGCTAACTAATAGAACACAAAAGGAAGAAATTCCACAAGCATAACAGAGGTTTGATTGCAGCATGCAAGGGAGAGATAAAAGTAAAGAAGACTTAATAACCAGTAAGATGAAGAACTAGGAGAATTGGTTAGCTACGCGAGTAGTTTTCCTAAGTGTCATTCTAAGGGCTTCCCCTGTTTCTGGGTGTTTGGGTTGCGTACACAAAAATATCTGAGGCAACTGACTTAATGCAGGGGAAGGAAACTCGGAGTCTCGTTGCTGACTTGGAGATTACAGGCCGGAAGCACATCGTACACACGCTGGCCCCGTGACAGACAGGGGACCTGGCCTTTAATACCACACTGTCACGGGCGCCACCTGGTGAGGGCAGTGTGCTCCACCAACTACAGCCCTGTGACCTGACTCAACTCCTGAGTCTCCCTCACCTCCCAACAGCAACCGCTTAGGGAGGAAACCACTAAACACATGGATTCTGAGCAACAGCCAAGCTTGCAGCCAAACCGCAGCACTGACAATGACAGAGGTGAAGGCGGGGGGAAGCCATCACTGTTATCCCCAGGAGAGCTCAGCAGCACACGTCCCAGTGAAGGTGGCTCAGCTCAGAGACTAACTCCGTGTGGGAAGACCAGCTGTCACCACATATGGCCGATCTTGGAAAGCCTGTTGTACACGCTTCCTCGGCAACACTCAGGGCTGGGTGCCCTTCGTGTTGCCAACAGGGTTCTCATGATCTGAGTCTTGTCTTCTCTTTCCGCTCACCTACAGGACGTGTTTTTTTCAAAGACCGTTTTCTAAAAGCAAAGCAAGGAGCACTCTTGCTTCTTAGTGCATCTGGACCCCGGTGCAGAGTTATGCATGTCTGCGTCATGCTGTATGCTTACAGGAAAAAGGGATCTTACGAGGCAGAGCTTTACTCAAACTTCTCCAAATGCAGAATGTCTACTCCCTTTTCTGCAGGAGGAATTCTAAGCAGACTTAAAAGAAAAATATTGGCAAAGAAGTTTCACTTGCTCTCGAGGTGCCTGCCTTATAAAAATACCATCTTTCTGCTGAACAACCCAACTAAAATATTAATTCATTTGCTCAAAGATGCATCCTTTAGAAGCAAAGATTAAAGTCCTTTGTGGGGAGGAAGAGAGGGATCTTTTATTAATTTCTTTCTGCACAATTTATACAAAAGGAAAATACTGTAAGTATCTTAAGATTGATTGGGAAATTAAGACAATCATTTAAACAGCTGGAAACAACATAAAGCTTACTCACATCTTACTCACATAAGTAGCAGCACCAACTCAAGAGCTAAGCTAGTGATTCTGCAAGGGAAGGACATGTTTTCCAAGTAACAACAGTATTTTAAGGGCATATAGGTAAAGAAAGACCTTCCCCAGTGGAGGTTGGATGGAGTAAGCAAATTCACAATGTTGAGAGAAGCCAAAATCCATTAAGGAGAGCCGTGAGTAAGAGCTAGAAAGAACAAGATCTGAAGGTGAAAGCCAAACAGCCAGAGGCGTGTGAGAGGTGGAGGGTCTGCCAAGAGCTCGAGCTGGAATTAGTGGGAAAGCCAGTGATAGCATATCAGCACCGAACATTTTAAGCACTTGCCTGGAAACAGCCTTGGAACTTCTCGGGCTAGGCCCCATCGTGCTGATTTCCTTTTTCACCTTGACACTTTGTGTATGCGTGCCTTTGCACTTATTGCTATTATTCTCCGAAATTGGATGGTGAAACTGGAAATAGACACCATGTTGAAGATGCCACTGCTTTTAACAATTTACCACAAATTTGAAACTGTTTCATTTTTGAGTTTTTAGATAGGTTTTTAGTGTGGATTTATTTATTGAGATAACATATTTTTTTTTTTTTTAGTTTACATTTTGGTCAAAGGCTTACTGCTCCATTAAATGAAAGTTCCAGAAATAAAAGAAACTACATTCCAGCAGGAAAATAGACAAAGGCTATAAATGAATATCAAATGAAAAGATGCTGAATTGCTCAATTATAAATGCTCACAAAATAATTCAAACAATGATCATAAAGAATTCCTATCGATGTGTATTTCCAAAGATTTCAACCAATGTTTGAATAAACTTAACGTGTATTTATTTTTTCACTGCCTGGACAAACATTTAAAAATACACATCACACACAAACCTTGAAGCTGACAGCACTTGTTTAGTTGTCACTAAATAACTATATTTCAAAAAACATTTTAACTTAAAAACTGAAATAAGAAAATTGAAATGTTATAGATTTTCCAGTCACATAACTCAAACTTAATTATCAAATGAAGATCTTTTGGTAGGTTTCCAATTTTTCCAATACCTACTAAAAGTATTGGAAATTCTTTCTAGAACCCAGGTTTAAAAAGTGTGTTTACTACAGGTTATTTTTTATGCCACCCATGAAATCACAACCCCAACCTCTCTCCAAGGCCACTTGGCAATTTACACTAAAAATACACAAAAGCTCTTATCGGTTGACAAGTCATTGGTTTTCACTTTGCACATTTTTCTAAAGAGTCATGGATGCATGCGAATGTGTGTTTACAAAGATGTTGCTAACGTAGTTGGTAATAACAGCAGTAAAATGAAAACTTCAATGAAACTAAGTAAAAGTGTGGGTAAATAAACTGGAAAACCCATAAAACAGAATGAATTAGTCACCAAAGACATACATTGAAGGAGAAAATTTAATAAGTATTGAATTGTAAATTATAAAGTAAGAAAAGGATGTCACAAACAGTAGATACTGCCTGACACTATTAAAAGTATTTAAAAAGAAAGTTCAAGATACATTCAATGGCTATGAGCTTTAGTGTTCTTTATCTCTGACTGTTCATAGACTATATCCAAATTCCTAATGTACAAGTATGTGAAGGACCGTGTGGTGGAGAGCCAGTATTCTTTTCTCCACCTCCCTTCCTTCACGCAGGCCCCTGTTCCCGGAGTACCCCAATGGACTTCCGGCATACTCAGTCCCTTCCAGCGCAAGTATGTTTCTCCCAACCACCATGCTGCCCATGTTTCTTGACTCTCCTTCGGTCCCCAAATCAAAAACACAGCCTCTGGGGGCAAGGCAGTTAAGATACAACTGGGATACCCTCACCCTGATATCTGGATGACAGTCTCAGCTCCAGTTCTGATTTCAGCTCCCACACAAAGTGCACGTGGGGAGTTGATACTCCAGTTCTTGGGTGTCTGCCATCCACCCCATGGTTCCAGTGTAGCCAGGCCCACCTACTGCAGTGAACCAGTTTGTCTCTGCCACACCCACTCTTTTCAATCTTCCCTTAGTTTAGAGTAGCTCTCCCAGTTAGACAGTTTTTAGTAATCCTGGATCCTCTTTTCATGGCACTTCAGCTTACTGTTACTAGATGACTCTGTGTTTCTAATATCACAAAAGTAGGGATACATATTGCCCCTATTGGGTAATCAATAAGTTGTTACTGAATGGATAATGAAAGGATAAAATTTCAACATTTATCTATGTTCTTCTATGTTTTTACAGCAAATGTATATAACTTCTCTAAGAAGAAATAAGTTAAGCTATAGAGTGAAAACCCATTTAAATATTTAAAAAAAAATAAAGTATCCATTTTCAAAGTTGATATGAATTATTGAAGTTACATCAACACCCCATTTTTGCATGCTAGCAGCAACTAAATCTTGACTACAAGAATGGTTAACTATCTCTGTTCAATATTTCGAACTTGAATTGGGCTTTCCATTTTCACTCAGCTTATGAGAAACCTCCTGAAAGCACTGTCATAAACATGAGGCCTCAGCTCTGTGGAGGTGGGGAGAGGGAGCCTCACTGAAGGGGTTCATTCACAAATAATTAGCACTCAAGTGGGAACTGCATGATCAGATAAAACAGAAGAGATGACTCTCAGATTGTGGAATGGTTCAACTGATTAAATCTTCCCTGTTTCTTTTCTTTCAGCCCTACCTAAACTACAAAGAATTTGGTTCCCACCATTCAGCGGGTGGGAAACTGAACCCAACCCCGTACATGATCCCCAGTCATAATTTGTGATTCTTTTTTGATGAGAACAGATCCTTATGTTTGTACTTGTCTTAGCCTTTTTTTTTTCCTTCTTAAGATGCTTCTCTGTTTTTAAGCACATAAAAATATTTCAACACTTAACAACACAAGGAGTATAATCAACGGCTATGAGGCGTTCCAGCTAAATTTCTCTTTTGAAGTGATAACCAAGCATTGCTACACAGGCTGTCTACGTGGTAGTTTAATGGTATGTTATAAAAACCCTTTTCAACACTAAACAGGAAAGTAAACCTGCCAAATTTACTTTAAAATATGAAATTAATTTCCTGCTATGGTCTTATTGCCAAAATAGTTTCATCCAACGCTAAGGGTTTATAATTGAATCTGTTCCTAAAAATTGGAAATTGAATGCTGTGTTCCTAATTCCTAATCAAGCCTAAAATTATGATTTCCACTTGAGAAAAAATAAAAATAAATGCAATACTTCCTCTTCAAGTGACCTGAATGGTTCAATATGTATGTAAGAATATTCTGAGTTTATTATTATGAATTTGACAGAAAGCACTGCTTCCTAACTGGGTGTATTTATAATAAAATAAATATAACCATACTATTGTAAGTACCACCTAGTGAGTCATTCCTTATCTAGCCGGATTCATTGTTTCTGGTGGAACCGCTTGAGTTCACACAGATTTATCTCACCCTATAAAAGCACAATTCATTAAACAGACTGGTCTATTTAAACCAAGGAAGTTTTATCACAGTCAATTCAATTATTTAACAGTGCTTTTTTTAACTCTACTACTTAAAGCTTTCTTTTGACAAGCATTCCTTTAAATAAATGAGTTGTAATTTAAAGGATAAAAAGAACTCACGTCCTCCTGTAATCTATGAAATTAGCCTATAGGGAGATGATTTGCTGACTCACAACGAAGTTTATGGGAGAGTTGATTAAAATGAATCTCAAGCCACAGAAGTCACAAACGTTATTTTTCTACAGCAATCAAGACAAAGTAATGACCTTTCCTGTATCAGTTCATTTCCATGTACGCAAGTTATGGTTGGACTAAACCTACCCAATCTAGGAATTAGTCATTATCTGAATAAGTTTATTCTGAATGTAATGTAACTTGAAATGTCCAAACTTAACTTTTCTCATCTTACTAAGTGATGATCTGGTTAGGAATTTTGAAAATTTGCTGCAAATAGCTAAATGAAGCGTTATCTGCCTCACCAACTACCAGGAAATACAAATTAGTGTAGTGAGTTTTTCAAGTTCTTCTCAGAACACTTTTTGTTTGAAATTATTATTGTTTTTAAAATTTGTTTAAGATTATGGATCTGAGCTGCTGAATAATAAATGTTTCCATAATTTAAAAACAAGGAAGTTAGATGCACTTAGAGCGCTGTGTTATTCATCGGTTAGTACCTACACGAAGGCAATTTCATTAATATTTCATCTGGGTTATATTAGAGAAAAAAAGTTAGCTGAAAAAATTCAAGGGAACATGTTATGTTGTCTGTGATTATACAGGTAATTTTGTTCTGTGATTTGTGAAAGGTAATGACTATAAATCCAAAGTAGAACTAATAATGAATGCACATGCTGAGAATATGAGGATGCTTCAAAAAGTTCACTTTTATCATTGTGAGAAAAGGCTGACATCCGCAAACACTTTTCCCATAATTTGTATTTTTTAAGATCCTTCTTCTGTTATTATTATAAAACTATTTCAACTATAAGGATGTTGTTTGGTACTTCTCTTTCACCTTTTTACTTATAATAAGTATCTGTGGCCGACTCATTTTCAGGAATAGTCACTCCCCTTATGCTCGTAAATGACTGTCCTTGGTTTAAGCTGTGGTGTGAAAGGTCTTGACTTGCAGGTTCATGCAGCTGCTTGGTGGTTGGCAGATCTGTGTGTGGATAAATCCAATTATTTGGCAAGTGACTGGATTGGATTAAGTTGTTGGAGTGGAACCTCACTGAGATCATGATGACATTATGAGATCACATGGGCAGCCTGTGTCTTCCTGCTTCCTCAGTCACCGTGCAATTGTTCTGTGAATAATGAGGCTGCCTGATCTTAGATGGTGATGCTCCAAATTGTAAACTGATATAGGCCCGCTAAGTAGCTCCTTTGGGGCATGTTAATTATTATGAAAAACTGACTCACATGGTCTAGACAAGAGAATTAAAATTTTTATGAAAAATAATTATGCAGAAATAGGTCCTTCACTCTATTCAAATCATCTAGAAATTAAATCTCGCATATAAGATACACCAAAACTATTTATATCTCACATGCAAAAGTCATGCTAGGCTTAATGATAGCAATAACTACCCTGTAGAATCACTTTGTACCTTCTGTATCCCAAAATACAACCCATGATTTTTAATAGGATACAAAGACCAAATTTAACGTGCCATATCAGATCACAAAACCTAATGGATAAATTGGAGATAATCCTGAAAATTTCATTTAGATTTGACATCGATTAATTTCCAAATTTAAGGGATTAAGGATAGGACCCAACACAATGACTCAACTGGTTATTTCTCTGTCTGCAAGAGCCAGGGTCCCATTTGGCACTAATTTGTGCCCCAGCTGCTCCAGTTTCTATCCAGGTCCCTGCTTGTAGCCTGGGAAAGCAGTGAAAAACCTTGGGACCCTGGGCTCATGTGGGAGACCAGGATAAAGCTCTTGGTTCCTGGTTTCAAATCAGCTCAGCAACAGCCATTGTGGCCATTTGGGGAGTAAATCCATAGGTGGAAATTTTCTCTCATTTTCTGTCTCTCCTTCTCTCCCTAAATCTGCCTTTCCAATAAAAATAAACATATCTTTAAAAAAAAAAAGAGTACAAGGAGAAGCCAAGATACTGCTGCAGGACAATGGAAAAAAAAAAAAAAACTCAGAACAAAAATTCCCAAACAAAGCACTGAAAAGTTATAGTGTCTGTATTTATTCTGAAGACCTATTTCATCTCACCTTTTATTTTCCCAAGAGTATGTGATTAGTCTCCCAATAATGTATGTTTGTAAACTAAACACCCAGCTGAATGCTATGCTACTAAGATCAACACATAACGGGCTGGCACTGAAGAGGGTCTAAGCTGCCACTGCCACTATAGTATTCTACATGCGCTCCAGTTTGAATCCCAGCTGTTCCACCTCCAATCCAGCTCCCTGCTAATGTTCTTGGGGAAAAGAGTGGAAGATGGCCCAGGCACTAGGATCTCTTCTCCTCGTTTAGGATACCTTGATGTTGTTCCTGGTTCCTAGCGCCTGGCTTCTGATTTTGACTTGGTCCATTCCTGGATGGTGCAGCCATTTGGGGAGAAAGCCAGCAGATGGAAGATCTCTCTTCCTTTGTCTCTCTTGCTCTCCCACTATGCCATTCTGCCTTTCAAATAAAATAAATGAGTCCTTAAAAACAAAACAAAACAAAACAAAAGAATCACCAAAATGGTCACCAAATGGTCACCAAAACTGAGCCTTCCCAAGTGTTTGGCAGAGTCCTTGTAGCAGAAAACGATGGTGCAGAAAGATGGAATGGTAGGGCCAGGATTCAGCAGGCACTGTCTCGTGGCAAGGGATGAAACTCTCTGCCCTGGTTTATCATGAAGGACAACAGATCTATCTCACAGAGCCATCTCCAAATTCCGTTTCTATGCCATCATTTCATATGCCAACAGTAACCTTTCCTGTTGTCATTTTCTTCAGTACATACATTATTTACAGGGGGATCCTGGGAGATGCTACCATCAGCTGAATGTTCAAACTGTCTTCCACCAGCTCAAACAAGGCATTGAGAGTATCAGGAGGAAAAAGTTGATACAAAACTAAGGATGTATAGAAAGTAAAAAAAAAAAAATATCTGTGCATTCAGAGAAGAAATGTCCAGGAATCTCTGCCACCACAAACCTTCCTTGACACTATCAATAAAGAACAAGGACCCAGAATGGTACCCTTCAAAATAACAGAGAAGAAAATGAAGTGTCTAGGAATAAACCTAACTAAAAATGTAGAAGACCCCATTTGAAGAAAACTACAAAAAACTTTAAAAAGAAATTAAAGAAGACCTCAAAAATGGAGAAACAACAATCCAGGCAGATGGGAAGTCCTCTTCAATAAATGCTGTTGGGTCAATTGGTTGATAGCCTGTAGAAACAAGAAGTTAGACCCACATCTTTCACCATAAACTAAGATCAAATCTAAATGGATTAAAGAGCTAAACCTTCAAACTTTTGGAAGAAAATATTGGAAACACCCTGCAAGATTTAGGTGTAGGCCCTGAATTCAAAAAAAAAAAAAAAATATACTAAAAGCAATAGCAATCGAGACCAAAATAAACAAATGGGACTACATCAAACTAAGAAGCTTCTGTACACAAAGGAAACAATCAACAAAGTAAAAGGCAACCCACAGAATGGGATAAGATCTTTGAATACTACATAGGTGATAGGGGGCTAATGTCCAGAATATACAAAGATCTCCAGAACAACCAAAACAAACAAACCACTCAAGAAATGGGCATGGGAAGTGGACAGATACTTTACAAAGGAACAAACTCAAAGGGCAAACAAACATATGAAAAAAATGCTCAAGTTCTCTGGCAATAAGAGATTTTGACATCAAAATAAGACGTCAATGATGTACCACCTAACACCAGTAAGAATGGCTCACATACAAAATCCACCAACAACACTTGCTGGCAAGGATGTGGGGAAAAGAGAACCCTACTCCACTGTTGGTGGGGCTGCAAGATGGTACAGCCTCTATGGAAATCAGTATGGAGAACAGTCAAACAACTGAAAATCTGCGTACCAATGATCCAGCAATAGCACTTCTAGGAATATATCCAAAACACCTGTTACAGCAGAAATTAGTATGCACCCCTATGTTCATAGCAGCACAATCAGTAACTGCAAAAACTTGGAAGCAACCAAAATGCCCATCAACAGAGGACTGCACAAGAAAGCTATGGTTCATTTACTCCATGGAATATTACTCAGCTATCAAAAAACAAACAAGCAAACAAAACGAAATGCAGAGGCTATGAAACTGTGTCATAAAATGAAATTTTTTAAAAGTGGAAAAAAACAAGGATTTAAAATTCCCAAATGTTGTAACTCCCTTTCCTTTTCTTTATGAATCTCTGTCCTTCTTATATCTCCTTTAAATTTCATTGTACCCCTTATATTTACAAAATTGAAGATAGTATATTTGATTAATTCTATCTGCAAGAACTTTTATAAACACATTCCACAATCTATAAAAATAGGAATAAAGGAACAATAGAAGTTTGTTGAATGCGGAGTCATTTTTCTTGATGATAATTGACCATTAGTCTTTGTGTTCACTTATTTTTACTACAGGATGACTTGTAAAGGCACAAACAGCTGAACTTCAAGATTTTAAATAATGTACTGATTAGTCGTGATCACGTTGACCAATCTCCCATTTCATTAAGAGTTCTGTAATCAAATCACTCTGAAGGGTTACTTGGCTCCCAATCCCGGAGCTTCAAAGCAGGTTTTTCATACGGGAGTTTCTGAGAAATCACATAGGGGGAAAAACCTATTACTCTCATTTCCCCAAACAGATAGCGGCATGTGGTTAGCTCCAGCACTGTGCGCTGATGAGCACCTTACAGCACCAGCACTCAGAGCAATGAGGACCATCAAACGCCAATTACAGAGCAGAAAACAGGTGTGAGTGGTCGTCCTGCCACAGCCCTGGCCCCACCCAGCCTTCTAAGCGCCAGGTTCACACCAGTCATCCAGCGCTCCAACTTCCCAGCCAAGTGATCTTTTCACACACTACAAAATACGCGTCTTTCTTTTACCAAAAGGAGGCGTAGCTGGCACTTCCAACCTCATTAGATAGAAATGACCAAATGTATCTGTGACTGCTTCATAGCAAGCCACCTATAGCCAGTAGTAGCAAGTGAAAAGTGAACGCTGCAAAGATATTTAGCCATTGCATTGGGCATCAAATGCATTTTTAAAACTTTTTTTAAAAGTGTAATTATTCACCAATCTAATATTACACTGGCAAATTTTAATTTGTACATGCATTCCAGAATTAAAGTACTAATAGTATTAAAGAGCTTTAAAAATACAGAAAAGTTTTAAAATAGTGTAAATGCCTAGTAATCAACTATTGAGTTTAAACCTCACATCACGACAATGGAGTCTGAATAACACTGCTTGATTCATCAGGACCTCACACTGATATTCAGTATTCCCATATAGACTGTGCAAGTTTCCCTAAGAAAAATCATTGCAAAAACAATTTTTTTGGGGAATGATAGGCAGTTAGGGTCTCCGGTTCCTGGTGAAACTGTCTTGTATACATGTAACCCCTTAGCACTGAGAGATTCTTGAATGTTAATGTTTTCAACGATGCTTATACATTGTTACTTGTATTACTAAGTATGTTACTAAATCAAAGATTTGATTAGTTACTAGAAAGAGGGGGGAATGAAGAACCTAGGCTTTTTCTGCCTTTTGTGATTCTGCCTTAATGGCTTGGCTGGGGGCTGTGTGAACCTCAGGCCTGATAGTCTGCGTGACACCCAGCAGGACACCTGGCAGGTCACGTAGGCAGACCACTCCTCAGGAAGGAGGTACCTGGTGTTTGATAAGATTCACAGCCCAATAGCTTATCAATTTGTACTTTTTGAAAATTGCTTGTTTCAAACCCACCAATAGAAGCCTGCTAAGTCATGACTGTATAATTAATAGCCTGAAATGTATAACAACTGGGGGGCTTGGGCTCTCGGCCCTTCCCTTGGCTCTTCTGGCTCGCGCTTCTTTTGTCCTCCTTGTGGATCCTTGCAGCCTTGGCTGCGGCTGCCCCTCCCCTGCCCAGCCATGCTGGGCTGGGGGAGGTCGCTGGGTTACCTAGGCTAACCTGAATAAACCACCTTTTTGCCTCAAAAAAAAAAAAAAAAAAAGAAATTTTTAACTGAATGCATTTCTATACAGTCTTAATCAGTTTCTGTCTCAAAGACTTATTTTTATGCCTTTTTCTAATCTAAAGAGAGCACAGTTATTGACAAAAAAAAAAAACAAAGTGGTATTTGCAATTGTTAGGTTATCGTGCCTCGTGCACTTGGCTCAGGATACAAATAAGCCCTGTCTTTCCCTGTGTTAGATGAGATGACAGAAAGCTTAGACATGTTTTGAACAAGTGGTCTCATTAGCATACCTTTCTGTGCGATCTAGAAGCTCCTTGAAGGTTTATTTCATCCTTCTAAAGCATCTAGGAGTTTGAACGTGTTGGCTAATTCCTGCCATGATGGCGGCCTGTACAGGCCTGTTCTTCCCTCCAATTTTTACCAAACTCTCCGCCATCAGCCCAGTGTGGCTCGTGTCTGCTAAGGCATTGAAGTATTGTCATGCCAACACAAGGATACTTCAGAAAGTTCCTGGGGGAAAATGGAACTAAGCTCATGATGGTGAAAAAAGAAAAAAGAAAGAAAAAATCCTTACTTATAAAGGGTGTCCAACAAGTTCCTGGAAAATATGGATTATTTAAAAACTATGCATAGAGGTATTTTAAAGAGATCAGCTTATTTTGGTGTGAACAGAACTGAAGGAAATGCGTAACTGTGTGATGACGGCAGAAACATCAGCCAAAGTGCCATACACATATCTTCTGGTAGAACTCTAGTTTAGGCACTGAAAGTTTTCCTTTTTAGGAACACAGAGGTTTAGACTAGCAGATCATGTTTTGCATGTACAGAAACTGACACTTACCCAAACTACAGTGTTCTTACGTATCTCAAAGTCACTAGTGAAACAGGTGTTTTAAAGGTTTATCATAATGCTGGTAATTACTCAGACGAGACTGAGTTTGCCAGCATATAAAAGCAGAAACTGTCAGAATGCCTTTCAGCAGTATTGCTTTGTTTTTAGGAATATCAACTTTGGAATGAAAAATAAGCAGTGTATTCATTACCGAATTGTATTTGCTTTATAGTAAAGATGGCTTCTGAATCATTTGCATGTAAGGTGGTATTAATTTTAATATTTTGATTATCCTATCAATAATTTGATCAGATACAGAAAAAGATGAAGGAAGTGTTATCATGTTAGGATGCCAAAGTAGTTCTTTCTTGTCTAGTCCAGTCAGAAAATTAATGGTTCCTAAGACAAATTATAATTTATGAAGTCAGAAATCATTAAAAACAAATCAATTGGGGTCATCTTACCCAAGAAAAAGACAGAAAATCAACATGGAAGAAATAAGAGTGGGCATGAAGTTACTGTAACAGTTAAGACGCCGCTTAAGATGGCCATCTCCACCCTGGAGTAGGTCTGGTTTGAAACCTTGGTCCTGGCTCCCTGATCTGGTCCTCTCCTAACGCAGACCAGGAAGCTGTGGTGAAGACTGTGACCCTGGTGACCCTGTCAGTCAGGTGGAAGGTATGCATCAAGTTTCCAACTTGCAGCTTCGGCCTGGCCCAGTCCTGGCTAGGATAGGAACTTGGGGAGTGAACCAGTGGATGTAAGATTTCTCTGTCTGTATTTACATTTCTCTTGATCATATCTATCTCCTCTCTGTTTTGCTAAAATAAAGAATAAACGTTTTAGGTCCTTGATCCATTTAGAGCTAATTTTTGTATACTGTGACAAGTGTGGCTCTTGCTTCTTAATTCTGCAAGCTGCTATTCAGTTATCTCAACAGCATTTGTTGAATTGACCAGGATTTTTGCCCAGATTGTTTTCAATTTTCTTGTCAAAGATTAATTAACTATACATATGTGGACTCCCTTCTGGTGTTTCTATTCTGTTCCATTGATCTTCTCTGTTTCTGTACCAGTACCACACTGTTTTGATGACCACTGCTCTGCAGTATTGTGATTCCTCCAGCTTGGTTTCTATTTTCCAGGATAGCTTTAGCTATTCGTAATCTTTTGTGATTCCATATGCACTTTTGTATCATCTTTTCTATTTCTGAGAATGTTGTTGGGATTTTGATTGGGATTGCGTTGAATCTGTATATTGCTTTTAGTAATATGGTCATTTTGATAATGTTGATCCTGCCAATCCAGACACATGGTAAGGTTCTCCATTTTTCAAGGTCTTCTTCTATTTCCTTTTTTAATGTTTTACAGTTTTCATCATAAACCATCAAACTACTAAAGGAAAACATAGGAAGCATACTCCAAGATGTAGGAAAAGGGAAAGACTTCTTAGAAAAGACACCAAAAGCAAAGGCAATCAAAACCAAAATAAACAAATGAGACTACATCAAACTAAAAAGCTTCTGTACAGCAAAGGAAACAATTAACAAAGTGAAGAAGCAACCAATAGAATGGGAGAAAATTTTTACACACTACACAAGTGATAGGGTACTAATATCCAGGATTTACAAAGAGCTTCAGAAACCCAGGGACAGAAAACAAACGAAAAAACAACTCTGTAACAAAATGGGCAAAGGAAATGAACAGATGTTTTTCAAAAGAACAGATTCAAATGGCTAACAGGCATATAAAAAGATGCTCAGGCTCCCTAGCCATCAGAGAGATACAAATGAAAACCACGTTGAGATACCACCTAGCTCCAGTGAGACTGGCCTACATTCAGAACTTCACTGTCAACACCAGCTGGTGTGGACGTGGGGAGAAAGGCACCCTCCTTCAGTGCTGGTGGGAGTGTAGGCTAGCACAACCACTGTGGAAATCAGTATGGAGAGTGCTGGGAGAATTGCAAAAAAATCTGCCATATCACCCAGCTATCCGGCTCCTAGGATTATACCCAATAGAAGTGAAATCTGCATATGAGAAGGGGATCTGTAATCCTATATTTACAGCAGCACAATCTGCACTAGCAAAGTTATGGAAACAATCCAGATGTGCGTCCAAAGAGCAGTGATTATAAAAACTGTGGTACACCTATTCCATGGAATATTATTCAGCTATTAAGAAGAATGAAATTTGGCCCAGCACGATAGTGTAGTGGTTAAAGTCCTCACCTTGAACACACCTGAGATCCTATATGGGCGCCGGTTCTAATCCCTACTTCCCATCCAGCTCCTTGCTTGTGACCTGGGAAAGCAGTCAAGGATGGCCCAAAGACTTGGGACCCTGCGCCTGCGTCAGAGACCCAGAAGAGCTCCTGGCTCCTGGCTTTGGATTGGCGCAGCACCGGCCATTGCAGTCACTTGGGGAGTGAACCATCGGATGGAAGATCTTCCTCTCTGTCTCTCCTCCTCTCTGTATATCTGCTTTTCCAATAAAAATAAATAAATCTTTAAAAAAAAGAAGAAGAATGAAATTATACTATTTACATCTAGGTGGTCCCAACTAGAGACCATTATGCTCAGTGAAATGAGTCAATCACAAAAAACAAATACCATATGTTCTCTCTTATATAAGGAAACCAGCAAGGAAAGTATAACTTCAATAATCTGATCCATACTGGTTTTTGTTGGTTTGCTTTTTTGGATGTATCCCATGTGTTTTGAGGTTTTGTTATTTCAGTTTTGTATATTCTAAATAATTTCTTTTCTCTTGTCAAAAAAAGAATATTTTTAAAACAAAATCAAGACAATAAAAGTAAACTATTCATAAAGCCCCATGCTGACATATAGAAATACATAATATATATAATATGAAGTAGCACCATTTATTCAACAACTATTCCTTGCTTAGCACTGTACTAGTTGACTTAAAACTATAATTTATAAGTATTTTTTGGTAAATAGTTAATTTTGCTTTATAATATTTTGGGTTTTTCACTCAGAAAATTAAAATTAATAAAATTTAATCACCCAAGTTTACAGCTAGTTGGTGGTAGAACTGGGATTTTATTCTAGGTTTTTCTCCCACATTATAAAGCACATAGAGTTTAGAAAATAGAGCAGAATAAGTTGCATTTATAACTTAAATTTGACTTTTCAAATCCTGAGTGGTCTACTACTGTAAGATAGTAACATTTTTGATTATGTAATAACAAAACTTGGTGTGTTCTTCTCATTAGGTTGGAAAACAAAGTGCTGTATTGGATAGCAACAACAGGCCATTCCTGCCCTTTGTTAAGATAATTAGAACCTCAGATCCAAACCTAGAGCGCTCTGTTAGCAATGCACACACATATCTGAAGCTCCATTCTGGAGCCACTTCTATAACAGGAATCCAGCCTTCATTTGTCAGTGACAGAGAAAATATTTACAATTCTCTGAATGGACCACAATGTTAATTCAGCATCAAGGTGGAGTGTGTGCAGTGGTAGAACACACAGCTAGCCTTCGTCCAATCTCAGCCTTCGTGAGGAATTTTAAGTCAACATCCCCATACGCTGCACACCTCCTGGTACAGAGTGCAACCGCCAGGATCTGCTTTCCTGTCGTAGTCTCTGTAGTTTTTCCTCCCCACTCAAAGCTCGATGAGGTGTCTACCATCCGTTGCATCTCTATTTCCAGAACTAACAAGCCTTTTCAAGTGACTACCCAGATGGGATTTCAAAACATGTTTCTCACACAAGACAGACCCTTTCGCCCACACTTCATCTATGTTTTATTCTTAGCCTGCATGCAAGGTGATCCAGCACTAACAGGTACAACCAGAACCGGTGGGTCTTCTTGAATTTTCTGAAGTAGGCATACAGAAAACACTAGTATGTTCTGGGAGACACCGCTGGGCACACTGAGCATCTTCTCCCTCAGAGTACAGTGCGATCTGAATTGCGCGGTGCCAGAGGGCCTGGTGCCCAGCGGTCAAGACTGTCCAAGAAGTACGGAGAATTTGTCAAACATTACACTAATCCTTTCAACTAAAGATCCCTGAGGGCTGTTAAGTTGGGACAGTAGATCCTAAACTGACCCTGTCATTGTACTTTTTGTGTAACTTTTTGAAGAACCTCATATATAATTTCATATAAGCTTCAGAAAAGTTCAAAATACTCAAGAGTGCTCTAACACTTTTAAGAGAAAGGACATGAGATCAAAATTGCTTTTCTAATTTATTGAAGTTTGAAATTGTGGAAATTTTAAGGAAAACAATTTTTGAAAAAAAAAATCATGGGAAAGGAAAAAAAAAAAAAAACTGACATCAAGAATATATCCCAACAAAAAATCTACCCAGAGTCGATTTTATTACACTTAGGAGATTTTACCAACTATTTTGCCATCTCCACATTTAGACCTACTTCATTGCCCAAACTGTGTGTACACTACTGTGATTTATAATATTATCTATGCATTTGCGTTTTGCCCAATTTTCCAATGCACTGCTTGTTAAATCTTTAGAATCTCAAAAGCGATAAATCTTTCGTGTCTATTCCAATGACTGGAGTCTAGAACCCTTGATCTGCTGGTTGGGGTTGATCATCAGAAAGACCAAAGCAACATTAAAGAGCTGGAACATGAAAGAGCTAGGGCTTGAGGATGAGGAAATCTACATTGATCACCAATGACTGGTGATGTCATCAACTGTGTCATCATAATGAAGCTTTCACAAAAACCCAAGGAATTGGGTTTGAAGAGATTCTGGATTAAGTGGACCGATGTGGAGATTCCCAGAAGTTGGTGTCCCTAGAGACAGCCTAGAGACTCCATGTCCTTCTCACAAACCTTACTGCATCTCCTGCCATCTCACTGGATACTTATCTATACCCTTTGTGATACCCTGACAATAAACAGTGTTCCTGAGTTCCAAACTACTCTAGAAAATTGAGCACAGGAAGGGGAGGGAGGTTAGATGTGTCAAAGGAATCCACATTCGCAGCCAAAGAATCAGGAAAACAAGACAGAATCCTGGCCTTCAGTGGACACCTGCAGTGAGGGCCTAAGCTGTCCATCTGATGTGACGCAGTGTCCAAGCAGAGAGTGTCAGAACTGAAGTAAGGAAAACCTGCCCGGAGTTGGCTGGAGAAATGCTTGTTCACTGCTTGGGGAAAGGGTAATTGGGAATCCAGATACACTGTGTTGACTCTGTCAGAACAGCAAAAGAAGCTTTGATTTTTTTTTTCTCCCCCTGTCCAATACTACACTGACTAGGGAGTAGGTTGAAGGGAACAGTCATTGAAATAAACTGTTTTGCGTATACTTATCATCCTCAAAGGTTGACAGCATTCATATTTTTCAACATGTTTTGCTTTCAATAAATTTAAAAATATACAGAGATTCAAACTCAGGAAACAGCATAAAATGATCAACCTCCTATAATCTGTTTTTTTTAAACTGATGGCAAGTAGAAATTCAATTGTGTAACAGTTTTATTAAACTTGTTTAATTTCTGGATATTATTATCATAAAGAGAATTCCAGATTCTTAACAAATTCTACTAATATACATATGGCCACATCCATATAAATAGCAAAATAGAAAACTATCATCACTAATTAGTTGTAAAACGTATTTTTTCTATTATTTTATTGTTGAAATGGAGAAGACTACAATAGTTTAAGACCAATCCCTGCCTTTGCTTTACAATTTCTTTGATGGTTTGGTAAAGGAGAAGGAAGACAACGGGAGAGTCCAGCTGATTTCTCTATTCACTTGCTAAATACTACAAACATTCAGGTACAGGTTTTTTGCTTTGTGTGTATGTGTCTGAAGAAGGTAGACATGTTTTCGTCTTTAGTGTTAAGTATGGACGATGGAATTTCTTGATTCTATGATAAGTGTATTTTAAGTTTATATAAACTACCACCTAGTTTCCCAGCGTTTGTTTCTACACCACTCGGCACATTCACCAATCACACATGAGTACTCCGGTTGGTCTCCAATGATGCCAGCAGATTCCCCGGTCTTCTGCCCTTGTTAAGGATGGGCACAATCCTTTGCATTGCAAATATTTATTTGCATCTTTTCTCTGTTATACATCATGTAATGCAGGCTTCCTTTTGGGGGATTTTCAAAATTTTTATTCTGCCTAATTCCAAATATCATTCAACTTTTGTCTGATATCATTCATTTATGTACACTTATTTTCATCGTTTTAACTTAGGAGTTAAAGTTATGTTTTCCCAATGACTCCCATGTACTTCCTGGGTGAAACTAAATTTAGCTTGAGATGTTACACTAAACCATTCTTCTATTCTGTGACTGAATGTTACAATTAAAATTACTTGGCTCAGATTTTCATTTTTCTTGTTACATGTATGAACATGACCTGCTTTTTTCTATTCCTAGTCTGCTCATGAAAGGGGTAAATAGTTTAAGAGTGCCCTCTTCTGTTAGTTTAAAAAAGACGAACTAATTCACATTTCCTATGCTGGGCACAGGAAAAATCTGATTCCAAGAAACATGCTAACTTTAAGTAGAGATGAAAACTACCAAGCATACTCAAGCATGAATATATGAAAAAATGTTCATTATTTCTTCTGTTTTATAAAGCATTATCTGGACATGCTAAATGTTGCAACAAACAAAAAGTTTAAAGACAAGACAGAAAGTTTATAGGGCCATTAATAAGGAAGGAAAATGTGAGGAAAAAAAAAACCCAGCATATTGGCAAATGTTCTAATAGTCAGAAGGAATGCTCAGACATACGTTGAATAGGTTGGGAGAAGTAGGTGATTAATTCTCTAAGAAGATGAATGAGGATGGAAGCGTGGGAGAGAGGGGAACCCACAGGGAAGAAATACTTTTAAAATTGTCTTGGCACAGAGACTGTGCAACTGTATCATAAAATAATAAAAAAATTTTTAAAATTCTTGGACGTGTATGTGTCTGTTTTTCCCAAATAAATCATTCATCCCATGGATGAAAATGTCAACTAGGAACACAAGGGCACAAGCACCTTTAGTTATGGGAGCCTTGGCTGGGCAGGGTGTGGCACAGGGGGCCACATCACCTCTGGAAAACCTATGCCCAGCGTGCTCCACTTCTGACCTCACTTCCTGCTAGTGCATCAGTGGACGATGCCCACGTGCTTCAGTTCATGCCACTCATGTGGGAGACCCAGCGGAATTTCAGGACAGCTCAGCCCTTGGTGATGCTGGATCTGTAGAGGGAAGTAGTTGATGAAAACACCTCTCTCCTCTTCCTTCCTCCTCTCTTTATTTGCCTTTCAATTAAATGTATTTTTTTAAAAGTATTTCTTTCTTATTTTAGGATTCACCTGTTTTCATTGGAAAAGCACATTTACAGAGAAAAGGAGAGACAAAGATCCTCCATCTGCTGGTTCACTTCCCAAATGGCCATAATGTCAGGAGCTGAGCTGATCTGAAGCTAGTCTCAAGAGCTTCCTCTGAGTCTCCCACCTTGGTTCAGGGTCCCAAGGCTTTGAGGCTTCCTCTACTGCTTTCCAAACTCCACAAACAGGGAGCTGGAAGGGAAGTGGAGCAGTTGGGACATGAACCAGCATCCATATGGGATCCTGGCACATACAAGGGGAAAATTCAGCTGCTAAACCATTGCACCAGACTCAATAAACATTGTTAAAGAGTGTCCAGGCTGCTCCACTGGCCCAGCCAGCTCCCTGCTTGTGGCCTGGGAAAACAGTAGAGAATGACTCAAGAAAAGCTATGGGACCCTGCACTCACATGGCAGACCCGGAAGAAGCTCCTAGCTTTGCATCGGCTCAGCCCCCTCCATTGCAGCCATTTGGGAATTGAAGTAGCAAATGAAGGATGATTCTCTCCATCCTTCCTCTCTGTAAATCTGCCTTTCCAATAAAAATAAATAAATCGTAAAAAAATATGGAAGATTCTGACTAGTTGCAGAATGCATAAGTTAATATTCCTTTAAAGACTAGAACCCAAAAGCAGTATCACAGTACTGTTACTTACTTTTGCATATTTTAATAAAAATTTAAAATATACAAGGGTACTTTTTTTTATTATTGGAAAGGCAGATATACAGAGAGGAGAGACAGAGAGGAAGATCTTCCATCTGATGATTCACTCCCCAAGTGAGCGCAACGGCCCATGCTATGCCAATCCGAAGCCAGGAGCCTCTTCCAGGTCTCCCTGGGTGCAGGGTCCCAAAGCTTTGGGCTGTCCTCTACTGCTTTCCCGGGCCACAGGCAGGGAGCTGGATGGGAAGCGGGGCTGCCGGGATAGAACCAGCGCCCATAAGGGATCCCGGGTGTGCAAGGTGAGGACCTTAACCACTTGCGCCACCACGCCGGGCCCTACAAGGGTACTTTTAAAAAGTTCGTGGAAATTTAAAAAAAAACATTAAGCTTATTTTTTGGCAAATAATTTTGAAATGCATGAAGTTTGCTACTAACGGAACATTTTCCAAGTATCCTTGTATAAATATAGAGATCATGTGAGAAGGTGAACAAAGCCAAAGCTATGGCACACTTCGTTATCACAGCTTTCCACGCGTCTTTAACAAACATGTCTAACAAAACAGAGTGACCTAAGACTCAAACATCGAGGGCAACCATCTCATGATTCACATCTGCTCTTCTGTCCTGATTCTTGCCTAAGCTGAGAAGTTCATTTGAGGTGAATTAACCAACATGGAAACTGAAGACATAGTAATAAAACACTAAGGCAGGATCATTTCTGACATGATATGATTTGCTCACATATGTAAAAGGTAAACATTTAACCACTGAAGTATTCTGGCTACAGCTGCTAATGAAAATATTCTGCTAAGGCAGACATTAGGAGGCAGTGGCGACGCTGCTCTTGTTGGACACCTGTTCCCACACAGAGGTCTGGACTAAGTACTCAACTCCCTGCTTTGGTGTCTCTCTGTGTTTCTCTGTGCATCTCTCTCTCTCTCTCTCAACTTCTTCCCTTCGTGCTCTCAAATAAAAAATTTTTGAAATACATATAATTATGGTTTATCTGTTGAAGACTGAATCTAAAAGTGTAGTAAACAAAATAATCTATTTTTAAAGACATATTTATTTTTATTGGAAAGCCAGATATACAGAGAGGAGGAGAGACAGAGAGGAAGATCTCCCATCTGATGATTCACTCCCCAAGCGGCTGCGATGGCTGGCTGGAGCTGAGCCAATCTGAAGCCAGGAGCCTCTTCCAGATCTCCTGTGCGGGTGCAGGGTCCCAAGGCTTTGGGCCATCCTTAACTGCTTTCCCAGGCTGCAAGCAGGGAGATGGATGGAAAACAGGGCTGTCAGGATTAGAACCAGCACCCATATGGAATCCCGGAGCGTTCAAGACGATGACTTTAGCCTCTAGGCTACTGCACCAGGCCCCCAAAATAATCTATTTTTGCTTCAAATAAAAGCATCCATTTTTGCAACTGAATTTTTTTTTAAAGAATCTAGTAACATCATTCTATTGTGGAATCCAGCATATTCATTGTCCACCTCTTTCTTCTAATTGTTCCCATAACCAGTAGAGTTAATGTTATAAAAGGATAAGACATTTTCTTATATATTTAAATGCTGGTGACACACTAGCACTTTTCAAATTTTAATTTTTAATTTTCAATGATGTTAACATAGTTGATCAGAGTGGGATGGGTCAAGGGTTAGAGACAAGTGAGTGTGATCATTATTTCCAAAGTTTTTTTTTTTCCTCCTTCTTGTTTCAGGGGGCACACTACAACTTTTAAACGTGCTTCTTTCCACATGCCCCTGCCTCACGCATCAATTATTTCCATAGAGTCTAAAAAAGGAAGAATCTGCAAACGGTGGTATGGCCTACTTGTGTGGTATAAATATACATATATATATATGTACACATGTGTACATATATGTAGCTAAGTAAACATTATAGACACATAAATTATCTGCATAACACTAAATCCTGATGACACAAGAGCTCAAGAAAAGACAGTGCTTCCTGGCTGAGCTGAGAAGATGTCATTCTGTAATGAATCATCTTTTGGCATGATGGCCTTGAGAGTAAGGCCCAGACAGAGGAAGCTTACACACAGACATAGAGAGAACGCAGGAGAATCTGCGAGTAACATCATCATCCGAAACGCAACGGGCCCCAAGCAGTGAAGGCTAAACAGTCAGACACCACGGTAAAGGCACCGAGGGACTTTTATCTAGCCACGATGAGCTTAACACTCATCAGAGTAAGAACCCGGCTCCCACTGGCTTTGTTTGACTTTTCCTTATACTTGGTGGCTGGATGTGTTTTCTTTGACACGCCCAGCCCTTCCTGGCCATGCTCATGTGTATGCTTACTCTGAGAAGCTGCTGTGACACGAACACTGGGTCCATCCTCAGCTCACCACTCTGAAGAAATTAAGCGATGCTTTTTCTGGTACTGCTATCCCCTGCGTGTGGACATTTTAGTACATCAAGGTAAGAAAGGGCAGGATTCGGAACGGAAGAAAAAAATACCCGAGATACATAATGGAAAACAGAAACTGGCTTCCTCATGTAATAACTCCTCATCATAAAAGAAAAGCAAAAACGTGCGAGGGAGAAGACTGCGGAAGCCCACGGCAGGATATTCTTTTTCTTTTTTCACTGCCCCTACGGGTAACAGCAAAAGAGCCTCGGCTGAGAACTGTCCAGAATCCATGAGAACTTTTGCTTCAGTCTTTGCTATCCTTACATCTTTCTGCCCAGAACAGCACTGCGATTGTCAGTTGTGCATTCGCAGCAATTTATCTTTCAGCTTCACCTGTTTCAGGTGATAAATACACCGTTCCCACGTAACCGGGGTGTTGCTGCAGTTAATCGTACGCATTAGGGATTATTTCATCAGGGGCGCCGTTCCCACCACATACAACACACAGCTCTTCGCGTTCTGCTATTTAAGGGCTTCTTACTAAATAAAAACTTCAGAAAGAATGTTTTCTGAGGAAAATAATGAAAACTTGGGAGATACAACAGACATTGTCACTCTCCACAAACGCCTAGAAATACGACCACGCTTCTCTCCCAAACCAAAGGGAACATCTAAAAACCAAGAAGTCACAGGATGTGGTTAAGAACTTGCAATTTTTTAAAACATATTGGTTACTCAATAGTATGTCAATTAACTCCATAACGTTATAAATGTTGCTGATGTTATGTTGGGGCTTTTAATTGATCAGGATGATATTCTGCCGATTCTACCTTCAGACCAGACATGGTCTTCCCAAGAAGCTGTTGAACTTATCTGGACAATAAGATGCTGGACTCCAGGCTTGGTATATTGCTTGCAATTACCACTTGAACTGTGGTAATGCAACAAGGTGGAGGAATCCATCATGGGGGGAGGGTTTTGGGAGGGGTGGGGGAAGCCCAGAACCTATAAAACTGTATCACATAATGCAATGTGATTAATAATAATAAAAAAAGTCATGATTTCTTCCCAAATGAACTTACAGCCCAAACTATACATTTTTGATTGAGTTTCTTCAGTTTCACTTATAATGCTATGAATTAATTGTACCATAAACTTATCAATCCTGTACTATTTTCTACCTGTATGACTGGCAATAAACTGCAGCTATTTGCTGAGATTGATATGTTTTTCCTAAATTCGGATGTTATTCTCCTTATATCATTTTGTTGTAAATAATAAAAAAGCAAAGTGCTTCCTAGCTTGTTATCACAATACTCTAACAAAAAAAAAACTCTTCAAAATTTATGTTTATTTTTGGACTAAGTTAAAATACTTCTGAAATATGCATGCATTGACTTTGAGATAAGATGTAATTGTGATATTAAATTTTATTGAAATTTCTCAGGTCCTGATTTGTGTACAGGCTTCTGCCCTGGGTTCCCATGAAGCAGTAAAACGTTTAAAATACTGTCTGTGCAAATGCAAAATTTATGAATTCACACATCTCTGGTTGATTTATGTGAAATAATAATGCACTATTTAATGCTTAAACATGGCTAGGAGCGATGGTAGGCTATCAAGACGTACAATGGAATAATAGATTTATAAGACGGATAACCTTCTTGCCTAGAGAAGCTTGTTTAAAGGTGTTGTACAGATATATTAAACTATATGTAATTTTATACTAACTTAATGCTGTAGGGCTCTACTGCAAGCAATAAAAGATTACAACCATGGCATTTGCAATAATAAAATGATCTGGCTATTCAACATGAGGTATCTAAGGACCAAAAAGAGATAAGGAACTTGTTTAAAACTTTTGCCCTTTTTCATTCGTTGTTCTTCACCAACTATATGTATTTTTTTCTCATATGGGACCAACATAAATCCCTGGCCTTCTGGTGATCGTCCATCAAATATCTGAGGCGACAGCTATTTCCACGAGGACAATGATTGGGTATGTCCAAGCCACCTCCAGACACATTTGTCAAACATCGGATCTGCTCAGCAAAGCAACTCAAACCTTATTAGGATATGATGACAGAATTAGAATGGACAATTTCTTGATCATATCAGCTCTGTCTTACAGTTTTGTGTTTTTTTAATTAGGGAAGGGAACTTTTTTCCAAGCGAGTTGTTTAATTTTATTTGAAAGGCAGAGAGCTAGGAGAACAGAAAGACAGAAAAAGATATTGGCAGGCCCCCAGAGCTCCTGTCTGGTTGTTCACTCGCGGATGCTGGCAGTGGCAGGACTGAGCAAGAATACAGCCAGGATGTCAGTGCGGATACCTTTCACGGACCTTAGGGATGAACACCGGGGCTTTCAGTGCCTGCCTCCCAAGGTGTGCGCTAACAGCTGAAGTTGAAACCAGAAGCAAAGTGAAGACCTGGATCCAGGTGCTCCTCAACATCCCAAGCAACATCTTCATTGCTAGGCCAAACACCCCGAGTCTACTCTGGGAGTTTTTCGACCATTGTGATGTTAAACACAGACATGCATCACCCCAATTTTTATGCTCATACAAATTAGAGGATATATAAATTTTTAATATTTAAATTAATCGTTTCATCATAGAACGCTTTGAATTATGTAATGATTTGCTTTCACAGCTAAATCTTTGTCCAAATAAGGTGTTGAACTAAAGAAAAATTCTTCTAAAATACAGATATAGGCAAGATATATATATTTAGAATATTTTTATTTGCAGAAATTTCAACTAATTTTAACAAATATATCCACCTGTCCACATGCTGGTAAGCAGCAGTTCACAAAACATTTTAATAACCGATGAGTTACATTAAAACAAAATAATCTCATTTTGGCCAAAGCAGAATTTTAATATAATCTCCATTCAAACAGCACAATCTTCTAAATCAAACATTTAATGTAATTTACTTGTAAGAGTTACAAACCCAAAGAACTTTAAAAAGATGAATGCCCCACCTTAGGAAACAAAGATTAATGTTAAATTTTCAAATTATTTTGCAAAAGACACATCAAAGCCGAACTGAATTTTTTAATATTTTCAAAATGTGCCTGAAAGTTATTTCTTCACGTAGCCCATATTCCACCATATATTTAAGGCCATGGTCTCTATATAGGACAAGGTTTTCAAAACTCAATTTTGGAAATACTTTTGTGAGCTTCAAGTTAGCTGTATTCATCAGCAAGCAGCCTGTTCACATATTAACTACCAAACAAATTGTTTGACTCCTTTCTGTGCACGTAATTTCTAAAGCACCAAACTTCAACGGTCATTGTGAATGACATTTCAGCAGCTTTTAGTCCCAATTTACATACACAGTAGAAGCTACAAAATTAAGAAATATTTCAGTGCTGAAATACTGTTTTCTGAGAGACACCTGCCGCTAGGGTGAGCTTTAGCATTTTCGGCATCGCCCTCAGGAGATTTGCAGTCTCTAGACATCCGGGAATCTGGTAGGCAGCTGAAACTTGTGAAGGTACGTGCCTAGCCTGCGCTTTGAAAAGGCAGCACGTGACATGCGGCCACTGCAGTCAGTTTTCTGCAAGCAGCGCCTGCCTAGCTTCCTAAGGTATAAACAGCCGATCCGCTGGGTAAGCCGATGCCCGCAGTTCTCTTGATACAAAGTAGATGGGCACTGTTCAATTTTGATTCCAAATAGGATCCAAAAACAGTCTAATCCAGAAAAAAAATGTGTAGGGAGAACACATTATTGGGTGAAGAGCTGTTGGCATTGGGCTGTTTTTGGTTGAAAGTTTGGACAGCTCCCTTGCGATCGCTGCTGGGACAGCACTGATGTACAAGCAAGGCCGCCCCGCTGGATCCTCCTGACACTGCTCGCTGTCTTCCTGCACTGCTTTACTTTCTGTCATGGCCCTTCTGAAATATCTGAAAACCCCCAAATATGCTCGTTCTTCCTGTACCCATATATTATTATAATGTGGTTTCTGATCTTGCTGGAATTATTCCCAATGTGTTCACTGCTGTAGCCTCTGACCCTGGACCACCTATAGCTCCTGGCACCTGCGAGTGGGTATTCACTGAGTTACCTGCTTCACCAACTCAGCTTTGGACAAGTCACTGGCTTACCGAATCCTCCGGATGTCAGTCTCCCTGTATTTTCTAATATGGAGGACCTAGATGATGTAGCAGATCTTTCACTGTAAGATGCTTTATTTGATTAAAATACTTGCTTTTGACTCCTAGACTTTTCTCTCTAAAGAATGGCATGTTCTCATGCACTCATTTGAACAAATGATTTCCCTAACATCACTGGACTGAAACTACAACAAATGTCATGTCTTTACATTTTAGTAATTCTCATCTCAATTCAATTAAACAACAACAACAAAAATACAGTGATGGTGCCTTCTGTAAATTTATTGTGCCACAAGTTAAAATCCTTCTTGATCCTGCTTTGTATCAATGAAATTAGACCCTCAAATCATTTCTTTTTTTTAAGATTTATTTATTTTATTGAAAGGCACGTTTACAGAAAGAAAACGACAGAGAAAAAGATCTAACATCCATCTTCCCCCAGTGGCCGCAACCCCTGGAGCTGAGCCGATCCAGAGTTAGGAGCCAGGAGCCTCCTCCAGGTCTTCCACATGGGTGTAGGGTCCCAAAGCTTTGGGCCGTCCTCGACTGCTTTCCCAGGCCACAGACAGGGAGCTGGATGGGAAGTGGGGCTGCTGGGACAGGAACTGACGAGGATGAGCCAATGAACCATCAACAGGGCCCAAACTTAGAAACATTTCTGTTTCATATGTTGGCACCCCTCAGCATTGTCAGGTTGATGGAGGATTACCACAAGAGAAGAGAATACCTCTTACTCTTCTCAATGGATTCCTCTCCCTATTTCTCCTGAATTGTCTACCAGAAAGTGGCACAACAACGCTTCTCGTTACTCGGTACATTTGAAGATTATTTTTCTTTAGACTTATTTATTTATTTACTTACTTTGCAGGCAGAGTAACAGAGACAGACAGAAACGAAGAAAGAAATCTTGTGTCCTCTGGTTCACTCTACCAAATAACTCCAATGACCAGGGCTAGGCCAGGCCTAGCCGGGAGCCTGGGGCTCCCTCTGAGTTTCCCTGCATGATGACCAAGGCCCCGAGTGCTGGAGCCATCCATAACTGCTTTTCCAGGCACGTTAGCAGAAAGCTGGGTTGAAAGCAGAGCAGCCGGGACCTAACCCCAGGGGGCTCCACAAGGATTTTCCTGCAAATATTTTCAGCTCCTCCTGCAGCACTATTCCAGCAGGTGCAACTGGTACCCCAACCTACATCCACCTTGACCACTTAGTAATTAGTCACTAGTTATAAATATAAGTCATTCTATGTTTTATGTCTCTGGATTGGACCCCGTGTGATATAAGTGATTCTTTAAAAATGATTTAGGGTTGTGAGCTTGGCATAGGGGTTAAGACACTGCTTGGGACACCTGTATCCCACACCAGGGTGCCAGGTTCAACTCTCAGCTTCCCTCCTGATTCCAGGCCCCACAAACTTGCACCCTGCAAGACAGCAGGCAGTGGCTCAAGACCCACATGAGAAACTCAGATGCAGTTCTCCAGCTCCCAGTTACTGCTTTGCCCGAACCCCAGTCACTCTTGCTTTTTTGCAGGCATTTTGAGAATTGCTCAGTAGATAAAAGACACTTCTATTTCCATATCTCCCTCTCTTTCCTTCAAATGCATAATAATTAGAAAAATAACAAAATTACTCAGGGCCTAGGTCATCAAGGCTGAGTCCTAGTGCATGGAAAACCATGATGCTTTTCAGCAAAGCCACCACATTGATAAACCAACAGAGACTGCTGGCCAACCGCCGAAGTCTAGTCTCCCTGACTTAGAGCAGAACCCACTTTTAAAATAGAATTGTCGCACAGCCTACCTTAAAGCTAGATGTGGCCAGAGACCACTTGACCTATAAAGCAAAAAATAAAAATTGTGTGTGGGTTCCAAGAATTATCATTGTGGGATTAAGGCATGGCCTTTGCTGGTGCCTGCCAATTTCTTGCTGGTTCTGTGGAGGCACCCCGGATCCTGGAGGAAGCTGTTTGCTCTAAACCCTGAAGCTGCCATTGCAGCCTTGGACTGACTCCCTCAACAGAAGCATGGTTCCGCTTTAAGCACTAGCAGGCAGAGGCATCCACGCCACTCTGTTTCAGGAGTTGCAGTCATTTGGAGATAACTGTCAGAGAAAGATCTATATTTTAAATTAAAAATAAACAAAAAGCAATTGGGAACATTGTATTTTTTTTTCTATTTCAGGAAGCTTTAGGAATGTTGCATGTCAAAGATCTGTTATAGAGTGAAACAATGTTAGCCCGATTAATTTTTGCCATTATATAATAATCCTTTGCAGAAATGCACACTTTTTAATCCACCATATTTCCTAATCTCCCACACTGTGGCTTATTATTGCAGGAAAGAGGCAATTGTGCCATGCAACAGTGAAAGTTTAGTGGGTCTTGCAGAGCTCAGACAAATTCAACAGTCTTTCAAAAAGTCAGAGGTAGAAATTGCACAGAGGGTCCAGTGCAGTGGCCTAGCAGGTAGAGTCCTCGTCTTGCATGCACCAGGATCCCATATGGGCACTCATTCTAATCCCAGCCACCCTGCTTCACACCCAGCTTATGGCCCAGGAAAGCAGTTAAGGACGGCCCAAAGCCTTAGGACCCTGCACCCACATGGGAGACCAGGAGGAGGCTCCAGGCTCCTGGGTTGAGATCAGCACATCTCCAGCCATTGAGGCCACTTGGGGGAGTGAATCAGTGTCCAGAAGATCTTCCTCCTTTCTCTCCTCCTCTCTGTATCCCTGTCTTTCCAGTAAAAATAAAATAAATTTTTTTTAAAAGACTTTTCTATATTCAAACAAGTATCAGAATATTTTGTTGATTCAGAGTTTTGAAGTATTTGCGGGAAAATAGTCATTTGGGGGAAAAAATGCCAGCCAGAAACCAACAGGAAAATAATAACAATAATCATGAAGCTACAACATCTTTGTCCTGGTAGAAAATGAAGAGAGCCTGGGAAATCCTCCTGCCGTTCACGGTGAAGTTGTAGTCTGGAGTGTTTAAGTGGTCGGGTGGCGCTCGTCGGTGATGGGAATGGTGGTCCCTCGCTCTCCATCACCTTCCGTTGGACAAGCACAGTGGCTGATGCTCTTTCCAATTAAACTGTGCGGCACAAGGCCTTTGGGCCACGTTTGCTTTAGTAAGCAATCCCTACTAGTTATGTATGCATCTTTACCAAAAATGGGGAAAGGGTGGGGGTTAAAATAAGGACAGGCCCAAAGTATAATTATGCTATAAACACAGAAAGAGCATTTTGCTAGAAGATGGCTCCTAAATTAAAGCCTCACCTTTAATTTTACCATAATTTTAGTAGTTTAAAGACTTAATGATCCATTAAAGATTTTAGTCAGTGATGCTGTTAATTAAAGCCAATTTTTGGACTCCTTCATATAATAAAACAGAAGCTTTAGATGCTATGACCACACAAAAGCTTTAACAATTTACTATCTATCTCTGTATTTTTCTAAGACAAGTATAAAATTCAATTAGATAAATTGAAATGGCTGTCATAAAAATAATGATAGCAATAATGTATTGAGAAACTGCATGGGGAGTTTAACTAAAAAGGTAAGCCTTTCTTACAAGGCCCAGCTTTGTCTTCACTATTTTCCACTTGCCTAACACATAAAATATTTTCAATGGAATTAAAACTTGAAGCTGCTCATAAATTAGAAAAAATATTGAACAGCAGATTACATTAAATTAATGTAATTTGCTCATGAATTACGAAGATTATGGAAATTAAACATGCTGAGAAGTAAAGGGTTGTTTTCCTGTTATTAAATATTACATTAATATACCAAGTAATAGTGTTGTATTTGGTGATAGGCCTCATTTTAAGATATAATAATCAGGGGCCTGGCATGGTAGCTTAGTGGCTAAAGTCCTCGCCTTGCATGCACCAGGATCCTATATGGGCCTTGTGCTACATATAGTTTAATTGGAAAGAGCATCAGCCACTGTGCTTGTCCAGCGGAAGGTGATGGAGAGCGAGGGACCACCATTCTAACCCTGGTGATCCAACTTCCCATCCAGCTCCCTGCTTGTGGCCTGGGAAAGCAGTCGAGGATGGCCCAAAGCCTTGGGACCCTGCACCCGCGTGGGAGACCTGGAGGAGGTTCCTGGTTCCTGACTCTGGATCGGCTCAGCTCCGGGCATTCTGGCCACTTTGGGAGCAAATCAAAGGATGGAAGATCTTCCTCTCTTTCTCTCCTCCTCTCTGTATATCTGACTTTGCAATCAAAATAAAATAAATCTTTAACTATATGTATATAGTAATCAGAGCAGGCTCCATGAGTCGTTTGAAAGAATTCTTCCTGCCGTCACTGAGTGACTTAAGTAAAAGGCTTTTGGGTAAGAAAGGAAATGTTTATGTCAATCAAATGGATGAAATAGGCAGGGTATGTGATATGACTGCGAATAGGTACAGTGGTCTTTCATGATTGGGTAGTTTTTTTTTTATTGTTTTAAACCATTTATGTAAAAGGGAGAAGGGGAGAGACGAAGAACTTTTCCCTGCAGGTTGCCTCCTGGAACGGCTACAACAGCCAGAGCCGGGCAAGGTTGAATCCTGCAGCCTGGTGCTCCAACCACGTCTCCTACGTGGGTGTCAGGGACCTAGGCCCCGGAGCCAACTCCTGCTGATTTCCCAGATGCACGTGCAGGCACGTGAAAGTGGAGCAGCCAGTTCTCAAAGGAGTGTCCATGTGGGATGCCCACATCACAGAGAAAAGCTTAGCACACTGTGTCACAACACTGGTTCTCTATTCTGTAAAATTTTTTAAAAATAAAGAAGTCACGCGTAAGATGAGGTTTCATTGTTAAACCCTACCTATATTTTACTAGTCATATATAATTAGGAAGAAATACATACTGAAAATAACATGTATTCAAATATGAGTTTGAAACTTCAAAATAATTTTTTACATAAGCCTTTTAAATTCATTCTTAGGCACCAGAGTCATGGGGTAGCAAACTAAGCCGCTGCTTGTGGAGACACCAGTGCATACAGGCAATGATTTGAGGCCTGGCTGCTCAACTTCTAACCCACCTCCCTGCTGATGCACTGGTCCCACTGCTTGGGCCGAAAGAAGACCCAGAAGAAGCTCCTGGCTCCTGGCTTAGATTGGTCCATTCTGGCCACTGCAGCCAGTGCAAGTTCTAATCCCAGGTGCTCCACTTCCCATCCAGATCCCTGCTTGTGGCCTGGGAAAGCAGTTGAGGATTGCCCAAAGTCTTGGAACCCTGCACCCAAGTTGGAGACCCAGAAGAAGCTCCTGGATCCTAGCTTCAGATCAGCTCAGCTAAGACCATTGCATTAACTTAGGAAGCAGTAAATCAGTGAATGGAAGATCTTTCTCTCTGTATCTCCTTGTCTCTGTATCTCCTTCTTTCTGTATATCTGCCTTCTCAATAAAAATAAAATAAATATAAAAAAATTTAGAAAAAACTAGCCACTAGGCCACTGCACAGGCCCCTAAGGTGTTTTTTTTTTTTAAAGCAGATGAATTTAATGTGTTCCTTGAGCAGTGTTACAAATTGAAGGCTAGAGGGCTGAGAAATGTGATGAAGTGTTTGGTCTGGTAGTCTTCTATCAAACAGGTGATGCAGTCATTTGACAGGTGAGCGGAGGCACAAATGAGAGCATGCGTGTCTCTGTCACAAGGCCACGCTGCTGGTTCAGGCTCAGCCCCCACTCCAGGCTCCTGTTCACCCACACCTGGCAGGCAGCAACTCAAGAACCCAGAGCTGGGAGTGAACTCATTTCTGACTCAGTGAACTGCAACAATGTGGCATTCTACAGGTTCCACCCAAGACAGGTCCAGGTAGCCGTCAGACCTGATGGCCAGCAGATCAAGAACTCTAGTAGTGGCACATCAGGTGCCATTGCTTCCAGTGTGGCAAAGAATTCAAGACTGCAGGGGACAACAGTGAGCTGTGCATGCACTGAGCTCCATGAGACTCACTGAGTTCCATGCATTGCAATGGTCCCAAGGAAATTAATACCGACTATTGCATTGTACAGGTAAAAGTAAGTCCATGTGGCCCTCAGACCTAATACCCAACAGGTTCCACCAAGATTGGCACCACCAACAATATAGCTACATAAGACACCTGGTGTCTCTCTAATCCTGTGAACTGCTCCAACAGGAAGTCGGGGGAAGGTTGTACAGACAAAGGTGCAGCCTCAGCATGGGATCACAGGAGGTGGAGATTGATGAGCCAGGAGCTGGGGCTACAGAGACCATGCTGGAAGTCTATAATAAGCACCCAGACCCGGAATTTACTAAAAGGAGTGGCAAAAATGACTGCAAACAAAGAGCCGTGTGCCAGGCCTGGCGGCGTGGCTTAGCGGCTAAAGTCCTAGCCTTGAACGCACCAGGATCCCATATGGGCACCAGTTCTAATCCTGGCAGCTCCACTTCCCATCCAGCTCCCTGCTTGTGGCCTGGGAAAGCAGTCAAGGACAGCTCAAAGCTTTGGGACCCTGCACCCACGTGGGAGACCCAGAAGAGGTTCCTGGTTCCCGGCTTCGGATCGGCTCAGTACTGGCCATTGCAGCCAGTTAGGGAGTGCATCATCGGACAGAAGATCTTCCTCTCTGTCTCTCCTCCTCTCTGTATATCTGACTTTGCAATAAAAATAAATAAATCTTTAAAAAAAAGAGCCGTGTATCAACTGTAATAAGTAAAAATTGCAGACCTGTGGGTGACACAGCTTAGAAACTTGCCCAAATGGGCCCGGTGCGGTGGCGCAAGTGGTTAAAGGTCCTCGCCTTGCACGCCCGGGATCCCATATGGGCGCCGGTTCTAATCCCGGCAGCCCTGCTTCCCTTCCAGCTCCCTGCATGTGGCCTGGGAAAGCAGTCGTGGACGGCCCAAAGCTTTGGGAACCTGCACCCACGTGGGAGACCCGGAAGAGGCTCCTGGCTTTGGATCGGCATAGTATCGGCCCGTTGCGCTCACTTGGGGAGTGAATCATCAGACGGAAGATCTTCCTCTCTGTCTCTCCTCTCTGTATATCCACCTTTCCAATGAAAAAATAATAAAAATAAATCTTAAAAAAATAAAAAAAAAAGAAACTCGCCCAAAAGATAAGACTTTGCTAACCAGAAGTACAATGACCAAGAGAGAAAGAAGAGACAGAGGCCAATGAATATTACTGAAGACTCCTGCAAACAAACAAAAGTCTTCGCCAACTTCAGAATTAACTGAGGAAGACATTGAGAAATGGGGGACACAGAATTCAAAACACTTGTTATAAAACTTCTTATCAACAACGAGAAGCATGTAAAGCAGGCATTCAAGGAATTCAAGGAATATGTCACAATGGAAATGAATCAAATGAAAGCTGATATATCAGAAATGAAGAATTCAGTGGAGCAAATGAAATGTGCAGTGGAGCGTCTCCAAAATAGAATGAAGGAGCCAGAAGGAAGAATCTCAGAATTGGAAGATATTTCCTGTCACCTCGGGGAAGCAAACAAGAAGCTGGAAGCAGAGCTGAATCAGGCCAAAAATAAGTATTCAAGAATTGAAAGACACTATTAAAAGGCCAAATATAAGAGTTATGGGACTCCCAGGAGGTACAGAAAGAGAGCTGGGTTTACAGATGTACTTAATAAAACAATAAGGGAAAATTTTCCTAATCTAGAGAAAGAATTGGGAAACAACATCCAGGAGGGGCACAGAACTCCCAACAGGCTTGACCAAAGGCAATCTTCACCAAGACACATGATAATCAAGTTCTCTTCAATCAAACATAAGGAAAAGATCCTTAAATGTGCACATGAAAAAAAATCAATTGACATATAAAGGAATGCCAATTAAACTCACAGGAGACCTCTCTCAGGAAACTCTACAGGCAAGAAGAGAATGGAGTGACATATTCTAGATTCTAAAAGAAAAAAAAAAATTGTCGGTCCAGGATAACATATCCAGCAAAGCTTTCTTTTGTCTTTGAAAATGAAATAAATGAAATAAAATTCTTCCAAAGTAAAAAAAATTTTAAAAAAGTTAAGAGAATTTGCCTCTTCCAAACCTGCCCTACAAATGATACTTAAAGATGTTCTCCTGACAGAGAAAAGGAATAGCACCTACCAAAACCAAAGGCAAATGGGAAGAACATCCCAGTAAAATGACAACAGAAGACTAAACCAATGAACAACAGATGAAACTAATAGATGTTAGTTTCATCTCTTCAAAACACTTTCTTCTGATTAAATCATTCAATGACTCGTAGATCATACAATAGCATCATTTTCTTCAAGAAGGTTCTTGATTTTCTTTTTCATTTCTTCAGCAACACATTAGTCATTCAGTAACATGATTTTAACTTCATGGTGTTGTTAATTTCTTTTTTTTCTTTCTGTTGTTGATTTTATTTTGTGGCTTTCATTTAAGGGGATTTATAGTAACTGTGCAATGTAAACTATCATATGTAGCAGCGTGTTATTTAACTTCATGGCATTGTCAATTTCTGTTTTTCTTCCTGTTGTTGATTTTGTACTGTGTTTTTCATTAAAGGGGATGTACAGTAACTGTGTAATGAAGACTGTTATATCCAGATGTGAGGATACAATGCCTTATGCATCTCTACTTCCAGACAAAGATGGACTCCCAATGAAACTGTTTACTACATCTTGACAATAGGAAGCTGCACTCTGTGCCATTGTCCATGCCCGCAATGATGGACATACGACTGTGTATGAAGAACTATACTACAGTAATGATATAGGGGAACTCAATAAGGGAGGAGGGAATTGGAGAGGGGATAAAGGAAATCCCAGGGCCTATGGAACTACATCATAAAATGATAATAATAAAAAGAAACAAGATTTTTTTTTAAGAAAAGACAACAAGGAAATACACATCTGAGTAGAAAACTGAACATCATCTTTTGAGCTGTCTACGATGTCAGGTGAAAACAGTTGTGGCATTCAGAATATTGATTAAGAAGTGCCCTTGGGAGGCCCGGCGCACTGACCTAGGGGCTAAAGTCCCAGCCTTAAATGCGCTGGAATCCCATGTGAGTGCAGGTTCTAATCCTGGCAGCCGCGCTTCCCATCTAGCTCCCGGCTTGTAGCCCAGGAAAGCACTTGAGGATGTCCCAAAGCCTTAGGACCCTGCACCCACATGGGAGACCTGGAGGAGGTTCCTGGTTCCTGGCTTTGAATCAGCACAGCACCGGCCGTTGTGGTCACTTGAGAATGAGTCATCAAATGAAAGATCGTCCTCTTTATCTTTACTTCTCTCTCTCTCTTTATATATATATGGCTTTGCAAAATAAATAAATCTTTAAAAAATGCCCTTCTTGGGAAACATACAGGAAACAGGGAACAAGATAACAGGATTTGGGTGGAGCAGCCCAGATAACTTCAAATAAACCCTGAGGCTGGGGGCCCTCCAAGGGCTCGGTTGGCTACTCAGCACCACACCGGTGCCCGTTGCTCTGGGCTTGGCATGGATCACTCAGTGTGGGCTCCCTTGGAAGGTTACCGCTCATCCAGGAATCCTCTGAAATTGCAATGATCCCAGGAGCAGCTGACATGTGCCAGCTCCTGGGGGAAAAGCCTTTTCTGGAAGCAGTTATCTCAGCCACAAGGTCAAGTGTGTGCTTGAACTGTGCTGGCTTTCCAGACACCTCTATGATCACATGTGTTTTGTTTTTGTTTTTAAGATTTCTTTATTTTATGGGGGGGGGGGCAGATCAGATTTATGGGCAGAGAAAGAGACAGAAAGATCCACTACCCATGGATTCCCTCTCCAAGTGGCTGCCACGGCTGCACATGAGCAGATCCAAAGCCAGGAGCCTGGAGCTTCATCTGGGTCTCTGACATGGGTGCAGGGTTCCAAGGCTTGTTGGTAATAAAACAAAATTCTCTCCCTGAAACACCACTTCCTGATCTCAGGTGATGCTCACTTTATTGAATCCCCCAGCTCCACTTCTAGCTCCTAGCAGAAATATTCATGTGCTACGTTAATGTAATTTATTCACTTTCATTAAAAGCAGAATTCATAAACTAAACAAAGGGAGGGAGGAAGAGCGGGAAGAATAAAAGAAAAAGATACAGTCCGGGAGGAGGAGGTATACAAGGGAGTTAGAGTTCTTCTTCTTCTTTTTTTTTTAGACAAAAAAAGGAACCAGGTAAGCAGGGAAGGGAGAGGGATGGGAAAAGCACCTCCCGAGAGAAAGCCAGGACGTGGGGTGCCTCTCAAAAGGGGAGGGAGAGAGAGACACCAAAGGTTTGAGGAAGAATCTTGGGATTTGAGGCGTTCCCTTACCACTGCGTGTTGGGTAGGAACCTACAGGTGAAAGGTTCCCCATTTGTGTTCTCTCAACCAGTTGGGAAATGGGTGGGCCAGAGGCAGCGGAGTCACAGGGAAGGGTTCTATTCCAATGGGAGAGTCGGCCATGGGCAAGGGAAAGAAGGCCAGAGGAAGATGGCCCCAGGAGAGGAGAGAAGGCAGAGAGAGGGGAGAGAGAGAGAGATCTGCCAGCGACAGGAGGCCCCTCCAAGGACAGAGAGAGAGAAGGAACAGAGAGAATTGAGCAGACAGCGAGCTCCGACTGGGAGTGTGTTTCCCTGGCCAGGGGTGGGCATTGGGAACACAGGACAGCGTGGGATTGGTGGACAGGGCCATCGGGCCGGGGGCCATGAGGTTACAGCCGGTGGGAAACAGGGTTACCAGGTTACAGGGGGTTGGCGAATAACAAAATTTGAAGCTAAAATGCCAAAAGTGCACCGCGGGAAAGAAACGGAGACCTAGGGGAGGGAGATATTGAACATGGCGCCCCGTCTAAGATGGCAGGGAGGATACTCGAGTCACGGGGACAAAGAAACTTCATAAACATCCTGCCGCCAGGGCCAGGGTAGAGCCACATTCTGACCCTTCCACCAGAGCGCACTTCTTCCCTCTATGGCTGCAGTCTCAGAAACAAAGCACTTGAGTCAGGTAGAGCCAGGATTTGTGATGGAGACGGTTTGTATTTTAAAATTCGAGTATTTTTAACTCAATGTGGTTCTTTAAGAAACTATTGCTTTAGTCAATAATGTCAATTAGATTGCTGGCTATTATGGTATCAAAAGAAGAAAAGCTTCAAGCTTGATCACCCAGTAAGGCCCCCCGTTTCTGGAAGCAGAGGCCTTGTCAGCGGGATTCTGAGAGAACTCTGCTAGGACTTTGGCCTTCCTAAACTACAAAATGCTATAGAACCTTAAAAATAAAAGGAAAAAGCACCTTACACTCTGTTACAAACTCTCTTTCAATGCTCTTCAGTTTTTAGATAAGCCATTTCTACAACTAAACTAAACTGAAGAGAGAAATGGGAACCTGCACAGCAGGCAATTGCGGGGTAGGGAGGGGAGGAGGCCGATGCTCGCTGCTCCGCCCACGCTCGGCAGTCAGCAAAGGGGCTCCAAGCTGCAGGCTCAGACACAACACCACACACCACTGACACACCACACACACAACACAGACACAACACACACCACTGACACACCACACACACATCACAACACTCACAACACAGACACATCACACACATCCCACACACCACACACACCACATACACACCACACACACATCACACACACCCCACACATACCACACCACAGACACACCACACACACCACCGACATGCCACACACAGCACACACACAACACATTCTAGTGACACATCACACAAACCACAGACACAACACACACCACACACCACTGACACACCACACACACAACACTCACAACACAGACACATCACACACACCCCACACACATACCACACCACACACACCACATACACACCACACACACACCACACACCCCACACACATACCACACCACAGACACACCACACACACCACAGACATGCCACACACAGCACACACACAACATATTCCAGTGACACATCACACAAACCACAGACACACCACACACACATACCACACCACAGACACATCACACACACCACACACACATACCACACCACAGACACACCATGTCGGATTACTACTTCTGATCCTTTCTGTAATACTCAAAGGATTAAGATCATCCCACACACTAAACAAACAAGGAATGTCTATTCTTCTAACCTAAAATCTGTTGTCCTAGTGCCCATGCTTAGCTATTTTCAGTAAAAGTCTGAGCAGTCCCAACTGACGTCACAATACCCATAGGAGCCTGGCTACTTCCTGGCGATTCTGACTGTGGAGCTACCAAATTAATAGATTTTTTTTTTCATCATGTTGCTCTTTACATTCAAATCTCTCACTCATTACTACGAAGCTCTGCATTATTTGAAATATGGACCTGCTTTATCATTTCTAAACCATTTCTAGGTTCCAAAATATATCTCCAAACATTGCCGACTTCAAAGTTGAAATAACTTTATTATTCAAGATATTCTTTCATATATATTTATCAAAATTATATGCCCTTTTTGAAATCCTCCACTACATGTCATTTATCTTGCCCACCAAACAGCAATTTTAGCACAGCTCAGCAAGAACAGTAATCGCTTCCCTGCTTGCATGCGCTAGTGGGTCTAAGCCTGGAGATGAACCTTCCAGGGTAAAATGCTCCCGCGAGGGCCTTAGACTGGCGGCTCCTTAGTCGGGCCTGAGGGTTCTTTCCCAGCAGCACAGCTGGAGTTCCTAAAGGTCCCGGCAGTTGGAGTTCAAGAGCCAGTGTTCCACAGCAGGCAAGTTCAGCGCTGCTACCTATGGAAGCGGTCCAGCAGCGAGGGGAGAGAAACCTCATCTCCTGCTGGGAGGAACCTCAAAGAGTAAGTGGGCACTTTCAGTCCACTTCAGACTACTCACTCAAGTAGAGTGTGTGTATTGAACTCGTGCCTGGGGCTTTTGTTGACTGGTTGGTTGGTTGGTTTGTTTGAGCCTCTTTATAATACAGTTCTTTTTTGGAGGATGAAAGAATAAAACTACGGAAAAGATTTTGATTCTTGCATCATGTCAGCAGACCTCGCATGCGCTTGACAAACTCAGCGTGGCCCACCTGCTCGCCGCTTGCTGGAGGCCTTTGTGAATACAGCTGATAACGAAGGCAAGCGGGTCACACGCGCACCACGTACTTATGGTCATCCAAGTGTTTGGCTTTTTAAATATAACTGGGGCTCAAGCAAACTTTTAGAAACAAAAAAAAAGTGTGTAAAGATTTTTACCAACCCAAAAGTATTTGGATTTCTATGTTATTCAGTGACAGGGGCTTCGGTTTTAATTTTTTGTTGTTGTTGAATGACCCAAACTTTCCTCAGTGAGCTCAGATTAATAGAAATATTTTGGATGAACTTTGCGTGTTATCAAATATGCCAGTGGTGGAGAGACACTGGGACAGTACAGGGGTTATTTACTGGGGTGACTGCACCCTAACATAGCAGGAGTATTTGAGGTAAAAATAGACTGTCATGTTCGTCCTGCATTTAGAACTAATGATACAGAAGAGTTACTAACTAACTCTCCCGAGACAGCAGCAAGGTTCATATCCTACTAAGAACGGATCTCAGCACTGTTTGTTATTGATCTTACAGAAACAGTAGTATCTTTGAGTCAAAGCAGAAATTCATTAGATTTCAAAAGACACAGAAGCTAAGAGTAACTAAGAAGTAAAAGAAGGAAAATATTTGGCTCGTACGTCTGTCATTTTACAGAGTGATATTTGAAGGCGATGCCTTATTTTAACCTTTATGTGGTTGAGTAGCAGTTAACGTGATATACACAAGTTGGCTGGATTCCATACACGGAGTTTCAGATGCGGTGAACTGTCTCCCCCTTCTGGCCAAAGGTCGAGCGATGGCTGATTTTTCTGATAGCATCTGAGCAAGAGTGTCCGATTGAAACATTAAAAATGTGCTAAACTTTCCCTTGACAAGATAAAATGAAATATTGTTTATAAAGCATGGGCTAATATATCTATGGATTATTTTATATCACAGTGTATTAAGCTTCTTGGAAAGAATTTTTGTAATACGTAAGTGATGTGAATCTGTATTTGCCAAACCACCGTTAGATGAAGACGTGGAGGTTTCCACCACTCTAAGGTCACAGGGGGTTAATCTATTTTGCTTGTCAACTAAAATTATTCATAGACAGCGGAATAATCGTGGCTGTTTCTTTAAGGGCAGAGTGAGAAATTACAAAGAAAAACTCCAGAGATTTCTACTACAGGTTCAAGGGTGAAATGCAATTTCTCTTTGTGATCTTGTTCAGCATTACAAGTGTTATGAAGGACAAACACAAGATTAAATAATCAGATTGGACTCAAACATAATTCCCTTGATTTAACTAATTTTAATTTTAATATCCCTATAGGTACACACATACACACACACTATACAGAAACTTATCAGACAGACATTTTTACAAAAAAGATTTTATAAAACATTCTAGGCTCAAAAGATGTAATTGTAAGTCTGTGTACGTAATAGCCATCTTTCTAGACAAGTAACATTCCATAGTCCATGCAAAGGAATGATGTCTGGGATAATAAACGCCGCTGAAACGAAGACTTCCGGAGAGATGAGCTCTGAAATAATGAGACATAAAAAGTGGCCAAACCTACTGATTTGAGAATGCCTGAATGCAAAGGACAATGAAAATTGAATTCTGCCTGCTTCATGTTTACATATAAAAACTGTTTAAAGAATGAAGGAGCAAATGACTGATTAAAAATCAGCAGAACAAACGTGTGCGTGGTACTCAAGGGATACTAATTAGGAATAAAAGACATGCAAGTCCATGTAACATCCTGTGTGTTGAGTTAAAGCGTTCTTCACGACAGGGAATTTCTCAGTTTCTCTAAAAATCCCAAGATAATTAGTGTCTAAGTAAGCTTCCAGAATATCAAAAGGGGATTTTGTGCAGTTAAGGAAAAGGCAACCTTCCCTTTTTCTTAACTGTATAAAATGCAATTAAGGAAAACCATCCTGAACAAAATGTTGTCACCATAATTCCACAGGAGCGAATGGCATCCGCAGAGTTCTGCGGTACACTGCTTGCACAACTGTACGCAGGCGCCCCACAGCCCTACTGCAAGAGCCACTGTGCAGAATTTGCAAAGGGCTAGTTGGAAACATGTATACGGATCTAAAATGCTTAAGAAGTCGGTTAGACTTAAAGTAGCAGAGAAATCTGAGAACAGCTGTGCCTGTCCCGCCTCAAGAGGAGAAGTTAAGCATGCTTACTCCTAAACAACTATGCAGAAGACAAACTGCAGCGGAGGGTCCACAGGGAGGGGGAGGGTGGGGGTCGTAGACATCACGCCGGAGTCTGACCCAAGCCTGAGAAATCTAAAGACTGAGAATCAATGCCTGGTTACCTATGCTCTGGGTGGACGAGGGAAACCATGTACCATGGCCTGATGACCCTGCTCGGCAAAGTGTGTGAGAGCTCTCCCAAGCAGCAGGCGAGCAGCAGGCGAGCAACAGCATCCTGGACTGTACCTAACCCCGTGCAGAATTGCTTAGTTTTCCCTGAGATGCCCGAAGAAAATGTGGCTAGTCTTGGAGGTCACCAGAAGGTGACTTTGTGCAGGATGATGACCCTGCGGGAAATGGAGAAGTCAGGTGGAAGGACCTATAGGTTGGAGGTTTCTGTGATGCAGTGAATGGAGGCGCGTATTACCCAAAGGCTCCATCAAAAACTGCCAAGACTGGCACTGTGTTGCAGCAGGGGAAGCCACCATCTGCTGTGGTATCGTCTCATCCAGAGAATTAGCCCAGGCCCCGACTGCTCTGCTAACAAGACCGGAACAGCGCCAGCAGATGACCCACACCCTGGGAGCCGTGACACCCACATCAGGAGATCCAGGTGGAAGTCAGAGCCTGGTTAGGTCTGACCTTAGTTCCAGATGATCTCTCTATTTCTGTCATTCTAACTTGCAAACACATAAATGAAATATTAAAAAAAAAAAAGACATGGTCAGGAGCAGGCACTTAGTGCAGTGGTTAGAATGCTCCCTAGCTCATACCAGAGGGTCTTGCTCCCATTCGCACCGCTGTCTGACCCCTGCCACTGCAGGCCCTGGGGAGCTAGCATGATGGCCCGAGCGGCTGGATTCCTGCTCCTCTCTTGGGACACCAAGGAATTCCTGAGGCTGACCCCAGGCAGAGCTGTTGGAGACATCTGGAGAGTGGACCATTCTATCAGAGCACTTATTCTCCATCCCTCTCTGTCATTTTCAAAAACAAAAAAAACCGTAATTTTAAGCAGATGGTTTAAACCCCTGCAATCTGTACCTCCAAAACACTAAAAGAAGGGAAGCAGGAACTTTAATTGAACTATTAAGAACTGAGCACATTCATTTTTTATTTATGATACAGTTCCATAGGCTCAGGGATTTCCTCCAACCCCCTCCCCCAATTTCCCTCCCTTTACTGATTTTCCCTATATTATTACACTAGTCCTTCACAAACAGTCAGAAGTCCACTGTTCTGTTATTGAAGTATGTCATGACAATATAGGTATGGACAATGGCAGACAACCCAGCATCCTCTTGTCAAGATATGTTTTCACAGTTTCATTGGGAGTCCGTCTTTGATTTGGAAGTAGAGATGCATACTGCGTTGTATCTTCCAATCTACATGACAGTCTCCATTACATAGTTTGTCTAGATAAATGAATTTCCATGCGTGTTTCTCTCTCTATATATTGATCTTGTATTTTGCATGAAGGTTGCCTTGAATCAGGAGAACATATAATATTTGTTCTTTTGGGATTGGCTTATTTCACTGAGCATAATGGTCTCTAGCTGGGACTATTTTGTTGGAAATGGCAGATTTTCACTTTTTAATGATTGAGTGATATTCCACAGAGCAGACATACAACAATTTTTTTATTCATTCCTGTTTCGACAGGCATCTGGGTTGTTTCCATGTCTTTGCTATTATAGATTGTGCTACTGTAAATAGACATAGTTTCTTATATGCAGATTCCATTTCCTTTAGATATGTTCCCAGAAGTAGGATCGCTGGGTCATGTGGTAGATCTGTTTTCAGTTCTCTCAGCACTCTCTACTGACTTCCATAGTTGCTGTACTACCCTACACTCTCCTTGCTACCTCCAAAATATATACATCAAACAGCTGCAATTGTGTTGTACGGAAGGAATACAACTGTTTTTTTCTTATTTTTTTTAAAGATTTATTTTTATTATTTTTTCATTGGAAAGGCGGATATACAGAGAGGAGAGACAGAGAGGAAGATCTTCCGTCTGATAATTCACTCCCCAAGTGAGCGCAACGGGCCGATACTATGCCGATCCGAAGCCAGGAGCCTCTTCCGGGTCTCCCACGCGGGTGCAGGGTCCCAAAGCTTTGGGCCGTCCTCGACTGCTTTCCCAGGCCACAGGCAGGGAGCTGGAAGGGAAGCAGGGCTGCCGGGATTAGAACCGGAGCCCATATGGGATCCTGGGCGTGCAAGGCGAGGACCTTTAACCACTTGCGTCACCGCGCCGGCCCAGGAATACAACTTTTAACCCAACTATCCAGCAGCACAATCATCATGCAGGCTTTTCCTAGAGGGGATGACTCAGGCACTGGCACTGTGGTGGAGCATGCCCCAATCTGGCCGTTCCACATGATTGCTGGCAGCTCTACTTCTGATCTGATGAGCCTGGGAAGGCAGCATGAAATGGCTCAAGCACTTGGGCCCTACCACCCATGTGGGACACTGGGATGGGCTTCCAGGCTCCAGGCTTCAGTCCTGCCCAGCCAAAAGATGCAAGATTTCTCTCTCTCAGTTTTTTGGTCTGTGTGTCTCTGTCAGTCTGCCTTTTTAAAATAAATCTATAATGAAAAAAGGCAGATTCTTGCATACCCTCTAAACTGTGATCATTATTGTAACCCAATATCTAAGTGGTGAGTGTGCACCTTAAAGTGGGAGACCTGGAGGACGTTCCTGGCTCCTGGCTCCTGGCTCCTAACTCCTGGCTCCTGGCTCCTGGCTCCTGGCTCCTGGCTCCTGACACCTGGCTCCTGGCTCCTGGCTCCTGGCACCTGGCTCCTGACTCCTGGCTCCTGGCTCCTGGCACCTGGCTCCTGGCTCTTGGCTCCTGGTTCCTGGCTCCTGGCTCCTGGCACCTGACTCCTGGCTCCTGGCTCCTGGCTCCTGACTCCTGGCTCCTGGCTCCTGACTCTTAGCTCCTGACTCCTGGCTCCTGGCTCCTGGCTCCTGGCTCCTGACTCCTGACTCCTGGCTCCTGGCACCTGGCTCCTGACTCCTGGCTCCTGGCTCCTGACTCCTGGCTCCTGGCTCTTGGCTCCTGACTCCTGGCTCCTGGCTTCATACCAGCTTGGCTCTAGCTGTTGTGGCCACTTGGGGAGTAAACCAGAAGATGAACGATCTTTCTCTCTGCATCTCCTTCTCTCTGTAAATCCAACGTTCCAATAAGCAAAAAATAAGTAAATCTTTAACAATTATTCTATATCTAAATAAACTTACCTTTTCATTCCATGGTCCACAAACTTTTTGAAGTCCCCTCATATGTGTCATCTGGGAAATCAAAGATTGCCTTTCAATACCTCTTATACCTTCTAAATTATGTCTGAATTCTGTTCTCGTACAGTCCCCACTCTTTCCGGTAACTGTGGACTTGCACCTCCATCTAGTAACTTTGTAAATCTCTCACTTGAATGGTAATGACCTGAAATACTGTTTTCCTCCAACTTTTTGCCTCACCACCTTCTGCTGTTCTCAGAAGCAAACTGGCCCAGGACCAGTAGGTAGCAGGGCCAGTTGCTGGCTCCACGTTACTCTTTCCAAACACTTCTGTTTGCTACTAAGTTACATGCACATCTATTAAATATTCCCTATTATATACAATCCCTGTAGTCTGCTACAGGTTACCTGACCTCAGGGGTTTAACAAAGTAGATAAAATCTCAAATATGGCTATATAGGTTTTCCTTACCCCTTTTTCTTTCTAACTTTAGGCATTTTGATATTGTTTACAACACACAGAGAGAGAAAAGAGAGAGAAGAAACAAAATGGCAGATAGAGAAAATATATTCCATCTGCTAATTCACTACCTGTTTACAATAGCCAGGCTGGGCCTGCTTGAGTCAGATCCATGGGAAGGAGGGTTCCAGTCTCTTGAGCTGTCACCTGCTGTTTCCTAGGGTGAACAGGGTCAGGGGGCTGGGATCAGGAGCAGGAGGGGAGCTGGGACCTGCCACAAAGCTGTATCAGAACTGCAGTGCCTCCTGGCCCAGCCCTCAATAACATTCAAGAACAATGCCATTGCTTCTATGTATCTTTTAGGTTTGAATTTTTACGTATGTGATTTTTGTAATCCTAGTTTAGCTGGCTTCAGCATGCACTGCCTGTTTTTCCACAGCACGATTTTGTCATGATTGTATCACGATTTCATCACTCTTGGTTGCAACAATGAATTGGTAAAGCTCAGACTCTCGTTATGCTGAAAAGAAACCCCACATCCTTTAGTAATGCATCCCGTACACTTCCATCTCACAGAAGTCACACTGTCCCTTCTGTCTCACTGGACTTGCTTATAGAAGCCATACATTCAAGTGGGATTGCATGATATGGGGCCTTTGTGTCTAGTTTCTTGAGTTAAGAATAACGCTGTGAAGGTCCATTCATATCACAGCACATATCAGCATCTTATTCCTTGGTAGGGTCAAATCGTGGTCCTCAACTCGCCCTCATTGTGTTTATCTGTTCATCGCTTGATGGAAATGCATTGCACATTTTAGCTCTTGGGAATAAGGTTGTTTTCAACACTGATTCACGTCCAAGTTTTCTTTCAAACACATGCTTTCAATTCTCTCGGGTATCTACAAGGGGTAGAACTGTTGGGTTATATGGTCACTTCTCTGTTTATGTTTTAAGGAATTGTCGGGAACGGTTTAAGGAACAGTTTTTGCCAAGTGGCAGCACTGGTTTACATTAACAACAACAATTTAGGAGAATTCCAACAGCTTCACTTCTTTGCCAATACCTGTCAATTTCTATGTTTTTTATTTAACATTATTATAACCATGCCAGTGGGTGGGACGTGGTGTCCCACAGTGGTTTTGCCTTCCTGAAAAGTAACACTGTGTATTTTTTAGGTATTGACTCATATTCTTAGCAAAATACCCACTCAAAATCTTTGTCATTTGTTTAGCTGGGTTGTCTTTTTATTGCTTTCATAAGAGTTAGAGCCTTGTCAGATATGAGATTGGCAAATGTCTTTGAAAAGATGACTCCTCTTCGTGAAAATGGTCTTGCCATCCATTTTCAAATTATATTCCACTGAATTCTTTGTACGTATTGTGGTACCACAGTCTTGGATAAATTTGCTTCCTAATTGGCTTTGAAATCAGTTCCTCAGAACTGCTCTTCTTTTCCAAAATTGTTTGGATCATAGGGACTGCTCCGGAGGTCATGACAAGCACACAAAGATTCCGATGTCACATGGTGGTTGAGACACAGGTCAAGAACTGGAAAGCTAACTAGTTGCTTAAATACCATGAAACATTCCTTGACTTTCACTTTCACAATGTGTAAATGAAAATTAGTAGCAGAACATACAGCATAGCTATATTTTAATAAGAAAGCTAAGTTTTCAAAGCATGTAGAGGTAAGTCTAGTATACAACATTTAATTTTATTTCCAGCTATACAAATAGGTAGTCTAAAATTTTTACCTAGTCTATCAACAACTCCCTATACTTACTTGGCTTATAAAAATGGCAAATTATTTTAATTTACACATGCCTTATTGTTTAGCCAAATAAGTTGCCCTCTATTACATTTCTCATTTTCACTGTTTTCTCTACCACACATGTTCAATTCTGCTTCATTCTTTAAATTTATTAGGGACAGATGGAGGGGAATTTTTCACCTGCTAGTTTACTCCCCACATGCCCATAGCAGCCATGGCTAGGCCAGGCTGAGGTCAGGAGCTGGGGACGTAGCCATGTCATCCACACGGGCGGAGACTCAGCTACCTTGTCCATCACCACCTACTTTGTGGGATGTGAGAAGCAGAGGCAGGACCCATCCCCAGACATTCTGAGAGGGGATGCAGAGACAAGCACAGTATCCACATTTTATAATGACTAAGTCAGAATAACTACCGCACTCATTATCTTAAATATTTGTCATTTTTTTCTGGCAAGAACATTTTTAAATAAAAATCGTGTCTCCTAGTTATGTGAAAATGTGTTCTCTGTAATAAGAGAACACCAGCCCTTATTCCTCCTATGTGACTGTAGCACTGCACCTGTTGCCCTTCTCCTTACATACCCTCTCAAGTTTCTGGTCATCACTAATCTATTCTCAATTTCTATAATATCAACTGCTTTAGGTTTCACATATGAGAAATACCATCCTGCATACGGAAAATATGAAGTGTATTTATATGATGAATACGATTCAGTCTTTTTTTTTTAAGATTTGCTATTTTTATTGGAAAGGCAGATTTACAGAGTGAAAAGACAGAGAGAATGATCTTCCATTTGCTGGTTCACTCTCCAAATGGCCATAACACCTGGAGTTGAGTCAATACAAAGCCAAGAGCCAAGAGCTTCTTCTTGGTCTCCCATGCGCATGCAAGGGCCTGAGGACTTGAGCCATCCTGCAATGCCTTTACAGGCCACATGCAGAGAGCTGTGCAAGAAGTGGAGCAGCCAGGACACAAACCAGCACCCATATGGGGATGCTGGTGTTTGCAGGGGGAAGATTAGCCAGTTGGGCCAAGGCACCAACCCCAACTCAGTCACTTGAAAAGATTGAAATCCTGTCATCTCTAATAACATATATGAATTTGGAAGGTACTGTTAAGTGAAATAAGCCAATTACCAAAAGACAAATATTACTACCTTATCTATTACTTTGAGTCTACTCTGATGTGTCTTTCGATTCCATGTCTAATTGCATGTTATGCCCACAAAATTCATGCATGGAAAACAATTCCCACTATAACAGATGAGTCATGCACTTGTCCAGCACTCTAACTGGTGGCAGATCTGAGGCAAAAATCTAAATCTTCACTTCGAGATAACAGCTTTCCCACCTGGATATTTCAAGTGTTAAAATATTTTCAAATATTATATTTGGTATGATTAAACTGCTTAGGGCATTGTAGGCTACTATATTAGTGAATATGTGCAGAAATATTGTAGAAAGCAATAAAGTATAAGGAAAACCTAAAACGTGAAGCTTATCTGAATTTTAATAGCTTTAGGGAACATGTGAGCTATATTATAGCACTAAATTAAACAGAAATGGAGAGTAATTCAAAGAGTGAAGCCATGACATGGAGACAGATACTTGAAATCCTTCTCTGTGTGATAATTAGAGTCCAGAGTGTATACACCACACAGCTAGAACACCAGGATACACATGAAGTACTCACTCCTGTTAAGGGGAAGTTGGGTTGCCTCTGTTTTGGCAATAGTAGAGCATACCACGCAATAAATACCATTTTTGCCCCATGATGGGAGAAACGTAAAAGTGTGACAGGTCATGCGGAGAGGAAGAGTTCTGCTATTATTTTATTTTCTTAAATGAAAAACATCCCCAAAATTGTTTGCAGTAGTAGTTTTGTGATTATCAGTCTGGGTAATGTGAAACCTTCCCCACACAGCCTGCTCTGAGCCTTAGGCTGAAATAACGGAACGGCAAAATATCCAGATTTTTACTTGCTACACTCTTTCAATTATGCCAGGAAATAAAAGGCTGATGCCCAGTGTCAAATTTTGAAAAAATATTTACAAGTGGAATTGCGTAACCATGTTATCAACCAGCAGAAATTGCCTACTAAGACAGGTGAGTGGAGAAGTTAAGCTGGCTGGTGAGTCATTCTAAGGCTGTGATAACCTATGTGCAACTTCAGGACGGACAGTAGCTGTGACACCAGTGGGATGGCTCTGAGGAAGGACTGTACATAAGTGCATGGAAAATGGAATTAAAAGAGTTTATTTTGGTACCAAAAAAAAAAAAAAAACCTGAAAGTCCAGTGAAATAATGAAATAATAAATGAATAATAAAGGAAAACTTCCCTAATTTGGAGAAAGAATTGGGAAACATCATATAGGTGATGGCTGCCAAGGGGACTGGAGGGGAGGGGCTGGAGGGGAGGGGTGGGTCCGATCCAGACACAACGGGGGGGGGGGGGCCCAGGAGCCAGTGACATCACCGGCCTGGTGGGAATCCAGCTGGCCAATGACACACCTGAATGGACATTCCTTACCTAACTAGAGCACAGACAGCCCCTCTGCCAGCCCCCAAGTCCAGAGAAGTACGAACCTCCCTGACATGTCTCTTGGCCTGCCTTTTCACTCCCCACCCCACCCGCCGTCCCTCCACGCTGTGCAAGGGGACCCAGAAATGGATTTTTCCAATAAAATTTCTGTTACAACTTTGGACAACTTGCTGATGTTATTTCTCTAGAAGGAAGTTGGCCATTATTGTCTAATGTTTGGCACATTGGCCAGGAGGGGGGATAATGCATCCCTGAACTGGTTGATCCCCCTGCCCTGCTTCCTCTTCTCACCTCTGAGCAGCCAGACCCAAGGCCTTTGCCAGCTGCAAAATGACAGATGTGAGGTAAGCCCCTCTGCCCTGTTCCTCCTGTCCTGAAAAGTCCTCCCCAACCTCCTCCAGTTTATGCAAACCATGCCCACATCAGTCTTCTGATTACTGAGCCCTAAGCAAGACAAGGGATGCCCTAACTGCTGACACTCATCATCCTCTGATCCAGGGCTCCCAACGGGATGAGATGCGCCCCCCCCCACTGACCTGCCCTCCTTAACGGGGAACCAATTTCCCTTGTAGTCCGAATCTCGAGGTGGGGATGCCTTCCTTGTGTTCAGACTAGGGGCGAGATACTTCATTGGGACAGGATGGATAACAAAATGTCCTGAGCCCAGGACCCCCATACCTCCTTAGGGAGTTTATTAGCCAATTTTAAAACTCTGGGTCTGGGACAGAACTTACAACAAAAATCCCTGGTCCATCTTTCAGCCGTGGCCTGGCCACAGTATGTGTTGGACAATAGTGCCAAAAACTGGATCTCACAGCCAAGAGCTGTTCTCGCGGGCTCTACCAGCAGCGGCCCTAACAAGAGAAGCTTTAAAATTTACCCTCCAATCACCCATTACTGTGTTCTCCTCTCACCTCTTCAAGGATCTTCTAGGAATGAAGACTTTCCCTCTACTTAGTCCCTCCCATAGCCAGAAGCTACACCTGCTGCCTATTAAAAGCCCAGACATCGTACTCTTGCAGTCTCTGTCCAGTCTCTGTCACTCAATCCTGCCTCTCTTTCCTGCGCAAACGGCTTTCCCGACCTCACACTCCTGTCCTCAAGTTATTGATTTTTATTTACTGCCTAGGAATAGTCTCTCCCCTCACCTGACCTCATGCTCTTTGCAGCTGGCAGCTCAGTGTCGGGAGGTGAGAGTTGTCACCACACATGATGGCCAAGGACTCCATCCTCCAAGCACAGCGCCTCCAGCAGGGAGCAACCTCCCAAAGGCAGAATATGAGTTCATCCGGGCATGGACAACGGCCCTGGGAAAGCAGACCAACATATATACAGATCCAAATATGTCTTTCTCAAAGTACACTCACACTCAACCATCTGGCAAGAAAGAGGATTTCTCACCACCAAGGGCACCCCATAACCAACGCCTCACTGATCAATAAACTACTCCAAGCTCGCACTTTCCCTGCACAGATGGCCATCGTACATTGCTGGGGACATCCGTCTTCTGAGGATCTAATAGCATGTGGCAACAATAAGGCTGATCACACTGCTAGAAGCCCCACCATTCAGACATCAATGGGCCCATACTATTTCTATCCACCTCTCTCAAGCCCTCTTACTCTCAACAGTAGCAACAAAACCTCTTCACCTCAGGAGAACAGGAACATCCAGAAGGTTGGATCTTTGTTGGTGACAAAATGGTCCTATCCTCATAGGCTGCCGTACCCCTACTTACTGAGATCCATAATTCTTTGCATATAGGGCCAGATTCACTACACAGATTCCTAACCCCTCTATTTCCCTGCCCTAATATGCGTCATATGTGTGAATTTCTTAAGCAAATTCATTCTTCATGCTAGCCTGCTCTGCGGTCTCCTCTCAGGGGGCCCTTAAACCAAAAATACCTACTCACCAACTCAGAGGACACCAACTGAGCAAAGACTGGCAAATAGATTTCACTCATATGCCCACATACAAAAATTCCATTTTCTACTTACCCTGGTTAACATCTTTTCAGGTTGGGTGGAGGCATTCCCTATGGCTTAAAAAAAAAAAAAGAAAAAAAAAACATCGGTAGTGGTTGAGATCCTACATAAATACATTGCTCCCAGGTTTGGTTTGCCTCTATCCATCCAATCTGACAATGGGCTAGCTTTCATTTTACAGGTCACCCAACAGGTGTCGGAGGCCTTACACATCACCTGGGAACTCCACATCCCATACCGTCCCCAGTCATCAGGAAGTTGGAGAAAGCCAATGGGATTATCAAGGACCATCTCACAAAATTGTCCTTGGAGCTCAGAAGTTCGTGGGTGGACCTACTCCCCTGGGCCCTAATGTGCATCAGAGCCTCCACTCACAAACCTCTTGGACTGAGCCCATTTGAACTGATATATGGTTGACCCTTCATGGTTACTCACCAGTTTCCTATGAAACACTCCCCCTTGACTAACTACTTGTCATATCATACTCTTGTCCATAACCTCTTCTGAGAACACACTGACCAGTGCCTACACAGACCCTTACATACAGCTTTATCACCCAACAGACCTGCCAAGGAAGCTCTTACATTACAACACTCACAACTCAGGACTGTCCAATACCCTGCAAAGGGATCTCTACTTCTTTAATACAGGGCACCCAATATTGGTACTTGTGGGTAGCTGATCAGAGAGTTCTATAATATCTGTTTTGTTTATCAGCAAACTAACCCCACATGCAGGGACCAATGGTTTGATCATAATGGCAGCCCATGGATATCATGTGTCATACAGCGCAACACAAACCTCCATCCAAACACACAAGCCCTCTCCGTCTCCCATCATAAATTCTGGGCAAAAGATAAACCATTCCTATCATTTTGCAGAACAGTTACATCCAGACATGTTTAACTTTTCTTTTGTCATTCCAGACCCAGAACACCATCTCTGGGCTCAGGGACAGACAGAGGGACTCTACCAAGGAATGAGAGCTAAATGCCCTAGCCAGATCATTACAATTTCTAGGACTCTCATAGCCCCACTAACACCCGTAAAAAAAAAAAAAAAATCCTCTCTCAAACTATCCAAAGTCAGGAAAAAAACACTCATGTGACAGACCAGACTAAAGCACAAATGTCCTACTTTTTCCTGGTTAAGTCTCCTCAGACAAGGCCTGTTGTTACTCAATCAGACTGAACTATATGGTGAGACCTATGGCTGTGTCCTGTGTGCATCCCTTTCACTTCCTCCACTGACAGCAGTTCCTTTCAACAATCCATTCTCATACAAATTGACCTAGCTACCCTGAACACACTACCCCACATACCTTCTATCCACCCCACATACTCTTAAAAATTCCAAGACAAAAACTACACTTGCTATGTTCCCTTTCCCAGCTTTTCCACGAACTCACTGGACTGCCTATGAGTATTCTCTAACTCCTCTGGGGCACCCCAAAGGCTGATATTTTTGGTGCAATGGATTTTTACACAAAAACTTTGATGCTACCTGGGACTCAGTCTGTATACCAGCTCTACTAGCCCCCCAACTTGCCCTCCTTTCTTGGTCAGATGCCAAATGGAGGGTGTTCAACCCCTAGGCATTACAAAGGACAAAAGTCTTCATTCCTCTTTTGCTGGGAATATCTATAACAACCTCGTTACTGGCAACAGGCCTTAGTGCCGGACTCTCGGTCACTCCATAGTCAAAATCAACAGACTCCAGCAAACTAAAACCAAACTCTGGAGGCTCAGCCTTTGGCATCCTTACAGCGACAGCTAACACCACTGGCCAAGGTAGTCCTATAAAACCAATGGGCACTGGATCTCCTAACTTCAAGTAAAGGAGGGACCCGTATATTTTTGCAGGAAAAATGTTGCTGCTATATTACCGAAGAGACTGGTATTAAAACTTACAGCCAGTATGCAATAGACTCAATAATTTACAGAACTCAGTTAACAAATCAGGTCTGGATATCTGGGGATCCCCAATCATGTTTTGGCTTCTCCCAGTACTCATTCTACTGGTGCTCATAGGCCTCTTATTAAAAATCATTCCTTGCTTCCTAAGGTTCATCCAAGAAAACAATTTGTGAAGCTTTAGGGGTCACTCTCATCCAGATGGTATTCTGCCCCTACACTCCAGCACCCACAGAGCCCTCTCCAGATCTCAATTAGGGACTACACCTCTCTCCAGTGGGAAATAGCCAGGATGACTTTGTCTTCCCTTTTCCTATTACCAAGAGTCCAGAATGATGGCTGCCAAGGGCATTGGAGCGGGAGGGGCTTCAGCCCAAAGCAGGGAAGACCCACAGAAGCCAGTTATGTCACTGGCCTGCCCTTTTTACTTCCCCCTCCTTTGCTCCACGTTGTGCAAGGAGGCCCAGGAATGGAATTTTTTCCAATAAAGCTTCTGTTACAACTTTAGACAACTTGCTGATGTTATTTCTCTTGCTGGTGGGTGGCGGTCATCATCTAACAATAGAAGGGACACATAACTCCCAACAGGGTTGCCCAAAAGTGATCTGCAAATTCTCTTTAGTTGAACACAGGAAAAATATCCTTAAATATGCATATGAAAATTCAGTTAACATAGAGAAGAATCCCAATCAAGCTCATTGCTGACCTCTCAGAGGAAACTACACAGGCCAGAGGAGAATGGAGTGATATGTTCCAGACTCTAAAGGAAAAAAGTGTCAGCCCAGAATCATTTACTCAGCAACTCTTTCCTCTGTCTTTTAAAATGAAATAAAATTCTTCCATAGTAAAGAAAAGCTCAAAGAATTCACCTCTTACAAACCTGCCAGACAAATGATACAACAAAAAATAAGACTAAACCAAATAAGAAACAAACCATTGCTAAAATGACAGAGCAAAATTACTACCCTGAATGTAAATGGCTTAAACTCACCGAGCATCACAGATTAGCAGACAGGATCAAAAAACAAAGAACAATCTATTTTTTGCCTACAGCAGGTATATATCACCAACAAAGAATTGCAGAAACTGAAAGTGAAAAGATGGAAAAATATATTCCAGGCAAATGGAAAAGAAAAATGGGCTAGTTGTAGCCATTCTTACATCAGATAACATAGATATTGATGCAAAAATTATTAAAAGGGACGAAGAAAGACACTACATAATGATCAAAGCATCGATTCAGCAAAAGAAAAAAATCATCTTACTAGTTTCTTAGGATGTTTTCTTTTTCATCTCTAATTTCACTTCTTTCTTGCTTTTCTTTGTTAATCTGGCTAAAAGTTTGTTTTGCTCATCTTTTTAAAAATTGCTTTTTCTTGTTGCATTTTGTAGTTTATTTGTTTCAAATCCATTTATTTTTGCTGCAATTTTTATATTTTATTGAATCCTGTTCATTTTTTAAATAAGTCCTTGAGATGCATTATTAGATCATTTGAGATATTTTTATTTTTTGCAAGCAGCTATGGTTGTATGTCTCTTTCAACACTGTTTTTGCTACATCTCACGGGCTTTGATATTTTGGTTTTTTTTCATTCCTTTAAAAAAGCATTTTGCTTATTACTATCTTCAGTGACACATAGGTCATACAATAGCATCATTTTATTCAAGAAATTTTTTCATTTTCATTTCTTCAGCAACACATTTATAACACATTATTTAATTTCATGTCGTTGTAAATTTTCTTTTTTTTTTTTTGCCTGTTGTTGATTTTGTTTTGTGGCTTTTTATTCAAGAGGATGCATAGTAACTGTGTGATAGAGACTATCATATCCAGATGCATAGATACAATGCCCTATGCATCTCTATTTTCAAATCAAAGATGGACTACCAATGAAACTATTAAATTTGTCTTGACCATAGGCCACTTGACTCTGCCATTTGCCATGCCTACAATGTAAGCATACACTTAAACAGCAGGATGATGGACTTATGACTGTGTATGCAGTACTGTACTATCATAATAACATAGAGAAAATCATTGAAGGGAGAGCATTTGGGGAAAGGGGAGAGGAAATCCCAGAGCCTATGGAATGCTATCACAGAGTAATAAAATACGTAATTAACTAAAAAGAGAGAGAGAGAGAGAGAGAGAGAGAGAGAGGAGGGGAGAGAGAGAGAACACTGGGGCTGGCACGATGACTCAATTGACTAATCCTTCGCCTGTATGTGCTGGCATTTCCTACAGATGTCGGTTTGTGTTGTGGCTGTTCCAGTTTCTATTCAGGTGCTTGCTTATAGCCTGGGAAAGCATAAGAGGATGGTCCAAATCCTTGGGACCCTGCACCCATGTGAGAAACCTGGAAGAAGCTCCTGGCTCCTGTCTATGCATCAGGTCAGTTCCGGACATGGTAGCCATTTGGGGAGCAAACAGATGGAAATCTCTCTTTCTGTATCTCCTCTCTGTAGATCTGCCTTTCCAATAAAAACAATCGAGGGAAATGGATGGCAAGTGCAGCAGCTAGGACATGAACCAGCACCCGTACGGGATCCTGGTACTTGAAGGGGGGAGGATTAGCTAGTTGAGAAACTATGCTGGTCGCTGGGGTATCATTTCTATTCTGATTCCAGCTTCCTGCTAATGAGCTCCCTCAGGATATAGTAGTGATGGGATGACTGTAGCACTTGTGTTCCCGCCACTCACATGGGAAATCCACGTTAGCTTCTAAATTCCCGGCTTTGCTCTGGCTCAGCCTCGCATGGCTAGAGTATTTGGAAAAGTGAATCAGAATATGTGTTTGCCTCTACCTCTGTCTCCCCGCCTGACTTTCAAATAAAAAAAAAAGTAATCACAGCCTGAGAGATAAAAAGATAACTTAAAAACTAAGAGATTCATTTCACCAGGATGATATAATAAGTATAGAATTGTACAGCTTTCGAACAAATGAAGTTACAGTTGTGAAACCCACAGTCATTGTGGTGACAAACTTTAATATTATTGTCTATAAAATATCAGGTTTATAGACTATAAGATATAGGTACAGAAAAGATGACCTGCACATGTAATATGTGGAAGCAAATTGTTGAAGAGCATTTGCAATCATGCCTTAGAACTGTACAAGACATTTTATCACAGGTCATATACAGAGTAGACCTTGCATCCCCATCAACCATGTGATGGGTCACAAATACAGCCCTTACAAGTTTTAAAGCACTTAAATCATACAGAATAATTTTCTGATGGAATGAAATTACTTTTCAATGTGTGACATCAAAAGATAACACATGGGGCCCGGCGGCATGGCCTAGCAGCTAAAGTCCTCGCCTTGAACGCCCCGGGATCCCATATGGGCGCTGGTTCTAATCCTGGCAGCCCCACTTCCCATCCAGTTCCCTGCTTGTGGCCTGGGAAGGCAGTGGAGGACAGCACAAAGCCTTGGGAATCTGCAACACTCATGGGAGACCCAGAAGAGGATCGTGGCTCCTGGTTTTGGATCAGTGCAGCCTTGGCCATTGCAGCCACTTGGGGAGTGAATCATCAGATGGAAGATCTTCCTCTCTGTCTCTCCTCCTCTCTGTATATCTGACTTTGCAATAAAAATAAACAAATTTAAAAAAAAGAAAATAACACATGTTGGTAAATGTAAGCTGCTCTTCTAATTAGTTAATGATCAGAACAGAGATCATGATGAAACTGGAAAACATGTAGCACTTAATGATAATATAAATATTACAAAATGAAAAAAGTATCAGATTATTAGGGTGATCATTATTGATATGTTTATAGCATTAAATATGATGCGAAAAGGACCTTACAATAAGTGAAAAGAATATACAAAGTAGATTATTAATTGTAGAGAAAACCCATATACCGGAGCAGAGAATCAACATGGCAAAATAGGGTAAGCAACGTTTAAACAGATGCAGAATCATTAGCCAGGGTAAAGCAGACGGGGCACATTCCATGATACAGGAGAGAACAGGCCAACGCCAGAAGGGCACCTGGAGACTGACAGATTCGAAAAGCAGCGGAGACCATGGTGTTGTGTTGAAGTGATAAGATACCCCAGTAGCAGTCAGCGAGCAGCAGTCCGAGCTCCATTGGTGGCCAGAGCTCCACCAGTAGCCAGGTGGGAAGGGGAGTTCACCAGGGAGCTCAGCAGGTGAACACAGGCGAAGAACTGCCCGTTCTGCTGTTTTGTTTGATTTGACCAGGAGCAGAGAGCAACAGCAGATACCAAATACAGGAACAGGATGTGGTGCAGGAGCAGGATGGATATCATAGTTCAGACCCCCACCAGAGCCACAACATGCACCATTTTGTGTAGGAAGGCAAAGGCTATGGGTTTAGGACTGAGCATACACTAAACTGGGAGTGAACTCATTTCTGGCTCAGTGAATTGCACTAATATGGCATCCTACAGGTTCCACCCAAAATAGGTCCAGGTAGCCCCCAGACCCAATGGCCAGCAGATCTAGAACTCCACGAGTAGCACATCAAGTGCCATTTTGTACAGTATGGCAAATAAGGGAGGGACAAGGGTGAGCTGCTCATGCAATGAGCTGGGATTGAAGGGCCAGCAGGTTCCAGCAAGATGAGCACCAAAAACAACCTAATTATTTAGGACATGGTGTGTCCCTAGTCCTGGGAACCGCTCAAACCAGAAGTGGAAGAAATGTTGTACAATGATGTAACAACAGCATGGAATCACAGGTGGTAGGGTGCCAAGCCAGGAACTGGGGCTAAGCACACAAAGGTGGAAGCTGAACACAAGAGCCCGGACGTGAAACTCACTGGAGGGAGTGGCATAAGTGATTACAAACAGCTGGGTAACAACTATAATCAGTAATATCCAACTGCAGACTTGTGGGTGACAGAGTTTAGAAACTTTCCCTAAGGAGAAGAATCTGTTAACCAGAAGTACGGTGACCAAGAGCAAAAAAAAAAAAAAAAAAGACAGAGGCATAATAAATATTATTGAAGACTCTCCTGCAAAGGAACAAAAGCCTTGGACACCTCAGAGTTAATTGAGGAATACATTAAGAAAATGGGGGCAATAGCATTCAAAACATTTGTTATAAAGCTTCTTAACAACAGGAAGCACATGCAGAAATTTAAGCAATATATCACATAGAAAACTCTATAGGCCAGAAGAAAATGGAGTGACATATTCCACAATCTAAATGGGGGGGAAAAAAAGTCAGGCCCAGAATAATCTTTAATTTTTTTAAAGATTTATTTCTTTTTATTGAAAAGATGGATTTACAGGGAGAGGGAGACAGAAAGATCTGATTCACTCCCCAAGTGGCTGCAAAAACTGGAATTGAGTTGATCCAAAGCTAACAGCCAGGAGCTTCTTCAGGGTCTCCCACGTGGGTGCAGGGTCCCAAGGCTTCAGGTGACCCTCTACTGCTTTTCCAGGCCGCAACCAGGAGCTTGGTGGAAAGTGGAATAGGCTGGACATGAACCAATGCCCATATGACATCCTGATGTATGGAAGGCAAGAATTTAACCACTGAACCATCACACCATCATATAGCTTTGGTTGGCAGTTGGCTGGATCTCTTCAGGAAGAACCCTTGGATACGGAAAGTGAGTTGCACACTTAGGAAAATACAAGTACAGCAATTACAAAGTGCTGTGCAAACTCATGGAAGAAATTCCTGAAGACAAACAAATCCACACATTTCTTTGTAATATGTTTAAATATATCCAAGGTCAATCTTCAAAAAATAATAATCTGTGCAAAACCAGCTAGCGTTACAGCAGAATAATGTTCAGGGTTGCTTAAATCTATAACATTTTAATAGACACTGATTTGCACTTTCACCAAAATAAACTCACAGAAGAAATAGAATACTTGGTGCCATCATTACTAAGATAATGAACAAAATATATTTTATTTTGAAATCCACATCATAAACACTGTATAGGCATAACCATCTTCTATTTTTTCATTTTGAAAATATAACATAAATTTACTATATCCAAAAATGTATGGCAAAAAAAAACCCTTAAACTTTTTTATCTTCTTTGAAATTACATAGCTAAGTGGTATAATGTCAGAGGAATGATGATAAGATGCTACCCTCTAAAAATGGTATGTTTTCTATTTCAAGATCAAGAAGACAATCTAAACATCTCTGTTTATTTTACTTTTTCATTCTCATCCTGGAAATGATCTCCTGTAGTACATCAGACCCAGTTCTTCCAAGTTATTGCGTTTCACCCTCTGGTTAACCTCGTCAACGAGGGGCTGAGAAACAAACCCCACACATTAGAATTTCATCCACCCTGCTGTTATCTTCCCCATCAAGAGCTGACAAGACTGAGATCAATTATTATGGAGACCAGGGACGGGCTACATGAACTGTGCAGGACTGAAGTCAGCTTGGGAGACTGGACCACTCACAACCCTAACACAGTGCTGGTGACCGTGTGACATGAGCTGCTCAGAAAATGCTGGCTACTTGATCCATCTTTTACCCAACACAGCTAAGTTCACTGCAAACAAACCCACAGACAGATACATCTAGGCTTCTAGCGTTTTCACAAAAACAGTCATCCTAAATCCACACGTCCTCCTCTTCTCCAATACATGAGTCAAATTGGGTTTGACCTGGAAATGACTCCGAACCTAGTGGAAACTCATGATGATCATAGAACTGAATTCAGATTTAGGTCAAGAGCCCAGAGTATTATCCAAAGTATGGATTCAACTCAGTCTGAAGGATCTACAAAGTGGTTTCCAAAGAGTTCACCACTGTTGCATGGAAGACAATATTCAGTACCTATACCCTTTTCTCATCTTTGTCTTATTTAAGGACAGGCAGGAATGGGCCACAGAGATGTGGCACAGGAAGATGATTTGTGATTTAAATTATTTGGGAGATAGGAGTAGGCAACTGGAGCGATGATTAAAATGAATCTTGATGCTTGCAGCCCAGCCCATTCCTGGCTGCTGTGGGCACTTAAAAGTGAACCAGCAGATGCAATAGTTCTCTCTCCCTGCACGTGTGCACTGTGTGAGTGTGTGTGTCTGTGCCTTTCAGATAAAATGAAACTAAACATTTTTTAAAATTTAAATAAACTTGGATAATTCTCCCCAAAAGTATGATATGATTTTGATATTGAATACATATCCATGATTCCTGGAGAACATAGTGGTTGCACAAAAGCTGACATTTTTGGTAAATTCAAAAGCTACCTTCTGATTTCTCTCCTTGCAGCAAATCATTTTGGTGTCTCACCCACAGTGTACTCCATGCCACTCCTGTTCAGTTTTTCCTTTCATTCCCAAAGAATGCCAAGAACTTCCAAAGTGCATTACCATGCAAATGTCTTGGGTGCCTTTTTACTCTACATTTATATTGCAGGGTAATCAATAAATTATTATTTCAATATTTATTGGAATCTCAGAATAAGAAAGAAGATAGATTACACAAATTCATCTTCTGTGATTAATGGGTGTTCCAGCAGAAGGCTTACACTGATGGAGTGGGTCAGTATGCAGACTATATTACTGAATATTTCAACCCTGGCTGTAAATATAGTATCTGTTTCTCTTAGGGACTGTCACACTGAGTGCAGTATAAAAGGCAATAAATTTCAACAGATTAATTAACTCTTTGGTTACTGGGGCTGTGTGTCACCTATCCTGGCACCTAATAAAAATTCCTTTAATGCCAAGACATAAAGAAGGGCCTCTTTGGAAATGAGTTATTAACAGCATTTCGTGAATAGATGGAGAAATTGTAGCCGAGCCATTTAAGTGTCATAAAGTGCAGCAAAGGCTGCTGGAGGCCTCAGAGGGACGCCAGGCAATACCATAACAATCAAATCTGAGATGGAAGAGGGATTGAGCTGTCCACTCAGAATTTTTATATTGTCAAAGAGCGGCGAGGAAATAATGTGATCAAGAAGTGAATTAACCTTGTGTGTGAAAGAAAGGGGATGATCTGATGGAAAAGGCAGTAAAGTAAAAATCACTCCATAATGCCTACATTGCAGCGGGCCATGAGGGGTCCCTGATGTCTGCAGGCTGTCAGGGAACAGGCCCAGACCTCTAAGTGCCACACACCCATTACCTGCATTAGCCTGTAATTGGAATACATTTATTCATGCTTTTTTGAGTTCTTCGGGGTCTCTGTACTGTATACCCACAGAGCATTAATTCCTATAAAGGGTCCATCTTTGTGGACTCCTGCAAGCAGCTAGACAGTCCTGGCTGGGAGTTTACCATGAAGTGAGAGAGGAAGCAGGGGCAGTGCATGTGGTACAAGATTTGTCTACATCTTCCGCTGCACACGACACTGCTTTATGCAGCACTCTGGCTGCTCCACCAAATATCCCAGGGATGCTTTCTGACGGGTATCTAGCAACCACTTCCTTTATATATTCTTACATGCAAAAGAAATTTCCAGCAGGAAGGCACTAATAAACAGGAAACTGTAACCCTTGATTGTGACTAACACTCAGATAACTACCTTTTAAAATATCATTTTATGTTCTCTCCTTGGGTTGCACCCCAATATTTGACAAATTTTCATGAAGTTCTACACATGACCTTCTAAAGGACATACAGAGATGATAATAAAATTTAAATCAATTCTGTCATTTTCAAACACAATCTCTTTAACCTAACTTAACCAAGCCCAGCAAATACCAGCAAGAATGTTCCAGAACACAAAGCACTGACCACAGCCAAGGCATTGGTATGAATGCTTTGCATATGGGCACTTAGGTTGTTGGGCTGACAACCCTGCAAAATAGGTACTTCATTACTATTTTTGTTTTAGTGATTATAGAGCTGGGACATTCAGAGGTCAAATCAGTCCCTAAGGTCACATAGTTGCCTTGAAATGCCAAAGGCCTGTTTTCTAAATGACCTCAGGAAAAACTGGCTAACAGAACTATCAAACAAATGCTCCCCACACAAACATCCTGTTTGTACTCTGACAGTCTTAAAACTAAGTTCAAATAGGCACGGATGTGTTTGTGTGTTGCTCCCAGGAACTTCTTAGGTTGTTTCTTATTTTTCTTTGTCAGCTGTTCTTTTCCTACAGGAAGTCCCAGTAGCAGAGATGGACACCACTCCTTTGCATTCAAACTCCTTCTCCTTGATCCTAGGTCCCTGACCCTGTCCAGTTGCTCTCACTCCTTCACAGTAAATTTCTCTGAAGGGTTCTGTTCTCTCCCTGCTGGCACTCCAATTCACTGATGAGCTGCCCAAGCTACAAATCTGCCCCTTTCTGCGTCACTCCATGGAAATGGCTGTGCTAAACCCAAAGGTCACATTTATGCCTTCATTTTGTTCAACCTTTAGCAACAGGACACATTTAACCACCCTCTGGTTTGTGGAAAGCGTTCCTTAGGTGGCACCTCTGGCCCCATGACTGCCCTGCCTCTGGCGTTGCCTGGCTCCTCATCCTGTCCCTGGCATGCAGGTGTCGAAGTCTTCTGCGTAAGGAGGCTCTGACCCTCTTCGGTCATTTCCCACCCACTCCCTTACAAAGTCCTTTACCAAATGAATCCAAAACCAGCCTTTTCCTAAAAAAAAAAAAAGTTTACACTTGTATCTCTTTTCATTTCCAACATGAATATCCAATTGCTCCCTGACATTCCAACCTTGATGTCTTAGAGACTTGTCAGAGTTAACAGATCCAGAATGGGACTCTTGATCTGTGTATGCCATTTTCCATCAATAACACAAGAAGATACTGAAATCTCCAGCTACCTTCGCTGCAATTGTTCCAGCTGGAAATCCAAGTGATCTGTGGTTCTGGCCCACCATTTCTTATGTTCCACCTGTAACTCATCGGCATGCCCTGATTCTGTCTCCAAATTTATCTGCCTCCAATTTATCTGCCATGTGTTGATGGAAGGCCAGATATTTCAACCAGTTCTGGCCCCCCAGAATCAGGGAGAGACTTTCCTTTTCTATGAAAAGATGCACAGAAGGAAATGCCTCTTTTTCCAATGGATAAATGAAGCTGTTCCTAACAAGGCAAAGATGACCGAGCAGAAAGACAGTAGGCACCTGGGTATAGGACCAGACCACAGATTTAATCAACTTTTGATGTGTTCTATGTCTGCACTTCCTAATGTGTTACACAATAAGTTTCACTGAGGAGAGCCAGATAATCTTTTATTAGGTCTCATGTGGCAAACAAAAGCAATTTAACTGACATGCCCCTTCCTGGAGTATCTTCTGCATATCAAATTGCCTCAAAATTTCATGGTATTAAAAAACAGGATAAGCTTAGTCACATCTGTTGCTTTTGTAGATCAGGGATTCGGAGATGGCTTAACTGGATTTTTCTCCTTTGGGCTCCTTCAGGAGGTTGTAGACATTATGAGACTACAGACAGTTTATGGATAACTGGGGTAGGTGGCTCCATACATGTGGATTATGTGCACTCACGAACCTGGTGTGTGCTGTGAGTGGAGAGCTTTAGTTCTAGGCCATGGGCTTCTCCAACAGGTTGTTGAGAGTCCTCCAACATGACAGCTGATGGTGTCCAGAAGGAACAAGCCAAGGGTCATCCAGCCAAGTAAAGCTGCTTTTTTGAACAACTCCAGAAACAGAGAGCCATAATGCACTCATTAGCACAGAATCCAGCCCAGAGCTGAGGAGAAGAAACTGGGCTGTATCTTGGGGAAGAATTTACAAATAGTTTAATACATTTATTTTTTGGTTGTTTTTTTGTAGATTTTTGGTTTATTTTTATTTTTTATTAATAAACAGAAAAGATTTCATGCATTTCATACAATTCTTTTTTTGTTTTGAAGATTTTTTTTTTAAATTAGAAAGGCAGACTTACAGAGAGAAGGAAAGACAAAGATTTTTGACTGCTGGTTCACTCCCCAAGTGGTTGCAACATCCTGAGCTCAGCTGACCCTAAACCAGGAGTCAGGAGCTTCCTCCGGTTCTCTTGTATGGGCACAAGGTCCCAAGATTTTGGGCCATCTGCTACTGCTTTTCCAGGCCACAGGCAGTTTGCTGGATGGGCAGTAAAGTTGATGGGACACAAACCAGTGCCCGTGTGGGATCCAGTGCATACAAGGCAAAGATTTGGCCACTGACCCATTGCACCAGGCCTCATAGAAACATTTCAAAGAAGCAATCATACTTTGTCAATCTTCCCTTTTTCCTTTCTTTTGTTTTCTTCCTTTAAGTTTTACAAGAGTATACAATCAATTTACTTTATAATCACAGGATGAATAATGTTCAACAAGTAAAAAATAGAGAGACCACTGTTCCACAAGAACGTAGTCAAAGGCTATCAACAATAAGCAGATCATATAGTCAGCTTTACTCATAAACTATTCTGTATTGATATTAACTCCCGTGTATCAGCAGAAGCATGTGGTGTGTATACTTTGGGAGATTGGCTTATTACACCTGAGTAGTGTCTCATCATGCATCTATACCACATTTTCTTTGTCTAGTCATCAGTTGGTACATATCTGGGTTCACTTCCTATCTTAGCTATTATGACTTGAAACTCTAGGGTACAAATGACTTTTTCATATGCTAGTTTCATTTCTTTCTGGGAAACTCCCACAAGTGGGAGGGATGGGTAATATGGTAAATCTATTTTCAGATTTCTAAGTAATCTACACACCATCATCCATAAAGATTATATTAGTCTACATTCCTGTCATCAGTGGGTTTGGGTAGCATTTTCCCCACTTACTCACCAGAATTTGCTGGGGTTTTTTTGCTTTTTTGGATGATAGCCATTCTAACTGGGTGGGGCAAGGTGAAACCTCACTGTGGTTTTCATTTGCATTTCCTTGATGGCCGGTGATCCTGGATATTTCTTCATGCATCTGTTGGCATTTTTACTTCACCATTGAATAATGTCTATTTATGTCCTTTGTCCATTCCTTTTTTTTTTTTCCTTCAGGGGAGTTTAATTCCCAGCCAGAAAGGAGAAGCAGAGCTTCTCTGGCAGACACCACGTGAGCAACGGAGGGACAGGCAGACACAGGTGACAGCTCCCAGCTCTGGGCATTTCTTCTGCTGCTGAGCTCGTTGAGCTCCTTATATATTCTGGATTGTAATCCTTTATCAGATACATAATTTGTAAATATCTTCTCCCATTCTGTCAGGTGCCTCTTTGTTAGGTGTTTTCTTTGCTGTGTAGAGCTTCTGAGCTGGATATAATCCCATTTGTCCATTTTTGTTTTTATTTCCTGTGCTTCTGGGTTTTTATCCAAGAAGTGTTTGCCTATGCCAATGCTTTGCAGTTTCTCCAATGATTTCCCCTAGTAATGTGATGGTATCAGGTCATAGATTTAGATCCTTAATCCACAGGGAGTTGATTTTCTCCTATGAAGTAGGGGTCTTATTTTATACATCTGTGTGCAGGGATTCAATTTTTCCTGTCACCATTTTTTTTTAAAGACTTGCCCTTTAGGGTTTGATTTTGGTCTGTTTATCAAAGATAAATCAGAAACAGATGCATGTATTCATTTCTGGGGTCTCCATTCTGCTCCATGGGACTACAGGTCTACCTTTGGGGCCAGTACTGGGCTGGTTTGGCTACAAATGTATAGTGCTGAGAGGGCACTCAAAATATCATTACTGAATAAAGAAATGAGTTGATGAACATATGCATCCACAAAATGTTTTTAAAGATCTGTAAAAGAAATTTTCCAAAATCACTCAGAAGAAAATGTCTAAGATGATGAGATGCTTAAGAAGTTTAATCAGGAAAGTGACATTATTGCTACCTTTTAAGTATTTAAAGTGCTAGCATTGGGGAGAAGATTAAGTTCACTCTTCATAATTCAGGGAGAGTTGGAATGAATGGATTCTACAATAATGACACAACAGAATTTAGTTGAACAAAAGACTTTTCTAATGATTAGAGAATTCCCAAAAGGCTTGATCAAAAACGATCTTCACCAAGACACATGATCATCAAGCTCTCTTCAATTGAACATAAGGAAAAGATCCTTATATGTGCACATGAAAAAAATCAATTGACATATAAAGGAATGCCAATTAAACTCACAGGAGACCTCTCTCAGGAAACTCTACAGGCAAGAAGAGAATGGAGTGACATATTCCAGATTCTAAAAGAAAAAAATTGTCGGACTAGGATAGCATATCCAGCAAAGCTTTCTTTTGTCTTTGAAAATGAAATAAAATTCTTCCATAGTAAAGAAACATTAAAAGAATTTGCCTCTTCCAAACCTGCCCTACAAATGATACTTCAAGATGTTCTCTTGACAGAGAAGAGGAATAGCACCTACCAAAACCAAAGGCAAAAGTGAAGAACATCCCAGTAAAATGACAACAGAAGACTAAACCAATGAACAACCCATTGCTAAAATGACAGGACCAAAGTACCTCCCATACATGTTAAGCTCTGAATGTAAATGGCTTAAGCTCAATTAAATGTCATAGATTAATAGACTGGATTAAAAAAACAAAACAACATCTATTTATTGTCTAGAAGAGACACACTTCACCAACAAAAATCAGCGGAAACTATGTTGCATGGATTTGTTGTTTTCTGTTAGTTTCATCTCTTCAAAACACTTTCTTCTGATTAAATCATTCAATAACTCGAAGATCATTCAGCAGCATCATTTTCTTCTAAAAGGTTCTTGATTTTCATCTCTTCAGCTACATGTTAGGCATTTTGTAGCATGTTATTTAACTTTATGGTGTTGTTAATTTCTTTTTTGTCCCTGATGTTGATTTTGTTTTGTGGCTTTTCATTGAAGGAGATGTATGGTAGCTGTGTAATGGAGATTGTCATATCTAGTAACATGTCCTTTAACTTCACGGTATTGTAAATTTCTATTTTTCTTTCTATTGTTGATTTTGACTTTTCATTTAAGGGGATGTATGGTAGTTGTGAAATGGAGACTAACATCTAGTTGTGAAGATGCAGTGTAGTATGCATTTCTGCTTGCAGACAAAAATGGACTTATAATGAAACTGTTTACTACATCTTGACAATAAGTTGCGGGACTCTCTGCCATTGTCCATGTCCGCAATGATGGACATATGACTGTGTATGAAGAATTATATGTTAGTAATGACATAGAGGAACTAGGTTGCGGGGGAGGGAATTGGGGAGAAGATAAGGGAATATGGAACTGCATTATAAAATGATAATAATAATAATAAAATGTAAAAAAAAAAAAGTGAAACCAGTTAACTTAAGCAAGTACTCTCCCTATCACTCAGGATGTCCAAACACCTGCTGGACCATCATTTCCTCAAAGTATGAAAGGGTTTTTTTATGTGACATAATAAAAAGAAAAATGTTGATAAGAAAATTTCACTGTATATGTTCATGCCTTTGGAGAGTTTACAACAGAAAATGTAAATATTTTAAATATGCTACTTTATCATAAAATTATTTCAAAAACATAAATGCCATCCTATACAGATGTAATACAGGTGTTACACAGATACTAACTGAATGTTCCCCTCTGTGAGATATATTTGTCGACCCCTCTAGTTTCTGCAAATAATGAACAACACAAGGGATTGTCAAAATGGTCAAGAAAAGGTGTAATATGCAAAACTGGGTATAGATTTCAAAACAATGTCTGCCCTAAAGTAAACTTACCCTTAACTATATTTTCCAGAAGCTTCTGAAGCTACCTTTGTATAAGTTGTTAGCTTCTACCCTTGTATTAAGTCAATATGAAGCATTGCCTAACAGAAAATCATCTTTAAAAATAGAGACATATTTAAATTAGTGCACAAAGAATGATACAGTTATACTCTGAGCTACTATGCAACAAAATGAAATGAGCTACCAAGCTCCAAAAAGACACGGAAGAAACCTAAGTGCAAACTGGTAAGCAAAAAGAAAAAAAAAATATCAACTTGGGAAGGCAGCATATTATATGGTTCCAACCAAACAACTTTGTAGAGAAGGAAAAACAATGGAGGCAAGCGGGAAGGATCCATGGCTGCCTGGGATTCAGGCAGAGATATTTATGAACATGTACAGTGCAGGATGTTTAAGGGCAGTGAAACCCACGCTGTGTGATGGCATCCACATTCCAAAAAGAAAGAGGCAATAATGAAATGTAAAGGATTTCAAATTTGCACCATATAGAATTCAGAGGAAAATTTGAGAAAAGGGGCACAACACAAACTAGCAAAGCAAAATGAGTGAAGGTTCAAAAGGAGAAACACAAAAACTGGGCAGATTTCTACCAATAATAATGAACATCATAAATATTCATATACAGCAGTGAAGACATTGGTCCTGACGGAGTTTATGATTAATTGATGAATTCAACTAATGCTTATTTGAGCAAGACAATGAGGTAGGGTAATAGTTTCCAGACGCTTGCTAATGTCAATTCAACCCTTAGTAAGCTTGTCGTAAGCTTGTATGATTTCATTAAAAAAAAATAGACCCAGAAAACTAGGCATGCCTGGAAAAGTTTTGTTGACCAACAATCCACAGCCTAGGTTCTAAGACTGATACAGACAGCCCTGTGCTTTTGCAGGAAAACAGTTCCCCGTCAGCCTGTTCCATTCAGCACAGAAATTGTGCTGCTCGGGGCTGCAATGCTTGGTTGCCACTTATTTCTGGTCTGGTTATCTGTAACCATTTATCTCAGCCTCTAAGGTGAGCTGTGTTGGCACTGCAGTCTCTCTGCATGGCTCACTTGATAGGGATCTGTAGGATCAGGAGGGAATGGTGTTAGCCATTGACAAACCTGGAGCCTTCCAAGGCCTTATAAGATCTGAAAGAGAAAACCTTAGAGTTGGGAACCCTAATATCCCTTGGACAAATAATACACTCCCCCAACACACAAAATGGTCATCTTAGCCTTTGCTGAGGATCTCATGAGAGAGTCCAGTTCACCTGGAAAGTCACTATACTTAAGGTTACGGCAACAGGAATTATGGGCTAGATATCAGAGTGTAGTTCCAGCATTGCCTTCCAGAGCTGAGGAGTCTCATTCTTTTTATATAGTAGATACTTAATTACCTGAAGACTTAACTCCAGCTCATTTCTTTCAATGATTCTCGCTTATTTCATGGTCCTAAAATAACACAGTCATTCTAGGCTGCATTAAAAATGCGTGTCTGAATGTCTAAATTAAAACTTATATAATGCTTACAAACCTTTTCCATTTGTTTGCCTACCCCCTCCACAATCAAGTAGAAAGGAACAGTTGGTCATACTAAACATGGCATGATTAAGTGTATGTTGACTAAACAGACTAAAAATATACATCCTACGAATGCATCTGAATAAAATAGAATGTGAAAATAAGAGCAATGAATGAAATATAAACATACATGAACAACCCAAAAGAGAAGTCATAATTTTTATACATTCTGAACTTGCTTTAGATGAATCTAACTTTTTTCAGGTAGAAAACTTGAGAAATATCTACCATTTTAGGTTTTTACAAAGGAAAGGTAAATCCATTTATATTTCTTACACATAAAATGTTTCTGGATATAAGTTAAGAAATTGGAGAAACATATTAAATGAATAAAGTCAGGGGTCTGTGTTATACTTCTCATTATCCATAATTTTGTAAGTTTGAACTTTTGTGGATATATTTCATAATCCTAAACAATGTTTCAATGTAGAGAAAGTAACACAATAGAAGTCACTAAACAAAGAATCCCATAATTTACAAAATAAAATACGTCTGGGGCATTTTCTCTGACCCATAGCATGACACATAGTCTACTGCAAGCAAAAATGAAATCATCCAAGAATTGAATTTAGTCTCCAAATTGCTGCATGTTTTCCAAAGTTCATATCCAGACCAAGATACATCTTTATATGTCTACAGACGAGGGAAGGCAAAGCAATCCTCCTGCTCATGTCTCCAAGTCACTTTAAATTTTCAGGCCTTTAGTATTTCCTTCAAAATTAGATCATGCATTTTAGGTCCTGGCTGAGGTTTCAAGAGAAGTGAAACAACACCATTGGTGCTAATTTTAGCTATGTCAGTAACTAACATGTCCAATAGTCTGATGGGATGAATGATCAGATTTATGAAGATACATTTTTAAATCTGAATTATAAAAAGTTAACAGTTGTTAGAGCCAGCATTCTGGCATAGCAGATAAAGACACTGTGTGTGACTCTGGCATCCCACATGGACACTAGTTGGAGTCCCAGGTACTCCACTGCTGATCCAGCTCCCTGCTAACAGCCTAGAAAGAGCAGAAAAACATGATCAAGTGCTGGGCATAGAGCAATATATGAAAGTTAACAGATACCTATAGATAGTGATAAGTATTGATTCAAAATCACAAATCTAATTCAGTTTGTTACTTCGAAAATGTATTAACTACCACCTGTCACACCATGCTGCTACAAACCATTATCCCAGTAGTACCCCCTGACTGGAAATGAAGGACAGATCTTACAATATCAGCTTCTCTTTGATTAAAGAGAACATGTTCAGAGGGATTGCTTGAATTAATTCAGTACGAAACTAAGTTGGTTACCACAGCTATCCACGTTTATTGTCTTCTTCAGTCGTACACAAAATAATGAAAATTTCTGATGCTGGCTTTCAACAATGTTGGAAGTAAAGTACTGCAGTGCACCCAAAATAAATTACCCCAAACACATAACTCTCTGTCTTTCACATAACTGAAAAATAACAGTGACACTCCATTAACTTGCATTTAGGTCTCAAAGTCAGTAGTAATAGGAATGGAAACATATCATAAGAACACACAGCTGTGGACCCAAGTCTCTCTCTTACCAAGGATGGCCTTAAAGATAATCTGAGAATTATTACTTAAATTCAAGTGTAGCATTTGTGCCTAGATGCGTGTGTTCTTCACAAGCGTTTCATTCAGCAGCATGCACTTAAAAATACTGCTTATGGCTTAGCGGCTAAATCCTCCCCTTACAAGTGCCAAGATCCCATATGGGTGTTGGTTCGGGTCCCAGCTGCTCCACTTCCCATCTGGCTCTGTGCTTGTAGCCTGGGAAAGCAGGAGAGGATGACCCAAAGCCTTGGGACTTGACAGAAGCTCCTGGCTTCGAATCAGCTCACTTTGGGCCATTGCGGCCACTTAGAAAGTGAATCAGCGGACAGAAGATCTTTGTCTCTCCTTCTCTCTGTAAATCAGCCTTTCCAATAAAAATAATATTTATTTTAAAAAATAGTGCTTGTGTTTAATGTTTAAGTGCATTGTACTGTCAGTTTTACTCATGCTCTGTCCCTCTGCTACACACATGACCACACATGCAACTGAACTTTAGTTATCTCACAAACCTAGGAAGCAAACTGGTGTCATTCCATTATTTTTTTAACAACTTAAGACTACTAAAATAAAAGGCAGAGTGGGGGGGGGGGATAAAGAATTATATAATCTTCTCCATCATGGCATGATAAAGCAGATTCAGCCAAAATGCTGCTATTTTTCCATGGGTTATGTTGGTCCCACCTGCTTTTTTTAACCCTGATTAATCCAATTGAGTATTGTTAAAAGGACTCTGCACTAGAATGTCTCTCTATATATTAGCCCTATTGTAGACAATCCTAAATGCCCACAGGCGTGAAAGCACATTGTCTGTCTCTAAAAGAAATTACATTGTTGTTAAGACCTGTTTCACATCAAAATAATCACACATTGTGGGATTATTAGAATAGTGTTGAACTTGAATGCATACAAAAACACACATACACACAGAAAGAATCTCATTTTGTGAGAGTCTATTGTGCTGAAATCAAACTAAAGGCAGCTGACCCAGAGTCATCCATTATTTAGCTGTAATGAAAATTGATTCAAAGAACTTCAGAGGTCGGGAAGAAACATGTTAAAAGGATTATTGGGAAAAGAGACTTTAGCTAGTTGCTTTAAATTCAATAGTCATGTTAACAATTTATGGACTTGATTACACCCTCAAAATGAACAATAAGCTAGTGACAACTCCAGTAGAAAGCCATTATATTTTTACGCTATGGGGTAATCAGATTGGCAACCATAGATACAACACATGTGATTCAAAGAAGAAACAATTCACAATAAACGGATGAATACAAGTTTTGTATAAGAAAAGATTTCATTTTTAAGACCAATTGAGATAACTGAGGAAACCCTTCCTCTCATTAAATCTCATTGTTTTGTTTTCTCATTCCTCTGTAGCTGAAAAGGATAAGAAGTTAGGATGGAAAAAATATTTTCAAAATTATTCATCTGACAAGGGGTTAATATCTAGAATGTACACACACACACACACACACACACACACAAATGATACTCCAGCTGACACCAGCAAGAAAACAGGACTAGTCCAACAGAAAAAAAATAAATAAATAAACCTGGGTTCTGCTAACCTTGAAAGAGCCTGAAGAAAGACCCCCAACATTAAATGACACTTTTAGTTGCCATTTTGGTTGCCACCTAAGGAGCACCTGTGCTGAGAGCCAAGGTAATCCCAACTGTGAGTTAATCAGTAAGGTTAGGTTCCACTGCTTAGTGTACAGTGATTTGTTTCAATAGAGAATAAATACACATGGAAAAACTATGATGACAGAGTACAGTATTAGATACATTTCCATGTTCAGCTGGCCACAATTTGTAAGATGAGGAAAAGTGAGAGTAGCAGTTGGTGTCAAGATAAGTACAAGATTAGAGAACTGAAAAGAAAAAGAAGGAAGGAAGGAAGGAAGAAAGAAAGAAAGGAGAGAGAAAGAGAGAGAAAGAAAAAGAAAAAGAAAAGAAAAGAAAAGAAAAGAAAAGAAAAGAAAAGAAAAGAAAAGAAAAGAAAAGAAAAGAAAAGAAAAGAAAAGAAAAGAAAAGATGGTTCCTGATGACCAGGAAAGAACTTACTAGGCACTACCTACTATGCCATGATGTCCTTCTGTGGAGCACACACAATTATGGAACATTGACATGAAACTAGACTCCTTTGTGATCACAATGGTCAGTATAAAAACAATACTTCGCAGTAATGATCTCTGAATTCAGATGAAACATCAACATCATCACGACATCACAAGTGGCCAGAAACCTCCCCATCCTGGCTGACAGTGAAAGGTGCTCCTTTTCCAATTTCAGCTTTAGCTTCTCTCTGTTCCTCTCGCCACTAGAGCTACAATTGTAGAGCTGCCACATGTAGGATTCTCTGGGGTTTCTGGCAAATTCTCACCCTCTAGTCTCCTCTTCCAAGTCACCTGACACCAGCTCAGATCCTTAGTCCTTCCCAACACTCACTGAGACACTCCAAAAGTTCCCTTTCTTGCAATGAACCAGTCAACAGTGTCTCAACCACAGGCAAGTTCCTAACGCAAGCCTTTGGAGGTCGCTAGCATTATCCCACCAGTGCCTCACTGCTGCTTCTTGACACAGTAGAGACTGTGAGTGAACCATGGAGGAAGTCAGAGCTGGAGGGAAAGTCCTCCTGCAGGATGAGTGAATTACAACATAAATGCCCTAAAGGAAAGAAATGAGAAGTGAGAAGCACTCCCTTAGGGAAGGGAACCCGAGCAGCCCACAATGGTCGCCTGTTTGAGGACAAAATCCTTTTGTCAGTTTCCTTGCTTTTTCTAACTTACTTTCCCAACTTCCTGATCAATGTTTCTCCGAATCACCTCTCAAATGGCCAACTTTCATGGAAGTCCTTGTCTTAGGGACTGCTTCAGGTAAACACAGACTAACAGAGTAAGACTGGAATTCACAAGTGAGGTTGTGCACAAATGTCTAATTGCTGTGCCAGGTGGAATAATCGTACTCCAAGAGGTTTTTACCTAATGCATGAAAGCTGTGAATGCACCTTACCTCGCTGCAGAGAGGAAGTGAGATTTCACATGGAACTAAGGTTGTAAACCAACTAACTTGAAGAAAGGGAGATGATGCTAGATTATCTTGGGGATGGGGTCGGTAGTCCAATGTCTTCACAAGGACTTTTACACTGTGTAAGAGGCAGTGAAAGAGCAGTACAGAGAGATGCCACAGGAGGAAGACTTCAGTGGCTTTGCTGGCTTTGAACAGCTGAAAAGCCTCTGGAAACAAGAAAAGACAGACAGACAAATACTCCCCGAAGAGGACCTGCAGAAAAGAATTCAGCCCAGTTGAAAATTATTTTTTATTCTTTTCCATCATGCAGTTGTATAGGTAAGAGGATTCCTCCTTTCTCTTTCTCTCTCCCCATCTTCCCCTCCCACCATTTCCTCCATATTATTACGGTAGTATAGATCTTTAATAACAGTTACAAGTTTAACATTCTGTCCTTTGAGCACGTCACTTCATTGCAGGTATAGACAAAGGAAGAAAATCTAGGATCATTGGGATTCCTCTTTGTATGCAAGAGTGGAGATACATACTGCAACATGTCTTCACTTTCTGATATGCTAGACTCCATTATGCAGTCCACATATGAGAATTTGTGTATACATGTTTATGTATATCTCTATTTGTTTTTGTATTTTGCATGAAGGTTGCCTTATATCAGAGAGAACATATGAACCTGTCCTTTTGGGATTGGCTTATTTCACTGAAAATAATGGTTTCCAGTTGGGACAATTTTGTTACAAATGCAGACTTTCGTGCTTTGTAATGACTAGGTAGTGTTCCATGAAGGAGATGTACCATACTTTCTTCTAGCAATTCCTCTTTCAATGGACATCTGGGTAACTTATTACAGTAGCTACAACTTTCTATACAGCTATCCACACACAAAAAAATGGACCAAAATGTCCTAATATAAAGAGAAAGGAACTGACATGACAAACCATGAGAATGTCATTGACAGAAATAGAGAAGTAAAAGCAGAAAAGAAAACAAAATATGAAACTAGGACATAAAAAGTTAAAAAAAAAAATGAGTTCAGGCTTAAGATGATCACAGAGTTATATAACCAAATAGAGAGCAGACCAAACTACTTGAAAAAATAAATAAGGAATAAAGAGATATGTTTATTTCGGTGCAAACACTCGAATCTCTGCATATTTTTCAACGTAAGAATCTTCTACTAACTTTTTGAAGATATATGAGACAATTTGTAATCCTGAAGTTATTTTTTTGTGGGAGAGAAATGTAATCAAATGGCAGGAAAACAAATAACATGACAGGAAGCATTCTGAGGACCAAAGGGGGAACGTGACACATCACGCGGAAGAAGCAAGAAGCACAGCAGCACAAGTCAAAGACGAAAACACGTCTCAACATGAACTGGTTACATCAGGAGCACAAGAGCAGGCAGGCCTGATAAAAACTTGTTATCTTGAGCAATTAAAAGCCATAAACTCTGCAAGAATTAAATTAACATCCTTAAAAAGTCAATCAAAACAGAGGCACCCAGTGACCCAGCAGCTCCACTGCCGGGTTTAATATTCAACAGATATTAGCTGTTAAAGATATCTGTATTCCCCCCCACACACAGCAGCTCTATTCATGACACTCAAGAGAGCAGATCAAACTACATTCCATCGACTAATGAACAGATAAGGGAAAGGCAACATAAACACAAAATAGAATATTATTCAGCCATGAAAAGGGTGAATACTGCCATTTTAAAGTTTTTTACAACAGGAATGAAACTAGAGGACATTGTGTTAGGTGCAGTAAGCCAGGCACAGATCATTACAAGCTGTCACAGCATATTTCACAAATGTGTATAATTACATGCCAATAAAAAAAAACAACAAAAAAGAATTACACCAAAGTAGTAGATAACTGGAGCATAGATGCTCATCTTGCAATCAGCAGGCTGTAGCAGCTGCCCAGACACTTGGTCTTTTCTTCCCCTGAGCATTCACCGTTTGCATGCCCCACCCACCTGACCACAAAATTTAGGTTTTGTTAAATTCATCGTAAATGAACCACCCAGACACAGCCTATTAGTGAACATGATCTAACGAGCTTGATAAAAAGGAGTGGCAGAATGACAAGTCACAACCCCATAAAACAATGGAAAGAACTTACATAATGATCCTTATTCCCTCAAGCCCCCTCCCTTCCCAGCCATGGAACATGGTGATGAGTCTTCCCCAGCGTGCTCTTCTTTCCTAAATACCATGTCAGCATTATCCAAAGTACTCTAGGAATGCAGCATCTAATAAGGTAATCAGCTATCACAGCTCCCACTGAGCAGTTGAATTCTGAGTAGTCCGAATCAAAACATCAAGAAGTGCACTAAACTTTCAACACTTTATATAAAAAATCATGTAATATCACTCCTTAGTAACAATCTGTATTGCTCACATGTTGAAATATGGTTTGGGTTTTCTGAGTTGAATAAAATGCATTATTAAAAATAATTTCTCTTGTTTTGCTTCACCTCTTTAATGTAGCTAACTAGAAATTGAAAATAACCTATGAGGCACGCATTGTAATTCTGATTAACAGTATTGCTCCAAGAAGTATAAACAACTTCTTGTTCAAAGAACCAACCCTCCACAGATGACAGTTTAGGTACTTAGTGAACAAAATACTTTCTTCATCTCATTAAATGACATGCGTTGCCACTTTTAGAAGAATCTTGAGACATACAAATGATTAGTGATGGAGTGTCTCCAAGAGGCCCATGTCCATGAACTTCCGTGCATCCAGCAGGTGGCAGAGAAAAGCCTGTAGCTCTGCCAGTCAGCCAACACACAGGAGGATCCAATCTGTAACCAGAGCTTCACCAACAGACCCGCTGACACTCACATATGCTGTCATTAATTCCCTTATCATTAACACAAATCATGTGGTCTTCACTTACGAAGAACTAGCTGGCTCTAACATGAGGCTATGGGCTTTGCGAGAGCTACGATCCCTCAATGTCTTACTCACCAACATGTCCACGATGTGTGGTAGCTTACATAGTCACATTCATTAAATGCTTGATGGAAATATAGTTTACCAGCTATTCCGCTCAGTGAATGTGGAACCATACATCTGCTAAGGAACAGCCTAGCTTTAACATGCATTAAGCTATCCTTTATGGCAGTAATACAAGACAGGCAGCTGATGCCAGAAATATTTATACACATATATGCCAACATCTACTGAATAACACTGAACAAGTGTTAGATAACAGTAACTGTACTTTCTCAGCATTTATGGCCTCTGTTCATCTAATTAACACAGCACCTGATTAGGTAGAAACTATTTTGGTCGTCCTTTCACAGATGGGAAGCCTGAGATTTCAGTGGATTTCAGCAATTTTCACAAAGTCATGGAACAGGCAACTGGTAGCAACAGGAATTTAGTTTTCATCTTAGAACCTAGGTACTAACAAAGCAAGATGAGTCCTATATGCAATACACAAAGTGACACATTTAACACCAACGCATTACTTCTTTCCCCTTAAACACTCCCTGTACCCTTGACTGGCTTCTTCACATCTTACCTACTTCTTCCATTGGAGACAGCCTTTGGTCCCCCACAGCCCTCCCTGGTGCCTCACTGTATATACTCTTCCAGCATGAAAACCTGCTGCTTTAAATACCATGTTCACACAAGAATCTGGAATCCACAAGCCCAGCTGCTAGCTCTTCCCTGAATTCCAGACTGATAAATTCAACCACCTTTATCCTGACAGCATCAACTGAACATTTAAAAAGTATTTTGATTCAACATGAGCAAAACTAACAATCACAAACCAGCTCCCTCCACTGCCTGCCCCATCTCAGTTACTGACAATTCCATTCTTTTGATGGCTCAGGTCAGAATTGTTAAGCCTTCTCTACTTTGTCTCATCTTCAGATTGCATAGCAAATTTACCAGTTACTTTCCTACCTCTGCTTTTCTAAGTATACTGTACTCTGGCCAGTTGTTCACCACCTCTGCTCTCACATTCTGATCCACCCATCATTTCTTGTAGGATGTTTCAGTGACTTATTTTTACCTTTGGTCCTTTAAAGCAACCCGAATATTTGCCTAGAATATAAATCCAATCATGTGATTCTTCCTTTAAGAATTCCCCAGTGGGGCTCAGTGTGATGGCTCAATGGCTAAACCCTCAACTTAAAAGCACAGGCTCCCACATGGACACCAGTTCCTATCCCAGCTGCTGCACTTCCCATTCAGCTTCCTGCTGTGGCCTGGGAAAGCAGCACAGGATGGCTCAAAGCCTTGGCACCTTGCACCCACACGGAGACCCAGAAGAAGTTCCTGACTCCTAGCTTTGGATCCATTACAGCTATTTGGGAAAAAACGGTCCAGCCATTACAGTCATTTGGGGAGTGAATCAGCAGATACAAGATCTGTCTCCCTTTTCTCTGTAAATTTATCTTTCCAATAAAATAAATAAATAACTCTTTTTAAAAAAGAATCCTGCAATGACTTTTCATTTCACCCAAATTTCATCAATAGCTTATGAGGTCCTACAGGTCAACACATGGCTTCCGTTTCTTCATTTCTTCTCTGACCCCATCTCCTGTTGTGATCCTACTGCCAGCCAGGGTGACATCCCTACCATGATGGCCCCTGCAGCTGATTCTCAGGTAACACAGCTTTCAACAAGCCACAACCCTGACAGGGAAACATCTTCTGTGCCTGAAGAAGCATTGAGGTTAGCCTCACTGTTTGCCTCTCCTTGCATGTAGATAAGATCTGAAGTACAAAGTGCTATGGGAATGTCAAGTACTTACTGACTTAACAATCTGGTCTGTTAGCTATTAACTGGTGTTCTTCTATTTTCAGCATGACTGGTAACCACACCTGTTCTGTGGTGCTTCAACATCCCTGGAGTATGCCCTCACCCTGCGGGAAATCTGTAAAACCTACGACCAAATCGCTACTGACTGGTTCTTTCTGGATTCCAATGCTCAGCTGGAGTTGCTGAATAAACGTCAACTTTGACTCTCAAGCCAGACTAAGTCTTTCCAGCTAACTACCCCCACTTTAACAGCATCAACCCTCCACATCCAGGTTTGCTTTCCTGGCTAGCTGGGAAACACAGCCTCCAGCAAGGCGCAGGCTTATTGCATCTCCTTCATTAACCGCCCTGACACATACACACATGCTCACATGCACGTGCACATGCCTTAGATCTAGCAGGATGTCTTAGCCAAGCCTGTGACTGAGCATGTTAAACCCACCTCAGTTGGCTTTTTGCCCCCCACCCCCCGTCTCACTTTTCCTCTTCCATTCCTGCAATGTCCTCAGATCAACTCCATAATACGCTTCTGGGTTCACACTCTTGTCTTAGGCTCTGCTTTCCAAGCAACACAAGTAAGACACTTCTATCCATTTGCCCCTCTAACTTTCTTGTGTTCACTTAGGATTTATAATAAGTTGGCACCACTATATCAATGCCTGATAATCCAATGAGAAGAAAAATAGATTAAATTACAGAAATTGACATGCAGCGATAGAGAGCACCAAGACTGGGGAAAAGACTGTAGAAGTTGATGCGAGAGGACACAGTCATGGAAAGCCTCACTAGGCAGCCTGAGCTCCCAAGCCAGTAGATATGGATTGGGCTGTTTGAATCTTCATTAGCAAGACAGCCAACACACAGCACATTCCCGGCACCTTGGATGGACAGCAGAGCGACACTCCAGCCTTGAGGAGTGGGAAGGTGAGCTTACTGATTTGCCTTAAAGATTAGTGCCAGGCCTTGCTCTGTGAGACTCAGCACCAGGAAAATATCTATGCCCAGACCAATGCTCACAGCCATAGCCTGCAGATGTTCCCCCAGCATCAGGCAGAGACTCATGCCCTGGCAGAACAAACTCATTCTGTCCTGTAAGCTTCACTCAGGTTTGACATGCACCTCTGGGACCACACAGAGCCACGCCTCAATTTGGTGTCAGCCTGTATAGGCCAAGAGACTGTATATACCCACCTTGTCCTAACCTCAGGTAGTAGATAACAGGAGTTAAGTCCTTGACTGACTGACAGGCAATTTGTACTGGACTCTGGATCCCAGCTATCTGTACCCTGGCAACAGCTCTGCCACAGTGCACACCCAAGTGACTGCAGCCACAGTGGACTGAGAGCTGCTGTGACTATGGTCCACATATTGAGATTCATGATTACCTGGGTTTGACTGGATCTGACGGGAGGACCCAATGCCCTCCCCACCACTGTCATCAAGGGTTGGGGACCAACACGCTTGGCTATTGTAGTGTATTTTCCTACTGGAAACAAAGCCGAAGTAGACTATGGCATTCATATCTGATGATACAATCACAGGAGGAAAAAAACTTTTTATCACAGAAGTGACTCATTAAAAGCCACAGGAAATGGTCCAAGAGGGAGAAGACAACTGTCAACTATAACATCAGGGTGTCTTCACAACTCAAATTTGGTGAGTTATATATATCTAGAAACTTGGCCACTTCTTGATTCATGGTAGTTTACCAACATACACCATGATAGTTTAAATTTTCTCAGAAGTAAAAAAAAAAAAAAATTTAAACCAATTTTTAACATCTCCACTGATGATGCAACCACTCAAGCCCACCACACCTTTGCCCCAGGTGAAATCAGCTTCTCTCTTGGACCTGGAAGGAGAGATGACTTCAAGAGTTTCCACTTGGCTCACCCCACCAAAATATCCATCATGCCTGTGTGCAATCCACAGATCCACTGGACACATCACGAGCCAATCCATGGTCAGAAATTCTTGTATCACGTAACATCTTGGTACCAGTGTCAACTGAATCCCCATGTCAAAGAGCCTTTAAAGATCTGATAATTCACTTTCCAAAGTATGTGTCTAGTGTATGTGCTATAGTGTGTCTGTGTGGTCTGTGTTGTGTGTCTGGTATGTTTATGTGTTATGTGTATTTGTGTGGTATGTGTGTGGTGTGTGTGCTTGTGTGTCTGGTGTGTGTGTGGTATACGTACAGTCTGTGTGTTGTATTGAGGTATGTGTGTTTGTGTAGTATGTGTGATTTGTGGGGGGTATGTGTGCGGTGCATGTGTTTATGTGTTGCATTGTGTGGTGTGTGTATGGTATGTGGTGTGGAGTATATGTGTGGTGTATATGTGGTATATATGTTTGAATGGTATATGTGTGTATGGTATGTGTGGTTTGTATAGTATATGTGTATGGTGTTGTGGTATATATGTGTGGAATGTGTGTGGTGTGTAGTTTGTGTAATATGTATGTATGGTATATGCTATATATTATGTGTATGGTATGTGTGTTCGTGTGGGGTGTGACACAAAATGTAATTGGAGAACTCATTAAAGATACATGGAGAAGCATCACAGGGTTCTGTGTGTGGTGTGTGTGATGTGTAGGTTATATGGGTGTGAGTGTATCTGTGGTGTGTGTGGCATGTGTATATGTGGTTTGTATTTGTGGCATGTGTGTGGTGTGTTCTATGCATGTGGTGTGTATGTTCTGTGTGTGATATTTGTGTATGTGGCATATGTAAGTGTGTGTGGCATGTTGTTGAGTGATATGGTGTGTGATATGTATGTGTAGTGCATGTGTGTTCCTTGTGCAGGGTGTGTGTCCGGCATGAGGATGTGTGGCATGTGCGGTATGTGTATGTGATGTAATGTGGTGCATGTAGTATGTGTGTATGTGGTATATGATGCACGTGTGTGTTTCTGTCCTTGGGCTAGTACTTTAGGTCCCATAGGAAAGGTAACTAGGGGAACTCATATTAAAAGTACGTGCAGAAGCATTCTTGAAGGGATCTGAGCTCCACTCAATCGATGGGCCAGGTTTGAGGTTAAGTCTATCAAAGGGGCTGATGTCAGTTTTTACCCCTCTGGCTCTTGTGTTTGTTTTTCTGGCTGTTCAAGGTAAATAATATACCTAGGCTAGACACCCGTCTTACCTTTAGGGGTATTGACACGTGAGCATGTAGATCAAAGCAACCTGCTTGCCACTCCGGCTTTCTTGCTATTTGCTAGCCATCAAAACTGTAATAGCTTCCCTTTGTACACTAACAGCTTCCATCGGTCTCCCACTTTCTAAAATCCTATGGCCCCTGTCATTCCCATGGAAGCCAGGAAGCCCCGTTCCACAGCAACATCTCTTCATGTTTTGCCCACATCCTCAGTCTACCACAGGTAAAAAGCTTAAAACACAACTGTTTAGTCAGAGGGCCAGAAGCAGAAACACTGTCCCTACCTGTTGGTGCTGCTTGGTTCAAGGCTTCCAGATGTGTTAATCCACCAATACTTGAAAGCAGTGTGCATCCTACACTGTGGGAGCTACTGCTGGCATTCGTGAAGCCAAAAGAACCTTCAGATACAAAAGAAAGTAACAAGTCCTTGTAAGCTTGAGAAAAGAGCATGTGTCCAGGAGACACGAGGGAGCTCATAGCAAGGTGTTCTCGTAAGTCAGCAATCAGAGGTGATGGCACAGTGCCCGTAGGAGCCACTCGCTTCAGATCCAGCTGTTACTGTGATGTGGAGGACAGCAGAAGATGCCCCAGCCACCCACATGGGAGACCCATATGGAGTTACAGCCGGACTTCAACCTGGCCCAGTGCAGGCGACTGTAGCTACATGTGGAATCAGCAGATGGAAAATTCTGTCTGTCTCCCCTTCTCTATCACTCAGCCTTCCAGATGAATAAAAGGTTTAAAACAATAATAAAAGGAAGGCAGAGATGATGCTCAAAATGTGTCCAGACACCAAAGGCTTCAGACACAACAGGACTAGTCGTTTCTTAGAAAATGAGAACCCAGCTCTAGCTACAAGTCTTTCATTTTGTTCCCCATTAGGTTATTCCACAAGTAAATGGGCAGGAAACAGGAGTTACTTATTAAATGCCCTACTCTAAGAAAACAGCCCCAATTGTCTTCACAATTCTACCATGGACTTGTGCAAATATTTTGCAGGTAGGGTAATCAGGCGAGTTAGGATCAGGTGACTTCTGAGCTGTGACAGCAAAGAGGAGCCCAAGTCGCAGACATGAGAGAGGGCAGTGTTCCATGAAGGAACAGGCCATGCAAAGCACTGGGTCCTGGCGTTCCTGGACACGGGCAGGGAGTCCCTCCCAAGAGCAGGCTGCAGGGGACCCGCCAGGAACAGGCTCAGTCCTTGTCATCATCGTAGAGGGTTCTGCACTTTAATCTGAACGGTAAATCTTTGTATGGTTGATTGGAGCTATGCCAAATTCTGTCACAGGTTCTAAAAGGGTAACTGGCAGCGCGGAACATTTGGAGTCTGCAGGCCCCTGCAGGTGTGTGGAGTTACCACGCTGAGACACTTTCTGTGCTCTAAGCTCTCTTAGACATCATTTACTACCTGGGGTGGGTCCTAGAGCTCCCTAAGGGCCAGGAGTTCATGCCTGTAATTTATGAACTATGTAAATGACCTACACACACACATATATATGCCTACTTATTAACAGGTGCTTGATAACTACTGCATAGATGTGCGAAGTAAATAGGCATTCAATCTATCTAATGCCCTGAGGAGTGGCAGCACCACATCGCTATTTGGGAAGTCTAATTTCCCTAAGTCTGAATAATGACATTTATAACAATGGTAACACTGGTCTAAAGGGGTGAGTGAGCAGTAAGTGGACATGCCTACCCAGGCTCCTTTTCTCATCACCATTTCAGGAGATGCATGTTTAGACACAGACCGCGACACCGACTCTGCCGTCTTTGCATACCTGTGCGACTGTTAACCGTGCACACAGCGGCACACTTAGTCCGCTATCCTACTTCCTCCCTTTCTGGGATCTTCCCAAGTATTGTCCATCTTCATCGGAACAATCGCACCACTGCTTCCTACACACAACTCGTCATTCTTCTTAAAACAATCTCTTCTGGTGTTCACCTACTTATCTCGGGGATGGCAGAGGCAGCTACCCCCATCCATGGTAAACGCTTCACAGTCTCAACGAGTCCTCAGGCTTTGGACTTCTGTGGGGAGCTGCAGTAAGCAGCTCTGTCAGTAAGCAAGGCTGGCCACGGGGCTGTTGCTGCACGCCTCATCACAGCGCTCATCACAGCGCCCATCACAGGGCCAGGAGGCAGGTGCTCCGGGGGTCCACCTTCCACAGCAGAGCCGGGCTCGGGGCTGTCCACATGGCCACCTCCCCAAACGTCAGCCTGCAGAGCTCCCTTCCCTCCTGAGGACCTAAGAACCGGGGTACGAGGCCACTGCACCCCAAGGAGCTGCACAGCCAGCTTCTCCTCAGGGAGACCGGGGCCGCGCCAGTCGCAAAGCCAATCCTCCGGACCCGACAGAGCATGCGCGAAAGAGCGACCAGCACCGTAAGGGGGCGCGGCCAGGAGCTTGCGCAAGCGCGCCGCGACACATAGGCGGAAGTGGCGCGGGGGCGCGGGGGATGCTGGCAGCGGTCGGGGACGCTCTAGCTCCGGTGGAAAGTGCTGGAGGAGGAGACGAAGAGGAGGAGGAGGTGATGGCGACCGGCCTGGGGAGGGGGAGACGCTCCGTTTGGCTGAGACGCCACCCGGGCTGAGGTCACCCTTCCAGGTGCCCTACTGATGGGAGTCGGGGGTGAGGCGGGGAACGGCGTACCCCTTGTTTGGGACCCAGACCCTTCTGCCCTCAGACCTTTTCCCATGGAGACTAAGGAGTGAAGGAACAGATGCGGGCGGAGTACAAGCAGTGGGCGGCTGACTGAGACATCAGAAGACTGGCACGGTTTCCAAGAAGGAAGGAGTATTTGCTGCCCCAAGCCGGGCCCTCGTGTGGGGCCATGGGGCCATCTCCAGGGTCTGTGAGGTACAGCTCTAGGTGTGGGGACCCATGGACCATCTCTAGGGACTGTGGGCTCTAGGTGTGGGGACCCCTGGGCCACCTCCAGGGTCTGTGGGGTACAGCTCTAGGTGTGGGGACCCATGGGGCCACCTGCAGGGTCTGTGGGGGTACAGCTCTAGGTGTGGGGACCCATGGACCACCTCCAGGGTCTGTGGGGCAGCTCTGAGTACCCATGGCACACGTTTGCACTGGAAGACTTCGTGGTTCAGCTCTTCGCGATGGCCTTTGCCTCTGAGCACGACATGATTTGTTCTTTCCGGGTTATTAAGTTTGCGTCCCTCGAGTCCTGCACCACCTTAACTGTCTTTGCCTTGGAATTCACCCCACCAGGTTTTTGTCCTTCCAACTGAATGTTGGAAGTAGAAATTGGGGTGATTCAGTATGCTAATAATGTTTTGCATTCTCTTTCATGGTAGGGTATCAGACATCTACAATTGTTTTCTCATTAAACATCTTTGTAAGTGAATTAAGATAGACTGAATCTCGAGCGCCGCAGCCAGTATTTGAAAGGATTTAGTGCCGTTTGTCCTGAGATGCTTCACATAGACGTTACATCCTAATTATTGCTTTCGAAAGTGACCTTCAGAAGTGAGCAAACAGTGCCTCAAGCTCTGGAATGATCTGTGTGTAAAGGAAGAAGGCAGTATGATTTTTCTGTTTTATAATCTTACCGTACAGGCTAAACTGGTGTCCAGGCTGCCGTTAATTGAAACATAATGGCAGCATTGTTTGAGTTGTAATATTGCCTGTGACACAATGTGGACAGAGTAGAATTTTTTCGAGTGTCCAACCTGTAGGGGTCAGTTCTCATCTCGTGCCCTTTTGTGGTGCTCTCTGCTCAGGTTGATACGCTAGAGAGGAGATAGTTTGTGCCACAGGAGAGGATCCCCAGTCAGTCTTGTCACCTTGCTTGTGTCCTTACACGCTCAGTAGGTGGGAGAGGCTTCCTCTGACAGGTGTTCCTCACAAGTTAACTCCCTGTGTCAGTTGAGGAACAAACTTCAGGCAGTAATTCATATATTTGAGACTTTTATGTTCGTTTCAAGGCTGGTTGTGGACTTCTAAAGTAACATTGATCATTTAAAAGTAATTTTAATGCTTAATTAAAAAAAAGAGAGATTTACTTATTTTTCTTGAAACAGTTAAAGAGAAAGAGGAAGGAAAGAAAGAGACCGCTCTTCCATTTACTGATTCACTCCCCGAAGGGCCATGACGCCAGAATTGGAGGCAGGAATGTGGGAGCCAGGAGACTTTTCTAGATCTCCCATGTGGGTGCAGGGTCCCGGGTCCCAGGGACTTGGGCCGTCTTCAGCTGCTTTCCCATCCCCTAATGAGGGAGCTGACAGGGAACTGGAGCAGCCGGGACAGGGGATTCATTTGCTAGGCCAGCACTGTGCCTTTATTTGTTTCTCAGTTGCATCACAGCTAGGATTGTGCGGTCTTTTACTTCATAGTTAGTATCATGAGTGTTTGAACTGGACAGGACATAGCTGCCGTTTGGGAAGACAGTTCCGGGGCCTCGGAGGCCTTCGGCGGATGTACTGCCCGCCTTGTGATGTTGTGATGTTTGAACTGCGCTCTCCGAGTACAGGCTTTGTGGTACAGTTGCCTCCAGTGAGTTCATTGTCGTGTTCATTCTAGATGTTTTGTGGGAAATTTGCAGCTGTCCAGGGACAGAGAAAGATCATTTAGTGTGAGTGAGTGTTGGGTACAGAGTGGATGCTGGGTCACAGGTTGTGCAGAGAAACGGGGTTTCAGCTGTGCCATTCAGGTTCTGTAAAGGTATTTTGAAAAGTCCTGGAAAAATGGAACTGAAAGGTAAGCTTGTTTTGGTGCAAAACTTTTTAGAATCCATGGATTTTTTTTTTTAGTAAGATATATTTTCCATGAACATTTGGATGACCCTTTATATTTTCCCCCAACTTGGACGGGGGAGGATTATGGACACTGAAGCTGAGCTGCCCTACCTGGTCAGCGACACCAGGCTGGGAGAATATCCCCAACAGAGGCAACAGAGGCGGGGTGAATTCCACCTCCCCGTGTGTTCCAGGAAGGGGAAATGGGTACTTGAGGGCTCCACTGGAAGAAGCAGAAGGGGAGGAAATGTAGCAATCTGTGTGTGGCTCAGTTGATTGGAATGTCGCTCTGCCTTCACGCATAGGCAACACAAGTACAGCAGTTAAGGGTCCGAGCTGCTTCTACGTTCAGATCTCAGAGTGAGTGTCTTGACACAGTGAGCTCGGCTGCTGCTTGCTTCTGGTCCAGCTGCTTGCTGCGAGGCCTGGGAAGGCACAGAGAATGGTCTGACTACTCGGCGCCTTCCAGCCACATGCTCGCTCTGGAGTCCTGGAAGGAGCACCTGTCATGGGCACAGCCCTGGTCATGCACTGCTCTGGGGAAGGAACTAGCAGATGGAAGATCTTTCTCTCTCTCTCTTCCTCTAAAAAAGCTGGTTACCAAAGGAGAGAGTGTATTCAGACTTACCCTTTTCAGTCATTAGCCCTCAGACTTTATGGTTTCATTCTCATGAGAATTGTTGAGACTCTTAGGCAAGTGCTTTAATCGTAAGTTTGTCCTGTTTTTCATAATTCTGCAGTCTTTTTTTTTAAGATTTATTTATTTTTATTGGAAAGGCAGATATACAGAGAGGAGGAGAGACAGAGAGGAAGATCTTCCACCCAATGATTCATTCCCCAAGTGGCTGCAACAGCCAGTACTCGCTGATCCACAGCCTGGAGCCAGGAGCTCTTCCAGGTCTCCCACGCGGGTGCAGGATCCCAAGGCTTTGGGCTGTCCTGGACTGCTTTCCCAGGCCACAAGCAGGGAGCTGGATGGGAAGCGGGGCTGCCGGGATTAGAACCGGCGCCCAAATGGGATCCCAGTGCATGCAAGGCTAGGACTTTAGCCACTACGCTATCGCATTGGGCCCTGCTGTCTTTTTTTTTTTTTTTTCTTTGAAAGGAAAATTAGATTTATAGAGAGAAGGAGAGACAGAAAGATCCTCCATCCTCTGGTCCACTCCCTAAGTGACCACAACAGCAAGAGCTGATCCGATCTGAAGCCAGAAGCCAGGAGCCAGGAGCCAGGGGCTTCCTCCTGGTCTCCTGCAGGTGCAGGGGCCCAAGGCCTTGGGCTAACCTCCACTATTTCCCCAGACTACAAGCAGGGAGGTAGATGGGATATGGAGCAGCCAGGACACGAACTGGCATCCATATGGGATCCTGGCACATACAAGGTGAGGATTTAGCCTCTGAGCCTTTGCACTAGGCCCAATTCTTCAGTCTATTCAACCTTCACATCAAATTTATTTTTTTCAAAGTGATATAGATCCAGAGAGATATTTCACCATTGTCTGTGTAGTTTGGAAAGTTTTTACACGGACTGACGAAATCTTTTTTTCCCTCCTTTTTACATCCCAACAACTTTACCTGAAACGATTTTCTTCAAAGGGAAGACAAAAAGATTTAGCCTAAAATATACTGTCGTTTCTGTGATCTCTGGAAAAAGAAAACTAGCTTTTTAAGTGACATAAATCTTGACTTTAGAAAACTTAATTGGGTAATGTGTTAATGTATAGCGAGGCATCACCACACAATTACTGGCCTTCATGTTGAGAAAAAAACTATTATAGCCTTCAAAAATTACATACTTAAATGAAACGTAAAGGTTTGCTTCTTTCTTTAATGACATAAATTCTGAGTTAGCTTTTGGTTTGTTATGGAAATAAGTCTGAAATATATTTAATTCATACTACTCTTTATCAGTTGGAGGGAATTTTTTTTAGCAAGTAGGCCTTTCGGTTTCGATTTGAAAGTGGAATGAGAGCTGACGTTGGAATGTAAGTAACTGAAGCGTGGTTCCTTCTGATTCCATGTTTTGCCTTCATTGCTGTTTTCTTCCCGTAGGCCTTGGCACAGCAGGCCAAAGAAAGGCTGAGTGAAAGTGAGGAAACTGACAGAGATAACCTTGGAAGCCCTGCATGCAACCAAATAAGAACCATGGATCTCAAGTTCAACAACTCCAGGAAATACGTGTCTATCACCGTGCCAACCAAAACGCAGACGATGTCACCGCACATCAAGGCCGTGGATGACATTCTAGTCCTTGGCATAAACCTCAGCAAATTTAACAAGCTGACTCAGTTTTGCATATGTGTTGCTGGAGTTTTTGTATTTTACCTGATTTATGGATATTTACAGGTAAAAAAAAAATGTATTTGTAATACTTTGATTATACCCCCATTAAGGACCCCGGGGGGACCTGCTAGCACTTTGACCCTAGCTGTTTTTTCAGTCACAGGGTTTCAGTTGGTTCTCAGGTGTGATGAGCTTCTCAGTACAGTGACAAAAAGGACTACTTAAACGTAAGCCTTTAAAAAGCACATTACATTTCGGAGTTTAATATTTTAAGTGGGAAAATTATCTTTTGATTTCAGTATGTTCAAAGATAAAAATGGCAAAAATCAGAAGAAAACAGCCTTGGGCTCCTTTGAAATCTGTGACATGATTGGATTTATTTATCTGGTGTGCCAAATTGTTAAATACAATAAAAGTTTATTTTTAAATAAATTTCATCATGTGGGAGAATTTTTGAAATTTGAAAGAAGAAAACCCTTGTAACTTTCTTAAAAACACAGATGATATTTATATGGAAATCCTACATACTGTATTTTTTTCATTGTCTTACAGAGGAAATATGAAAACAAGTGTGAAAATGGGGTAGTAATTTAGAAAAAATAAAAAGCTGTATGGATTTGAAAAATCAGCAGGGGGGTGAGGAGTGGGAAAAGGAATGAGAACGTTGGCCACCCACTGGGCCAGGAGTCAGGCACTCCACCTGGCTCTGCAGGGTGGATGGCACTCCTTGGCCCCACCGCCTCCCCCGGACGCTAGCAGGGAGCCGGACTGGAAGGAGGGGCTTCTGGGACGGTCCTGGGCACTCCCCCTTGGGATGCCAGCATTACAGATGGTGGTTTACCTGCTGTGCCACAGTGCTCACCCCATGACTTTATTTTTTTAAATAGGCTAAAAGAATCCTATGAGGATTATTAATGTAAAACAAAACCACAAGTCAGACATCTTTAACTGATAACATACAATAGCATGATAAAAAAAAAATATGGATTGGAATTTGTTGCTGATAAATAGCTTTTTCTTTCCAAATAGGTTGGGAACAAAATTAGCCATTCCAAAGAAAAGTGATTTAGAAATTGGCTGTCCTGACTTGCCCTTGCCCATTTAGGCCGTCTACAGAGTGAAGCGGCAGATGTCCTAACTCAAATACAGAAGTAAATAAATATTTTTAAAAAGTACCCGTAAGACTAATGTGGCATAGCCACTTAAGCTGCCACCTGCAGTGTCAGTATTCCACTCTAATGGAAATCAGTTTGAGTCGAATCCAGTTGACTACTCTTGCACCTGGAAAAGTGGCGGAAGATGGCGCAAGCACTCTTGCCCACATGGGAGACTCGGATGTTGCTCCAAGGCCCTGGCTTTGGCCCGGCAGCTCAGCCATTTGGGGATGAACCAGCATGGATGAATTCTCCCTCCTCCTCCTTCCACCTCCTCTCCCTCTCTCTTTCTTTCTCATAACTCTACAAATAATTTTTGAAGAAAACAAAATTTTACCCTAAAAATTTTCATGAAATTTTCTACTGGCTTGGAAATCAGCTTAATGTATAGATGCATAGATTGTTAATTACATGAACCACTGTGAATTGTGCTTGCAAGTTTACCACCTTGTGAAAACTGACCGACAAACGCGTATCAAAATAGTCCAAGGAAAACGGTGAGTTTGGTAATGCAGACACACAGAGGAAAGTGTGGTTTATTCAATTCAAATCAAACCAGAGAACATAATTAGAATGTCTGTTAGCAGCTTAAGAATGGCTTGTTAATAATTAATGTTTCATAATTTATGTTCAGGCAAATTCACCATTCTCTCTACAAGGAACAATCTATGGTTTAAGAATTTTAAAAAGCAGCATGGTCAGTGTGAACCGACTGTATTCCTGTAGAAAAACAGCCCTGAGGTGATGGACTTTTTGTCCTAATTTTTGAAAACTTGCTTTTACTTTTGAGAGGGAGAGAGCTTCCCGCAGCTGGTCCCCAGGCCTGGACTTGGCAGAAGGCAGGAGCTGGGAATTCAGGCCTTCGTCTTGGCCGCCCACGGGTGCAGACTCGGCAGCAGGAGCCCCACTCCTTGGGCGCTCCACTTGGGCTTTCCCAGATCTGAGATTACCAGCTGGGCCCCCAGCGCAGGCACCCCACGTGCCAGGGGCCCTCCCTGATCACAGCCTTCTAAGAGCAAGATGCTTTTTATATAGCACATGAGTTCTTAGGCCACCCACCTGTCTCGTCATTAATAAAAAGGAAAAGGCAGTGTTTCTTCATGAAGTTACTTGCTTGCTTTTCCGCTGATTTCTCCGTCTGTCTGTTCTTTGGAATGAGCTTGTGTCCCGCGTGAACCATGCGAAGCCTGGAGTGCTTTGATTTTGGTTTGGTTTAATGTAAGATTTCCTTTCTTTAAAATAGCATGTCTATTGTGAGGAATTTAAGTCCTCTGCTCTGAGCTTGACAATGTCCGTGTGTCTTTGGCAGGAGTTAATATTTTCGATGGAGGGGTTCAGGTCCTATGGCTGGTACCTCACCTTGGTGCAATTCGCATTTTACTCCCTATTTGGCTTCATTGAGCTTCAGCTTATTCAAGACAAACGGAGAAGGTACGTGTTTCCTCTTTCCTTTTCGATATTAAGTTCAGCTGTATTCATTAAATTTGTCATTGTAGACCTAATGAATTTGCATGAAATCAACATTTCCTATTAACAAAGCATATAAATCACTAATATCAGTATGACCAACTTAGTAAAAGTGTTTAACATGCTGGATGCTTCTTTATACACTGAAAAGTGAGATCCTGTTTTAATATTATAAAAATTATAGCTGAGGTTCAACTTATTAAGGTCTATTTTGCCATTCAAAAAAATATATTTTTATAAATCTCATTAAAATAGCATGAGCGGGACAGATTTGCAGTACAGAGGACATGATAGTGGTGAATTACAAATCTCTTCTTGTGGTCTTCAGAGTGTGAAATTGATGTTCTGTGGAGTACGTTGCCTCTTAAATCTAGTAGGAATATTTTTAATTTCAGGGGAACATATTTTATCATCAAAACCAAAAGAGCTTGTGTGACAAAGTCTTTTAGTAGTCATTTTCATTTGAGCAAAATCTTAATGTATTGTTAACATGCAGAACAATAGGCAGAAAAAAAAAGAGCAAAAAAAAAAAAACCAAAATAGTTACCAATTTTAGTATAAAGTTTTCTTGGTAATTGTAACATTGGTTGTCTTTCATATCCTTATCTGTGTGTATTTCATATATGTATTCGGCATTTGAGATGTAATAAGAACTGTAGTCGTGCCATTCAGTCTCCTTTGATGCAGATGTTTAATCCTTTACATTTTATATAGCGCTCTTCCCCGCCACCTGCACCGTTTTTTAAGTATGACTCATTTAGGAAGCCTGGTTGGCAATGTCTGCATGCCAGTTCCCACATAGCTTCCTGCTCATGTGTCTCCTGAGGCAGCCAGCGAAGGCCCATTTTTCTGGGACCCTGCCACCCAAACAAGAGACCAGAGTGGGAGTTTCTGGGCCCTGGCTTTGACCTGGGCCGGGCCAGGCTGTTGCATTTGGAAATTGAATCAGTGGCTGGAAACCTCTTTCTCTCTGTCGCTCTGCCCTTTTAATAAACAAGTCTTGTTAAAAATAGCTTTGAATTTTATATTAAAATATCTACAGTTTTCTTTTTGCTTTATTTTCATTTTATTTGAGATAGGGGACAGATGTGGAGAGATCTCCATCTATGCATTCACCCCCCCCAAATGCCCAGAGCAGCCAGGACTAGGCTAGGCCAGGGTCATGCTAGGCAAGGGCTGGACTAGGCAAGGGCTGGACTAGGCAAGGGCTGGACTAGGCCAGGGCTGGGTTAGGCCAGGGTCATGCTAGGCCAGGGTCATGCTAGGCAAGGGCTGGACTAGGCCAGGGCTGGGTTAGGCCAGGGTCATGCTAGGCAAGGGCTGGACTAGGCCAGGGCTGGGTTAGGCCAGGGTCATGCTAGGCAAGGGCTGGGTTAGGCCAGGGTCATGCTAGGCAAGGGCTGGGCTAGGCCAGGGCCATGCCAGGCCAGGGCTGGGTTAGGCCAGGGTCATGCTAGGCAAGGGCTGGGCTAGGCCAAGGCCATGCCAGGCCAGGGCTGGGCTAGGCCAGGGCCGTGAGTTCTGATCTCAGTGATCGTAGTTGGCAGGAGGTACTTGAGCTGCCATCTGCCACTATGAACTGTTGCAGGAAGCTGGGTCAGAAATGGAGGAATTGGTGCTCCCAGCAGGCATTCCAATACAGGATTCAGGCTCTCAGGCTGCAGTTGAATCACTGCGGTAGATGCCTACGTACCCACTCTGGGGGAGTTTTCCTGCCAGTAGGTCCCCAAAACCATGGAGCAGGGAGGTCAAGAACCACTATAGACATTCAGGTGAAGCATGTCCATTGGTTTTGTGTGTGTGTGTTTTGAAAGTCAGATTTTACAGAGAGGAAGAGAGAGACAGAGAGGAAGATTTTCCATTCCATCCACTGATTCATTCCCCAAGTGGCCAAAATGGCCAGAGCTACACCAATCTGAAGCCAAGAGCCCAAAGTCTTTTCCGGGTCTCCCACACGGGTGCAGGGTCCCAAAGCTTTGGGCCGTCCTCGACTGCTTTCCCAGGCCACAGTGAACTAGTTGGGAAGCAGGGGTGCTAGGATTAGAACTGGCACCCATATGAGTTCCCAATACGTGCATGATGAGGACTTTAGCCGCTAGGCTACCTACCATGCTGGGCCTCATGTCCATTTAATGTAATGGGAGCACAAGCTTATGTAGACTAAGAAAGGGGAAGGCATTGGTAGGGGGGCATCTCCTGACAGTCCTGCCACCCGACAACAGCGCTGTAATAGGCTGGAAGGCACAGCTAACCCTTATGCCCTCCATTCATGTCACATATCATGCCCACCAGATAGCAGGCAGAGATCCAGGGCAGTCTCCCACAATGCACCCCTTTTGATTTTATTTACTTTCGTTGTTCTGTTTTGCCTCCTAACTTCTCTTCATTGCCACAAAGTTATTGTAGTAATTTCAGTAAAAATATTGAAATCTCAGAATTCATCTTCACTGTTTCCATACTCTGGAACTATAAAATATAACAGTGAGTAGTGGGTTTGAGGCAAGCTTTCAGGACTAGTAAGGACGCCTGCTGACTCACTGTTGCAAACCACTGGGCTTCTGGTTGCTTCTCAGTGATCTGGTGCTGTGTATAGTAAGTGAAAATGATGCATCTCCTGACTTGCTACACTTCAAAGGAAGCAGACGTACCCACCGCCTGGGTAAAACCCACAGTGGGCACCAGCCTCTTGGCCCCGGTGATAGACTAAGTGATAGATAATAGAGCTAAAACAAAATAATTTGTGTTTGACTTAAGCATAAATAAAGGAATTCTGGCAAAACACTTGTAGACTTGTCATTAGTGTAATTATGAATTGGAACTTGCTTTTGCGGCACATTTCTGAGAAATCCTTAAAGTCACCTTACAATGAAAATAGGCCTAATCACGCACGTATTTGGTTTATTTCTGAATATGCATCCATTTCCAATTTAAGGACTGCCCTTAAGACCTTTAATTAGCTCTTTACTTATTGGGGTTTTTTTTTCTTCCTACATGTATGTGAAGACCATTGAGCTAGATAAAGAACAGAATTCGGACTTGGCAAACACAGGTTTGGGTCTGGGATTGCCGGTTACTAGCTGTGTTAGGTCCACAGGGAAGGAGGCTTTTGAAATTTTCTCTTTAGTTTGATTTTGAGCATCAAATTATACAGTGTGTGGTAACATACACTGTACACTGTTGGTGCCCTAATATGCTACAGATGTTTTGCCATAAATTTCCCTGTAACTTTATTGATTACTTTGTTTTTAATTGCTTCGGAAGAGGGTTGGCATTTTTTAAATAACATTTTTTCCCACCATTTTTGCAAAGATAAACAGTTGGGGTGGTACATAAAGGAGAAGAAGGGTGTGCAGCCTAGAAGGTGTCCGGCGGGATCTGGCTTCTCACTGAGCCGGTGAGGAGGCAGAGCCTAGAGCAGTGGAGCTGAGGCTCTCCGGGAGTCCAGTGGCTTCCGGCAGGATCTGGCTTCTCACTGAGCCGGTGAGGAGGCCGAGCCAAGAGCAGTGGAGCTGAGCCTTTCTGGGAGTCAGCAGCAAGCCGCTCTCAAGCTGGGACTCTGTGAGCTCGGCCCCAGCTACTCCTCTCTGCACAGTGCTGCTCTCCTGACCTCCGTGGGAGCTTCCTGCCACTGTTTACTGTTTACCTTGGGGGAATTGTGACTCCCGCAGCCTCCGTGGCCAGCTGGGGCTGCGGTGCTGTCCCATTCCACTGAGGCTCAAGTCCCAGACAGCGAGAAAGCGTGTGACCTCACTGGTGGATCCAGGCCTGCCGAGTCATCTCCACAAGGATGTTCAGTGTGGATTCCCGCCTTGGCACATACATAGAGAAGGCCTGAAAATTAAAACATAAGTGTAAAAGGATGCATTTTAATTGCATTTTTTTCAGTAAATTATTTTACTTTATACCTGCTCATATAAGGCATGAAAGAATTTTTGTTGGCTAAATTGAATTTTAACTAACATGCAAAAAGCAGATTACATCTAAGAGTACTTTAAAAGGTTTGTGAAAAAAAAATATTGACAAATGAGTTTATTTTAGGAGAAAAAAAAAGTGAAGCCGTGTATAGATTTTGCACAGTAGACATCTCCCATGTACTTCTTGAAAACCCATAATAAACATATACTTCAAAAAACTTTTTCATTGAAAGGAAGCTTAATTTTTAAATGTGTTTTGCACCAGCTGTTTGAGACACCCTCAAAAGCAGCATGATCACGGTGCTGTTGGATAACGGCAGGAGGTGCTGCTGTATTACACCACGCCCAACATTATTTTAGACCATTCTAAGTGAGCATGTGTTCACATCAAAAGATGCCAAATTAACACTCACTGCTGAGAAATGTGGATGGGGCCAAAGTTGAAAGGTTTGAGATCACAAGGAGAGTTGGTTATTGCAGTATTTTCTAGAACACAGAGAGGGTGGCCTGTAAGATGCCGGAGCATCAGCCTGTACGTGTCCCTTTCTGGAGACACTGCTCTGGTCACTCCAGCAGAATGGGTCGATGTATTTTTTCCTAATGTTAGATGGGAATGTAAAGGAACAGAAAGTACATCAGACTTAGAAAATGCACTTAAAAGCACAGTTAAGGTGCCTGGAACCATGAGAGAGGCCAGTGTTTTTAAAAAAAATTAAACACATTTTAAAATTCAATCCAAATGTAGCTAGAATTATTTTTAAAAAATCAACATTTATACCTCCTGTAGCAATCAAAGTTTGTCTCTTCATATAACACTTTTTCACTTAGTTGAGACTTTGCATTTATGTAAACTGTGATTTTTATAAGCATTATTTTATTCAAGCATACAATGTTACAACCTTAAGGATAGTGGTATTTTGAGAAATTAGAAAAGTAAATAGACATTTAAACCTTGTAAACACACTATCTTACAGTAGTATGAATCGGGTCCCCAAATGAAGGTTCTAAAAATTGTCTTTTACAGAATACCAGGAAAAACCTACATGATAATAGCTTTTCTAACTGTGGGTACTATGGGGTTATCAAACACTTCCTTGGGCTACCTGAATTATCCTACCCAAGTCATCTTCAAGTGCTGCAAATTGATTCCTGTTATGCTAGGAGGAGTTTTTATTCAAGGTATAGTAATGATATATTTTCATACTATTTCAAACTTGTAGGCTATGTTATGAGCTCTAGCATTGGGAAAAACATTCAACTTCCGTTAATACATTTGGTGAACAGTCTGGCTTACCTGACAGTTTTGATAGTTTGCCCGCAACATATCAAAAAATCACGGGGATATCTCAGAGCTGTCTTAGTATCTGAAACCAACATTTTGAGCTTGGGAAAAAGAAGAAGTTGGTTTTGTAATTGTTGTGATTTTTCCCACTTTGGAAGCTACTGCTTTTGCAGCATTACTGTATTTACACATTCAGAAGTACCTGGAAGTGCTGAGTGCTCCCATTCACCTGTTCTTTGGAGCGCCACATTCTCTCCATTACACAGTGCTCTGTCTCAGGGAAAAGCGTGGTCCGAGCAGAGCTGCTTCTGTGACTGACCCTGCTGGCTCACTGCTGCCTCGGGGCAGGCTGCGGTGCAGGCTGGACGGAAGGCGGCTGTGGGAGCATTCACTGTGCTGAGGCGTAGCTGCTGTTCATGTGTCACTCGGGATCTCACACCACCTGCTCCTGTGCTAAGCATCACATCCCCTCCCAAAGCCTTTATGTCATCAATGGGAGTGTGGTGTCAGCGAATCACCACGGCAGGGTTACTAGTCTCCCTTTGCCCTTGCTAGAAATCTTACATAGCTTCCTAAATGACTTCGGACACATGTGATACAAGGGGGCTTCAAAAAGTTTGTGGGAAAGTGGAATTAAAAGATAATCTCTTTTCCCTGAACTTCTTGAACTCCCAGTTATATTTCTTTCTAATGCTTTAAAAAGTTACACTTTATGTTTTAGTTTTTAAATACAGATTAGTGAAATAAATTAGTTCTCATTTACCCAGAAATTATCTTATATCTTGTGTTTAAACCATTGTGTAGATAGTTCATTACCCTGGTACAAAGGTTATGCTATAAATGTAAAAACAAGAAAATGTTTCTTATTAAGAGGCATGAATTTCAATGAAATTTTTTTAATGTTTGTAGATGTACGTTTTTCTTGCCTTGAAATTTTCATGAAATGCGTGTGTTGGTTTGCTGTTGTGACAGATACAGTGGGATCTTTGCTGTAGCTGCGAAGACCTCCTGGCGCCCACTTCCCTCAAGCCCTCTGTAGCTGTCGCAGGCATTGTCCAAGGGCTCCTCTCGGGGGTCTGGCTTTGGGTGTATGAAACAGATCCCTGCTGCTCCCCGCTCTGCTCTGCTGGGGTAAGCCTGGCTCCAACACTCGCCTGACGGGCACCTCCCTTATGTCTGTCCCGGACAGGGAAGCGCTACAACGTTGCCGACGTGTCTGCCGCTGTGTGTATGAGCCTAGGCCTGATATGGTTCACCCTGGCCGACAGCACCATTGCCCCGAATTTCAACCTCACAGGTAGGGCTGTCTGCTCTTCTGTTACCCATGCTTTAGTGAGTCCTAAGCAGTTTTGACATTTCCTGAGAATTTTAAATGATAGGATTGTCACGTCTAACCAAAGGCTTCAGGACTTTGCATGGGAGCTTGCACTCCGGAAGTGAAGCCATCTTTTGGCACTCTTGGGTGTTGACATGACGGGAGGCTGTTTGCCCAGCGAAATCCATAGTTTTCTAGTAGATGATAAATGTTTAATCAGCTGAATTAGGCAGAAATTATAGGGAAATCAAAGCAGCAGTTTTCTCCCCTTTTTGAAAAACACTTTGGGGTACGCACATTCAGTTGTCATTTTCTTAGGGAAAGCAGTAAAGATATGCTGTACTTCAACAAACAAAAATATTAAAGTTTTTAAGTTTTCCACTATAAGCTAGTTTTTCTCATTGTACATTTTGTGAAATTTTGTTAATTTAAATTTCAAAGACAATAGATTCTACAGTGTAGTTAGAAATATCTGAGAATTTAAAAATAAATGGTAAAATCCTATGTTCTGAACGCCTTTAGAGATATTGGGGGTAGTTCTTTGGTTTACATTCAGTATGATTATCTTAATTATTGGAAGAAATGTACTAATATTTTAACTTCATGGCAGCCCATCTCCTAACCTGACAGAAACAGTGTGTGAAGTATGTAAGTCTTCAAAGACACTCAATGAGCAACAACATCGTAATAGTAACAGCGTCTGTAAAATAGTTACTTACACAGAAGAAAAACCAATTGTGAGAAATGAGGAAAGCCATTCACATCGGCGTCACCTTTTTTCCTAACACTCTCCTGCCAGTTGTCAACCTTCCTCACTAACTTGGTTAAGGAGGTCGGTTCCCGGGTGGGAGTGCCTGTTCTGCCTCAGAGAAGCCGAGAGGAAGCCGCTACCTCCGCTCTTTGCACTTGGGCACAAGCATGTTCTGCTCGGTTTTAGGGAAAGCTTACAGTTGCCAATGTTTTTAACCAGGCTAACATTTGTCAGGAATACTTTCCCTTCCCTTGGCAGAGGTTAAAGAGAATTATGCTTGGAAACTTTCTTTTTCTATTTAGGAAAAAGCAGTTTTAGAGAAGGAACAGAAACTGCAATGAGAAATGCATGGAGCTTTGACTGAATCACGTGGAAATACAACCTGGCAAAAATGCCCAGTCCCTGTGTTTTGGCTTTTTTTTTAAAGATTTATTTTTATTATTTTTTTGATTGGAAAGGCGGATATACAGAGAGGAGAGACAGAGAGGAAGATCTTCCGTCCGATGATTCACTCCCCAAGTGAGCGCAACGGGCCGATACTTTGCCGATCCGAAGCCAGGAGCCTCTTCCGGGTCTCCCACGCGGGTGCAGGTTCCCAAAGCTTTGGGCCGTCCTCGACTGCTTTCCCAGGCCACAGGCAGGGAGCTGGAAGGGAAGCGGGGCTGCCGGGATTAGAACCGGCGCCCATATGGGATCCCGGGCGTGCTAGGCGAGGACCTTAACCACTTGCGCCACCGTGCCGGGCCCTGTGTTTTGGCTTAAAAAGGGATATTGAGGCCCAGCATTGTGGTGCAGCAGGCGCGGCTGCCCCTATGGTTCTGGCATCCCAGACAGGCGCCAGGTTCATGTCCCAGCTGCTCCACTTCTAATCCAGCTGCCTGGGAAAGCAACAGATGAGTGCCTCAGTGCTTGAGTCCCTAAAAGGCTCCTGGCTCAACTGAGGGCATCTTGGGGGAGTTGCCAGGGGGTGGAAGAGCTCTGTCTCCCCTCTCTGTTAATCTGACTTTGAAGTTAAAAAAAAAAAAAAAGTCTAGTCAGGTTGCATTCTTAAAGGAGTTTCTGGAAGCTAAATACCTACTCATGACTACTGAATTCATTGTTTTACTAATACGTGCAAAGTAACACTGAGTAGAGATGTGTGGGCCCAGGAGTGTCTCACATAGTGAGCATTCTTGTTGCTGGGACCCAAGTCTGCCCCCTGAATTGACTTGGCTTCCGTGCACACCTTGTACCCAGCATGCAGGTTCTTTTATACGGCACGGCTAGTGGCCAGCATTGCAGCTGTCCTGTGGGGAACTTTTCACTCATGGTAGCCGCTATGATGGTGCTCAAGGAATTTTTAATTTTGGAACATGGTAAAGACCAATTTTTGTGTTAAGGATGTTCAACCTACAGAGCTTTTTTCCTTTTTTCACCATTCCTCTTTTTTGTTTTGTTTTTTAAACTGCCTTTGATCCCAATAGATCTTTGAATCTTCAAGGTAGTTCCATTCCACTGGTTTAACGTGCTATTTCTTTCAAACATACAATTTTGTGTAAAAGTAGAAGAGTTATTTAACATGATATTGAAATTCAGTGCTGGAGACAGCATTAACTTAGTGTATGAGTGTTTGTGTGTGTGTGTGTGTGAGAGAGAGAGAGAGAGAGAAAGATTGTATTGTCCCTGTCATTGTTACAACTGGCTGTGGAGAATACTCAACCATGGAGCAAATATGGCTGAAGACGTGCTTTTGCTTTTTGTCTCAGATTTCTTAGAAACCTTGACTGTTGACCATGGGTTCAGTCAGGCACTTTCTTTTCTGCCTCCTTGAAGGTGTGGTGCTCATTTCCCTGGCCCTGTGTGCGGACGCCGTCATTGGGAACGTGCAGGAGAAGGCAATGAAGCTGCATCACGCTTCGAATTCTGAAATGGTAACTAGTCAGGCCGGACAGTGGGGACACACCTCATTTTATGAAACAGTTATATTATGCAAAACTCTGATACAGCATCTTTCTAAGTTTTATCATTCTTCTCATGGAGCAACTGCTACTAGTATTGCTGACAACTGATTATGTATTTGATACACTTTTTCCCTGTTGGTTTAGAGAGACTTTGATTTATTTTTAAATCCTGTTATGTCATGCCCAGCTCCTTTGTGTTTGGGGTTGTTTTTTCATGTCATTTGGGGTTTTTTGTGTACTGCAATGTAACTTTTTCTTTATGGCTTTTGACTGTGTGTTTCATGGTTGAAAGAACTTTACCAACTCTGTGACTTAAAATAAGAAATTACCCATGTTGTTTACTAGTTTTATGATTTTCTTTTTTCTTATATTTTGACCCAATTTTGAAGATTCTAAAAGTGTTTTTACTGCTCTATGACTACTCACTTGTCCCAATGCCGTTTTGAATAACCATCTTTTCCAAAGATTTGTAAATCTCTTCCTTGTTGTCACTGCTTTCTGATCCGGGGCTCGGAGTTCTGTTCTTTTGAGTTTACTTTTGCACCAACAGCTTGATCTCTCATGCGCCTTGTGTCAGCATTAGCCACCAGTGTCGCTTTTGTTTTTCAGAATATTGCTACCAATAGTTATTCTTGGGTATATGTAATCCCCAGGTAGACTGGAAATCCCTTTGATAATGTGGCTGGTATGACATTGAATTATAAATTAACTTAGGGAGATTGGCAGCTGTGTACTTGGTTGTTTAGTGCAAAAATAAGGTGTGACTTTCCTTTTATTCAAGTGATATATAATTTCTTGTATACAGAAAAGTTTGTGTGTCCATGTGTGCACATGTGTGTCCAGATGTTCACACTATTTTATCACCAGTCACTTTGCTGGACGTTAAAGCATACTGAATTAAACATACATGAGTATAGTGCTGTTCTTGCCTATTCCATTAACAGGTTTAATCTTGGTCAGGAGTTCTCTTGATTCTCATTAATCTTTCTGGATAAGGTAATAGTAGCCTCAGGGGGAACTAAGGAAGTGGTTCTATAGTTAATGTGTTACAGAGGCTAAGATGGTAGAATCTGTCGTAACCTCAGTCCATATCATAGCTTCCCCGCCTCTTCTTCAGTGTCTATGACGTTTTGGGGCCATCTAAAAGCAGGCTGTGACTCACACAGGGCACTAGCAGAGAGTATGACTCACAGCAGGTGTTGAAGGCTGCTGGTACTGCCTTGAGTCTTGCCTGTAAGGAGAATAGACTGGGAGAAAAAGTGTTTGAAACCCTGTGTTTACTTTTCTTTGTTGGTATTTTCCTCCCACTTTGTTTCTGTCCTCTTTAGGTTTTGTATTCGTATTCAATCGGCTTTGTGTACATCTTACTGGGTTTGACGTGTACCAGTGGATTAGGCCCTGCAGTAACATTTTGTTCGAAGGTAAATACTAATGACATTTTTTAAGGAACATTCCATTAAAGAATTTTCTCTATATTTATAATTCTAATTGTTCAAAAATAGCTGTTACTAAGAGCAATTTGGTAGCACCTTTAGGATAATTAATATAGGACACACATTATTTAAGAAATGAGTTGGTTGATATGTACCTGATTTTATCCTTGTTGTACTCTGTAGGTTCATTTTTAGGCTATACACGTGTAGAAACTGGAAATTTTATTCTCATTATTGTTACATTAAGTCAAAGCCAAATAAGGATCTTTGCATTATCAGATGGCTTATTATTGCATAAAAAGTTGATTTAAATCCCATAGTTCTATTCTACTGGTAATATACCTCAGGGTTTGTTTTGCATTTTTCTTTAAAAAAAAAAAAAAGAAAAATAACAACACACTTTTATTTGTTACAGAATCCAATTCGGACCTATGGTTATGCTTTTCTTTTTTCCCTCACTGGGTATTTCGGAATCTCCTTTGTTTTGGCTTTGATAAAAATCTTTGGTGCACTTCTTGCTGTCACAGGTAGGAGGGATTTACTTGCCTAAATGAGGGAGTGACCTTTGACCTTTGCTCTGATTCTCTTTTTTCCAAACAGACAAGGACCTCTTCATTGGCGTGTTCCATATGTCACCCATTTAGCCTTTGGCTTAGCGTGTTTGTTTCAAAGTTCTAAATGAAATGATGCTTGATCTTCTAATTTTGAAAGTCTAATTTTAAAACCAAGTAATTATGTTTGTCTAAAGAATAACTTTTACATAGATTTAAGGACTTTCTATTAAAACTGATGGGATGGACGCCTCCAAAGAAAATACTGCCCATTTAATGAGTGTGACAGTAGGGTCTGGGCATGGGTGAACCACACAGTCTGCCGGGACAGCAGCAGCTTGGGGTGGAGGGACGGAACTGTGATGGAGAGAGAGGCATGCAGGTGCCTCTGACAGGGACAGAACTGCAGCTGTAGTACTCTGTGTTAACACAGTCCTGTAAAGAAGTTTCTACAAGTTACTCATTGTCATAGTCAGAGCTGACCACTGTTTGATACTGGCCTGTCCTTCAAATTGCTCTTTTGAAAGAACCGTCACCGTGCTTAGGAAAGCCTCGGTTTCCTGGGACTGCCATGGACTACTTGCTGACGGTGGTCCTTTAACCTCCACCTGTTTTAATTACTTGATCTCTGTTCCCCACAAGGCTGTGTGTTCCAGAGTAGTAGGAATGGTGACTGTGGTGTTTGGTTGGTTTTACACTGTCCATTGTTTCCTTGGGGCCTGATCTAGATTCTGATATAATGTCCCCTAAAACTATCGGGATGAAAAACATTGTGTAGTAGCGTGTCCTGATGAGCCTTTTTATCTCTGCAGTGACAACAGGAAGAAAAGCAATGACCATTGTACTTTCCTTTATATTCTTTGCTAAACCATTTACATTTCAGTAAGTATTTATAATACAAATGCTTAATTTTTATTAAGATTTACTTATTCTTAAAGATTATTTTTATTGCAAAGTCAGAGACACAGAGAAGAGGAGAGACAGAGAGGAAGATCTTCCATCCCCTGATTCACTCCCCAGGCGGCTGCAATGGCCGGAGCCAAGCCGAGCTGAAGCCTGGAGCCAGGAGCCTCTTCCGGGTCTCTCACACAGGTGTAGGGTCCCAAGGCTTTAGGCCATCCTGGACTGCTTTTCCAGGTCACAAGCAGGGAGCTGGATGGGAAGCAGGGCTGCTGGGATTAGAACTGGCAGCCAAATGGGATCCCAGCACGTTCAAAATGAGAACTTAGCTGCTAGGGTGCTGTGCCATGCCCAGATTTCTTGATTTTTAAGATGCTGTGTTTTACATTTCCTGGTTTTAAATAACTTTAATTTCAGTTTTCCTTTTGGTGCTAAGTGTATTAATTTTTACATAACTTCATTTTGCTGTTAAGCTTTGAAAAAGTCCTTTCAGCTTGATCTTTTGGTATTTATCGATCTGTTTGGATACTTACAAATATCAAATTTGTTGTTTATTCCTCAAATTTGTTGTTTTACATTCTTAGCTTGCCTGTCTGGATCCCAATCCCATTGCAAATAAGAGTAATGTGTATGATGTTGAGGTAAATGGGTCTCAGCCCATTGTCTAGCCTGTCTCCTTGCAGCTCATGCTTCTAACAGTTATGAGTTTATTTACTGCCACAAAGGGTTTAAGGTGGGAAGTATTCCATAAAACAGACCTCCAGTAGCAAAGCTTTATTTTGTGAAAGAATTATTACAGAATGATCACCAGATGTTGTGGTCAGTAATAGATGGTTACTTCGTTAATTTTAATATTCTTTTCTTACTTGTTTCTTCTAGGTATGTATGGTCTGGTTTATTGGTGGTTCTTGGTATATTCCTCAATGTTTACAGCAAAAATATGGATAAAGTAAGACTGCCATCTCTAGTTGATCTGATCAACAAGACGGTAGACGGAAAAAAGCCAAGGACGTTGGCACAAACTGTGTAGGCGATGATTCGTGCTGACATGGGATTTTTAAGGGAACAATCCTTAGTTAACTTAGTTAACTAACTTCCCAAAGGGATTTAAAAAGAACAACACTCCCAAGGGTCTGAGGGCCTGTGTCCTGCGGACGGCTTCCACACCGGCTGGTTTGTGGCAGCAGCCTTTCTTCAGAACCCCTGTCGGTTCACCTTCTGAAGCAATCCGGAGAGCTTCAGGAAAATGGCAACTTGGCAGACGGAAATTCCTGGCATTTTCTTCAGAGGTTCCCTGGGAACAGACCATGTGACAAGACTACTTGGATGCTGTTACGCATGCCCGAGAAGCTGGTGTGGGACAGGATATCTTCACTCACCCTGCGTGGTGGTGTTTACATTGACTCTCTGTTCTAAGAGTAACTGGTGGTTCTGAGTCTGGAGTGACAGCATTCATTAGAAATAAACCTAATCTGTGATTTTTGTAAGGGATTGTTTTTTTGTTTGTTTGTTTGTTTTTGGTTTTTTTTAGGTTTTTGTGATGAAGTTGGGAATGAAGGTTGGTGTGACAATCCAGATTGCAAAACAAATTTTTTTTCTCCTAATTTAAAAATACTCTAGAGAAAAAAAATACTTTAACTTTTATGAAGAATAATGGCAAGACAGTAAAAGCAGGCACTGCGTCGTGTAAGAATATACCACAAGGACATCTGGCTATTGCTCGTGAAATACTGCAAGATTTTTTTAGTTGAAGAAGATGTAATTTATCTTATTTTTTAATAAAATATTACTAGCCAATGTCATGGTTTTTATAGAAATTAAAATTACTTTAGAAGCTTAAAGGTGAAATAAATTTAAGACATATAAGTAGATTTGAGAAGTTTGGGTCATATTTTATGGGAAGCTTGTAAAAGCAAAAATTCCTTCAGTTTTAGATGCTGAGAATTTAAGATCAAAATGCCTGCGGGTTCGGCGTCAGATGAGGACCAGGTTTCTAGCTCCTGTTTGGCACTGTTGGTGTCACAGTGCACAAGGGGTGAAGGCCTCTGTTTCCGGCTCTCTAAGGGTCAGCCCCTCCCACTGCTGTCACCGTGGGGGCTGGGCTTCACGTATGAATTGTAGATGACCACATGCCTCCAGACTGGACTGATGTTACTTTTGTAGTCCAGAATCTGAACTCCTGGTATCCTTTTTTTTTTTTTTTTGAATTATTACTGCTGAATTGAAATGAAAATCCTATTAGTCTTCATTTTTCAATATAAATAACATTGGTTCAGAAATCTTAGCATCTGCATTATCAGTTACATTTATGTCCTGTGACTATAACAGATGAGATATTTTATCTCTCTCTTAAAATGCCGTTGTATTCTGATGGATAATTTAACCTGTTCTCCATGTATATGAATAATGAATACCACGGCAGCCTGTGAAAATCTAGCACGAAGAACCCGACTTTCCATATTTTCCATTTGTTAAATACTATGTTTTTCCCCAAGTGGCAATCTAAAGTTTTTGTATTGTAAGAATGACAGAATCCTTAGTTATATTAAATTGTGCTGCCTTAACCTCTTCAGACAATAAGGATTTGTGTATTTAAAAAAAAAAGGAAAAGAAATTAACTTCGCAAAATCCTTGATGAAAAACAAAATTGACCTGTCACATTTTTCTGTATAACCTTTCATGAATCTTATCTCAATAACTGAAATAAGTTCCAGTAAGAGGATTAGAAATAAATGGAACTTCCCGTGAGGATAGAGTGAGAATGTGATGTGGGTCCCTGGCAGGACACAACAACCATGTTGGTTATATTTGGCTGATGTTGATTCCATGGAAACTGGATGCTGTACAAAAGGCAGGTACCTAGAGCAGGGAGTAGGCGAGGTCAGACGGAGGCTGGTGACTTCAGCTCCTTTTCTAATTGCCTTCTTGCCAAGTTCTTGTGCTAGATTTCGATTCCCTAGCATTGCCATGGGGCTAAGGATTCCGTACCCTCAAGCTCCCAGGTTTTGCTGAGGGTGCTGCTCTGTGAGGATTGCCGTGGAAATCAAGGTTGTAGCAGGTGTCTTCAATGTCAGGACATCTCAAAAGAATTACCTGACTTGCTTCTCAAACTCCTCATTCTGTGGCTTCTGTCCCTATGTAATCCCTCTCAGAGTCTTCTCTGTTCAAACCCAACAGACCTCTAGCATCGGAGAGTCTCTGGTCCACGTGAAATCTTGAGTTGTTGTTTAAAGGTTAATATTCATTACTTTCTCCATAAAAATCTTTATCAGAAGTTAGGATAAAGCTATAATTCCCTCCCAGTCAGGGTCTCAATGTCATGGCATATAGTTAGAATTCCTCTTACGCTATTTCGACGTGACATTCTGAGGAGAATGTTTACTTGAATGATTAACTGCTGCTTGAAAATGAACTGTGGTGCTGGGTGGGTAAAGGACAGAAGTGCCGACTCTTCTGAGATTTGAATAGGAAAGTGTGTCTCCTTGACTGTCCTCCTGTGGTTGCCCCTCCTCCGCTTTCTACAACAATCAGTCAAACCACTTTCACTTCTTAGCCTTTTGGCTAAGATCAAGGGTAGTATCTGTTCTTATCAGCTTGAATCAGTTTTAACACAGCTGTTAAGATTGAAATAGATAATTGTGTATCATTATTCACAATGCGTAAAGACAGCAATAGGACACCAGAGTCATTGTGGCTCTGCTCCTGTGAGTTTTTCCCCTAGAGTCCATTACAATAAACAGAACCAAAGGCCAAGTGTGGATTCTGCTTCAATTCTGGTTCAGTAATGGTTAAGACCAGTGAAAGCCCAGCCTGTTATGGTGTGTTGTTTGTAGTGGATTCATTGCACAAGGTCACTGCAGCCAGCCAGAGACCATCCTGGCTGTGATGGAAGTCCAGCATTCGATGGTTACAGAGCTGCACCTTATAACTAGAGCGGGTCTAGAGCTCTGGTCTGAAGATGGGGAACCATAAGGATTTTCCCTCATTGGGTTTTGCCAGCCCAGCTTTGAGTTTCCTGTCCTGTGGTTCCTTACTATGTGTCTTAGGTTGAAGGAAAGGTCATCCATACTGACCCTAAGCTGGGAGCTACCTAGACCTCAGTCCCTGCAGCCTACAAAATCTTGGGGGTACTTGCCAGGCCACATGAGTCTGGCATACAGCTCTCCACCTGAGGTCAGGGTGTGTCCAGAGGCGCGGTAAGTTTCTGCCTGGGGTAAAGACCATTGAGCTTTTCCCAGTGAGCAGTCTGGATAACAGTGTTCTGAGCTGCAAGACAAGGTCCCCAGCTCCCTCTTCCCCCTGACTCTGTAGCAGCTGGTGACTCACTCTGTTTCTTTGCTGGTGGTCGTGGAGGGGTAGCAGAGGCAGAACCCCCACCCAGCCACATAGCTGTTTAGGGTCCAAGTACAGAAGCCCTAACACTGACAATGGCTTTTGTTTCAGTAGGCCTGGCTCTAAGATCATCTGTTCCTCCTCCTTCCACAAGCAGAAGTCTGCACTGTCCTGCCTGCACTGTCCTGCCTGCAGCCAGGCATCGGGGATGGGGAAGACAGTTACAGCAGCACTATCTTTACTCTGCAGATGCCAGGCACTGGCGCCTCTCCTGGCTTCTGTACTGAGGGTGATTCAGGGCACGGATAGCTGCTGACACAGCCAGAACACCTTCCTCAACCACCATCTTTCCCTGCCTCTCTCTTCACTCGTCTCATTCTTACACATCTAAAGCGTGGGTAGTAATTCCTCCCCTCGTAATTCAGAAGGAGTATGTCTGCATGCTGTTTCAAAGAACGTTTCGTAGTTGGTTGTCTATTTTTCTCTACTTCTGGGACTCCTGTGCAAGTTTGGAAGTTGTATTTATATCTCACTTCACCGAGCTGTCCTTCCAGTTTCCATCCTCGTTATTTCAGCCTCGTCAAGATGTGTCACTTTTTGATATTATTTTCATTCTTAGAATCCACATGTATATCAGTCTTTCTCCTCCCAGCTCCTCAATGGTTGTTTCTGGAAGAAGCTAGTCTTGTGTAAACCCATTTTGGCAAGAGTCAAGACTAATTGAAAAGTTAAGTTCTTCCAGTTCTTTTTCTTAGTGATCTGTACTCATTTTTCACATATTTGCCATTCGACACATGTTAAGTGGCAGCATGCTGGCTGCTTTTTAATTCAAGATATTTTAGAAATATTAGTTCACCTAACAATTTGGATTGGTAAAATTCAAATTTAGGCAGTAAGATTTGTAATCTGTTATAGTGTATATATGAATTTCTTATTTGATGAAAGAAAAATAAGTATGGAAGTATAAAATAGAATTCAGTCCTATTAGGTTGCATATTATCATTAATTTGGTAAGATTGTTTTTAGCACATGTATATTATTTAAGATTAAGAAATTTTACTTCGGGCCTGTCACGGTGGCCTAGCAGCTAAGGTCCTCGTCTTTCATGCAGCAGGATCCCATATAGGCGCCGGTTCTAATTCTGACCACCCCACTTCCCATCTAGCTCCCTATTTTTGGCCTAGGAAGGCAGTCAAGGACAGGCCAAAGCGTTGGAACCCTGTACCCACATGGGAGACCCAGAAGAGGCTCAAGGCTCCTGGCTTTAGATGGGCGCAGTTCAGGCCGTGGTAGCCTCTTGGGGAGTGAATCAACGCATGGAAGACCTTCCTCTCTGACTCTCCTCCTCTCTGTATATCTGACTTTCTAATAAAAATATAAGTCAATCTTTTAAAAAAAAAGAGAGAAAGAAAATTTTACTTCACCTTAAAGCTTTGGTTATTTGAGAGGATACCAATTAATATACCCTCTAAGTTTCCATAATTCTGTAAATTGCCCAAATTCTGTGAAATAGAAAGTAGTTTGTCAGACATAGCAAAAGGTCTCCAGAAGACCTATGATATGCCTCAAGTCCCCACAGAGCACATGATGGGGTAGACGGAAATAGAATCCTCAGAGCCCCCGTTAATGGCCGTGTCATAGCTGCCATTCCAGAGCCCCTTTTTGATGCCGACAGGTGCGGATTTCTCCCCTCGTGCTGTTCATATTCTCCCAGGTGATTCAACACTGCCTATGCTGTCCGACTCACTTAACCTGGACTTTAAAGCCTTCTCCCAGAAGGACTTCTGTGACCGATCCTGCCGGTACACCCATCATCTCGACTGGCTTCTTGAACTTGGGTTTAGATTGATACACAGGAAGACATGATCTGCTCGTTGTCATTACCAAACAAACCAACCTGAGATGAGGCAGGTGGCTTGTTACAGGGAGTCTCTTTAAGCTGTCTACCAGTGGATCATGAGACTCAACCATAAATTCAAGTGAGGCCAACTGGAGCTAGGGGAGAGAATTAAATGCCCACCAGAATCTGAGTTTCAATTTGAGGGAGTTATGGGCCAGGAGCCATAGCAAATGTAGTCAGAGAGGACATCAAAGGAATTGGAATGCAAAGCAGAAACTTCATCATAGGAAGAAATAAAGAATGCTGTCTCCAGCATTAAACCAAACAGAATTTGGCTTGCTGAGCTGTGAACTCCAAAAACCGTTTCCCCTAGCAAGGCTTCCAGGAGGCGTTAAACCAAAGGTCTGTAAGGAGTAAAGGTCAGTAACAATGCAGATTTTTTTAAAAATGGGAACAAGATTAGCAGTTCTTGATCTTATGTGATCGCCTGTGTTAGCTAAAAGCATTAGGAAGATGAGACTGCAGAATTAAGATTCGGGACTTTAAATTATCATCAGCAATGTGATGAGCTAGCATCAATTGCTCATTCACTGTTTTATCCTTCACTATATACGGGAGATTACTGAACACACCGTCCGAGAAGTGTGTTTTCTTTCTTATGACATTCACATTAATAAATGGCTAATCATTTGAAATCTGATCTGCAATGATCCTAAGCTCTTATAAGCATATGCATACAATAGCATCATTTCTTCCAAGTAGACATGACAACTCAAATGAAGCGGGTTTAATGTGAGCAGGCTTTATTGGAACCACTTAAGAACAGACTTTTCCCAGATGGCAGAACCCTAGCATCAGTAATTCAGCTATTTCTATTTAAAAATGATGCTGACTTAAGTTCACTCAAATGAGCAGTTCCTGTTTGAACTAACTTTTCATAAAGGTTGATAATAATGATTCATGAGCCTGCCTGATTCCTCCTTTGGAAAGTGTGACTTCTCTACAATTATAACCAGCACTGAAAAGCAAGCTTTCCTGAGGAGGTAAGTATGTGTGGATGCATGTGTGTGCCCGTGTGTGTGTGCCCATGTGTGTATGAGCAAGTGCAGTGTAGATCCTTTGCAAGGAGCCTCAAGCAAATGACTTTTTTCCTTCATGAAGAAAAGTGGAGTTAGCATACTTTCTTAGCAAAAGGGATTTCCAGGATCAAGCAAAATGTTGCAGATGAAAGAGCAGCCTGTTTTGAATAAGCAATTAGGGTATAAACACATTACAAGACGGAAAATAGTCAGCAAATGAAGCCCAATGAAAATAGATCTGTGGACCTGTTAGTTAACAGCAAGATAATAAATCGGCTAAAGTAAATAAGATATATACAGTAGAAAATTTAAGACAATTGGATTCTGTTCAGGAGCACGATTAAAATCACTAAGCATTTGATTTGTCTGATCAAGAGAGTAGGATTAAAAATAGCTTTGAAATGCAAAAGTTGGTGTTCACATGTACCCTATGACAGTTTAAGAAATAAGATTAAGACTGTTTCAAAAACACTTTATGTCAACACATTTTAAAATTTGGATGAAAGAAACCATTTCAATAGAATAATTTTCCTCACTGACTTAGGAAGACACAAATTATTTTTTTTAAAAAAGGCAAATGTATCCAATTTGAAGCCTCCATTAAAAAAAAAAAATCCTTCCAAGCCATATGTCTTTCCCATTGAACTCTACTGAACATTTCAATTAGGAAAAATACCAGTGTCACACACTCACAGCCAAGGTGCAGAATGCTGAAGCAATGCCGAAGCAGGCCAGCTCTCCCCCGTCCTTTCCAGAACCAAGAAACCCAAGCCTGGCCAGAGCATTCTGATAAAGGAATACTACCGGCTCATCTCCTTCCTGAACATGGGCAGGAGTGTCCTAACAAACCGGATGCAGTGGGGCTGGGAATGTAGAATGGGTTTTATCAAGTTTCAGTGCTGGACGAACTAAGGCAGGCTTCATGTGGAAGGTGCAATCTGTGTGATTCACAGCATTGGTCAGTTGAAGGACCGAGATGTTTATGATGATCTCAATAGATGCATAAACACTGCTTGATAAAGCACAGTATCAGTCCTTGCTGCATGTTCTTAGCAAAAAAAAACCTATTTCAAGCATAATATGTAATCATAAACTGCTGAAAATAGTTTCTTTGAGTAATGAGTGGGTAAACCTGTTGCCAATACATCCATGTGCAATTGTATCGGAGGTCCTCACCAGCTTAGAAAAGACAAAATTCTGCTCTTTTTAATCAAAAATTACACACTTGTCTATGTGCACGTGTACAAGAATCTACAGATAAGCCATTAACAATGATTTAGCAAGGCCTCTGGACACAAGATCATATGCATTTTTAAAAATCAGCAACATTTCTGATGGTTAGAACTTAAACAAAATTGAAAACTTAGAAATAAACCTGTTGATAATATAAAATGTGGTGAAACTCTTTGGAAATAAATATAAGAAAAGATGTGCAGTATCTTTGTAAGAAAACTCTAAATTGTTTGCTAAGAAAAAGAATACTGGTACTTATGAAGATATACCCATGTTCACATATTTGCAAATGCAATATTATGAATGGTCAGTTTCCAAATGATTCATGTCTTCAATTAAATTCTTGCCTGTGTTTGTGGTGGAGGGAGGTTGTAACAGAGAAATTAGAAAGGTGATTCTAAAGTAAGGAAATACACAAGGCCAGAATAAACCACGATCTCTTGAACAAAAAGGGATGAGTAGATGTGTTGTAGCTAGTGAAAATGTACAATAAAGCGGCAGCAACTAACGCAGTGTGCTGCAGTGCAGGGGACAAAGAAACCGCTGGGATATCAGGGAGGCCTTGGGCGCAAAGGACAGAAAGTCCTTTAACCGCAAAGACGGGACTCCCGATCAACGAGAAAACTTTTTTCCATAGATGATGTTGGATCTGGTACACCTGAAGATTACTGAACTTGGCCTAGACTTATAAATCAAATTTCAAATGTTAGATATGGATTTTAAAAGATAAAATCGAGGCTTTCTGTGGAGGACAAAACATTTTAAGAAGTCTACAGAAACATTAATTATAAGGGAGAAGGTGAACTATGCTATTATAGAACTAATAAGTTCATCTAATCATGAGAAAGTGTCAGAGAAGTCCAAATTGTATTTAATTTACAAAATTCTTCAACAGTACTATTTTTTAAATTGCTTTATTTTGACAAGCTCTACATAGTTGATTAGGGCACGAAGGGTCAAGGGCTACAGGAAAGTGGGTAAGGCTATTGTTTCCACATTACTGGAATATAAAGGCAGAAGCCCCACTCAGCCTCCCACCCATTCCAGGTCCCCAATGTAGGGCGTGCTCTGAGGTCCTGCTCAAGTGGTTTTGATAATAGTTATGAATTACTGCCAATCTCGCCATTACAAGCATAATGACATCTCTCCAGAATCCACTGGTTGTCATAGTCCACCTTAGGGTCTCCATTTGCCTAGATTTTCACTGTCAACCCATGGCTGTGGTGGTTGATTGACTTGTTCTATCCTCCATCCTCTGTTGTGGTACCAGGTGTCCTCTGCAGGTTCCGATGGACTGCCATGTCCTCCATGTGCACCTGCGTATGCTGTCCACTGCTCCGTCTGAGCTTCTGAGGAGGTTCCGCTTTGACACTTGCACTCCATGGTCAGACCATGGAACCTGCACTTCTCATGGTTGGAGTTCTGAGTGACTGCGAAGATTCCCCAAAGAAACTCTATCTGAGGTGATCTCATACTGTGGGCTAAGGAGTGAATGGCGCTTATTAAATCGAGCAGTAGCAGCAACTGGGCTTGTGGAAACACAGGCTGAACTTTTAACCCTGCAAAACACCTGGACTCATATTCCAGACTGAGAAGAGTTGGGCTCAGCTATATGGACTGAGCAGAACTAGGTGCAGCTGTATGTCATTTTTTGGCCAAAGATCTTGGGGGGTGGGGAAGAGAGGGGAGAGACGTGAAGAAGCGAAAGAGAGAAGAGACTTCTACCATCACTGGTCTCCTGTCGGTGCTTCTTGCCCAGACCCTCTCCCTGCCCACGTTACTGGCTCTGCTGGCTAGAGCAATCCCACACCAGATTCTTGTGCATTCTTGCCAGTACTGACTGAAGCCATCATCCACGAGACGGGCAAGTGCGGAGAGCAGGCTACCTGCACTTGGTGCACGTCGACATTAGGATTTTCTGTGCACCCTTCAGGCCAGTCTGCTCAACCCAGAGAGATAGGATCTATGTTTCCACAGGTCAGGATGGTCTGTGCCACAGGATGCCAACAATCTGAAGATGGCAAGGGAAGCTGAGCGAGTGAAATCCCTAAGGAGACGCCATGTCCACTGACCCAAGGTCAGAGCTTTGTGGAACTCCTACAGCTTGTGGGTGAGCAAAGATGCTCCCCTATGGGGTCTAAAAACACCCGGGAAGGAACAGAGGAAGCTGGGGAGGTGAGGGGAAAGAAATGCTAGGTTCTGCTGAGAAATGTCCCCATGTATTTTCCTTCCTCATTTCTGGAGCATTTAAAAAAAATCATAAAAGAAAATGAAATTGTGGTCCATATATCTTCTAACTTTGAAATATTAAGAATGTAGCTGATTCAAATAAATTGAATGATAATGGCATGCCAAGTTAGGATTAATTTGCAAGTTGCCACATTTACGTTCCCAGCGCCAGAGCCTCAGACAAGAAATACGGCTGGTGTCTCTTGACATGATTTACCGTAACATCTTGCTTAGGCACTTGTGAGCCTCTAGGAGGAAAAGCAAGTAACATAATGCTCCTAAGCCTTCAGCTGGAAGACCTGAATTGAAATATGAGTCTCGCCCCCTTAGCAGCTATGGACAAATCAGTTAATCTCATTGAGATCCAATGGGAAGACAGCAAATGCTTGTACTTAAATATGTCCATTATCGTTTTTAATCATTCAGTTAGTATTTCATTACACTCTTCTATATACTAGAACATTTGGTATCATTCTAGAAATTGGTTGTCAGTTTCTTTAGGTAGAACACCTGCTTAGAGGTATACATGCATACCCACGCGTGGCCCTCGTGAGGGTTCCAGCACACACGCAGGCAGAGGGCGGTTGGCCGAGAACTTCCTGATGGTGATCATTGTAAGTGCAGGAATCGGTGTTGGAATCAGCTCCTAGATTTCACTCAACATCGAGACTCCCTGATTCATGACAGCCTATCCCACTGCAGCTGGAAGGTGACCTCTGCCTTGTGTTATAACCCGGAATAATAAACAATGACCAATGCCCAGGCCCGTCACAGCAGCGTTACCTTCGGGCCTCCCAGTATTTCCACACGTGTGGAACCTGCATCCCATCTGTTACCTCCCTCATGCTGAACGGAAGCGAAATGAGCATTTCACGCTTGGAGATAAGCAAACGGAAAGCAAACGCACAGCCCTCGACACACTGGACCGGGAAGTGTCTTGGTTTTCTAGCTTACACGGGCTTGTTGAAGCATAGTTGTAATTTAGTAAAATTTACTATTATTTACAATTCTATGAATTTTGACAGAAATATGCAATACTGTAACATATAGAACCATCTCCTCAAAAGGACAAGTAGTATGAAATTCCTGTCCCTTTAGAGTCACTGTCTGTATCACATAAACCCTTGGAAACTAACACTGTTTTCAGAGTCCTATCATTTCAGCTTTTCCAGCATGTCATTTAGAACACAGTAGGCATGGCTCAGGTGCAGTAGCCTAGCGGCTAAAGTCCTCATATTGACCATGCCAGGATCCCATATGGGCACCGATTTTAATCCTGGCAGCCCTGCTTCCCATCCAGCTCCCTGCTTGTGGCCTGGGAAAGTATTCAAGAACAACCCAAAGCCTTGGGACCCTGCACCCACCCAGGGACCCAGAAGAGGCTCTGGGAACCTGGCTTCAGAGCGGCTCAGCTCCAGCCATTGTGGCCATTTGAATCTGACTTTCTTCAACTTGCGTAATGGATTTGAAATTTATTCAATTCTTAGGGGCGTGTCGGCAGTGTGTCCCTTTTCATTCCAGAGTTCTGTGAAGGTATAGTTTCTTATTTTACCTGTTGATGAACATTTGGAGTGTTTTTAATTGCAGCGGTTATGAATTAAGCTGCTATTAGACACCTACAAGCATGGTTTTATGCAAATATGTTTCATTTCTCTTACATTACAGGGAATGGGATTTTTGTGTCATAAAAATATGATTCCAAACCAGAAATTTCCCAAGTGGCATTTCCATTGAGAATCTAAAACAATTCTTTGTACACTGCCAAATTCTCTTTATGGAGTCTTTTGGTTTGTCTATGTAGAGAATTATACCATCTGTGCCCAGGGGTATTTTAATTCCTCATTTCTGATTTGAAGTCCTTTAATTTCTTTTTCTTGCCTAATAGTTGCGGCAAGGACTTCCAATACTTTCACCATTGCTTTTCATGCTTGTCTGGCTCCAGATCTTAGTGGAAAAGCTTCCAGTCTTTCCCTGTTTAGTATGATGCTGGCATTGTTTTTTCATATGTTGTTTTGACTGTGTTGTAGAATGTTCCTTCTATGCCGATCTTGCTTAGGGTTTTTAACATGAAGAGTGTTGGATTTTATCAAATGCCTCCTCTGTATCAACTGACATGATCATATGGTTTTTATTCATCAATTTGTTGATGTGGTATATCACATTCATTGATTTGTGTATGTTAAACCATTCATGCATGCCAAGGATGAATCCCACCTGGTCAGGGTGAATGATCTGTCTGCTGTACTGTTGGATCCTATTGGCTAATATTTTCTTGAGGAATTTTGCATCTATGTTCATCAGGGATACTGATCTGCTGTGTCTCTACCTGCTTTGGCCTTAGGTGATTGCGTCCTTTTCTATTGTTCTGTATAGTTTGTGGATGATTGGAATAAGTTCTCTTTTAAATGTTTGGTAGAATTCAACAGTGAGCCATCCAATCAGGGCTTTCCTTCATTGGGAGGCATTTAATTACTGATTCAATCTCCTCCCTGGTTATAGGTCATTTAGACTTTTAATAAGACATATGATTCAATTTTGGTAAATTGTATGTGTCTAGAAATCTATTCCTTTCTTCTAGGTCTTCTAATTTGTTGCTGTAAAGTTTCTTGTAGTAATTCCTGATTATTTTATGTGTGTCTGTAATCGTTCCTGATTATTGCGTGAATGTCTGAGCTATGCATTATTACATTTTCTTTTTTGCCTCTGAATCTGTTTTACATCTTTTCCCTCTTTTATTTATTTACTTACTTACTTACTTATTTATTCATTGTGTGAGTTGGGCTGGTAGGGAATCTATTTTGTTGATTTTCTTAAAGAACTAGCTCTTTGATTTGTTACTCTAAGATATTGCTTTTGCTCTATTTGGTTTATTTCCTCCCTCGTTTTGATTATTTTTTTTTCCTGCTAATCTTGGCATTGTTTTGCTGTTGTTTTTCTAGCTCCTTCGGATGTATGGTTAGCCCATTTGCTTGTGCTTTTCTAGTGTATCTGTGGGGCTCAGGGCAAAGAGGTCACTAAGTCAATAAGATGGCAACTAGCAGTCCAGATCACTGGCGGGCAAGATGGCGGCCAAGGACAGAGCCCTGGGTGTGAACCAGGGCAGGACTCAGGTAGCTCCAAAGAAATACTGATTGACCAGGGCCATTTCACTCACCTACCCCGGCTTCTGCAGTCATGCTCCTAGTAATTGGCTCCTAGTTTCTCCCTTCATGAAATTCCTGGCCTGAGGCTATCCCTTACCCTATATAAGAATCTGAATTTCCCCAATACATCAGAACTGCTTAGACAGAGCCCCTGTCTGTTTGTCTCCTGTGGGCTGGGAGGCTGGGTGGCGGGCAGCAGACTCATCCCTTCTGGCAACAGGGTACTAAAGGAATCTGTGAGGGAGACCCCACACATATCAAAGACCCTGGGATTTGTTTCAAGGATTTTTTCAATTTCCTCTTGGATTTCTTCTATAACCCATTGTTCATTTAGCAGCATGTTGTTTAGTTTTTTAAGTATTCACATATCTTCTGGGATTTTTGACTCGTTGGTCTCCAGCTTCACTCTATAACAGCATGAGAAAAGATAGGGTATCATTTTGAATATTTTTTAGTTTGCTGAGACTTATTTTATAGCTTATAATGTGACCAATCCTGGGGAAGATATAATGAGTAGGTGAAAAAAAAAGTGTGTTCTGTGTCTCTAGGGTGAAGAGTTCTTTAGATAGCAATCAAGTCCATTTGCTCTGTTGTCTGGCTGAGCTCTGTTGTTTCCTTGTTGAGTTTTGTCTCATCGGTCTGTCCACTAAAATTATTGGTGTGTTAAGATCTCCCACTAATATTGTGTTGGAGTTTATTTATCTGTAACAGGAACCATGTATTTTGTTTTTGTGACTCCATCACCTAACACAGGTAGTAAATCAGTGAGCTGTTACTGGACTCATATGCAGTATTGTGTGCTGATATTCTTCCCATTATTCAAGGTATTTTTGCCCACTCTGCTCACTCTTTCTTTACTGTCAGGGTATCAGTCCAGCTCCATCCCTCTCTGAAGCCCTTTCCCTTCTGTTTCTAGATAACGTGATTTTTATCTTTTAACATACCTAACTCAAAGTAAAAGACATTCCAAATGAAAATTGCATCTTCAAATTCCTGCACAACCTCATGCTAAACACACAGAACATTTCCAACACTCGTTGATTTGCCAGTGGGGGAATGAAACACCTTGGAAATAGAGGGTTGACTCTTAAAATAATAGCAACCTGCACAAGGCTATGGCACTGTTTTTAAATAATCCTCTTTATTTAATGGAAGTGCAAACACCATCATCACCATCATTGTCATCATCCTCATTGTCATTATTATTTTTATTATTTGCCCAATAATACACATCTATCCTGAAGCTAAGAAAAGCAATAAGACTAGTGACATGCTTTGAGTGCATTTATTAGTCTGAACACTGGTCTATTACATGCTCATGTCGTTAATATGCATGAAACAATATTCTCCGATGCAACAGATGATTAAAGAAATATATTAAAGCATTCACTCTGAATGAAAATACATGGACAAGGTAATTCCCAAGGCACAGAGCAACTACAGGGAGGAAGAGAAGCTGAAGTAGGTCATTTCTCCCGAGAGAAATCCTATGAAGATTGCTTTCCATTTGGCATTTGGAATCTAAGAAGCAGAGAGAGATGAAAAACAAGGGCTTGTGCTTGTGCACACTGTGACTTTGCGTTTTTTTTTTAAGTGGGGGAGATGTGGTAAAAGCCCTTTGTACTATCTGCTGTGGGGATCCCTCAGTGAGCATGTCATCACAAGAAGGCTACCAAAGTACAAGGAGGCTCCATTTGCCAGGGCAGTCCACCAGCAAATAGGGGCTTTGCTAAGCCACTTTACCTTTCTTTTACTTCTTTATTATTGTCATTCTTTGATAAAGTTCCATAGGCCCAGGGAGTCCCTTAACCACCTCACCAGGTTTCCATCTCCCCCCTCACTGAGTTCCCTTATATTCTTACTATAGTATAGGTCTTTGTAAACAGTCCTATGTCCATCATTGCAGGCATGGACAATGGCAGAGTGGCCAGCATCCTATTGTCAAGATATAATAAACAGTTTCACTGGGAGTCCATCTTTAATTTGGGAGTGGAGATGCATACTGCATTGAATCTTCACATCTGGATATGATAATCTCCATCACACAGTTACTATATATCCCCTTAAATGAAAAGCCACAATACAAAATCAAAAACAGGAAGAAAAATAGAAATTTAAAATGCTGTGAAGTTAAATAACTTGCTACTGGATATGATAGTCTTCATTACACAGTTACTGTACACCCCCTTAAATGAAAAGGTATGAAACAAAATCAACGACAGGAAGAAAAAAAAGAAATTCACAATGCCATAAAGTTAAATAATATGCTACTGAATGACTAATTTGACACTGAGAAATGAAAAAAATCAAAACCTTATTGACAAAAATGATGCTACTGTATGACCTGTGAATCAGTGAAGAACTTAACGAGAAAGTGTTTTGGAGAGATGAAACTAAAGAAAAAAAATCAAAATCCATGAGATTTACTTTCTGCTGATTTTGTTGGCGAGACGTATTTCTTGTAGGCAACAAATATACAGGTTTTCTTTTTCTAATCCAGTCTACAAATCTACGATGTTTGATTGATGAGTTAATATGAATATGTGCTAATTTGGTCCTGTCATTTTACCAATGAATAACTCATTGGTTTAGCCTTCTCTTGTTATTTTGCTGGGATGTTCTTCACATTTGCCTTTGGTTTTGATGGGCGCTATTCCTCTTCTCTGTCAAGACAGCATCTTGCTCTTGGTCATGTGCTTCTGACTCTTGGCACTCTGACTCTCGGCTTTTCCAGGAAAGAAAGCTTGTGCCTTGTGATCATGTATGTTTGAACATACTCACTAACTGTGATAGACACAGGGAAGCAACAGACGCAGTGGTGTGGTGTTCCAGTGACTGATACCCCAGCGGCATTTAGTGAAAAACAATCTAAACACCACTGTCACCCCAAACTCCACCAGCAACAAGAAGGGAAAAGGGCATTCGCAGGGAACTCCGGAGGTGAACCCAAAACATAATTGCCCTTCCTGCTGGTCTGTTTGATTTGACCAGGAGCAGAGACAGAGCACCAGGTCCCAGATGGTCAGTGTGGGAACAGGGTGGATTTCACAGCTCAGGCTGCCCCCGAGAGCCAAATCGGGGACCGTTTTGTACAGTGTGGAAAAACGTTAAGACTGCAGGAACAGTGAGCTACACATGTGCTGAGCTGGGAGCGAACTCACAGAGCTCAGTGCATTGCAATGGTCCCACAGGGAAAATAACATCAACTTTGGCATCGTACAAGTCAAAATAGGTCAGAGCTAATGGCCAACAGGTTCTGGCAAGATCGCCACCAACAACAACCTAGCTATATAGGACACCTGATGTCTCCCTAATCATGGGACCTGCTCCAACCAGAAGTGGGAGAAAGGTATAGACAACAATGCAGCCTCAGCACGGTATCACAGGAGGTGGAGAGTGGTGAGCCAGGAGTTGGGGCTACAGAGACCATGCTGGAAGTCTAACATAAGAACCCGGAAGTGGAACTCGCTGGAAGGAGTGGCACAAGTGAACTACAAAGAGCTGTGTACTAACTGCAATAAGTAAAATTGAACTGTAGACATGTGGGTGACAGAGCTTAGAAACGTGCCCCAAGAAGAAGAATCTGACAGCCAGAAGTACAATGATCAAGAGCAAAAGAAGAGACAAAGGCACAATGAATATTACTGAAGACTCCCCTGCAAAGGAACAAACCCGTTGGCCAACCTCAGAGTTAACTGAGGAAGACACTGAGAAAATGGGGGATACAGAATTCAAAACACTTGTTCTAAAGCTTCTTATCGACAACAAGAAGAACATGCAGAAATTTAAGGAGTTTAAGGAATATGTCATACAGGAAATGAATCAAATGAAAACTGATATTTCAGAAATGAAGAATACAGTGGAGCAAACTAAAAGTACAGTGGAGAGTCTCCAAAATAGAATGAAGGAGGCAGAAGAAAGAATCTCAGAATTGGAAGATATTTCCTGTCACCAGGGGGAAACAATCAAAAAGCTCAAAGCAGAGCTGGGTCAAACTAAAAGAAGTATTCAGGAACTGAAAGACACTATTAAAAGGCCAACTGCGAGAGACCTGTCCTGATAACCTCTTCTCATAAAAGCCCAGTAGCTCTGTAGGAGAGCCCCTCCTGATGACCTTAACCTTAACCATAACCGTATCTTCAGGGACTCTGCCTCTAAATACAGTGGCATTCAAGGGACACAGAGTGGGACTAGGATGAGTTTTTTAAAGATTTATTTTATTTTCATTACAAAGTCAGATATACAGAAAGGAGGAGAATGAGAGAGGAAGATCTTCAGTCCGATGATTCACTCCCCAAATGAGCACAACAGTCGGTGCTGTGCCCATACGAAGCCAGGAGCCAGGAACTTCTTCCAAGTCTCCCACACGGCTGCAGGGTACCAAAGCTTTGGGCCATCCTTGACTGCTCTCCTAGGCCACAAGCAGGGAGCTGGATGGAAAGTGGAGCTACCGGGATTAGAACTGGCGCCCATATGGGATCCCGGCGCGTTCAAGGCAAGGACTTAAGCTGCTAGGCCACGGCGCTGGGCCCTAGGATGAGTTTTGAAGGAACAAAGTTCCACCACAGACAGGTGCAGTTGAAAAACTTGGAGAGGATGGAGAATATTCCAGGCAGGACAAAGGAATAGGGGTGTGGTGTTTTAGGACACTGAGTAAACCTGCTCCATAGCTCAGACTAGTAATCTGCTTCAGGCTGCTGGAAGATACTGTTTGAGTCCTCTCTGCAGTCCTGCAGAAAAGAGATGGTTCAAAGATTAGAAGGCAGAGATCTGACTATTGCCTCTCCTGAGCACCGCGTTGCTCAGTATGCACTGCTCTTGCAGCTACCTTGTTCCAATGCACAGTACTGACCAAGAAGTTTGGAGCTCTGCCTGAGAATCAGCATTCTTTGAGTGATATCAGTGCCTCTAGTCTATGTCCTAACTCTGATTACCATGAATCACAGTAGTGGAAAGCTATGGTTGTACAGTACAGGACAAGTGCAGATCCCCCAGGGCAGGGCTGGGCAAGTGCAGACCACAGCTGGGAGTGGGCAAGTTAGATCCTGGGAGAGGAGTGGACAAATGTGGGCCTCACATGGGTGGAGTGGACAAAATCCTTAACTACAATGAAAATGCAAACAGCAATGAATTTCCAGGAAAAATTAGAAACTGTAATTTTCAAAAAAGAGATATGATTTCTGTATTATATGCAAGGGAAACTTTTCCTCCTCAAATACCATATTTAATACATTGAAGAATTAAATTGGTAAATTTATCTCTTTTGCTCTTTAGACACACCCAGATTTGCACATAAATAAGGTTGAAATTACTTTGTAAAAAGAAAGAGCATCCCTGAGGTTTATGGCCGATAGTGCAATCTGGTGGAAGTTGCATCTGAGAAGGCTAAACATGGATCTGACACAGGATGCATCAGAGGTTGGAAACCATAAGACTAAAAAGCTCTGCGTGTGTTCCTGGGAAGGTGGAGGCTGAAGAGTTCAGATTCAACACCTGCAATCAATTTTAGTGCATATAAAGACCTGATGTTTCAAAGGCTTGAATGAAGTGCCACTTGGACATCCTTAGTAAGAGATTTCAATTAGGAAACTGACACCTAGGAAAACTGCTTCTAAAGATAGTCAGGGTCATGAGCAACTCATGGCTAGAACTGACCTGGGGAATAAGTCTATTTGAACTAGCCTTACAAGTAATTATAAAGCTGCATCCTACATCACAGAGTCAGAAGCTGTATCCAGGATCAATTAATTTGAAAAATGTTAGATGCCACAACCCCTCCTGACAGATTTTTCAGTGCATGTTCATTTATGAAAGGTCCTAGAATCATGTTATTAACACAAAAAACATTGCCCAAACTCTGTGTCCTAACATAACATTTCCTTACCTGACCACCTTTTCAGATACCTTCCTGACTCTCACGCTCACCATGAAGAAAGCAAGGAACACTTCTTAGAAAACACTGCTCAGTCAACTAGTGAAATAAATCTTCATCTCTGAGCAACTGTGGGAGATTGATTACAGCACCCCACAGGCAGCCAAATCCACAGTTGTTTTTATATATAAAATGTATCATTTGCAAGAAGCTATTATACACATCCTGCTTGTACTTTAAAGCATCTCTAAGATTACTTGTAATACCCAAAGCTGTATAAATGCTATGTAAATAATTGCTGTATTGTATAATCGCTGGGATAAATGAGGAGCACATGAAGTTGGTCCATATTCAGGACAGAACACCATTATTTTTTTCTCTAGTATTTCCTATGAGAAGTTTGTTAAACCCACAGAGAAAAGTCCATGCATGGCAAATGGCTGACCATTCCCGGTCATTTGTGTGCTGTTAGGTAACCCCACCCATAACAAAATTTGGGATAAAAACCACCCTTTCACATAAGTCTTTTGAACTATTTATTTGCAAGGGAGGACAATGGAGAAGGAGAGACATAGAGAAAGATCTTCCATTCACTGGTTCACTTGCCAAATGGCTGCAACTGCTAGGTCCAGGAGAAGTCCTTGGGTTCCCCTATGGGTGGCAAGGACACAAGCACTTAAGCCATCATCCAGCAGATTACCAGGTTGGCTCGCAGGAAGCCGCATTGGAAGTGGAGCAGCTGTACACCAGTCAGCACTTTGATAGGAAATGCTGGCTTCATAAGTGGTGGCTTCGCCTGCTGAGTAACAGCGGAAGCTCCTATTTTTAAAATTTTTATGAAGAAAAGAGACAATAGAGAATGGCTTACTTGCCACCAAACTCATGGGTCCCAGCATCTTCATTCCAGAATTTCATCCTTCTCTGGAAGTTTTAATCCATTGGGCGCTGAAAATTCCACACCTTGTCAGTGAATATTTTCTTCTGTGCAAGCTACTGTCCTAAGCCACGTGGCAGCCTTAAACCCTAGTGGTCACCATGTTTTAACACTTCATACAACCAGACTATAACTAACATAAACTGACCCAAAAAGAGAAGGAAGCCAGGTGGTGTGGGTTTGTGCAGGGATGGATTCCAGTCCTGCAGAGGGTCAGAAGGTATTCAACTGCCAGTAGCCTCTGGGTGGGAAGGTTCTGATAAGAGCAGGAAGGACAGTGCGAGTATGATCATGACACAACAGCATCCGAATCTACCTGCTTCTAAAAGGAACAGAGGGTGCCAGCAGGAGCCCCTCTAGGAAAACAGGTGGAAGCTAGGCCATGAAGGTTAGAGGGAAAGCTGTGAGGCAAGCTAATTGCAAGGACCTTAGAAGGGCAGAGACCAGGGGGTTCTGCAGCCAGGACAGGATGCTAGGAGTGTAATCAGGTCGCAGGTCCCCTCTGGAAGTCACTGTCTCCCGGTAATATGCTGGGGATGATGTCACAGGACCTGCAATCCAAGATGATGCCCAAATGGCATCCCCTTAGTGGTATTCCAAAGAAATGCTCATTTCAATTACTGGGCGAACTACTGTGGTCTAAACCTGCTCATGGTGAGTGAAGGAGTTCAAGGCCTGAAAAGTCCAGGAGCAAGTAAGCCCTTCCACCTGATTGGAGCTAGTCTTTACAGACTGGACGCTATGCATTTTAAAATGTTTCTTTAAAAGAAGCCAATATCTACAAATTTCCTTTTGTAGCTGGTTTTTGCCACCTGGCAAACGTTGCTAATTAATTTTTTCCAGTTTCATGAACCGCACTCGTCAGAGGCATGAATCCAACCATAGTGGGGCTATGTATCCCAGGCATCCACTAACTGTTGCCACTGGTGTTTACACAGCTATGAAGGAAAAAAAAAATGGTCTTTGTATGTTTAAATAGTTAAACAAAATCAAAAGATAATATCCTCTGACCTGCTAAGCGACAGAAATAGATGAAATTCCAATTTCAGGCCCATAGGTATAATGTTAGGGGAGGGTGGTCACACTCATGCATCCATGTATTGCCTATAGCTGCCCTCCCCCACGACAGTAGTTAAATCATTCTAACTGAGGCCTTGTGGTCTGGGGACCTGGAATGTTCACTCTCTGCTCCTGTAAAGAAAAGGTTTATCAACATCTGATTTGCACTTATTCTATGAGCAGGAATACGTGGTGAGGGACGTTTTCCAATAGAGCACTGCTATGCTCTTCTAAGATTTCTAAGTCTGTTAATACCGCAGCAACAGAAAACTGGAATGGATGGCTTGGCTGGAGAACAAGGAAACAACTGATCCAGCTTTGGATGAGATGCAGTTTTGGAATTAAAAACTAAGATGTGGGGAACCACTCACTTGGAGGCAAGAGATGAGGAGTGAGATGAAGAAATCTTGGTGCAAAGCTTTCAGTCCTACTAATGCTTAAGGACTTGAGCTGAAGAACTAACACACTTCAAGGAGTAAATCAGCAGGCAGAAGGTCTTCCTCTCTGTCTCTCCTCCTCTCCGTATATCTAACTTTCCAATAAAACTAAATAAACCTTTAAACAGAAAAAGATAAAAGCCTTGGACCATCTCAACTATAATGAACCTGCATCTTATTAAATAGCATCAAGCAAAATGCATTTATTTGCATAACAACTCACCATAACTATTTTCAAAAACATGCTATTTAAGCATTCATCTTACCTCTCTGCTAGCTCTCTTCATTGCAACTTCTATCTGTGTGAAGGTCTGCATTGCACAACTGAAAAGTTAAACTAAAATCAGCCCTAACAACTAATCATGAATTGAGATGGATTGCAAAATACCATTCTGATTTCAAAAGAATACGTATCTGAACTACTTATATACCTATTTAAGATCATGGAAATGTCTCCAAATATAGCATCCTCCTAAAAATATCTGGCAAATAAAAGAGCCACAAATAAATGCTTAGATATGAATAAGAAAAAGAAATTGCAAAATATTAGCCTATCATAGTAAGTAATTTCAGCTAAAGAGCAGCTTTCTTATTCTCAATGAGGAAGTAAGCACAATACTGCAAGAAAACGCGGCAGTTTTAGCTGTGCTGTGAGTTGGAGGAGCATGCCCTGTTCTAAGTGCACCTGCTGTGTAGAATAATCTGAATGCTGAGATGTACAAGGGCAACCTTATGAGTTTTCCCAGACACACCTCTGCCCCTTCAACACACTGTCCCCCCCAAAAAAAGCACTTATAAATGAGATGCTAGTGAGAAAAAAAAATGCTTTTCATAAAAGGTACTTCAAGAATTCATGAGAAAGGCCCGACAGCATGTCCTAGTGCCTAAATCCCCTCCTTCTACATGCTGAGATCCCGTATGGTCACCAGTTCTAATCCCGGCAGCTCCACTTCCCATCCAGCTCCCTGCTTGTGGCCTGGGAAAGCAGTCGAGGATGGCCCAAAGCTTTGGGACCCTGCACTCTCGTGAGAGACCTGGAAGAAGCTCCTGGCTTCAGATCAGCCCAGCTCTGGCAACCAGTGGATGGAAGATTTTTCTCTCTGTAAATCTGCTTTTCAAATAAAAGTAAAACAAATCTTTTTAAAAGAAGAAGAAGTATGTGGGAAAAAAAGGATTTAAAAAAATAATACATAATTTTCATGAACATGCTGAAGACTCCTCATATTTCTTAACTGGGTCCTTCTCAAGTAGTTTTGCCAGTGACTTTAAAAAAAAAATGTATTTTCTTGAGAAGCAACATAGCACAGAGAGGCAGAGAGAAAGAGAGACAGAGAGATGGGGGTGGGGAAAGGCACACATCTGCTGGTTCACTCCCCAGATGGTTGCAAGTTCCAGAGCTGAGTCAGTTGGATGCCAGGATTCAGGAGCGCTGTCTGGGTCTCCAATGTAGCTGCATTGTTCTTGGGCCATTTGCCCTGCTTATCCAAGTGTATTAGCAGGGAGCTGGATAGGAAGTGGAGCAGCTGGGACTCACTAGGAATGGGGTTTTAGCAGTGGGTAACGTGACGTGCTGTGCCACCACACCAACCCACCAACCACTTTCAAACTGTGTTTCCCGACATAGGAAATTGTCACTGGTGCCTATGGCCAGGTATACACCTTGATACAATCATGGGGATATTCATGCACAGTGATCCTAATAACGGTGTCGGCGTGACAAGTAACCCAGCATCTCTCTTCCTCTTCTAAAAGGTTGCCCCTCGGTGTGTTTTTGTTGGAGAAAGATTTATCTCTGTGGGGCAGCCGCCTTGTCAGAGTCACACACACACAAACACACGGAAACAAATGAGCTCCCCGTGCCTCCTTCACGTCAGAACTCAACAGCTTGAGTAGCACAAATATTCTGCAGTCAGTCATGAAAAGAAATTTTTAATAATAAATATCTAACAATTAATGGGCTGGTAGCTGCGATTGTCTTCGGGGCATAATATCTAATTTCCTTGCAATGTTTCATATCCTTACTTTTCACGCTGCAACAGTCTATCATTAAAACCAAATGCAGGTTTCTATCACTTTTATTTATTTTTCAAATCAACTTATAAATCAGTGCCAGGCCTTGTTACAGATGAGTTCCAATAAATTATCGGCTGTGGACAAATTCTGCATGTTAAACACTCCGTCTCCCTTCCTCCCTCCCTGGTCTCTGGACGCCCCTTCCTCTCTGCGGCAAGACTTGGCCCAGCCCTCCAGGCCTCTGGGTTGTGCTTTGAGTACAAGGAGCCAGAGCTCTTAGCACTTAATTACGTGCTATTTAAATAACCTGAAAAGACATTTGTTTTCAGAGAAAAACATCACTATAGGAGACAAGTGCCCTTTCATAGTCCTTGGGAAATTTACCTTTCTGCATTGTGAAAGTGAAGGCGCTGTCCTTGTAGCATCCTGAGACTGAAGGCTGAGCAGCCCATCTGCCTCTCCCAGACCCCTCGCACTTCATGCCAGGCACCTGCTAGGTCTTTCTAAGATGGATCCATGGTCACAGCTTCTGGGGTCCCACTTCCACTGACATGTGGTCAGGCAGAACCTTCCTGTAAGACCAGGCGATGAGAACTATAAAATGACACCATCCATGAGGCTAACCCGGGACTGCCACAGGCCACAGAATCCCAGGCTCTCAGGCACAGAGCTTGCCTGGACACTCCTGTAACTAAGAACATGCTTTAAGACTCTCAAAATATGTTTGTGAAAGCCATCCTTAAAATATGGCTTACCTCGTTGCCTGGTTTAAACCGAAGTCTCTTGGGGACAGTGTTATGGTATAACAGGTTAGGCCTGTGCCTGTGACACCGGCATCTAATAGGGATGCTGGTTTGAGTCTCAGCTGTTCCACTTCTGATCCAGCTCCCTACAGATGATTTGGGAAAAGCAGAAAACGGCACCAGTGCTTGAGCCCCTGCCACCCTGCCACCCCGTCACCTGGAAGAGGCTTCCGGCATCAGCCCTGACCACCACTGTAGCCATCTGGGGAGTCAATCAGCAGATGTTTCTCTCTCTTTCTCTCTCTCTCTCTCTCCACACACACACACCTTTCTGTCCATCTTTCTGTAACTCTACTTATCAAAATAAATAACTATTAATAAAATGTATTCCTCCACATATTCTGACATTGTCGTTTGGTCCCTGAACCTGCAGAGAGCAGTGAACCTGTATCATTACTGTTCTACATTTCCCGTTTGTTCCTATACAATCCTATAAGAAAGTTTCATTTACACGGTCCAGCATTGCGGCACAGTGGGTTAAGCTGGCCCCTACAACTCCGGTATTCCGTATGTCAAAGCACTTTATTGAGTCCCAGCTGTGCTACTTCTGATCTAACTGCCTGGAAAACCACAAAAGATGGCCCCACTACCCATGTGGGAGACCCGGATGGAGCTCCAGGCACCTGGCTTTTCAGCCTGGCCTTCCCTCTGGGGAGTGAAGCGCCAGACAGAACATCTGTCTCTCACTCCATTGGTTTGCCTTTAGATAAACTAAATTATGAACAATAAGATTAAAGTAATACAAACATACAAATACATTGTAATGAAAGTTGCTTGAATATTCTCTCAAAATATTTGAATTGTCAGTGCCCTGTAGTCGTGTTTTCAGACCAGAGTGGCCAATAGGTAAGTGCAACCCAATCTCTTGAGCGACCACAGCTGCCTTGCCAGGGTCTGCTTTAGCAGGATGCTGTAGTCCGAAGCTGAGCCAGGACTCAAACACAGGCTCGCCAGTGTGAGACGTGGGCATTGTGACGCTTCGGCCACTGAGTCAAGCACCTTGCCCTGCCTTACACACTAAGCTCCCTGCTACACATGTCAATTCAGACGTGTGCCTGCATAAGAGCCATGAGTACATGAGCTTCTTGCCTTAAACCAAACTTGCCTCCTCATCCTCCTCATCCTCCTCATCCTCCTAGTCCCTCATTCCAAGCCCATCCCGGATATCTGTAAATTCCACTTTCTACATGCTCTGAAATTCATCTTTTTGCTTCTTTCTACAGGCCATTCATCATTTCCACCTGGATTTTTCAAGTGTTTCTTTCAGAAAGAGGAGGGAGTGTTCCCACCTGCCAGCTTACTCTGCAGATGCCTGCAATGGCCAGAGCTGGGCCGCAGCCGCAGACGGGGCACAGCCCTGGTGTCCCGAGGAACCCAGTGACTCCAGCCATCACCGTTGTCTCCGAGAAGCTCTGCCCTGGAAAAGGCTGGAGCCAGCACGATGTGAGTGTCCTCAGGGAGGCGACTGAAGCGGCTTGTACAAACCTTGACTGTCCCACCTACAAAAGACTCAATCACTGTGTAATAGATCCACTCCTATCTTGATACTAGTTTTGTTTGTTGTTGAATTTCCAGGGCTTGGTATGTAACATGTTCTTCACACATAAAATTGATGCTCCAAAGACAGAATCAGAGGGAGAAAGGGAGACTTAAGAACACAATCTGCTGGTGGGGCTGCAGGTTGGTGCAGCCTCTATGGAAATCAGTATGGAGAACACATAAACAACTCAAAATCTGCATACCATATGATCCAGCAATAGCACTCCTAGGAATATATCCAAAACACCTGTTTCACGACAAACCAACATGCACCCCTACGTTCACAGCAGCACAATCAGTAATTGCAAGAACATGGAAGCAACCAAAATGCCCATCAGCAGAAGAATGGATGAGAAAGCTATGGTTCAGCTACTCCATGGAATACTACTCAGCTATTAAAAAAAAACAAAATGCAGTTCTTTGTGGCTAAATGGGCCCAACTGGAAACTATAATGCTAAGGAAAATGAGTGAATCCCAAAAGGTTAGACACCACATGTTTGCCTTAATTTAACTTGTAATATTTTTTTGAACCTGTAATTAATACTGTCTCAACCCATGTGTTTTGAAAAATTGAACTTGCATTATTATTAACGTATTGTTTACTCAATACTATATCAATTAATTCCATAACATTGTATATTGTTGTTGATGTTATGTTGGGGCTTTTAATTGATCGGGATTTTACTTTGTTAACTCTACCTTCACCAGAGAAGGTCTCCCCAAGAAACCGTTGAACTTATCTGGACAATAAGATACTGGACTCTATGCTGGGTATATGCTTGCAATGAAGGAATCTCAACTGAACTTGAACTGCGGTAATGCAACAAGGTGGAGGAATCCACCATGGGAGGAGGGTTGTGGGAGGGGTGAGGGGAATCCCAGTACCTATAAAACTGTATCACATAATACAATGTTATTAACAAAAAAAAAAAAAAGAAAGAAAGAAAAAACAAACTGCTGTAAGTGAACTACAGTGAAAAGTTGCCTTCCTTGACCTGCACTGCTTACAGATTCTCATCCTTACACGCACACACACAGACACACACAGCTCTGATTCTGTATTTTTCTCTCCTAGGTTTGTGCTGACATAGGCACTCAGCCCCAAGCATATGTGGGGATTGTTCTCAAGATCCCTGTGGATCCTCACATCCTCTGACACTCAGTCCCTTGCGTGAAATGCCACATTTCCCTACAGCTGACTCAATATTTTCCCATATATTTTAAATCCTTTCTGTATGACCTGTAACGGTTAAGACAATGCAAGTAACATGTCAACAGTGGTTGTACTCGGGGAGTAAATGTAAGTAAATGTAAGCTTGCCTAAAAAGTAATAACAAGAAAAGCTTATGTACTTGTTCATTTCAGAGAGAAGCCATATATGTATATATACACATATATGTATATATACGCATATATATTTGTGCATCTATATATAGTCAGATTTATAAAGAGAAGGAGAGTCAGAGAATTAGAGAGCTGTTCCATCTGCTGGTTCACTCCCCAGATGGCCAAAACAGTTGGAGCTGAGTCAATCTGAAATTAGGAGCCAAGAGCCTCTTCCAGGTCTTGCTTGTGGGTATAGGGTCCCAAGGTCCCAGATCACAAGCAGGGAGCTTGAATGGAAGTGGGGCAGCTGGGACACAAGCCAGCACTGCTATGGGATGCCAGTGCATGCAAGGTGAAGATTTTAGCCACCACGCTACTGCGCCATAGCCTTTTTGTCGGAGATATTTTCCATCAGTGGTTGGCTTACCCTGCAGATGCAGAATCCAATTGTCCAAACAAATACGAAGAAATACACGTTTCTGCCTTTGTTCCCAACAGATTTATTTATATCGTGGATATTGTATTTTAATTTGCTGAAATTATTCTTATGGAATTCATTGCTCGGCTTGTCATGGTGAGAGATGAGTTATTAGAAATGTTGCTCATTTTCACTACTGTGCCACGCACTCATTCTTTACACCTATCTGCCACCATGCTTGCTTGGAGGCATTTGTACTTTGGCCTTAATTACCTCCAGCATGCGTTCTCAAGACAAGCGGCTATGTCGCTGTCATGACTTCTTTTACTATGAAGCCTGTACATCCAAGGCAAGGACTAAGCCTAAGCCCGCCAGAACCTTGTTTGACTTTTATGGGACGATAGCAATCCACAGAATATTCTGTGTGTTTCAAATCTATGCGGAATGGAACTTGGAAAATGTGGTCTTTATTTGACCCTAGGATCACATCCACTGGGGATTTTCCAGCCTCCTGCTTGTTACCTGTGCCATTTTCCTACCTGCATTACCCACCCATGGAAACTCTACTACTAACATCCCCCCTCCACACGTCACAACTCGGATCTAATGATGCCTTTCCAAGAAACCTTTCCTGAGCACTCCAACAAGAACGGCTTCCTCACCTACTAGAAACCCTGCTCTTTGACTTGTAGGCCATCTCACTGACACTTCGCACATCCTGCTGAATTATCTGCGAGCAAAGCGCTCCACTAACTATGGGCTTTCTGAGCTAGGAGGCTGTTCAGACGCCTTGGCATACAAGTAGCTAGGCCTGGAGGTTAAGACGTCTTCTCGTATGGGAGTGTCTGTACATGGCTCCAGGTTCTGGCTGCTGACTCCAGCGACAATCCTGGGGGCCAGCCGTGATGAGCCAAGTCACTGTGTCCCCACCGCTCACGTGGGAAACCTGAATTGCATGCGCAGCTCTCAGCTTTGGCCCTAGCCCAACACTGGCTGTTTTGGACATGTGGGAAACGAGACAGCACATCAGGGCAAGGTGGGTCTCTCTCTGTCTCCCTATCTATTTCTCAAATAAACTGAAATATTTTGAAAATTGGTTGAATTCATCTCACTGTGCAACTGTAGTCCTTGGTCGGTATTTGCGGATCACTGAGAAGCAGGAAAGCAGCTCCTTTATGTAAGCCCACACTAACTCTATGCTTACTTCTCTTCTTCTCACTCTTGCCACTAGATTTTTTTTTCTAGCCCTCTGCAATCAGAATGTCTCATTTGATTATGCGAGCAGAACAATCATTTTACATAAATTTTTACTTTAAGTTGATATTTCTTAAGTGTAGAAATTAGTATTTCTTATGTATAAAAAAGCTGTCTCTGTATCTTTTAAGAAACTCTGAAATTGGCTCAATGGCTAAATCCTTGCCTTGCCAGCACCACGATTTCATATGGGTTCTGGCTTCTGTCCTGGCTGCTCCACCTCCCATCCAGCTCCCCTGTTTGTGGTTTGGGAAAGCAGCAGAGGATGGCCCAAAGACTTGGGTCCTTGTGGGAGACCCAGAAGAAGCTTATGGCTCCTAGCTTCAGATCGGCTCAGCTCCAGATGTTGCAACCAGTTGAGCAGTGAGCCAGCAGATAGGAGATATTTCTCTGTCTCTCCTCCTCTCTGTAAATTTGATCTGCCTTGCCAGTAAAAATAAATACATTTTTTAAAAAGAAACTTTCAATTATTTTCACTTTATCCCTGACTGCTCTGAAAGAGGAAGGCCTTCCCAGTCGAGCAGGTGGTTCACCAGGCTAAGCTGCCGCTGGAATGCCCGCATCCCAATTCACAGTGCCAGCCGATGTCCTGCCTGCTCTACTTCAGGTCTAACTGCCTGCTAATGCATCCTGGGAAACAGCAGATGCATATGCTGGCCCATGTGGGAGACCCGGATGAAGTCCAGCCTCCCAGCTTCAGCCTGGTCCGGAGCACGGTTCTGCCTCCCTCAGCCACTCTACCTTTCAAACCGATATTAAGCATTCAAATACAAATATCCAAAAAAGAAAATTACCCCTTTTTGGCTGGTTTGTTTTGCACATTTGCAATAATCCATAGTTAACCAGAGTTCAAAAATATAAAGTAGAAAAATATTTTTTATTATTTGTTTCTATATCTACTTAATTTGAAAGGCAAAAAGAATGTGTGTACGACAAAGAGAGGGAGACGGAGAGATCTTCCATGCTCAGTTTCATTCTCCCAGACACAATAGCTGGAGCCGTGCCAGCAAGGTGCCAAGGGCTGGGAACCCAGCTGGGTCTCTCGCGTGGGTGGGAGGGACCCGTGTTCTTGGTGAGTGTTAGCAGCATGCTGGATCCGGGCACAGCCAAGACTTGAACCCAAATACTGTGATGTGGGAAAGTTCCAGCTGCACTTAACCATTACGCATGACGCAGACAGAAATTCCTAAAAACATTTCAAACAACTTGTCACATGATATAGTTATTTTCTTTCTAAAATCTTATTCTTAGTTTGGCTTGTTACTGTGTTATGGTGCCTGATACAGAAATCAAACTTTAGTGTATAAAGGAAAAGACATACGGTGAAAGATTTAGTACTGTTTAAGTTGCTGAGTTCGATTGAGGTTCTTAGACTTATACCTATGGATAAGGGGAACAACTGAATCTGTTACCACATATATGAATTAAACATTTACTTGTTTGTTTATTTGAAAGCACATCGTAGAGTGGGAGAGTGAGAGAGAGAAATGATCCATCCATTGGTTCATTCTGCAAATGGCTGTAACAGCCAGATCTGGGCCAGACTGAAGCCACAGAGGCATCCTGGTCTCCCATGTGGGTGGCGAGGGCACACGTGCTTGGGCCATCTTCTGCTGCTTCCCCGGAAGCATTTGCAGGACACAGATAAGAAACAGACGCTATGGTTCACCAGCATCTCAAACAACAGGTAACCCACACCAACCCAGTGCTGGCCCCAGGCAGATTTGAAATGACAGTGACAGTGAATACGTTCCAAAGGCAGCAAAGGTGTGTAGAAAAATGTGGAAAATAGGTGTAAAGGCACCTACAGTTCTAAGATGCAGTCATTTCTTCTAGAGCTGATACAGCTAAAAGCCAAATATTGCCCTCAGTCCAGACAAGACATTGAAAAAATTGTGTATCACGTGGGATCCACCACCAATAGGTGTTGATGATTAGATCAAGTAAGGGAAAGTATTTTATTTAGGTGTTGAGTGTAGAATGTAGGTAATCCATGTTCTATAGACACACTTCTAAAAGAGGAGTAAGGCTATAGGTAATACCAGTTTGCATTTTTTTTAAGATTTGCTAGGTACTTCAAGGCTGCTCTAGACAGTTTAAAAAAAAAATGAAGCTTTTGATTTTACTTTTCTCTCTACAGAAGGAAAACAGAATAGCAACATACGTGGATTCCATCACACTCCTCAGCAGGGACAGTAGGCTTCCCAGTGACTGCTCCCTCCTCCCAAAAAAGCAATTTAACACACCCCTGGAGGTTGTCTATTAATTGGACAAGAAGTAAAGTGGCCACCAAAGGTTGATAGGAAAAACAGTTTGTGTGTGTCTGAACAGATATATACATATGTGTGTAGTGTGTACATATAGAAATAAGTAGGATTCTGTCATGTTTCACCCATAAAGTAAGCATGGCTAAAACTCATTTTCTAACGAGGGGGCTGCTTCCAAAACTGAGAATGCTGACCCAGGAGCGGTAAATCATAGCAATTTAATTGATAAAAGAGTTTAGACACTTAAACCCTTATGTGTACTCCTGGGGGCACCACGTCAATACTAAATACCTGTGGGCATATTTTAGAAATTTTATGCAATTATTTGCAGATCTTGTAGTCAATAATTGTTACGAACCACATTAACCCTTCTCTTGCTATACCCCAGGAATGAATGTCCATTCGTTAAATGTTCTTTTGGATTTCAGAGGTCCTTAGGGTGGCAAGCAATGGATAAGCACAGGGTTTATTCCCCTGGATTATCAGAAGTGGACAGGGCTGAGGAAACCCACATTCAACCCTGAGAGTGCAATGTGGGCAATGTGAGCTCTGCAAGAGCCGGAATCTCTGACTTCACTAAGGGGCAGTCCTAGAAGACAATGCTGGAATTTGTATTTTCTAGAAGTTTTTTCTATCTGGGAATGTAAAAGGGTTGAGTCACTTTGGGAAGCAGTTCCATTGTGGCTGGTGTCTGGCAGAGCAGGGAAAGCTCTTATCTGCCATACCAGCATCATAGATGGATGCCAGTTTGAGTCCTGGCTGCTCCATTTCCAATCCAGTTCAATATTAATGCAGCTGGGTAACCAGCAGAGGTTCCCTTGGGCCCCTGCATTCCTGTGGGACACCCAGGTGAAGTGCCTGACTCCTGGCTTCCTCTCCGAAGTTGTGCAGATAGTGGAAGGTCCAGGATGTTTGAGTAGGCCATCACAGGTGTCTGCACAGTAAAGTAGGATCCTCCCTTCCAGAATCTGAAGAAGCCCCATTGCAGAGGGTGTGTGGAAGTGCACAGGCCAGCTCACCCATGGCGACTGCCTTGGGGAGTCACTGCGGTTGGTGAAACTAAGCTTTGTATACACCTCTGCTTTGTTCAGTACAAGGCAGCTAGAATAATGCGCTATTTCTGTCATTAAATGTAAGCTAGAAAGCAACTATAAATAAGTTTGGGGTAGGCATTTCATGCAGTGGCTAAGACACGAGTTGGGAAGCCCATGTCCAACCTAGGAACCCCTGAGTTCCTGGCCCAGCTCCACTCCAGCTTCCAGCTTCCTGCGAATGCACCCCGGGAGACAGCAGGGCATGGCCCAAACAGCTGGCTCCCCGTGCCCATGTAGGAGATCTGGGTTGGTTTATAGCTTCTAGGCAGCTGCAGAGTAAACCAGCATATGACAGCTTTCTCTTTTTCTTTCTGTGTGTCTTTCTACCTCTGATATAAGTAAGATAAAAAATAAGTGATAATACCCAGTTCATCACCTTCAGCAAGAAAATTTGAATTGTTTCCATCATGTGGTCTGTCATCCCTTTACATTATCAAAACAGAAATCAGACCACGAATGCAGGGACTTACTTTAACAGAAATAGGAAATCCTGCTGGTGATGTGTGCCCTGGACGCCCTCAGTGAGTGGCTGCTCTCTCTTTTTTCTCTTCACTCTTATTTATGTCTCTCATACAGTTTTAAAACCAAATTGAGGTTCCCCACTACAACCTGACAATGCTGGTCCCAACTGCTCCCCAGATAACTCTTCTCCTCCAGGCATGGAAAGAATATGCCGCCTCCCTCTCTGAATCGCACTGCGACATGGGGCGGTCTGATGCAGTTACTGCTCGGCCTAATTGAACCCCAAGACCACGGGACACCGCCATAACTAGCGAGAACAGCAGTGGCATATTACATTTCTGTAGGACTCTGCTGTGAGAGTTCATATTCTTAGCAAGGTGCATTGAAAAACTAACCTGGAGTGTATGCTGAGAATAGCTGACAGTTGCTCAACAGATTCAAAACTCTATCCAAATACCTTCTCGGTGTTGAGCATTTAGAAACAGGGACAGCTGTGTGGAAGACTTCCACCTAGACACTCAGCCTAGAATCAGGACTGCTGGCTGATGTAGAAAACACTCGGCATTCTGGTACAGCTGACTTGATTTACATTTTAACAATGCCACATAAATATACGACATGGCACTTTTCCAATAACCACTTCTACAACTTTCATTCTGACATCTCCCATTGCTATGAAAAGAAAAAAAAAAAGCAGTAATTCTGTGATAAGGTATAGAAGTCAGGGAACCTGGATTTCATTTTTTTTTTTTCCAGTTGAGTAACTCAAGTCCATCCTATTGACACATGGATGGGTCTCGTGATTATGTCCGTGAGGGACCTTTCCCATCGTCCTGGGTCTGAGTCTTGAGCTCTGTCTGCTCGGCTGTTTCTGCACCTGAGCAATAATGCCACTTGATGCCTAACTCTCTAGTATAATCCAGGAGCAAAGGAAATATCCTACTTCCCCGATGTCTCAGCAACAGTCAGTGAAAATGTATACATTACTATAAGAAGTGTACTTGTTAAGAGTTCTTGATCCTTGTCTCCCTTTCTAATTAAGGGGGGAAAAACAGAAACTCAATTCTACCTTCTTATTAGCCATACCTAGACCATTTTAAGTATGGCAGCTAAGAGCATTTGATCAAAATTTTCACAAGATCTTTTGTCCCCAAAGAAGCAGATCTCTGGACTGTGGTGGCATTAGGTTTTACTGGGAAAGGGATATTTTCATGTTTCTTTTCTGATCTCTCTCCTTCCCTAAAGGAAGAGTGGGCCTCCCTCATTGTAACTTGGGTTAGATTCATCAAGTTGTTCCAAAGATTGAAAATTTCAAAGCCATGCTCAGCATCCTTCTGCACTCCCTTGTCAGGAGCCTGCCTCCGGGAGTCATGGCAACTGGAGACTGAGCCTGGATGCTTCCTTCCAGGCCTCCTGCTCTTTCCCAGAGCTGGGATTGTGATGCCTGCGTACTCACTGTCTACTGTGGATGGACTGACACATTAGACCAGAAGGTATCAGCAATAGGAGACAGCAAATCCTCCCAGGATTTGAGCCCCAAACCCAGGTTGCATCAGCAAGCAGTTGTTCACCGTGTGCTCTGGTGCCTCCAGCACTGGTAACATCACTGGTACATGAGGCCTCATTCAGATTTTTGATAATTCCATCACTTTTCCACTTTTTATAGAGGAAAAAAGGAGATTTTTTAATCTTGGTTTTGTTTCCTATTTTTAAACATAAAGTATGTCCTATAGTATTTGTAATCCAAAGGAACGCTGGAATCAAGGCAAACCTGCATGTTTTAAGGATAGGTACATGCGTGTATTAAAGCGAGTGACATTCGCCACAACAGTGAGGTCTGGCCAGGCTGAAGCCAAGAGCCTGGAACCCCATGCAGGTCTCCTCTAGAGGGACCCAAACACTTGAACCATCTTCCTCTGACTTCGTAAGCACGTTAGCACATTAGCAGGAAGCTACACTTGCATTTTGAAATATTGAAAATTTACACAATTTTTCAAAATATTTTCAATTTTTAGAAAACATTTTCATTCCATTTGAGAGTCAAATAGATCTTCTATCCTTTGGCTCACTCTCCAAATATTTACAACAGACAAAGTTGAGTCAGGCAGAAGTCAACAGCCTGGAACTTGATCTGGGGCTTCCCATGGGTGACACGGATGGAAGTCCTTCCTCCCAGGATGCACAGCAGCAGGAAGTTTGCTCAGAAGCTGAGTAACTGGGACTCAGACCAGGCATTCTGACGTGAGCTGTGGGCCTTCCAAGCTGCAGCATAGCTGCTACGCCTACTCTATGCACTGAACTTTTGAAGATCCTTGATATACATGAATATCAGGACTTGGGGCACCAAATTATATTATCTTTCAGTTCTATTAACCTTTTCAAAGTATGACTTATTTAAAAGGCAGAGTTAAGGGAAGAGAGAGAGAGAAAGAGATCTTTCATCTGCTGGTTTACTTCTCAAATGGTGGGGGCTGGACCAGGCTGAAGCCAGGAACAAGGGACTCCATCTGTATCTTCCACATGGTGGGGAAGGAGCACCATCTTCTGCTGCTATCCCAGGCATGTTATGAGGGAGCTGGATGGGAAGCAGAGCAGCCAGATTTAACTGGTGCTCACATGGCAGCCTATCCCAGTGCATCCAAACACAGGTCCCTGCATGAACACTTTGGAGCTTCCTGTTACAGGCCTAGTCCCTAGTGTGAGTGCTTTGGGAGGAAGGCCTTTATGGATGGAATTAAGTTTAAATGAGGCCATGAGGGATGGGCCTGATCCAATGGTCTGAGTGTCTGTGTAAGAAGCAATATTGATGAACACACTCCCCAGCAGTGAGAAAATGAACATCTGCAATGCAAGAAGGGAGCCTTCAACCAGTAACCTTGCTCAACCTTGAGCCTTTCGAACGTCTCTGCTCATTAGGCCACCAGGTATCTTTATCATGTTAGCCATAGTGCACTAAACCCAACCAAAGTGAAGAAGGAGGGATAAAGGAAGCCACAGGGCCTTTGATGATTTCACTTTAGTTATATGCCTTCATTTGAAAAACAAAAGCTGATAAGTCCATCTTACTCAAGAGGAGGGTGGGATGGGGGCATCAAAGCCTTAGTGGGAATCAGTTTAGATTATGACAAGGTGTCAAGTAGGCAGTTGGATGTGTCAATCTGGAGTAATATGGTATCCATGCGATCAGTACAAATTGGGGACTTGTCATCATCTTGATAGCATCTGAAGACAGAAAGGCAGATGGAGAAAAGAGGAAGAAGAGATAACCAGTGGAGGGAAGGAGTCAGGTCTGAATCCTGGGATATTCTGACACCAAGGGAAAGAGACACGAGGAGAAACCAGAGAAGGTTCAGAAGAAAACTGGGAGAGTGATATTTTGGAAGCTGTGCCAAGAAAATATTTCAAGGGATGAAGGGTGATCAGCTTCATCAAATGCCTCTGATGATCCAGGATGAGGATTGAAAATCGAACATTAGACTAGTAAGGCAGAAGTCACTGGTGACCTTGAGAGTGGTTTTAGTGAAATGTTAACAGAGAAAAATCTAAGACTGAATGGGCAAAGAGGAATTACTGAAATGCTGATGGCTATCTGCTCATGTGTGTCTCGTCGAACTCTGTCTGCACTGACCGAGATTTCTTCAGAGAGTTGTTGGTCCAGGGATTTTTTAGAATACGTCACTTATCTTGAAAATTTGGTGATCCAACTTTGGATCCCCACCCTCTCCTACAATGACCATCAGGGTCGCTCCGGAGCCCCCCCCCAAAACAAAACAAAACAAAACAAAAACAAAAAATAGAATAGATGGACAGATAACAACAAGGAAAGCTTAGAACCAGACAGAAAACAGTCGTCAGGGACTCACATATACCTTACTAGGTAGGACACAAAGATTAGTTACTCCTCACTAAGGTATTGAGGATTTCTCTGCACACCCCTCCTAAAACTGTTCTGCGCCTCAACTGTTGACATATGCCTTGTTAGAGTTATAAGCCAGTTTAGACTATCCTAAAATCTGCCAAGTTCAGTAAAAATTACGCTCCAACACTATAAACTGCTAAATATAAAAATGAAAATAGACATGAGACAGCTGAATAGCATCCTATAGCCATTTTAAGGTGTATAGCAGCCGGTTGTATATAAACCAAAATAGAAATGTCAATGAAGTAGTCACAGGACGTGGTTAAGAACTTGCAAATTCTAACATATCAGTCACTCAATACCATGTCAATTAACTCCATAATATTGTTAACTGTTGTTGATGCTATGTTGTGGCTTTTAATTGCTCAGGACGATATTCTGCCAGCTCTGCTTTTAGACCAGAGATGGTCTCCCCAAGAAACTGTTGAATTTATCTGGACAATAAGACAGATGCTGGACTCTATGCATGGTAAATACTTGAAATGAAAGAAGCATGACTAGATTTGAACTGTAATACTGCAACAATGTGGAGGAATCCACCATTGGGGAGGGTGTGGGGAGGAGTTTGGGGAACCTCATAGCCTATGAAACTGTATCATAAAATGAAATGTAATAAAAAAGAAAGAAAATTTGGTGACCCTCCACACAACCAACATTAGTTCTCTCTCCATTCCGCCATTTTGTATGTCAGTGGCAGCATGTGTGTCCGCAGTGTGTTCCTAGTCCTGTCTGCTGGCCTGAGCCAATCTGTGACTAGTTGTGTGTAAGGCTTGAGATCTACCTATTTGCCTAACCCAAATACAGCTCACTTCTGGAGACAGGGAAGCAGAAGAATGGGGTAGTAGTTAAAGGGAAAAGTCAAACCAAGGTCAAGTTCTTTTCAGAAGGAGTAAATATTGCATGTGTGAACACTGATATGGCACTGTGGGATAGGATATGATGGTACTGGGGGAGAGAAAATTGATAAGGTAAATATATTAAATGAGGTCATATGAACTTTCACATGTTACAAATCGGAGCATTGACTCAACTGGCTAACCCACCTCCAAGCACCAGCATTGTATGTGAGTGCCAGTTTGTGTCACAGCTGCTCCATTTCCTTTCCAGCTGTGGCCTGAGAAAGGAGCAGAGGATGACCCAAAACTTTGGGACCCTACATCTACATGGAAGAACCCAAAGAAGCTCCTGGATCCTGACTTTAGGTCCAGCCATTGGGGACATGAGGAAAAAAAAAAAAAAACACAGTGAATGGAACATCTTTCTGTCCCTCCTTCTCTCTGCAAATCTACCTTTGCAATGAAAATAAATAAAGGTTAGTATAGTACATGATGCACTGTAGATTCATCATCTGGTCCTATTCTGTCTGAGGTCCCTCAAAGCTCTACTATACTTAGACACAGGTTAGGATATGTCATGTTCTTGTATGGATGCTGATGGAGGAACAAGCCAGATCAAATGATGTCCTAAGATCAAGCTGATAGCGAATAACACACGGCACATTAAATGAACATCTTCTTTTTCTCATTTTTTTCATTATTATTATCACTTTATGATACAATGTAACAGGCCCTGGAATGTCCCCCACCTGCTCTCCTAATACTCCCTCCCAACCCTATCCCTACCACACGGACGTCTCTTATACCATTAAAATGGCATAGTTCCTCATAGTTCCATCATGGTGGGCATGAACAATACCAGAGAATCCAGCATCCCATTGACAAGACGCATGCAACAGCTTCACTGGGACTCCATCCTCAATCTGGCAGTAGAGATGCACACTGCACCGTATCCTCACATCTGGACATGTTAGTCTCCATTACACAGCCAATATAAATCCCCCCAAGTGAATAGCCACAAAATAAAACCACCAACAGGTAGAAAAACAGAAATTTACAATGCCATGAAGTAAAACAGCAAGACACTGGATATGATAGTGACTACGCATCCCTTAAATGAAAAGCCACAAAACAAAATCAACAGAAGGAAGAAAAAAAAAAAAAAAGAAAATGACAACACCATGGAATTAAATAGCATGCTACTGAATGATTAATGTGTAACTGAGAAATGAAAAAGAAAATCAAGAACCTTCTTGAAAAAAAGGATGTTACTGTATGATCTATGAGTCAGTGAGAAGAATTTCATGGGAAAAAAAGTGTTTTTGAAGAAATGAAACTAAATGCAAAAACATCAAAATCCATGAGATATAGCTTCCGCTGATCTTTACTGATGAGAGATATTTTCTGTAGGCAATAAAGATGGGTTTTGTTTTTTAATCCAGTCTACTAATCTATGACATTTGATTGATGAGTTTAATCTATTTACTTTCAAGGTTAATAAGAATGGGTGGTAATTTGGTCTGATCATTTTAGCAATGGGTTGTTCATTGATTTAGTCTTCTGTTGTTATTTTACTGGCATGTTCTTCCCAATTGCCTTTGGTTTTTGGTAGGTGCCATTCCTCTTCTCTGCAAAGAGAACATCTTGAAGTATCATTTGTAGGGCAGGTTTGGAAGAGACGTATTCATTAACTTTTCTTTGCTGTGGAGGAATTTTATTTTATTTACAAAGACAAAAGAAAACTTTGCTGGGTACATTATTCTGAGCCGCCAATTCTTTGCTTTTAGAATCTGGAATATGTCACTCCATTCTCTTCTTGCCTGTAGAGTTTCCTTTGAGAGATCTCCTCTGAGTTTGATTGGCATTCCTGTATATACAAATTGATTTTTTTTTCACAGGCACATTTAAGGATCTGTTTCTTATGTTCAGTTGAAGAGGGCTTGATTATTATGTGTCATGGTGAAGATCACTTTTGTTCAATCCTGTTGGGAGTTCTGTGCCCCTCCTGGATATTGTTTCCCAATTCTTTCTCTAGATTAGGGACATTATCCCTTATTATTTCATTAAATATATTTTTAAACTCAGCTTCTCTTTCTGCACCTTCTGGGACTCCCATAACTCTTATATTTAGCCTTTTAATAGTGTATCTTAATTCTTGAATATATTTTTTAGCTTGACCTATCTCTGCTTCCAGTTTTTTGTTTATTTCCCCATGGTGACAAGAAATATCTCCCAATTCTGACATTCTTTCTTCTGCCTCCTTTATTCTATTATTGAGACTTTCCACTGGATTTTTAATTTGTTCTATTGCATCCTTATTTCCAATAATTCTGCTTGATTTTGTTTCAGTGTTGCTATTTCCTGTGTGACATATTTGTTAAATTCCTGCATGTGCTTCTTGTTGATAAGCTTTATAACAAGTATTTTGAAATCTATATCCCCCATTTTCTCAATGTCTTCCTCAGTTAACTCTGAGGTTGTCCAAGGCTTTTGCTCCTTTATAGGAGAGTCAATAATATTTATTACACCTTTGTCTCTTCTTTTGCTCTTGGTCATTGTACTTCTGATCAGCAGATTCTTCTCCTTAGGTCAGGTTTCCAAGCTTTGTAACCCACAGGTCTGAAATTTGATTTCACTTCTCGTGGTTAGTGCCTGGTTCTTTCTTTGCAGTCATTTGTGTCACTCAGTTCAGCAAATTTCAGGTCTGAATTCTTGTTTCATGGTTTCCTAACACCAGTTCGTGGCTCACCACTCTACCTCCTGTGATCCCGTGCTGTTGTTGCCCCGTTGTCTGTGCAATGTTTCTCTTACTTCCAGTTTGCACAGTTCCCAGGGTTAGGGAGACACCAGGTATCCTATATAGCTAGCTTGCAGGCTTGTAGCCATTAGGGCTGAGGGCTACACAGACCTATTTTAAACTGTAAGATGCCAAATCGGTATTATTTTCAGTGTGGGACCAGTGCAATTTTCAGCGAGTTTGCTCCCATCTCAGTTCATGCACAGCTCACTGTTAATAATAATTAATAATAATAATTATTACTCTGTAATAATAAGCCTTTGCTACACTGTACAAAATAGTGCCTGATGTGCCATTCCTGGAGTTTTTGATCTTCTAGGTATTAGATCTGGGGGTTACCTGGACCTATTTTTGGTGGAACCTGTAGGATGCCCACATTGTTGTAATTCACTGAGCCAGAAATGAGTTTGCTCCTAGCTTAGTGCATGCTCAGTCCCGTCCCATAGTCTTTGCCTCCCTACACAAGATGGTGCCTAATTAGGCTCTACTGGGGCTTGGGACTGAAATCCACCCTGTTCCTGCACTGCCTGTTTTTCTATTTTAGACCTGTTGTTCTGTCTCTGTTGCTGGTCAAAAGAAACAAAGCTGTAGAATGGGCCTTTCTTTGCCTGGGTTTACCTGCTGACCTCCCATTGAACTCCCATCTCCACCTGGCTGCCGGAGGAATTCCGGCCTCCAGCGAAGTTCAGATCACTGCTTGCTGAATGCCTCTGGGGTACCTGGTCACTGCAACGCCACCCGCTGTCTCCCTCCGCTGCTTTCTGTTTCTCCATTGTTTAAATGTATTCTCACCCTATTCCGCCATCTTTATTTCCCAGCGTGATGAACACTTTGTTTCTTTTAGCATTCCTGATTGAGTAACTAACAGAGTATGCTGGGATGGAGAAAATCTCCAGGGAATGTTTCATAAATCAATTTTTAATGAATATGAAGATTTATTTTAAAAATGCCTACAACACCAAACGTTTATTGAGGTCTTAAATTTATAAAATTGAAATAATTGAGGAAATCAACAAATTTAGCAACATAGATTCTTCCACGTGAACTTTCATATGCTGTAGCCTTGCAATCCCATTAACAGTAATATTCTTTTTTTAAAAGGTTTAAAAACAAATTTTATTTGAAAGTCAGATTTACAGAGAAAAAGGAGAGACACAGATCTTCCATCCCCTGGTGTACTCACCAGTTAACCACCATGGCCGGAGCTGAGCTGATCCGAAGCCAGGAGCCAGGAGCTTCTTCTGGGTCTCCCATGCGGGTGCAGAGTTCCAAGGCTTTGGGCTGTCATCCACAGCTTTTCCAGGCCACAAGAAGGGAGCTGGAATGGAAGCAGAGCAGTAAGGACACAAACCAGTGCCCATGTGGGATCCAGGTACAGGTAAGGCAAGGATGTTAGCCACCAGGCTACCACGCAGGGCCCTAATAGTAACATTCTTAACTGTTGTAAAAAAAATTTTATTTGTCTGAAATTGTTGACCATGAGAAAATTTGGTTACTTGAACAGCATGAGTAAGGATTTTATGCCTTTCAAAGATGACAAACTTTGGAAGAAAATAAAATCTAACACTCCCCAAATTCATCCTCAGATCTCACCTTCTTGTGTATCGATAAAGAATTTCATGGTTTCTTTAGTTCTCTGGGCTACGGTTATGAAAATGAATCCTCAGCACTTGTTTCTATGACAAAGATGTCTGGGCGTTTGGACCTTTCTGCCTGGATTCTGAATCACGGGAATTCAGAGCCGATATCAGAACGACTAGCTGGGGAACAGTGTCAGGAGACCACGTCAGCTTTGGAAACACTTTTTCGGTTTACCGCATGTGCTTTGGAGTGAAAGCAAGGAAGCACAGGATCTCCCGGGCCAGTACTCCTGCCAGGAGCCTGATTTGGGTCCTCCTAATGTGGAAGGGTTTTACACCAAGCCATGTTCTCCGTGGCCCCTGTAATCGTTCCCGTTGCACTGGAGTCCAGCCACAGCACGCGTGAACTCTTCCTGTGGACAGTTTTGGTGTTTACAGTAACGCTGGATTTGGTAAGGGCCGCCTCTTTAAGCCATCCTGGCACAGCCAAGCAGATGTGTCACTCCGTTCAAACTTCCTCTTCTTCATCTCAGCGCAAAGACTACTCCGAGCAAGTCCAGACCAGACCAGACCAGTTGAACGACTTTTGAGTTCTACGTGAATGCTGAAACCAAAGTCACCATTCCCTTATCCAAAAAAAACCTTCCAGAACCATCCATTGCTTTTTTAACTATGACATTGTACTGAGTAGCACACCTGACTGCGTTTAATTTTTCTTTCTAATTTTTCCTTAGCTTTGTAAGTTCGCTCTTCAATTTTTTTTTAATCTATGCTAAGCTGTTCAATAAAAGCTAATTTTTAATGATATTCAGGAGATTTTTTTTTTTCAGTTCCCCAGTTGATGTCAGTGCTCCTCATTGAGGAAGGAAGAATCAATTCAATTATCAAAGCATGGTTAATTGCTTTCAAGATTAGGGTGATTTAAAGAGCAACCAAGTGCTTTATCTGTACTCAGCAGTTTTGGTGAAGGATACTCTCCCAAGCACTCCAGCAGGGAAGTCAGAAATTCTAACCATTCAATTATTACATCCTTCCCAGTTCTCTCCACATTTGTTATTAACAGATCTAGTGGCAGGAACCAGAGAGCCACTGCGTGGAGACATGCCTTTCAAACAACAGTCTCTGTTTCATCACTCAAAAGGAATAGTCACGTGTTGGCACTTCAAAGTTTTCACTATTTTATAGTCCAAGGAAAAGAAAGCTCTTTTTTTTTTTTTTTTGCCAAGCAATCTCCCTTGCTTCAGTATTGAGTGAAGGCTAAATGTCTTTTACAAGGTACCACTTCAGTTGAGTTTTATCAAATGGGAAGAAAGCTCTAGAAATTGTTAAGATGGATAAGTTATGGGCCTTACAGTCCAAAGGAGATAACAGACAAGGGCACAGATTGTTCCATTTCCGGAATCAAATGCGCTGAGGCCTCAAGGAAAAGCTCCATCTGGGAAGGTCCCTGGGAGTCAAAAACAGAGTAGTGAAAAAAAAAGAAAACTACCTCCATTTCAGCAGAGACAGTTTGGTGTGTGCCGGGAGCTTGCTGGGTGCTGCTGATAGAGTGAGAAGTACAAGACAGGCAGAGCAAGGCAAGAGGACAGAAGTGTGGGTACTGAATGTGGTCCAGCAGGCCCTGGCAAAACAGCAAGAGGTTTACTTCTTTTTAATTGAAAATCAAACAGGGGCCTGGCGCTGCAGCCAAGCAACTAAAGTCCTTACCTTGCACATGTCAGGATCCCACACAGGCACCGGTTCTGATCCTAGCTGATCCACTTCCCATCCAGCTCCATGCTTGTGGCCTGGAAGAGCAGTCAAGGATGGCCCAGAACCTTGGGACCCTGTACCCATGTGGGAGACCTGGAAGAAGCTCCTGGCTCCTGGCTTTGGATTGGCTCAGCTCCAGCCATTGCGGCTAACTGGGGAGTGAACCAATGGATTGAAGATCTTTCTCTGTCTCTCCTTCTCTCTGTATATCTGACTTTCCAATAAAAAGAAAATACTCTTAAAAAAAAAACACACTTTGAGAGGCAATCTGACAGAAAAGAGAATTCCCATTTTTGTTTCATTCCCTAGATTCACTCAGTGGCTCAGGCTGGGCAAGGCTGAAATGAGAGCGGGGATTTCAATCCAGGTTTCCCACAGGAATGCTAAAGACCCAACCACTGAATTAGTACCTCCTGCCTTCCAGTGTGCACGTTACCAGAAACAGAATCCATGCACTCGGCACAAATTCAAGTGCTTTATGATTTTATTTACTTACTTACTAATTTATTTAATTTATGTAAGAGAGAGACAGAAACCTTCCAAGAGAGAAAGCTTCCACCTGCTGGTTTATTCTTCAAATGTCTCCCATGCAGGTGATAGGAGCCCAAAGCACTTGAACTCAGCTGCTGCTTCACAGGCTGTGTATCATCAGGAAACAAAATGGGCACTCAAATATGGGATCCAGGAACAGTAAGTCCCGTGCTTGCCCACTGGGCCAAAGGTCCACTTCTGCCACATCTCTGGATGACACACAGTGGCCACATGGAGTGATGGACTCACCACACCTGGGCTGATGGAAGTGATACTTGCTCAATGGCAAAATCACCCACCAACAGGCACCCACGTACAGAATAGGTGATGTATGGATGTATGAGAATACATGCGTGGATCTCATCTTTCTCTTCCGGACCTCGCTGTTTTGATTGTATCGGTGTTGACCGGATGATGAGGTACATCTTGGAACAGTCAGTGATTTTTTGTGTGTGTGTTTTTCGTGTTTCGAGTGGAGATGAGGAGAAAGGAATGAATGAGCAAGCCAATTTTAAGTTTTATTTGAAACAAATGTGGTGGCACGAGTGACGGCCAGGGTGACTTTATGAAGTTAGTGTGTAAAATGTACTGTAGTGTACAGAGCAGCTTCAGATTGAATGTTGATGAAGAGGGCACAAAAGAAAGGCTGAATAGAGAAAAGTTCCCTTCTTTTTTAATCCTAACATTTGAGTTCCTCCAAGAGTCTCTTGTCTTTCTACTGATACTTCTCCGTGTTTTCCTGAGAATTCCTGACTCCCAATAACCATCACCAGTCCTTTATTTTCATTGGAAAAGCCGATTTACAGAGAGAAAGAGAAACAGAGAGCAAGGTCTTGCATACACTGGTTCACTTCCCAAGTGGCCACAATGGCCAGAGCTAAGTCAATCCAAAGCCAAGAGCCAGGAGCTTCTTCCAGGTCTCTCACATGGGTACAGGGTCCCAAGGTTCTGGGCCATCCTTGACTGCTCTCCCAGGCCATAAGCAAGGAGTTGGATGGGAAGTAGAGCAGCTGAGGATGAACCAGCTCCCACATGGGTGCCCAGCATATGCAACAGGAGAGTCCTTGTGCCAGATCCTCCTCAGTTCTTTCTCAGTCATTTGTCCACATTCTTCCCACCAGCTGGAAGGACCTCATTCTCTGTATTTGCAATTAAACATCTCACCACGCTCCAAGTTCAACTCACACATCCTTCATAAAGGCCTTTAGCATCACATCTGCAAACAGCTCTCCCCTTTTCTAAGCTCTGGTAACCCGTAGCCCACTGCTACTCGCACTCAACAGCTCTCACTGTGGTGTGGACAAGCAAGGACCAGTATTTCCTAGTTTTGTGACTTGAAGAAAGTTCCATCACCTTCCTGTGGAGATAGCAGTGCCTGCCTTACATCATTATCATGAACAATAATACAAGACAGCATGTGCGTGCAGCTGTCTGCTCTGTCTTAAAAATTGCTGGTGTCGGACAAGCTTCTAGTGTACTGCTAGTCTGAAGGTTCCTTGAAGGCAGGAGTATTCTTGGATGAATCTCTGCCACGCTACAAACACATAATCCTCCATAAAAACGAAAATGAAGATGCAATCAGTCTGTATCCTTTGTATGCAAATAGAAGCTGTGAAAGTAATTACAGACTTCTTTCTTTAGTTACATTAGCTGTTTTCTCCTGTAATCTTGTTTTCGGTTCAGTTTTTTAAATTTGTTTTCACTCACAACCCTCTAAATAAAGAATTGAACTCTGTTTTGTGCGGAAGTCTGGATTAGAAGCTGCTGTGTTTGAGGTTTTTGTTGTGTAGGTCCTCCAATGCCAGCATATTATAAAAATCTGCATATTCATGTTAGTGCATATCTTACATTATATATGCAGATCACTTAGACCAATGGCATAATGGGTGACAGAGTCACTGCCTCGTCAGTGTTGTTACAAGGTTATTATTATAATTAGGGATGTACACGTTAATGACTGCATTATTTTGTCATTGTTTTTCCAGCTAGATTCACTGGTTGCAAGCACCCGACATTGACTATGTAGCTTCAGCAAGGATCTGAATGTATTAGCAGGTTGCTTGTGCTTTATAGAATTTGAGAATGAACTAGTAGAGCAGGAATGTCAGTGGCCAAACAGCATGACAATCCGTTAAGCCATGGGGTAGCCAACTCCAGATTCCTTCTAGGAACAAACATTTTCTGTCAAAATTATCATTTCCCACAACCAGGGCTCTGTTTAGCTTCCACAGGGTCTTATACCCCACTAGAGCAGCAGTGGCCTGTGACTCAGCGCCTGCCAAGACTGACACCAGGAAAAGGCGGGGAGAGCAAACAAACAAACAAAAAAAAACCAAAAAACAACAAAACAAAGCAAAACAAAAAACCCCCCTGTCTCCTATTTAAATGAGAAGCAATTCACCATTAAATGGTGCTCTTTTTTTTTTTTTTTTGTAGAATTTTCTGGACTCCAGCTGTGTTTTTTAATTACTACCTTCCAGCTTATGAGAATAAAAATGTGAAGAATGGTAGCCTACAAGTATGAACTTTGTTATAATACATTTAAAAAGTACTCAGTGTTACTTAAATGAAGGAAATACGCCCTAAAGCTCGAGGCAACCCATACAGATGGTTAAGTGGAGATAGCCGTGCAGTCATCTTCAGAAACACATCATTGTTTGTCTGCATTTGACACATTTTTATTGGGTACTATCTGTGACACAAGGTTTTCAAGAAGTATAAATAAATAGATTTTTACTTAAAAAGCAATTTAGGGCCAAAAGAGTAAATGAGAGAGCACCAGAGAGAAACACAAGGTAACATTGAGACAGAAAAATTTACCATCTTGTGGTTCACTCTTTCAAGTGGCTGTACCAAACCAAATGGTGTCAGGAGCTCCACCGAGGTCTGAGCCAGGGGTGGCAAGGACCCAAGCACCTGAACCGTCTTACAATGTTTTCCCTAGGTGCATCAGGAGGCTGGATAGCAAATAGAGCAGCGGGATTCAAACCTGTGATCATATAGAATTCTAGCACTGCAGGTTGCACTTAACACAGTTGTCCCCCAAATAAGTAACATCTTTAATTTTAAAAATAGACTTATGGGCCCGGCGCGGTGGCGCAAGTGGTTAAGGTCCTCGCCTAGCACGCCCGGGATCCCATATGGGCGCCGGTTCTAATCCCGGCAGCCCTGCTTCCCTTCCAGCTCCCTGCCTGTGGCCTGGGAAAGCAGTCAAGGACGGCCCAAAGCTTTGGGACCCTGCACCCGCGTGGGAGACCCGGAAGAGGCTCCTGGCTTTGGATTGGCATAGTATCGGCCGTTGCGCTCACTTGGGGAGTGAGTCATCGGATGGAAGATCTTCCTCTCTGTCTCTCCTCTCTGTATATCCGCCTTTCCAGTGAAAAAATAAAAAAATAAATCTTTAAAAAAAATAGGCTTACAATAATTTGCTTTTTGGAACGTATCGGTGGCATCATAAACCTTGGAAGGCGGAGCCTCTGGATGACAAATGGTCTTTAGTGGTCACTGCTTCTTACAGCTGCATGATTATTGGAACCAACCTGTACCGGGAAGCAGTGGGGAAATGCCCCCCTCGCTTGCAAGGATGGAATCCCATCAGGCCTTTTATTCCCTCCCTTGGGGAGAGAATGGCGTGCCATTGTGTTGCCCTAAACTCCAGACTCTCAGAAGGGCAGGAGCTCTGGGCAAAGCAAGGACACAGATATCAGCCGTTTGAGCGCGGGCAGCCTGCAGTGACAGAGGTGAGGGAATGCCAGGTGCTGTGCACACACACCAGACAACGGAAGGACAGGCAGTACGCGAGGCGGCTGCAGCATTAGAACTGAGCAAAAGCGGTGAGATAAGACAGCAGATGTTGCTGAGAGCCATGGACAGCGTTAATCCCAAGCCGAGAATGTGGCCACTGGAAAGCGATCTGGTAACGGCTGTTCCGTGGCAGGAAGGAGGCAGAGCTTTTTTACATAAATTGTACTTCTCTCTCTGGTCACATCTTGTCATGAGGAGAGCAAAACAGATTCCCAGGCAAAACATCTGGGGAGTGGTCCGCCCTAGCTGAGAACAGCTGGCTCCAAGGCAAGGCAATGTGACCAGCAGAGTGCCCGAGAGGCAGTGTGCACCAAGAACCCTGTTCGCCAAATTCCTACCGCCGAGTCACAACCCCAGTGTGATAGTTCGAGCCCAGAACAGTAAGAAGCAGCATCTTAGTCCTCTATATGCTTTGCACATGTTTTTGCTTTCAGTCTGCTCCTGTGCCGTGTCCAGACACTAAGCTGGGTCTGCTCGGGCAGGGGAAGACTTGGTGAAATAGATGCAAAAGAAGACCTAGGAGCAACTCCTGTGACCGACTGAAGGCCAGATTTCTGGGAGGAGAGAGGTCAGTTAGGAGGCTAGCACCACAGACCTGGAGAGAGAGCCGCAGTCTCAGTAAGGGTAAGAGATTTTTTTTTTAAATGAGAAAGAGATACAGTACAGAAATATCATAGAATTGGACATGGAAAAAATACATAAAATACATATACACTAAAAATACATAAAAAATAATATAGATGAATAGACAAGGCAGCAAGAAAGGAGTCGGTGGCCCTCCACCTCAGGGTGCCTGGGAATCCAAAAGGCCCAGCCCTTACAGTTCTGTCCGCTTCCAGACCTTTCCATCCTGAGACCAGCATGATTGACTGCTCCAGGGAAGATGTGATGGTGCCAGCATTTCAAGTCTGGGTAGTTCAGAGAATTACAATGCCATCAAGAACGGAATGTACAGCAGAAAGGAGAACTAGGGGAGAAAGATAACCAGTTAGGGTCATCAGTACATTAGGCTTGAGATTGTTAAGGCCCCCAAATCACAACAGAGTAACTAACTCATGGCTAGCATTTCCAGCGAGCAATTGTTTAGGTAGCTGAATTCCTACATGTGATCTTAGCCAAAAGGCCGAGAAGCAATAGGGAGCTGACTTCCTATCAAGGAGATTCGCCCAGGGAGAGAGGTTTGAGACACTAAGGAAAGCGGTAGGCCCTTACGTGGCTCCAAGGCCGCAAGAGAAGGAAGTGCCCCTGGGACAGAGACCGCGAGCAGACAGTGGAGAAGTGGTTGCTAAAGAGAACAAAGACCCTGCGTGTACCAACCATTCTGTGCTCCAAGACTGAAAAGATGGAAAGATGGAAATATGGCAACATAAGAGCAGGATTTTGGATCTTGTGAGTGGCCTCGGCCAAGGAATTCCAGGAGTTTTAAGGGTTGAAGCTGTAAATCAAGGAATTCTGGGAAAAAAATCTCCAGAGACAAAGAGAAGGCTTGGATGAAGAGTCTGTGGGAGCTGGGTGGCAAAAACGAGGGTGGAATGCCAGCAAGGTGCCCTGTTAGATGTGTACAGACTAACAAATGATACATGTATCATCATTGCTATGCAAACACCATCTCCACAGAAAACCATGGAAAAGATCCCAGTAATAGATTTCAACCTGATGACTCTCTAGGCCCCCAAACCAGCATCCCCTGGTTCTGTGCCCAGGACATTCTCCAGAGCCCTAAACTATGGATTCAATGACTGCTTTTCTGTGATTCAGGGTGTGATTTTAGAGCTCCAGATGGTTTTGTCCAAGGATCAAAAACACCATCAGTTTACCGTAAGGATAGGCATATTCCATATCTCTGTTGTCCGTGTGGTTATCGAGCACTTAAAATAATGACAAGTGTGCTGGATGAATTGAATTTTTAATTTTATGTAATTTTAATTAATTCAATTTTCAATAGCCGCATATGGCTAGAGGCTACTGTATTATTAGCTGGTGCAGCATTAAAGACTTATCAGGAAATTTCCAGAAAGTTCCAATCCCAAATTAATTTCAAATAATCATATACTAGCTCTGTGCCTTGTGACTGTGAGGACCCTAAACTAGATAAGCATTAGAGTGTAGCAGCTGCGAAGGTGTTTCGTCAAATGATGGCAGGACAGAAGACGCTGTGCCGACTGCAGGTTCAGCCACTCTCCTGACAAAGCGAACGGAGCTCCAAGTGTTAGGACAGTCAAGCTGGGTGTGGAGGGGTTCGAAAGGATGCTGGAAATAGATCAGTGTGTGCGGCAGCAAGTGTGTCCCTAAAATTGGTCCTTAGTTTCCTGATTTCGATACCTGTGTTGGAATAAAAGCTGTGAAGCCTGGATTAAGCAACCTTATTATTTAAATAACTGCTTAAAATGAAGACTCACCCTTCCAGAAGTTTCCCCACTTTCGATCATCCCTTCCAACTTCAAATGTCAATTCAAATTTGATACAAAATTCAGAAAAAAAATTACCCTCCTGTTTTTCAGTAATTGAAGATATTTACTACCCAAAATTTTTTTTCTTACTAGGAGATACTGTCCCAATCACATTGTGGACAAAGGCACAAGCAAGGCTGGGTCCCAGCTAATAAGATGCCAAAAGCATCAGTCATCACCATCAAGTTTCAGATTATTTATTATTTTTATTGGAAAGTCAGATATACAGAGAGGAGGAAAGATAGAGAGGAAGATCTTCCGTCCAATGATTCACTCCCCAAGTGGCCACAATGGCAGGAGCTGAGCTGATCTGAAGCCAGGAGCTCTTCCGGGTCTCCCACGCGGGTGCAGGGTCCCAAGCCTTTGGGCTGTCCTCGACTGCTTTCCCACACCACAAGCAGGGATGGGAAGTAAGGCTGCCAGGATAACAACTGGTTTCCATATGGGATCCCAGAGCATTCAAGGAAATGATTTTAGCCGCTAAGCCACCATGCTGGGCCCGCCATTGCAGCTTTCAAATGGCAGATAGGACCATATAAACCAGTGCTCGTTAGAGCGTTCATGTCATTGTTTTTAATCTGGACACCGATGCAATCTCTGTGCTCAGAGGGCAGAGCCTTTGTAAAACATCAGCAGGTGCCACAGTCAGACATAGTTTATCTCACCAAGGCTGATGTGCTTGAAGCTCGGGATGCTTGTGCTGGTGTTGAAGTGCCGGAACCTTTTGCAGGTAGAATCTTGCAATGGTTTGTGGGGTGCTGTCCTTATAAACAGAACAACGCTGAGCTTTGCGAGTGGGTTGGTTTTGCAGGAGTGAGCTGGTTTCGAGAAGAGCAGATTCTATAGAGCAAGGTCACTCTGTGAGTGTGGTCTCCTCTGTTTACATCCCTTCCGCTTTCCAAGCAATTCCCAGATGGGGCACGAGAACCATGCTGTCCGGACTTTCCAGCCATCAGGATTCTGAACCAAATAAGCCTCTTTTCTTTCATGTAGTGTAAGTAATACATTATCCAAACTTAGGGATTCCATCATAGCAACATAAGACACTAAAGCCAGAAAGTAACATGGTCACAGATGGTGCCAGTGGGTGGAGGACACATTTGTCTGAAATTCACAAACCCTAACTAGTGCCCTCAACTTAGAAAAAAAAAGGAAGGATTACTTGTCATAAGTAATCCACATGGAGGTCTTGGAATTAATTTTACCAGTTTGCACCCAAATTAGAAGGACATTAGCCCACATCTTTGCTTAAGCACTGAATTAGTTCACTTAGACGCTGGTCCTGCAAAAGCATTTATTATTTGCAAAGCCAAGCCAGCTAAACACCCTCTCCCTCACTGAGCTCATGTATAAAATGAGCCCAGTTCTGTAGCAATCGGTATGATCCTGCTTACCCCGGGTCCTCAGATGCCAGGTTTGCTTTCCGTGGAGGAGCTGGTCTCTTTCCTACATTATGTTAATGATTCTCTGAAGGGATGTTCACATATTAAAGCTGGCTCCCAGCAAGGGAAACATGGAATTACCACACGGCTCACCAATAATTCCTCTCAAAATGATTGAAAACAGACATTCCAACAAAAACTTTTACAAGAACATTCATAGCATCACTGTTCATACTAACCCAAAAGTTGGACAGCAAGCTGTGCTGCATCGATCAACCCTACAGGGAATGACAGCTGTTACAACCGGAGTGAAACTTGAGAACACCATGCTAAGTTCAGAAGCCAGATACGAAGATAATGCAAGGTTCTGTTACACGGAATGAAAAGAAGAGGCAAACCCATTCAGACAGCAAAGCCGTGTGTGGAGAGGACATGGGGACAGGTGACCGCTAACAGGCATGGAGCTTGGGGTGTGCTGAACGCATGCTGGAACTGCGCAGTGGTGATGTCTATACAGCTGAGCGAATTAGTCAATATCATTGAATTGCACACTTGAAATGGCTAAACAGCAAGTTATGTGGATCACACCACAATTTGTATGTGTATCATATCATGGTTTTCTATTTTAAAAAAATCAAGTCATTGGTTTGAAATTGATTGCATTTTAAAACTTACTGTCAGTGTTGTGGCACGGTGGGTTAGGCCACTACCTGGGGCGTCTGCATTCCACATTGAGGCTCGCCTCCAGTCCTGATCCTGTTCCCTGCTTCCGTGCCTGCAAGGAGGCAGACCACAGCTCAGGAATGGGTCCTCTCACGTGCCTGGCAGCCAGGATCCAGCTCTTGCTCCAGATAATGCTGCCTACCCTCTAACCCCGCCTCTGCTCCGCATTTTGCCTGTAGAGCGTTTAGATTCATACATCCTTTAGGAGCTCTGGGAAATGTGTTCTACAGCCCAGGCTCCATGTGGAACAGGAAGTCCAAACGGAAATACCCCCAAAGGCCGGGCAGAGAAGAGAACTGGCTGTATAATCCTCTTAAAATGAAAATACCCCAACACAACATCTTTCAGTCAAATGATACAGCGTGTACAAGAGATGTTTAAAGACCTGGTTTAGGTAGTTGATGCTTCTCTGTGAATTGAAGCTCCTCCGTTTGGCTTCCCCTAGTGGCTCATTCTATCTTTCATTTGTTTGTTTTGCATTTACATGAAATACTTACACATTTTGAGATGTACACGGCAACATTCAACATTAAATCTTGAATTCCCCATTCATATAAAAATGATGTGTGATGAAAATCTGACACGTGAACCTTCAGTCAGGGAAGGGAGACATCTGCTGGTGGACAAAGTAAAAAACCATGAATGCACTTAGATGTGAGTCTGTGTGTGTGTGTGTGTGTGTGTGTGTGTGTGTGTGTGTGTGTGTAAGAGCCATCATATCTATCTAGCGGTATATGTAACCCTGACACTCTGTAGCCACAATTTCTTCCATCCCTGGCTTCAACCCACTTTAGATCAAAAATATTTGGAAAAAAATGCATCTATAAAACATATATCTTTTTGTTGACCATGATTTACTAAAACCAGGATCTAACATCTCTTATGTGGCCTTTCCGATGTGTTAGGTACCGTGAGTCATAGAGAGATGGTTACAGTGTACAGTGGACTGTCGGTTGTGCACAAACACTGTGCCAGGCTCTCCCAAGAGACTTCACCATGTGTAGACTTAGGTGACTGCCAGGGTTCCTGTGACCAGTCTCCCACCGTACTGAGGGACAACCCCTTGTGTGTGTGTACATCACACACACACACACACACACACACACACATCATGCAAAACAAGTACTTCCTCAAAAGCATTTTGTGACTTTTTATAAGGACAAAGTCAGGCCCAGCGCGATAGCCTAGTGGCTGAAGTCCTCGCCTTGTACGCACTGGGATCCCATATAGGTGCTGGTTCTAATCTCAGCGGCCCTGCTTCCCATCCAGCTCCCTGCTTGTGGCCTGGGAAAGCAGTCGAGGTCGGCACAAAGCTTTGGGGCCCTGCATCTGTGCGAGACCCAGAAAAGGCTCCAAGCTTCTGGCCTTGGATCAGCACAGTTGCGACCGCTTGGAGAATGAATCAACAGACAGAAGATGCTCCTCTTTGTCTCTCCTCCTCTCTGTGTATCTGGCCACTGTAACTTCCTGAGAATAAACCAGTGAATGGAAGAGCAGAGAGAGAGAGAGAGTGTTGTAATTCTGCCTTTCAAATAAATTAATAAATCTAAACAACAACAACAACAAAAAAAAGAGGCCACCAATAGAGGCCAGCACAGATGGTTAACATGATTTGGAAAAGCACAACTTTGTAGAAAAATCTACTGACAAATAAGGTACTTATGCAGCATCTTGCCAAAAATTTCAGTATTGCTGCAGCTTTCTGAATTTTGACTTTTAATGAGATTAATTGTATTCCAATGAAGTGGTCATATTATTATTTGGAGGGTTTAGTCCTGACATTATTTTGGGTCATTGTTGCCTTCTATCTTGAACCTGACTTCAGTTTGTGCTGACTTTTCATTTGTTTAAGGCACATGGCACAGGGTGTTGCCGTAAGGCAGTGGCCTGAGTTCGTGCTTGTGCCTGGGCAAGCCAGTCACCTGCTCACTCAGCACGGAGACAGGAGAGGACTCGGCTTGCACACGGGGGGTCCCCATCGTCTGCCCACCAGTCAGGGAGATGGAGAAGGACTCTGCTCACACACAGGGGCCCCCATCATCTGCCCACCAGTCAGGGAGATGGGAGAAGGACTCGGCTCACACACCGAGGCCCCCACACACCTTCTGATGATTTCATTCTCTCTTCTCAGAAGGGAGGAACAGAAAAAAAAAAAAAAGAAGAAGAAAAAAAAAACCCTTTTCCCAATCAGCAGTAATCTCTCCAAAGGTCTTTTAATTTCAAAAGTCATAAGTGTTAATTAGCTATTATTAAGTGCCCTCTGTATAAATTAACATGATTGATGAAAAAATTAAGGCTAATGAAAAATGTAGCAATGCCTGTATTTTTAAGTGACTGTATTAAAAGATGGTGGTCCCTCTGGAGAAAAGCTGGGCTTCTCCATCTCTTGACTTCATGATTATCTCTTGCTATTTTTTCTCCACTTTTTTTTTTTTTTTGGCACTTGAGAAAAAAAAAAAAACTGTTGGATCTTTGACTTTAATTTAGTAGATGTACAGGGTTGTTTTAATTTTTAACTTACGACACTAAATTTCATACCTTTAGTTAATAGTATCCCATGGGGTAAAAAGTCCCGAATTTTTAACACCACAGGTAGAAGGAAAGGTCCTCTCTATTTAGAAAAGATCAAAGACGTGTCCTTTCCATCCTGGAAGTGGGAGGCAGCGGATAGACGCTCTGCCCAGCCCCATGCTGTGAGTGGGACCAGCAGGACCAAGGAGTCGTTCCCTTCCCTCTTCCTAGTTCCTTTCCTCATTCTTTTGAGTATTTGTGACATAGTTCAAAATTAACAAAAGTTTTCTACAAAAATTAAAACAGGACCTGCAAGCCTATCCCTCTTATTGAAAGTTAAATAACATCAGTTCTACACTGACAATTGCTAGGGTTTTTTTTTTCTTTTTACTAAAACATGTAAAATTGTAACCAGGATGATGATTGTATAATTGAGCATTGAGGGGAAAATGAGAGACCCCTATGACCCAACCCAAAACGGATATCGGCTTAGGAATTTTCAAGACTCAGAGATACTGAAAAATCATAAAATAAAGTCGGCAAAATGAGCTGAGAAAAAGAAATGGCCACTTAAAGACACAAAAAGTGTGTTTCATATGAGGCAGAACATACATTTTCATCATCTGGGGGTTATTTGAAAGGAGGGTGTGATATATACTCAGGATTTAAGAACTTTTAAATGACTGCATCTTTCTCTTGAACCAAAGGTTACCCTAAGAGGCCAAAACCCCTGCCTGTTGTCTTAAAAAAAAAAGTTAGAGAAATGGCTATTTTGCATTTATTTCATATGAGAAGTTTGCAGATTTCTGAATATTCTTTAAAAAGCAACGGACACTCCAACCTGGGTGTGCAGATTCCCTGGTGTCAATTCGAAGCATTCTCACTGGGTTCAGGATGTCTTCCACAGGCAAGAAGCAGGTCAGCATGCCTGCCCCCTAAGCTCGCGGGCATCGGCTGTCTCCTTTCCACCTTCTGTTTCAGCTTTCTCTCTTTATGCCTAACTCCATGTTGGTGACTTGGGCCAGCCTGCACACAGCCCAGTATCTGATCCTTGAGTTGATGTGACTCTCGACCAAGTTGTAGCGCAGGCCGTTCTGAGCCTTCAACTTTATGTATCTCACAGCTCTTGTTCCAAAGTGTCCTGACTCGCACAGATGCTAGGGGAGTGGCTGCCTTAATTGGCCCTCTGCCTTTTCAATAGGAGAAGCTTCTGAAGCTGAGAGCTGGGCATTCAGGAGACAGATGAACACACCGCTTGGAGGGACAAAAGAGGGGAAAGAAAGCGGGTGGTGGGAGAAAGTCATGGGTTCAAACTCACGGTTGGAGTTCTTGGCCGGTCTGGTCATATGTGATGATGTAAGGGCACGTGGTGCTGGGTGTCAGCCCTGTCTGCCAAGTGAGGAACTTAAGCCCCTTTTTGAATTAGCAGGGAATAAAAGAACACATTTAATGAGTGTTGGAAAACCAAAGCAAACAGTGCTACTTCCGGTTTGATGTGGTTTACAGAGATCCACACTTGGGCGGCATTAGGAAAGCACACAGAGCAGGCTCGATGTGGGATGTGCTAAATGTCTCCCTCACCTACATGAATCTCCTTCAAAACAGAAGCACTAAAAAGGTCTTTTATGGAAAGATTTAGCGAGGGTCACAATGCCACCTTCAAAGAAGAATAGCTTCGCTGTGTTGTACCTTAGCATTTGAACAAAAAAAAAAGTTCCTTGGTGCTCCCAAGTGTTTTCTGTAATGTGTTCTCCCACGGGGAACCACAATTACGTGATCGATGACTTTTCTCGATTGTTACCATGAAAAAAATAAAAGAAAACCTTTACAGATAGCACAGCACAGTTCTGCCAAATCCAGTTAGGTATAATGGAAGAGGAAACCTTGGGGAGAAAAAACTTGGATGTTTAAAAGCATGGTTTTCAGTTAAGGTTCGTGTGTGTGTGTGTGTGTGTGTGTGTGTGTATGTGTGTGTGTGTGTAGATAGGAACCCCAGCTAACCTAGGAAAATCTTTAGCCTAAAACGTAAGACTCAAGATGCAAAACAGAAATGATAGATACCTTTTTAAAAATTTCCTATTGTTATACTACAGCCAACCCAAACAAACCGGTAATAGTCAACTATTCATGAATTTAACCAACCAAGCATGAAAAATTCCAGGGGAAAAAAATGGGTCTGTTCTGAACATATACGCAGTTTTTTTTCTTACCATCATTCCCTCAACAATATAACAACTATTTAAATAGGATCTATACCCTGGAGTTGTGGGGTCAGTTTGGTGAGATCATGACTGCTACAGAAAAGGATCTGCACATGTGGTTCCCAAATCAGCATCCCTGGTACCCACGGGAGAAGCAAATTCAGGGTGCACTGCTTCCATCACCCTGCTGAATCAAGATGACCCAGGGAACCCAGGAAAGTGGGTCTGAATGAACGCTCCGGGCATCGCTGTTATCACAAACCAGAGTCCTGCCACTGTGGAATCAGAAAAGGGCAACAAACAGATTCAGCACTTGGACAGACGTTTGCAAGGCTAGGGTAACAGCAGGCAAAGGGTTTTTTAAACCTCTGCAGCTCTCATGAGCTACAACCAAGACTAAGGCAAGCTGAGTACATCATCGACTTTTTTCTCAGAAAGGTTAAAAGATAATCCCACCTTGCCACACCCAGATACAGTCAGCTGAGACAACCCGGCTAGCCCGGGACACAGCAGATACTCAGAAGAGTCCGCTGTACCTGTGAGGCCAGGAGCAGCGGAGTCTGAGTCCACCAAGAAGGGACCAGCTCCTAATTCTTACCTCACCCTGAGCAAGAGACACCTGGCCCTGGGTCCCATATGTGGTTGGTTCAGCGTGTCACCAACAATCACACCTTATCACAGGCAGGCTAAATGAGCAATGAAAACAAAATATTCAAAAAGAGATTATACAAAGCAACTGCTTAAAAATTATCCAGTTGTGCTGCTGCCACATTCCCAGGATCACAGCCACCCATCTGGTTATAGGGTGGGTCTGCCTGTCCCTCAAGATCCAGTGCCAAAGGCTGGCACAGAGCTCCTGTAAGCAAGCAGTGGCTCTAAACCACAAACCCAGCTAGACGCCAGGTGCCTTCTCATAAACTGTCCTTTTATCTCAAGTGCAGAGGACTGCTTCCCAACACTGGGACAGGCTGAGGTGACCCCACTGTGGCTCCCCACCGCGAGTGTGGGTGGCAGAGGAAGCACTTCCTTCTTTTCAGAGAGCCAAAACCCAGGGAAACAGTCCAAGAGTCCATTCATCTGGGTTTGCTCATCTTCCCATTCAAGGTTCCAGGAAGGGCTCAAGAGCACTTGGAGTGCTCACAACACACAGAAAGGCTGATAGGAGATGCCATGGCCAAGATATTCCTGGGGAGACTCCTAGATGATATGTACTACAAGGGAGATGACAGAGTGGGACTTTACCCTTCCAGTTAATGGATTAGTTAAAGCCAAGGTGTTTGGAGCAGTGAGTTAAATGCCACTTGGAACACGTTCATTCCATACCAAACTGACCAGGCTCAAGTTCTGGCTCCTGAAAACAGATTCTTACTAAGGCGTACCCTGGGAGGCAGCTCAAATAGTCAGGTTCCGGCCACTCCCATGAGAGACCCACACTGAATTCCAGAGCTCTGTGCCGGCCACGCTAGACCTGCAGGGAGCCAGTCAGCAGATAGAAGCTTTCTCTCTCCCCCTCTCAACTAACTAACTAACTAATTAAACAAGTACGTTTTTAACCTATTGGAAATTTGACTACAATTATGAATTTAACGGTGTGCAAAAACTTTCACAAGATATGCATTTATGAACAAATCTATGCATGGATTTTCATTTTTGAACCAGAATAAACTCAAAAGTTTAATTTCATTTTTCCAACAACTTATTGGTATATCCTCATATTTCTGAATAGGCCCAAGGAGGGAGACCTTTTAGTGACAAAGGGTTCATTTTGATCTTACGAATGTTTTCATGTTCACAACACTTAAGCAAATAAACATGGCATTCAAGAACAGGCTGAGTTCTGTTCTTGCAAGTAAATAAAATTCGTTTTGAATTTGCAGTAGTCACAATGTACTTTGAGCTGCTGCTGGCTATAAACATTAGCCGAAAATAGAAACTAACAAACTTTGGTTATATTCTTTCTGAAAGAATAAAATGTATCTTTTTTTAACATGAGGAAAATGTGATTTCCTTTGGTTGAAGAAAACTACATATGAAATGTGAAATTATCATTAACATCCCAATTAAAATTAGAAATCAAGCAATTTACTCGAGTGTGAAAAGCACTTATTATAATAACCTCAAAACTATCTTTAAGAGACACTTTTTTGGCCATTACACATCAGGTATTATCTCAGCTAAAGAAATAGCTGAATATAATTACTGGGATACAGTTATTTTCATTTTTTTGGTTTTTTTTTTTTAAGATTTGTTTTATTTTACTAGAAAATCAGATTTGCAGAGAGGAGAAACAGAGAAAGATCTTCTGTCTGCTGATTCACTCCTCAAGTGGCCTCGACACCCGGAGCTGAGCTGACCCAAAGCCAGGTGCCAGGAGCCTCGTCCGGGACAGAGTTCAGAGCGTGAACAGGTGAATGGATGATCTTGCTCTGCCTCCCCCTCTCCTTCTCACTCTGTAACTCTTTCAAGAAAATAAATGTATAAGTAAATCTATTTTAAAAAATAAAAGCCAGAAATTCTATTGACATTTCTTGTTGTCACTCCTTTCACAGAATACTCCAATCTCAGGCAAAGGAAAATGTGTGACATTTTGAATGGCTCAGAAAATGTTACTTTATTTTGCTTTACTAGCCAAGGAACCAAATCGTGGAAATCTTAATTATGACATAATTAGCACTTCTGCTGAAATAAGATCAAGAAAAATAAATAAAATAAATATTGATAATTTATTATGAATTTTTTAAAATGTTATGTCATCGAAACACCGTCAACCCACTAACAGAACCCTCAAGATATAAACGTATCTTCAGGGTTTGCTCTCCCTCAGACATATAAAAGCCTTAATTTTGAACATATTTTAAAATTTCGTTCTTACAAAGGGTATGCTTGTCAACGCGTATAGCATACCTCAAAGTGTGCTAGCTTGTTTTATAACTTTCAAATCTTCAACTATCCTGGTAGTGGTAGTAGGGTAGGCAATTAGTTCAGGGTCACAAACTTGGAAGCCACTTGTCCACCACCACCTAGGTGTTGTTTCCTGCCCACCTGTGACACACCAGTCATCACCTGGAACCCGAGAGGGGACAGTATTGCATTGTTGTGTAACCACTCCCCCTGGCAGGAAAAAATGCTACAACTACACTGTGCTCAGCCTTCTGTCGTCTGGCCCCCCCGTTAGAGAACCTGCCCTGTTTTTAGCTCACAGACGTGTGTCTCACCTCGGATCAGACAACTACGCTAGCTTCTAATTCCACGACTGGTGGTACCTGACCCAGAGAGTGGTTCCTTCCTTGTGCACAGCATGGTTTGGCTCTTGTGTCATCCTGGGCCACAACCAGAAGGGAGCAAAGCCTTGTTAGAGCAGCTAATTCCTTGAGGTTGGAGTTTACTTGTTCTTCCAGGCTTATTTCTCTCTCTCAGGTGACTGCGGGTGGAGAAAGAGAAGGGCTTTTCCCGAGAGTTCTGCAAACTGCATATGTTCCTCTTCCCTCTCCTGATGAATGTGTCAGTTTAGCAGGATAACTAGGAAGTGACTCATTGGATTAAAGAAAGACGGTGAGAGATTTTTGCATTTTGGTATTTTGACGTAAAATGTATAACCAAAACACCATTATTAGCATGATAGGAGATTCCTGAAGATTGGGAATGTTTTAAGGAAGTGACGATGATTGAGTCTAAGAGATGGATAGAAAACCCTCTGATTCACCACACATAAGTGGCCTCAATCTTTCCCAAATTAGTAAAAAAAAAAAAAAAAGAAAAAAGAAAAAAAACTTCATTGCCCATTGCCAAATAAATGCCTCTGTAAGCAATCACAAATAGAATTCTAGACCTAATTGGTTCATTCCAAGGGCTTCACATACAATAAGCAAACGTGTTGACAGAATAATGCTGTCATCTTTTGCTTTTCTTTCTTTCCTTTGCAGTCTGGAAATGTTTAGAAATTCTAGTTGGGGCAATAAACAGACAAACAACGAAAAGCAGTCATCTTCATTTTTAGTACTAAAAATTTAAACCCTGAACTTTAAACACAAAGAAATCAAAGTGAGTAAAAACAGACCATGTAGCCAGGCTGATTAATAAACAGCTTAGTGCATAATGAGGAAGGAATTGCACGAATCAAGCTGCCAAGACAGTCTGGAGTGTGTATTCTTTCAATTATAAAGTGGGCTCTTAAAGCAACAACATATGTGATCATGAGAAAGCTTCTTATTATGAAAATGGCATCCAAATGGCTTTCAGCACGGGCTTTTTAAAAAACTTAGAACATCAACAATGTTAAACTTCAACAATGCTAAATGATGGTGTGGGAAGGGCTTATAACTTGGATGCAGGAATCATGTCTATTTGGGTTGCTTTCAGACTTCTTTTAGAAAGAAATTTTATGAAATTGTAACTAGGTAGAGGAGCTAGAATTAGGGAAGATGATTTGGAAGAAGAAAAAAAAAAAACCAGGGGATTATAGTGTGCTAAGGGTACATATGAAAAAACTTTCACTGGAGACTCCGAAGAGATTCTAATTAAGCCTTTGCAAATTACAATTTCTCTGGAGGAGGCAAGGAGCAAGGAATAATTGATGTGATTTTTTTATAAATGGTTTTAAAGGGGAAAAAAAAGAAGAAGAAAAAGCCGGGAGTAAATATAAACCAGGACTTGCATCTGGAAAATGGAACAATGGCAGAAGAGCCAAAATAGAAAAAATGCAGTCAAGAAAATCGAGAGCTCGCTAGAGATGTCGATGGCAGAAAAGAGCTCGGTTTGTAACAAAGGCAGGAGCTGAGCAGAAAGAGAGAAACCAGCAGCTTATGCCTGGATGGGATGTTCGTGCTGAAATCTAACCACCAAGGGAGGTTAGGAGGGGAGGTCTTTGGGAGGCAAGGAATTCAGGAGAGTGTGTCCTCATGAAGCAGATGAACGCCCCTAGATCCTGGAACTCTGTGGATAGCAGGTAGGTGTGGTCCATGAGCCAGAAGCAGCCCTTATCAGGCACCTGCCTGTTGCCCCTTCCATCTTGGAGCAGTCCTTAGAACCCTGAGCAGCAATTCCCTTCTTTATAAAGCCAGGTGAGCGAGGCATTCGGTTCTTACAGCCGGAATGCACTAAGACACTCTGCCGATGTTTGCAGTGGGATGTTTTCATAGTGGCAGTGTTACCTACTTGTTTTGCTTGATTATTTCTAAATTTAATGGATTTTTCTAAACACACTTAAATAAAAATGGAAACGTAGGAAATAACTTAGAGATCTTCAGTAAGTGGCATCAAGGACACCAACTGATTATATAGGGGAATTTAAAAAAGGAATTATTTCCAGCCCCCTCCTTGGCACATCCATTTACACCATGGATCAGAATATATATATTACCCTGAGCACCACAGCTACATCCCTCATTGATCCATGCTTGACTTGCTTAAAAGCTCACCTCCTCCATGGCCCCACACAGGTTCCCATGCATGAATAGAGAGAGCAAATGTCACCTCCATGGGCAGACTTCTAGAATGTAGACTATTCCCTTGGCTGGCCACTTAGCTGTCTTACTGCTTGGATTGTGAAATGGAAGAATCGAAGCTCCATTTCTCAGCTTCAAGTTTTTGAAGATGTCAGCATGCAAGCTCTTCTCCAAGAATTACGTCTCAGCTGTTATCTGTCAATTACATGCTTGTGACATCTTTCACTAATGTTAGGCAGACAAGTAAGTGGCAAAAGATGGAGCAGTGTGGTGACACAGCAGGCTAAGCTTTTGTCTGCAACAGGGCCACCCTACACAGGCACTGGTTCAAGTCCTGGCTACTCTGCTTTCAGTCCAGCTCCCTAATGCACCTGGGCAAGCAATGCAAGTGGCCTGTGTACTTGGGCACCTGTCACACACGAGTGAAGCTCAGAAGAAGCTTCTGGCTGCTGCCTTTGGTCTGGCTCAGCCCTGACAGTTGCAGCCATTTGGGGGATGGATCAGCATATAGGAGCTCATTTTTTCTCTTCTCTCTCTCTCTCTCACTCCCTCTCAGGGTAACTTTGCTTTTCAAGTAAACGAATAAATTTTTTTTAAAATGCTAAAAAGAGGAAAAAAACATTGTGAAGACACCCTAAGAGCTACCAAAAGAGACTACAAAGAAAACACTGAAAGATGACCAAAAATAACAACAAAATTTCTTCGAACTGGGTAGGGATAATAAAATAGTTCCATGATTCCTTGACTCTTACCCCTTAAGGAACTAGAACGGGTCCCCCAACCATTCCCAAAGCTGTGGTTTCCCACTGAGCGAGAAATACTTTCAAAAGTTACCAAAGTGGAATTTAAGTATAGGCTTATTTTAACAACAAACTGTTAATATTCTTTTTTTCAAAGTGCACACTTTTGCGCTTATTGAAAGCCTCCCCACCCCGTGTGTACAATCTCTCGCATGTGGGTGGTTGTTGTAGAAAAGCAGCTGGTGCACCCACAGCAACTGGGGGCTTAGGCGCAGGCACATTGTATGTCAGGCGATGAAAAGACAGAGCTTAAACTCCAACAGGGAAGAATAACAAATCAAAATCAGCCTCCACATACGCATGGAGAAGAAATGCAAAGAGAAGTATGTCCTAATCATTCATGTGGGATTACCACCCTCGTATTCACTAGGTGTGACATAGAAAACTGAATGAGGGAGGGGAGCCGTGCGCAAGGTACAGTAGAACCATTTAAGGAAGCCAAGATTTTGACAAGGAATGAGCTCAGGCTATAAAAAGATTTATAAGAAGTTCAGAGAAAAAGAAGTGACCTTGAAATATGAGACAAAAAAAAATGCCTCAACTTCACATGGAAGTTAAGATGCACATGAAAACATGACCAATTTTAATGACCTGATGGGCTAAAATTCAGCAGACTTTAGACACTCAAAGCAGAAACAGCTGGCACAGTTGGAAGAGCTACACGGATCCACCCTTGTGGAAGGCAGCTGACACTGTCACACAGCGCTGTGTGGCACGGGTGGTGCAGTGGTAAGCAGAGCTGCCCTTCAGAGGGCCCTGTGTCCCCTTCAGAGGGCCCTGTGTCCCCACCATTGCACGCTGTCTTAGCTCCCACAAACACTGCCATTCAACACAGTATGTAATCTCCTTGGATCAACCTGCTTTTATGCAGCATAGTTATGGATAAAGTCATTGTGTGTATCTAACACTCCATATTCTTCTGTCTCTTTTATTGCTGAGTAGCATCCCATGGAATGAATGAATATACCATACTTGGTTTAACAGTTTACCCACTGACCCATCATTTGTTTACAGTTTGGGATATTATGAATGAAGATGCTATAAACAATTACGTTCTAGGAGTTCTGTGTGTATCTATACTCACCAGGATAAATGCCCATGTGGTAGGCCAAGAAATGCATGTTTAGTTTTTTCTTTTTTTAAAGATTTATTTCTTTTTATTGGAAAGGCAGATTTACAGAGTGGAGGAGAGATACAGAGGAAAATCTTTTGTCTGCTGGCACACTCCCCAAGTGGCTGCAACAGCCAGAGTTAAGCCAATCCAAAGCCAGCAGCCAGGAGTTTCTTCCGCGTCTCCCAAACCAGTACAGGCCCCCAAGGCTTTGGGCCGTCCTCGACTGCTTTCCCAGACCACAAGCAGGGAGTTGGGTGAGAAGTGGAGCAGTCAGAACATGAACCTCCACCCATGTGGGACCCTGGCATTTAGCCACTAGGCCATCGCGCGTCCTGAATATTTAAGTTTCTAAAAAAACCGCTAGAAACTTTCCCAAGGAGTCGGTATCATTATATCCTTCCCGCAAACGTCTCAGGGGCCCAGTGTCTCCACACACTCACCAGCGCAAGAAGTCATTCCAATATCCCAACCTGGACCGGCGCCATTTCCTCTTTCTCACAGCTCACGAAATTCGCGCCAGTCCGGCCGTCCACCAATCAGATGTAACCCGACATTCCACCTGAGAATCCCACCCCCAATCTCCCAGCCCCTTCCCTAACCCCGCCTACTCACCAATCATCCCCAGGCGTTCACCTGCAGGCACCAATCCCCTGGGGCCTGTCCTCAATCCCTCCCTCCCAGTCCCGCCTCCCACACCTGGCAGGCCTACCTGAACATGAGCGGCTCCAGGTGCTCGCATCTCTCCTTTTTCCCTTTTTCCTCCCCGCTGAACTCCACCTCCTCTACCTCCTTCCTGCCCCGCTGGAATAAATCTCCCAACATACCTCCTTGGGTCTGGTGTTTTCCAGGTTGCAGGAATTAGCTGCGTGTAATAATCGGGTAAGAAGGTATGAACTAGAACTCTAACCTGTTTAAAATAACTAACAACCAGCATTTGCTGTAAGGCATGAAGACAGGTATCTAATGATAACTCATTCGGGTTTTAACTTGAGTTAATGGCTCGTAAGGGAGACCACCGTTTCGTGTACCCACTTGCCATTGGTGAAACAGCTCTTCTTGTTCTGCCCATGTGTTCATCAGATTATTTGAGCTCTGTAGTTTCTTTGTGATGTCAAGTTTAGTGCTTTGTCGAACTCGTTCTTTGTCAGTTTTCTCCTAGTCTGAAGCTTGTCTTAAAACATTTAATTTTGAGAAATTCTGGTTTAGCTTTTGTTAGCCCAGAGGGCCCCTGGGGGCAGGAGAGGGGGCAGGCAGAAAGCCCCTAGGTGAAACCCAAAGTTCCCCAGGTCTCATTTAAAGCAGCCACCCAATCAGAAAACAACACAGACCTTTACCTCAAGCTTTCTCATCACCGTACTTAAGCTAGGCGTGCCTGTCTGGGCATGACTTCAGCGGTTCACTCCCCTGGGGCCAGTGAACCTCTCCTGGGAGCGGACCCCAACAAAGCCTGGTTCTATCATCATTCTGGTTTTGGTGCCCTTTTTATCTAACATTTAATTCTTGGACCAGGAAAGGGGCCCCTTCATTAGATTGTTTTCACATATATATCCAAAGCCATTTGGGCAGATTTATATCAGCCTGCTTTGGGTTCTTAGTTCTGTGTTATTGAGTTCTGCCTCTCCCAATGATACAGTCTCAGAACAGCATTAAATCTTAAAATTGAGTAACCTGGTTTCTTCCATTTTACTCCTTCCAAAAATTTACCATAGTTTCTCTTACGTTTTAGAATTTACCAGTCCCTTTACTATTCTACAAAAGTTTTAGAAAATAATTTTTTCTGTATCTTAAAATTTTTTTGCTGAGATTTTAATGGGAACCTACCTTAAACACACCCATCAATGTCTGGAGAACTAATATGGTTAATATGCTGAATATTGAGGCCCATAAACATGGTTAGTATTTCTTCTTCATTGTTTATGTCTTTGGTTTCTCTAATCATAATTGTATAGTCATCAGCATACACATTTGTGCCTCTTTGAATGTTGTTAAATTTTGTGTGCTAAGATGGGGTTTGTGTTTTGTGTTCTTTTGAAGAATTGTTCACAATGTAAAGATGCTAATGAAATAATTTTTTATCACCTGTCCCCAAAATGAAGTGTTATGGTATTATTACAGAGTGCAAGCGAGATCACGCCAGACATGTCTAAGGTTTATTAAGGAGTCTTTATTAACCAACCTTGGTGCTAACAGGGCCCAGTAGAAATAGCAAATCACAAGTCCACATGGCAATCCAGCCAATCATAATCCAATCAAAACCACAAGAGGAACAAATGGTCATTACCCCGAAGTCCATCCATTAAGCTGAAGACCTATGTCCCAGCTTCCCCAACAATATAACTTATCCTAGAAGACATTCAACGAATAACCTGGACACACTTACAAACTGCAGCCATTCACTTAACACCGCTATCTTTATTGTCCCATGCAAGCAGTAAACAGAGGTGAGGAATACAGACACACAGAGGCCATGCTCAGGGGGTTACCTTCCCTCAGAGGTACTGGGGAGGCCAAGAGTCAGGGTGCTAGAGCGACGGAAGCACATCACCAAGAGAGTGAGCCCCTCCTTATGAGCCTCTAGAGGGGCCTGTGTGGGCAGTGGTTACACAACAATACAATATGGCCCCCCTCAGATGATAGGTGAAAGTCACGGGTGGACAGGAAGGAACACCTAAGCGGTGGGGGAGAGTGGCTTTTTTCCACTATGGAAAAAAAGCTATGGTGTGAGGGAGGGGCTTGGAAAACTATCTGCTTTCTTATAAATATTTCCACTGAATTCCGGTTACACGAGAGGATCTTTATTTGTTCTCCTATGTCCATCAGTTGGAAACACCATGTAATTCAAACAGTCCGAATTGGACATAAATCATGTTATTAAAGATTTTGAATTATTCATCATTTTTATTTATTATTTGACTTTTTCATTTGTATTTGGTTGAGCATTTATGTTTTACATGCCTGTTTGCAATGTCCAAGTTGGGGATATTTGAAGACAGAATAGGAGATGGAAGAGGTTTCCCAGGTTAGACTCGAGGACAATTTTAGGAAAATTAATGGAACAGAATTATAATCTTGCAAGTCATTCCATTGTGAGATGCAGCGATACAAAGGAGACCCATGTTTCTCAGGAAAGATATATATCTGCAGTTTCACATGCTGGAATTCAAGCTGTCCCAATACATAGTGTATTATAGGTGACAAACAGATTGCAAAGCATTACTTGTTCTAAATAAGGTCAGAAATACTGGACCACAAATCACAGCCTCTTTACAAGTGAAGGTGCCAATTATTTTTAATGGCCATTAATATTTCAAGATTAAAAGGGTGAAAGGGTCCCAGGGAGTTCTTTAACAGCAACACGTCCTGCCTGAGAAAAATTGCATAGCAGGTATAAACAAAACGTATGAAAATCTACAACTGAATAATTTTGAGTTGGTTTATGATGGCAGGGCATGGGAGGCTACAGAGGTTTCATTCAAAAAACTGAGAAATAACTGCTTCTCTATCCAGTCAATGAGACAAGTGATGAATGCCATGTTTCAGCATTGGTAACATTTGTAAGTGTTGGTGAAATTTAACAAAAAATGAAGAAAAATACAACCTTTTCTGCTACAAAGAGTCATTTTAAAATAAGCAGTGGCCAACATTTCAAGACAGCATTTCAGTTTGTGGAAATTTCCTGTGGAAAAAATGCAAATTATTTAAATTATTTTTTTTTGATTGATTGGTTGGGTTTTTTGTATGTTTTTGTTTGTTGGTTTGTTTGTTTTGCACCAAAATAAACCTACCACTTACCTCCCCACTGAGAAACAAAAGGCCCGGGGCCAGCATTCCATGTAATTGGTAAAGCTGTTGCCCAGGATGGTGGCATCCCATATGGGTGTTGATTTGAGTCCCAGCTGCCCTGCTTCTGATACGGCTCCCTGCTAATGAGTGTGAGATATCCCTAATACTTGAGCCCCAAATCCCACGGGGGAGATTTGTGCAAAGCACAAGGTTTCTGGCTTCAAAGCCTGGCCTAATCCTGACCATTATGGCCATTCGGGAATTGAACTGTAAGATGCAAAACCAACCTCTCTCTCTCTCTCTAACTCTACTTCCAAGTAAAATAAAAACAAATCTTAAGAAAGAAAAAAAAAGGGACAAAAGCTCTACCTTGAAAAAACAATGTCACGTTGCTGCTGGCCGTGCACAGCAAGGGCTCACTTCTGGAGTGATTTCATCCCTTTTCTATTCAAAGGAATTCCTGACACCATCACAAAACATTTGTATTCACAGATGGAGGACAGTGCTTAAAAAGTATTGGATATTTTACTTTTGGAAGTGAAGTTTTGAGTCATTCATGGTTTGTGAAGCATGTTTTAAAAACCCCTCGGAGACTCTGGATAAAGAACCTTCCCATCCTGCCCCACGTGATGACGTGGACACCGGGGAGGCTGAGTTCCCCAGTGGTTGTTTAGGTGTACGCCCGCTGCATGTCAGCAGCACCTGAGGGCAACATCAGGCTCTGTTTTGCTCGGAGTTTTGAAGATGAAGACTGGATGAACTAGCCCACAAGCAGATGCTTCCCATCACAGAAGCTGGTTGAATAAATCCCCACAAAGTCTTGAAAAAGATGCTTTGACTTAGAGGAAAAGATTATTGGATATGAAAAGAAGCTAAGTAAGCCTTTGGAAAAATCACATTGCAAAAATAAAATGCTGAAATGTTTCTATTGTTGCTTGAGCAATCAGGACAAAACTTGGTGAAATTCTCTCTCCCTTTCATGCAGTAAGTGGGTGAGAGACCCATCTCTGAAGGTTTGCTTGGTTTAAGATCCTGATGACCTGTGATGCCTCAGGGGTGCACATGAGCAGGGCCATTGGAAGCTGGCAGTAATAGATGTGGGAACAAGTGTGTCCCATGGGACCACACATCTCCTGATGCCAGGCAAATCCAGGGACTCTGGGGGAGTTCTGGCCTAGGTTAGGGAGGGACTTGGGCTTCCTAAGACATTAGGGCTCACAGCTGCCAGAGCCAGTTATAATCTTCAGGATAAAAGTTGCAAGTTCCGTCTCCTGCCCTACTCTCCAGCAGGGTTGCCAGGGTTGGGGGTAGGCTGTGTGATAGAGGCAGTGCCCTGGGCACACCTCACTATGGGCCTGGTAAGCAAGGACCTTGGAACTCCTTCTGACTCTTTTACTGTGATGGATCTGGCTTTGGGATTCAAGAAATGGCTGGAGTTATTTCCTTTGCTCTCTCTCGAGTGGGAGGCATTTCTCTCCATGATGCTCTGTTTGGGGCTGGGGGAGGGTTGACACAGGCAATGCTTTTCTTCCTGTCTTCTGTAATGCACCTTTTCTTATTACAGTCAGACCAGTCATGGTGGTCTGTGCACACACACTTGTTTTAATTAGTGTCTCCGTGTAGAGGTGATTATAAGAGTGACTTACTAAACAGCCAAATTTACCCTTTTAATGTGAAACTCGTGTTTGTCCTTTGCAGTGAAAATACTCAGTGTTGATCTGAACTCAAACACACATGAACTTCATTTGCATTTGAAAGGAGATGACTTGCGTTCTTGCTCTGGCTGTTTATGAAGCCATAACAGACAGTGTTCACATCTGCAGGAAATGGAAACGGTGGCCTCAGCAATGCACTCCTGGACCATCCCAGGGGCTAGTGACTGTGACACAGTCTGACGCCACATCTGGGTGCCTAAGGTGGTGCCTTTCTCCCAACCTCCATCAAACATGGGCACCACAGAACTGCCTCCAGGGACTCCGCGATGAGCTGATAAAACCCCAAACTTGGGAGCTGTTGATGGTGCCCATTCCAGGCCAATGCATGAAATACATCCTCCAGACTGTGCCAGGATCAAGGAGATAGCTGTGCCCTGCTGGCATGTACTTCTCTGGGCCAACATCACCACTGGCCTTGTGTGGACCTGGTGTTTCCCTTGAGATTTCACAACTCTTAGTGATCATGAGAACTAAGTGTGAGCCATGTTGTGCCAATGCGGATGGAACCAGAGGAATGTCCTGGAACTCAGCATAAGGCTGGTAACACTCCAATGGAGTGGACTTTCACAGCCCTTGTCCCCAGACCAGTGTCTGTATACCGAGTCTTTGGACCTGCTTGGTGCCTAGTGGAATTCCATGGCTTCAGTTGATCAGTCTTATGTCCCAGCCAGCTAATTTCAGCAGCCATTGGTCTAGGATTCCACACTGGTGGCACATAGAACATAGCAGTCCTACTCTTGGAATTGATGGGTCTTAGAGGGTCGTGGACCCTGTGAAACAGTAAGAACACACCAACAGCAGGCCTACATCCCTCAGCTTTGGGAGCTATCACTTGATTAAATAATATAAGTGCGTACAGATGCAGAGAAACTGAACTGCTTAGAATTTATGAAAGAGCAACCACAAAGCTAGATTTCTGCAACTAATCCTGTGGTGCAGAGATGACACCACGTGGCAATAAGCATCAAGAACCCCCAGAAGGACATGACCTCATGTGCAAGGCATTGCTCACCAACACAAGGTGGCAGAAACCAGAGAATGAAAATTAGAGATGGAAGGAGAGACATTGTAACAGACATCACAGAGATAGAACAGATTCTTAGAGGAGATTATGACTAGTTTGTGATGAGTTAGAAAAGCAAATTAACAAATGCCTGTGCACACTTTGCTAATGTTGAATGCTGACCAGAGTACCTAAACTAATCAGTACTAGGTTGTGAGGTTAAGTCAGTAACAAAAAATATCTTCCAGGAAAGCACAGGACAAGATGTCTGCATTAGTGATTCCTACTAAACATTTCCAAAATAATTAATATAATTTTCTTTGAAAATTATTCGAAAAAAGTAGAGAAGGGGAGAGTCCTTCCAACCTCATTCTGCAAACTGACATTCCTTTGACACCAAAGCCTGACAAGTACAGCACAACAAGAGAAAACTGTAGCTGTGTCCTTCAGGAATCTAGAAGTGAAAAATCCTCAGAGTACCAGCAAGCCAAGCCCGATGTGCACCAGGACCAAGCAGGTGTGGAGGTTAGCAATGGAAGTCATACAGCGCATCAACAGAATGGACAGAAATCACATGCTGAATCCCAGAGACACGAAAAAGACAGTTGAAAGAATCTGGTACCCTTTCCAGCTGGGAAAAACCTCTGCGCAAATCACACCACAAGCAACACACCGCAGCATAAGGAAGAGAATATAGAATAAGTCCAGAATTAACGGCATGAGGAAACACTAAAGGCTCCATTTCCAAGATCTAGAACGAGACGAGGATGCCCGCTTTTCGCTTTTACGCGATGTTTGTGGAATTCCTTGCTGGGAAAAGAGAAAAGTAATGGAAAGAAAAAGAGGAATTCAAAGGGATTTAGATTTGGAAGGAGAAAGTTAAGTTGTCACTGCTTGCAGAGGACATGACCTTATATCTAGAAACCCCCTGAACTACACTGACGTATTAGTGTAATTAATGAAAACGTCAGTAAAGTTGCAGGACACAAAACCAATTTGCAAAAAAACAGTAGTTATATATGGATAATCAATAATAAAATGTCTAAAAAACCAAAAGAGGAATGCAATCTTATTTTAAACACACACACACACCATTTAGGAATAAATTTAACAGGAATCAGAGTCCTCTGCTGTGACAACCACAAGTCATTACCTGAACTTGAGGCACAGTGGCTGAAGTGCTGCTTGGGGTCGCCACATCCTCCAGCAGGTGGCATGAGTCCAGTCCTGATGCTGCTTCTCATTCCAGCTACCTGCTCATTCATCCGCTGGCAAGGAGAGGTGAGGGCTCAAGTGCTTCCAGGAAGCAGGTAAGTCCCTGGCAGCTATGTGGGGGAAATCTCTCTCTGTCTCTCTGTCTCTTATTCATTCTCTTTCACTTTCTCTCCTTCCAATATTTTTTTCTCTTCAAATAAGTGAAGGAATGAATTATAAAAGAAACTGAATAGGATAAGAGAAGTGGGAAGACATCCTGTATATTTCCTCCAATTAGAAAATACACAATGCATAGATGTATTGAAATATCGCATGGTTTTCCATAAATATGCATGAATTGTATGTGTATGTTAATTTTGAATCCATAAAAATAAAGTCTTATTCTGTATTTTTAGTTTTTCAGAAAAGATATATATCATGAGGGTACTTCCAAATTTGGTTCTCCCTTTATATATAAGTCTGCCTTTCAAATAAAATACATACTTTTAAATATGGGAGGGATGGAATTGAAAGATACATGTGGGCCTGGCGGCGTGGCCTAGCGGCTAAAGTCCTCACTTCAAACACGCCCCGGATCCCATATGGGCGCCAGTTCTAATCCCGGCAGCTCCATTTCCCTTCCAGCTCCCTGCTTGTGGCCTGGGAAAGCAGTCGAGGACAGCCCAAAGCATTGGGAACCTGCACCCACGTGGGAGACCCAGAAGAAGTTCCTGGCTCCTGGCTTCGGATCGGCATAGCATCGGCCGTTGTGCTCTCTTGGGGAGTGAATCATCGGACGGAAGATCTTCCTCTCTGTCTCTCCTCCTCTCTGTATATCTGACTTTCCAATAAAAATAAAAACAAATCTGAAAAAAAAAAAGAAAGACACATGTGTTTTGATATGAAAATTCCGAAACCTATGAGTAGTTTTTCCATAACATTATTTTCACAAACTTTTGGAAGACCCCTGTGCTGGCTTTGAAAAGATACCTGCATAGACACACCACCATTTCTAACAATCATGTCAAAAGACTTTTTAAAACTAAGTAATTATATCCTGTGGCATACTTCTCTCCATACTGCTTTGGCTTGTAGCTTAAGAAGCTTTCTTATTGCACATTACCAACGAGTTTTGATGTTATATACAATATCACTTTAAAAACCAATTTATAACCTTTATTGAAAGTAAGTCTACCAAAGATACACATAGAAAACATCAGTCTCCAGTTATTTAGCAGAAAGTGCTTGTTGATTTTATGAAAAGGAAAGAATAACTACCTTTTTCCCAAGAGAAATAGTCAAAAATGACCTTTTTATTTTAAGGGGGAAGTGGAAGAGCTACACTGAACGTGCTATTGCATAGCACAACTCCTTAGGACTCTGTAAGGCAGGAATTCCTGACAAGATTGTTGAGGCTACCTGAATATGGGAAAAAAAAAAAAAAACACTAAAAATAATTATCTTCTGAGGCCTAGCCTGGGTTTTCGCAAACTGTACTACTGGATTGCAGCAGAATTAAAATCCCAAGAGGGGCCCGGTGCGGTGGCGCAAGTGGTTAAGGTCCTCGCCTTGCACGCCCGGGATCCCATATGAGTGCCGGTTCTAATCCCGGCAGCCCCGCTTCCCATCCAGCTCCCTGCCTGTGGCCCGGGAAAGCAGTCGAGGACGGCCCAAAGCTTTGGGATCCTGCACCTGCGTGGGAGACCTGGAACAGGCTCCTGGCTTCGGATCGGCATAGCATCGGCCCATTGCGCTCACTTGGGGAGTGAATCATGGGACGGAAGATCTTCCTCTCTGTCTCTCCTCTCTGTATATCCGCCTTTCTAATAAAAAATAATAAAAATAAATCTTTAAAAAAAAATCCTCCATGGGAAGCCAAACCAGGTTGGGAAAAAAAAAAAAAAGCAGAGAAATTAGGGACATACACATATCCACAGAGAAAGATGACACTTAAAATGAGATCGACACTTGTATCTGCAACCAAAAAATTTCATGAATCTGAGATGACTTTTTACACAGGGTTCTTGGAGATCTGAAAACACTATAAAGGCAAAAAGGATGCTTCAACCACATCAAACAGTGATGGATTTATTATAGCCTTTTAAGTGGATTAACAGAATTATGGGAAGTTTGCGGGAAGGTGGGGGACAGACTAAACAGGATGAACTTTCTGGAATAACCGTATGCAGCCAAGGAGGTGCAGCTGCTCCGGAACCAGGAACCTGAGAGCGCAGAGGAGTCGGCTATGGCACTTGCACTTCATGGCAGGCCATGGAACCTGCACTTCTCATCATGGTTGGGGTTCTGAGTCTGGCAGTTCGATTGGGGAGATCCCCAAAGAAATTTTGTCTGAGGTGATCCCAGACCAGATTCTTGTGTGTACTGGCAAGTACAGAGCCCGGCACAGTCCATCACCCCAATCAGCTGGTGGTTGCAATTGTTGGGTTGGTCTGTTTCCAGCCCTGTCTTCCACTGGAACCAAAGGATGTTGCAGTCCAGCCTGATTCTGCCCAGCACACACTCGGCCCTCACATAAACTAGTGGAAGCTGAAACCTAGTTGGAGTGACCCACAATAATCCCCAAAAGGCCTGCACCCTGCCCTACTTCCTCCCATGCTTGTCAGTATTACAGCAGACTAGTCCAATCTGTTCCACATCCTGTTTAGCTCTCATACATGTCAATGGGTATTGAAGCCTAGTTCAACCCAACCAGCTCCACTAACTAGCCCACACACATGCTGGTGGGTGACGTTCTATCCAGCCAGGTCTGCCCAGTCCTGGCTTTCATACTCTCCAGTGGGAGTGATAATCTGCAAGAGAGGTGCCCACTATTTCCCTCCTAACCCACTTCTACTTCCAGGTCATGCATTTTCCAGATGACTCTGTAGTTTAACTTTATAGATTAGCCACCGGTACTAGCATCTGCTATCTGATGCTGTGGAAAAGACCAACCAACTCTCCCCCATTCTGCTTTGTGTTTGCACCAGTAGGAACAATTAACCAAGCCTGGCTCTTCCCTGATCTGGCTCACATGAGGCCCATAGGTGTTGTAGCGCTGCCTGGTCTGGTCTGCCCTCACCCCAACTCATGCTCTCCAGTGGGAGTGGTGTTCCAGCAGGGGAGCCCCCAACACTTCCCTACTAGCTTTATCCCGCCCTCCCTGGTTCCTACTAGCGCTGTGTCCCAGCCTGGCATGGCCCACCTCACCTTGGCGTTTGCTAGTGGGTGCTGTAGCCCGGCCCAGCCCACCCCCAATTCCAGCTGGTGAGGGTGACTGTCTATCCCAGCCTGGTGAGTACCCTATCCCAGCTGTAATGTGTACTGGTATGTGTTGTGACCATACCTGGCCCAACCCACCCTGTTCTGGTGCTCAGATTCATCAGTGTCTGACATGAACTACTTCAGCATGGTCCACACCGACCTGTGCCAAATGTATGCTGGTGGGTACCTTTCCCTGGCCTGGTCCGGGCTGTTCCTTATCATGCTTCTTGTGCTTACCTGCAGGGACTTTGTCCTGCCAGAGGAGTTGCCCAGGTTCCATCACAACCTCTCCCAATGCCAGCTTTCGCACATATCACTGGGTCCATGAGCCAGCCCTACTTGGTCCACCTCCTGTCCTGGCAGGAACAGTGCAGCCAGGATGAGTCGGCACTCTGATGTGGGTCCTATATGGGATGCAGATTTATATCATTTTTCTTTAAGACATTTATTTGAAAGACATAGTTACATGGAGGTTAGGAAGGGACAGGATTTTCCATCTGCTGGTTTACTTCCCAGATAACCACAATGCCAGGGACTGAGCCAGGCCAAAGTGAGGCACTAGGAATTCCATCTAGGTCTCTACCCCACATGGATGGCAGGGCCCCAAGCACCACTTGCGCTATCATCTACTTCTTTCAAAGATGTATTAGCAGTGCACTGGCTCAAAAACAGAACATCTAGAGCCCAAATCAGCATGCATATGTGTCGTGCTCCCACTTGTTTGTCTCTTGCCTGAAAGTTCCCTGTACGGGCCACCAGTTGTCATGCTCAGCCTTGTCTGTCTTTGGCCTGAAAAATTCTCCGTACGGGCCACCAGTTGCCCCATCCAGCAGCGACACTAAAATGACGAGGAACACTTTCGAGGGCCTGGAAAAACAGGAACCGCCACTGCAGCCAGCACACACACCGAACGAACACACACACACAAACGAACGAATGAACACGTGAATGAAAAGCTGAACGAAAAAGGGTTTAGTGCTGAAAGCAGGCTGCTTATATACAGTTCTCCACCAATCATTTCTCCCCGTGGGTCCACTGGGCGCTACCTGATAGGCTGGTAGTAATGACATAATCACAGTGAGGGCATCAGCCTATCCCCGCGACTTCCTGTTTGCCTACTGGTGGGACCAACCCCACCTCCTGGCCCTCAGCCAGCCACCATCTTGCAACCGCCTATCATATGCATGGGGTCAGCTGCTCCCCATACATATGGATGCTAGAGTGTCAGGGCCAGTCTCCTTCAAAACCCAGTTAAGGACCACTTTGGTCAGCTCTGATGGCACAAGCAGCAATTCCAAAAATACAATGCTCCAAATCTAGCAGTGCCTCCCACATAGCGTGTGAAGATTCCAGAGTCACATTGGTCCCTCGTTTTTTTTTTTCAGCAGTTCCCGACATTTTGTGATGTTTCAATAAATTGCTCCCCGTTCATTTTACATCAGCCACCGAAGACCACAGTGTAAACCAGAGCCTCAGCAAGACATCCCAAGAAAGGACAAACTGAGAATAAATCATGAACTTGCTGTCGACAGACATTTGAAGCACAAAGTTTTATTTTATCTTTAATCTGTTGCTATAAAGCATGAGTCATCGTGGGCAACAGAGTGAGCCTGACAGTTTTGTGGTTACTCTCATGTTTCCCGTCATAGACACTGCTCCTGTCTGTCCTGAAGCAAAGATAAATTTTCCTTCTTAAGCTTTTGATGATAAAAATCTCATCTGAAGCCTCATAAATGATCCTTTATTATCTATATTAATAATGAATAAATGTCTTTTTGAGTACCCCTGATCTTTTGCATTAATAGCACCAGATGTATTATAGATAACCTTTTCATTGAACAGCACAAACTCTGAAACAATATTAAACACTAAAGGACTGAGTTCACCGAAGTCATGAAGGTCAGAATTATAGACGTCTTTCAGTCCTGGGTGGCCATTAGCTGACACCAACACCCGTCATGATTTATTTTTAATGAGAGAGAGAGTGAGCGAGCGAGCAAAGCAAGCCTGCCCTGGAAACTGAATTCATGCATTTTTCATTGTCTACAGTCTCTTAATTTTCACGCTTTCCATATTGCTTCCTCGCCTCTTCTAGGGTTTGCTCAAGAACTACCTGGAGGAGCTGTAACTTTCTTCTTCATTTCTCATCTGTGTTTTAAGTAAAATTAATCTGATTCCTGCATTTCTAGTTGGAATAACTCCATTTGGAAATATTCTGGTGCATATTACCAAAAAATTGAAAGCATGATTTATGAAAACATCAGCCTGTCCTTCTTCAAACGTCCTCATCAACTTTGTTAACCAGACGTCTATTACTAAGGCCACTTGTACTTCGTCATGGACTCACAGAGATGGAGGAATAGCCCAGCCCAAGGCAGGCAAGTCCTCAAGCTCTCCAGGGCAGAGCCCACACAGGAACCCACTGACCCAAGCAAGGAGTGAAGCAATGGATAGAAGAACTCCGTCTCTTCTCTCTGTAACTCTTTTTTTAAAAAGTAAAACTTTAGTATACAAACAATAAATTCTATGGGTTTCGCTTTGGGATATAAAACCAAAGTGTTCTAAGTATTTATTTAAATTATTCTGTAGAAGAGAAAAGGGAACTCAACAAGCAACAGGTGAAAGCTCCCAAATCCCTTATTATGTATGGGTGCCTGTTTGGGGTGAATCAGTTTAGCGTCATTTCCCAATAACACCTGAGGATAAACTAATTACAATGTAAATAAATCTATAAATCTGTGTATTTAGAGATCCCACGATACTAGTTACAATCAGACAATCTGGCATCAAGTATGCTCTGGCCAGTCCTTTGTTCAACCATATCTAGGAAATAAGCAATACTTCTCAGCTGAGTGTAAGCTCCAGCAACACTAGGTGGCAGTTCCAGACTCGGTCATTGGGCTCATATCATTAACACTCTAGGAAGGAAGACGAACATATGACTGCACGTGTAATCACAAGCTGGTAACTGCCACAGGGAAATTCACCTGGGGAATTTCAGATATCAGCTGGTATTGGGATATAATATGGAGGTGCTGAGAGTATGGTAGAATCACCTAGGACAACAGCAGAGCAAAAGCATCAGGAGACCCAGGGTCGCCTACAGCGATACGGTATGGCTGGTCCTTTTTCTGGTCAGGTGCTTCCGTTACTCTGGCACCTCGACTCTTGGCTGACCAGGACAGGTAATCCCCCTGAGCACGGTCCCTGTGTACTGCTTAGATGGGACAATGGATACAGCAATGTTGTTTCTGGTTTGTGTGCTGTTGGGAGTTCCAGGAGAGGTGACACCTAGCAATGATGGAATGTGGGCAGAGAAGCCAGGGAAAGGCGAATGTCTGCAGCTTTGTAAGCGTGTCCAGGCTATCCGTTGCATGTCTCTTAGGATAACTTATATTGTTGGGGAAGCTGGGACATAGGTCTTCAGCTTAACAAATGGACTTAAGGGTAATGACCATTTGTTCCTCTTGGGGTTTTTTTTAAAGATTTATTTTTTTATTATTTTTTTTATTGGAAAGGCGGATATACAGAGAGGAGAGACAGAGAGGAAGATCTTCCGTCCTATGATTCACTCCCCAAGTGAGCGCAACAGCCGATACTATGCCGATCCAAAGCCAGGAGCCTCTTCCAGGTCTCCCACGTGGATGCAGGGTCCCAAAGCTTTGGGCTGTCCTCTACTGCTTTCCCAGGCCACAAGCAGGGAGCTGGAAGGGAAGTGGGGCTGCCAGGATAGAACCGGTGCCCATATGGGATCTGGGGCGTGCAAGGCGAGGACCTTAACCACTTGCGCCACCGCGCTGGGCCCCTCTTGGGGTTTTTGATTGATTGGATTATGTTTGGTTGGATTATGATGGTTGAATTGCCATATGGACTTGTGATTTGCTATTTCTAGTGTGCTCTATTACCACCAAGCTTGGTTAATAAAGACTCCTTAATAAACCTTAGACAGCTCTGGCTGTTCTGACCACTTGGAGAGTGAACCAGCAGACAGGAGATCTTTCTCTCTTTCTCTTCTCTCTGTGAATCTCGCTTTCAAATAAAAATAAATAAATATCTTTTTTTTAAAAAATGAGGCATATATAAGCAGATTATAGGAACAAAATTGCAAACTAAATATAAGTCCAAAACACCTTATAAACTAGGAATTTAGTCTCAGGGAGTCAGCGAGGTAAGTGCGCAGGCCTCGGGAGTGTTATTTTTATAAAATATGGCCTTTCTGGTTTCAGTAATTGGAAGCTACTGAAGGCTTGGGAGAAGGAAGTCAAGGTGCTGACGTAGTTTACTCCGGAGCTGTGCATGAGTGCATGTGTGCAAGGCTCAACAAATTGAAATCCAGAGGGCCTTTGCCAGGCCAAAAAGAAAAGCCGTTTAATTGGCACGTATTACAGAGCTGGCATTTTCATAGCTGTCATTTAGCTCTCCGTGACAGTCTGAGGGCTGACAAGAGCGAGGGCATCATTCAGGACCAAAAGGGACCCAGGAAGGCCCTCGGTGTCCCTCGGCAGTCCTTAGTCTGAGCCACCTTCTCTGAAGCTTCAACCATTCTCACAAGTCCACATGCACACATATTTACAATCCAGTACTGGCCTCCTTTCTGCACAAGGCAGTGCCGGCTATTTAACACATCTTTTCCTTTCTTTTCCCCAGTTTTCCACATCCAACTTACACTTTGCCATCTGCCTCCTGAATGTGTGTTTGGGGAAGCCCATTTGCTCATTGAAATGCTTTCGTCCTGATGGACTTTACCATTTCTTCTAGTTACTGTAATGAACGATTTCACTCACTCATTTTTATTTGTTTATTTTGCCTTGCTCCTGATCTATTTCATATTCCTGGCCTTTTCCGTCTCTGTCCCTCTAGGAGGGTGTTATTTGCAGATTTTGAGATAACCTGAAAGAGTCAACAGTCAACAAAGAAAGACGAAGCGCCTCTCAAGGTCTTTCTGTACGCAGATGTCAGCTGAGTCTGGTTTTCATTATTTTGTCTGAAAACATACATTCTGATTTACAAGTGTAGCCAACAGTAAATAATAGAATGCTAAAAACAGTGATTGCTAAGGCCCAGAGATACCGCATTCCCTAATAGGGTAAATACTCTCTCTTTTTTTTAAATTATTTTAAAATGATTTGTTAATTTTTACTTGAAAGGAAGATTTACAGAGCGAGACAGAGAGATAAAACAGAGAGACAGAGCTTCCATCTGCTGCTTCATTTCTCCAAAAACTGGGAGAAGATGGTTGTGAAGACGGAGCTCTCCACAATGTAAAGTACAGTCATTTAAATGACTAACCACCCAGATAAATCAACCGATCAGAATGAAGCCAGCTGTGGACAGAGTGAAGCCTCCACTCGTGATGCACGCATCCTCTGTCTGAGCACGCGTTCCAGCCCCAGCTGCTCTGCTTCCCGTCTACTCCCTGTGCCCGGGAAAGCCGCCCAAGGCGCATCAAGTGCTGCGCTCCCTGTCACCTGTCGGGGAGACTCAGCGGGGCAAGCTCCTGGCTTGGGCATGGCCCGGCCCTCGCTCTTGTGGCCACTTGAGGAGTGATCCAGCAGATGAAAGATCTCCCTCTCTCTTACTTGCTCAGTCTCTCTGAAACTCTGCCCTGAATGTAAATAAATCCTTAAAAAATAGCATAGACACAACTTCTAAACTCAAAGAAGACATAGAGATGACAAGGAAGCTTCTGAAAAGATGCTCCATGTTATGGGCCATCAGGAAACTTCAGGCTAAAACCTCCGTGTCCCAGCACAAGCTGTGGACTGTGGGTCGTAACGACAGACCCTCTGATGATCACCAGTCTGGTGCAAGTGATGGTCAAAGAAGACGCCGTGTCTAGGAGCATGAGGTAGATGGGAAATCTCAGTCATTTCAACTCTGTTTCTCTGTAAAGATAAAACTTCTCTAAAGATGCAGCTCCCTGATAACGGACTGGGAAAAGCATCGGAAGATGACGCAAGAGCAAGCGCGCCTGCCACCATGTGGATGACCCGGAAGAAGCTCCCGCTCAGCCTGTGCAGGCCCCGGCCACTGCAGCCATCTGGGGAGTACACCAGTGGATGGAAACTCCCTTTCCTTATCTCTCCCTCTCTCTTTCTAATAAACAAATACATCTTTTTTTGAAGAAATAAATTGACACTCTTAAAAAGTTGACTACCCATTCACACTGAAACTCATAAAAACAAAATAATTAAGAAACACAGAAAGTCTGAAGAAATATAACTATTCCAGCTACTTTGTTTATTTGTAAAATACATGAAAACAAATTTAACAGCAAACAATTTTTACAGGTACTTTTGGTGTTCACAGCTTTCTGTGTGAAAATTTTAATATGTTATTTGGTGGCTATTTAAACGTTAGTCATAATAATGAAAAAATAGGACTATTTAGAAGTACTCTAGGTCCACCATTTTTAGACTCTCTTGGATTCACCTTCTGGGTGTTCAAATAATATAGTTTCCTGTTGACTGTTCATATATCCTACAAGAGTTTCTTGCCACTAAAGGCTTCCATGGATAACATTTAGCAAATGCACACATCTGAATTAAAAGCCTTCATCAGGTTGTTTCTCAGGAGGAATGACTCACGACGCCTAGCATCGTCTTTTGTAAGGTGTCTTTATCACAACATAGGTTATCACTTGGATTAACAGAAAATTTCAGACTTTTCTTACTTTGTAAATGATGACAACGTCATCAAAGCAGCTGTGCTCCGCAAGCAGCAAGACAGATGTCAAAGGGAACAGATGTGCTGCTTTGCTGAGCTCCATCCAGGCTCCACAGCTGAAAATCCACCCACACAGGCCCCAGGGGCTGGTGAAGCCACACCACCCAAGCCAGTTAAAGGCCAAACATAAGGATTAAGAGAGAGAGATTGCCCAATGAATTCACAAAACCTCTGCCACATTTTCTTCCCAATTGTGATATGCGGGATGTTAAATAACACAGGAAGAAAACACTAAACCCTTATTCAAGGGAAAAGATAAATTACATAAAATCGCAGGCTGGTCATTTCACCGTGATCCAATTCCATTTAATTAAATGCAAAAAGGAAGTTGGGGGCATGTGCCAGGTGTAAAACACTCAGAGCCGTTCAGCCCCTGAAGTTAGAGAAAAGCAATACACCACTAAAAACAAGGCTGACTAATGACAGGGATGACTGTGTGAAATTAGATTGTCACCAGACAACCATTACACTGTTCCTCTTGGATAACAGTGTCGAAGGACAGCCAAACTCCGAGACAGGAAGGTTTGTGGTTGCTAGAGGCCTGGAGAGGAGACAGCGGGCAGGTAACGTTCAGAGAAAGTCCTGGAGAGAGTGCTGAGGGTTGCACAGCCATGCGAAGATACTTAAAAACCACAGAACTGTGCGCTTAAAAACTGCTGTAAATTTCCTGCCATACATATGTTAGCACCATGAAAAATGCAGTTTCCCTAATAATAAAGCCACATAAATAATCTCATTTTCTGTTTGACTGAGTTGGCGGACTGGGATAGGAGGAAATTATGTAGAAATTTGTCTTGAATTCAGCAAAGCATAAAAATTTGCCCTGGTAACAAGTAATGGAGATGATGATGGCCCATCCCGGGAGACTCAGAGTCAACCCCATTAGCATGTGAAGGTCCCTGCTGAATCACTGCTTCTCAACCAGGGTGCTCGTTAGAATTACTGGGCAACAGGGGAGAGGAAAGGCTCCAACTCCAATTCAAACCTAAGCAGGGATCTACAGGGCGGATATCTGAATCCCAGCGTGGACAGGAGGTTCCAGCTAGCTCTAACTTGCAGCTGGGAGCCACCGTGTAACAACGATGGGTCTGATGGAAGGCCTCAGCACTCTGCTTGGAGAAACAGTGGGGAAATGTTATGTCTGAGTTTGAATTCCATTTTTGCATTACCCCTATGTTGACCTTTACCTTGGGAAGACCATGTGACATCTCCAAACATCACCTGGTTGTGAGGAAGAGAAGGATTAAATATCCTTATATTAGTTCCCTTAGCATGATATATATATATATATACATATATATACAAATATATTTTTAATCATATTGTCTTCTGTTGATGAGTCTGTATTTTGGCTCTTCTGGCTAATGCTGCAGTGATCCCGGGAGTACATTTATCACTCCAAAGTTCTGATTTCTCAGTTCTCTTGGGTAAGTATTCAGAGGTAGAATTGCTGCAACATGGGGGCGGTTCTGTTTTCAGGGTGCAGAGGAGCTTCTGCCCTGTTCTCCATAGCAGCTGAATCCTTTGCATTCCCTCCATTCGTTTTCCCCACAGCCTGGCCAACAGTGTGGTTTTTGGCTGTTTTAGCAAGGTTCATCCTGACGGGTGTGCAGTGAGATTTCACTGGGGTTTTCAAGATACCACAAATTTCACTTTCCAAGGGGGCGTTTCAAGCTGTAGTTCCCATTTCTCTGATGATCGGTGACACTGAAGACATCACGTCAGGTGAGACAAGTTGGCCACAAAAGATAGATACTATTTAAATTCACAAATTGAAAGAGAGATGATGGTTGCTAGCAACTGGCAGGAACAGGGCGCCCACTGTCAGCAGCACAGCCTCACCGTTGAGGACCTAGCATGCTCTACAGCACTGCCATGCAACCGTGTGCAACAACCAGCAGCACTGAATGGTTCACCTGGACCAGGAGCATCGGCCTCGTGTTAGGTGTCTTACCATGAGAAAACCTTAGAGTTAAAAAAGCTTACAGGAGTATAAACAAGACAAATCAACATCTAATGACATTGTTAGGATTTAGCGAAGGCTGCTACATTAGTTCACTTTTGGTAATTTTATATGTGTAATTTGTTCAGAAAAGGCTTATTTCAGCTTAGAATTTAAAGGTCACCATTAAGGACTAGGTTGTCCTTAGGCCTGGTGCTGTAGTATAGCAGATAAAGCTACCACTTGTGACACCAGAATCCCATGTGGGCACCAGTTCATGTAGTGGATGCTCCACATCCAATCCAGCTCCCTGCAACTTGCCTGGAAAAGCAGTGGCGGATGGCACAAGTGTTGGGGCCTCCACCACCCATGTGAGAGACCTGGAACAAGCTCCTGGTTCCTGTCTTTTGCATATAACAGCTGTGGTCATTGTGTTCAATAGAGAAATGAACTAGCAGATAAAAGATTTCTCACAATCTCCTCTCTCTTTTCCCTCCTCCCCCTCTCTCTTTTTTTCTCTCTCTGTAACTCTGAATTTCAAATAAGTAAGATCGATTAGCCACAAAGGACAGTATCGATGGAGGCTGATCATGGCAGATTCAGAGAAATGAAATATGATGAGCCAAGAAGCACAAAAAGTTTAAACTTGAACTCAAGAACAATTAACTTTTCATGAGACTCACCCTCCGAGCGAATGCTCCAAGTGACCTGGACACTTTCCACCAGATCCGTTTCTCTCTCAGCTGCCGCAATTACATCAAGGTTCCACTCTGAATCCATCAGCCATTAACAATAAGACATCACAGGCTAAACATCTGCATGAGTGTTAGGAAGATATTTCCAATTCATTCCCTAACAGATGGTATTGTTTGCGTGCATGCCCCAGAAACTCAATGCCAAAGTCATACTGGATGGTTCCTCAGGTAGATTCTACAAGTTCATGAACCTGAGACACCGATGATGACACTGGTGTCTTTATACGAAGAGGAAGAGAGAGAGATCTGAGACAACTCCCTCTGTCTCACCACGTGATGCTGCCTTATCATGACCCAACAGGGAAGGCCTCCCTGAAAGCCACACAGATGCTGACACCATGACGATCTCAAATTTCTAAGAGCAAAATCCACCTTCCCCTCTGCACCCCCACCATAAACTGTTCAATTCGCTGTAATAGAAGTTTACAGCAACGGAAAGCAAGCTGAGATCAGGGCTTAGCCAAGACCTTGAACAAGTCAGCAAGACGCAAATGGGAGTGAACGTGAGGAGATGAGTTTTCGGCACCTTCCACACGGCCCAGCGGTGACAAGGAACAGGCTGGGCTGGGCGAGAAAATAACAGGCCTACTTGGAATGCGCAGTGCCGTTCAGTGCACTCCGCAGACAGGTTATACAAAGCCGTGAACATCAGCTGGAGGACTTAAATCAAAATGCCTTCAGCTGCTTCTGCCTAAAACAGTCCTGAACCCACTGAAGGCAGAACCTAGAAAACCAACGAGAGGATAGCTAAAGGTAATTTCATTGTACACATTTCATCATCACCAGTCTAAGCCAAAGCCCTTTGGAGGGAACTGTGAGAAAAAGAGCAAACTGTGAAAGCTAGGAACACCGAAGTCAGTGCCAACAAGCATTTTCTGGAAAAAATGAAGCGATGAAACAAATACTTGGGCAAGACGAGAGAGACTAATCTCGAACAAATAATCAGAATTGAGCAAACGTTTTTTTGAATAAAAGAGAAATGATTATGTTTTTTATAAGTATTATTTAGATCTGAGCTGATATTATGGGCCACACATTCTACTACATTTAAAGTGAAACAATATCTCTTAGTGAAATAAGACAATAAAACAAAGCAAGCATCTTCAAATGGGCCAAAATAATGTTACATTTAAGATTTGGTCTCTAAATTTCTAGATTTTGTTACATATTGTTCAAATCACTTCATTTGAAAAAGTAAACCTTATATGTTAAAAGTAATTACATGTAAATGAAGAGCTCAGGAAAGCTTGCTGGAGGAAATGGCTAGAGGAACATTCTTTTCATGCAGTGGACGTAGTCAGTAAAATATTTCTAGACTTTGTCACAGAGAGAGGAGAAGGAAAAAGAGGAGGGTGCCAAGGAATGGTGGTGGAGAGAAAGGGAGAGATTGCCTCATTCTATGTAAATAAATTTTGCAGAGCCGAATATAATTTATTCCAGGGTGAGAAGGGAAGTTGAGGGTACATCCATTAGATACAAAATCATGACTCATACTGTACTGTCTTTCCTAAAGACCACACATAAGCCAAATTGTTTTCAAAATTACATTTCCACATCACCTGAGCTAATATGTCAGAGTAACGTGAGCTAGTATACATTTGACTTTCAAAGGAGGTGTTCTAACCCACACTTGTCAGTGTGCAAAACGAAGCCGGTCCTTCTGCATTGATTAACTGTAGGAAACAAACCTGCGGGGAAAAGCATGTGTGTTCTGACTCTCCAGGCTACTCTTCAGGGGATTACATTTCTGATGTTCTCCTGGGAAGCGATGATGTAGGATCATCATTAAAAATGTCAGTCCCCACGGTTAATCGCCTCTGCCATAATCGCCTGCCTCTACACCCAGTTTAACGGTAGGCTTCTGCTGTTTATACATCTTACAGTTGTCAGCCATGACGCGGGAACTTCAAGCATCCTATCCTGCACGGCGGCACAGTGTAGGAAGGAGAGGAAGGCCTCAAGTCAGGCTACATTGTTCACCTGTTTAATTCCTCAACTTCTTCATCCCATGGCCTTCCCCTGGGCCCACGTAGGCTAAGGGCCGGCAGTAATTGTGCGTGTGTCTCCGTCAGCAGGTTAAGGAATGCCTGCAAAGAATATTACTGCAAAGTGTTTGACTAAGAAACAAAAGAAACAAGTCAGCATCCTTATAAAAGATGAAAACCCAGGATTCTTTCCCCAAAAGAGAACTGTTTCTTTCCTGTGGTGCTAACAAGAACAGGAAGCAACTGGGCACGTGTGTGTCCTGTCTGTTCCTTTTACAGCCACAGACCTGAAGCTGCAGGAAAATCCTTGCACATGTAAAAAAATAAAAAGGGAGCCAGGGCTGGAGGGCGTCACCACGCAGTCCTTTCTCCCCATGTCTTCTGCCAGCCATGATTATTTTAATCACCTTCCAGGAGGTGTGCAGCAGCCAGAGCGTCGAAGGACAGGAGGGGACAGGACCGCAATTGCTCTGAGACAAAGAAGAAAAGGAGACGACAGGACAGAACACAGCCCCATCCGCCGCGCGGGGCCTGCTGCCCCCAGATGCCACCCCAGCATCAGCAGCCATCCCTGCAAGAAAAATTGGATTAGTCACCATCTTGTCTCCTAATGGACACACTGTGTGATCTTTAGAGCTTCATTTACTGGGTTAATAGTGCTTTGCCTGAGTTCCTTTGCTATGGGGAAAAAAGACAGAGAGAAAGAAGGGGGAAAAAAAAAACAGTAAGAAGAAATATTCTGGGTGCAGTCCACAAGCACTGACACGCGTAATATTGTATTCATCACAGATAGACCTCGTATCTCATTACCGCCGAGGAGATGCCCCAAGGCAGCCGAGCTTGGCCAGGCCAGGCTTCTCATGCGGAACCGTTCAGGTATATTGTGAAATGATTTAATGCGATAATAATGTCCACTTTGTGAGATAGATTATGTTTTTGATCGTGGCTGATGGTTAATGAATGAGACATTAGCAAACATCACTAAAACATTATGGGGAGATGCAGATGAAGGCAGACAGGGCTGTGTCTTGTTTCTTCTTCTCAGCCCTCACCCCCTAAGCCATCCCGCCACTGCCCTCCCCCACTTGGATGCATAAGGACTTGGATGCATAAGGGAAGCAGAACAACTTCACATGAATCGGAAAACTTAATGTATTTAAAAGGGGAAGAAACATCTCAGCTGTGTGCCCCAGCCTCTCAGCAGAAGGCGGGATGAATGCTAAAAATGTTCAAACATGAGCTGAAATATCTCTTCTTAAATCAAATGAGAATCAATGAAAGTGTGAACCTGAACAAATACATTATATGTTGACCCAGTTTATTAGATGAAGCCGTTTACCCTGATTTGATTTATCTGGCAATACACAGCTCAGCTGTGAAATGAGATAAGCAGGACCCATTCACCTTATTCCCTCTATTATCGCAGCTCCGGCGAGCACCGCCGTGGTTAAGGGTCTGTTAGTGTTTCCATTACAAATTCCAGCTCTCAGCTGCCCTGCCTGCTGCTGTGAGACCCAGCCAACCCAGCCCAGGAGCGCAGGCTCTGAGGGCTGCAGGTTGGTCAGCACGCAGTGTTACCCGCTGTCCCCTGGCTAAGTGACTGCCACAGTGGGCTCACCTCGTGCCCATGAGACCTGCTCACACCTGGGAGAGGCCAGGGGTGCCGCCCTGTGGGCCTAGATTTTCCTTTCATTGATCTTTCCTAGACAGATGTTTTTGATACTCTCTCTTCGTGTCTACTCCCTTGGGAATGCAAAAGCCTTCCCATATCCCAGACCCCATTGTTGCCTGCATCAATAGGTCTTGGTCCAGGGACACTGTCAAAGCAGGTGGGGATGTGTGTGATCATTAGTTGCATCCAAACGTGGATGTAAAAGGCTTTATTCCAGCTCCACGGAGCACACAATCGCACGAAGCCACATGTAGACAAGAACAAACACGCCAGCCTCCACAACCATGTAGCACAGCCATGAATGCTGGAAAAACAGGTGGCCAGGAAGTCCAAAGGAACTGGGGTCGGGGAAGGGACTTGCTGCCCACATCCTTGGTAAGGTCCCCACTGGTCCTTGGCCAGATGGAAGTGGGCCACCAGGCTTAGAGATTGACTGAAGTTAACAATGCTGGGGGAGACAAGGTTCTGCCTCAGTCCTGCTTGCTCCTGAAACGCCGCCACTGGAAGGGAAATGGAGCAAGGTGGGAATAAACCATCTGGTTCAAGTAATGAGCGCGATGACTCAGTCTTGAGGAGCTGGGAAGAGCGTTGATGGATAGCCAACAGGACAGAAAGCATGCTTTGTGACTAAAATCCAAAAGGCACCCCTCCATGACATGCATCCCAGGGCAGGAGACGAAGACAGCCTGTGAATAAAGTCATGGAGAGGTGCCGCTTGGCAGGCACGGCAGAGCGTGGGCAGCACTGTCCCAAAGCAGGAAGCAAATAGGAAGTTTGTGAATGAGCAATGGCATGCCCCCCAACTCAAACCCAACTCTGCTCCCAAAATGCTGGCGGTAGAACCAGTGCTTTCAAGGTGAGAATTTGACCTTCTTTTCTTCCTTCAGATTTGATGGAGAAATACTTTCTTAAAAACACATTCATTGAGAAATTTTAAAAAGGTATGGGAGGTGAAGTATGAATGCGAGGAGAGCTAAAGACTGTTCCTGGTAGACACAGTAGGCTCAGTAGCCAAGAACTATCACCGAGTACATGAGGACAATTCGAATTCTGACCGGAGGGCCCAGGGACAGGAAGCTGCGAGTGACCAAAGAATAAGGGTGCTAAGTCCTCCCCTCCCAGACCCGGGCCAAAATGCACAGGTTTCAAATCAGTGGATGAGTTAGTAACAAGATAAACACACTTAGGAATGTGGGAATAAAAGCCAAAAGAAACAGCTCCGGGAGGTAAATGTAATGTATTTATTGCTCAGGAATGGCGGAGGGTGAAGAGGCAAAGCGGGAGGCAGACAGGTAAAACGTGGAAACGAGAGGCATGTTTCTGTAATGGTTACTGGAATGAATGTCACACAGGAACTCTTGGAAACAACACACAAGAAAGGGAAGGCACGGCACTAAATCCTGAGAGGTATGCAGGTGCTAGTCATTCACTTGGATTTATCTCCAAATCTTGGCCCTGGATGCCGAGAGAGGCAGGAAGGTGGACAGCTTGGTCCTTGCCCCAGGCCTCTCTTCCTCTCTGCTGTCTTCCTACAGCAGCCCCTTGCTTGTCCCAAACACTTGGACCCTCTTCCCATAATGCCCCTTGCTTGTCTCAAGAGTTTGGACCCGCTTCCCATAATGCCCCTTGCTTGTCCCAAGCACTGGGACCCTCTTCCCATAATGCATCCCCACCTCATGAAGTTTGTCTCAGGGTATGTGGCTTTTGACATGCAGTCGCCAACCGCCCTCCCCGCCTTCTCATCCTCTGGGAATATACTTCCAGATATCCAGTGTGTCAGAAATCATTCAGTTCTGAGCCTACAGAGACTCTGTCTCCATCACAGCCCGAGGAGTACAGATAAACACAATGCTTCATGATACTTTGACAGACAGTAACTTGAGGACTCTCACCATCAACAGTCCAGAGGAATTTTAAGGTTGCGAATCTACCCTCAGGAAAGAAATCATCTTGCCCATTTTCAAGTTCACTCCATAATATGCAAATGTGATTTGTGTCTTTTTTTTTTTTTTTTAAAGATTTATTTTTATTATTTTTTCATTGGAAAGGCGGATATACAGAGAGGAGAGACAGAGAGGAAGATCTTCCGTCCGATGATTCACTCCCCAAGTGAGCGCAACGGGCCGATACTATGCCGATCCGAAGCCAGGAGCCTCTTCCGGGTCTCCCACGCGGGTGCAGGTTCCCAAAGCTTTGGGCCGTCCTCGACTGCTTTCCCAGGCCACAAGCAGGGAGCTGGAAGGGAAGCGGGGCTGCCGGGATTAGAACCGGCGCCCTTATGGGATCCCGGGCGTGCAAGGCGAGGACTTAACCACTTGCGCCACCGCGCCGGGCCCTGATTTGTGTCTTATGTGATTTGTACTCAATAGTTAAGTCCCACAGCATTAGGGAAGGCAAGTCACTGATACGAGAACAGGGGATTTCTATAAGACCTCAAGGAATTCAGAAGTTAATTTTATTTTGAGTTTTCGTGGGACAAAACCATGAACCTGATGTTGGGTTAGCAATTTTCCAACAGTTTACCCAAAGTCAACCAACTTCGTTTGCCCCTGATACAGCAAGGAATACTGACTTTAAATACATGATGTCTTAAACTACACCATTCTGTTCAGCTTAGATTGAGGTCTTGTTTCCAAGTCTCGGGCTGCGTTAACAGAACCAGTTCAGGTTTAGCTGTTCTGATGTCTGGAGACGGCTCCAGGGATCCCACTTGCCCCACAACAGAAGGCCATGGTAGAAGTCAAATAGATGTGCATCATTTAAAATGTCCTCAGGGTTGCTGGACAGTGTGGAAGGAGGCACAAATAGTATGCATTTACACATTAACTTCTACATGTCAACCGTGGAACACTCAGATCTGTTCTGGAGATGAAATGTATGGAACTATCATGCATTCCATTAAAACACTTGATTATATTATAATGCTGGTCAAGAATACCTGTCTTCTAAAAACCACTTGGATTCCAGTTGTACTTCACTAACTTTCTCTGAGACCCGTTAGTTACTCAAATACCTTTAAGTGTCATCTTCATGTACCAAATCAATTAATATTCTACTTGTCCCCCCTCCCTTTCAATGTGCAGTAGATACATATGATCTAAGAGTTTGTCTTCTACATTTTACTGTGCGTTCAAGGATCTGTCATAGAGTTTGAAAGCCAAGAAGTTTTCTGGGATGGTGTCTATCAAGTTCCCAAAATCCGATCAGAACCTCCTGCATGTCCCTGGCAGAAATGACATGATGGTGTCAAAAGGACCCAGGAGTCTAAGTTACTACTCCCCTACATAGTGACACAGAACTCTGACCATGACAACAGTGTATCAGTTCCACTGCAGCTTACCTTACAGTCTGTCCATGCCTTAAAGTCACCACCAGGGCAACTGCAAAAGAGCCTCTCAGTTAGACACGATTTTCTTTCTTGATGTTCAGATATCTTGGGATATTTTCAGGAAATATGAACTATTTTGAAGCCAGAGGCATCTGAATAGGCGTAGTTACTCACCCTCCCAACTCACCTGTCTGCTTCACAGGTCGGCAAGAGTGGATGTCACAAGAGGTTTTCCATCTTGACCAGAAGAGAAGGCATGCGGAACATACAAAGCGCCTCAATTTTACCAGAAAAAGAACTGAAGGAAAAAGAATTTTGTGACATATGCATTAAAATTTAATCAGTTTTGAAAGATCTGGGCATGACTTATTCAGTATTAAGAGATTTGTATCAAATTCTGAAACCCAATCCAATACCGGGATTTTTTTCTCATTCCTGTGCTTATCAATGTCTCGCCACATTGTTCTTTTATTTATTTTTTATTTCTTAGTAACAAAATCTCTGATTTTGGCTAGGGACAGTTTCACTCAGATTACAGACAATGTCCTCGGCATTCCTTATAACTCATGAACGGGTTGTGGCAACTTTTAGGCAGCCCTTTGAAATACAACTGGTTCATGCCCTGTTTTTGTTGTTTTGATTGTTTTGCTTTTGTTTTTGTCTTCTCTCCTCTCCTTATTAGTGCACGAAACACAACAACAATGACTGGACAGGGTCAGGAAGCTTTTCTATACCACGGACCTTCCACCACCCAAGGGACATGGTTAAACAAGAGAGTGAACTGTGTTAATAAAACTGTGCAGCTATTGGGCCAGGGTGGACTGCCTACCCCACAGCTCCCTCTCCACAGAGGGAAGACACAGCTCTCCTGAACAAGGTACTATGTGAGCTTGTTGGTCACATAGCCTCTCGATAAAATACCACTTTCTTCATGGCCATTTCCAGTTCTCTTCTAAAGGCAGTGTGGATTGTTCTAGTAACTTTCCATAGGTTCCTTCTTTTCCATTTTCTTGAATGGAGGTAAAGTGAAGACGCCCCTCTGTAACCCATTCACCACATCGCTTTTCGAAGACATTAACAACAAAGTCTGAACTTTGGGAACCACCTAGTTGATTCTGAATCTCAAGTGACACAGGTTGAATATCCACTATCAGAAATGCTTGGGGTCAAGGGTTGGGCATTTGGGCTCATAGTTCCACTGCCACTTAGGTGCTTCAAGACATTGTCTGGTATGTGTTATACAGGCTGAGGCAATAAGCCTTATCTCAGATCCATCTTTGTTCCAGATGCTCAAAGGCTTCAACTCCTGGGACTCCAGCCAGGTGTGCAAATGCAGCTTACCATTATAATGATAACAAACAGCATGACAAATGGAATCTTCCCTCTGCACTTTTAAGCCATGTGCCCACCCCAGGAATCTTCTCTCAGCTGAAACAGACTCCTGGTTGGATCATTTACTCAGCCAAGGAAGTTTTCTTAGGCTCAGTTTCCTGGTATTTGAAGTAATACATTTAGAGATATGAATGCTATAAGGATCTGAAGAAATAATATAGAAACAAGTGCCTAAATCACCCTGAACGCCCATCCGCACAACAGACTTGGCTTAGAAGTAGAGGCATGAGTGGTGATTTTTGGAAAAGCTGAACTATAACTTGCATAGTTCATGGTAGTCATTATGATCAAGCTAAAGAAAAAAAATCATACTTCCCTTTTATTAAGCCAGTTTTTCAATGAAGATACATCAGTTTTTCTACAGCCCCTGCTACACGACACACCACAGTTGCTGAAACAAAGTCTTCCTTCTAGCACAGAGTGCAGAAAGGCCATGAGTGAGTGGAGGGTTGGGGTGGTGGGGCAACTTTCTTGATCTCTTTCTGCATGACTTGAACCAATGTGATTGTGGTTTCTCTCAAGAACACAATGGACTCCAAAAGACTAGGGGTTTTATGTTATATCAAACTGATCGATTATTTTTTTATTCGCTACAGTGTCAGGATTTTATGACCAGCAATTTGAATAGGCATACAGATGTGATATGGTTAATCCATGAATTCCTTCCTGAAATGGAACAGCAGTGATGGTCTTGAACACTCCTTCCCATGAGGACACGAGGGAAATGAAGAGAAAGCCGCTGTTCACCCCACAGCTCCCTTAAACCATCTTCAAAACCAGCAAAGCACCATCAGTCCTCATACTTTTTTTTTTTCCTATTCAAATCTCTCCCTTCCTTTTGGATCAGACTTGGATGTTCCCTCCCCTCAAGATGTTAATCACATCCATGAAGTTCCTTTTACCACATACAGTAACACCCACAGGTTCTGGGCATTAGGACCTGGCTATCTTTGGAGCCCAATATTCATTCTATCACACCCGCCGAGACACTAGGGCTGTGGATGAGATGTTTTGGACCCTCCAGACAAGCCCACCTGCCACATGAATCCATTACTAGGCATAATGAGTCAACAATACCTGGGACGAAAGAATCATCCACCTGAATTCAGCCCAAGTTTCTGACCCAGAAAACTGTGAGAAATAATGGCAAGGTGGTGGAACTGAAGTTTTAGAGTCACATATAGTGTGGACATCTGGAGCATTTCCTAATGGATCTGAATTGATCTATTTCAACTTCTGTGACCAGGTTCACCTGTGCCAGAAGCCAATACCAGTAAAATGGCTTTTGTGTCAAGAAGACTTGAAAGAATATTCTGAATTCTTCCATCACCATGCTGGAGACAAGAAAAGCAGAGAAAAGCAGCTCTCTCATCTTTGGGAGCATTTCAGCAACCACATAGGAGGTGTGGGCCTTGGGCCTGGCACTTCAGACACCTGGGAGATTGTGTTCTAGCTCTGTTTCAAATTCAAGTTTCCTTTTAATGCAGACCCTGGGAGGAAAGTGATGGCTAAAGTGACTGCATCCGTGCCACCCATGTGGAAGATCTGTATTCAGTTCCTAACTCCTAACTTCAGTCCCTGCCCAGCCAGCCCAGCCACTGTATGCATTTGGGAAGAGAACAGCAAACAGGAGGCCCCTTCCCTGAAGAATAAATACATTAATATATATATATATATATATATGTATATATAATGGGATTTGAGTTGTCCTAACAGTCCTTGCCCCGCCTGTATCACTGTGGGAACAAGACATCTTTCCTCATTTTCCTGCGATCCTTGATGCCAAATAGTCCACATGCTGTGTAATAAGTACTTCTAACCGGTCTAAAGCCAGCAACAGTCTGAGATAACAAGGGCTTTCCAGATGAATCAACAGGTTTGTTTACTCAGGACGTTTTGTGCCTTGTAAGGACCTTCATTTCTTCCTTGACACAGATGTCACATTTAGACAGACATCTGTGGCTGCGGGGACCGCGGAGGAATATGCAGGATGAAGGCGGGATTGCATCACTGTTCAACCCAAGCCACCCCTACAATCCTAGCTCCCAACCCTTAACCCTGGAGTGCGTGCTAATCCAACGTGCCTCTTCAAATTCCCATTGAGTGTAGCTCAAGGAAATTTACTCTCAACTGCTTCAATTTCATTAGGTCATTATTGAAGTCTTTCTCCCCAAAAATGGTGAGATGAGAATACTTTCTAAAGTTTGTCGAGAAATGGAATTGAACAATGAACTTACTGTGGTGCAAAAATAAAAGGTTGAAATGACATCTCCAAACATCTTGAGCACTGGCTCTTACCCAGCACTTTTTCCTGCTGGATGAATGTTTGTTGATGCCAGGGAACTATTGACATGGAGGGGCAATTTGCCATTCACTCACTTCATGCCTCAGCACTACCCCATCTTGCTGCTACCCCATCATATTTTGAGCATGTAACGTGTGCCAGTCCCAACACTACAAGGGGTGTGGAGTAAACAAGACCAGGGTTACACCAACCTTGATTTGCCTGAGCAAGAAGGCTTCCCAAGACACTGGACTTGTGGTTGGAGCACAGGAGAGTTCCCGGCAGACTGGGATCCAATCAGTCACTGCTCCACAGTAAACACAAGTAAAATCCTAAGGTGTAAAGGGATGGCAAAAGTTGGTCACATCTGAATTGCAAAAAAAGACTCACATTGATATTAGGAGAATCCAAAGAAGATTTAAAAAGCAAAAAAATAGTCTTAGAAACACTGCAAATAGACTTGAAGGTCTTGACACTAGGCAAAGCCTTGCGCATGCAAAGATGCAGGACACATCCTTGCTAAAAAAAAAAAAAAAAAAAAAAGGGGGGGGGAAGAAAAAGAAAAAGAAGAAATTGTCCCAGGCTGGGTCAGACATCTTCCAGTAAGCTAAAAATCCCCTCTTGATTACTTATAATGCTTGATGCAATGTTAACACTCTATAATTGGTTGCTGTATTGTTGAGGAAATGATGACAAGTAGAACCCTTGCACATATCAACACGAATGCAACTTTTTAAACATATGTTTTCAGCGATGACTAGTTGAATCCAAGATTGCTTGAGTTTGTAGATGCAGAGCCTTGAAAGGGGAGGGCTGACCACAAGCTGGATTCTGGATCATCCTCTCGCAACCCGGGTTTGCCAAAGGTCTCTGCAGCTAAGTTGTTGGTTTCTTGTGAGGATGCCGACTCGACTCCATGCTGTCTCCAAAACAAAACTGCTTTCAGCACGCTGAAATGGGCTGTTTGAAATCTAGCCAGAATGTATATTAATTTTCTCTCTGCCTTTCTTTTTCAAATACAAGGATGCTTCAAAAAGTGTGTGACAAATTGATACTTTACTTAGCTTTTCAAATTTACAAACTGAAGATACTTTACTTGGATACAAAAAAGTAAATCTATGCGTGGGAGAGGTCTTCAAAATAGTTCATTAAGAGGCTGGCACAATGGCTCAATGACTAAATCCTTTACCTCCGACTGTGGGACCACATGTGTGTGCTGGTTCATGTCCCAGCTGCTCCACTTCCAATCTAGCTCCTTGCTTGTGGCCTGGGGGAAGCAATAGAGAATATCCAAAAACCTTGGGACCCTGCACCTTTGTGGGAGACCCAGAAGAGGCCCCTGGCTTCTGGTTTCAGATTGGATTGTTGCAGCTATTTGGGGAGTGAACCAGCAAAGAGAAAATCTTTCTGTCTCTCATTCTCCCTATAAATCTGCCACTCCAAATAATAATAATACTAACAGTAATAATAATTATAATAATAAATAGACACTTTTAAATTTCATAAAAATGTATATTATGTATAAACTCTACACGGGTTTACTTATTCATTTTTGCTCCAAAGTAAACTTGTCTTTTAATTCCATTTTCTGTACCATTTTTATAGTATGTGTACAATTATAAATCTTAACTGAAGGAAAACTGAAAAATGACAAGAATGGAAGGCCCATGTGGTTTGGGGATATAGGATTGGAGGAACCGTAAGGGTGGAATATCTTGGATCTTCTTGCCCAAGCTAAGGAAGCCCCCACACACCCTCCCCAACACCAACTAGTAACAGGTGGCCCCAGTCCTTCACAAGAATTGGCAGGGGGGCCCAAAACACAGAAGGCAAACAACACTGTAAGAGTCTGTGTCTCTAAGTCCCAGGGCCACATAACGCCTTCGGGAAAGATGCGCTCCAGCTCTGTAGGAATCCCAGAGCTGCCCTCACAACAGGTGCCGTATGAGAGAAGTCGCCTCTTCTGCCCACTCCACTGCATCACGGGAAAGGGAGGGTTAGGCTCACCTGGGGACTCCCAGAGGGGCCAGTGGAAGCCTTGTTGGCAGTGTATAAACAAAGTGGACTAATACACCTAATACTACAGAGCCCCAGGAAATTCAACTGCTAGTGGAGCCTCAGCCATCAAATGAGGCAAGTTCATGTGACCTAGTCCCTACAGGGCCACCTGCTGAAGGGAGAGATGTAAATGACAACCAGAACAAGCCAACATGTCCAGGATACATATGCAATTTTCTTATACCAAGCAATTGCCAACATGAATGTGAATGAGCAGCCAATCACATCCACATCACATGAAAGTAGTGTTGAAATCATCTGACAAGAATTTTAAATCAACTGCTTTGACAACCCATTACAAAGTCTATTAAAACAAATACAGAAATTGGGACTGCCTTACTGATTCAACAATTTAATCCTCCGCCTGTTAGTGTTGGTATCCATATGTACTAGTTTGTGTCCCAGCTGCTCCACTTCCAATCCAACTCCCTCAGCCTTGGGATCCTGCACCCACATGGGAAACCCAGAAGGAATTCCTCTCTCCTGACTTCAGATGGGCTCAGCTCCATTCATTGCAGCTACTTGGGCAGTGAACCAGCAGATGGAAGATCTTTCTCTCTGTATCCCCCCTTCTCTCTGTAAATCTGCTTTTCCATTACAAATAATGTGTTTTTTTTTTAAAAAAAAATCAGTTATATGGCAATTTCTCCCTGATTTCCAGAATCTAGACATGAGCAAAATGCTAGTAAGTGACACAGTTAAGAAGTCAGAGCTTGCAATCCATTCTGCAGACGTCTGAGCAGTGCTGCAGCTCAGCACAGACCATCAAGTTTCAGAACAGCAGGAAGCTACACCCCATTCCATCCCTCCCCAACCCTCCGAATGATTCTGCTCTGCACGGCTGCCCCGGGCCCTGCACTCACATCTCCAGCAAACTGTTCAGGGCCCCTGAGGAAGCCAGTCTGTTACCTCATTTTGGAAGATCATGTTTGAGGATCTGTCACTCTTGTATAGTAGCATCTACCCAACTTTGGTCTGGTAAGCGAGGCTGCTCCTTTAAGTTTCAAAAGCTAGATGCTTTGCTAACTTGCTGGGGCCATGGAATAAGATGGAGCAATCTCCAAACTTGTATAGCAGTTTCAATGATCTGTAAAATTCACAGTCCATGGGTGAAGTTGAACCTCTTTCATTTATTTAGTGATGGCTTGTAGTCCTTGCCTGCATTACTGCTGAACTAAGGTCTTTTCACGTCTTCCTTGTTTAACTCTTTATTTAGTGGAACATTCAACCTCTGTAGTGTCCATTAGCAGCATTTTTAAAGACTTATTATTTTTATTGGAAAGTCAGATTTACAGGGAGAAGGCACATTTGCTATTACTCTCCAAACTGTAATTCCAAGACTGTCTGAGAAACTTGCAGCCAGGCCTAGTGCAATGGCTCAATTGACTAATCTTCGCCTTGCACACCCTGGGTTCCCCTCTGGGCTCTGGTTCATAAAACAGCTGCTCCACTTCCCATCCACTTCCCATCCAGCTCCCTGCTTGTGGCCTGGGAAAGCAGTGAAGGATGGCCCAAAGCCTTGGGACCCATGTGGGATCCGGAAGAAGCTCCTGGCTTCTGGCTTTGGATCAGCTCAGCTCTGGCATTTGCAGCCAGTGGGGAGTAAAGCAACAAACAGATCTTTCTCTCTGTCCTTCTCTCTGTAAATCTGCCTTTCCAATAAAAATAAAGTACATCTTAAAAAAAAGAGAGAGAGAAAACTTGGAGGTAACATGTTGACTACTTGTGGCTGAAAGTGTTGAGAAAGCATTCATTTGGCAAAAGCATCTGTTTGCACATTTTCCAAGGGGAGACGATGAATTTCATGGCTGGGCCATGGTCTAGTTTAGCTTTTGGAAGCACCTTAGCTTTAGTTCCATCTGTACTGACTCGAAAGTCATACACTTGGAAAGTCTCTGTTAACACAGCCCATGGACATTTGTCAGTCTCAGTGCAAGGTGCGGGACGCGAAACAGAGTCCGACAGACCTTTTCAGGCCACCATTTCTCACCTTACAAATTATTCTGTATTTTTAAGGGAGAAAAAAAAAATCCACAGAGGGTCCAGTTGCTAGGCCCCTATCCAGGAAGGTGCCTTGCCACCGAGAGGGGTGCTCCTAAACAGTGTCCTCCCAAATGTGATCGGAGCTTGTTTTGTCTGGCAAATGAATTATGTAAACCGTATCCACCAGAAACGGTTTCAAGTCAATTAATTGTTGTAATTACTTAAGATTTCTTTTTAATGAATACGGCTCTCAGGGGATTTGATGACATCCTGTCATCTGTAGAGCCTTGATAAATGAAATGCGAGTTGTGGTTGTTTTTTCTTGCAGCCGGAACCCTTGCATTTGAGAGATGCCTGCTTCCGGCATGCCCGGGAAAGGATGCAAGTGCCCTTGGTGGAGGAGGCAGGACCACCCCTGCCACGTCGCTCCCGGTTAGTGGCGAGAGGCTGAGATGCAGGCCACCACTCTCCTGCCATCTGCAAAGGGAATGACCTTGGTGAAGCTGTGTGGCAATTGTTACCCCTCTTGCCACCTGCTCTCTCATCTCCGTTAGGTTCCACAAAGTAAGGTCTCTGACAGCGATTGAGGGATGATATTAGAAGCTGGTGGAGAAAGTGAGGACTTTTCCAGCCTGTGCTGAGGCCCCCCCTTCCCTCCCCCACACAAGTATTTCTCTAATTTATTAAGACTCATCTGTCCTGCTTATATATGCCCCATGTCCAAGCCATGAGTGAATTGGATTAGATTTGTGGATAAGGTGGCCTCGAATGACGCAATGAAGTTCTGGCAATCAGTCACAAACTCTAACTTTCAGAGATGCAGATACCATCTACACAGGCCACACGTTTAAACATAAATAAATAATTGTAGATTTAGCACAAGTTTTAAATGTGCCTGTTGTTTTCAATGGTTATATTTTTGCCCAACAAGTCATTTAGTTCACTCCAGTAAAGTAATATTTTTGTGACCTAGTTCTACCAGACGACCAGGGTAATCATAAAGAGGTTTATAGCTGAAACTTACCAAGAGGATTTAATCAAAGGAATGTTAATGAGCCCACAAGACTGATAAAACAACATTGATGCCCTTACTGTCTCAATTCAAACATTTGAATTCCTAATCGAAAACATTCATTGGAAATATTGCAAATAAAATGTTTTCTTTGAAATTCGTCATTTTTCCCGAAAATTATCATGCCGCTGGATTGTGTGAAACTGACTATAATGTATATAGCTATAACAAAATGTGTCAGCGAGAATTCTCAAAAGAATAAATTACCATTCCTAGCCATTCGAGCCATGTTTGCTGATTTAAGTGAATTAGGTTTCCCCTTTTTCTCCCAGATTATAACAGTTTCCTTTAAAATTTATTAGAAATTAATCCAATTTATACAAGAAAAAAATTATTCCATGGACAAATACTGATCTAAGAAATTATAATGGAGTATATTCCACTGTCTTAAAAATAACTTGTTTAGGGCCCAGCGTAGTAGCCTAGTGGTTACAGTCCTCACCCTGCACACACCGGGATCCTGTATGGGCACCAGTTCTATTCCCAGCAGTTTCACTTTCCATCCAGCTCCCTGCTTGTGGCCTGGGAAAGCAATTGAGGGTGGCCCAAAGCCTTGGGACCCTGCACTCACATGGGAGGCATTGAAAAGGCTCTAGGCTCCTGGCCTCAGATTGGCACAGCTCTGGCCATTGAGGCCACTTGAGGGGAGTGAATCAATGAATGGAAGATTTTCCTTTCTGTCTCTCCTCTCTGTATATCTGACTTTCCAATAAAAATAAAATAACTCTTCAAAAAAGTAATAATAATTTTAAGGGGCTAGTGTCCTGAGGCAATGGGGTGAACTGGCATCCCGTATGATCACCAGTTCGAGTCCCAACTGCTCAACTTTCAAAAGAGCTTCCAGCTAGTAAGCCTGAGAAAGCAGCAGAAGGTGGTCCAAGTGCCTGAGCAGCCGGAAGCCACGAGGGAGAGCCAGACGGAAGTCCAGACTCCTGACCTTGGCCTGGCCAAGAACTGGCCATTGCAGCCACATGGGGAATATAAACCAGAGGATGGATAATATCTCTCTCTCTTTCTGGAACTTGCCGTTCAAATAAATAGAAGAAGTCTTACAAACGAATAAATTTAGAAAAATCTTGGCATTTTCAAAGACACTTCTATTTCAGGATTGTGATAAAGCATCACAAGTAGCATCTACAGAGAAAAAAACAGCCAGGCCCATGACAGGCCCTGTGGGTCACAGGGTGAAACACGACATCCCCCTTCGGTGACTGAATGTCCCATGTTGAGTGGGACACAGCACCTGACTTAGGGATTCACTGAGCGTTCAAAGCATCCTCTGTTGAAATGGAGACTGTCAGCAGACAGACCATCAGGCTCACAATGGGCAGCTTGTACTGTCTCTGCCATGTGAGCCCCTAGATCCCGAGCCATCGATTCTCAATCAGTGACAGCTGCGTTTCTCACCGATTCTCACTGATTCTCAATCGGTGATCACCTGCGCCAGATCGTCTCCATCAGCGTCAGGAACCCTAGGCCTGGCCCACAGCTAAGGCAGCATCTCTGCGTCAGGACTGCTGTGGTGATCATGATTTCAATGGATGAAATCTTCTACTCCAAATTTAATGGTAACGAAAAACGGTACAGGAAGAATTCCAATCCTTACTCGACTTTTGTAAAAATCTGTGTTACTAACTTGGTCATGTGATTGAATTGATACTAAGATGGATTTAAAAACGTTGCCCTCCATCAGCAGGTGGCTAAAGCAGGATTCGCTGCATTTGCCAAATCCTGTTTCCTAAAACTTGCTACCAGGGGCAGCAGGCTTCTCCTTTTCCAACCAGGCTGCGTCTCCTGATTCTCCTGATTCTCCCTTTGATGAACAGCACGTATAATTAAATGACTGGTGATCAAGTTCCCTTTCATATCAGTTGTTTTCAAATATTTTGAGCGTCATTCTTTCCCATTGATGCTTTTAGATACATTTCAGTATCTCGTCAAGACCTCATAGAAACAAGGATGTGATTTTTATTACAAGTATGCGAGGTTTATCAATGAAAAAACTTAGCATGTGTTTTTAAAACTTTGAGGCCTTGACTTTCTTGAAATATTTCCTTTGATTTTTTTTTAACTTGTACTTTCTACATTATATATAATTCTTTTGGGGTACATTTTAAACATTTTGAAAAAAAAATTGTGTAGTTATCACCAATATTTTATTTTGTAAAAGAAAATTGCATATTCCAGTACATGTTCTGACAATTACTTATGAGCAGAAAAGTGTTGCTTATTTAGAAATTCGTATGCTTCGGGCCCAGTACAATAGCTTAGTGGTGAAATCCTCACTTTGTATCCCATATGGGAGCCAGTTTGTGTCCAGGCTGCTCCATTTCTCATCCAGCTCCCTGCTTATGACCTGGGAAAGCAGTGGAGGATGGCCAAAGCCTTGGGACACCATACCCTCCTGGGAGATCTGAAGAAGCTCCTGGCTCCTGGCCTCAGATTGGGTTAGCTCTGGCCATTGTGGGCACTTGAAGAGTGAATCAGTGGACGAATGATCTTTCTTTCTATATCTCCTTCTGTCTATGTATCTGCCTTTCTAGTAAAAATGAATACATTTTTTGTAAAAATTCTTATGCTTTGGCCTGGTGCAATGGCTCAATAGTTAAATGCCCTTTCCCTTGCAAGTGCCAGGATCCCATATGGGTGCCGGTCCGTGTCCCAGATGCTCCACTTCCCAACCAGCTCCCTGCCTGTGGCCTGGGAAAGCAGTACAGGATGGCCCAAAGCCTTGGGATCCTGCACCCACATGGAGAACCGGAAGAAGCTCCTGGCTTTGGATCAGTTCAGCTCTGGCCACTGATGACAGTTGGACAGTAAACTAGTGGATCTTTTCTTCTGCCCCTTCTCTCTGTAAATTTACCTTTACAATAAAAATAAGTAAATTCTTATTTAAAATTCTCTTTTTTGTTTTCAAGATTTATTTATTTTTATTGGAAAGGCAAAAGTATAGAAAGAAGGAGATAGAGAGAAGGAACCTCCATCCTCTGGTTTACTCCCCAGGTGGCCACAATGGCTAGAGCTGAGCCGATTTGAAACCAGGAGCCAGGACCTTCTTTGGGGTCTCCCACGCAGGTGCAGGGTCCCAAGGCTTTGGGCCATCTTCCATTACTTTCTCAGGCTACAAGTAGAGAGTTGGGATGGAAGTGGAGCAGCCGGGACAGGAACTGGCACCCATTTTGTATCCTGGCACATGCAAGAGGATTTTAGCCACTAGGCTACCATGCTGGGCCCTAAAAAAAAATATTATAATTCCTGCTGGAACCAGCAGGGTATAGCTGTCCCCTCCACGCATGCTCCTTCCTTCCTTTCATAACCACATGACCCCATCCTCCCTGGCCTCCCAGTAGTTAATGATGAGAATTACTCAGTGTTTGTTTTTTTTTTCTTCAAGGCTTAGTATCAATTTCATTTTTAAGAAAGGAATTAGAAAATTTTTCATATGTGCTTAGAAATAATCTTGGTGGAGCAGAAATGAACTAAGATTTGAAAAAGATATATCAAAGCCATCAAGTACTTTCTTTAGACTATTTTTCAAATGATTTTCAAAAACTAAGCAATCTCTTCCATGATTATACTTGGTTAACTATTGACTATACTTGATTAACTATACATGATTAACTATTTCTTCAACCAACTGTAAGTGTTCATCATTTGCTTAAGAACTTTTCGTTTTGCCAAGGGATCAAATCATTATGCACAATATTCTTTAAATTATTAGATTTCTTCCACATCTGATGTATTTTTGGCTTCTTTATATTGTCACCTTTGCTTTATTATTCTCATCTAGCAGAATTTGTAGATATTTGTGCATTGCTACTTCTGCCCTAAGAGCATTCTCTTGAATTTGTTCATTTTGTTATTGCTTTCTGAAACATTGATTTGTGTGTGTCTGTAGATTGTCCATTTCTTAGGCGTGCTTTTGTGTGAACTGCTTATTTCTAGTTTTTGCCCTTTTCAATAATAAAATCCTATCATGCAACAAATTTACTTCAAAGTTTATGCATCACATCCTATATATCTTTCGAGATATAGGAACTTCTTTTATAGGATTTCAAAATAATGTGTGTTACCATTTGGGTTTCCATGCAAGGAGACTCTGAACAGGACCTTGGCTTGTAGCTGGTTATCAGGCATCCAGAAAAGCGTTAGTGTGGAAATGGACAGTGATATTGGATAGGAGAAAAAAACAGTAAGAGGTGAATTGAGAAATGGCAGTTGGAGGTCTGTTTTGGTCCATATTTGTAACGTGTCCTGAGATCTGTCCCATTAGGAAGGCAGAGGGGAGGCTATGTACCATCAACACTCCTGGAATTTTTAAATTGTAGTCATAGAAAGCCACATGGCCATGAATTAAGCACAGCGAAGGAATCTTCAGAGCAGAAAAAATATCAAGCCATAGTGGACCGGGGTAGGAACCAGGTCTATTCATGGACATGCTGCATCTCAGAGGCAGATGAAGTCAAGGGCTCAGGGGCTTGGACACATGGCAGCAACATCTCATGCAGTGTGCGTGGGTTTATTTCCAATTATCTACAAGAATTCTTCCTGCAGGCTGGTGGGCAACTGAGTGGGTTAAGCCTTGCAGCGCCTGCATGCCCTGTCAGAGCCCTGAGGCCAGTGCTGGCTGCTGTGCTTCCAGCTCAGTACCTTTAAGCTGAAGTTCTCTGGGCAGGCAGCAGCTCAGTGCAAGGACCCCTGCACCCACAGGGCAGACCAGAATGGAGACTGAGCTGTTGCAGCCATGAAGGGTGAGCCGATGGATGAAATCTCTCCCCTCTCTCTCCTAGCCTGCCTCTCCACCTTTCAAATAAATCAATCTTTAAAAAAAAAATATTTTTCCCACAAGGCTTTGTAAAATCTGATTTTTAAAAACTTATGTTTTTAGTTTTTAACATATTTAAGTATGTACCCATCTCTGTGATACTTTTTTTGTAAATGAAAGCCTTACAGATTAGCTTATAGGAAGTTCCACATTTGAGAACAATCAATACATTTTCTAGTTGCATAGATTTCTCCCACTCATCCAATTAGTAGTAAATATCCATTCCAATACATCATGGCTGAATCATTTACTATTCCTAATCTTTACATTCTTTTATTTTGACATAATTTCATACTCAGAAAAAAAATTGGTAGATTAATTCAGAGAACTCCTGTATATTCTCATAGATGCATAGCTCTACTATTAATCTTGTCCCATATTTCTGTGAGTATCATTGTCTTAAAAATTAGCTCCTGGGGTCAAGGCAGTTCCCTCTCAAGTTAAGCCTCCACATGCGGTGACAACATCCCACAAGGGCACTGGTTCGAGTCCCGGCTGCTCCACTCTGATCCAGCTCCATGTTTATGGCCTAAGAAGGTGGCAAGGGCTGGTCCAAGTCCTTGGGTCCCTGAATCCACTTGGGATACCTGGAAGAGGCTCGTGGGTCCTGCCTGGCTTCACACCGACCCAGCTCTGACCGTTGTAGTCATTTGAATCAGCAGACAGAAGAGCCTGCTTCTCCTTCTCTGAAACTGCATTTCAAATTAAAATAAGTGTTTTTTTTTTAAATAGAGTTTATGATGTCTTAAAGTCAAGAATTGTAAGTCTGTTAGTTTTATTGTTCTTTTAGAAAGTATTTTTACCTTTAGTTCCTCTGACTTTAAAGTACATGCTACATGAACATTTAAAACTGTCAGTTTCTCCCTATACTTTATGCTTGATTTAGCTATGTCTTAAAATTTCTAATGCATTGTATTTCCACCACTCTTCAGCTAAAATGCTTTCTAATGTTCCTGAAATCTCTTGTTGGACTTCTATACTATTTGGATGTAAGCTGATTAATATTTAATTTCTAAATTTCTTATTTTTATCTTTGTGCAATTTTGCAATAATCAGAGAATTTATGTTCACTCTAAATCCTCTTAAATTTACTGAAATGTTATTGTGTAGTTGCCAAGTATAACTTTAGGGAGCAAACCATGTAATTTAAGAACAATTCTATATTTATTGGGCATAGGATTTTAGAAATGTCAATTAGGTCTGGGCAGTGGAGTGTGCTGTTATGATACTGTATCAATTCTCATATAAATTTTTAACAAAAATGTCACAGCTTCAAGATTACATGCTACTATTGGTCCTTTTTCTATTCATTTTTTTTATTCCTATATTTGGAATCCTATTAAACTTAATCACACCTATGCAAATTTTCATTTCCCTAAAAACACTTTGGTCATTATAAAATGTCTCGATCTCCGCTAATGCTCTGTCGTTAAGTCTTGCTTTATCTGCTTTTAATTCCACTCCACTCCTTTAGCTGCTATTTGCTTGACTCATCTTTTTCTACCCCATGGCTTTTGATCCAGTCGTCTTGGGTTTGGGGCACGTAGTAACATCTTGGCTGTTGTATGATTATCTCTGTCCCACGACAGAGATGTCTAGTTCATTACCCTTTAAGGTGATAGCATTGGTCATACTGGATTTAGGTCTGATTTATCGTTTATTTGACATCTATCCTCTCGGATTCTTGGTGCCCAGTTCTCCCTTGGCTTTGAATTCTTTTAGAACCTTTGGATATTTTAAGTCTATCTTTATTTACATATTAGTGTTTAAAAAATGTATTAGTTTGCTTATTTTACTAGATGAAACAGGGATTATAAGTCAATTGCAATTTCTGTTTTTCGGGATCGATTTTACGCCTCTTTCCGCTTTCCTTTTTATTTAAATTTTACTCGACAGTAAGACAGACAGTGAAACAGCAACCCTTCATCCACTGCTGCACCCTTTCATTCCTGTAGCCACCACGGCTGGGCCGGGGTAAAGCCGGGAGCCAGGAGCCCAGATCAGGCGTCCATTGTGGGCAGCAGAGACCCAAATCCTTGAGCATCACTGACCAACACTCAGGTGCGCACTAACAGAGCTGCAGCGGCGGCTGAGTCATTCCTCACACCGTGCACTCCGACGCCGGAAGCCCGTGTCCAGGCGTCATCCGTCACATCCAACACTCGCCTCCCGATTGCATCCTCTGTGCCTCAGCGGCAGATAGATTGCACTCCCTCTAACTCCAGTGGAAGATTAGGCAATGGTCCTGTATAAGATGGAATTTATTTTCTTCTCAGCCAGATATTTGCCATCACGAACGCTTTTCACTCCTTAAAAATGTAAGCTTCTGCTGGTCTTGGTCCAGTCAGAACTTTGCTAGCTTTTTCTAATACAGGTCTGCTCCTGGCAAATTCTGTTTATCATATGAAAAAAAATATTTTCCTTAACGCTCTTTTCTAAGAGGATATTTTCACTAAACATAGAATTAAAAGTTGCCGGTTTGTCTTTTTCTCGATGCTTGACGTGTGATTCCATACCTTCATGTTTTCCAGTTTCTGATGAGAAATCACTGATTATTCCAAATACTGCTCCTTTGTGCATAAAATATAATTTTCCCTGGGTGGCTTTGATTTTTTCTGTTTATACCAAATCCTTCTCTTTTTCTTTTGAGGAGTTAAATGACACACATAGTAGGTGGCTGCTATTTTCCATAATTTCATGTCGCTGTATTCATTCCTGTTGAAATTGCTATCTCTTTGTTCTATATTAAAGATTTGTATCATCACTCTGTCACATCCAATATATTGTCAATTACATATAATAATTTTAATTTTTACGTATTCTGTATTTCAGTTCATTAAGTTTACAACTCTATATATAAGCGACGTTTGCATTTATTCCAAGAATATTTTTGAGAATAACACTGCTTTAAAATCTTTTCCTGTTAATTTCAACACCTGGGTCACTTTGAGATCACTGTATTGATTTCTTTCTTACTTACATATGCATCATGGTTCATTTTCTTCATGTGTCTGGTAGTTGTAGACTGTATTCTAAACATTAAGAAGGTAACGATATTTAAACATACATAAATTCTGTCCATTCCTCTAGAATGTATTTTTTAATCAGATTGTTGACTTGGGCCACCTCAGATGCCACATTGTGACACTTGTTCCTTTCACTTTGGTTGGGTTGCTTAAATTCTCCAGAGATGTGAGCAAATCTGAGTTCCCTGTGAATATCCTTGGGGAGGCAGCAGAAGATGATCCAAGTGTTTGGGCTCCCCAACCACTACCTTGGAGACATGGACAGAGTTCCAGGCTCCTGGCTTCAACCTGGCCCAACCCTGGGCATTTGAGGAGTGAACCAGTGTGTGTGTATATATACCTGCCTTTCACACAAACCTTTACAAAGCCTTTCTCTACAGTAGCCTTCTTTTGCCAAGGTTGGATATGATGCAAGGAAACCACATTCTATGCTTCAGCCTCATTCAGCCCCAGTAAGACTTTCTCACACGTGTACTTGGTCCCTACTGACCCACAGAGTCCTCTTACTTCTTTTGTGTTGGTTAATTGTTGATTTCTGCTGGTGGTGATTGTAGTGAAATAGTCATGAAATAATCAGTCAACTTAGACAATTCCAAGGAAAAACCTGCTAGCGATGTGGAGCAATGACAGTGAAAACAGACAAGTCGTTTTTTTTTTCCATTTTAGCCAATTATTTATGGATATAAATCCTAATTTTCTGTTCACGTATGCACCCTGTATGGAATCTGCACAGCCATGTCTGCTAAAATGTGTGCAATGTCCTATTTGAGGCTGATGATCATTGCAAAATCAAATGCTAATATCTCTCCCCAATCTGTCAGAGCTGTTTTGGCTATCACGCCACCACTAATCCAAGCTGTTCCTTCAGAATGAAAGTAATCAGAATTGAGAGGAATACTAGGAAAGAAAACAAAAACCATTTCCCAAAAGTGCAGAGGCACGTGAAACCTTGCTTAGACTAATCATCAGGAGTGTAAAATTTTTATTTCTCAGTTAATACACACCACCTGTGTTTATAAAGTCTCTGATGATTTGTTTTGTTTCTTGCAAAGAATGTATAATGTTCTTAGAATGGATCCCGCAGATACACGAGGGCTTTTAATATGCCACGAGATCCCTGCACAGAACTCATGCTGCCTTCATTACCCTCTTTCCATCCCTACTACATGCTTCCTTCTCTAATTTTTTTTTATTGAAATGATATAAAATTTTTTAAAAATCATTGACTATATATAAATCAATTGTCTGTGACAGGTTACAGGGGAAAAGAAAGCATCAGGCCTGCCAATAACAGGCATTCAGTCTCATAAAACTTGTAATCAACTTCCAAGCCAAGGCGTAAACTGTAATATATTGCTACAAACCTATAACAACAATAAACTATCTGAATTGCACCTTCACATTCTCAGTCGTTAATAACAAATAAGCATGAAAAACGTTTTGACAGTCACTCATTGTAATGGGTGTCTGCTTGTTTATCGGGTTGTATCATCTGGCATCACGGGAAACAGCCTTCTGGAAGGCCGGGGAGGGTGTGCTTGCCGCAGCGTCGGATGCTAACGGCATACATTGAGGAGGAGTGTCTGTCTACCGGAAAAGTCCGAGTGTAACGTATCTTCCATCTCAGCTCAGAGATTATACCAAATCCTTCTTTGCCCCTGAGTGGAAATTAAAAAGCAGGTCCTCATTATGACTAATTTTTATTCTTTAGACTTTCCCAGACAACTTTTGCTGCATAAAAAAAAAAAAACCCATCTCATAGCAGTAGCTTGGCATAACAAGCATTGATTTGACTTCTAAAGCTGGCACTTCACTGGGCTTAGCTGGAGGGTTTCGACAAGCTGCAATCAGTCCACAGCTGGAGCTCAGGGCTGCGATCATTTTGAAAACTTCTCACCCACATCGAGGGCCTGGGCTAGAAGGTTCCCAACAGCCAGGGCTCCTTGGGGCTCACTGTGTCTCTCTCACCTCTCCCACTATGTGGTCTCTACATTTTAGCTTCAGCCCTTAGAAAATAGTCCTGAAGAAAGATAGAAGCTGAGTTACCTAACCTCACAAGTCACACCTCTGTGTGTGTTGTTGGAGTCAATGCAGATGCACAGCTCATGGAAAACCATGTGCTACATGTTTGCAAAAACACTCCCTGTCCTAGTCCTTGTGGCATCCTTAGACATGCCAACATATAACACACATCTCAACACATACACCATTCAACACACACACACCACGCACACACATACCATGCATCCCCCACACACATACAATACACACCACACACACCATGCATACCACACACACTGCTCCACACACCACACCATACATACCACTGCACACATCCCACGCATATCACGCGCACCACACACACAATATACCTGGCATGTATAGCATACAAACCACATACACATACAGCACACACACAACACACACCACTCCACACATCCCCCACACACCAACATGCACATCACACACACACAACACACACACACATCAATTTTTGATAATGCAAGGAATGGACATTAACTTTAGCACTATAATGTTTACAAAAATGTTTCTAAAGGCTCTCGCAGCAGTGCTATAGCTAGTTTGTCAATAGCTATGCAAAACAAACAAAGCTGGGATAATTACAATAAGATTTCTTATTAATAGAGCAAAGGCCAGCCCGAAGTACAGAAGGCCCATTATCCAGGGACCAGTAGCATCCCATCCCGTGGGCACTGAATATAAATGCAGAATCTCACACCCGCTGGTATGCAATTGCAAATCAGTGGCGTCTCAAGTAAGCCACGTCCACAGAACCTACGAGAGGTTTTTGTCTCCGAGAAACCCAGAGGATGCAGGGTTCTCCCCACAATTTGTCCAGTGAGCGCTGCTTTCTGTCCTGGTCCTGAGCGCTTCCTGGGCTTCCTGGGCATACACGTGGCGAGCATTCTAAGAGCAGAGTACATATTCTTCAGGACTCAAAGCCTTCCTCGCACTCTGCCCAGCTCTCCACAAGAACCCATGCTTCTGTTGGGCCTCCAATCTCCGATCACAGCTTGAGTGGAGTGAATACGGTTCCCCACCCAGCCCCCATGACAGTCTTCCAAATCTCCTTTCTCCCCTTTTCGTCTACAGAGGCTGGAAAGGAGCTCTAAGCTCCCCACTTCCGTCTCTGTACGGCCAAACTCTGTACACCAGAAGCTTAGGTGAAGGGATGTTAGCAACAAGGGAGCAAGAGAGAAATGAGCTCGTGGTTTACAGGATTGCAAGTCAGCAGGAGCAGGCATTCCACCTGCTCTCCTGTCAGGGGTCTGCTTGCTGTTCACCCAGGAAGACTGCCGCTGCTGGGCACAGAGTCCTTGTCTTACGCACGTGGGCGTTCCCAGGCCAGCTGCTCTCGAGGGGACTGATGGCCGTTTGTTCAGCCCAGAGCACTCCACATGGTGAGGAGGAGGGAGGGTGTCGGGGATTTGAGGGATCTTGAGTAAGGATCTGGAAAAAGCAAGACAAGAGGCTACGCTACATGTGGCTTTCTCAAGTCGCTGTCGGACAGGGCTGCTCGCGGTCTGAATGGAGGAATTAGCCTTTCCTAACAACGGGATGAGGGGACGGCGGATTTCCCAGGATCGGAGGAGACTGGACAGTCAGGTGGCCACAGTCAGCAGCAAACAGAGGTATCTCCACATCAAACGCCGGGAAGAGACAGCTCTTCCTCTGGTGACTGGCGGTGCCAAGAGGCGATGGTTGGCAGGGCAAGCCCAGCAGGCAGTTTCTGAATGGTTTTCAGATTTGCTGATTGGGGGCTGATCTTCAAATAGCTGGTGTGCACAATTTTGTATTTGGTATTTGTGGTCTTTTATGTGAACAGATCCTTCAATACACGGTCTGGAAATAAGCCACTCAGGAAGCAATCTCTGGTTCATTTAGGTAAGCAGGAAGGGGCTCAAACCACAGGTCGCTGGGAGGTTAGGAAGACAGATAGGGCTGTCAGACCCAGTCTGTGCTACCCTACTCCTCAGTGGCCATTCAAGTCTCACTAGTCAATAAAATCATCCAGAAACTCAGACTGTTCACATCTACAAATTCTTCACACTGCACTCAACCAAAAGATCTGTGACTGGGCCTGGTGTGACAGCCTAGTGCCTAAACCCTTGCCTTGCATGCGCCAGGGTCTCATATGGGAACTGGTTCATGTCCTGGCTGCTCCACTTTCCATCCAATCCCTGCTTGTGGCCTGGGAATGCAGTGGAGGATGGCCCAAAGCCTTGGGACCCTGCACCTGCATGGGAGATTCAGAAGAGGCTCCCGGCTCCTGGCTTCGGATTGGCTCACCTCTGGCCATTGTAGCCACTTGGGGAATAAACCAGCAGATGGAAGATCTTCCTTTCTGTCTCTCCTTCCCTTGGTAAATGCACTTTTGCAATAAAAATAAATAAATCTTTTAAAAACCAACAAAAAAGAGCTGTGATTGTCCCCAGGATGGGCTCTTTTCCTACAGAAACCAAAATGTCAACCAAATCTCTGTTGCTCAGTAACCACCCACACGAGGAGTGGGCGTACGGTCACACCAACACTAGTGACTGTCTTGTGCCATTGCTTTTTTCAATAAGGAAATTATTTCTGTGGAGTTTGCATTTCGTGGTGTGTGTTTTTTTTTAAAGGCATTGTTATTAGTCAAGCACTCAGATTGCATAACTTCTCTTAGAACAGGACCAGTGACGGGGAACCGTGGAGATTGGAAAAAGCAACGCGTTGCTGCACTCCCACCACGGCGCCTCTGTGGAAGCCCAGGGGGTGGGGGGAGGGGCGAGGGGCGAGATCAGTGGGCCTGAAACTCAGGATTAGATATTAAATATTGTCAAAACAGACATCACTTGTGCTAACAGCTACCGGCTCCCAAACTCAACCATTTCCTCAACACAAGGAGCTTTCCATTAAAAGACAGAACGATTGGAGCATCTTCTGGGGGGTGAGATGATGGGAGATAATCACTTTAGGATATTCCTGTCTCCTGGCCCCAAGTGGCAGCAGGGCCTTCTTGCTCCAGCTGGCCTGTGCACTTTGTGGCAGAGGAAACTTCTCGGGCTGGAAGGGAAATGCCCCAGGGTTGTGCACACACAGATGCGGAGGCTTCCGCTGTGCAGCTATCACAGAGCTCCTAGGAGGCAGAGGAAGGAAGTGGCTTCCAAGGTGGATTTGGGACTTTGCTTTGGATCCACATTCTTTTGCCACAACAAGTGCCAACTTCTCCTCCATAGCAGGTGATGGCAAGGCAAGATGGGCAATGGGCGACACAATCAGGGCACCAAGTAAATGAACTGTTGAGGCAGAATGAGCCAGCAGGTCAGCCTCCCCACTGCTTCATTCACAAGGATTGGATGTTGTACTGAATTCATTTGCAGGGAGGACAGGGTGGGGTGGGCACTAAGACCCAAGATGAGTCTATGCCCTGAAACACATATTTGTTAAAATTCTCTTTATAACAAACTCCTCACTTTGAAAATAACGCCACTAAGGAACCTGCAAAACCCATTGGGGGAGGACAGAGTAGTATGTGTACATGTGTTCTTTTTGAGAAAATGTGTCACCATTTCGAAAGAAAAATGAAGAATTTCAAGCCTTCCCGGAGAGGCCCTCCCTTACCAAGCCACACACACTGTAATTCAGCTAGTGTCTCAGTCTGCGCCCACGCTACTGCATCCACAAAGCCAGTGCTGGACATCCCCTGGACTGCAGCTTTTAAGAATAAACTATACAGTGCTTAAGATTATCTAAATCAAGGGTGGGGATTGTTTTCTTAAATCCTCATAGGAAAGCCTAGAACATTTCCATTTTACACAAAGGGAGGTGTCATCAGTAACATGTTCCAGAAGAAACCTCTTCCCAGAAGCAGGAAGAAAGTGAGAGACTGTGGGGAGAGACAAAGTCTGGCTGCTCATCCCCTGCCCGCCCCTTCCCCATTCCATCCTCACCAGTCACCAGGTGTGAAACTTCAAGTGTGTGAGAGTTTGGCGCGCAGGTGCACAGCCCGTACCTGGCGCAGTGGGAAGCCACCTCATTTCTGGCCCCGAGGAGAAGTTCTCTTCCCTTGCAGCAAGATAATGTTTTAAAAAGCTGACTTTTAAACCTCTTACTGAATTTTTTAATGGATTAAATTCATCATGTCACCAGCTGCTGTGCAGCTAATAGAGCCATAAAACACTGTATTAAAGGATTACCCATGCAAAATTTCCCCTGGTGCTAATGTGAATTTTAATACTTTTAACATTTAGTTGAGATGGGAATGTCCAAGAACAGCTTGTTCAATAGGTTGTTCTATAAAATTAAGTTCCTCATTTCATCAGAAATGCCAGGACTCCATTAAGTTAAAATTTTACAGAGAGGCTGAGATGATTCACTGTGCGGCATTTGTGAGCAGGGAGACAACATCTGCGTTATGCATTAACGCGATTAAAAAAGGGTGGGGGGAGAAAAAGAAAAGCAAAAACAGCCACCCATTGCCGAAGTTCACAGAGACAGAGTCAAACGGAGAAAAATGCTAGCTTAAGATTTGTAGAAGACAGATTTCTACGACCCATAAAAGACGACCAGAACTGGGGGCACCTACACGTATGTCCTTGCAAATGCAACTCGTCAAAGTTCAAAAAGTCCTAAGTCACCCAGAGTCTCGAGTTTGTAGTATCACACGGACCCCGTTGTTTCCATGGCGAGGCTGTGATTACTGTGTGTGTAGAGAAAGGACACAGAGCAGAAACGGCAGGAAAGGGTAGCAGAAGCCAAGTTCATGTCGTCTCACATCCCGATGACACAGGCGGCAATGTGGACATTTGTCTAGCTCCCCTGAGGTCACACCAATCATCTCCAGACAGGAGGGTAAAGCCCAGATCTCCTGACACCAGGTCACGACGCCCCATGCCTACGTGTCTCTCCATCAGCGCAGACATATTAATCTTTTCATAAGAAACAGAGAGTATACAAAGAATACATTCTCGGGCCGCTCTGGTGCCAGGCATAGAAATCAAGTAGCAAAACTTTGAATACCACATTCCATTTCCTAAATAGCTCTAAACCGGACCTCTTTCAGGATGCTTTACTTGAGATTTTGATTTCTGGGCTGATTGTACCTCTCACCTGGGCACCTGAGCTGTGTGCCAGTTTCATGATCTGCCAAAGACACTGCATTTTAAATGAGGTTGTTAAAAGCAATGCGGGCTTTCCATCGCCAGTCACTCAGCGATCGGCCTAAATGTGAGACTCTGTTCTCACCCGCATTAGGATGGATGTGAAAGTGTGAGCCATGCCTTATTTGAAATTAGAATCCAGGAAAGATTGGTTTTAATGGAAGTTCTCCAGAGTTAAGATTCTTTACCCTGGCTGAATCTGGTTGGTAGCTCTATATTTTGTACCCTGTATGTATTACTGTTCTGAGAGCCTGTCATTTCTTATCAGAATGAGAAAGGCTAAAGAGATAATATTTCAATAACATACTGGCCTGATCATAAAATAACTCAATGGAAATGTGTAATTGCCTCAGGCAGCCCGGCAGGGTACTCAGCAGTCAGATGATTTCTATTCTGGGTTGGTTTTTTTCTTTTTTTATGGTTACATTTTCTGTTATATCCGACATCCCCCCAAGTCTTAGTTATGCTTTTATTCAAAAGGGAGAAGCACAATAGAAAGACCTAGAGAACTGATTATGATACATGATTCTAAGGAACCGAAAGTGGCTGCCACTGTCGCACATTGATAAGAACAGGCCTGCCACGTTCACTGACCTTCCCCCATCTCCCCATCAGGGTTCAGGCCTGACATTCTTGGTTGCCAGGCAACAGGGGGTCGCAATCTTCAAACCTCAAAATGTGCAACCTAGCCCAAAGAGATAGGATCTCCAGACCGAAGGTGGGTGTTAAGAATCCCAATGCACAGAGCCAGTTTTCATTCCTTTTTTCTTTTTCTTTTTTTTTTTTTCTTTTAGGCATCACACGGGAAACTGAAACAGAGAAGCTGGCTTGTCAAAAGACCACACAGCTGCTCTCCAGCTCCGATGGTGAGCCCCTCTTGCTGAAACAATCGGAAGGAATACATCCATGGTCTCATTGATGAATGCACCTGACCTACAAGGATGGCGTAGGATTTTAGTTTGCAGGAGGTTGATGGTCAGACGCCCGCTTGTCCAATACGGTGTGATGCTGGGAGATGAATTTGGGAGCCGAAGGGAAGGGAGAGTTTTGGCACGAGGGTTTGCAACATCGTCTTGCCAACATGACTGCTTTCTGCTGTCTTTAATGACAGTGCTGCTGGCGGAAGGGCTGCGAAAGGGCAGAATTGAGAAAGCTCACCCCACCTCTTTCCACAGCGCCCAGTCAACACCTTCTTTAAACTTTAATAAAGGGCAACTGAGAAAACCTATTTCTCAGCCAGAAAAAAACACTGCATCCCTACGTAACTGCCTTGGATGACACTGGCCGTTCCTCAGCTGTGTGTTGGAACTCAGCTATGCGACCAGAACCTTAATAAACATAACAACTTTCTTAGTACAAAATGTGGCAGATTTCAAGAAGTGTCCCGAATAAGTGGGTTTTTTTTTTAACTTCCTGTTTCATACTTTATCTGCATAGTTCTTCCCTAAACAAATAACAGCTGTTTTCAAATCACTTTCTGGAACTGTGGTAAGATTTTGCACAGGAGGCATAGCTATGAACTCCTAAAGTTGTAATTGGGTTGATGTGATGCTTCGAGGAAAAGAATAAAAGCGTGTGTGTTGTGTGTGTGTGTGTGCATGTGTGTGTGTGTGTGTGTGCGTGTGTGTGTGACATGGGCACATACATCTAATTCTAAACTATAGATGAATACATTTGGATGCTGAAATGCAAACAAGGGTTTCCCACCTGATTTGAGAGCTAGGTAGACATTCAGGCTCCTATAAAGAGCAAAGAGGTAGCTAGGGGGGCAAGTCGTGCTCCTGGAGACTGGTTGTCAGATAACCATCATGATTTCTTTGGCCCTCTGGAGTGAAAAATTTATTTCCTACCTTTTTTTTCTCTTTGGTCTATTATCTGCCATACATATGGCAAGCTAACATCTCTGAAGAGAACTGTCTGCTGCCAGTTTGTCGGCGTTGCAGCTGGAGAACAACGCCCACCCAGTCCTGGAGGTGAGCACGCACACAGGCTCCGGGCTGGCAGGTGCAGTCTCCTCCCGCCCTGCTAAGGGACCTCCGCAGCTTTCCCCCAGCTGCTCGCTGACAGTCAGAGGGTGGCTCCTGGGCTTCAGCCCAGCTCGTGTCTCCCTCTCCCTCTCCCTTTCAATGGGAAGCAGTCCATGAGAAGCTTGCCCCTGGAGGAGTCCTATACCTGCTGCATGGTTCTGCCCATCACGTGCCTGCTGCTGTCCAGAGGTGGCCTCGCTCCTCTTCCTCCAAGAGCTTCACGATCTCTCCCAGGTCCTTCTGTCCCCTGATCCAGCTGATGACAAATTCTCACCCAGGACAGCTGGCGGTCTGCACCTTCCCCCTCCCTGGACCACAGCAAGGGTGATGTCCAGGCTGCTTTGTCCTCTCCGCTTCCTTGTAAGCTTGTTCAGAGGAAGGTGCTGGCAGAGGCACGGGGTGCAAGCAGAGAAGCCGAGGAGTCTCTTCTTGTTCGGGATGGGCACCTCCAGCAGCAATGGCATTTGAACAGGATTTCAATTCCTTCCAAGAATCCCCACTGGAATCTTAGCCCCACCCAGTGAAGTCGGCTGCTGGAGTCTGACAGCTCCATCTTCCCGTGTCTGTGTGTCTGAGGACCCTCCTGTACCTTCACCTCAGTTCTTCCACATTACCACCCCCTAGATCATATTCTCACAGAGAATTGGAGTGCCTTCGGAGGCCGAGAACTCTGAGATCTTCCACTCCCATTTGGATCTCCCGCATGGAATGGATGAAACCCAAATCCTTCCTCACAGAATCCAAGGTCATCAGAACAATAGGAGCCCTGAGCGGTCCACAGAAACAGAACAGTAAACTTCCTTCAAGACTAGGGAGAAGAGCTTTTTCTGGTCCTTACTTAGTTCCAACTTTGGATCCCCACCCTCTCTGCAATGACCATCAGGGTCACTCCAGAGCCTCCGCCCCACTAAAAGCAAACAAACAAACAAACAAAAAACAGAATAGATAGACAGAGATCAATAACAAAAGCTTAGAACCAGACAGGAAATGGTCAGCATGGACTCACATATACCTTACTAGGTAGAACACGAAAATAAGTTACTTCTCACTGGGGTATTGAAGATTTTTTTGCACACACCTCCTAAAGCTGTTCTGTGCCTCAACTGTTGACATACGCCTTGTTAGAGTTATAAGCCAGTTTAGACTATCCTAAAATCTGCCAAGTTCAGGGCCCGGCGTGGTGGCGCAAGTGGTTAAAGGTCCTCGCCTTGCACGCCCGGGATCCCATATGGGCGCCGGTTCTAATCCCGGCAGCCCCGCTTCCCTTCCAGCTCCCTGCCTGTGGCCTGGGAAAGCACGGCCCAAAGCTTTGGGAACCTGCATCCACGTAGGAGACCCGGAAGAGGCTCCTGGCTTCAGATCGGCATAGTATCGGCCCGTTGCGCTCACTTGGGGAGTGAATCATCGGACGGAAGATCTTCCTCTCTGTCTCTCCTCTCTGTATATCCGCCTTTCCAATGAAAAAAGTAATAAAAATAAATCTTAAAAAAAAAAATCTGCCAAGTTCAGTAAAAATTATGCTTCAACAATATAAACTGCTAAATACAAAAATTAAAATAGATATGAGACAGCTGAATAGTACCCTATAGCCATTTTAAGGTGTATAGCAGCCGGTTGTGTGTATAAACCAAAATAGAAATGTCAATGAAGTAGTCACAGGCCGTGGTTAAGAACTTGCAAATTCTAACATATCAGTCACTCGATACCATGTCAATTAACCCCATAATGTTGTTAACTGTTGTTGATGTTATGTTGTGGCTTTTAATTGGTCGGGACGATATTCTGCCAGCTCTGCTTTCAGACCAGAGAAACTGTTGAATGTATCTGGACAATAAGATGCTGGACTCTATGCATGGTGCATGCTTGCAATGAAAGAATCATGACTGGATTTGAACTGGAACACTGCAACAAGGTGGAGGAATCTACCATGGCGGGAGGGGTTGGGGGAACCTCAGAACCTCTGAAATGGCATCATAAAATGAAACGTAATAATAAAAAAAATAAGTGCTCAACGTGATAGCTATTCCCTAGACTTGATCCACGTGCTTCATATTTTTAAGTGCTGGGGACTCTAATTTTGCAAGCAAAGTGTAACTAACATCTAGGCATAGCATGGACACAAACATTTCCAGCAGAGAACAAAGTGCCCATACTCGTGTCAGTCAATTCTGTAACTATTGCCACTTACCGGAAGTTCCTTGGGCGGCAGGTCCCAGGCCTATTCATCGGTGCATCCCAAACACCTGATTGCCAAGAGCATATGACTTGAATATTCATTTCTTAGAAGACAGGAAAAGGAATATTTTACTTGAGTATACTAACAAAAAACAATATGTTCATTCCAGACCATGCAAAAGTAGCACTGGATGCTTATTGGTGTCAGGTTAAGACTTTGTCTATGGCGCCAGCATCCGACGTGAGCACCAGTTCTTGTCTCTGCTAATGTGCCTGGGAAAGCAGAGGAAGACCATCCACATTCATGGACACCGTCCCGGGAGACCCTGCAGAAGCTCCTGACTTCTGGCCTCAGATCAGCCCTTGGGCCATTTGGGGAGTGAACCAGCAGGTTCTCCTTCTCTCTCTGTAACTCTACCTTTCAAATAAATTATTCTTTAAAAAAACTGTTTGCTTAAACCACAGGAACCCCTGTTAACTCGGATTTTTTGATCAATCATTGTTCCCTCATTGTAGTAATGAAATGAGCCCAAAGAACATGCAATTTGAAACCAACAAAATAAAAAGGAAGGCCGTCAAAGGGGAGGGCATTTTCCGTAGAATTCCTCACCGAAGCTTAAATGCAGCAAAGCAATCTCTACTTGGCAAAGCATACTTACAGTAAAAGGCAAATTGTCACATCATAAAACTGTCTTGTGGGATTCCAGCTGTTTGAGGTGTTAAATACCCACATCACCTTCAAAGAAAACCACCCCTGACATTTAATTCTGAGAAGGAAGACAGGAGCTAACCCAGGCAGGACTGGCCTGAGGCGAAACTGAGAAGTCCTGAGCATTCTTGATCACCTGCCTCTCTCTCTCTCTCTCCCTCTCTCTTTCCGCTTCTTTCCCTTTCTCCATCTCCCTTTCTCTCCATTTTTCCCTTTCTCTCTCCTTCCTCCTCGTGCTCTCCTCTCACCTCTCCATCTCTCCACCTCCCACTGGCAGTACATGCACTTGAGTCTTCACTGACATTCAGCTACAAATGACTGATACTAGCTTAAAACTCCGTTCCTCTCTGGAATGTGTACATTAAAAAAAAAAAATAGCAGATTTTCTCAAAATTTAGCAAACATTAGAATCCTCTGGAAAACTATAAATACATAACTTGCTGAGCACAACCCAAAATTATTTTTGGGTAATTCTGGAAGGGCCCTAGTGTTTCCATTTTAAAACAGATTTTCAGGTGATATTGGTGCTCCCGGGTGGTGACCACACTTGAGAATCACCAAATGAGATTCAAATTAAGTTCCCTGGAGACGTTCAGACCCTTCTGCCAGATTGGGGCATCAGTGTGGGAAGTGATTCCAACAGCTCATCCTGGACCCTGTGTCATGTTCTGCTTCCCCTTTCCCACAGCTCACAAAATTCGTCCCATTTCAGTTATCTACCAATAAGCTGTAACCTCACGTCTTACCTGAGAACTTCACCCACCGTCCTCACCCAGTCCTCTCCCCTTAGTCCTGCCTCACTCCTTCCAACCCCCTCGACTCCCAGCCTCTCACTCTTGCCCATAGGTCCTCAACTCCTGTCTCCTATCTAAGGAGGGCTGGCTGGACCGGCTGCTACAGTCGCCTGACTTCACTCTCTCTGTGGACAGTAGCTCAGTGCAGGGTCCTGATGGTTGCTGCCATGCAGCCTACAATGGCGGTCATTGTCCTGAGTCTGTCCTGAAAGCCAATTGCCTCCCCATTCTGCCATCTGGCAGGAGGGGGGATTTCTCACCACCAGAAATGGATAACACCAATCCCTCACTCATTAACAAATTCCTCCGAGCTCTTCCCTTCCTTGCTCAGGTGCCATCACATACTGCAAAGGACACCAGTCTTCCTCGGATCCAGTGGCCAGAGGCAACAACAAAGCCAAAGAGGTCACAAGGAGCCTCTCCACTCAATCTCCTCTGGCCCCTGAACTTTCGCTTTTTACCCCCCCTCCAAACCCAGCTACATTCCTCAGGACTGCCAGGATCTCCTCAACCCAGGGATGAGAACAACCAGAGGGCTGGGTCTTCACAGACAACAAGATAACTCTCTCCTCCCGTGATGCTCTTCCCCTGCTAACTGACAGTCATAGCTCTTTTCATGTGACCCCCAACTCCTTGTTTCATTTTTTAGACCCTGTATTCTACTGTCCAAACTTGCAAACCTCCTCAGACAAATTCATGTTTTGTGCCCAACTTGCTCTGTTGTCTCCTTACAAAGAGCACTTAAACCAAGAGTGCCCAATCACCAAATCAGATGTCACCAACTGGGTGAAGGCTGGCAAATAGATTTCACCCACATGCCCACACACAAAAAATTCTGCTATCTACTTATCCTGGTTGACACCTCTTCAGGTTGTGTGGAGGCATTCCCAATGGCCAAGGAAACATCAACGATGGTGGTGGAGATCCTACTTAAACGCATTGCTCCCAGGTTTGGTTTGCCCCTCTCCATCCATTCTGATAATGGGCCAGCCTTCATTTCACAGGCCACTCAACAGATTTCAGAGGCCTTACACTCACCTGGAAATTCCATATCCCATACCATCTGCAGTCATCAGGAAGTTGGAGAGAGCCAATGGAATAATCAAGGACCACCTCACAAAATTATCCTTGGAATTCAGATCCTCTTAGGTGGACTTGCTCCCCTGCCCCCTAATGCACATCAGAGCTGCCCCTTGCAAGCCCCTTGGGTTGAGCCCATTTGAGCAGATGTTTGGCCAACCCTTCCTGGTTGCCACCAGCTCCCTACAAAGCCTCCTTCCTTGGTTATTTATCTTATCTAACTCTTGTTCACCAGCTTCTGCGAGAACACGTGGACCAGTGCCTCTCACATCTCGACCCAAACTCGTCAGTGGATCCAGACACTCTCCCTTTCCAACCAGGAGACTTGGTTCTGCTCGAGACTCTTCACGCAGACTCACTTCACCTGCAGTGGACTGGACCTCACACGGTGATCCTCACCACACCCACTGTGGCCAAACTTCTTGGCCACATCTCCTGGTACCAGCTCTCCCATCTCAAACCTTTCCAAGCCTCCAACTCATCTCAGTGGGAGATGCAACAGACAGGCCCTACCACACTAACCTTTAAACACCAAGATACCTTCCCTGCCTCCAATTCTACTAATAATTCTTCTCTACCTCCCGTTAACTAAACCAATTCAATAATTTGCACAATTCAGGCAGCCACTCCAGTCTTGATATCTGGGGATCCCCACTCATGTCATGACTTATTCCAGTGCTCACGCTATCAGTAATTACAGGCTTCTTATTAACTATTGCCCCTGGTTGTCAAAGTTTCATTCAGGAGAAAATCTGTAAAACCTCACAGATTACCTTCAGCTAATGCTGTTCCACCCCTACACTCCGGTCCCACAGAACCTCTTCTGGATCTCGCATGAGGCAACACCCCTCTTTAGCAGGAAGCAGATAGATCGACTTTGTCACCCCATCTTTCCTATGACCAAGAGGCCAGAATGATGGTTGCAGCAGTTAAGGGAGGAGGCCAGAGCTTGCTTCAAACCTGATACCTCAAACTGGAACATGAAAAAGACAGCAGAAATCTGGCACAGGCTTGAGACAGTAGAACCTTTTCTGCTCAATGATGGACACAGGCCAGTAGTCCTCACCTAATTAGGACTGAAGCAACATTCACTTCAGCTTCCGTGTTGAGGGGGGTTTAAAATCCCTTGCATGTTTCTTTCCTCACCTTTCTGTTGCATTGCAGCCCTCTTCTCCACGTCTATCTTTCCATTGCACGGGAGAAAGGCCCTGGCATGGAGTTTCTTGGAATAAAGGTCATCTGTGTTCTTTTCTATACTCGACAGATGTGATCCTTCCTGAGTGGTCAGTGAATCTAACAATCACAACTTCAAAAAATAAACCAATACATAGCTAAACTTCTCTAAAAAACACTAATGTCATCTAGCTTTGTTCTTAAGACCCTGATTGTCAAGGCTGTAGCAGCATCTGAACCATTTTTAAAAGCTCTTTATTATTTATCCATAAAATAGATTCTTGAACAGCAGAGAGCAACCCATAACTCAAAATTGTTGAAGGAAGAAAGAAAAATAAACAATTTACATATAAATGACAAAAAAAGATTAATTTGAGACTGAGGATATAAGCCTTCACTTTTTCAGTAGCAAAATAAGTATGTCGGTCATAAATTGCTGACCTGTCAAGTGGCGGCTACTTGGGCAAGATTCTTCTACCTGCGAGGCATGGTGGTTGGATTGAGTGACGACTCTCAGGGCTTTATTATTGCCATTTCCACCCAATTCTTAGGTGATCTCTCTTTTCACCTGGAGAGAACTCTGCCATTTAAGAAACTAAGAACAAAATTGACTCCATTCTATGCTTGTCAGATTGATGAGTAAACCTTCAAGCCTGCCCAAGGAAATGATACACGACTTGGCAGTTCTTGTCATTTGCTCAAGTAGTCATCTTGAGTGTATAAATACAAGAGCTGTGAGGATGAATACGGCCGAGCTCGCAAAGGATCCAAGGTGAATGAGAATAACGGTCATGAGGGTCAAACAAAGTGTTGCAAGAGCCACGCAGAGCAGGTCCAGTGCCTCAGCAAGAGTGTGTTTCTTCTGCAGTGTAGAGGGCTAAGTGTGTGCCAAAACCTCACGAGCAGTTCTCCCATGATGGATGGAGAGCTTCCAGCATGGATGCAGGGAGACCAACGTAGACACAGCTCTCTGAACTTACATGTGCATCAGGGTCACCTACACAGCTAGATGTAAACACAACACATTCTCAGGGCCCACCCAAGGGTCAGAAAACCGGGGAGAAGAACCTGAGAAGATGAGCTTGTACAGAGTCTCCAGTGAGTTAGCAATGTGTTGAGATAGAGCTTGCAAAAAATCTACTGAGTTGGTTTCTCTAAGGTTCTGTTGCTCAGAACCTGTAAAGAAAGGTTACTCTGAGAAAATGGGCACTCGCCTGGCAAATCCACAAGTAAACAAATGCTGGGACACGCCTGACTAGAGGCATCGTGAGGAGCAGAGGCAGCAGACGGCAGCAGGGAGATACAACCTTCATCTTCATGGAGAGCTCGGTGACTTAGAGCAAGTTACTCACAACAGTTTCTTCATTTACGAGCACAATAAGGATGAACTCCAGGAATTTTTATCAGATTAAAAGAAGCTATGTATGCAGGTAGTTCAAAAGTTCTAGGAAAACTGGATTTTAAAGAGAATTATTCCAATGCATTAAAATTTTGAAATCCGTGCATGGTAATGTGGGGTAGTCTCCAGACATTTCATGGACAATATCTATCTATCTATCTGTGGATTTCAAAACCTTGGTGCACTGAGTAAATGTATCCCTTTTCAAAATAAACTTGTTTTTTAATTCCACTGTCTAAGATATATTGGCTGATTGATTTCAAAGTCAGAGGGACAGATAGAGACAGAAAGAGCAAGAGAGAGTTCTTCCATCTGTTGGCTCACTCCAGAAATGGCCAGAGAAGTTGGGTCTGGGCAGGCCAAAGCCAAGGGCCAGCACTCCATCCTAGCCATCCCAGCACTTGGGCTGCTTTCCGTTGCCTTCCCAGATGCCTCAGCAGGAAGCTGGATGAGAGGCGCTTAATGGGGATACTGGCCTTGAAAGTTAACCAGCTGTGCCATGGTGCCAGTTCGCACACTGATCTTTTAATGACATCTTTCACAAACATTTGGAAGCAGTGGCACATATAACACAGCCCCTGCCTCCCATGTGAGAGGTCAGGCTTGCACTCCCGGCTCCTGACTTTGACCTAGCCCAGCCTCAGCTGTTGTGGGCATTTGGAGAGTATTTTTTTTTTAAATTTGAAATTCCCACTTATTTAAAAGGCACTCTAAAAGGAATCAGGACATAAAGATAAACAAAGAGCACCTCTCTGGTTATGGGTGCAATTTCTTAGCCTAGCTAGGAAACCAGCCTGAGCTGAGAAGCAAGTGTGATAATGAGAGAGACACGAAACATTTTACGGAGCCGGCAGGAGAGAAGCAGGCTCTGGTGCTCTGATCAAAGACCAGGTTGCCACACTTGCCTGTGATCCGTTTCAGGAGTATGCCAAACCTGGGAGGCCAACAGGTCCCAAGCTTGACCTCTCCCAGGGTCCAGCAACAGTCACAACCGCATGGGAGGAACGGAGATACAAAGCCAGATGAGTTCACCATACACACAAGGCTTTTCTTACAGACTTTGGGCAAACTTTCCAACAGGTGTAACACCCCCAAATCGTTTTCCTTTAACAGATTTTTCTTTCCCAAGAAGCCTCTCCTTGGTGTTTTTCCAGTCTGTTGCTAAAAACTGTCTTCAGGCTTTGTTCTCCTGCTCCCTATGTCCCTGGCGGTAGACCAAGTGCCCAGGGTTCCAATCAGCTGTAACAACTGGACAATGCTGATTCCCTGCTTCCCCTTCTTAAATCTAATGGAGGAGGCAGCTCCTGTGCAAATCCCATGGCTGGAATAAACCTTAAAATATTTCTTATACCCCATGTTGAGAAAAGTAAAACAAACTTGGCTATAGCATCTGATTTGAATCATGTCTTCGTGGCAGAGCTAGCTTACAATAGAGCCAACCTGGTCAGGGACGGGTCTCATGGAGAGCAAAGTCTAAATGCATCTCCACTCTCTCTGTCTCTTCCTCTCTCTCCAACTCTGCCTCCCAAATAAGCAAATCAAAAATAAATAAGTAAATTGGAACTTCAAATGAACAATGAGTAACTTTTTAGTATCTGTCTGTCTCCTGCATTATTTGGAAATATAAATAGTAGAGAGACTATTTATTTTATTTAAAATTTATGTTCAGATGGAGGCATCCTATACAGGATCTGACAATCTAATTGAAACCTTTAAGGTTGGACCTGGCATGAGAGCATAGCAGTTAAAATCCTCGCCTTGAACGCACCGGGATCCCATATGGACACTGGTCCTAGTCCCAGTGGCTCCACTTCCCATCCAGCTCCCTGCTTGTGGCCTGGGAAAGCAGTCAAGGACGACACAAAGCACTGGGACCTTGCACCTAACTGGAAGAAGTTCCTGGCTCCTGGCTTTGGATCAGAGCAGCACCAGCCGTTGCAGTCACTTGGGGAGTGAATCATTGGATGGAAGATCTTTCTCTCTGTCCCTCCTCCTCTTTGTATGTCTGCCTTTGCAATAAAATAATAATAATAATAATAAAGTAAATCTTAAAAAAAATTTAAGGTGATGACAAAAAGATGTGTGTGTGTTCTTTAAAAGTTCATGGAAAGCTAAAAAAAAAAGTTTGTGGAAAGTGAAATTAATTGTATATTTCCTTGGGTATAAAACTTTTGAAATTATTGTGTGATGAATTTATGTGATTAAGTTTGCCAGCATTGTGAAAGTGGGGCCATGAGTCAGTTATGGTGACCTGGTGGGAGGCCTGTAGGTCACTGGGAAAGAGACCCTGGGAAATGGTCTCACAAGAGTCAGTTTCAAAGCCCCACTCATGCCCTTTGTCCAATCCCTGTGGATCCACCAGTGAGCGCAGCCCTGCCTTCTTCCACCTTCACCCTACAAAAGGCAAGGCCGTTGGCAGACACAAGGTTTCCTTTCTTGTGTCAGTCAACTTTCCTTTCTGCACAGTCAACTCATTCACACCATTTTAGCAGCACGAGAGGTATGAGTGTTCAAATGGGTCTCAGTTTCAATATTTTTATCACTATCAGTGGGAATTAGTTTGCTTTGCTTTTTCATTAAGCTTTGAGCCAACAAGATGTAAACACACCAATGAACAGAAATACCAATAAAAATAAACTCATTGATTACTCTTTACATGGAAGCAGAAACAACTGGGGAAATAAGTTTACCTTCTAGAGGTCTCAAGCCAGCATTACTAGCATTTAATATTCTGCAGTTGCCCTCCATACTTATACAATATATTTAGATATGAGTAACTATTCCCAAGAGTGAATATTGTAGAATAAAGGAAAATTTGTATGTGAGACAGTAAGAACCTCCAAACATTGCCAACACTTCAGTAAGATTCTTCAATATTCTTTTTATTGCTAAAATACTTAAAACCAACCTGATTTTCAAAAGACTTTAACAGAATTCCTCATTTATCTTGATTTAAAGTCATACATCACACAGCAATGTCTCATTCCACTTTGGGCTAACATATGCCTGTGGGCCCAAAAGTGTTATGTTCTGTGGCCAATGATGTCGGTGCTTGGGCTGGGTACACCTGATAAAACGTTAACCGGGTGATCAGTAAAATTTAGGGGTAAAATTCTTGCAACTCCACAATGTAACGTATGTCTTTCAATATGCACCCGTAATTCATCCAGGACTAGGGTATGCGCTAAGACCCCACTCCACTCGCATACCAGATTGAGGTACCACCCCTTCGCTCATAAAAGAGGCTGAGATGGCTCCTCGCCACAGAACTCACGTACTGGTGCAACTTTCCTTTCCTCTCATTCCTGAGCTGGCCTGCTTGTGTGTGTGCAGGCATACGTTCACGCGTGAATGCATGCTCGCTTGCACAACATACACTGACACCTCCACTTTGAATTCTCCTCTCTGTAAGGCAAGGACCTGTCCCCACAGTGAGGATCCACAGGCCCCTATAGAGTACACTCCATGATGGCTACCAGTGGAGGGTGTGCTATCGCATACACGCCATGACGGTCACCACGTGAGGATGCACTATTGAGTACACTCCATGATGTTCACTTACTGCAATCACCACGTGACACATCTCTCAGCAAGAACACTGAGCAACCGATGTTTGTTTTTGTTGCACTGGTGTAGATGCCCCAAAGCTTCTTCTTGTCCTGTGCCATTGGAAGATAAAAATCTGAATTATATTATCTTCGCATAAGCTGCACTACCTTATACTGAATCCAGGCCTTTCTGAAGACTTCTGTACACACACGTATTCTATTCAAAATCTGCACAGTAATGAACAAGCAGCTCGTATTTTTCACTTGCAGATTCATGGCTCTGTTTCCTCCCATAATAAGTTTATTTACGTATAGACTTGAGAACGTATCCCAAAGACAGATGCAATGGACTGACCGCAAGACGATATGCTTATTTTTCAATAAGTAAAGCTTTTCCAACTATCTAATCTTTCACTTCTGAAAGTGTTCGTAAGAACACTTTTACAAGGGAGAGGTCCTTAATTAAGGCTTTTAAAATGAGACCAATCAATATATTTTATTGGTGATTATATCGTTTTCTTTATTAGAAGGATAAAAGACTGCTAGTTAACTGACGATAAAATGTTATTTTTTAAAATGGGAATAGGCATTTATTCCAGCAGCCAAGATGCCCATAATCCACATTAGGGGGTCTTAGTTCCATACCCACCCACTCCTGATGCCAGCTTCTTACCAACACAGACTCAGGGACACACAGCAAGGGCTTAACCCAACGCCCACATGAGACACCTGGGTTGCCTTCCTGCTCCCAGTATAAGCCCAGCCCAGCCCCAAACACTGTGGATTTTTCAGAAGTAAACTAGAAAAACGGGGGTACTCTCTTTTGGACTCTCATACATATCTTTAAAAAAAAAGATTTATTTATTTTTATTGGAGAGGTAGATATACAGAGAGGAGGAGAGATGGAGAGGAAGATTTTTCGTCTGATAATTCACTCCCCAAGTGGCCACAACAGCTGTAGCTGAGCCAATCCAAAGCCAGGATCCCAGAGCCTCTTCCAACTCTTCCACAAGGGCACAGGGTCCCAAGGCTTTGAGCCAGTCTTGACTGCTTTCCCAGGCCACAAGCAGAGAGCTGGATGGGAAGTGGGGCCACCAGGATTAGAACCGGCAACCATATGGATCTTCAACATGAGGACTTTAACTGCTTTACCCTCACACTGGGCCCAATTTTTTTAAGGTCATTTTTCTTACAAATGACACTTGAAATCCATGCACAATGTTTTTTTATAGCATGCATTTTCCACAAATGTGTTAAAGACCCTGCATGGATTTTGACTTTTTTTACTCCACAATACATGTCTCTTTCAATTCCGTTTTCTGCTTTGAAGGCCTCTGTGGTCTCACTTTGTCAGATGGACAATGAGAGATGGAGAAGGAGAACACACAGGACCGCTGAACTGTGTCCTGGCCTCTGCCACGCAGAAAGGAAGGACCCCCTGAGACCCGTGCAGAGAGCGTGCAAGGCAACTAGGGATGCTCCACTAGCCACCCTCACAGTCCCCGGGCACGGGGTCCCTGGAACCACCTTGCTTAAAGGCAGGTGCTGATCACACAGACCTGATGCTGGAGACCTCCAGCTCTCAGCCAGGGGAGTAAGGACCTGTCCTTCCCACGCAGGGCTGGACTTGGTGAGGAAAGCAAGTGAAGAGCAGAAGCTCAACCAACGCCTGCAGGGATCTTTCTAAATCCAAACAGGTGATCTGTTCTCATGTGTTAGAATTAGGAGATTCTTGGTGGCTTCTTCTATATTCTGTCACTACAATGTTATTGATGCAATAAATAAGAATAGATTGTTTAAAACTGTAAATGATTTTGGAAATAGTCATCCCAAAGTATTGTTTCCTTTTCCAGAATTTTCTTTTATTTTCAAACTTAGAGTTGGGGGGAGTGTTATTTTTCCCCTAGTCCAAAATCGGTTTTCTGTTTAGCAGGACTCTACAGTAAAATCGGCTTTTTGGTTTCTGTTCCTGTAGAGGCCTGTAAGTCTTAATACACGTGACCATTTCAGCACCATTGTGACTGGGAAAGAGTTGCACTGTATCCTCAAAGGTTAATGGGATTTCCTTCCCAAATTCTTACAGCTTCCTCTCTATTGTCCTCATTCTCTAGTCCCTCTGTGCTCCTACCTAGGCAACCAGCATCATTTTTTTTAAATAAATTTAAGCATTCTTTTCCAGAGTGTTCCAAAAAAATCACATTCTTACACCTTTGTTGAGAGCATAATGTTCAGAACCACTGTGGCAAGATACTGAGAGTCTCTGAAATGAGACAGGAACAAACACATCCTTACCTGCAAGCTCCCACACAAGGTCAAATGTGGGGTCCAGGTGTCCCCCAGAGTCTCCTGCTCACCCAGGAGGGCAGGCCTGGCCCTCTCCTAGCCAGCGCTGACCTATAAAGGCAAATCCTCTGGGCTAGAAGGCCGGAGGCCTGCACGAGAGAGAACAAGGGCCCAGCAGAAGTGAATTAAGCAATCTCCTCTATTTTAGCTCTCAGTGCACTAGAAACTGTTGAATCTATACCCCTCAAAGTTTCAAATCATGGGAAAGCTCTCCGGGTCTTCAATTATTTATATTAACAACTACAAGTGAAAGAATAAACCTCCAGGAGATGACAGAAGCATTTTAATTTAGAGGCTATTGCCAGAGCCTGTATACTTTTAACTCCATTCATGCCACATAACCAAAGGTCTTGCAATGTCACCCTTGATTTACGGAAGGGAGGAAAAAAGAAGGTATTACTGAAAAGACCCATTACTCTTGTGCCTCCTCATGTAGTTCAATGTTAAGTACTCTACAAAACGGAATCCTTGGTGGAATGCAATTCTGTAATTCAATCGAGGGATCTTGCTCATGTCTCAGTCTGCAAGAACATAGCTTCGGGGTTTAGGTTTAGCTGGAAACCTTGCAAACCAGAGACAGAATTACACCTGGCTCCACAGGGGGATCAGCGAGGGTTGTTGGCAATGCAGTCTTAAACAATTATCAAGATTTTTGTTTTAAAGAAAGGGGAAGAATTATAAAGTTAAGTTTGCCTTCCTGGGAAGGTAAAGACACTTAAAAGAGAAAGCCCCACATGGACACAATGCTGCTCGCTGGTGGGTCTGTGGCATGAACACAGAACTGAGCCCACATTTTCACTGAGCTTTGAAGATGTCGATAAGAGCAGGTTTTAAAAAGAAAAGAAAGATGTCACTCAAGTACTTTATGCTGGAAAAGAAAAGGTCTTCTGGAGACTGGAAAGTTTTTAGATGTTTCTCATTTTTTGTGTTAAATGTCAGTGTAAAGAAACGTTCTGTGAAAACTTCTTTCAGATAATAGGTTAATTAACTGCTATGAGTGCAAACCTCTGTAAAAGAAGGGGTGAGAGAGCCCCCCGACATGAGCTCCCACCTGTGTGGCTCCCACCAACACATGCATTCCAGGCTGTGGGAACGTGGAATTTTAGAAAGAGTTTATGTTAGTGTAGAAATAGCCTGACATTCATGCACAGCTAGCTGTCTTACACTCTGCACTTTCATGAAGTTCTGAAGATGCCTGGATTTCAATTGTTTTCGCACCTAACACGTCCTTTAGTCCTCTTTTTTCTGGAACTTTCTGAAGTTACCTCCCAGGGGTGGATTAGTGTCGGGCTTGCAAGACGGCAGAGGCTTTCTGTCCATGGCCACTGGCATCTACAGCTGAGCGCAGGATTCTTGATGCCACTCGTGAGTGAGAGAATCGTTCAGCATGACAGGGCTGGGGCTCGGCCTCCCAGTGAAGATCTCTATGGCAAAGAAAAATAACTACACTGCGGCCAAAAACAAGAGCAAACTACAGACATAGAAACAGAAGGGCTTGGCAGGAAGAAGTGGGGTAAGTGAGGGGTGAGCTTCCTGTTGAGCACCAGGGGTGCTGGAGTCTCCTGGGCCCCTGACAGAAGGTTCTAGTCACACCAAGCATTTTATTTTAGTGCTTACAGGATCCCAACAAAGATCCAAGTCTGACTTTAATGTCTGACCCTGATGGAAGACGACAGGCAATAGCAAAAGGAGGTCTTGCCAGTGTTTAAGGAAGCAATCCCTACCCTAAAGGATCTTTCATTTCTGAGCCCAGTTGCCTCGATAACCAGAATTCCAAGGATTTACAAATCAAAAGTAAATGAAGGGGAATCTTACAGAGCGGCGATAACTCTAACATTCATGCATGGGCGAAGCATGCAGCAAACAAAGGTGATGTCATTAAAACAATCTAATTCTTTATCTAATAAATTCGTTTTAAGATATCCAGCCTTGGAGAATCAAGATGGTGGAGTAGGGCAAGGACATATTTAAAAACAGACAAACATTAGCCAGTGTGAGGCAGAGAAGGCACATTCCAGGAAACAGGAGAGGACAGAACAGCAGCAGAGGGGTACCTGGAGACTGACAGACACAGGAAAGCAGCAGACACAACAGCGTGGTGTTGCAGTGACTGATACTCCAGCGGCATTCAGCGAGCTACGATCTGAACTCCACTGGCAGCCAGAACTCCACCAGCAACAAGGTGGGAAGGGGCATTCACAAGGAGCTCCGGAGCTGAACCCAGACAAAGAATGGCCCTGTCCTGCTGGTCTGTTTGATTTGACCAGGAGCAGAGACAGAACGGCAGGTCCCAGACAGGTAGTGTGGGAACAGCGTGGATTTCATAGACCAGTTTACCCCACGGAGCCGATCCGGTGCATTCTTGTTTAGGGAGGCAAAGGCTATGGCCGGTACTGCACATGCGCTGGGCTGGCAGTGAACTCACTTCTGGCTCAGTGAACAGCAACAATGTGGCATCCTAGAGGTTCCACCCAATGTAGGTCCAGGTAGCCCTCAGACCTGATGCCTAACAGATCAAGAACTTTACTAGTGGCACTTTGCCACACTGTGACAAAGGCTTTAAGACTGCAGGGACAAAAGAGAGCTGCACATGTGCTGAGCTGGGAGCAAGCTCACTGAGCTCAGTGCATTGCACTGGTCCACATGGAAAATAATACCGACTTCAGCATCATATGGGTCAAAATAAGTCCATGTGGTCCTCAGAGCTAACAGCCAACAGCTTCTGGCAAGATCAGCACCACCAACAACCTAGCTATTTAGGACACCTGGTGTCTCTTTCATCCTGGGACCTGCTCCAACCAGAAGTGGGAGGAAAGTTGCAGAGACAACAGTGCAGCCTCAGCATGATATTACAGAAGGTGCAGAGTGGTCTGCCAGGAGTTGGGGCTACGGAGACCATGGTGGAAATCTAACGTAAGAACCCAGAACTCGCTGGTGGGTGTGATACAAGTGACTGTAAACAAAGAGCTGTGTGCCAACTGCAACAAGTAAAATTGAACTGTAGACCTGTGGGTAATACAGCTTAGAAACATGCCCCAAGGAGAAGAATCTGATAACCAGAAGTACAATGACCAAGAGCAAAAGAAGAGGCAAAGGCACAATGAATATTGCTGAAGACTCCGCTGCAAAGGAGCAAAAACCTTTGCCAATCTCAGAGTTAACTGAGGAAGACACTGAGAAAATGGGAAATACAGAATTCAAAACACTTTTTATACAGCTTCTATCAACAACGAGAAGCAGGTAAAGCAGGCATTCAAGGAATTTAAGGAGTGTGTCACACAGGAAATAAATCAAATGAAAGCTGATATATCAGAAATGAAGAATACAATGGAGCAAAATAAAAGTACAGTGGAGAGTCTCCAAAATAGAATGAAGGAGGCAGAGGAAGAATTTCAGAATTGGAAGACATTGCCTGTCACCAGGAGGGAAACAAACAAATGTGAAAAATATCCCAGGAAAATAACAACAGAAGACTATATCAATGAACAACCCATTGCTAAAATAACAGGACCAGATTATCACCCATTCATATTAACCCTGAATGTAAATGGCTTAAACTCATCAATCAAATGCCATAGATTAGTAGACAGGATTAAAAAACAAAACCCATTTGTTTGTTGCCTACAGGAGACACATCTCACCAACACAGATCAATGGAAACGATATCTCATGGATTTTGATGTGATTTGTTTTTTAATCTCTTCAAAACACCTTCACATTAAATTCTTTAGTGACTCATAGATCATAGAGTAGGATCATTTTCTTCAAGAAGGTTCTTGATTTTTTTCATTTCTTCAGTAACACATTATTCATTCAGTATCATGTTATTTAGCTTCATGGCATTGTTAATTTCCTTTTTCTTCTAGTTGTTAATTTTGTTTTGTGGCTTTTCATTTAAGAGGGATGTATAGTAACTGTGTAATGGAGACTATCACGTCTAGATGTAAGGATACAATGTGGTATGCATTTATACTTCCAGGCCAAAGATGGACTTCCGATTAAACTATTTACCATATCTTGACAATAGGATGCTGGACTCTCTGCCATGGTCCATGCCCACAATGATGGACATATGACTGTTTATAAAGAACTATACTATAGTAACAATATAGGGGAACTCTGTGTGTTTTGGGGTGGAGTTGGGGAGGGAGTAAGGCAAATCCCAGGGCTTATGGGACTGAATCATAAAATGATAATAATAAGAAGTCCAGCTCCTTGTTCATGAACTGGCAAAGTGTCAGAAGATGACCCAAGTATCTGGGTCCCTCCCCTGCCCTGCCCCTCGGGGGACCAGGCTCCTGGCTTCGGTCTGGCATGGCCCTGGCTGTCACAGACACTGAGGGACAAGACCAGTGCATGCAAGCTTTCTCTCTTTTTTTCTCCTTCTTTGCCATTCGGCCTTTCCAATAAACAAACACATCTCAACACCACACAAAACAAGAACATATCCCAAGAACTTTTCAGGGCCCAAGAAGGGCACGGTGCCTGGAAGGATTTGGGATGTTTTTCTTCTTAAGAGAAATTATGTTTATTTCAATAAAACACAATATATTTCAGTGGTGGCTGAATTTACCAACAGTATTTGCTCCAAAGAAATCCTCATGCTTAATTTAAATTGAATCTGAGCTGACCCTAAATGGCTTTAAATCAAATGGAATTAGCCATTTCTCTTCTACAGCAATCGTAGGTGTAACTAAAATTTCCTCAAAAGTTGTGTGTGGGGGGGGGGGGGAACCTTTAAAACTTAACACTGGGCCCAGTGTGATAGTGTAGCGGTTAAAGTCCTCGCCTTGCATGCTTGGGATCCCATATGGTCGCCAATTCTAATCCCAGCAGCCCTGCTTCCCCTCCAGCTCCCTGCTTGTGCCCTGGGAAGGCAGTCAAGCACAGCCCAAAGCTTTGGGTCCCAGCACCCATGTGGGAGCCAGGAAGAAGCTCCTGGTTCCTGGCTTCAGATTGGCTCAGCTCCAGCTGTTGCGGCTGCTTGGGAAGTGAATCATCAGACAGAAGATCTTCCTCTCTGTCTTCTTCCTCTCTGTATATCTGCCTTTCCAATAAAAATAAATAAACCTTATAGATATATATATATAAAAGACTTAACACTTCATCCTGTATTCTGTATGATTCCCTGGCACATACCAGGTTGTCAATATACACTTGACCGTGTAACTGATTAACTATTTGTAAAACACTTTCCTGAACTGTTGTGTCCTGAAAACAGAAAGCAGGTGCTATAAATTTTCATGTCTTCAATCTATTTTTCTTTCAGAATATAGCGAATTCGTCTCTCTCCTTTTTGCATCCTGTCTTTTGCTATGCTTTCCCTCCCCCCCCTCAAAAAATCTTAATCTGGAATATACTCTTTTCTTTCTGACATTTCTTTTTGAAAACCTTATCAATAAAAAATAATATTTCCATTCGTTGAGCTGAATAGGAAGCCTGAATTTAGTGATGCCCATTCATTATCGGGAATTCTCAACAACCAACGCACGGATCCTCTGGCCGGGGACAAAAAGCTGGCAGAAGTCACTGGCCCGCTCTGCCACTTCCGCTACCCTCTTCTTGGCATGACTCAGCTGCCCTCGGAACCAGGCTGTCTTTGTTCCGGAAGACACTGTCAGCTGACACCCATCAAGCCCGCAGATGGACGCACCAGGTCGGGTCAACAGGGACCTGGAAGATTGCTGCCTGCTCTCCGCCTGACAGAAGCACACACGATTTTCAAGAACTTAACCCACCTCCTTTCCCTGCCCCCCAGAACTAATCTATATGCTAATTTGCACTTGATCATGCCGCCCCACAATATGGTAATTGCTGTAATGTTTTCCAGGCAGAAGGAGGGTGTGTGGAAGTGAGGTGCGGCTCCACCAAGGGTGGGCAGCCGAACCCCAGCCCTGTCCAGCGGATGGCTGGCCACATAGAGGCCGCAGCCAGACCCTTCTGAGCTGGTCTCTGCTCTCCAGTGACCCCAGAAGCATCGTGCCTATCCAAGTCGGCGCTCTGCAGCCTCTTGCTGAGCTGGGTGTGGGTGTCTGTGCTACCTGGGCGAGCCTCTGGTGAGCCGGATAGCACAGATAGTCCTCGCAAGAGGACCGAGGCTTCCAGGGCGTTGGGCTCCCGGGCATAACCTTTATGGGCACAAGGGCCTTTCCCGGCTTGCCTGTTTCTCTACGTGTACTCTCTGATGCTATTAAGATATCAAATGCAGGAATGACAACAAGAGAGTTCTAATTAAACAGCAGCGCATGCCCTCGAAGGAGCAGCCTGAACCCAAATAAGAGAAGCTTGGGACCCGAAAGGGGGTGGGGGTAGACAACAGAGGCTTTAAAACCAACTGGGTTTCCCACAGCTGCTTTGGCAGGTGTATTTAAAGGGCCAGATGACACAAAGGTGCCCCAACACTGCCAGGCTGGAGACCGAGCTCAGGATTCAACAGGAATTCACCAAGAAGTCCAGGCTCACCAAGATGGAAGGAGTAGCAGTCAGCCAGTCTTGTGATCAGAACCGGATTGGAATCGGCCTCTGAGATCACTTATGGCAATCAGGGAAGTAATATGCTTCTGAATAATTATGAATAATTAGGCACATTTATGAATAATTACACTGATAATAACTATCTAACTCATTCCATTTGAAAATTGTAACTCAGTCATTACCGACAGGGGAGAGATTCCCCATCAGCCTGTGTGCATATTCACAGTCTGATGGGCCTGCCAATCTCACAGTGGTGGGGGGTCTCTCTCCAGGACAGCGCTGGACTCACCGTGGGGACAGAGGGACGTCCTGTCCTCGGGGCTGGAGGAGCTCCCCTGTCCCGCTGGGCAGTGGAAGAGACGGGGGGATGCACGGAGTTAGAACACTGGTGCTTCGCCATCTAGTGACTCACTGGCAAATGACTGCAAAGCCACAGCCAGCAGCTCTTAAGGTGAACAGAAGCCAGAGCCCTGCAAGCCTCTGTAACCAGCAGGAAGCCCAGGAGTGGCTTTCCTGAAAGGCCTGCTGGTCAGGAATCAAAGGCCCTGATCTCAAGATGACTCTTAAGACAACAGCCCTCCAGCTGTATCTCTCTCTCTCTCTCTCTCTCTCTCTCATAACCTTTGCTTCCTTATCTGTCGCTCCCACCTCTCCTCTTCTGATCCTGACGGTGGCAATCATTAAGTCAAGCTTGCATCTTTCTGATTGCAAAATTAATAACTATTAACTTAGAAATTTGGAGAACATCAAGAGGAGACATTTTCAAATGTAAATGAGCACCTGAGAGAACCCACAGTGGCTGTGTGTTTAAAATGCTCCTTTTTTTCTCTACTCACAGTCCTTGTAGCTGAGATTCTATTACAGAAACAATTTTGCATTCTGACATCCCTCCTCCCGTTACAGACTAAGCATTTATCATATCATTAAAAACTCATGATTTAAAAACTGACAACAGGTTGACAGGCCATTTGTGTCTTCGGACATAGTCTAGTTTCTTTTTTCTTCCCATACCAATGTGCAACATCATTAATAATAGGTTACTTGGAAGAAAAAAGTGCTAATGGGAAGAAAAGCATGTTTGGCAACCCAAATCAGGCTGTTTGAAAACGCGCACAGACATCAGTTCGCAAAAATGTGGGGGTACCTCACGTTACGGCTGTCATCTTTGCCATGTCATTTAGCAGGGGGTCTTGCTATGTCCTCACATCTCCTAGTATCTTTTTGGGGCTCCTTGACCTGACATGGGCATAAGGAGAGAACCAGGAAGCTGGAGGGCAAGGCAGCAGTGCACGAAGACTCACCACATGCCATCTACTGAGGCCGGAGCAGCATCAATACTCCGTAGTTTGAATTACAAGTAAAACACACCTGTAACCGTAGCAAGGTTCTGCTGGGATCCAACTCCAAGGACCTCAGTAAATTTCAGACAAATAGAGGGGCGTCTTTTTGAGGTTCCAGAAGATATGGATTGGATGGATTGGAACCATCCAAATGATCACCTGTGGCTCTTGTGTGTCAAATAAAAAATAAAAATAAAAAACAAAAACAAAAGAACACTTTAAGATTTATTTATTTATTTATTTGAAACGCAGGAAGAGAGGGAAGAAGAGAGAGAGACAAGAGAGAGAAGAGATTCTGCTTACTTCTATTCCCCGACAAGCCTCAATGAGCAGGGCAGGAGCAGGCAGAAAGGCGGAGCCATTAACTCCATCAGGGTTGCCTGTGGATGTCACGGCACAAGGATGCGAGCCATCCTCTGCTGCTTTCCCAGCGCACCAGCAGGAGCTGGGTCAGAAGTGGAGCGGCCGGGGCTCAGAGCAGTGTGCTGACATGGTATGTTGAAGCCTTGAGAGTGGCAACTTCCGTCTCTAGACCACAGAACCAATCCCAGAGAGCTTTCTGAAAAACACATCCTGAACCCCACCACCTGCTATTCAGTTTTAGTAAATCAGGGATAAAAACAAGCTGGGAAAGTGCCACATTGTGAAATCCATATCTTGCCTTTGTCCCGCTTTCCCCATGTACAACCACTACCCTCGGCAGCTGTGGTTCTGGTTTCACTGCTGGATCCAGAAAGTTGGATTCAGGCTCAAGTGGTTGGTTCCTGCCACCCATGGGAGAGACCCACTTGAGCTCCTGGCTCCTGGTTCTGACCCGGCTCAGCCAGGTCCACTGAGTGCACCTAAGCAGTGACCCGTCTAGTGTGATATCTCTGTTTCTCTCTCTGACATTCAAATGCATCAACAGGGTAACCAACCAAGGAAGACAACCTGCTATGTACAAGCCGCTTGGTTAGAAATCAGAAAAACGCGTCTGGCTGTCAGTCCAGGATGCCAAACAATAACTGCAGTTATAGCCCCAAAAGTCCAGAATTTAATTAATAACTAACATTTTCCCTAATATTTATTCCCATGTCAATGTAGGACCAACAGAAGAAAGCCAGACACATACTCTAAATGGAACCTGTGGGAGAACCCATCCAGGCTCCGCATCACAAACACATCAGCCTGGACGGTTCCTAAACAGTGGACATTTCCATGGTTCTGGAAGCCGGAACGTCCAAGGCGAGGGGCCAGCAGATTCACTGTCTGTAAAGCCCTGCTGGATGTGTTTGTTTTCATAATGCAGTTTCATTGGCCCCATCTTCCCCATTTACCCCGCCCCTACACTGATTTTTCCTCTATCATTAACCATAGTATAGTTCTTCAGCCACAGTCACAAGTCCAGCATTGCTCTAGTTAAGGGTGTCATGACATTACAGGTTTAGACAACGGTAGAAAGCCCAGCATCCTATCATCAAGAGATGTGTTTAACAGTCTCATCTTTCATTCAGTGGAATGCATACTGCAGGGTGTCTCCACTTCTTGGTATGCTGGGCTCCATTTTACAGCTCCTCTAGCTGAGTGCATGTACAGGCTCCCCTCCCACGCATGAGGGCTCCACTCTCCCCATTGTTGTCTATCGCTTTGCCTGATAATACCCAGAATATGGGAAACTTCAAACTATGCAGCCTGGTTAGGTGTTCGATGAATATTTCAACGGACCAAGGGAAAGTCTTTATAATACATAAATAAACAACTTTTAGAAATGGTATGCTCTCCCATACCTATCACTCAAGCTGCTCTAGTCGAATTATGATTTTTCTTTGATAGTTCATGGTGATTCGGAATTTGCTTGTGGTTATCATTCCGTATGCATTTATCTGCAATTACACTTTCCTGTGATAAACATTGGTGAATGAAAAACCTTGAATAACCCCGTTCTTGTAAGAGTAATAGTAACGATGACAGCAAAACCTCATGGGAAGTGTAATTACAGGTGCCGGCTACAGGAGAGGCCTGGAGCCCGCTTTCTTCTCCTCATCCGAGCTGACTTCTTCGGTCCCCTTTTACATGTGCAGGGCGATCTGAAGGAGCCAGGCAGACAGGGGACACTGAGCCTTGACCTACGTACCCCCAGTTGCTTTCAGTCAACATCTGTGAGCATCCACAGCAAAGATCAACATCCCAAGGGGGAAAAAAGAGAGAATATTGTAACAGCAAATATTTCACTTTCTAGGAGGAAAATGACAGAAGCAAGGCTTCAGACAGAATGTTGTTGGGGCATAGCCGGTTAAGCTGCAGCCTCCCACACCCACATTCCGTAGAAGCCCCATAGGACTTACTTGTCCCCCTGCTGATTCAGTTTCCTGGAAAGGCGGGAAGACAGCCCACGTGTGTGGCCCCAGCCACGTCCCTGGCCCCAGCCACGTCCCTGGAAGACCTCAATTTCTGCCTGCTGGCTTCAGCCTGAGTTAGTGTTGGCTCTTGCAATCCTCTGTAATCCTGCCTTTCAAAAAATATATAAACAAATATACTTGTAAATGTTTTTCAATGAAAACACAACTAAAAAGATAATTCGATTATAATCGAAACTGTAAGAAAAATGTTTATAATCTCTGAACGACATTATGCATATAACATACCGTCGGTCTTCTGATGTGGATTCTGTAATCTTGTTTGCTGTTATCGAATTATAAATGAAGTAGGAATCAGTGCTCCCCGAGTTTATATTTCTTATGTATCGGCTATATGTTATGTTAGCAGGACTTTTTCTAGTGGCAGCCAAAGCTGGAAGCAGGTGACCGGATGTGATGGGACCAGGAGAATGTGGAGTTGTGCCAAGTGAAGCGTCTTACGTGTGGCTGCCTTGGTCTCCCTGGGATCAATCCTTCACGTGGCATTATTTGCCTATGGATTAAGTTTCAGGAATGTGCTGCCCTGTCTTGCGATAAACAGGAAACTGGCCCCCCTGTCTCCTGTCGCCAGGATTCTGAGCGGCGCCACTACCTTCTTGCAGGATTCATGTGGCTGGGAAACTGAAGAATCGATAAATGCTTTCCGAAGCAGAGCTACCCCGATCCCTAAAGGGGGCTGCCTATTTTTAGTTTCACAGTCAATATACAATACGCGTTACCCTTTGCCATGGAAGGGTCAGGCGGGCTGGGATCTGGTTCAGCTTTTGTGGATCCTGTGCTTTTGTCTAAGGGTGTGCCAAATAATCCCCCTGGTGGCCAGGAAGAGTCACTACACTTACGTATCTGCAGAAAGACTCCAAAATAATGGAAGGATCCAGCCTAAGCTGCTGATGAGATCCCCTTAAGAAAACCACTTGGGGGGCTCACATCCCACCTCGGAGCCCCGACTCCACGTCTGATTCCAGCTTCCTGGGCAGCGGGCAGGACCGCAGTGCTTGGGTTTCTGCCAGCCACCTGAGGGACTCAGATTGATGTAGGGATCCCTGATTTCAGCCTGGCTGTTGTAGGCATTGGGGGGAGTGGATGAAATTTCTCTTTCTCTCTACATCTGTCTCCCTCCGTGCCTGCTTTTCAAACAAAATGGGAATAGACGAGGTGACATGTGAGCTGTGGCGTTAGCACAGCAACGATTCCAAAGCCATCCAGCTCCGGGACCTGCTGGTGGCATAACTCTTCAGGCAGCATTCACTCCTTACCTGGAAAGAATAAAAATGAGCAGTCCAGCCATGTCATTGAACCAACATGGGACATTATTTAATTCATCTAATTACATGAGAGTAATTTCATTAGGAACAGCTTTCATTTGAACAGCCTGTACATGGTCAAAAAAATTTATGCCTGCTAACTGGAACCCATCCGTAATGAGATTCCTCAGCTAAGGACTTTCTCCATAGGACAACTACAAGGTACCAGATTTCCAGTTAAATGAACACATTAGTCAACCAGGCAGTTCTTCCTGGCTTCCCAATTACACTGTTTGCAACGTATTGGTATAAGCACCAAACAAACGTCCAACACGCCATTTATAGAGAGGACATAGTGATAGACCCCCCATGGCAGGAGTTCGTAGATTCTGGCTTCTTGGCTGCCCATCTCTCCCGAGATGCAGAGGGAGCGTGGGAAGCAGGTGCACCTCTCATTCATTCATGAGGCCTCAGGAAACCGGGCCTTCCTGCACTGGACAGGCTTCCAATGAAATGCAGCCTCCGTCCCTCCCTCCCCGCTGCTGTGTCCCTTCCCTCTCTCTTACACACACACACACACACACACACACACACACACACACACACACACACACTTTCTCTTTTCCATGGCCCCTGTTTCCCTTCCCTTCCCTCCTCATGTTGTCCACTCTCAGTGCCACCAAAACAAGATGCAATCATGACCCTTACGGCCAAGTAATGTAAGCATTCTGATCTAAATTTTAGTCTAGTCCACTCTTGGGATTTTTTTTTAAAGATTTATTTTTATTGGAAAGGCAGATATACAGATAGGAGAGACAAAGAGGAAGATCTTCTGTCCGATGATTCACTCCCCAAGTGAGCTCAACGGCCAATGCTATGCCGATCCGAAGCCAGGGGCCTCTTCTGGGTCTCCCACGCAGGTGCAGGGTCCCAAAGCTTTGGGCCGTCCTCGACTGCTTTCCCGGGCCACAGGCAGGGAGCTGGATGGGAAGCAGGGATGCCGGGATTAGAACCGGCGCCCATATGGGATCCTGGGCGTGCAAGGCGAGTATCTTAACCACTGCGCCACCGCGCTGGGCCCCACTCCCGGGATTTTTAACTACGTGTTACTTAGGGGAAAATTCCATAGGAGAAATACATCACTCTCCAGTGAAATATACTGCCTAACTGCGCCCCTTCAAGTTACTATTGCCACTCTTTTTTGGTACTTCATGTGACTTGTCCAAACTGCCACATGCCTCTTCAGAATCTTGTGTGACCAACGCCCCTCTGTGTTTGCGCTAACTTGAAGCACGCGTGCATCTCTGCATGTCAACACCGGCTCCCCTGATGACTTAATCAGATCCGGTAGCTGGTAGCACCGAAATGTCCGTCTGTTGGAACCAACAGGCCAGAGCCTGCAGTTACAGGTGAAAGGAGGCGCCCATAAAAAGTTATTAACACCTGCAGTGTCGAGGGAGGATCCAGCAGGCAGCCTTGCTTCGATAGCACCAAGAATCAAGATGGCAAGGACGAGCGTCGCACCCCAGCCCCTGCCCAGGCGCCTGCACCGAGAACAAACAATATCTTACCCAGACTAAGTGAGCCAAAAAGCATCTCTGGAAGAAACCCAAAGGGGAAAAATGCTCGCCATCCCATCCTTCTCCCCCGTGAGTCTTCCACCGCTAGGAGCATTTCGCTCTGACAGTCTCCCGTGGAGCCAGAGAGCTTCAGGTGAAAGGTTACCTACATTTATAATGTCATGCACTGGGCCTGCCAGGTAAAAGGTAAATGGTAATCTTATCATTAGCATGCCTGACCCCGTGGCCCGCCATATCTCACAGGAAACGGCGAGAACAGCTCACCTGTCAAGAGGCAAAAGCTTAAAGGTCAAGACTCGGGGAAAATCTCACCGAGCTCACAGCTGAATTGCTGAAGCCTTTTAAGAACACCCGCTTAAATAAATGATTCCGGGGCAAGACCAGGGAAGGCTGGCCTGATGTCACAACTGGCGACTTCTGCTTTAAAACCAGGAAAATAATATTTGGTCATTTCCAAAATAAGGAATGAGCCAACCCTTGGACATCCACAAGCATGCCTGGGCGTGAAGGGGTCTGAATGCTCTTCAAAACTGTACTACCAGTTTGAATATCAGGACGTAGGTAGGGCCTGTCCTTCCTCTCTTGCCGTTCTATGCTGTATAAAAATAATTTCCCCATTTTTTCCCCCTGCTTTTCATTGTTGGGCAGGAAGGCTTTTCAGGGCATCATGGGAACATTACTCAATTTTAAAAGAGATTTGAAAGTATATCCTGTTTATTTTTTTTTTTCACTGTGAAAACCATAGGGGAAAAACATTGCTTTAAAAGCAAGCACAGTGGTTTCTCAAATGGCTCAGTGGAGTTCCTCGGTGGCCCAGCAACGCCACCTCCAGGTACAAACCAGAGGATGAGAAGCAAAAGCTCAACAAATACTTGGCACTGAAATACTTAGAACAGTACGGACACCTATAGCCCTCAGGCGGGATCAACCTGAGCGCCCAACAGCAGACCAATGGGTGAACAGAAGGTGGAAAACCATTCCCCCATAATGACATGTCAGTCAATGACGGATCTGCTGGGTAACGATGGAACTGAAAAACCCCAGGCACCCAGTGACGTCCTAACTGCAGTGACTCCTTCAGCGCGACGCTGTGTGCTGGCTGGTGACTGTGCCGCCAAAAGTACAGCCCGTCCGGCGACCCGCAGGGGGAAGGCGCCTCAGACGAAGAAACAACACGATTACACCCGCAAGAAACATCCGAAACAGGGAACTCCCGTGGGATGGAAAGCAGGCGAGGGATGCCCTGGGCCTGCAGGTGGAGCTCATTTGGGGCTTGGCGGCTCAGGGGTGTGGAAGATCTTCTTGGGCTAAGGAGCGTTTCCTGATGGACGGAGCTGATGGATGCATGCCCGTCCTTACACTCAACATCCTGAAGCTAGGCGCATCGAAGCAGTGAACTGTGTGCCATGCGAATTAGCCAAACACAGCAAGCACTGGTCTTAGTATTTGCCAAGTCCCAACAACCCTGGAAAAAGAGCTCTGAACACTGGAAAAAAGAGAACCCTGATTGTTTCATTCTCAATATTGGTCAGTTAATGAGGCACAGTCTCACACTCAGGCACATGGGCCACCGCGTGCCCAGCTGCCCTGATGCTGCCGAAGCCGGTGCCGGCTGGAGGTCCCTCTAAGCCAGAGGCTGCAGCTTCCAGCCTTCCACAGGCATTTCAGAGCAGCAGCTCCCAGACACTAGCTGCTTAAGGGTCAGGGAAACAGATGGGCCCACTTGAAATAGTTTCCTGCCTTGTACTTAAATAAAACCTTCTCCTCCATCAAGCCGCTCTATCACAGCCCCTCTCCTGGGCCCTTCACTCCACCACACTGCTGGAGCCTCAGGCCAGGTCACCAGAGTGCCAACGAAGATGACGTTGGTCACTCACAGGTCTGCTTTTCAACCTTCAGAGGACTGTGGAAACAGGCTCAGGGGAAGAAAATCGGTGCAGAATGGAAATCTACAAATAGTCTCAAATATAGCCTTATTAAAAATTGATTTAAGAGCCCAGTACAATGGTTCAATGGCTAAATCCCCACCTTGCAAGCACTGGGATCTCATATGAGCACCAGTGCCTGTCCTGGTAACTCCACTTCCCATCCAGCTCCCTGCCTATAGCCTAGGAAAGCAGTCAAGGACAGCCTAAAGCCTTGAACTCCTGCACCCAAGTGGGAGACCTGGAAGAGGCTCCTGGCTCCTGGCTTGGGATGAGCTCAGCTCCAGCACTGCAGCATTTGGGGAGCAGATCAGTGGATAGAATATCTTTCTATCTCTCCTTCTCTCTATAAATCTAATTTATCATTCCAATTAAAACTATATTTGTTTGAAAGGTAGAGTTACAGAGAGAAACAGAAAGAAGGAGAGATCTTCTATCCACTGCTTCACTCCCCGCATGGCTTCAATGGCTAGAACAGGGCTGATCCAAAGCCAGGAGCCTCTTCCGGGTCTCCCACATGGGTGCAGGGGCCCAAACACTTGGTCTGTCTCCTGCTTTCCAGGATCATTAGCATTAGGGAAGTGGAGCAGCCGGGTCCATAACTTGTGTCCATAGAGAGATGCCTCTATGCAGGCAACGGATTTACTCACTATGCCACAGCACGCACCCCAAATTTGGCAAATAAATGCACTATTTGCACCTTAATCACTGAAGATTTGCACACAGTGCCCAGCGCACATGAAGAGCACACACCTGTGCTAGCCTTTCTTCGCAACAGCTTTCCAAGGATTTTCTACTGAATAGCGATCATCTTTCAGTAACAATTTGTGAGTGTCCATTTAGTTTCTGTATAAATATCCCAGCACACTGTTAAGTCATGAGAATTTATTTCGTGAAAACCATTAAGCTGTTATTTACTTTGGGCTATTAAAAAGGGTTCTACTAATTTAAGCTTACTCCCTGATTTGGTCAAAGAGCCTATATTCTATGTCCTTGTACTTTCATTCTTGCCTTTTTAAAAGCCAGGCACCTTTATCTGTAATTAATTTTACTCCATTTTGCAAAATAAAAAGATGTTATGTGACTTGGTGGGAAAAAAAAAAAACCCTTCCAGTTAAGTAAAAAAACACCCTTAACATTGGTCATGTTGTCTGATTTTACTCCACTAATTGTGAAAAGGTGAGATTTGTGCCCTGGCTCCTCCAGCCTTCCCTGCTCTAACAGAGGGTAGCCTTACAAACACAGTTCCCAAAAGCAAATATGTGTCAGATTCTGTGGGTTTCCAAAGAGCTCTAGACAGGGAGCATAAAAAGAGGGCAACAGTTTCAGAAGCCACTAAAATTTTATACTTGGCTTTGCAGCTAGGATTAACACATCTTAAAGAAGCGCCCCGAGAAACACCTGTCCCTCCAGTGCGGGCCCCACCACACCAGACTTCGCCATAAACAGCAAGTGTATTGTAAAACCATTTATTGCTATTGTAAAACTATGTAAAACGATTACCTAAGAAGCCTGATACTGGTTAAGGAAAGAAGAATTCTCCTTTCCAATCAAGCCTGGCAGAGTGGGAGGCGGGAGTGCAAAAGGGGAAAGCTACTGCTGTGTGGAGGTGAACGTGGCCGTGCATCTTCTCCTGTCAGTACCTTCACACCCAGTCCCACAATAGAGCATACAGCTCCTAGCTTCTGTCGGAGAAGGGTTGCATACAGGGGTAGAGACTCCAGTTCAACATATGCCAAGGAATGGAGACACCAGTCCCATCGAGGTCATTGCCAAGGCTGGCCCCAAAATATCCTGAGCTTAGCTTTCAAAAAGCTCCCTTCCTCTAGGCACCCTTGGGAACAGGGGACACAACATGGCTGGGCCACTTTCCCACTCATATTCAGTTCCTCCTAGTGCCTTCCTCGCCCCACCCACCCACATGTTTAACTTCACATCCTCCACTCTTTGTCCCAACCTGAGCTCTAGGAGTGAATCCTTACGTCATGTGTTTGGATTAAAACATGAGATATTCAAACAGCCGTCAGGAAGGCCGTGGTTTTATACATAAGTGACTCACGTGTGTGCAGCCAGCCTAGAAAAGAACAACTTGTAGCATGCCAACCCAACTACTTCACAAAATGCAGAGACATTCAGGAAGCCGGGCACTGTTGTGTAGTGACGGCCAGAAGGCACACAATAACCCCAAGAACAATTGGCCTTAAACAACTAAAACTGATATTTCTGCTCCCAACTGAGAAATAACCACAGGAGACCAAAGAACCATGCCTAACAAACCCGAGAAACCTGAACCCTTGCCTGGCATCCATAAGGCTCCTTCCCACCGCCGTCACTACGGGGAAGTCTCTGCCAAGGGCACGTGACACAGCTCTCCTCGGGTTACTGCTAGTTTATTTCCAAGGATAAAACAAACTTTCCTAACAACTTTGGGCAATTCTTTTAAAGGAGTAGGCTCTGCTTTTGGAGATGCAATTCCAGTTTGCTCTGGGATGCTCTCAGAAGACTGTGGAAGGTCGGCGAGATGCCTTGCTGCGTTGTGTGAAACGTGGCTGGACCAAGGGAGGCCTGGGGTGTTCAGGAAATCCGGTGAACGTCCGTGAAACCAACAGACGACATCAAATGAACTCTGAAGGATTGCCTCCCCTCTGGCAGTGCTCAGCGACACCGAAGGCGATGGGAGTGACACAGTCACTGCTGCCTTCCCACCTGGACATTTCCACTGTGCTTTTTTAGAATCACACATTTTTTTAAAGAGTTATTTTATGTTTTATCGGAAAGTCAGCTCTACAGAGAGGAGACACAGACAGGAAGATCTTCCATCCATTGATTCACTCCCCAAGTGACCGCAATGCCGGAGATAAACTGATCCGAAGCCAGAGCCTGAAGCCTCTTCCAGGTCTCCCACATGGCTGCAGGGTCCCAAGGCTTTGGGCCATCCTTGAGTGCTTTCCCAGGCCACAAGCAGGGAGTCAGATGGGAAACGGGGCCACCGGGGTTAGAACCAGCGCCCATATAGGATCCCAGCACATGTAAGGTGAGAACTTTAGCTGCTAGGCTACAGTACCAGGTCTAGGACAACATAATTTTTAAAAGTAAACTATCAGTCATGACACTTTTGCAAAGTAGGTGGTAAATGTTTCCACTTTGTGGCCCCACAAAGTAGTTAGAATTCCCGGAACTTTCATCAGGAAATCACACACCTTGGGATACCCACCTCCCCGTACCGAAGTGCCTGGGATCCTGTCCAACCCCACTTACAACTCTTCAGGAAGGAAGAGTAGAGTCGTTCAGAACTGGACCAAAATTGCCCGAGTCATTTAAATAGGGAGAAGGAGGGTAGAAAAAAGTCAACTGCAGCAGCCTGATTGTGTCAACTGGATGACGACCAGTTTGTTCTGGATCCAGGTAAACTTTCAGCCTTTCTCCCTACCCCTACCTGGAGCCTCCTGTGCCCCAGAGAGCTTTGTCCTAGGGATGGCTCTGAAGTCCTGATTCCCCAAGGTGTGTTTTTCCTTTAAACATCATTTTGGACCTTTTTATAATTAGGAGTGACTGTCAGTCTCTGGACAGAGCCATCCCTGGTATGTCACCATGGTGCAGCACTAAAGACCGGAAGAGGCTGGGAGATGGCCCTCTTGGAGTGCTGAGGCGAGTTCTTGGCTTGGGTGTGGTTGGAACCAGCCCTCCAGTGTTGGCCTCTTGGCAGTTTGGTGCCTAGAGAGGTGATGTTACGAAAGATGGTGAACCGTTAAGAAGTGAGGCTTACTGAGTGGTCCTTAGGCCACTGGCAGCAAGTTAATTTAGCCTTTCAAATTGAAAGCCACACACACACCTGCCCTACCCACTACCAGTCAATTAAATGACCCCTTTCCCAGAAAGTACTTTCCTTCGCTTGGGCCCTGGACACGGTATTGCCGAACCACCCCACTTTTCAAGCTCATAAAAAGCCTGGCATGGGGGAGGTGCACTCCCTCTCTTCCTGCTTACAGAACAGACAGAAAACAAATCTCTCTCTCGTGCTTTCCCTCCTAGCCGACTCTATCACTGAGCACGGCTTACGTGTGTCTATGAATTTCTCACGTTTTAAATAAACCTTATCACTTTGTGAGCTGTATGGGTGCCTGTGCTTAGAATGCTTTTTGAAGTAAGAGGCAAGAACCAAAGCGATGAAACATTAGGCCCAACCTTAGCAGCTCCTGGAAGAGCTGGAGGCAGCTGTTGTGAGAACTTAAGGTAATTCTGGCAAGAGCAACTGATTTCAAGGTAAGCTCCGTTCCTGAATAACCCTCGCTTTCTGTTGGCAGGTGTGATCTCTGCCTGCTACAAGGGCTTCGGATGCTGCTAATGGTCCCCTGTGGGGTCCTCATCCTGAGGAAGCCCAGGCGATGCCAGGACCTGGTGACCTAAGAGACTCCAGAACTATATGCTGAATAGGCCTTTTTTCCGATAAAGCAGCCTGCCCCTGTGTATACTGTTGTGACAATGATCAGACCGGCATGTGGACTCCGAGACAAGCACACTGCCTGGTCGTTAGGACACCTGTCGGGATGCCCACATGCACGTCAGCCTGCCTGGCTGATACACAACTCCGGCTCCTGACGTCAGCTTCACACGGATGCTGACGGCTCAAGGACTCTGCTTCCTGCAGCCCACGCAGGCCTCTCCGACGCAGCCTTGCTCAGCCCGCGGATGGTACAGGCATCTGGGCAGTGAACTAACACGTGGGATCTTATGCTCTCTTTCTCTCTTCCTTCCAAATGAATAAGCAAAACATTTACAAACCTACGAGTTCTTATTTAGAAATATCCCCTCTCCACGAGATAATAAACTTCTTAAAGATGGGCTTGTCGGCCTGTTTCATATTGTACCTTCAGCTATTGGTGCTGTTTGGCCTTTAAATGGAAGAGAAGGCCAAACACAAATGGTTAGTGCTACTCCCCCTGGCACCCATGGGAGACCACAGCCCTGGATCAATGCTGAATTCTTGGAAAGTAAGAAGGAGTTGCCCAGCTCTTCCCTCCATGCTCCCACTTCACTACACTGGGCTCTCTGTGTGCTGACAGCTCCACTCCCCTGGTAGGGAACCGCAGACAGGAAAAATGAGGTGTGGTGCTGCCAGTCAAGGTTCCGGGCAATGCACAAGAAGACCACACCCCCTACAAACTTCCGAAAGCACCTGCCGGGAGGGGAGGAACTTTCAAACCCTGTGACACCTGCGCAGGGCTCCCAAAACTCTCTGCTTCATTCTTGATGAGAATGGCCTCCAAAGAGAAGGTAGGTGGAGCTGATGAGAGAGAAGCAATGGTCTTCCCTGCTTGCTGTCCTGTGCACTCCCTGCAGCTGTGGCGTGGCCATCTCTGGACATGGCTCTGCCTGTTCAGACACTGGGCCAGGTGAGGAGGACCCTGAGGGATGGAGGGCACAGCAACACAGGACCCAGATGTCCCCCTCCTCTCAGCTTCTCAGAGGCTCTCTCCCCTCAAGGGCTCTTAGCTGAAGCTTCTCCCAACTCAGTTCGCACTGAAGACACTTCACCAGTCGTGGGTTTCTGGCTAGCAGACGCAAGCATGCTTGCACACACACAGGCCTCCGAATACTTCCCTTTTGGCAGATGCCAAGTTGTCTTGGTTTCCACAGTTGACAGCTTCTGTTCAGTCTGCTCAAGTTCAAAGGCTGTCTTCAGGGGTGACATGCAGTCTAACACTAGAGCCTTAAGATTTGCCTTTTTAAACTTCTTTTGTAAAGATTTCTTTATCTACTTGAAAGACAAAGCTACAGAAAGAAGGAAGAGAGAAAGAGAGATCTTCAGACTACTGGCTCATTTCCAAAATGGCCACAGTTGCTGAGGGCTGGGCCAGCCCGGAGCCAGGACACTGAAACTTGATCTCCGTCTGCCACAGAGGTAACAGGTACGCAAGCACCTGGGCCTTAACCCATGGCTTCTTCAGGCACATCAGCAGGGAGCTGAATCAGAAACGGAGCAGCCAGGACCCAAAGTGGCATTCATATGAGATGCCAATGCCGCAGGCAGGGGCTTCACGTACAATGCCACAACACTGGCCCTTTAACCTTTTCCACCTACAGTCATAAAGGAGCAATACTAGTGCAACATTCCACTGGAGGCCAACGAGGTGCCACAGCTGGCCTGCTAGTGCAGGACTGACCAGCGGCCATACCAGCACCCAGGCTGTGGCTCTTCACCCGCCCCCCGAGGCTCTTTGTACTGTGAAGGTCTTGGCTTCAGCATGAATTCACAGATCGAGGTATTTCCTAACAGCAGAGCGAGAGAGCTGGCAAGTCCGTGGGTATTGGATTCCTGAAGCAGGTGGAGAGGCACTGAGAGAAAATGAGAAGACCCAATTCACAAGGTTTGCCTAAGGGCTAGGCCTTTACACATTTAATACATGGGGATAATGACAATAGCCCCACTCGCTCGTTCCTTCCTGCTGAGGGACCGCAGTCACCTGCTCTTTACCATGGTCAGATAGGAACCATGTTCGGGGGCAATAACATTGCATGCACACTTTGCCCTTGATGTCCCTGGGTGCCCCTTCCTTGAGGGTTACAATTCTTCGGCTGGCTTCGAGTCGACTCCTGGTTCTCACACCAATGACTTACACCCCAGAGTGTATGTCTATTATAATTGCTACCTAAAGAGAATAAGAATTACAGATAAGTAATTTTCTTTTTCTAATCTAACCCCCTGGAGGCATTTTAGCAGCTAATACGGGTGATGACAGGCATTTCTGCTATAATTTATACAATTTCATTTTTCTTAATCATGGATTTTAGTTCTCTTACATCACCTGCTTGAAATGAAAGCAGCATTTTTTTTTTTTTTACATTTATGGTCTTTCTTGAAAAAAGTGTTTTAAATGCCCACACAATGACGGGAAATTCAGATGAACATCTCCTCTGAAATGCCTTTTCTCTAACTGCCTGAAATTCCTCTAAGACAATTCACAAAGCATGAATTCAGGTGCTTCACTGGGGCACCGTATTTTGAGTACTTGCAATAAAAACATGCAAAGCTAATAAAGTGGAGCCTTAGAGCTTTTCACCTTCGCAGAGGAATTGGTGATTTTAAAAGGTGCACTTGGAATAATGGTGTGGGCATGGAAGGGAACTTGGGGAATGTCTTATGGGGGGTGGTAAGTAAGTCGTGTGGTTTTCCTAACACAACACTCAGCGCATGAAGACATGGCAGTAAACACCGCTCCTTAGGAAGAGGTCACCATCGGCTTAAGTGTCGATGCTGCTCACACCCCTGCTCTCCCATCCTCTCCCTCAAAGCTGGTTCAGTTATGTCTGCCCAGAGGAATCCAAGTGGAATCAGCATTCCCCGGAGTCCAGACATTCTGAAACAACGCAGGAGCATCTGAGTTCTAGAACTGTCCATGGCAGTCCCATTAAGGCCACGGTGAATCAGAAAATGGGACTTTGTTGGAAGGCAGTTTTAACAGTGTGGAGCAGCAGCACGCATCCGAGGTGTTTTGAGTTTGTTCCCAAGGGTTCATGTGTTAGAAACGGTCTTCAGGTTTGTGGGTTTGGGAGGTGCGAACCTTTAGAAGATGGGTCTCGTGAGAAGTCATCGGGCCAATTGTTAGCACACTCTGGGATAGCGGCCCCTGCCTGCCACTCCTGCTTTTGCCACAGCTAGGCCATCTGAGCATAAACCTCTCTTCTTTCTAAGCACCCAGCTTTGGGTGTTTGTGATAGCACTGAAAATCGAATTCAGTAAATCATACGGTAAGAGAAGAGTAGTTTTGATGAAGTTCCTGGGGCCGGAGTCAAGACACAGCTGGTTGAGCCACAGTCTATGAGACCATTATTCCCTATGAACACCAACAGGAGTCCGGGGGGGATCCCCTACCCACCCTGCTCTCTGCTAACGCAGCTGAACGATGATGTAAAAACCCCAGGGCAGAAAAGAAAGTGATGACTTGGAGCTGGTCAAGCAACTCACGCAGAATAGGCAGGGAGCAGGTGCCGTGTGTGCAGTGCTGGCCTCCGGGACAAGGCCAGTTTCACAGGTGCAGAATTGGGTGGAGCCATTGCAGATCAACATTCTGGTAAATGTCTAGGCAAATAGACAGTGCGACACTGTACAAACCTAGATTTAAAGACTGCCTGCCCTCCATAAACTAATTTTGAACAAGCGAAAAATTCACGAAGTTTGGGGTTTTCTTTTCTGTAGTAATAGAGGTAACAGCAACCTGAAAGTTATTATGATTCTTCATGGAGTTAATGTGTAATTGACAATGCACTCAATAAAGTTCTCTCATTCTACAAAGCTGAAATTGTTCACAGCTACTGCGGCTCACTGCGCCTAGGACCTGACACACTCAGCAAAAGGTAGGTGCTTCGGTGGAGTTTTCTTCAACCCCATGACCTGTCAGTACAGATAACACTGAAAACCTTAGCCTGGCATTAGGGACAGGGAGTGAGACCCACTGAGAAGGCTTGCATCCCTTTTAGGAGTTCCTGGTTCAAGCCTCAGTTCTGATTCACACCGCCATTGCCTGGCAGGGACACACACCCTGGGAGGCAGCAGGCAATGGCTCAAGAACTTGGGACTTTGCATCCCACAGCAGGCTCTCATTGGGTGGCAGGCCCTTGGACTTCAGACTGGACCAGCCCCAGCTGTTGTAGTGTCTCTCTCTCTCTCTCGATCTCTCTCTCTCTCACTCTCATTCTTCCTCCTTCCCAATTTCAAATAAATAAGATAAATCAATTTTAATTAAAAAAAAAAAAAGCTGAGAACACCTATTTCCTCCGGCCCAGCTTTCTGCTGCAACCTGGGTTCCCATGCTAAGTGTTCTGCCACCATTTCCCTTCCACTCAGGGACCTCAGAAGGTGCTCTCCCTTCTTTTCATTAGACTTGCATTCAATGCAACTCAGAAGACTGGAGAAAGTTGTACATAAAAATTCTTGTCGGGGCTGCCATGATGGTGTAGCAGGCTAGTCCTTTACCTGAGGCACTGGCACCCCATATGGGCACCAAACTGTGTCCCAGCTGCTCCACTTCCTATCCAGCTCCCTGCTTGTGGGCTGGGAAAGCAGTGGAGGACGGCCCAAAGCCTAGAGAGCCTGTACCTGCATGGGAGACCTGGAAGAAGCTCCTGGCTCCTGGCTTCCAATCGGCTCAGCTCCAGCTGTTGGGATCATTTGGGGAATGAACCAGCAGTCAGAAGATCTTTCTCTCTGTCTTTCCTTCTCTCTGTAAATCAGCCTTTCAAATAGTAATAATTTTTTAAAATTTTGTCCCACAACTTGCTTCTGGCAAGTCGTTTTTTTCTGAATGCTTCCATTTTCCCATCTGTAGGAAAAGAACAATAACACTTCACAAAGTTAGAAAATGAGCCATATTTGGGGACAGTTGGTTGAGTCTTCAAAAGCCATGATTTTCTCAAACGCAATGACCAATGCAGGGTGCTGAGCTAATGTGCAAGAGATCCTAAATATTTTCTAGATTTTCTGTCGTTCCATCCTGCACCCCACCTCAACGAGAGGGTTCCTGTCCAATGCCTTGTCATATCTGGTCAGCATTCCTCGCACTGTGTCTTCTGGGGTTCTGCTACCCATCCCTAAAGGCAGGGACCCAGATGGGACCCCAACTTTCCCACCGTACCCACCCGCTGCCCAGCAAAGACGGTTCTCTCTTGCAGCATTCTGGACCTTTGTCATCAACTGCCTTAGGCCTCTTCCAATTGCATGCTCAGTTGATGGTCCAGCTTCTGTGTCCCACAAAAATGAATTCCCAAGAGGACACTCTCAGTGCTCGTCAGCTCATGATCCGCCCTTTACAGGAGCGGCACACATTGAGTGCTTTGAAAACACCCATTGAGTGAGTGAAACAGCAAGTCAGACGCACTTAAAGAAAAAAAATTGTATGCAACATTTATGCTCAATTGACAGATAAGAAACTTAGAGATTCTCTGCCTTCCATTTTATTTTACTCATCTGCACCTTTACCAACAGGTAGAAGATTTCCAACATCTGCCTTCAATAGTCCAGCCATTTTACGGACTCTCACTTCCTGTGAAAAGCAAATGGATCTAACTGTGCTATTTCCTAACATTTGACAGCTCTGGGACTGGGACTGTGGTATGAGAAATCAAAGCAATCGTTTATTTCATTAACTTGATGGTGACAAATGTGTCAAAAATATCACCTGTGTTTGTATGCACCAATAAACTAATTTTTTCTCTTTTAATTTGTTTAGGGTCATATAAATGGCACATCAAATGAAATAATCTAGTTTCCTGAAAATTCATCTCTGTGAAATCTTTAAATCTTAACTTTTGACGCTATCTTTAACTTAAACCAAAAGTTAATACTGCAATTTTTTTTTAAAGAAAATTGTGAATGAAAAACAATGCTACTTCTTTAGGATTCCAGAAGAGAAAGAAGCTAAGCCCAACTGCTTTCAGTGGTCAACAACAGGAAGGCATGTCCATGGACTTAGTGTAATTACAGCCACACCCTTCCACCCCGTGATGTGGTCCTGAGGATAAGCTAGCTGTGTGCAAAGTCAGCACCGCCTCACGCTTTCACCCTGCCCTGAAGTGTCTTCTCTTTGTCATGCTGTGAAAACCTTAAAGAACAAAAGCCAATCCAAGTGCACTACTATTCTGGCTGTCCCTTTGTAGTACCCTGATTCGTCTTGAGTGAGGAGTGTTTTTATGAACCCAGTTGGATGACAATGCAGCAGCCTATCAGATGTAATGGACTACAAGGCACCCTCATTTGTTAGTATCGGTTTCTGAAAGAGAGCCACTCTGCAAGGAGACAGCCCCAAAAAGCTTCAGCCCAAATGGCTTCAAAAAAAGAGTAAATGAAAAAATGCTTGGGGAAAGAGACAAAGAAGAAAATTGAAGTGTGACTGGGACGCCTTTATAAGAACTGTGCAAATGAACAAAAGACCTACAGCAACCAAGAAATTCTCAATCAAAAAAATGAATAAATATCGACCTTGGAGTGGGGCCTGGGTGCAGAGAACTTCAGCAGTCTAGCGGCTGCTGGAAACACCCAAACCAGGTCAGACTCAATGTTTGGCGCCCTGGCCACGGCCACCACTGCCACATGGTTAGGGAGTCCTGGGCGGCCAGCGCGCCAATTGGTGTGGGGCTTCACCTGCTGGCCACCTGGCGACAAACTCTGGGGTCTTGGGGGTGTGGAACTGCTGCCTAGGTATGTTCATGAATGAGGCCATGTGCTGGTGAGGAATCAACCCTGAGGGTCTCCCACCGACAGGGTAACTTTTCCTTGAAGATAAGCGAGGGCACTGGGAGGGATCCAGTAGACAGAAGGGGCAAGTCCTGGTTCCTGGCTTAGGACTGACCCAACCAGGGCTGTTGAGTGTATCGGGTAGTAAACCAGCAAACGGAAGTGCTCTGCGTGTGTATGTGTGTCTGCTCTTCAAATAAATAACAACAATAATAAATTAAAATTTAAAATATATTTTCAAGTAAATTAAAATATAAAAGGGGAGCAGCGTGATTTTGAAGGGTTATCAGTTTTATGCAGTCATGGTGATGGACATATGACTACGTGTGTGTTAAAATTCACAGAAATATACACCAGAAGAAAGGAATCAGTGATAATGTTTTCAGTAGCTCAGATCCCTGAGTTTCATTGAGTCATCTTTCATCTCTGTTCATTTTCTCCCAGTCACAACAGCTACATCTCAGCTCTCTCCATGATGACTGAAATGATGCTTGTGTTTCGAGAAAATAGCAAGAATAGCTAATCGCCCTCTCCAGGTGTTAAACCCTCAACAGGATCTTCAAACAGCTAGAAGAAAGGTGTGTGGGCTAACATTCCACTCTTAGGCTGTCCTGGCTCCCCTGCGGATCTCACTCCCATTCATTATTAACCACCAAGCACAGGCCAGCACGACCCACAGGCCTGACTCAGAATGTCCTCCTGCCAGCTCTCCCTGGGAAACAATCAGACCTACATCTGACGTGCTTGTAGCAATAGCCACGTGCCTCCGGGATGTCACAGGAAAAGTGTAAGTCAGAACTCATGGCTGCCTTATTTACTATGCTGTCATTTACTGCCATGTGGTAAGGGCCAAGGAATCTAATTCCCTTCGCTCCTGGGTTATAGTAGTTTGTCTCTTTATGCAGATCTCACGTGTGAAGGATGCTGCAGTGGGCTCTCTTTGTAACCTGATGCCGCTGTTCTGGTCTTTCCAGTGTCACATGGTAACCCAAGTTTTCACATGGAGAAAGTAAATTCAACCCACATCCTCTTGCTATCACTTTGTCATTTCTTTGAAGTGTCTGCCAGATAAAAATTGAACAGGAATATTTCATCTGAATGTTTTTACAACTGTGTCCTGCATTAAATGCACATTTAAACTGATTTATGGTTTTTAAGTATTTACAATACTGTGTGAGGTCATATTGAAGCAAAAAAAAGAAGTTGAGGGCCCAGCGCGATAGCCTAGTGACTAAAGTCCTCACATTGCAGGTGCTTGCATCCATCCATAGGGTGCCAGTTTATGTCCCTGCTGCTCCATTTCCTTTTCAACTCCCTGCTTTTGGTCTGGGAATACAATAGAGGGTAGCCCGAAGCCTTGGGACCCAGTACTCATGTGAGAGAACTGGAAGAAGCTCCTGGATCCTGGCTTCAGATTGGCTCAGCTCTGGCTGTTGCTGCCACTTGGAGAACAAACCAGTAAATGGAAGATCTTTCTCTCTGTCTCACCTCTCGGTAAATCTGACTTTGCAATAAAAATAAACAAATCTTTAGAAAAAAAAAGTAAGTTGATAATATTGGCCCTATGTTTAAGACATTTTTGTCATGTGTTCTTTCTGATCTTTTTAAAGAATATGACCCTAAGTCACAGTACCTGCTGGTGTGCGTGAAGACTAGTCTGTGGCAGCCTGGCTGGACTGGGCGGCAGTACCCCTTGATCTGTGTGGGACACGGGGCTGGTTACTGAACTGACCAGGCAGGCGCATCCACCAGTGTGTGCATTGGCTGATGCAGGCGATAGACCAAACCTGACCCTACACTGACCTTACAAGCGTCAATGCTGAGGTCACCCAGGTGAAGTTTCTTGGGGGGACTCCCCAATTAGACCCTTGGATTCAAATGTTGGCCACAGGGGAAATCACAGGATGTGTGGTCTGACCTCGTAATGCATGCATCAGGCCTGGGCCATCTCAGTTGCTGATGCCTGCACAATTATAAGCATGCCCACACTGTCAGCTCATCTAAGCCATCTGGGGATGTCGGCTGCCTCATCAGAGGATGGAGAGCAGAACAGGTTACACAAGCTTTGTAACATGTTCCTGGTCCTGTCAATGCACTAAAGCAAATTTGGTCAACCAATACATAGATCTTGGAAAGATTTTCTCAACCCTGAACAACCAAGTTCATGGTTATGTTAGAACTATGAAAACCGTTCATCAGGGTCTCTAAGGTGTCATCAAATGACTGTCCTCCATCCCCAGGAGCAGATGTTTCTTGATAGCAAGGAGTGGCCCTCTTCCTTTCCTCCCCTGTGGACACAAGAGGAAAAACAAAAGATCTGAAACATACATCCCACCACCCTCCTCCATACTTGACCCTCCCCACCCTAACCAGAGGCTCACACGGATAGGAATCCCTCTCAATTATGCCAGCAGTATTAAAAATAAAATTTTGCAATTTTATAAAAGAACTTGGCCCTGGTATGTTATTTATCTTAGTGACTTGTATGGCTTTTGGTGGCTCTGTAAATGTTGGAATGAGGCAAAGGCCTTCTCTCATGCTAGTTCTGGGTGACAGACCATTCAAGCACCAAAAAATGAAGTTGAAAGTAATAGAACATCCTTAAGAAACAATCCAAAGGGTTAATAATGTGACTTGTCTCAATCCCTCCAAATCAGTTTTACCAACTGTACTGGGTTTCCAGGGCTGTTATAACAAAGGACCACAAGCTGGAGGATGTGAAGTAATATTATCATGGTATCTCAGGCTCTAGGGAAGAATGGAAGAATCTTTCATCATCTCCTCCCAGCATCCAGTGGCAGCTGTCCACCTCTGGCCTTCCCATCTCTGCTTCCCTCAGCTCCTGGCCTTCGGCCCATCATATCTTTACATCATCTTTCCACTGCATTACATGAAAATCTTACTTTACTTCAATGGAACTTAACTATGTCCACCTGCCACATTCTCACATTCAGGGATGCTGGTGGTTAGGATTCCAGCATTTTTTTTTTTAATAGCAAGTATAATTCAATCAGCAACATCCACCAAAATAGCTAATGATTCCTATTCCAATTTTAGGATCACCTGCACGTCTAATTGCCCGTGTAGGATTCATGTGAGCTGTAACTCTGAATTGGTGGCCAGTAATGGTCTCGCCAAACACCCGAGGGCTGTCAGTGCCTTTCCCGTTGGCCAGATGCCCCGCGTGCTTGGACATCCTTTGGCTAACTTGATGCCTGCTCTCCTTCTCTTCTCCTACCTTCTCCCTGTCACATGCAGCCAACCCTCTCACGCTGTTGTTGCCGTAGCACAGCTGCTCATCTAGCTCTGCCCGTTTCCTCTTCTCCATGACCACCCAGGTAAGAAGAGCTTATGTCCAAACAAGACCAGCATGCTTTGACAGTCTATTTTTCAAGTGATTTGAGACTCTTATTCTAATCCGTGTTTCAAGTGCTGCTACGATGGGTTATGGTTTGCCTGGTCCCTCCAAGGGTCAACATATTGGAAGATGGAAGGTGGAAGAACCTTTAAAGAATGTAACTTAGGACAAGGTCATTGGAAAACACTTAACTGTTCTTACAAAAAGAAGTTGTTATAAAAGAGCAAACCTAGTCCCTGCGTCTCTGGTTTCCGGTTTCACCATATGAATGTCATTTGCAGGAGTCCCTCAAACAAGTGAGGCTATCGGATGTCAGACTTACAGACTCCAGAGACCTCTTTCTTTTGTAATTTCCTGACCTCATGTAGTTTTGTGACAGTTTCAGAAAGCAGAACTAATGAAAGCCTGGCTGTGACTCTCCCATGAGGTGATTGTCATGTGTCGTAGCCTAGTGGCTGTTTTGTTGCCTGACAAAAGTCTCCAGAACTCTGAGAGTCATCCAGCAGATTTGCGATGTCATGGAGGTAGAATAGAGACAGAAATGAGACAAGGGGCACAGGCAATGCCGCACTTGTCTGCCAACTCTAGACTCCGGGTTTCTTTCCTCCTTGAGCAGCCATCACCTCTGAGCAGTAAACCATTTGTTTAATCACTTTGCTTTTCCCTGACTGCTAGTAATGAAATGCTGTACTCTCTAAAATAATTTCCTGACTATTTGCTAAGATTCATCTCTGACATTTCATTAAATATGATCATTTAACTGTACAAGTACAAATGCATTTTTAATTTAGCTTACTGCAGATATTACAGATGTGGGGAAATGACTTCGTATTGCTCTAGGACAAATATATCATTCATATGTGCATGGCACAAAAGAACAAATTATTAAAAATTACTGAAACTCCATGAAGATTTATATTTAACTATATTTTCAATCTCTATGTCATTGTGAAAACATATAGCGTGTCATTTTGTCAGTTATGACTCTCTGAAGAATGGGCGTGTTGAGCAGAACCTTGGTCGACAGCTTTCACTTCTCTCATTAATACACTGTGATACTAAACATTAATACTTTTTTCGGTAATTGAGAGATTATGAGGTCATTAACTCTGCTTCTATTTTTTTTTCTTCCCTTCAAAAGAAAACAGCAATAGGATATGTGTCTTTTATATAAATCCAGACACGGTTCATGCCAAAGTCTGGCAGAAACATACTCAGCATGTAAACCAACATTCTTGAACGTCGTCTTGGTGCACATTGTCACTGGATTCGAAGCTGAATGATGAGAGCACCAGCTTGGCTTTGGGCCTTGAGCTGTGAAATCTAGAACTGAGAGTGGTGAACTAACATTACCGCCTCCCTGGGTGTGACTTGTTTCCACAGAGTGTACTTTCATCACTGTGGGGGGAAAAAATAAACATTTTCAAAAATTTTACTGTGTATTGTGGGCAGAGAGTAAAGCAGAGTAATAGAGGTTTGAAGCAATTAGCTGGAAGAAAAGTTACTTCCATGGAAAAGGCAAAAATATATCGTCTCCAGATTTAAAAAAAAAAAAAAGTAAACACCAATATCCCCGACACTAAAGACACAAATTAAAGTCAAAACTCAATGGCAATAAAAAGCAACCTCAGCCCCTGTTCTTGTCCACATTTAGACTTGGGATTCAATGTAAAAGAATTCATTCAAAAATCCGGATTACCACGTGCAGTTCTTCGTGAAGTTTCCGAATCATTTTCTGATTTCAAGATTTGAGCTTTGGGAAGACCCTTAGAAACCACAAGCCCTACGCCTAACTGGATTCTCCTACAAATTGAGAAAAAAACTGAGGCTCACAGAATCCTCACAGACATATAACTCCACACGAACAGCAGGGCGTCAGCCAGACCCTCAGAGATCCTGCAGGCCATAGAGACAAGCATCAGGAGCACCTTTTCACAGAGAAGGGGCAGGAAGCCACGAGGCAGCTGTCTGCGGCCTGTGACACTAGGCTGATTTGCTCAGGTGAGTGGGATCCGAGGGGTAACAGGTGCAACAGCAACACAGAATTCACCTCATCAGCTCAAAAGCCCACTGTCCAAGACCTCCAGACTGCCAATTTATCACTCGTCTGCCACATTTACTTTATTGGAAATATTTATTTGTTTTTATTGAAAAGGAAGGTTTACAGAGAGAAGGAAAAACAGAGATAAACTTCTTCCATTTGCTGGTCCACTCCCCAACTAGCCACAGTGTCTGGAGCTAAGCCAATCTGAAGCCAGGAGCCAGGAGTTTCTTCCAGGTCTCCCATATGAGTGCGAGATCCCAAGGCTTTGGGCCATCCTCTACTGCTTTCCCAGGCCACAAGCAGGGAGCTGGTTGGGAAGTGGAGCAGCCAGGATATGAACTGGCACCGGTATGGGATCCTGGTGCACATACAGGGAGGATTGAGCCATGGCGCCAGGCCCAGTGCTGAGCCATAGGCTATCAAGCAATACCCTGGATGTTCCTGCAAGGGTGTCTCTGGCTGAAGTCAGCTTTTGAATCTGTAGGTAGGGCGAAGCAGATGCCTGCCCTCCTTACTGTGGCCTCGTTCCAGCAGGTGAAGGACTCCACAGACCCCAGGCAAGAGCCAGTTTCCTCCTGTGTGATCACCACTGAACCATGATGTGACTCTTTCCTGCCTGGAACTCAAACGCACAAGAGGGTCCTCCAGTTCTCAGGCCTTTGGAATCATGCAAACTGAACTATCAGCTTTCCTTGACCTATAGCTTGCTGACCCCAGACCTTGGGAATCACCAGCATACTTAACCACATGAGCCATTTCCATACAATAAGCACACACACACACACACACACACACACACACACACACACACACATCCCTACATGCACACACACACGCCCCTACGTGTAAATACACAGTATACACAAGACACACAGCCCGCACACCTACACACATACAATACAGAACACACACTTACATGTACAACACACACCTACACACATATAGCACAAATGCCGACACACAACATACAGTGCACACAGTTACATGTAGAGACACAACACACTCAGCACACACCTACACATACCACACACACAGCACACACACCTACACGCACATAACACACAAAGCCCACATACCTATGTGTATACACATAGCCCACACGGCACACACCTATGTGTAAACACACAGCACACACATCTACATATATAACATGCCCAACCCACACAGCTACACGCACACACACAGCACACACATCTACATGTTAACACAGAGCATACACACATCCACAAGCACACACACAGACATACCATTGATTTGGCTCCTCTGGGGAACCCTGAGAAAGACCACACCCCTGGCATCTTCAAACTTCACGTCATTTATCAGTATTTTTAAATCTCAGTTCTCTGCTCGTGACAAACTGTAGCTCAGAAAAACACTGTAGAAACCGAAAGCACAAAATAATGCGCAGAAACACAAGAATTTTGGAGCTCTTGGTTTATAGTTCTAAAATTGATGCCAGGTCATGTCACAGTGAACGTTCTTTGGCTACGTCAAAGTGGAAATCATCCTCCAGGCCAAGCACAGGGCCACACTAACTGTCCAGCTCACCTGGATTCTCTTTAGAGGAACTTTTAAACATCACACTGAACCATCGTGCCTCTTGCAAGGTTACTGGCATTGTTGAGTCACTTGGATTTTTCTGTCCCAACAAACAGACTTTCTCCTTCATCAAGGGGGCAGTGGGGTTGCAAGGGGGAAGATGGCACTCCATCCAAAGCTCTCTTAACTTTGAGTACCCAGGAAAATGGGCTGATCTGAATCGAAATTCTGGAGGTGCGAAAGACCATACTGCTTGTCACCAGGGCCTGCAAGGACCCCTGGCTGCATCACAGTGTAGCAGGTGGCATGAATGCAAGCAGGAGAGTTCTGGTGGTGAGCAGGGATGAGCCAGACCAGTGAGGAGCCAGGCTGGCCCTTCTGCCACAGCCCACTCCCGTGGGAACTAACCCGCTTCTACAAGGTCTATGTGAGACTCTTCTGGAAGGCAGTCACAAGTCCAACAACTGGTCACTTGTCAACATTTCCACTCTAGTGTCCATCATGGCCAAACCGTAGCACCCTTGCCACCAGATGAGACCACTGGATCAGCCAGTAGGAGCTAAGTCCTGTGCTGCTGGCTTGTTCAACAGCACCATGTACAGCTGCTATCCCACTTCTGTTCCCAGGGATGGCCCTGAATGAGGCCCTGGAGGACTCTGTTCATTACCAGTGAGGGTGAGTGATCAGGTGGACATGAAATTAAAATTGACGAAGATTTTTTTAACTACAGGAGAAAGCATGTCATTTTGTCAAAAGCTGAACTGCAAGCAGCTAAATCAAATATTTTTAATGCAATGTGTCAAAACAGAAAGGATAATTCTTTCAAGACTTAGCAGACTGAAAGTTGGACGTGAACAGCCTTCTCCGTAAGTGCTTGTTTTAAAATATTTAAAATGTAAATCTTCTACTGAGTACAGCACTCAGACACATAACGGTAAAGTTTTACACTGTATCTTCAGTTGAAGAAATTGGGTGGCAGTCTTTTTGGTCTTAAGAACAGCAGGGTTTAGCAGGGTTCAGAAGAAAACTGAGCCCTCTCTTGTTCAAATTTTTCCCTTTCTAGCATGGTTGGCAAAGAAACAGCAGGTATATTCTAAATAGAGTAGGAATTATACAGACACTGTCACGTAAGACAAGTGGCAGCTTTGCCACCTACTCACTTCCTGGGCAGGAGAATGGTGCGGGCTAGTTCTCGCTGTATTTCCAGCCTCTCCTCCAGGATTTTAATGCTAAGCACAGCTTCCAAGGGCATGTCAGCTAGACCCCGTGCCAGCCCAGCTCAGCAGTGAACAACACATCTCCTGTAGGAGGCATGCCTAGCTTTCCGATATTTTGCCATTTGGGCTAGAACCACCCGGGTACCCAGCTGCACCCCACTGTCTAGCTTGGCTCTTTCTAGATCTTCACCATTTGCCAGTGAGCTCTTGTTCCCATCCCTCTGTCCTAAATGTGGTGTTTGACATGGCCATCTCCTGCAGACCTTTGAATTCTGTTTTTTTCTGCCTGTGGGGTGTCAGGCCCATGAGTTGCACCTGGAAACTTCACGGTGTAGAAGTAACTCCTCACCTGAGTCCTGCACTTTCGCTTCACTCCTGTTACAAAGGAATCGCTGCTGGGCAGTAGAAGTGGGTGACCACACGGTGGAAGGCTGCGGACTGCAGAAGCAAGGAGGGACCTATACTCTCACTGACATTTTTGCTGAGCCTTTAAGTATCTGTTAACTCCCCCCCCAACACACACACACATGTAGCACCATGAGTCATGTGAAAGCCAGCTGTGCTTCTCTCAGGGCTGGTTATGTGATGTGCATCACACGGGAGGGCTAGTTTCAAGAGAGAATCCACCTGGATGAGAAGAGACCCTGAGTTCAGGCTCCGCCATGGACCCAGGTCTGGGACTTCGCTTACACAGCCTGACTTCCCTCACCTCTAAAACAGCACCTGACCCAGCAGTTAGAACATACACACCCGAGCCCAGCGTGATAGCCTCACAGCTAAAGTCCTCACCTTGCCTGCACCAGGATCCCATATGGGCTCTGGTTTTAAACCTGGCGATCCCAGCTCCCTGCTTGTGGCCTGGGAAAGCAGTTGAGGATGGCCCACGTGGGAGACCCGGAGGAGGGTCCCGGCTCCTTGGTTTCATATTGGATCAGTTCCAGCTGTTGCGACCACTTAGGGAGTGAATCAACGGACATAAGATCTTTTCCTCTGTCTCTCCTCCTCTCTTTATCTGACTTTCCAATAAAAATCAAATAAATCTTTTTCACACACATCCCCTAGAATACCTGGACTCGATATCCACGTCCAGCTCCCTAAGCAGCTTCCTGCAGCTGCAGCTGCAGCTCCCAGAGTGACTGTGTGACCCCAGCACTAGTGACGGTTCAAGTATTTGGACTCTGGCCTCCCATGGGGAGACTGGAATTGAATTCCTGTCCCCGGCCCTTGACGGCATTTGGAAAATCAAAACTTGATGTCCTGATATCGTGAGGGCCATGGATCCACAATAATCATTAAATCAAAGTAAAACAACAGCACTTTATGAGGCGACAGCAGAGCTCCATTGCCCTATGCAGCGTGGAGTTAGATCTGCACGGTGGTTTAGACTTCTCAATACGTTTTCATTCCTTCATTCAACATACATCATTTCACCCCCAGCTTCAAAACATGCTGTGGAGTGGGTCAAGGAGACAGTATTACATTTCCCCATGGGACAGGTGGGAACTGTGAAGTTTCCATCCATGAAATTAAATGACTTCCGCCAAGTCACATCTCTCTGAAGGGACCTAAGACACAAAATAATAATAATAATAATAATAATAATAAAAGATAGCATTTATGGGAATTCAGTGGAGTTACTCGACACTATCAAACCTTCAAATGTACACACACACACACCTTTACATGCTTGGGACAACTTGGAAAATATATTTCCCAGTGTAGGAATGCTTAGATCATCATGATTTACTAAAATCTGCTTTTGTACCTGGTCTCTCCCAAAGTGGGGTTTGCTACACACACACCAGTCCCTGGATATAGTGAAAGGAAGAGTTTTTCTAAAGACAACATTGATTAGGCAGCAGAGGAGAGTTACAAGGCCCACTTTGATCAATCATCAGGGTTGTCTCTTCGATAATTTCTGCATCAAACAGAATTCATTTTTCTCTGGCTTTCCAACTTCTTCCTCCTTAACACTAAGTTTCACTGAAAGGATTTGCTCTGCTGTTTTCAGGATGATTTGGTGACATAAATGGAAATAAAGTTTTTCTAGAATTCAGAAGAACTCTTGCCAGAGAAACTCAGCCATTAAATACGTCAAAGGGACAAAAAGAGAAAAGGGGCCTTACTTGAATTTCTATGAGTATCAAAACAGTAGAAACATAAACACAAGAGAATTTCTTGCCAAGAAATGTTTGGAAACATGAGCACATCTCGGTTGATGCTGAAGGCAAAGACATCATCCAACAGCCATGCTCAGCCTGAAAAAGCATGGCCAGACCGCCTCGTGCAATCCAACGGCCACAGCTGATGAACCATGACACTCTGCTCCGAGTAATTGCTGTCCCCCATGCCACTGCACCTTCTACCTTGCCCTAGCACAAGAAGGATGCCGCGGCCAGCAGAGGCCAGACACGTGTAGACCTGACAGGTCCCACGAAGATGCTTCTGTTTTAATGGGAGCCTTATTTGATGTTGATGTTCATTACAGGGAAAAGTGGAAGCGAGTTCAGTGGAGGCTCCATGTTAGCCACGGCAGAGCATCTCATTAGGTGGTTCCGGAATTCCTGTCTGCAGGTTGACTTGTTGTGATGACCCATAAGGAAGGAGAAGAGCAGCAGCACGCAGGCACAAATACGTCGCCCAGAATCGTGTTGCAGAATTCACTCCTGAGCTGACTCGGGGATAATTAGGGTGTTGTGTCATCAAAACTTTTCATGTCAACAAAGGAACATCCTTTCTCTGACTAAGGAACTGTCAGATCTGCTTAAAGCTAGGAGAGGCAGGGACTCCATTCCAGTTTCTTCCTTCTTATTTAGAAATGCCAAGTGACTGCAGAGGGATAACTGCGAGATGCTGCATGTGGGGACTGGTCTAGTGTGCACATGTTCTCCCTACAAAACAAAGCACAAATGATGAGACTCCTCATCAGAGAAGATCAAGTGTCTGGGGCTTTTGCCTCTCTGCTCAGATCATTTTTACAGAAGCCAAAATAAGTTATCTTGAGTTTTTATGATGTGCCCAACCAATGGCAAGGAATTTTCACTGTGGAAGACACTATATAAAATTCCTTGCATGGGTCCAGTATGATGGCTCAATTAGCTAATCCTCACCTTGCAAGCGCCAGGATTCCCTATGGGCACCAGTTCATGTCCCCGCTGCTCAGCTTGTGTCCCAGACTCCCTGATTGTGACCTAGGAAAACAGCTGAGGATGGCCCAAAGCCCGAAGTGGGGTCCATATTGACGCGGGAACTCCAGAAGAAGCTCCTGGCTCCTAGCTTCAGATCAGCTGATTTCCGGCCATTGCAGCCACATCTTAGTTGGGGAACAGGGTCTCAAACAAGTATGGAATTTCTCTTATGTTTATTCTAACATGAAATTGCCTAAGCTTTTCCCTGAACCAAGCTGCCAGGAAGAAAATTAAACAAGAAAACTGAAGTAGAGCAACATGAAAAACATTGTCTAAAATGTTCAAAGACCTGGGCCATGCACAATGGCTCATTGGTTAATCCTCACCTTATAGGTGCTGGGATCCCTTATGGGCACCGGTTCTAATCCCAGCTGCTCCACTTCCCTTCCAGCTCCCTGCTTGTGGCCTGGGGAAGCAATAGAGGACAGCCCAAAGCCTTGGGACCCTGAACCCTCACGAGAAACCCAGAAGAAGCTCCTGGCTTCAGATCGGCTCAGCTCCCATCTTTGTGGTCATTTGTGGAGTGAACCAGCAGATGGAAGACCTTCCTCTCTGTCTCTTCTTCTCTCTGTAAATCTGTTTTTCCTGTAAAAGACCCAAAGGGTTTCTTCATTATTCCAGAAACAAAGCCAGCTGAGTTTGCTGAATTTCTGGAGGATAAACCACACTCATTGTAGGCCCCAGTCTCCCAAGGGTTAACTCCACAGCTTAGCTTGGTTCTCAAGGTGTAACAGGAAGGGCAATCATGGCCTGATCCATTTAGCCCCTGGCTTGACTGCAATTTCCCTTCCTGCTTCTCCTTTTTGCACATCTTCGGGGGAGCTTAGGTGTTGCTTAAGCATTGGGAAAATCCTGGGAGGGGCCAAGCAGACTATATAAGAGCAGTTCAACTTTGAATAAAAGGCTTCACTTCACAAGAATGAGCCTCTGTGTGCTGTGTGTGTTGTCTGTCTTGTCTGTCTCATAACCCTAGTCCCTCTGCTCGGCTCTGGTTACGTGACCACGCAGGCGTTGCCAACAACTCATCTCACCTGCCTTCAGCCTCAGTGGCCATGTAAATGTGGACATTCACAGAAACTGGTACAACTGCGGATGCCTGAAGAAACTCACCCCGAATCTGCCTCTGTCCTCTCGGGGAACAGAGACAGGCCCCAGTCCTCTTTGCTTTCACAGAGGGAGTGGGCCCATCTGCAAAACAGCTCACAGAACACTTCTCAGCAGGGAAAGGAACTTCAGTTACAGTGTTTCTAAAGTTTTGTGAGAGCCATTTGTACGAATGCAACTCACAATAATGCCTGAGAATCATTTTCCAGAAGGACACACAAATGTGCCTTCCCACTGGAGCTGGGGAGTTGGCAAGCCTTCCGCCGCCACACCATGTCGGGACTGCCTCCGTGGTTCACACGGCCACGCCTCAGATACCGCTCAAGCACAGCCTGGCAGTCCAACACAATTACCTCAAACAAGGAAGACTCTTAGATACCACATGTTTGCCTTGATTTAACCTGTAATTTTTGTATGGTTGTTTGTAATTTTTTGAACCTGTCATTGATACTGTCTCAACCCAGAGGTTTCGAAGAATGGAACCTGCATTATTTTTAACATATTGTTTACCCAATACTATGTCAATTAATTCCATAATGTTGTATATTGATATTGAGGCCTTGTTGGGGCTTTTAACTGACCGGATCTTTACTCTGTTAGACCTATCTTCAGACCATAGAAGGTCTCCCCAAGAGGCCACTGAACTTATCTGGACAATAAGACGCTGAACTTCATGCTAGGCATGTGTTTGCAAGCAATGAATCTCAACTGAACTTGAACTATGGTTATGCAACAAGGTGGAGGAATCCACCATGGGGGGAGGGGTATGGGAGGGGTGGAGGGAATCCCCAGCGCCTATAAAACTGTGCTACATAATACAATGTAAGCAACAATAAAAAAAAAAAAAAAAACGTAAGCTATGGGACAGTAACCGCATTATGTCCTTACTGTAGAAAGACTCAGGAAAGCAGTAGAGGATGGCCCAAAGCCTTGAGACCCTGCACCCATGTGGGAGACCCGGAAGAAGCTTCTGATTCCTGGCTTTGGATCAGCTCAACTCTGGCTGTTGTAGCTATTTGAGTTGTAAATCAGTGGATGGAAAATCTCTCTGAATGTGTGTGTCTTTATTTCTCTCTGTAAATCTGCCTTTCAAGTCAATGTAAATAAATATTTGAATGAATGAAAGGAAGAGACAGTGAGAAAGGAAGAAAAGAACAGAAGAAGGAAGTGAGGACCAAATATACAAAGTCCTTAGCTGTGCCAACTGGAATTCTGATTAACTGATGGCAAAATATCCCTGCTTTGACAGCTTTGACAAGGTTGGCTTTACTCACCTGTGGACGATATCCCAAGATGAGTCCCATTGACACTCATTAAAGATGACATTGTATTTTCTGCAGATACATTGAGTGGCTAAAGCTGAATAATTTGGGGGAGAATCTGGGAAGTCAGAATCTTGTGTCATAATTCTTATCCCTCCTTGGTTATGTAGCTATTTTTTTGTCTGTAGGCCAAACAGTATGTTCATGATAGATAATTAAATGAATGATAAATAAATAATCCAATGAACTACCTAAATATGGGAAAGTTGAAAGCAGATTTGCATGGGGAATGAATACCTCCCTGGTTGTAAGGGAGACAATTCCATGCAGGTCAAATGTTTACTTCATGTATTTACGTAAAAATTGTTTTCATGTTATTTTTGAGAGTTCTCCTCTCTAGTCCACACACAGGGCTGGACCAAGGCCAGAGTCTGCAGCTTGCCATTCAAGCCAAGAATCCATGCGGGTTGTCGGAACCGTAACTATTTAGAGTCATCACAAACAGGAAGCTGAGTCAGGAGCAGAGCTGGGAGCCTAACCTTGGCTCTTCAACACGGGCCCAGGAACTCCAAGTGAAACCTTGAGCACTGGATCAAGCACCAGCCCCCACTGCATTTCCATTTCACAAACTTGACCATGGACCTTCTTACAAAGGACTTTAGAAAACCATATGCGCAGGCCTGGTGCCAGAGCATAGTGGCTAAATTCGTGCCTCCAGAAACAGCCTTAACTTTTGACAACTAAAACCGAAAATCTGTTTCTCTTTTAAAGTGGATAAATTTGTTGATAGAAAAAAACTTGAGATTCTCTCTCTCTCAGGATCTTTTTCCCGGCTCATCTCTCCTGACATCACGGAACTGTAAGATCGGCTCATGAACATCTCCGGCAACTCAAGGCCCCTTCTCCCCAGTCACTCTGCTGTGTGGCAGGCCCTGCATGGCCTCGGCACCTGCTGGAGATTGTGCCGTCGCTGAACCCCAAGACTTATTTGGACTGAGTTCAGAGCTCCCCAGGCCACTGGTTTCCTTAGCGCTTTTACTAACACGTCTACAGGGTGAGGCAGTTAACTAGACAATCAGCCTACAGCGTCTGAAGTGTTGGGTACCAGCAAGCATCACTTCTAGAAGAAAACAGCCATGGATGTGGTCTCATTTGCTTCCAGATCTTGTCCCAGGCTTTCAGACATGCCAGCGATTGGGAAAACGGAAGGTAAGAAGGTCAAGGGGGAACAGGAGAGGAGCCCTGGCGAGACTGCCACCTGCCCAGGGAAATGCTGCCCTGGAGTGGTGGTTGTGTCTCACCATTCTCACCTCCTTCCACTCCTTCTCCAGATTTCTCTTCAGTCTTGTCAAGCTCAGACAGACAGAGACACGGCAGAGGGAATCCCGAGGAAGAAGCATTAACTGGTGACCTGGCCATGGTTTCATTGGAGAGCCTTGAGTACCTGGGCAGTCTGCACTAAGAGATGGTTGACTCCAGTGGATTTCTGGTTCCAACATTTTGCTGAGGGATGTGTGAGTCCATAGGTGCCTCAAATAAGAAAACCATGAACATGAATGTCAGGAAGAACTGCTGAACTCAGGCTACTGAAAGGCAGCTCTTAAAAAAAAAAAAAATAGTGCTATGTCATTGTTTTGGTTCTGTTTAAGGAGCTAGCACATTCAATATTTGAGAGTCTTGTGTCTAATTGTGTCAGGATGCCTTTTTGTTAAAACTCCTTGCAGATAGATCTAACACAATAGCCTAGTGGCTAAATCCTTACCTTGCATGTGCAAGGATTCAATATGGGCACCAGTTCATGTCCCACCTACTCCACTTCCCATCCAGCTCCCTGACTATGGCCTGGGAAACCAGTCAAGGAAAGCTAAAGCCTTGGGACTCTGCACCTGCATTGGAGACCTAGAAAGAAATTCCTGACTCCTTGCTTCAGATTGGTTTAGCTCCAGCTGTTAGCGTAGAGCATCACTGACTGCCACACACCAGTCCACACGAAAGGCATGGCTGGGGGCCTATCTGGCAGGGCTAGGTACCAGTACCTGACTGAGTGGTGGAACAGTGCATCCAACCAGTGCACAAGAAAACAAGATCCAGGAGTAGATTTTGTGGTGAAAGTGTGGGCCGAACCCGTGGAAATACAAGTCCCACTGGTTAGCTCGCAAGCTGGGGTGATGAAGGGCTGAGCTAGGTGTGACCATGGAGCCTGCCATCACTTATGGATAAAGGAACTGACAACAGTCTGGGCAGGTCAAGGCAGCAGCACCAGAATGTGCATCCTAAAATAGGATGTGGGGTGGGGCAAACTGCAACTTGATGGGGGTGTACCAGGCAGGGCAGAGCAAATCTCAGCTCACAGGGAAGAACAGAAATCAGAATGGAGCACCGGTCATGCAGAACTAGGCTCTTACACTGACTGGTCTGCTTGAGCCAGGGATGTTGGACCATAGCATCGAAGGCAAAGGCTGAGACAAGTGAGGAGCTAAGCCAACTGGGTCAGAGCAACCACTGGCATGCACATAATCTAGGGCTGGGAATAGGCTCCATCGGGAAGCAGTGAGAGTACACCCTTGCTGGGTTGGGATTCCCACGGGAGGGTGCAGGGGCCAGTGTGGGGGCTGCATTCTGGTCTGGATATTGCTGCAATCTCCCTTGGCACAAATGTGAACTGGGGCTGGCTACACCTAGCCAGGCTAGACACCACACCATCTGGTGCTCTGGAGAACCTGGGCAGATGTAGGACAGACTAGGCTGGGTCTCTGCTAAGCCATGTTGAACAGTGTCTGGGTATGGATGAGCCTTGGCTGGACTGAAACATCCAACAGTAAGAGCCAGAATGGACTGAAGGCCAGCAAGGAAAGGCCACTGTTCCTAACAGGATAGGAAGTGAACTAAGTAAGACTAGCCTATGACCCACCAGCGAGTGCAAGATCTGGCATATGGGCTTAACAGCATGGCCTAGAGGCTAAAGTCCTTGCCTTGAACACACTGGGATCCCATATGGGCACCAGCTCTAATCCTGGCAGTACACTTCCCATCCAGCTCCCTGCTTGTGGCCTGGGAAAGCAGTCGAGGACGGCCCAAAACTTTGCTACCCTGCACCCACGTGGGAGACCCAGAAGAGGTTCCTGGTTCCTGGCTTCAGATCAGCGTAGCACCAGCTGTTGCACTCACTTGGGGAGTGAATCATGGAATGGAAGATCTTCCTCTCTGTATCTCCTCCTCTCTGTATATCTGACTTTGTAATAAAAAATCTTAAAAAGAAAAAAGAAGATCTAGCATAGGGAGAGGTTCTGATGGGTTCTGATGAAAGAGCTTGGGAAATTCCTCTGTCAAGACACAGTCCCTGAAGGTGAGCACAAGAACCACACTATGGAGCATCCCAGACCAGCCCAGAGAAAGACACCCACCAGCATACATTTGGCATAGGTTGGGGCAGACCAAGCTGAACCAGTTCACATCACCCGCTGGTGAATCTGAGCACCAGTACACAGTGTGGGCCGGGCCAGGTTCAGTCACAACAGAAACCAGTGCACATTACAGAATGCCAAGGTGTGGTGAGCCATACATACCAGATGTGGTTGCCACAGCGCCCAAACAGCACACGTGAGAACCAGGGAGTAGAGGGCAAAGCTGGCAGGGTGAATATGGGCTCCCCTACTGGACAGCCACTCCCTCTAGAGAGCATGAGTTGGGATGGGGGCAGACTAGACCATGCAGGGCTACAACACCTGTGGGCCTCATGTGAGCTAGATCAGGGAAGGGCCAGGGTCGGCTGACTGTTCTGACTGCTGCAAGCAAAAATTAGAGTGGGTGATGGTTGGTTGGGCTTTGCACACAGCATCAGTTGGCAGAGGCTGGCACTAGGGGCTAATTCTGTCAAGTTAAACTCCAGAACTACCTGGAGAGTACATAATCCGGCAGTGGGAGAGGCCTGGGAGGGAAATAGTGGGCTCCTCCCTCTTGGGTTGCCACTCCTCACTGGAAAGCATGAAAACCAAGACAGGGACAGAGGTGGCTAGACAGAAAGGTACCCACCAGTATGTGTGTGGGCTGGATAGTAGGGTTGGTTGGGCTGAACTAGGCTTCAATGCCCATGGACATGTATGAGAGCCAAATGGGATGTGGGACAGACTGGACTAGTCTGCTACACTTACTAGCAAACCAGGGCAGGGGGCGAGCCTGGTGGGGGTTATGGGGGGTCTCTCCGACTAGGCTGCAACTCCCACTGGTTTATGTGAGGGCCAGTCTGCTGTACATACTGGCAAGCATGGAAATCAGGATGGGGGCAGGCCTGATGGGGTTATGGAGAGTCGCCCCAACTAGGCTGCAGCTCCCACTGGTTTGTGTTAGGGCCAAGTATGAAGTGGGCAGGATTGGGCTGGTTTGCAACAACTATTGATTCACGTGGAAGGCGGGGCTGGAGACAGAATGGACCCAGCAACTGCAACCACCAGCATGTGCATAAGCTAACTGGGGCGATGGACTGTGCCAGACCCTGTACTGGTAAGCACACACCAGAATCAGGTCTGGGATCACCTCAGACAAAGTTTCTTTGTCCCTCCAACTGAACTGCTGATCTCAGAACCCCAACCAGGAAGAGGCTATGTCAGCCAGTGGATTCTGGAGAGATTTCATCGTGCTTGGAACAGCGAGATTGGCAGGAATTCAGAACTGTTGAACTATCAAAACCGTTTGGGCAGGACCCTCGGAGCGTGCCCCATGTCCGGGACCTGGGATGGGTGGGAGGCTGGGTGGGGCTTCTCCCTTTGTTTCTCCCCTGACTCCAGATACAGAGGGGGGAAAATGACATTAGTGTGGAAATAATGGTATTATCCACTTTCCGGTAGCCTTTGACCCTTTGTACCCTAATCAACTATTAGAATATCAAAATAAATAAAGTAAAAAATAGAAAAAAAAATTATTATTCAAGATGTCTCTAAATTTTCTTCCAAACTGTTGACATCTAGCCTGAAGCTTGCTGTCACACATTTTTCAGTGGTGATGGCTACAGAGCAACTGTGACTGTAACATGTATCCAACAGCAGAGCCATTTAAAGTGTGGATGAATTTGAAATCAGTAAAATGCAGCATATGCTGTTTTGTTGTATCCTCTTTCCACTCACTCTGGAGTACAGAGTCTGTGTCTATTGCTTGCATCTGTTTAATGAATATATGGTTGAAATTAATAGTGGCAAATTCCACTAAGTTGCTAATTTAAGACTTTTCATTTAAATTTTTGTCTCATTTTTTAAAAAAAAAGCAGTATTTATAGTATGATCTCTCCTTCTCAATGACACATGTTTTTACCCATGAAAAATAAAAATAGTCCTAAGTGGGGTCTCGTGTGATGGCCCAGTGGCTAAATCCTCACCTTGCATGCACTGGGATCCAATACAGGCATTAGCTCATATCTCAGCTGCTTCCACTTCCCATCCAGCTCCCTGTGTGTCGTCTGGGAAAGCAGTCCAGGCTGGCGCAAAGCCTGGGGATCCTGTACCCACATGGAAAACCCAGAGGAGGCTCCTGGCTCCTGGCTTCCGATCTGCTCAGCTCTAGCTATTTTGGCAACTTGGGGAGTGAACCAATGGATAGATCTTTCTCTTGTCTTTCCTTATTTTTTTTTAAATTTGATCTGCTTTTCCAATAAAAACAAATAAATCCTATGCTGAATTACATATTCTTTCTTGTTTATAAATAATTTCTACATTTTCTGTAATTAATTTATTATTCATTAATTCTATGATAAGTGCATATCTGCAAGTTACTTTAATATGTTTTTGCTGTATTATTATTATTACATGTCTAGAATAGCTGGGAGTAAGCCAAGGTAAAACTAAAAGTCAAGCACGCAGCTGGGTGCCCTGTGTGTGGTGGGAACCCTCACACTTGAACCATCATCTGCTGCTTCCCAGGGTGCGCAGTGGCAGGAAGCTGGATAAGAAGATCAAGGACTTAAACCCAGGCACTCCAGCTCTGAATGCGGACATTTCATGCAGTTCCCAACCCTGCTCACACTGGTCTATTTTCACATAGTAGAGAAGGTTAAATCTCTCTCTGCTATATTGCAAAAGCACATTCCCTTTTCAACTATTTTTACCTCCATGCTTTCATAAATCAACTCTTGCAGCAGCTTGGTCTCAGAATTCTTCTCAAATGCACAACTAAAGCCTGCAGACAAAGGAAGAAGGCAGGGCCGGGTGTAGGGACCATCGGCATCTCTTTACCATCCGGGCTCAGCCTCCTCTCCTGAGTGGAGCGGCCCCCTCTGCTCTCTCAGGTCGTGCCCATCATAGAGTCCCTGTGCTCTCAGGGTTACTACAAGCTGTGCCACCAGCCGCAGGCCTGTCAGTAACAGCCAACCTCAAACCACATGAAGACGCCAAGAAAACAGCACACAGCATCACAGACTCAGCATTTCCTACTGGTCCCCTTCAATCTACACCAGCCATAGAGTGGGGCAAGGCCGGGGCCAGGACCATGTGCTCCCAAAATCTATTCACTCGAGTTGTACAATAAACACCCAAGAAAGCAACTGTATGTGCAGGTGGAAAGGCCTAAGGAGCAGTCGAGCTAAAATAAGGCCCATCAGAGGAGCCGTCAACCAAAACAACTGAATCCTCAGCCAAGGAACATGGGACACACAGATCACATACCTGGGGATGCAGACACACAAGGAAGACTGGGTGAGCACACAGGAGGGGTCAGCTACCTGCAAACCAGAGAGGCCCCCGGGAAATCAGCCCAGCTCACACCTTCACAAACAGCATCACCTCAGCCTCTCTCATCTGTGCATGTTGCTAAGAGATCGCTTGCAAATTAACTCAAAGGGGACACGGTCAGTGATCTCGAATCAGGGAAACTCTTCTTGTATTTTTTTTTATTGAATTTTAGACTCCCCCAAGGCCTGCGGATGGCAGAACTCGCAGTAGCAACGAGATACGAAGCTGAAGACACCTTCCACCCAGAGGTAACTCAAAAATCCTTTGTTCTCTTCAGTTTCTCCTGCGGCAAACCTCCATGACTTGGTGAAATTTCATGACCAAAGAAACTGATTTAATGGTCCAGGTAGATATCGCAAGGCCCGGGCTGCAGAAACGGACACAGGAAGTAAAAAGCCTGGGAAACGCACAGTTAACCAGCCCCTGTCTCAACTGTTCCGAGTTAGCTGCTGCTAACAAGATGGAAATGGAAGCTGATAGCGGAAGCTAAAGAAACTGATGGATGATTAGCCCGACACACTCCCATGTAGATAACAGATTAATTACACGGGCCCCTTCTCCTTAACTGTATGGGTTTGATTGCCCTCTTGCCTACAGGTAATTCTCCATCAAAATTAAACCCATCCTCTAGTTCTCTATTTTAAAAACTATGTAGACGGGGCCGGAGGAGCTCTGGTAGAGGCTGTGTGGGGATGGGAGGGCGTTCAGCTCTCTCTTCCCGCCTGACACTGCCAAGCAAGGCTTTTTTCTGAACTGCAGTCCCAGAGTGACATCAGCTGGTCAGATCCCAAACAACAAGATAAGTGGGAAGAAAGTGCAGTGGCTCAGAATGACACGTAGTGAGCGTGCTCAGAATGACGCACAGGCCGCCCCAGTATGTCAGATTCACGCTGGAATCTCATGATCACAGCTGTTGAAGTGTATCCGGGCTGGCTTTCTTGTCTGCCCATCGCTCTGGAACAACATGTGCTATGTAAATCGTCAATGTGTACATACACACGTGGTAGACACACCAGCATCTAGATACCCCAACTTTATAAGGACCCTCTTCTCTTTCATGTTTTATGCTTAATTGTCAACTAACCTTTTATTATATGCCCGCATCAATCAAGTTGCTTGGTCTAAATTGGAGTCCTTCTCACAAGTTTAGCAATATAATAAAAGGCAAATCTAGCAGATTACGAGACCTGGAAGTTTGGTGCAATGAAGGGTGTTTTAAAATGTTTGTGGGAAAGTGGAATTGTATGATCAACTGATCAACTTATTTTGGTGCAAAAAAAAAAAAAAAAAAAAAAAAAAAAAAAACCCTGAAGTCCGTATAGATTTTTTCATAGACTGTCTTTTTCCTGAAATTGCATGCATTTTTTTCCTTTTCGTTTTCTTTTTTTTTTTTTTTTTAATTTCATTTTGTGACACAGTTTCATAGGTTCTGGGATTTCCCCTACTCCACCCCATGCCCACCCCCCATGTTGGATTCCTCCACCTCGTTGCAGTAGTACAGTTCATATCCAATCATGATTCCCTCATTGAGAGCATGTACCATGCATAGAGTCCAGCATTTTATTGTCCAGACAAGTTCAACAGTTTCCTTGGGAGACCATGCCCGGTCTGAAAATAGAGCTGGCAGAATATCATTCCCTCCAATGAAAACTCACAACACAACATCAACAACAATTTACAACATTATGAAGTTAACTGGTATGGTATTGAATGACCAATATGTTAGAAAATGCAATTTCTTAACCTCATCCTGTGACTACTTCATTGACATTTCAAGTTTAGTTTATACACAACCGGCTGCTCTACACATTAAAATGGTTACAGGGTATTATTCAGCTGTCTCGTGTCTATTTTTTGTATTTAGCAATAATATTGAAGCATAATTTTTACTGAACTTGGCGAATTAGGATAGTCCAAACAAGGTTATAATTCTAACAAGGTGTATGTTAACTATTGGGGCGCAGAACAGTTTTGGGGGGGTGCATTTTTTTAAAAAGAAACTTTTTTGCACCAAAATGAACTAGCAAAATGAACTACCAAAATGGAATAGACAGAAGGATGATGAAGGTCAAATGCAACTCTAGGTTTGTGAATTCATTTTGTGGAGAATTGAGTGACAAACTCCCATACTTGTGTTGGGTCCTTTGCCAGCTAGGGTCCCAAGGATGTCTGCCCAGCACTCACACTGGTTCCCATGGTGGTGTTTATAATCTCGTAGTTCCCCCTTCCCCTAGCCACCTCCCCCTGGTCTCTCAAGTTGTTTGAGCTGAGGAAGGATTATCGAGCAGTTTCCTGTTTCACGAAGAAGCTACCCTGGTACATGAGACAGCCGGCCGGCATTCCAGCTCAGACTAAATGCAGTAATCCAAGACGAGCAAATTCATGGGGGAACAGACAGCATTAAGCAATGTGGCACAATCCTGAAGAAGTGAGTTTTAGACGCAGCTGCAGAGGCACCAGAAGGAGATTCTCAAAAACGGTGGAAAGTGCTGGGAAAGAAGCTGTTCTCCAGGAGCTAGAATGAGCAACAGGTGGAAACCAAGCTGACCTGACCCATCACGGGAGGCCTGGGGCTACAGAGGTGGGGATCAAATCAGCCCTAAGGAGAGAAATCTGCTAACCAGAACAGCAATGATCGTGAGCAAAAACAGAGGTAACAATGAATATTACTGTGCCTCCCCAGCAAAGGAGCAAAAGCCTCTGTCATCCTCAGAGTTAACTGAGCAAGACATTGAGTAAAGGGGTAAAGAATTTTAAACTCTTGTTATAAAGCTTCTTAGCAACAATGAGAAGCACATGCAGCAGTTCAAAGGAATTTAAGGAATATGTGTCACACAGAAAATAGCAACACTAAAACAAGCTGAGTTATTAGAAATGAAGGACACAGTGGAGCAAATTAAAAATTCAACAGAAAACCTCAGTAATAAAATGAGCGAGGCAGAAGGAAAAATCTCCAGATTGGAAGATATTTCCTTCATAATGGGGGAAGACTCAAAACATTGGAAAAGGAGCAGAGCCAAGCTAAGAGAAGTGCTCAAGAAGTAAGAGACAGTATTAAAAGGCTGAATATAAGAGTTGCAGGACTTCCCAAAGGCACAGAAAGAAAAACTGTGTTCAATGGAATAGTAAAAGTAAAACTTCCGTAATCTGGAGAATGAATTGAGAAACAAAATACAGGAGGGGGACAGAACTCCCAATGAGGTTGACCAAAAGTGATCTTCACCACGAAACATGCTATTCAAGCTCTCTTCAGTTGAGCACAAGAAAAAGATCTTTAAATACGCACATGAAAAAAAAATCAGTTAACATGTAGAGGAAGCTCAATCAGACTCACTCCTAACCTCTCACAGGAAACTCCAGAAAAGAATGGAGTGACATTCCAAACTCTAAAAGAAAAATAATTGTCATCCCAGAATAACTTACCCACCATAGCTTTCCTCTGTCTTTGAAAATCAAATTCTTCCATAGTAAAGAGAAACTCAAAGAATTCACCTCTTTCAAACCTGCCCTACAAATGATAAACACATCTTATTGACAGAGAAAAGGAATAGCACCCACCGAAACCAAAGGGAAATGTGAAGAACATTCCAGCAAAATAGCAGGAGACAAAATCAATGAACAACTCATTGCTGCAATGGCAAGACCAAATTATTAGCTATACATATTAACCCTGAATGTAAATGACTTAAACTCATCAATTACGTATCAGATTAGCCAATTGCATTAAAAAAAAATCTATCTATTGCCTACAGGAGATATATCTCACCAACACAGATATACAGAAACTGAAAGTGAAAGAATGGGAAGAGATATTAAAATATTAATCTTTAATATTAGTATTAAAAGAGATGAAGAAGGACACCACATAAGGATCAAAGGATCCATTCAGCAAGAAGAAAATCACTCTACCAGCCTGTTAGGGCACTTTTTTCATCTTTAATTTTATTTAGTTTTTCTTTCTTGATTTTCTTTGCTAGCCCAGCTAAAAGTTTGTTTTGTTGAACTTCTTTAAAATGGTCTTTCTTATAATTTGTACCTGTTTAGTTTCAGTTCTAATTATTTTTTGTAGTGGTTTTTGGCATTTCTTGCTTCCTGCACTGAGGGATTTTTTTTAAAGATTTATTTTTATTATTATTATTTTTTTTTTTTTTTGGAAAGGCAGATATACAGAGAGGAGAGACAGAGAGGAAGATCTTCTGTCTGATGATTCACTCCCCAAGTGAGCCAGAACGGCCAATGCTATGCTGATCTGAAGCCAGCAGCTCTTCCGGGTCTCCCACGCAGGTGCAGGGTCCCAAAGCTTTGGGCCGTCCTCGACTGCTTTCCCAGGCCACAGGCAGGGAGCTGGAAGGGAAGCGGGGCCGCTGGGATAGGGGATAGAACCGGCGCCCACATGGGATCCCGGGCGTGCAAGGCGAGGACCTTCCTGTTCAGTTTTAATAAGTCCTTGAGATGCATTACTTTGCCATGTCACATGTTTTGATTTTTTTGAAGCACCTGATGTTATAAATGTCACTTTAAAAACTGTTTTTTGCTACATCTCATGGGTTTTGATAGTTTTGTTTTTATTTTCATTTCTTCAAAAGTTTTTTTTTTCTTGTTTCTTTAGTGATACATTGGTCACTTAGTAGCAGGCTATTTAACTTTACGGTGTTGTAAATTTCTTTTTTCTTCCTGTTGTGATTTTGTTTTTATGACTTTTTACTTAAGGGAATGTGTAGTAACTGTATAATAGAAACTATCATGTCCAGCTGAGAAGCTACAATGCAGGAAGCATCTCTACTTCCAAACCAACAATGGACTCCCAATGAAACTGTTAAATATATCATGACAATAGGAGGCTGGACTCTCAGCCATTGTCCATAACTACAATGTCAGGAAACACTTAACCAGCAGAATGATGGACTTATGACTATTTGTGAAGGACTATACTATTGTAATGACATAAGGGAAATCGGGGTGGGAGGGGTGGACGGGCAACCGAAGAAAAGGGAAGAAAAATTCCAAAGTCTATGGAATAGTATCATTTAATTAATTAATTTTTAAAATTTTTAAAAATAATCTTACTTAGTTGATTAGGGTACAAAGGGTCAAGGGCTACAGGGTGAAAGTGGGTTATACCATTGTTTTCACACTAATATTATCATTTTTCCCTATATCTGGAGTCGGGGGGAAACAAAGGGGAAAGCCCCACCCAGCCTCCCACCCATCCCAGGTCCCCAACAGGAGGTGTGCTTCAAGGGTCCTGCTCAAACAGTTTGCATAGTTCATCAGTTCTGGATTGCTGCCAATTTCACAGTTCTAATCACAATGAAACCTATTCAGAGTCTATTAGCTGACATAGTCTCTTCATGGTTGGGGTTCTGAGATCAGCACTTCAGTTGAAGGGATCTCCAAAGAAACTTCATCTGAGATGATCCCAGACCTGATTCTTGCGTGAGGTTGCTAGTACAGAGTTCAACACCATCCGTCACACCAATCAGCTTATGCACATGCTAGTCATTGCAATTGCTGAGTCCATTCTGTCTCCAGCCCTGTCTTTCACATGAACCAGTGGGTGTTGTAGTCCAGCTCAATCCTACCCAATTCGTACTCAGTCCTCACGCAAACCAGTGGGAACTGAAGCCTAGTTGGGGCGACTCCCCATAACCCCCACCAGTTCTGCCCCCTACCCTGGTTCCCATGCTTGCCAGTATGTACCACAGGCTTGACCAGTCTGTCCCACATTCCATTTAGCTCTCGCACACGTCAATAGACATTGAAGCCTAGCTCAACCCAACCAACCTATTACCCAGCCCATACACCCACTGGCAGGTAGGTGCCTTTCTGTCTAGCCACCCCTGCCCCTATCCTGGTTTTCGTGTTGTCCAGTGAGGGTGGTAACCCTGAGGGAGGTGCTCACTATTTCCCTTCTAGGCCACACCCACTCCCAGATTATGCAGTCTCCAGGTGGTTCTGGCATTTGACTTGACAGAATTAGCTCCCAGTGCCAGCCTCTGCCAGCTGATGCTGGGGCTAAGCCCAAACAACCCTCACCCACTCTAATTTTTGCTTCCACCTGTCGGGACAGTCATCTGACCATGGCCCTTCCCTGATCTAGGTCACAGGAGGCCCACAGGTGTGATAGCCCTGCTGAGTCTGGTCTGCCCCCATTCCAACTCTCGCTTTTCAATGGAAGTAGTTGTCCAGCAGGGGAGCCCACGTTCCCCTGCCGGCTTTGCCTCCTCCCCCTGATTATCACATGTGCTGTTTGGGCACTGCAACCACATCTGGTATGGCTCATCTCACCTTGGCATTCCTTAATGTGTACTGTTATGTGTCGCAACCAAACCTAGCTCAACCCACACTCTGTTCTGGTGCTCGGATTCACCAGTGGGTGATGTGAGTGGGTTCAGCCTGGTCTGCCCCTAACCCATGCCATATGTATGCCAGTGGGATAATTTCCGTAGCCTGTTCTGGGCTGTTTTCTTATCATGCTTCTTGCGCTTACCTGCAGGGACTGTGTCCTGCAGGAGAAGTTGCCCAGACTCCTCCATCAGAAACTCGCCCAGTGCCAGATTTCACGCATACCAGTGGGTCCATGAGCCAGCCCTACTCAGTTCACCTCCTGTCCTAGCAGGAATAGTGGCTTTTCCTGACTGGCCTTCAACCCAATCTGGTTCTTACTGTTGGATGTTTCAACCCAGCCACAGCTCTTCCATACCCCCATACAGTTCTACAACACTCTTGTGATAGCTGAGGCCAGCCAATGTCCACCCACCATGCCGTGGGACAGAAAGCACGGCCCTCACACAGACGGGCATGGCAAGCCACCTGACTCTCCTTCTGGAGAGGGCACAGGTAACTGTGACCAGTAAAACATCTGCTGTTATGCTCAACATCTAACCATCTCTGATGCAAAACAAATGCTCAGGAGATGCCTAGCATTAACATACAGAGAACTTCATATTGACGTTGACCTCCCACCAAAGTGGATTGTCTGGTCTTTTCGGGCGCAGAGTTTGATCAGTCATGGCTGTATAGTAACTTCTTTTAAAGTCCAAAAGTCCTACTAAGATCAGGAACACAATTTTAAGCAAATGAAGCTAGATGCCGAAAAAGCGCTCACAAACATGTAGTGGATACAGAAATCGTGGTGTGTCCATACGTAGGAATACTACTCAGAAATAGGGAAGAATGAAGTCTGAACACACCCAACCGCACTGGGTGCATCTGTAAATCATGATGCGGAGTGAAAGACCACGAGAGAGAAAATTCCAGATGACCCCAATGACATCCAACTCTAGAAATCACAAACTAATGTACGGTGACAGGAAGCAGATCAGCGGTCGCCTGGGGAAGAACCGAGTGGGGAGAGAATGGAGAGGAAAACTTGGAGTGATGGATACGTTCGTTATCTTGATTGTGGGATTGGTTTCATGAGTGTCAACACTCATCATGTTGTGCCCTCTAAATCTAGCAGTTTACCCGCTGTCAGTACGCTCAGAAGAAGTTTAAAAATGCTTTCAAAAGGATACTTCTCATAAGCTCATGTTTCTGTAAGGTTTAGGTATGATGCCGGCTACGCAGGAGTGTGTTCTGTTGGTGAGATTTCACTGAGCTATGGGTTCACAAGACAGGTTTCCTGCCTGCACACAATGGGTCAATAAAACACTTAGAAAAAAAGTATCAGCCACCTTAAAAATAGTAAAAACCCACCTCACAAAGTATTTATTTGTGATAAGTACTGGTGTGATTATGTTCATTTATCGAAGATCTGCACGAGCTTTTTTCTTTTCCCCACAAGTGCATGTGACAGAGGGTAGATGGCAGGGCTTGTGGGTCCCAGTGCTGGGGAAAGGGTGCACCCCACCCTGACCGTGACACCAGGATGTGTCTCTGGACTTCGGCAGAGGCTGCTGGTGTCCCCTGTGCCTTGGCTTTAAAGGCTACTGCTTTGTAGTCTTCTCACAAAGGGGCCGAGGAGACGACACATGTATGAGCAAACAGCACACGGGCACCGAAAGGAGCCAAGACGCTGGCATGCGGTGTCACTGAATCCGTTGGGACTCCCACCGATGGGATCACCCTGGGAAGACAGCTGATGGGCCCAGCCTGATGGCTTAGTGGCTAAATCATTACCTTGCATTAGCCGGGATCCTATATGGGTGCTGGTTCATGTCCCGGCTGTTCCACTTCCCAGCCAGCTCCCTCACTGTGGCCTGGGAAAGCGGTGGAGGATGGCCCAAAGCCTTGGGACTCTACGCTGCTGGGAGACCGGGAAGAAGCTCTTGGCTTCAGGCTTCGGATCTGCTCAGCTCCAGCTGATGCAGCCACTTAGGGAGAGAATCAGTAGATGAAAGATGTTTCTCTTTGTCTCTCCTTTTTCCTGTAATTCTGCCTGTGCAATAAAAATAGACCTTAAAATAAATTAATTAAATTTAAAAAAAGAAATGAAAACTCCCACTTGCATGAAGCCATTTTTATCCCTTAATATTTTTATAAGAAAAGAAAATCATAGCCATTAATTGATTTCTTTAATGAATAAATGTACAGTCATTGATTTGCTGTTGTAATGGATTAAATTTCCCTAAAGATAAGTGAATGAAAGATTTATCCTCCTCAACAACATTCTCCCACACCTCCAAAAAACAGAAAATCAGACTGAATTTCAAATGGGTTGGAATATATATATATATATGTTTTTATATATTAAATATTTCTGTTACAGATTCATGCTGATATTTATAAATACATATATTTATATATAAATTATTACCTTGTTTCTGTGAATTTCCTCTGTGGAGTAAAAGGAAATTACAGTGTCTTCAGTAGTGTGCTGAAATAATTGCAGAAGAAAAAATGTTTGAAGTACATACATCTGTTGTGAAAATCATTCCTTTGTTCTTAAGCATCATACTTGAGGTTTCCCCAATCAGTGACATCTAGTAACAGAAAAATAAAAATAATCCTGAATACCAGGAATGTCGTCTGGGTTTCCCACACTCGTAGCAGAAGCTATAGTATTTGAACTATCCTCCACTGCTTTTCCAGGCACGCTGTCAGGGAGCTGGATCAGCAGTAGAGTAGCCAGGACTGGAACAGAGCCCATACGGGATGCCAGACCTGTGCACAGCAGCTGAACCTGCCATGCCCCAGTGCCAGGCCCCAGAGAGCATCAGAAGCTCAGTGATGGCCAGCGGAAGGGTGTTAGTGAAGGTCAAAGTCAAGTCCAGGAAATGTTGCCGGAAGCTAGAGGAAAGGACATGATGGACGGACCAAGGAGGGTGGTTCTGGTGCTTGTGTCACACTGGAGAATTCTCATGTGCACAGGGATTGTGAGCCAATCAGGGGTTTGTGGAAAGTAAGAAACCTGCTACCGCAGTGGGGAGAGGTTTATACACAAAATGCATGTTTCTGATTGGGCCTTTTCTGAGAAGTGAGCACAGATTTAGCCAACCAGGAAGCCGGAATAACAACCAGAAGGAGGAGATCTGTAGCTGCGCCTTAGGGCTAGCACTCAGACGTCCAGGGGTCCAGGACAAGCCCCTGCACCCGTGCCAGCAGCTGCAGAGGACAGAGAGGTCTTCTCCCCGCTGCATTCTGCATGTGCGGCACCAGTTGCTGTGAGGGTATTGTCACCCCCGCTAGGTCGATGAGAATTGCTGGCTTCTGACTTGCTTCTTTCGGGCCGAATTCTCGGTCTCATGACCACATGGGAAGAGACCCATGGATCAACAAGGAGTAAGCCAAGTGGTCCAGCAGGCAGCAGGGTCTGCCCGGCAAGGTCCTGAGACGCTGCCCAAGAACGTCTGGCTTGGAGTTGCATGCATTTCTAAAGCAAAACGTCATCCCGGATTGGCCGATGTATATACTAATGAGGCATGCTATGCGAACCAATTGGGGATCTGATGTTGGAACTTGTGTCTGTTAGGCAAACTCCACATTTGAAAACTGCATTGCACACTCATCTCCAGACACCTGTCTACACCCCCTCCTCACACCAACACACACACGCACACACACACGTTCCCATAAATAGTAAAATCTAAGCAGAAAACTGAATTAAAACTAAAAAGAAAGAGCTCTTACTACAAATGAGCCAAGTTTTTCTCAGTTTAAAACTAGAGCTTTCCAGAGTCCAATGAAAGCTAAAAGCAATAACAACAAAACCTTCCAGAATACTCCCTTCCTAAAAAAAAAAAAAATCAAAGTCTTATTCGCAAAGTGTGGCATAAGGACAAAGCAGGGATAGAATTAGAAAATTTCTTGTTAAGATTCACAAAAGCACCTAGACCCCATGCGCCTGCAGGAACAGTGGATAGCCTCACCTGCCCTGCTAAAGGGTCCTTTTGCCCCTCCACCCTCAGATGGTGGCGGCAGGATTGGCTCTGGGCTGGGTGGCCTGGGTGCCAACGGCACTGGGTGCAACCCTCGGTTGCCCAGCAGTGTACTTCCGGAACATGTGCTTCAGGATTTGCAGGGAGATTGGGGGATCAAACAGGTGAGGGAGAGCAGTGACCTGTGAGCCCGCCACGTGAGGAGTTACTGCTGAGGGACATCCCTGGAAAAAAAAAAAAAAACCAGTGTAAATGTAGGTGAGAAATGACTCCAGAAGGACCCCAAAAGACAAGTCCACTGTACTTGCAGGTGAGCAAGAGGACCGAGACCTGAAGACCTTTATGGGTGAGACCACGTAGGAGTTGCGAGCTGGGCTTGTTAACATGGAGCATTACTGACCACACCACACGCCCCCCCCCCCACAGGAAAGCTAGTGCTGGGGGCCTGTCTGGCAGGGATATACCCCAGTACACAACAGTGAGTGTCAGAATGGTGAATGGGTCACATTATGCTGGGCCATGACACCAACCAGCAAGCAAGAGAACCAAGTTCAGGGGTAGATTCTGTAAGGGATATGCGGGCCTAACCCTGTGGAAATACAAGTCTTGCTGGTTAGCTTAAGAGTTGGGGTGGCAAGAGCTGGAATCTGCCAACACTCCCTGGTACTGGAGCTGGGAGAAGCCTGGGCAAGTATAGGCTGCAGCACCTGCATGTGTACCCCTACCAAGGTGTGGGGCAGACCAGGTCATATCATCCACCAGCTCATACAAAAACTGGAACAGAGGGGGCAGGCCATGCTGGGCCAGGGGGCGTGCTTGGCACCCACTGACATGTATAAGATCTAGGTATGGGAGTGAGCCAAGTCTGGGAACATAAGCAACTCTCCCATTGGATCATCGTTTCAGCTGGCAAGCACATGGTCCAGGCCTGGATGTTGAGCAGGTTGGGCAAAGCAACTCTATCTGTTGGCAAGCATGCCAGAATTGGCTGCAGTGCTCAACCAGCACACGCGAGACCAGGGGGTAGGGAATGAACACAGTAGGGGGGCTGCATGGTGCTCTCCTACTGGACCACTACTCCCATTGGTGAGTGCGAGAACTGGGATGGGAGCAGACCAGGCTGGGCAGGGCTACAACACCTGTTGGCTTCGTGTGAGCTGGATGAAAGGAAAGCCAAACGGGGTTGACTGTTCCTACCAGTGCATGCACAAGCAGAGTGGGTGTGGAATGGTTGGGCTTTGCACACAGCATCAGTTGGCAGAGCCTGGCACAGGGGGCAAATTCTGTGAAGTTAAACTGCAGAACCACCTGGAGAATGCAAGATCCGTGAGTGGGAGTAGACCCAGTAGGGAAACAATGGGTACCTCCCTTTGGGGTTACCACTCTGACTGGTGAGCATGAAAACCAGGATTGGGGCAGGCACGGCTAGACAGAGAGTGGCACCTGGTGGCATGTGTGTGAGCTGGATAGTGGGGCTAATTGGGTTGAATTAGGCTTCAATGCCCATTAACATGTGTGAGAACTGAATGGGTGTGGGACAGACTGGACCAGTCTGCTGTACATATTAGTGAGCATGGGAACTAAGGCAGGGGGCTGACCTGATGGGAGTTATTGGGAATTGCCTCAGCTAGGCTGCAACTCCCACTTGTTTAGGTGGCCAAGTGTGTGGTGGCTGGGACTGGATTGGGCTCCAGCACCCATTGGTTTGCATAAGGGCATGTCTGGAGACAGAACTGACCCAGCAATTGCAGCTATCAGTGTATACAAGCTGATTGGGATGACAGACTGTGTCCCAGATCTTGTATCTACAAGCACACACAAGAATCAGGTCTGGGACTGCCTCAGATGAGGTTTCTTTGGGGATCTCCTAACTGAACCATTGGACTCAGAACTTCAATCATGGAGAAAATTGCAGGATCCATGGTATAACCGTGGACTGCATGTGTCAGAGCTGGATCTCCTCAGTGGTTTTAATGGAGCAATGGACAGCCTTTCCAGGTGGACATGAAGGATGTAGCAATACATTTGCAGTCTGCAGAGGACACCTGCTACCACATAGAGGACAAAACAAACCGATGAATTACCCCAGCCAAGTGTTGGCAGTGAAAATCTAGGCAAATGGAGACTCTAAGGTGGACTATGTCAGTCAGTGGATTCAAGAGAGATTTCATCGTGCCTGGAGTGGCGAGACTGGCAGCAATACAGCATTGTTGAACTATCCAAACCACTTGAGTGGAGCCCTTGGAGCATGCCCCACATCGGGGACCTGGGATGGGTAGGAGCCTGGTGTGGCTTTTCCCCTTATGTCTCCCCTTCCCCCCAGATATAGGAGGGAAAAAAGAAAATGTGAAAACAATGGTCTTACCTCTTTCCTCTAGTCCTTGACCCTTTGAGCCCCAATCAACTATATAAAGATCATCAACAAAATAAAAATTTTTAAAAAGGTTCACAAAAACAGTTAATAAAAATCCTTCAAAAAGAATTAAAAATTCCTGTATATTATTCTTTCCATCCTTGTCCCTCAGCTGCCTTATAAGGAGTAGAAGCTGGAGAAGAATTGACTGGAAAGATGTTGACTGTGGCATTCCCCAAAGAAATAGTGTAGAACTGATTTGCAAGAAAACTTATAGCATTTTTAAAGAATCTTTTGTTTAGAGGGCCAGGTGTGATAGCATAGTGGTTACGTCTGGGGAGGTAGCGGTGACGGCTCAAGAGCTTGGATTCCTACCACCCACATGGGAGACCATGTTGGAGTTCCAGATTTCTGATATCAACCCAGCTCCATTCTGGTTACTGAGGCCATTTGGGGAGTGAACCGGTGTATGGACAAAGAAAGGAAAATGTATTGCTATCCACAGCAAAGCCTGAATGGTCATGAGAATGGTTCAGGGGCTCAAACCATTGTTTCCTTCGCCCAGCATTAAGGGGCCCTGTGTCACAGGAAAGCTGACTGCATGGTGTACATACAACAGAACTGTGGGGGGCTTCGGTCACCCTCCTAGCTGTTGGCTTCTGAATGTGTTTCTAACGGGAGTACAAGGGAACTTTTGTCCTAATTAGGTTGATCGGTACCTGGAACTCATGACATCATGCTCTCCGTTGTGGGCTTGAGATTTTCCAACGCAAACATCGCTTAAAGAAATTTTGCATTAATATGCATCCTTGCTTCCAAATCAAAGATGGACTCCCAATGAAACTGTTGGACATGAGTAGACAATGCGATGTTAGACTGTCTGACATTGTACCAGCAATGTTGGGGCACACTTAAATAACAAATTGATGGAACCATGACTCCTTATGAAGGGCTATATTATTGTAACAACATGGGGAAAATCAGCTGGGGGTGGGATTATTTTGTGGGGTGGAAATCCCAGACTCTATGAACTTGTACTATAAAATTCAAAAATTCAAAATAAAAAAAAATTAAATATTGCATTGAAACTCAATATCCCAAACAGACTGAAAGCGCATAACTTTCACAGTGCCAAAGCACTCTTCCAGTATTCTGAAAATTTGCTAAGAATCACTTCCAGGAAATTTTTGGTAGGCAATCTGCAGTGGCTTAAATATGATGTCAAAAGGTACACTAGTTTTGAGCCAATGCTGGACAACCTTGCTTGTGAAAAAAAAAAAAAAGTTTGTGTTGATCTAAAGTTGCCTTTTTATGCCTTCTTGTAATTCCCAGTGAGGATCAGACAATCCTTTGACCATAAAAGTATTTTTGTTATTTAGCTGCATCTGAGCCGTCTAATCCCTGGTTACTGGCAATGTGAGCACTTCTATTGTCATACTGACGTATGCTGCCAAATCTGCTGGAGAGGGGCTGGAGGCAATGTTTCTGTCCTCTGGGTTAAAAAAGATGTGAACAAAATATTTAAGTAAAATTAAGACACCTACAGGCAAAACCTGACAATGTGTTACACATTGCGTTACCTAATAGATGGAGATTTTTTAATATCATGATATTCTCTTTACCTGCCTGTCAGCTCCCCATCAGTTGTTATTAATTTAACACCAGAGAGCCTGGGGGAAAAAAAAAATGCTGGAAGCCAGCAAGTGCGTACAAAACAGGAACAAAGATGGTACAACCTCCTCAGAGATTCTTGTTCTCCAACTTTATGGGAATTTGAAAAATGCCCTTCCATTCAGAGAATGCTGGATGGGAAGTCAAATAAAAGGTACAGTCACTTGTTGCCATCGTCTCTTCTCTGTGCAGCAACTGGAGTAGGAGCTGAGTATCCAGGCATCCACATGGGTCAGAGCCACTGGGAGAGCGTGCACTTGTCTTCCTGGACTTGGCTAGCCCATCCCTGGCAAGGACAGCCCCACCCACTCCCACTTGGTTCTAAGATACAGCCATTGGTGTCTGTTTCAGCAGGACAAGGTAAGGGGGTCCACATGGGCCGGAACCCAGTCTCATTCCCCAGTGAAGCATGACTCAGAGCCACACACTGGAGAATTCCACAAAAAGCAGTTGTCCCCATTAGCCACAGCACAGTCTTGGCTGAGTAGTCCCAACACACATCCAAACGCCATCAGTGGCTTAAAGCAAAATGACACACGTCAACTACATGAAAAAGACCATCTGTTTCCATATTTCCTCATATAATTCTATTTTAGCATATATGTAATATTACTATATATTTAGTATATATATCCTACATATTTATAAAAAATTGCATATTAACATACAAACATTACAGTTATACACTACCAGGGCTTTCTCCTTGTCATTATTTCCCAAACAATATAATAGAGTGATGAGCTATATCATTTATCTTAAATATAAATAGCCTAGAAATTATTTAGAATATGCAAGAGTACATTCACTGAGCATAATGGTCTCTAGTTGGCACCATTGGCTGCAAATGACAAGTAGTTCGTGGAGTAGACGTACCGCAGTTTCATCATCCACTGCTCTTTGGACGGGCATCTGGGTTATTTCCATGTGTTTTTATTGTAGATTGTGCTGCTGTGAATAGAGGCCCTTTCTCATATGCAGATTTCATTTCCTTTGGATATATTCTCAGAGGTAGGATAGTTGGGTCATATGTCAGGTTTATTTTCAGTTCTCTTAGCTGTCTCCACACTGACTTCCATAGTGGTTGCACTAGCCTACACTTCCACCAACATCAGTGTCAATCCCAAAAAGACAAATATCATATATTCTCTCTGATACAAAGCAACTTTCATGCAAAACATAAGATCAGCAGCCCTTTCAATGCTGTTTTTGCTGCACCTCACGGGTTTTAATATTTTTGTGTTTATTTTCATTTCTTCAAAATAGTTTTTTTTATTAAATTATTCACTGAATCATCATTCTCTCCAACAAGGTTTTTAATTTGGTTTTTCATTTCTTTAGCCACACATTGGCCACTCAGTAGAATGGTATTCATGGTATTGTAAAATTTTTAACTTTGTTCCTATTGTTGACTTTCTTTTATGGCTTTTCATTTTAAGGGAATGTCTAATATTAACTGTATAATAGAGACTATCATGTCCAGCTGTGAGGCTACAATGCAATAAGCATCTCTACTTCCAAACCAAAAATAGACTCCCAAGATGGCGCCCGTAGGGGCACCGACAAAGATCAGGGGGCTGTCGGCCGTCAGCTCCAGGGACCAAACAGACCCTACAGGCTGCAAGGCTGGTGCTGCAGGCTCAGCTCAGTGCAATTAGCTAGTAACACGCCCACTCTGGATCTTTCGCTTGGGGTCCACACTTGCTGCTCCACTACCTGAGATGGTGCCAGGCAGAGAATTGCAGCCGCTGGCTTTGAGCTCCAGGGACCACACAGACCCTGCAGGGAGCGAAGCTGCTGCTCCTCTCCCCACTTGGATCAGGTCCATGTGAACAGCCAGAAAGGAGCCTCTGTGCCGCTCTGTCAACTCCGCGTTCTGCCCCTCCACAAAAGATGGCGCCCTGAGTGCCCTGCTCTCTCCGCCTGCGGCTGGTGCCAGTCACTCAGCTTGTCTGTCAGCTCCCGGACTATACTCACTTTCCTAGCTCCCCACGCCGACCCAGGCTTTCACCTGGCGGTCACAACATCTGTGTGAAGGCCATTGCTGGACGCCTGGCTGGCACTGGAAACGGATCGCTGGAGCCTGGATCACCGGGGACTGAGTTGCTGCTCACCGACTGCTGGTGGGTTCTTCAGTCCACTACAACACTGCAGCTTCCCTGTGTCCGCAGCTTCCCTGAGTCCAGGGGAGTTCCAGGTACCCCCTGCTTATTGCCTGAGCCCTATTTTTTCCCTGAAATCTACTTATTGTACTTCTCCCTGCCTAAAGACTCTCCATCCCATCAAACGTGTCTGCACCCTATGCCACCATCTTGCCTCTCCTCCCAAAAATAGACTCCCAATGAAACTGTTAAATATATCATGACAGGGCCCGGTTGCATGGCCTAGCAGCTGGAATCCTCGCCTTGAACGCGCCCAGGATTCCCTATGGATGCCGGTTCTGGTCCCGGCAGCTTCATTTCCCATCCAGCTCCCTGCTTGTGCCCTGGGAAGGCAGTCGAGGATGGCCCAGGGCTTTGGGACCCTGCACCCGTGTGGGATACCAGGAGGAGATTCCTGGCTCCTGGCTTTGGATTGGCATAGCATCGGCCATTGCGCTCACTTGGGGAGTGAATCATCGGTCAGAGGATCTTCCTCTCTGTCTCTCCTCCTCTCTGTGTATCTGACTTTCCAATAAATAAATAAATCTCAAAATATATATATATATATATGTACATGTACATATATATATCATGACAATAGGAGACTGGACTCTCTGCTGTTGTCCGTAACTACAATGTCAGGATACACTTGACTAGCAGAATGATGGACTTATGACTATGAAGGACTATATTATTGCAACAATATAGGGGAAATCAGTGATGGGGGGCAATTTTGGAAAGGGGAAAGGGAAATCCCAGAGACTATGGAATTGTATCATAAAGTTTAAAAAATAATAATAAATTTTAAAAGTGAAAAAAATATTATACAAGAGTATGTTTATAGTTTATGTTGCAAATACTATACCATTTTATACAAAAAGGGCTTGTGTATCTAGGGGTTTGACTTGGGTATCCATGAGCAATCCATTGAATTACAGGTTTGCTTACTTAAAACCAAAAGCATTAATGTTATGCATGTTCCATATATGCAGTAAATGTGGGGTGTAATCCCACTTGCATTGCCTTTCCAGGGTCAGAACAGCCAAGTGATTTTGCTGGCCTCTGTGACCCTTCTCCACCCCATAAATCATAAGATTTACTGTAAGAAATTGGCTCCATTTTACATTGGATAAAGGCAATGGATCATGAACATCAGGTTTCCTGTGAAGTCTTTGGAACCACATACACTAAAATTATGTGCATTCATTTCCTGTGTTTGATGAAAGGTCAGTTAACTGCCTGTTTGGTGCTGTTTCTTCATACAGTGAAGGTCGGTCTGTGTTGGATGAGGGACACTCACGCTGTCAGGGGTTGGTCTACACTGGATGCGGGGTGCTCACACTGTCAGGGGTTAGTCTACACTGGATGCGGGGCGCTCACACTGTCAGGGGTTAGTCTACACTGGATGCGGGGCGCTCACACTGTCAGGGGTTGTTCTGTGCTGGGTTCACCAATTTTGTGGTGATTCTCGCTCAGAATCAGCCTCCCAGGCTCCCCCAGAAATAATACTTCCCAGCGATCTGCGCAGCCGTCACACAGGAAGACAGCTAACTGAAGGCTTCGAGGTGCATTCTGAGCCAGTGGCTGCCTGTTAGCCTCATCTTCCACCTGCTCTTCCTGAACCATTCCTGCAAAGAACTGTGTTCTGCCCCCACACGTGCACATCCGCTGCCGATGCTCCGGCGTGTTCCTCCGGCTCTCACTCCTCCCCTGGTGAACTCGTCTTCACCTTTCAGGTGCAAGGTAGACACCCTGATCTCTGTCAGTCCTGGATTAAATTTTTTTTATTGTACCATCTACTCCCTGACCACTGCCTTACTGTGCAGCTTGAATTGTGTCTCCTAGTGTCTTCCATCACGCTGTGTGGGAGAGTGGGCATTTGTGTGTGTCCAGCGCTTAGCACAGCTTCAGGTGCATAGTAAAAGCTCAAAAAGCAAGTGAGATGAATGCAAGAAAAATGTTCATATGGCAGGTGTTTCTGACGGAGAACAAGAGCATGTATTACACATGCATTATTTCACTTACGACACAGGTGATGTCAGCTAGGCCTAATCTTAAAACACTAACATTTTCTGGAATAAAAAGTTAAATTCTCCTGAAACTTAAAGCATTCAAATGCTGGCATTGCTGATAGCAATCTGGCATGGCAATAGTTTCTAGCATGGGCAGCTCATATCAACAGCTGCCCGGATGACATACAGAGAGCTGTCAGCCCTGCCCCAGAAAGCAAAGCCAAATTAATGTTTGTTGACATTTAATTTGTATCCTAAGGTAGTGCAGATAACTATGATAACCACTGATTGGAAAAGTGTTCTATTTGACAAAATCAATTCATCAAGTACTTTTGCTGCAAGTTAAAGTTGTCTTGATACAGACACCTCCCAATCAAATATCTAGAGCCGCTGAACATCTATTGGCTCTTTTAAACAAAATGCATGCTTACTCCTCTTTCGTATGGCTGCTGTCATGCAGAGCTCTCAGTGCTTCACTATAACCGAGAAAGGAGATGCCATGACATGTACCCTGTGGGTTTGAAACCCGAGTTGAAATCCCAACATCGCAGCTGTCACAGGAAGTCTAAGTGCTGGCGGCACACTGGGCTCAGCCATGGTTGCTCTAAATCCCAGGGCTTTGTCCTACCCCATGTTCTGCTGCTTTTGCAGGTGCACTGGTGGGGAGCTGGGTTGGAAGTGGGATTCAAATGGGTGCTCACGTGAGATGTCAAAATGGTCAAGTGGATTTCATTTACCCACTGGATCCCTAAAAAATGTTTACCCAATCTTCAATCTTTCTGGTGACTGTTTAGGCATGAGACCAGTTTGCTGGACTTTCCTCCCTTTTTTTTTTCTTTTCATTTTTTTAATTATATTTTGACAATCTTTACATAGTTAATTAGGGTAAAAGTTCAAGAGCTATAGGAAAGTGGGTAAGACTATTATTTCCACATTTTTCCTTCATATATCTGAAGTAAAGGGAATATTGAGGGAGAAGGCCCACCCAGTTTCCCACCCACCCCAGGTCCCGAATGTGGGGTATGCTCCGAGGTTCTTGCTCAAGTGGTTTTGATAGTTCACCAGTTATGAATCTCTGCCAATCTTGCCACTCCAAGCACGATGAGGTCGTTGAAGAATCCACCTATTGACATAATCCATCATAGAGTCTCCGTTTGCCCAGTATTTGACTGCCAACATATAGCTGAGGTGGTTGATTGACTTGTTCTATCTTCTGTCTTTTCTTGGTAAGGGTTCCGAGTCCAGCATTTCGATTGGTAATATCCCCAAAGAAACTTTGAGGTTTTCCCAGACCAGATTCTTGAATGTACAAGCAAGCACAGGGCCCAGCACAGTCCATCACCCCATCAGCTGGTGGTTGCAATTGCTGGGTTGGTTCTGTTTTCAGCCCCGACTTCCACTGGAACCAATGGGTGCTGCAGTCCAGCCTGGTGCTGCCCAGCACATACTTGGCCCTCACATAAACCAGTGGGAGCTGCAGCCTAGTCAGAGCGACCCACAATAACCCCACCCCCAGGCCCACCCCCTACCCTGGTTTGCCAGTATGTGAAGCAGACTAGTCCAGTCTGTCCCACATCCCATTTGGCTCTTGTACATGTCAATGGGTATTAAAGCTTAGTTCCATCTAACCAGCTCAACTATCCAGCCCCCATGGATGCTGTTGGGTGCCTCTCTGTCTAGCCACCCTGTCCCTGTCCTAGTTTTCATGCCCTCCCGTGGGAGTGGTAACCGAGGAGGGAGGAGCCCACTATTTCCGTCCCAGGCCTTCTCTACTCCCGGATTATGCACTCTTCAGGTGGTTCTGTGATTTGACTTGACAGAATTAGCCCCCAGTGCCAGCTTCTGCCAGCTGATGCTGTGGCTAAGCCCAAACAACCCTAGCTTGGCATGACATGTGCTCCAGCCTGGTTTCTAGTTTCGCTTGTGGGCTAAGGTTTGCTCAGTCCTGCCCGGTACACCCCATTTCATTACCAATTAACACATTAGTCAGCTGTTGGAGCTACTTTGGCCAGCTTGTCCGACCCCTAGGTCTGGACCACATGTTCACCAGCAGGAGGTATGACTCACCAGGGGAGCTTCCCAAGTTCCTCCACTTGATCCACTCTAAGATCCAGTTCTCATCATGCCTTGGGTTTTAGGTCAGTGCCCAGCAGTCTGGCCTACCATTTGGCCATGTATGAGCTGGTGAACATTGCAGCCCAGCCCACCCCACACCCTATTCAGGATGCACATTTGGGTGCTGCTGCCTTGACCAGTCCAGACTGTTGTCAATTCCTTTACCTGTGAGTGATGGTAGGCTCCTTGGTCACACCTAGCTTAGTCCATCAGCATCCCAGCTCTTGAGCTAACCGGTGGGGCTAGAATTTCCAAGGGTTTGGCCCACATAATAGGGTTTGGCCCACAGAATCTACCCCCGTATATGGTTCTCAAGTGCTAATTATTGTCACAGCCCTGTCTAATGTGACCCATCTCCTGATCCATCATCATGTCAGGTAATAGGATATAATTTTGCTGTACAAGCCCTGAGCCTTAGCTTTTGCATGGACTGGTGTTCGGTGGTCAGCATTGTTCAGTGATTACAAGCTCTTCAAAGGAAGAGTTACTGCCATTGGGAATCTTTAGGATTGATTCATATCCCAGAAGCACAGTGGGTTCAACCTGGAGCTACCTAAGCAGGGATTCAAAGAACCACACACCAGAGCTCCTGGCTGGGCAACCAGCAGACAGAGCCTAGAGTCAAATGACGCACTGGTCGCCGGGGGACAGTTTACCACGTGCACGTAGTGGCTGGCGTCTGGGATCCGGGCATGAGACACCCCAACCTGAGACCCACCCACAGCCAGCAGGTTGCAGGAAGTTTAAACCCCCAAGCCCAAGGTCGCACCCCTCCCTAATCCCATCCACAGCTCAATGAAGGCGGCAGGTGGGCCCTGGCCCTGATCCCAGCCTGCCCAGCCCCAGAGATTTCCCCGTTGGTGTACTCACCCTGAAGGGAACAGCCCCCAGAGCCCGGGCAGTCCCGGGGACAGCTTACCACGTGCATGTGGTGGCTGGCATCAGAGATCCGGGCATGAGATGCCCTGGCCTGAGACCCACCAGCAGCCGACTATTTTCTCGGATTTTCAAGATAGAAAAAGCCCACTAGCTGAGATCAGGGATAATAATCTGACCTCTCCAGAGACCCTGAAGAAGCTCCTGGCTCCTCGCTTGGGCCTAGCCCAGCTTTGGCCATTGTGGCCATCTGGGGAGTGAATCAGAGATGGAAGAGGGAATATCTAATTCAAACTCCTCTTTCTGTGTTTGATGAAATGGAGACCCTGAGGGGTTAACTGTTGCCCCAGAGGGACCCACGAGTTAGGGATGAATAGAGACTATTGCCTATGACCCTGACATCCAGTTACCTTTGCCTCATTTAAGTTAGTATCACTTCCTCACCGTTCATCTCAGCAGTGCAACTTAACAAGAGGTAGACACAGGGCAACCCAGGAACAGCATTCCCCACCAACTACTCCTGTCTCATCTGTGAGCTACTTCATAGTAATTCTTCTCTATTTCTTACAGACTATATACATATATTGTTTGTTCATGCTTCAAATTGAACAAATTCAGGAATGCTTTGAAACTGTTAAAATGTTAGCATTTACTACCAGTTGTGTACCATAAGAAACAAGAATACAAGTTCAGCAGTGGTTAAGGTAAGTGTGTTGAGTGTTAACATTCCAAAATCTATGAAGATTATTTCATTTCTTTACCTGACATTGAAAACAAAGATCACTAAAATCTTTAATGGCTGATATTCTCGATGTACAACAATTATTTGAACACTTAGCACACCCAATGCTCTCTGAATCACCTTTTTAAAAATTTTATTTTACCCTTCCTGTCATTTTGTTATTAGCATTGAAATCCGACTGTTTATTTAGAACTTATACAACAGTGTGTGTTTCCACTGTATTGCATTTGCAAAAGTGGAGAACAGCCATCTCCCCTTTTTGCAAATAATTGATACTCCATATTGGATTCTCAAAGACTTCAATATGGTGAACCTATCAAACTAAGATATCCTATTTATCCTTATGATTGTGGCCTCAGTTCCCCAGCCACTTATCCATGTTAGATGAAACTTATCACACTTTCAGTTATGTAAGTATTCAGCATTTCTTCAATATGTGTTGCTGAGGGCCCGGTGCAGTGGCGCAAGTGGTTAAGGTCCTCCCTCACCTTGCACGTCCGGATCCCATATGGGCGCCGGTTCTAATCCTGTCAGCCCCTCTTCCCATCCAGCTCCCTGCCTGTGGCCTGGGAAAGCAGTCAAGGACGGCCCAAAGCTTTGGGACCCTGCACCCACGTGGGAGACCCGGAAGAGGCTCCTGGCTTCGGATCGGCATAGCATCAACCCTTGCACTCACTTGGGGAGTGAGACATCGGACGGAAGATCTTCCTCTCTGTCTCTCCTCTGTGTATATCCGCCTTTCCAATGAAAAAAAATAATAAAAAAATAAATCTTTTAAAAAAATATATGTGTTGTTGAGACCATCTGAGCTCATAGCTGATTCAGTAACCAGTTCCATGTCATGTCATCACACCCACTACTTATCCTGCCATGGTGAAAATGCGGAGGAGAAAAAGTATTCGTGTGTCTGGGAAGCATATACACTTGGACATTTTTTTATATTCTGATTCTGTAACATTTTTTGAGCTATTTTTTTTTTACAGAAAAAAAGTGATAAGGTATAGGAGGACATTGTGACCTCAGAAGGTCAGTGAGCACAGGATTACAGTTGATTGGACAATATTTGCATGAGAACAACCAAATGGATACCTTTTGTATAACTGATTGGATATCATTTGTATGAGAACAGCTGAGTGGACAGCATGTGAATGAGAACACTTGGTGGAATATACAAAACAAAAGGAGTTCCAAACAAAAGTATAGAAACAATGATGGGTTTTGTTGATGAGCTCAATGCTTCCTCCCTTATCCCATAGGACCCTCAGTGTATAAAGTCTGATGCCACTAATAAACTTCGGCTTTTGGCCATCAGAGCCCACACGTGTTACGGGCACCAAGTCCATCGCTGTGGGACAGCGACAATAAAGCAATCAGGAGGCCAAGAGGTTTACTGTTGTTGCTTAAAGTCATCTGACTTTTGCTGGCCAATAGACCTACGTGGTCAAGTAAATTTACAGGAACAATCATTGTTTTTCAAAGCCAATAATTTGTTTTTCTGTATGAAACTGCCAATATCATGAATAGAAAGGGAGAACCATAAAGGAACAGGAATGTGATGCTCACTTGTGTTTGTGTTAACCTAAAGAAGCAGAAAATTCTTATTTTATGATACAACTCCATAGGCTCTGGGCTCTCCCTCACCCTCCTCCCCAGGTTCCCTGCCCCTGACTGAATCTTCTCTAAATGTATAAGTCTACTGCCACGAGCTAGTTAGAAAGTAGAAACACTAGTTTTTCTCTTTCTCCATTACAACACACTTAATATCCCCATGAACGATGCAATATGCCATCAGCTCCTAAGAAACTGCAAACGCTTTACTCTTCAATTTGTTCAAATTTAGATTCCAGAGCCAAAAAAAAATGTAAATTTGAGTTCCATGATATCCTGCCGGATGAATTAATGCATTAACTACGCAGGTAGGCCAAAAACCCTGCCATTAGAATTTGGCAGAACCCGTCCACTGTAGCGATGGAGGCCCCACTGCGCTCCTACAGCTTAGCCTGTCAATACCAAGAATTGGGAATTAGCCATCACTTCTGCATCCTTCAGCCCCACACCAGTCCCTGGCTCCGCCCCCTTGGGGCCCGCCCCTCCCCGGCTCCGCCCCTCCGTCCGCTTTTCCAATCCTAAGCGCCGGAGTGCCCTCACGCCTCCCTCCGTTCAGCCAATCACGAAGTACGTTTTCGAGTGAGCCACTCCTTCCCTGCCAATGCCGCAGCTCTTTTCTGTCCAGGTCCCGCCCTTCCAGGAACCGGGGCCAGAAGATGGCGGCGGCCGCTGAGTTGACGCTGCTGGAAAAATCCTTGGGCCTGAGTAAAGGGAATAAGTACGGCGCTCAGGGCGAGCGGCAGGTGAGGAGCACGGGGGCCGGCGACAGCGAAGGCTGCCGAGACGGGGCCCAGCCCGGCTGGCTGCGGGGAGGATGCGGCTCCGGAGCGCCCCACGTGTGTGCACCGCGGGGCCGGGAAGGAAGGGCCGGGCTGAGGCGTGTGCCTCCTCCGGAGCCCTGAGCTCGGCCGACCCGGAGGGCCAACGGCTCTGAGGTTGGGTGACCGCTGCTCGGTGCGCCAGGGTCCTGGTGGCTCAGGGGAGTGGGGGAGTCGGGGTTCCGTCATCGGTGACCGCTGGTCCGTAACTCCAGGAGCGCAGTGGTGCTAGCCCGGGAGATGGGGGGCCTGGGGTGCGGGAATCGGTGACCGCTGGTCGGTCCTGGTCGCTTAGGGCCAGGGTGCAAGGCAGGCTTAAGGGAGGCTCTATGCCGTGCCCTAATCCGGGGGACAGCCGAAAGGTGGCGGGGTGGGAGTGGAGAGACCGGGTGAGCTCCCTGATGGGCTGGGCCGCCTAGAGGAGTGGACACTGGAGGCAGGCACCTTCCTGATGCCCATTTGGGTTTATATTTTTAGGAAACCTTGCCACAGGCCTGAATCTTCTATGATAGAAGAGGGTACCTGGTAGGAGAAACCCCTCATCAGCAGTTCCTTCAAATCATTCCTTTCCCCAGCCCCACCTACCAGGGAAGAGTGTGGGGGAGGAAGTGGATTCTGGCTTGTTGAAATAAGTCCAAATACTGCCCCCTCCAAAAATGCTGATGTGTAAGGGATGGAACATATTGGTGATGCATAAATTATGCCAGGGTGGCGAGTCGGGCACAGCTGGTCGACCCCTGAAGGGTAAGCCCAAGATTACAGCTGGAGATTCTGAGGCTTTTGGAGTTCAGAATGAGATTTTTTATAATTTTGTTGTTGTTGTTGTTGAAACATTGTAGCCGCAGGCAGTTATTGAAAGTTTGGCCTTCTGGGATAAAATGTAGCTGCTGGGAGAAAGACAGCAAGAGGCACTCTCTCTGACACAGTGGTAATAATTAAAATTCTTTTTTTTTTTTAAAGATTTATTTTTATTATTTTTTCATTGGAAAGGCAGATATACAGAGAGGAAGATCTTCCGTCCGATGATTCACTCCCCAAGTGAGCGCGACGGGCCGATGCTATGCCGATCCGAAGCCAGGAGCCTCTTCCGGGTCTCCCACGCGCGTGCAGGGTCCCAAAGCTTTGGGCCATCCTTGACTGCTTTCCCAGGCCACAGGCAGGGAGCTGGAAGGGAAGCGGGACTGCCGGGATTAGAACCGGTGCCCATATGGGATCCGGGGCGTACAAGGCGAGGACCTTAACCACTTGCGCCACCGTGCCGGGCCCAATTAAAATTATTTTTCTGTCCGAGCATTTTTAAGGGGGTGTTCTTGGTGATCCGAAGACAGGGGCGAGATTCAGGACTCTACCTAGGACCAGGAGGTGGAACATGGCAGGACGCACCCCCGAACCTGCGTCCGTCTGTAAAATGTCCCGTGACTCCTCACGGCAGGCCGACCGCAAAGTGGCAGTCAGAGCAGGCCATCTTTCGTGGCTAAAGAGTCTTATCATTATTATTATTATTATTTTAGCCTATACCATTTTTTGTATGGTTCGCCTTCCCATCGTGCAATATTTGTTATGAAATTGTACATTAATGCGTCTGCTGTCCGACTTGATCAGTGCCGAGGGTAAAATCCAAGTGTAGCCGAACAGACAGTTGAGGGCCGAGGTGACGACTCCGGGCTTAGCGGTCAGGGTGGTCTTTGCTCTGGAAGTGTCCCTGAGGGACATGTCCTTCTTTTTAAGGTTCCGGTGCTTCAGACAAACAATGGCCCTAGTCTGACAGGACTGACCACCATAGCAGCCCATCTGGTCAAGCAAGCCAACAAAGAGTACTTGCTGGGGAGCACGGCGGAGGAGAGAGCCATCGTCCAGCAGTGGCTGGAGTACAGGGTCACGCAGGTGGACGGGCACTCCGGTAAAGAAGACGTCCGCGCGCTGCTGAAGGTAGGACGCTGTACCAGGCCACAGCCCCCGGGATGGTGACCCCAGGAGGCGACCTGCCGCCTGATGTCACGGCACCCTGGTGTCATGGACCTTTCCTTTTTTAACCTGTTCGCTTGTGCCTTGAGGGACATTGCATCTGTTACTACTTCTGCGTCCTTGCACATCTCAGTTCCCTGTCCCTGCCTGAGCCCTCTGCTGCCCCAGAGCTTCCTGTGCCCCGTGGTTGACTTCTAAAGGAACAGCCTGGCAGCTCCTCCCTCTGACTCGGCATTCCTGCTTTCCCAGAGGCAAGAGCAGCCTGGGCACTTGTGAGGGTGATTCTGCGAGGAAGCCCCTCGCTGCTCTCCAGAGACTCAGTTCCAAAGGTGACAGTGCAGAATAAAAGCATCTATTGACTATGACAAACCAGCTTCATGAAAATTTCATGAAAGCTTAACAATTTAGAGCGAACTCAGATCATCCACTTGTACATCATTGTTTTTTAACTTCTTTAGCCTTTTTAAAATGGTTATATAGTCACTTCCATTACTTGATTGGGAGGGAGAGATTGAGCGGATCTTTAGCCAACTGATTCATTCCCCAAATGCCCACAGCAGTCAGGTCTGAGACAGGCCAAAGCCAGGAAGCCCAGACTCCACCCAGGGCTCCCACACAGGTGGCCAGAGCCTAAGCACTTGAGCAATCTTCCATTGGCCAGGAAGCTGTACTGGAAGTAGCATCCCTGGGACTTGAACCCTGCACTCTAATGTGGGATGCAGGTATTCCATGCAGCTGCTTAACCCACTGCACTGTTGTATAGCAGCAATGTACATTGTGCAACAAAGTTTTTATCATTTTGAGAAAAGTGGTTTTTTTTAAAACATTCCTTTTTCTGTAAGATTTAATTATTTTTGTTGGTAAGGCAGATTTTATAGAAAGAAAGGTCTTCTGCCGACTGGTTCACTCCCCAAGTGGCCGCGATATCTGAAGCTGAGCTGATCCAAAGCCAGGAGCTAGAAGCTTCTTCAAGGGTTCCCAAGTGGGTACAGGGTCACAAGAATTTGGGCCATCCTCTGCTGCTTTCCCAGGCCACAAGCAGGCAGCTGGATGGGATGTGGAGGAGTTGGGACACAAACCGGTGCCTGTATGGGTTCCCAGCACTTGCTAGGGGAGGATTAGCTTGTTGAGCCACTACATTAGCCCCTCTTGTTGCTAGATGCCATTAGGAGGTTGGGTATGGAGTGAAGCTCGGGCCTCTGCCCTTGTAGGTCTGTCATGATCAACTGGTCGTGCCTTGCGTGCAGCTGGTCCCTTTCGAGGGTCCTGCCGTGCTCCTCGCACCACCCCACCCCCATCTCCAGAGGAAGGCGTGTCCTCCCATGAAGTGAAGGTGAGCCTTCAGGAGAGTAAAAAGTGTCTTCGGCTTTTCTAGGGTGTGGATCAAATAAAGCACTCAGCCTGAGAAAAGGAGGGGGGTTTTAGTGAATTGACCTAACAGGTTCCAAAGTCCTGTTAGTAGGTTTGGTCGGTAGAGCATACGAGCAACTCCTGCAGAGCTCTGCTAAGGCTGCGCAAGTACTGAACTGGGAGTGTGGCGGCTCCTGGTGGTGAGATGTGGAGCAAGTGCGCCTGCGTGCCCTAGACCGTCCTTCACCTTGGTGCTGGGTGCCCTGGGAACTAGGTGCCCTGGGCCATCCTTCACCTTGGTGCTGGGTGCCCTGGGTTGTCCTCCGGGGAACTAGGTGCCCTGGGCCATCCTTCACCTTGGTGCTGGGTGCCCTGGGTTGTCCTCCGGGGAACTAGGTGCCCTGGGCCATCCTTCACCTTGGTGCTAGGTGCCCTGGGCCATCCTTCACCTTGGTGCTGGGTGCCCTGGGAACTAGGTGCCCTGGGCTGTCCTTCACCTTGGTGCTGGGTGCCCTGGGTCATCCTTCCCCTGGGAACTAGGTGCCCTGGGCCATCCTTCACCTTGGCGCTGGGTGCCCTGGGCTGTCTTTCCCCTGGGGACTAGATGCTCTGGGCTGCCCCCTTGGGCCTGCACCTGCAGCCAGTGAGGTACAGTCCTGTGGGTAGGGGCTCTGGGCACTCTGTCTGCCCTAACAGAATGCCCACTAGTTCAGAACAACAGGCTGTGCCCATGTGCTTCAGGGCCAGACAAGCAGCAGGCTTGCTCCTGTTCCATGTCACTCTTAAGATGGCAATGTTTTTATTTGAGGAACAGTAAGCAATTATGCCGACTTAGGAAATAGGAATAAGCTAATGGAAGCCAACTAAAACAGCCATAGCCCTGCACTGAGGGATTTTTTTTTAAAGATTTATTTTTATTATTTTTTTATTGGAAAGGCGGATATACAGAGAGGAGAGACAGAGAGGAAGATCTTCCGTCCGATGATTCACTCCCCAAGTGAGCGCAACGGGCCGATACTATGCCGATCCGAAGCCAGGAGCCTCTTCCGGGTCTCCCACGCGGGTGCAGGGTCCCAAAGCTTTGGGCTGTCCTCGACTGCTTTCCCAGGCCACAGGCAGGGAGCTGGAAGGGAAGCGGGGCTGCCGGGATAGAACTGGCACCCATATGGGATCCCGGGCGTGCAAGGCGAGGACCTTAACCACTGCACCACCATGCCGGGCCCGCGCTGAGGGATTTTATTAGACCTGTTTCTACGTTCTTCCTGTTTTCCTTCTCAGGTGTTGTTTCAGTGGGCACCTGCTGCCCGCTGTGAAGGGAGCTGTCCACGTATGTCGTGGAGATCTGTTCCTTTCAGTAAACACTCGTGCGTACGCACCCTTTGCAGGTGCTCCTCGGTTGGTGCTAGGCGTTGGAACACATTCCATCGCTGTGTGTTTCTTAGGCTAAAGTGCGCTGAGGCCGTAGCTATGCGAAGATGGCTCCTTCCGTGAACTGCCACAGCTTCACTGTGACTTTAGGGAATTCTTATTTGGCAAAATGCCATGTTGGTGCACAAAGTGTCATTTGAAAGTGTCCGTGCCTCGTAAGTGAGGAAGGAGGTGATTTCAGAATGTAGGCAGTACTGAACACTGCTTTGTGTTGAATCTCAGATCGAGCTTCTGCTGTTTTTCTATTTAATTAGAACATTTACTACATAGTTGAGGATAAAAAAAAGAACAGGTGGAAATCCATTTAAAAAACTGGAACAATTTAACAAATTTGGCAGTGGCAACAGAAAAACTGAGTTATAAAATTTTGCACAAAATAAACTTAATCATTTAATTCCTTTTGTTATTCATATGCCAGAATATACACACTCTCCTCATTTGTGTTCATATTCTGTCATGTCCTCATTTGTACTTCATTTGGATATTGCTGTTTTTGAGTAGAAGCGTGTGCAACTCGAGGTTTGGTATTTCATTAAGCAAACACTTCCTGATTCTGGGTATTGCTGTGCTCTGTGTTTGGGTTCCCTTCAGGTCCCACATGTATGTGGGTGTGGGATACGCAGGCTCCAGGGATACTGGAGACAGAGCCTGCATGAGTAACTTAGCCTCCACTTCCCTGCCTGGAAGCAAGCAGTCAGCCTGGATCTGCTGGAGCCTTGCTCAGGGACTGGCCAGCTGCACAACTGTGAGAGACGAATCTGCTGTTTGTGACCCATGTGCATGGTCCATGGCATTCGCGTGCACAAGGACAGGTGTGATTTAAGAACCCAAACAGAGGGCCTGGCGCAGTAACCTAGAGGCTAATGTCCTCTCCTTGAACGTGCCAGGATCCCATATGGGCGCTGATGCTAATCCCAGCGGCCCCACTCCCCATCCAGCTCCCTGTTTGTGGCCTGGGAAGGCAGTCGAGGATGGCCCAAAGCCTTGGGATCCTGCACCTGTGTGGAAGATCCAGATGAGGCTCTGGGTTCCTGGCTTCAGATTGGCTCAGCTCCAGCCGTTGCAACTGTTTGGGGAGTGAATCATCGGACAGAAGATCTTTCTGTCTCTCCTCCTCTCTGTATATCTCACTTTGCAATAAAAATAAAATAAATCTTAAAAAAAAAAAAAAAACAAAACCAGAACAGAAAGGTGCTGCCCTTGGAGGAGCTCTAAAGCTGGCACGAATTCCTCTTAATTTACAGGCCAAGTTTTGAGGAAGTCCAAAGTATTTGTACAATATTTTTTACTCTTTTTTCCGATTTAGTTATTTATTTGAATGAGTTACAGAGGCATAAGGAGACACAAACACACGAAGAGCAGTGTCACTCCCCAGGGGCTGCAGTGAGCAGAGCTGGGCTGCTTGGACGCCAGGAGCTTCTCCCTGGCCTCCCGTGCGGGTGCAGGGACCCAGGGTCTTGGGCAGTCTTCCACCGATTTCCCAGGCACAGTGCCCAGGAGCTGGATAGGAAGTGGGGCAGCTCAGGCTTGAACCGGCACCAATCCAGGCTGCTGGCATCACAGGGGAGTCCTTGCCCCTGCACCACCGCCTGCCCTGAGAGGGAGAGGAACCTTGTACCTGGCGATTCACATACAATTTCAGTCTTTCCCTTCAAGCCAGAAGTACCCGTGGGCCATTTAGAAAGCTCTACCCACTGCTAGGTGTGTTTTGTTTTTATGATTTTGAATGAATTCCTTTTTGTAAACACTTTAAGCAACACAGCCTTTTAGAACTCAGCTGTCATTAAGTGGAGAGAGAATGGCAACTTTCGGTACTTGTAGATGCTTGTTTGAAGGTAGAGTCTGAGGTGTCCTGAGAACTGCTCATCTCCATGCAGATACTGCAAGTTTCCTCAGAGAATATGCATGAGATGCTGATGTTGCTGATCATTAGGGAAATGCAAACCAGACTGAGTTCTCTCCCCATCTTCTGGGGCGGCCACTGTCAAAATAAAATAAAATAGCAAATGTTGATGAGGATGGAGAGAACTGTAGCCATTGTGCATTATTGCTGTAGACACAGGATGGCAGTTTCTTAAGAAATTAATAGAGTTTGCATGTAATCCAGCTGTTTCACTTCTCGGTATTCCCCCAGAATTCAAAGCGTGACCTAGAAGAGATGGTTGTGTACTCGTGTTTGTAACAGTATCGGTCACAGTGGCCACCAGGTGACTTCACCCAAGTTTCTGTCGGTAAATGAATCCTCAGACAAAGCATGCTCTAAGCCGGGGTGGGAGCCAGCATCGTGCCGCTGTGCGTGCCCCGACTGCTCCCCTGCCTTGCAGTTCCTGCTCACGGCCCGAGTGAGAGATCCAGACAGAGCCTGCCACCCATGGCTTCAGCCTGGCTCAGCCCTGGCACCGCAGCCGCCCGCCAAGTGGACCAGCCAAAAGATAATCTTTGTTTCCTCCTCTAGAACTCTTTCAAATAAATAAATCTTAAAAATAAAAAAAGCTACAGTGGGATGTAATTTCGCCTTGTTGACACACACCCCAACATGGACAGCTGTTTATAGGATTGTGTGTGAAATGAGCCAGTCGGAAAAGTGCCCGTGTTTGAGGATTCTACTCCTGTGAGGTGGCGAGAATGGCTGGTACCCAGACCTGGCGTGAAGCCAAAGTGCAGAGTTGCTTAATGGGCATATGCAAATGAGTAAACATTAAAAAATTAAAATATTCACACTGGTAAATTTTGCTATCCATGTCATATATAATATATGTTTGTGCCCCAACTAAAAGTTATAATTACAGAGTTATAAATGGACACATATTACAACTGCACCAAGCCATTAGCAGAATTCTCACAAGAGAGGAGACAGAAGCCATTATGGGTTTTTGACGAGAAATCACTGAATCTTATCTGAGCATAATTTACAAAATATTTCCAAAAACAAAAACGGAACACTTTGAATCCTTTTTCCTAAGGTTTGCTTGTTTCTGTGGGACTGATAATGTGATCCAGTTGTGAAGTGAGATGTTTGGCAGCTGATGTGAATGAGTGCCGCTGACGTCAGTACTCGTAGCTCTGATGCGGGATGGGTTTGGCGTCTGGATTCTCAGTTGCTGTTTGGTTTTCCTAGGACCTTAATTTGTACCTGGAGGACAAGGTCTACCTGGCAGGCTTCACCTTCACCCTGGCAGACATCCTGCTCTACTACGGGCTCCACCGCTTCATCGTGAGTAGCCCCGTGTACTCACGGGCCTTCTTCTGTATTGTTCAGGATGACGTTGTAAAAATTGTCTTCAATTTAGAACAAAACTTGCCTTTTCAGTTTACCAAAAGAAAATAGAAGAAATTAACTTTATAGAAGGTATCCATGCAAAACCCCCTTCCAGCTGTGGCTTTCTGCTGCCTCCCATGCCTGTTCCACAGTTGGCTTCTGTTCTGGTTCTCCTGGTACCCCTCCCTGCCGAGTGCCTGTTGGCATGAGCGGCACTCAGCAGGCATGAGAGTGGCGTCTTCAGTCATATATGCTCCGGTCTGATTAAGTCAGGGGAGCTGAAAGCTTGGAATCTTTGCAGCTGAAATAACATTGACCGTGTCAGCCTCTTTTTATCCCATCCTAGGTTCAGTATATTTTGTTGATTTTTAAATTTAGAACGATGATGTGGCACAGCTTATCTTGCTTCAGGATGAAAGAAGCCTCTGAGGCAGAGCATCGGCTGTGAAGGAGCCAAAGCACAGCTGTCTCTCCTGGCAGCCGGCTGGCCTGGGGGACCACGGCGTGCCTTGGCGTGGCCATGCTGCCCCAGCTCAGCTGCCTTGCAGAGGACTGTGGGAACGGTTTGTGTTGAACACAGGCACAGATCTGTTGATAGTTTTCAACCAGATTTAAGTGAAGCATGATGTTTGGCTGTCGTTTGACTTTTTCTAAGTCAAGTGTGAGAAGAGACATCAGGTGTGACCGGCAGCAGGCTGGGGGATGAAACTGGGACCCGTGGGGTCCGTCCAGGAGAGCGTGATGATGGTGAGATGGAACCTGACAAGCCAGGCCTACATTTACACTTTCCCAGCTCCCATTCTGAGCAGCCGAGAGATAAGGAGAGGAAGCCCCAGACAGGGAGGGAACTTTGTGGAACTCCTGCTAGCAGGGTATATCGGGTGTCACCCACCATACGAGGAGGCCAAGTTCCTCAGCTAGGTGGCATTCAACTTTCAAGAGAAAGTTACAAGGACTTCATTCAACCCTCCTGCCTGTTAAAATGGGTAGCAACAAGCAACGAGGAGCGGCCCCTTACTCCACACCAGAGCTGAGCAGAACAGCAGTCCATGGAAACGTGCAGCTCGGGTTATTTTGTTAGGGGGAAAAAAAAATGAAGTCTGTATGTATGAGATGTGTTCAAACAGTTCCTAAAATGAATATTATGAAAAAAAAAATGCTAGGCATAGATTTCTAAAACTTTACACCAAGATACAAGTTGAGTACCCTGTTAACCTGAGCTGTTGGTAAGGCTGTAAGCACGGCGTTCATGTGCTGACGATGCCCGTAGGCCGATCCTGGCATGGAAAATATGCCTTGCTATGTAAACAAATCTTTGGGCCTGAACATCCTAGGCTGATGTGGCTTTTGCTGTTAAAAACTTGTAACTTCCTTGAAAACACGTACGATTTTGAACTAAACATGAAAGCTCTGAACGAGTGGCTTTTCCAAGGGGCTGAAAAAATCCGATTCCTGCTGGAACGTGCTGGCTTTTTTAAACTGCAGGGGAGGGGCCACAGTCGAGGTTGCGTCCCATCTCCTACTGAAGCGCCGGCAACCGCTGGGCTCTGCAATGTCGGGGTTGTGTGTGTTTTTCATCTCTAGGTTGACCTGACAGTTCAAGAAAAGGAGAAGTACCTGAACGTGTCTCGCTGGTTCTGCCACATCCAGCATTACCCGGGCATCCGGCAGCACCTGTCCACGGTCGTCTTCATCAAGAACAGACTCTACGCGAATGCCCACTAGAGCTGCCCACGCTGCCCCGAGGAGCCGTTGTGTGGCCAGGAGGGCAGGCCCACGGGCCTCACGGGGACTACTGTTGCCGCCGTCCTTTGCCGAGCTGAGAGATGGTTTAAAGCATAAACTGGCGTCTTACATGTTTTTTTAGTTTGACATGTTACATTTTGTTAATGTACAAACTTAACTTCTGTCAATGTTGAGATCAAGTTATAAACCACCCTGTTTTTAATAGCTGAAAATTATTTTAATAAAAGTTACAAATCAGCGGCTTAACCTGAAAAGAAACAGATGGTCCTTACAATTGGCTATTACTTACCCTGTCACGTTTGAAAGTTCATTTGGCTCTTATATGTATTTATAGTAGCTTGTTCGTTAAGATTTATGATGAATGGTGCGAAGAATACAGAAAGGGAAGAAAGATGAATTTTTATTCAGATATTTATGTGAGCAAGTAAATGTGGTTGAAAAGATCCTATCCGTGTGTTTCTTCCTGTGATGTCTTTCTTCCCCATTTTGATTGGGGTGGAATCAGCTGCGGCACTGGCAGAAACTGGCTGATGAGTGTTGTCCTTAGGAAAAGTCCCTGTCCCCGACAAGTTCCAGACTGGAAGGTGACGGCGCAGAGAACAACCGCTGCTCCTCCCGCCTGCCCGAGCACGCCGTCGGGGTTTGAGGAGCCAGAGCCGAGAAGCGTGGAGCATAGGAGTACCTGCCTGGTGCTGATGCGAGTTGGACCCACGTTCGAGCCCCCGGATGGATAAGGCATCGCTGAGAAGGTACACAGCACTTACAGCCGAGCAGTGGACCATCTTGCTTCCCCTGAAAAACGGAGGGAACTGTCAACTCAGAGCACTGAGGGAGAAAGCACGTGTGGGGGAATCCCAGTGCAGCCCCCACTCTCAGAAGCCGCCAGCTGCCTGGACCTCCTTCAGGCAGGTCAGCATTGTTTGTTTACGCAGAATTGGGAAACCTTTCTTCTGCAAAGGCTGTCGGGATATTATGTCTTTGTTTTTAGTTTTATTTGAAAGGTCGGTTTTTACAGAGAGCAGAGGAAGAAAGATTTTTGATCTGCTGGTTCAGTCCCAAACGGCCACAATGGCGGGAGCTGAGCTGATCCAAAACCAAGAACCAGGAGCTTCTTCTGGGTCTCCCACATGGATGTAGGGTCTAAGGCCTTGGGTCATCCTCTACTACCTTCCCAGGCCACAAGCAGGGAGTTGGATGGGAAATGGAGTGGCTGGACCAAATCAGAGCCCATATGGGATCCTGGCACTTGTAAGAGGCGATTTGCCTTATTCACCACCACTACAGCTCCAGGGATATTTATACCATCGTTCATAAGCCAAGCAAAATTAGCAACTTAAAAATTAGCATAAATTTGGGTCCGGCGCCATGGCCTAGCAGCTAAAATTCCTCACTTTGAATGCACCAGGATCCCTAATTCCGGCTGCTTCACTTCCCATCCAGCTCCCTGCTTGTGGCCTGGGAAAGCAGTTGAGGACGGCCCAATGCTTTGGGACCCTGCACCTGCGTGGGAGACCTGGAGGATGTTCCTGGCTCTGGAATGGCACAGCACCAGCTGTTGCTCTCACTTAGGGAGTGAATCATCGGATGGGAGATCTTCCTATCTCTCCTCTCTATATATCTAACTTTGCAATAAAAATAAATTTTTAAAAAAATTAACATAATCTATTGAATTTCAAATCCTGCCGGTTGGTGGTCTTGGCAGGGACAAACCAAACAATTTTAGGGACCTTCATGGCCTGTGGGCCAGATGTCCCTCGCCTCTGATCCTTGGCATTTGCCCTTTTTGCCCATATGTGAGTGTGGCGAAGGTGCCTGTGGCCTGGTCAGGATGCCACTTGGGATTCCTGCATCCGGCATCAGAGGTGCCCCAGCTCCACCTGCTGGTCCAGTTTGCTGCTGACGCACAGCCTGGGAGGCAGTGGCTCTGGTCATTAGACCCCTGCCATGCACCTGCAAGATGTAGAGGGTTCCTCGCCACTGGCCCCAGCCTGCCTAGCCCTAACTAGGGCTGCAGGCAAGAGCTGTCACTTCAGCTTCCGCCCCACCTCTTAAACAATTAAAGGTGACTTATTTATAAACAAGATATATGTTGCAGTTCTGCAGCCTCTTCACAAAATTGGATTTCCCCCGCGCTGCCCTCAGGAGCAGATTTGCTTTTACATGCTGACCTACAAATTGTAAACGGTAACCGTCACCATCTGCATGATCAGAGGCTACACGACTTAGATGAGACTTAGGGCACGGAGTGGGGTGTGGGGGCAGGTCTCACCGGGCACCTGCCAGGCAAGCCTCTGCCCAGCTGGGTCTACTCTGAGACCAACATGGGATGTCCTGTGTCTGCAGTAAAACATCTCCCTTTGTCCGCTGTGGGGCAGGAGGAGATAAAGAACGGCAGGACCAAGAGGACGCAGCCAGTCCCACCTTCCCAGCCCGTCCGCTGCTTGAAGTGCTTCATACCTGAGAGCGGGGATGGAGCCCACCAGCTCAAAACCATGGGTCGCACACAACAGGTGCTGAATATGTACTGCTTGAGAAAAGGTGCTACTGCAGGTCTGCTTTGAGCCGAAGAAAGAGGTGTATCGGCTACTTGTACTGAGCAAAACAAAGAGATGATGAAAACAAAGATTGTGTTGGTCTCATAAGCAGGAGAACCAGGGGTTCAGCTGTGTGTTCGGAGGGGGCATCCAGCACCTGTTTCAGCTTCTGCCAACTGAACAACTGGTTTCCTAATTAAGTTCAATACGTGGACCTTTCTTGATATCAGAACTGCGTGGCCTCTAATGTCAGTTACATAAGTCATTGTGATGTCAGAACTGCATGGGCCTCTGTGACGTCAGAGCTGCACGAGCCTCTGGTGTCAGAGCTACTTGGGTCACTGTGATGTCAGCTACATGGGTCACTGTGATGCCAGAGCTGCACAGGTCACTGTGTTGTCAGAGCTACATAGGCCTCTGTGACGTCAGAGCTGTATGGGTCACTGCAATGTCAGAGCTACGTGGGACACACATCAGAGCTACATGGATCACTGTGACGTCAGAGCTACACGAGTCTCTATAATATCAGAGCTGCGTGGGCTTCTGATGTCAGCCACATGGGTCACTGTGACATCAGCTGCACAGGCCTCTGTCATGCCAGAGCTGCATCCCGTTCCCTGAAGGACATTTCTGGAAGTTGTGTTCAGCAGCAGCTGCTGCACCTCTGGCTGTGTGGGTTGGGAGAGACACCATGGACACAGTGCTACCCAAAGTAAATGCTCTGCTCTCTCAGAAAAGGAGATACCAGGGAGACATGTGGCCACAGGGTCCTTTGTGAAAGAGCGTGTGTTAGTCTGTGAATCCTTAATTTGCCAAAGAACCCTCACAAAGTCTAGGTGCTTGTATTATTTACCCATATTTTTAACCATCTTAAACATGGTTGCCCCTGTTTCACCCATATCTGCAGATAAGGTAACTGACACAGAGAATTAGGGAGCAGGTCCAAGGTCCCCCGGACCTCGGTGTTCAAGTGCTGGATCGCCCTCACGCATGGGGCTCAGCCTGAGCATGTGAACCCCCTCAGAGGGGGCCAGTGAAATTCCGCCAAGCCAGTGTGGGGAGTCGGGTCTCGCCAACCTTGGAAGGAAACAGCTATGGACACATGAGCATCCGTGAAACAGTCACACAGCTGTGACGTGCTAAACACCTTCAACTGCAGCTGCAGAAGGATCGTTTGTAAGAGTCCATGAATAATCTTCATTCATCAGAATACACACTAGTTTTATAACAAAAATAGTAAAACCAGGAAGTGTCCAACAGAGAAAACTTTTTGTAGGGTTCTGTGGCTGCCATACCATGGCAGGAAAGCTGAGGGAACTTCCAGGGCCACAGAGTCACCCATCCTTGATCTGAATTCTCTGTCAAACACCCCGGCCCCGGCCTGCTCAAGTTTCTGCACAGGGACAAAGACATCATTGGGAGGGTTCCCCCCCAACACACACACCTCCATGGCCCTACAAGCACGTCCAGTTCCTGATAGCCCTGCTGGAGAGCCACCGGACCAGCTGCAAGAGGTGCCGCTGAAAGTTCAAGCAGGTGCTTCGTAGGGAAATGCGAGCTCTGCCTACAACGATCGCACATGTGTTCTTCCCACTGAAGGATAACAGCTCCCAGACAAGTGGTCCAAATCACGGTGAACTATGGCTCTTTCATTTGTGTTTTTTCCAAACACTGACTTCACTCTTCTTTATTAAAAAGTCAGATGTTACATGAACTTTAATATTAATCCAGCTTTGGCAGAGATGTGGTGCTGTAATGGATTGCAACATCTAGCAATTCCCCCCCAGAGAGCAATATTTCTTCTTTCTCTCCACAATTAGATAATCTGCCGCTACCCATCACCAGAGCACTAAATTGCAAATTCCCCGTACACCTGAGCAGGCTGCTACATATCCGGCCGTCTTAATTCTAGTCTTGACTTATGGACGCTGAATTACATTCTTAACTTTTCTTGGAGCTCCGGGAGAATTTTATTGCAAAAGCAATGGGGAGAGAGTTACCGTCATATATCTCCCCTGCTGCGCTTCAGGATGCACCAGGGGCCCCACATCCCGCCTTGCCCCGTCTTGTCTTGTCAGCTGGATTTATAACAGTGAAGCCCAGCTCTGGGCTTCCATACAGGCATATCAAGAGATGGAGAATTTGATTTTGCAGTAATGATTGCTTGTTGCTGAGGCCCACTTCCCCGCAGGCTCTGCCTCTATTCCCATCCCAGTACTGCTGGTGAATAAAACTAATTCAACTGTCCAGTGAATGTCGTCTCTCATAGAGGGTGGAAGTTGAAGCAGTTGCCATGTTGTTGCCACTTTGGCTACAGTGTGTTAAGGAATCCTGTGACTCCTTTAGGAACATTTCAAACTTCAGGCTCCTTGTGAGAGCGAGTGTAAGCTTTGTATCTTTTCCATCCCAACGAGTTCATTTGATGGCTCATACTTACTGTCTCTTCCACTTCAACGCAGCCAGATCCCCAGGGCTGGCAGAGCCTGTCAGATCCCCAGGGCTGGCAGAGCGTGTCACGGACCCTGCAGCTTGGGTTGGCCATCCCTGCTAAGGGCCATGTGTCCTTGCAGGCTTGCCGTGGCTCATTTTTTGTCTTCCCTTCACATCATCTGCTTGAGACATCCATGCCTGGCAGGCCTGTCTTTCCAAGTCAAGCTTGAAATACGGTAACTGTGGAACTAATTTGACAAGGCATACTCTGAGCAATAAGACTGTGGGCTTGATTTGCCCAAGATGAGAAGCTCATAGACACCTGATTAGAAAGTCCAGCATTCTTTGATACGATCTAGGAGCATGCCTGTTCATCACATGTAGGTGATTGTCTCTCAACTGCCGCAGTTCCCCCCACCTTCTATGGCACCTACACACCTGATTGGAGAGGCCACTTCCACCCATTTGTGTCCTGCCAGCTTTTGGCAATTGAGTCTCGACACTTGGATGAAACAACTATCTATTCCACAGGGAATGCCTGAGCCCACAAACAAATTCACCATGTTTTTGTTTCCTAGGCATGCAGAACTACAACAAAGTTTAACTTAAAAAAAGTAGGCACAGCAAAAGATGAACCCAGGAATGAATATGAAAATGATACTGCACTATAGTTAAATGTTTTACGTCTAGGATTTTCTGTTTAATATTTTTGGATGGCAGTTGACCTTGGAAAACAGAGAAAGCAAAAGTGATTGGGGTCTGGGGCACGATCATCAGCTGGACTCACAGGAAGAGGTGTCAGATGTTGCTATGAGCAGCGGCTCTCAGATCGCCAGCGTGCACTTTGACTTGGAGCAGTGCCCACATGTTCAAGTTTCTAACAGAGCTCCGGGTAATTCTAAAGCCGCTGGTGCGATAACCATGGCATTGAGACCACAGTTGTCTCAGCAGAAATTTCATCCCAAAAACAAAAGTCTCATCCTACATATCTGTATATGTGTATATATAAACACATATATATCTCCAGCATAACTCATAGTAGGCATTTACTATGTTCTTTCTGAAGACTTGTAAATACAGTTTCAGCATTGTTTTGAACCAAAATAAACTCCTTTGATTTCCTTTCCAAAAACAAAAGACTCATCCATCCAGAGATAAAAATTTCTGGGAGATCTGCAGCGTGGCTGCTGTCGGGGGTGCCCCAGCCAGGCCGGACCCAATGCGGGGGACTCAGGCCAAAGTCACTGCCAACAGGCAGTGACCGAGTCCTAGGTTTTCAGCGGCCAGCGCACCAAGTGGTGCCAGCCTCTGCCTGCTGGCCACCCGGCGGCAAGCCGTGGGGTTTTTGGGATACAATTACGTGCTGCCTAGGGACACCCATGAATAAGGCAAATATGAGTGTAGGTGAGAGATGAATTCTGGGTGATTCCTAGTAACAAGGTCACAGAACTTTCTGGCAAGCATAGAGACTGAAACCTTGTGGTTTGGAGGGCAGAGTCCATAAGATCTATTTGGGCCAGACTGATTCACCAGCCCAAATAAGAATCTTGAGATGGGCTGTTAGCATAGAGCATCACTGACTGCCACACACCAGTCCACACAAAAGCTATGGCTGGGGGCCTGTATGGCAGGGCTAGGTACCAGTACCTGACTAAGTGGTGGAACAGTGGACAGGTCACACCTGGCAGGGTCAAGACACTAACCAGTGCGCAAGAAAACCAGATCCAGAAGGTAGAATCTGTGGGGGAAGGGTGGGCCAAACCTGTGGAAATACAAGTCCTGATGGTTAGCTCGCAAGCTGGGGTGATGAAGGGCTGAGCTAGGTGTGACCATGGAGCCTGCCATCACTTATGGATAAAGGAACTGACAATAATCTGGGCAGATCAAGGCAGCAGCACCCGAATGTGCATCCTAAAATAGGATGCAGGGTGGGCCGAGCTGTAACTGGAAGGGGGCAGACCAGGCAGGGCAGAGCAAACCTCAGCTCACAGGGAAGAACAGAAATCAGAATGGAGCTCCAGTCATGCAGAACTAGGCTCTTACACTGACTGGTCTGCTTGAGCCAGGGATGTTAGACCATAGCATCGAAGGCAAAGGCTGAGACAAGTGAGGGGCTAAGCCAACTGGGTCAGAGCAACCACTGGCATGCACATAATCTAGGGCTGGGAATAGGCTCCATCGGGGAGCTGTGAGAGTACACCCTTGCTGGGTTGGGATTCCCACAGGAGGGTGCAGGGGCCAGTGTGGGGGCTGCATTCTGGTCTGGATATTGCTGCAATCTCCCTTGGCACAAGTATGAACTGGGGTTGGGCACATTAACCAGGCTAGACGCCAGCACCATCTGGTGCTCTGGAGAACCTGAGGAGATGTAGGACATTGTCTCCGCTCCAACTGTTGTTGTCACTTGGGGAGTGAAGCATTGGATGGAAGATCTTCCTCTATGTCTCTCCTTCTCTCTGTATATTGGCCTTTCCAAGAAAAATAAGTAACTCTTAAAAAAAAAAAAAAGCAAGCGGAGCAGCCCGACTCACACCGACACATGCTGGCACCTCAGGAAGCAGCTTGACACACTTACCACAACACCAGGGTCTTGGATGTTTTCTCTGTCTTTCATAAATGAAGGTTCTTCAAAAAGTTGGTCGAAAAACGAAAATAGAAGACAAGTTTATTTTCATGCAGAAAACATTGGGAAATCCATGCGTAGTGTTTGTTATATTGGTTTGCTGTGGACTTTTACAAGACCCCTCTCTTCCTTCCTTTCCCCTCCACCTTTTTTTTTTTTCTACAAATTAAAGCATATTAAAGTCCTAAGGATTTTTTTCCGGCTGGATTCTGTTTTCTTATTTGATGGGGATGAGTTGGTGGCCTGTAGGTCAGTTATCTCAGGTTCCTACCAGAATGTGATCCCGTCCTTGTCCGTCACCTCTCACAGTTTACACAATGATTTTTCTTCCTGTTTAGTAAATGATGCTGATTTGTTGTTTACACTGGCTCTTCGGTTTTAATTTGGGAAGAGAGAGCTCACCCCCATTGGCTTACTCCCCAGTCCGGCTCTAACACGAGTGGTGGGAACAGAACTTCTTGAATCATCTTTGTGTTTCCCAGAGTCTACACTGGCAGGGAGCCGGTGTCAGAAGTCGGGGCTGGGTCAAGCCCCGATGCTCCTAGGGCAGAGGTCAATGTCTTCAACGCTAAGCTCAACAGCTGCTCCTGGTTCTGTCTCGGTTTTTAACTTATATCTTATTGGCGAGTTATTCAGGGGTCTAGGTTTGTCCGATTTTTCTAACACTCTGCTATCTCTACTTAGAAATCTTAAGAAACTCACAGTGATTTAAAATACTCATTTCGTAGCACTTTGTTCATGCAATGAAAATTCACTTGTCCTAACCCAGTAAAATATTTATTACCTTCCTGCTTTATAGCTGAGGAAACTGAAATGTATAGTGGTTTGACACTCATTCTTCTCCAATGATATGGAAACAGCTGTTGTGTGTACTGAGTTCTCCGGCTCCAAAGTCAAGTTCAACTCAGGATGGCACGTGCGTACATCACTGAGAATATCGCGGAAAAATAGGCCTGGTCTCCTGAGACCTCACCGCCTCCTGGAAGCCCACTGTCCCCTGGCACCTCACCGCCTCCTGGAACCTCACCAACTTTGAAATCTCCTAAAATTAAAAAAAATAATAATAAAACTTGATGTAAAATTTAGAAAATGTCAAATTTTGAGACTTCATTCATTTTCTTCTAAACTCTTGCCAATCGCAAGGAAACTTTTATTGATGTTTCAGAAATTGTATAAAAATTTCATTAAGCTTTGTTTCAAAGGTTCATAGCACAAAAGCATACTGCCTTTTGGCTAAAAATTTCTAGGAATTTTAATAAAGTATAATTGGATGTAAGTCTTCAGAAAATGTCACAATTTTGAGTCCTGCTTCAACTTTTTTGACCCCTGGTTGCAGCTTAACGAAAGTTTTATAAAAGTTTCCAATGTTTTCTAAGAAATATATACATATAAATATGTATATATTAAGTAAGTTTCATTAAATTTTGCCTCCCAGGTTCAGAGGAGGATGGTGCCATTTTCCCTGAATTTTGAAATTTCCCTTTCTTTAAAAAAGATTCATTTATTTTCATTGGACAAGCAGATTTACAAGAGAAGGAGAGACCAAGAACTTCTGTCCACCGATTCACTCCCCAAATGGCCACAATAGCCAGAGCTGAGCTGATCCAAACCCAGGAGCCAGGAGCTGCCTCTTGGTCTCCTACACAAGTACAGGGTCCCAAGGCTCTGTGCCGTTCTCCACTGCTCTCCCAAGAGGCACATGGAGCTGGATGGGAAGCAGGCCCACGGGGACACAAGCTGGCACCCATAAGGGGACCCTTCCACTATTATCACTTGCCTTGTGGTTTTTGCCTTGGCCCTGTCTCTGGGAACCGGTTAACCTGGTTAAAACGAACCTTGCCTGGATCCAACCCACATGAATACTCACTGTTGCTGTTTCTGTGTTGCTATCACTGGGTAGATCAGTGTCTTGGAAGGCTAGTTTCTTTTCCTTTTTAAAAAATTCATTTATTTGTTTGAGAACCAATGTTAACAGAGAAGAGAAACAGATTTCTCATTGGTGGCTCACAACGGCTGGAGCTGAGCCAATCTGAAGCCAGGAGCCAGGAGCTTTTTCTGGTCTTCCACTGGGTGCAGGGTGCCAAGGCTTTGGGTTGTGCTCTGCTGCCTTCTCAGGCCACAGGCAGGTGGCTGGATGGGAAGTGGGGCTGCCGGGACATGAACTGCTGTCCATATGGGTTCCCAGCACTTGCAAGGAGAGGATTGAGACATCACACCAGGCCCAAAAATTTCCAAAAATTTTAATGAAGTAAAATTTGATGTAAATCTTCAGAAAATGTCAAAATTTTGAGGCCTGCTTCAACTTTCTTTAATCTCTGGTCCAAGCTTAATGAACTTTTAATAAAATTTCCAAATATGGAAATTCTCCCTTGGTGGAATACGGAAGTGTAGTGACATTTTCCCCAAATTTTGAAATTTTATGAAATTGCTTCATTCTGCCAAAACCCGCCCCCAGCTTGTCACGGTGCAGACATACACCTGCTGTCCGTCCCCGACAGGCAGGGAGGGGGCAGGGTTGCACGCCACAGCTGGCAGGCAGGGGGCAGTTCTTGTCAATGTCCGCGTCCATCAGTCTCTGTCTTTACTGATCCTAAACTGGGACTGAGGATCATGACATCATCGTCATCTTCAGCATCATCACCGCCACTGTCCCAGCAAACAGCCGTGCGTGGGGGTGTTCAGGACAATCCCCAGACACAGGGTTCCCTGCCCAGGGTCCACGGATAGGGTCCAGGGGACGCCCCGTGTAGGCGGTCACAGAGGTGATCCAGGACAGATGTGGCTGTACCAGGGTTGCACGGGCCGGCGGGCCGGTCACTGCAATCAGCATCCATTCGCTGCGGCTCACCTGGGGTCGACACATAACTGCACTGCCTGGGGCCACAGACTCCTGCGGGGTTGAAGGCAGAGTTTCAAGTCAGGATCCTAGAAGTGTAGAGGGAAGGATCTAGAATGTTCTATGAGGTTCTAGCATGATCTGGAATTTTCTAGAAAAATCCAGGAAAAGCCATGGCTGCAGCCCATGACAGAGAAATTAAAAAATGAATAAAAATATTAAGTGAAAAATAAGAAACCAATCAAAACACAAATAAGTTTATGATCCCAAATTTGTATGAAATCCCAGTTTAGAGGCTGTGACAGAAGAACTCAGAGGGTTTTTTTTTTTTTCGGTGGGAGGAAGATAGGGGCACAAAGTTGAACAGACCATACAGGTTTAAAATTTTCTGGAAATCTTTGGAATACTACTTTGGAATGTTCTGGGTGATGTTCTAGAAAGATTTGGAATCTTCTGGAATGTTCTAGAAGAAGGAATGTGAATGTTCCGGGATGTTGAAAATGTAATCTTTAAAAAAAAAGTCTGAGGACAGGAATGGAGGCGCTCACCAGGTCTGTGTCCACGCCACCATCACGCGGTGAGAAGCAGATAACGGATGGCCCTGAGCTGGGGTGGAGCTGGGTGCAGGCCGACTCGTCCAGCAGCTGCACCTGCAGCGTGCCTAGAGTCTCGTTTGTCTGTCCTATAAAGACAGAGGAGACAGACACAACTGAAATAAAAACATGAAAGACGTAGAAAAGATAGGAAATATAAGAAAGTATTTACTGAATAACTATTTGTGATAAAATAATTAATAACTGATAGTGTCCTATAAGGTATATAAAAAGTCAATAAAAACTGCATACAGAAAATATTAATATAATGTATGAAAACATTAAGTATTTAATAAATACTAAGATTATACTACTACCATTTTATATCATAAAAATTTTTTAATGAAACACAAAATGTAAAGTATGTAAAAATAAAGCATAAATTAGTGGTTTTGCATTATAAATACCTAAAATATACAGAATGTGTAAAACTACAATATAAAAACTATGTAAATATATTAAAATATAATTTAAAACAACTAAATATTAATATACCATTAATAATTAGTAACTGGTAGTTCATAGAAATATTCTTAATATGTTAATAATAATATTGTATATTAAGATATAAAAGTATGAAAGATATGAAAAGACAAAAAAACACAAAAAATGTGACTAGAAAAATGATGACATTTTATATTATAAAAATCTTCTAAAATATTAAAAATGTGAGAGTAAATATTGAATATGAATAACTGAATAATGAAGATTCCTATATTAAAAGTATAATAGCAAATAGTATAAATAAAAATACATAAATATGTGAAAATATGAAATATGAGTCATAAAACATGAAATTTTTATGTTGAACAATATTAAGAAACAGTGTAAAATAAGAATTGATACTTAATATTTTGTATTACAAACAAGGTAAAAATATGAATACAGAACACAGATTCTGGAATTAACCGGATTGTTCTGGAACCCCGCCCGCTCACCTGTCGGCAGCGCCCGCGGCCCCGCCAGCCAGCACTCGGGGCCCGTCAGGTTCCTCAGCCCCGCCAGCGGCCAGGACGGGGCGGCGGGTGTAGACGGGGCCGCGGGTGTAGACGGCGCCGGCTCGAGCTGCAGCAGCGCCAGGTCGGGGTTCGGGGGCTTCCTCGGGAGGACGACGCGCGCCACGCGCAGCACCCTCGGCTCCGCCCCCCGCGACGTCCGGACGCCGCTGGTCACTCGGCCCGGCCCCGCCCCCTGCGCGCCGCTGTCCGTCAGCGTGCCCGGCCCCGCCCCCTGCGGGCCCCTGTCCATCACCGCGCTCGGCCCCGCCCCTTGCGGACCACTGTCCATCACCGCGCTCGGCCCCGCCCCTGGGATGACGATGGCCACCGTGTCCTCCGGGTGCCTGAACAGGAGGGAAAGGAAGAAAAGGAACCGTCACTACTAGAAATGCTCTAAATAAAAAATAAAATGAAAATGAATATAAAAATAGAAAAGATATAAAATATACACATTAAATAATAAAATTAAAAACGAATAAAACTAAAGGAATAAAAAAAAGTTGAAATAAAATGAAAACAAATTAATACAAATAAAAATAAAAGGTGCGGAGGCGGAGCTCACATGCCCTGGACGCAGCGGGCAGCCGTGAGGACCCAGGCGCTGCCGAGCAGGGACCCGCCGCACACCTGATGTCCACAGCCCACGAGCAGAGGCTGCCCAGGCCCAGCGTGGAGCATGGACACGCGTGCATCCGGTCCTGAGGGAGAGACACGGAAGGCAGAAAAAAGAGAAAAAAGCCAATGTAATCCGTGACGTCAGTGATACCTCAACATCTTTGTAACATGCAAGATCACTATGACATCAGCCAGTGAAAAGCAGCAGTTCAGTGATCCCTATGACGTCATCTTGATGAGTTGTGATGTCAGGGATTCTTGACCACATCCAGGATCCCTTTGACGTCACCCTTTGTGCTCTATGACATCAGGCTCCTGTGGTGTCAGCCATGACGTCAGTCTGTGTGCTATGACATCAGGCTCCTGTGATGCAGCCATGACGTCAGTCTGTGCGCTATGACATCAGGCTCCTGTGGTGTCAGCCATGACGTCAGTCTCTGTGCTATGACATCAGGCTCCTGTGGTGTCAGCCATGACGTCAGCCTCTGTGCTCTATGACATCAGGCTCCTGTGGTGTCAGCCATGACGTCAGCCTCTGTGCGCTATGACATCAGGCTCCTGTGGTGTCAGCCATGACGTCAGCCTCTGTGCGCTATGACATCAGGCTCCTGTGGTGTCAGCTATGACGTCAGTCTGTGCGCTATGACATCAGGCTCCTGTGGTGTCAGCCATGACGTCAGTCTCTGCGCTCTATGACATCAGGCTCCTGTGGTGTCAGCCATGAGTCTCTGTGCGCTGTGACATCAGGCTCCTGTGGTGTCAGCCATGACGTCAGCCTCTGTGCGCTATGACATCAGGCTCCTGTGGTGTCAGCCATGAGTCTCTGTGCGCTGTGACATCAGGCTCCTGTGGTGTCAGCCATGACGTCAGCCTCTGTGTGCTCTGACGTGAGCGAGGGGTGGGAGCCCGATGACGCCTGCTCACCTGGGGCCTTGCCCTGCGTCGTGGCGGTCGGTGAGGCGGACGGAGACTCGGCTTGGGGCGGGCCGCCTGGGGTCAGGGCCACGCGGGGCGCGGTGGCGGTGGACACGCTGGGCCGCAGGACGGCCTGCAGCCAGGGCAGGAAGGGGCGCACGGGGCTAAAGGCGTAGGGCCGGGCGCAGCTCGGGTCAGAGGCGCCCAGGATGCCCACCTGCAGCCAGGCGCCCTGCGGCCCACGGCACACCAGGGGCGCCCCCAGGTCGGCCTGGGGGAGGAAAAGGACACCGACATGTCCCCTGGGCGCAGGGACGCTCAGGGAACATTGCAGAAGGCTGTCGGGCCGCCTAGAACATTCCAGATCCTTCTAGACGGGCCCGCTCGCCGCAGCCGCCCCCACACCGCCGTCCTGTTACCTGGCACATGGTCTCGCCCACGGCGGGCACGGCCTCCACGCAGAAGCTGGCCTCGTCCAGGTGCGGCCAGTGCGACGTGCAGGACGTCGCGTGGCGCAGGCTCAGCCGCCGCTTCTGCAGGACCCCGGGGCTGCCTGGGGGAGGACAGAGGCACACTGGCCGCCTTTCTGTCCATCTCCTCGAGCAGCCGTCTGCTCGGAGGCTCCCTCCAACACCCGTCTGGCCTGCTGACTCTTTCCAGTCTTGTGCCCGTCCGTCCATCTTCGGAGATGTCAGTGCTTCCGGTATGTCTGTGCGCCCGTCCATCTTCCCATGTATCTGTCCGTCATCCTGCATGTCTGTCCTGCCCGTATGTTTGTCCTTCCGATGTGTCCGTCCATGTTCAGGCCTGTCCATCCCCCGGCCTGTCCGTCCTCCCACCACCCGTCCTCCCCGTGTGTCCATCCATGTTCTGGCCTGTCGATCCTCCCCCGCCTGTCTGTCCATGTTCTGGCCTGTCCGCCCCCTGGGCTGTCCATGTTCTGGTCAGTCCATCCCCCGCATCTGTCCTTCCCCCGGCCTGTTCACCCCCCGGCCTGTCCACCCCCCGGCCTGTCCACCCCCTGGCCTGTCCACCCCTGGCCTGTCCTTCCCCTGGCCTGTCCACCCCCTGGCCTGTCCTTCCCCCGGCCTGTCCATCCACTGGCTGTCTGTCCTTCCCCCCAGCCTGTCCAGCCCCGGCCTGTCCATCCCCCAGCCTCTCTATCCTCTGACTGTCTGTCCATGTTCTGGGCTGTCCTTCCCCTGGCCTGTCCTTCCCCCGGCCTGTCCAGCCCCGGCCTGTCCACCCCCCGCCCGTCCCTGCAGCCCGTGGCTCACCCTGCATGCCCGACCAGCCGGGCAGCCAGCACTCCTCGGCGTGGCCCACGGGCGCCGTGTCCTTGGCGGAGCCCCCGCGGTCCAGGCACACCGCGTGCAGGCGCGGCGGCCGCAAGCGGAGCGGCCGGCCGAGCAGGACCAGGCCGGGCCCCAGGGCGCCGCGCAGGCCCAGGTGCGGGAGGGCGCGGTGCACGGGCGAGGCCTGCGCGGCCGCCGCGTCCTGCAGGTCCACCAGGCCGGCCTGCACCTGCCCCAGCCGCTCGGAGCCCCGGCTGCGGAGAGGCCAGAGAGGGAAACTGACCGGAGAATTCACTCACCTGCCCGCGCATTCTAGAATATTCTGTTTGCCTTCTGGAACTTTTGTTATTATATGCTATGAAGTTCATAAAAGCTAAGTTTTTCATTATTATTAGATATGAAACAGCTGAATAATAAAAATAGAAAACAAATATATATTCGTGTAACTGTGACATCATAAAAATACATAAATGTAAAACATAATAAAATAATTTCAAGTCCTGAATTATTATTTGGTACAAAATTGAAAAAATGTATTTTTTCATTAAAAACAACAACAACAACAAAAAAACTTTTTCTCAGGCCTGGTGTGGTAGCCAGTGACTAAAGCCCTCGCCTTGCTCGTGCCTGGATCCCATATGGGCGCCGGTTCTAATCCCGGCAGCCCCACTTCCCTTCCAGCTCCCTGCCTGTGGCCCAGGAAAGCAGTCGAGGACGGCCCAAAGCTTTGGGACCCTGCACCCGCGTGGGAGACCCGGAGGAAGCTCCTGGCTCCTGGCTTCGGATAGGTGCAGCACCGGCCGTTCTGGCCACTTTGGGAGTGAATCATCGGGCGGAAGATCTTCCTCTCTGTCTCTCCTCTGTATATCTGACTTTTCAATAGAAATAATAAATATTTTTTTAAAGTTTTTTCTCATTATTTTTGTAAAACTTAAAAATATGTTTCACTAAGAATTCACTATTACTAAGCAGAAAATTGATTTTAGAAAGTTATTACTTGATACATTCTGGAAAAGTCTAAAAGATTTTTGGTTCATATTTTCATTAGGTATAAAATTTATTAAACCGTTTCTTCATTATAAGTGATGGGAAGTTGATGAAAAAGCTGAGTTTTTATTAATGAAAGTCATATTAGGAAGAAAATTGAAAAAAATGTTTTCCATCGAAAAACAATTTGTGGGCCTGGTGCGGTAGCCTAGTGGCTAAATTTCTCGCCTTTTACATGCTGGGCTCCTATAAGAGGGCTGGTTCTAATCCCGGTGGTCCCACTTCCCCTGCTTGTGGCCTGGGAAAGCTTTGGAAGTGAACCAGCGGATGGAAGATCTATTCCTCTCTGCCTGTCCTCTCTGTGTATCTGACTCGCCAATGAAATCAATCTTTAAAAATATAAGAAATTGCATTTGTCATTAGGAAATTTATATACAAGCTTTGTATTGCTATTATTACATATAATCTTAAACATTTGCTTGCCTTCCAGAATATTCTGTTTATGATTAAGCATAAAATGGGTAAGTTTATTTTTCATGAAAAGGCTATCTAATTCTTTTCTGATATAAAATTAAACTTTTCCTAAATGATTGTCAATACAAAATGATTAAAAAAACACTTTAAAATATCATTCAGTATGAAATTGATTTAAAAATTATTAGCTGTAGATTGGTTAAAGATTTACTTTTACATCACTATTATGAAACTGACAAAAATAAAAATCTTTTCTTCATCAAAACACCTTTCTGTTATTCAATATATACATTTCTAAAAATATCAAAATAAATGTAAAAATATAAATAGTAAATTGAAAATTAAATAATAAATACATAAACTATTAAAAAGCTTGTTAGTTTTTGTTCGATATAAAATAGCCACTCAGATTCCAGAACATTACATTCTAGAATATTCTTTTCTTTATGATGTCCTAATTGTGTAATTCTGCTGGCACAAGCAGGGACTCACAGGAAGTAGGCGCACTGGGCTGCGGTCAGCACCCACTGGGCGTCCAGCACAGACCCGGCACACACATGGGTGGAGCTGAGCTGCAGGGACACGACCCACGGGAACTCGCCGGGCTCGGCATCCCGACAGCCAGGGCAGCGGGGGTGGGGGCCGGAAGATGATTCGCATGCTGCAATGGAGACACAGGGAAGAATGCTGTCATGGGAGCCTACCATGAGATTCCAGAACATTCTTGAATTCCCAAGAAGCTTCCACAGAATTCTAAAAATTTCCAAAACCTGGCACCCCACCAGAACTTTTCACAGGCTCCTAGAACCTCCCGGGGTATACAAACTTACCTGAAGTCTCCTGGGAGGCGACCGTGGGTGTCTTATAGAGCCAGTACTCCTGGGGCGTCTCCCTCCAGGCCACGCCCAGGCGGCAGGTGGACAAGAAGATGTTAAGAACGGAAGGTTCCAAAGCGTTCTGGGAGACATTGAGGACAGGGGGTTTCAGAAGGTCCTGGGAGGTGTTGAATATGAAAGGTTCCGGAAGGTTCCCAGAGATATTGAAGGCGGAGATTTCTGGAACACTCCGGGAGACATTGGGGATTAAAGATTCCAGAACATTCCAGGATATATTGAACATGGAAGCCTCTAGAAGATTCCTGGAGACATTAAGGATAGAAGGTTCTGGTACCTTTTTCGATAGTGAGTCCAGCCCTTGGGGAATGTTAGGGATGGAAGGTTCCAGAAGGTTCTGGGAAACATTAAGGGTAGAAGTTTCTGGAACATTCCAAGAGGCATTGTGCATGGAAGGCACCAGACCATTCCAGGATATATTGAACATGGAAGGTTCCAGAAGATTTCTGGCGACATTGAGGATGGTTGGTTCTGGAACATTCCAGGGGATGGAAGATTCTGGAACACTTTGGGAGATGTTGAGAATGGAAGTTTCCACAAGTTTCCAAGAGACATTAAGAACAGAAGGTTCTAGAAGATTCCCGGAGGTGTTGAGGCTCGATGGTTCTGGAATATTCCAGGAGACATTGTGCATGGAAGGTACCAGACCATTCCAGGATATATTGAACATGGAAGGTTCCAGAAGATTTCTGGCGACATTGAGGATGGATGGTTCTGGAACATTCTCTGATGGTGATCCCATCCCCTGTGAAATGTTGGGGATGGAAGGTTCCAGAAGGTTTCTGGCGACATTGAGGATGGATGGTTCTGGAACATACCAGGGGATGGAAGATTCTGGAACACTTTGGGAGATGTTAAGAATGGAAGTTTCCACAAGTTTCCAAGAGACATTAAGAACAGAAGGTTCTAGAAGATTCCCGGAGGTGTTGAGGCTCGATGGTTCTGGAATATTCCAGGAGACATTGTGCATGGAAGGTACTAGACCATTCCAGGATATATTGAACATGGAAGGTTCCAGAAGATTTCTGGCGACATTGAGGATGGATGGTTCTGGAACATTCTCTGATGGTGATCCCATCCCCTGTGAAATGTTGGGGATGGAAGGTTCCAGAAGGTTCTGGGAGACATTGAGGGCAGGAGTTTCAGGAACATTCCAGGAGTCATTGCGGATTGAAGATTTCAGAACATTCCAGGACATATTGAACATGGAAGATTCCAGAATGTTCCCAGAGATATTGAAGGTGGAAATTTCTGGAACATTCTGGGAGACATTGTGCATGGAAGGTACCAGACCATTCCAGGATATACTGAACATGGAAGGTTCCAGAAGATTTCTGGCGACATTGAGGATGGTTGGTTCTGGAACATTCTCTGATGGTGATCCTATCCCCTGGGAAATATTGGAGATGGAAGGTTCCAGAAGGTTCTGGGAGACATTGAGGGCAGGAGTTTCAGGAACATTCCAGGAGTCATTGCGGATTGAAGATTTCAGAACATTCCAGGACATATTGAACATGGAAGATTCCAGAATGTTCCCAGAGATATTGAAGGCAGTAATTTCTGGAACATTCTGGGAGACATTGTGGATGGAAGATTTCAGAACATTCCAGGATATGCTGAACATGGAATGTTCCAGAAGGTTCCAAGAGACACTGAGGATGGATGGTTCTGAAACATTCTCTGATGGTGATCCCATTCCCTGGGAAATATTGGGGATGGAAGGATCCATAGCATTCTGGGAGACTTTGACTATAGAAGGTTCTGGAACATTCTGAAATATTCCAATTGGAGGTTGTGTGGACAGAGGGGTGGGGCCTTCTGGGTGTGTTTGGGTCCATGTGACAGGTGATTGGTGACTGTCAACATGCCAGTCATCCTGTTGGGCAGGTAACCAAATGTTGGGGAATGAGAACAGAAGTTCCTGGGTGTCAAGGCTGGGATGCAAAGATCTGGCCATTTCTGGTTCTGCCTGGCTCCAGAAAGCACTCGAGCTCATAGCTGGTTGCAGCCAGTTCCAGGGCCCAGCTTTTTTCATCCATTTTGGTTCAAACAGGTTCCAGGATGTAACTGGCTTAGTCATAACTGGTTCTGGTTGGATCCAGGTTGTATATGATCTTGTCATACTGACTTCCAACTGGTTCCAGGATGTAGCTTCCAGAACATCCCAGGCTTCACTTGTGTCTGCTTGTCCTGGTTCTATCCACAGCACGGCTGCTTCCATGGAACGCTGGATGGCTTGTCTATATGTTTCTGGAACTTTCTGTGGTTGAACAGGTTCCAGGATTTTCCATGGCACAGAAGTTTCTGGAAGTAATTGAGTGTTTTCCACTTGAGACATTTCCAGAATATTCTGCAGTTGGGATGTTTCCACAATTTTCCACAATTGGATGGCTTCCATTTCAGAAATTTCAAGAATTTTCCAGGGTTCAGAAGTTTCTGGAACTTTCCATGATTTAACAGTTCCTCCTTGAGATGTTTCTGAACTGTTCCATGGCTTAGAAGTTTCCAGAATATTCCACAGATGGACAACTTGCTCAGACATTTCTGGAATTTTCTGTGGTGGAACAGTTCCCACTTCAAATGTCTCCAGAAATTTCCATGGGGAAATGAAATCCACATAAGTTTCTGGAACTTTCCACAGTTGAATGAGGCCTAGTTTGGATGTTTCCAGAAATTTCCATGGATGGATGTTTCCCACCTTAGGTGTTTCTGGAACTTTCCACAGATGGACAGTTTCCACTTGAGACATTTCTGGATTGTACCACAGTTTAGAAGTTTCCAGACTTCTCCACAGTTGAGTGACTTGTTCAGAAATTTCTAAAATGTTCGATGGTCCAACAGTTGCCACTTGATGTGTTCCTGGAATGTTGGACAAATGAATAGGACCCATTTCAGAAGTTTCTGGAACTTGGAATGGTTCAGATATTTCCAGAACTTTCCATAGGTGAATGGTTCCCACTTGAAAACTTTCTAGAATTTTCCACAATTTAGTGTTTCCCACAACAGAAGTTTCCAGAATTTTCTCTGACTCAGAAATTTCTAGAATTTTCCCTGGTTGACTAAGACTCATTTGAGATATTTCCAGATTATTCCACAGATGGACTGCTTGTTTAGATGTTTCTGCAATTTTCTGTGGTAGAATGGTTCCCACTTCAACTGTTTCTGGAACTTCCCACAGGGGCATGGTGCCCAGTTTGGATGTTTCCAGAACTTTCCATGAATAGATGGCTCTCACCTCAGATGTTTCTGGAATGTTCCACTGTTGGATGATCCCCAATTCAGAGGTTTCCAACACTTTCCATGGTTGAATGATTCCCACTTGAGGCATTTGTGGAATCTTTTGTGTTTTAGAAATTTCCAGAACTTTCCACAGCTGAGTGGCTCGTTCAGAAGTTTCTAAAATGTTTGGTGGTCCAACAGTTTCTGTTTGATGTGCTTCTGGAATCTCCCACAGATGGGCAGAACCCATTTGAGAAGTTTCTGGAACTTTGAATGGTTCAGATATTTCTACAATTTTCCACAGGAGAATGGATCCTATTTGAGAAGTTTCCAGAATGTTCCATGATTGAACAGGTCCCATTCGAGATGTTCCCAGAATTTTCCATGGTTCAGAAGTTTCTGGAATTTTCCATGATTGAACAGCTCCGATTTGAGGAGTTTTTAAATGTTTTTGCAGTTGAGAGGTTCCCAACTCAGTTGTTTTTAGAACATTCCACAGATGGATGGTTCCCAGTTCAGAAGTTTCCAAATCTTTCTGTGGTGGAGTAGTTCCCACTGGAGATATTTCTGAAATGCTCCATGACTGATCAGTTTCTGGGGTTTTCCACAGACCAATGACTGGTTTAGAAGTTTCTAGAATTTTCCATACTGAAATGGTTCCGACTTGAAAACTTTCTAGAATTTTCCATAATTTAGTGCTTCCCATTACAGAAGTTTCGAGAATTTTCTCTGGTTCAGAAACTTCTAGAATTTCCCATGGTTGAATGAGACTCACTTGAGATGTTTCCAGATTATTCAACTGATGGATAGTTTGTTTGGATGTTTCTGCAATTTTCTGTGGTGGAACAGTTCCCACTTCAGATGTTTCTGGAACTTTCCCCAGGGGAACAAAGCCCACATCAGAAGTTTCTGGAATGTTCCACAGTTGAATGGGACCCAGGTAGGACATTTCTGGAATTTTCCAAGGATGGATGGTTCCCACGTCAGAAATTTCCAGAGTTTTCTGCTGCTCAACATGATCCACTTGAGATGTGTCCAAAATTTTCCACAGTTCAGAATTTGCTAGCAATTTCCACAGTTGAATAGTTCCAGTTTCAGAAGTTTCTAGAATCTTCCATGGTTGAATGGCTCTCACTTTGGATGTTTCTGGAACTCCCCATGGCTGCAAAGTTTCTGACATGTTCCACAGATGGACTTTTCCCATGTCAGACATTTCTAGGATTTTCCATGGCTGAACAATAGATGTTTCCAGAACTTCCCACGGAAGGATGCCTTGTTCAGACATGTCTAGAATTTTCCAAGGTTGGGCAGTTCCCACCTCATAAGCTTCTAAAATTTTTGATGATTGAACAATTTGAGATGTTTCCATGCTTTTCCACAGCTGGATGGCTTGCTCATCAGTTTCTAGAATTTTCCATGGTTCAAGGGGTTCCACTTCAGATGTTTCCAGAACCTGCCAAGGTTGGAGAGCTTCTGGGATTTCCTGTGCCGGAACACTCTCTGACTGAATCCAGAACGAGGAGTGACCGAATGCCGGGTGCTCCCAGGCCAGCACCAACTCTGGGCTGTTCCAGGGAGGAATTAGCTCTGTCTCCATTTGGGTCCTCGGTTGACTCCAACTTTCAGTCTGGGTTCGGGATCTAATGACATGAGCTAGTACCCGTGTCCAAGACTGGGTTTTTCTGGTTTTCATGGAAGTGACTATTGTATGCTTTGCCAAGGTGGCAGTTGGATCCATTTCTAAGGGGACAATTGTGTCTGTTGTCAGGGTGACTGCTGGGTCTGTGGCCAAGTCGGCCCAGCTGGAGAGGACCTGCACCGGGTCACTCCAGGTCCCCAAGGATGCTTGGACCAGGTCAGGCATGGGGACTGTGAGGCTGCCAGGCAGAACCTGAATGCAGGGAGAAAAAAACATAGAAAAAGTAAAACAGGCAAGGATGCAGGGAGAAAATAAAGCAGACAAGGACCTTCTAGAACATTCCAGACTGGACCCGAACATTCTATAGTATTCTAGATCAGAACACTCTGAAATATTGTAGATAAGGACAGAACATGCTAGAACATTTCACTTTATGCTAGGGATAATCATTAGTCTAAACACTCCAGAATATTTCAGACCCTTCCGGATAATTATATATTAGACTAGAATATTCTGTGTGAGGCCAGAACATTCTGGAATTTTAAAAATGGGGACAGGACATTTTAGAATACTCTACATGAGGCCAGAACATACTAGATTAACTTCTACATGTGACAAAACATTCTAGAACATTCTACCAGACTAGAATAGAATATTCCAGAACATTCTAGAGGATGCACTATTTCAGAATTTTCCATTTCATTTTTACCATCCCTCCCTCCCACACAGGGTAAACTTCACCCTGTGACCAAGTGTCCAGTAACCAAATACCCAGCAACCAAGTGCCCAGTGACTAAGTACCAAGCATCCTCCTCGGTGTCGACGCCAGACACACAAGTGCCGTTTTCTCTTCCCACGGTGCTCATCATCTGAGGGAAGAGAGATGGGAACATCCATGCATCTGCGTGTCCTGATGGAGACAGAAAGATGGAGAGAAGTGCAAGAAAATCAGAAGCATGTGTCGTCCATTCCTGTCAACCTGTGTGAGAGGTTTGTGCCCTGGAAATGGAATTCAGCAAATACAGAGAGGGACAGAATATTCTAGGATGTTCTGGAGAGTTCCTATATGATTTACTACACATAGAGAGAATATTCTGCAATTTTCCAGAGATCTCCTGCAGTATCTACTATACAAATCATTTTATATATAAATATATAAAGAATAATCTAGTATATGTAAGCTATATTGCAGAATAGTTTACAAATTTAATATGTGTATGCATATAAACATTAATATACATATATGTATACACACACATATACATAACATTCTGGAATAGTCTGGAGATTTGCTATATTATCTATCATATATGTAGAATATTCCAGAATATTTATATAGAAAATATTCTAGAATGCTCTGGAGATTTCTAATATATATTACCTACTGTATATAGAAAAAGAATGTTGTAGAATATTCCAGAGATCTCCAGTGTATATAATTTTCTTTCTTTTTTTGTTTTTTTTTTGTTTTTTTTTTTAAAGATTTATTTTTATTATTTTTTCATTGGAAAGGCGGATATACAGAGAGGAGAGACAGAGAGGAAGATCTTCCGTCCGATGATTCACTCCCCAAGTGAGCGCAACGGGCCGATACTATGCCGATCCGAAGCCAGGAGCCTCTTGCGGGTCTCCCACGCGGGTGCAGGTTCCCAAAGCTTTGGGCCGTCCTCGACTGCTTTCCTGGGCCACAGGCAGGGAGCTGGAAGGGAAGCGGGGCTGCCGGGATTAGAACCGGCGCCCATATGGGATCCCGGGCGTGCAAGGTGAGGACCTTTAACCACTTGCGCCACCGCGCCGGGCCCAGTGTATATAATTTTCTTTGCATGTAGAATATTTTAGAATATCCCACTGATTTCCAGTATATGCTATATATTTTATGTACATTTATACACATTTTTATATAATAAAATTTTATGTGTGTATAAATGTGTATATACATACATTTTTATATATAGGATGTTCTAAAATATTTTCTAGAGAATATTTGAGAATATTACACAGACTTCCAATCTATATTATTATGTATATATGTATGGATAGATAGATAGAGGGAAAGAGAGAAGCATTGTAAAATATTAAGAAGATTTCTAATACATAGTATGTATTACATATAAAATATTATAGAATATTCCAAAGATTTCCTATGTCACTATATATATGTATATAAAGAACATCCTAGAATAGTTAAAAAATTTCTAGACATTTCCAATGTATATTATTTATTATATATATATTCTGGAATATTCTGGATATTTCATTAATTAGCTATTATATGTATGCAGAATATTACAGAAATTTGACATATAGCGAGAATATATAGCGATGTCCAGTGTGTAGTATATATAGAGAGAGGGAGGGAGAGTAGAAGGGAGAAAATATCATAGAATATTCTGAGGATTTCTAGTGTTTTTTATCTACTACATATATGTATAGAATATTTATACAGAAAGAATATTATAGACTCTTAAGATAAATTTTTGTTATATATAGAATATTCTAGAGTGTTCTGGAGACTTCCAGTCTTTCTCATCTAAGCTTCTCTTACTTCCTCCCGCCATCCCCAATCCTCCCAGCAACCCCCAAGGAATGACCCTTGCCTCCTGTCTCTCCCTCAGCCAAGTAGGCTTCCAGAAAGTTCCAGGGACCTCATCTTGCTGTCCATCTGTCCATGTGAAACTGGCTGGACCTTGAACCCTTAATGGTACTCACGGAACAAGGCCATGACAGCTGGCTGTCACCGTGATCGGTTGTGCGACATGTCTGGGCGTTAGGCTGCCACAATAAAAGACGAGAAACAGACCCCAGAGGGGAAAATGGCCCACAGCAATTGCCATGTGAGACCACGATGGCGACTGGGCTGAACGGCCAGCCCCCCAAAGTTCCATAGATTCTAGAAGGTTCTGCTTGTGAGGTCACTTCCTGCCAGGGGACGGAACCAACCAATCAAGGAGAGTGTGGTGTGCAGCTACAGCTGGAACAGTGGAAATTAAAGGGATGAGGGAAAACAAGTAGAAGCGTGTGGAAATTTCCAGAAATTTCTGGAAACTTTCTGAAAGAAATATGAGTAAATTAAAAAAAAAAAAAAGTAAATAAATGAGTGAATGAATAGAAACTGCCAGAAATGTCAGAAAGTTCCACAGATTTCTGGAAAGTTCTGGAAACTTCCCGAAATTCCCTGATGGGTACCAGTTCGAGTCCTGGTGGCTTTGTTGCCTGTAATCATGACAACGGTAAGGCCTACCTATGTCTCAGGGGCTAGAAGACTTCCACCTGTCACTCAGTCCTCTCAGCAAACACTGGTTATCTATCTATCTATCTATCTATCTATCTATCTATCTATCTATCTATCTATCTATCTATCAATCATCTATCTAAAAGGTAGACAGGAGACTAAGAAAGGAAAGACAGGTGTGAACAACTCCACTTGCTCATTCATTCCCCAAGTGATCACAGCAGACAGGGCAGGGTCAAGCCGAGGCCAGGAATTGGATCCGTGTGTGTGTGTGTGTGCGCGCATGTGTGTAAGTGATTCAGTCATTTCTTTTACGTCACCATGTTCCAAAGACAGAGACCTTCTCCTTTTCTCTTAAAAGGGAAAAAGAAGACCATTCTCACACTTTTCAGTCTTCCAGCTTCCCACGAATGCTCTGCTCCATTGCACCTGCAAGCCTTTCCTGGCCAGGCAGGCAGAGAGCCAGCGAGCACGTCCTGCTGAGATGCCCGGAGCACGCTCTCCTGCAGGCAGGTGCACTGGGCGCTCGGGCTCTGCAGCAGAAGTCACAGCCTCCCTGCCAGAAATGTGGCCCTGCTTTCACAGCTGGTGGGCTTATATATGGGCGGGAACTGGAGGGGCTAGTCACAGATTCCTGCCAGTGGGGGTAGAACTTCATTCGTGTGTCAAGTGGCTTTGTAGGTTTTCTAAGAAAGTTTTTTCATTCAGCTCAGGTAAACTACACAAGTCGTGGGGCTGTTTGTGCGGTGGCCGTGGAGAGAACGCTGCTCCGCCATGCAGCACGGCTGCTCCGTGACCCGCCCGGTGACTGTGGCTTCGCTAGGACTGAGGGCGGGGTTTCTGTCTCAGCAGTTTTCCAGGGCCCAGCGAGCTCATGTCATCATTCTGGGGGACGGAGACCCCGCAGCACTGCTACCCATGCTTCTCCCCGAGTCGCTTTACCTCGGCTGGGATGTGACATTTGGTTTTGCCAAGATGAAGTCTGTCTGTGGGCAGCTGTGGGGCTTCTCCCACTGGGAAGTGGACAGTCCCTTCGACAGCTGTCCTCCACGTGTCCTCTCCCCACGACGGTCACACTCCTGACCTGGTCTCACCTGTGTGGGCCGTGCAGATCATGTGCTGGAAGACATCGTGGCACGGGCCTGGGGGCACCGGACTGGGAGCGGATCTGAGTCGCGCTGGCTGGTGCAATGGGGACCAGCACACACCGCAGACACGCTGCCAGTCAGCAGGGCCTCAATGTCCCTGTTCACAGAAACAGGAGGCATCGGAGAGCCCAACACTGTCCAGTTTGGTTAAGGACTGTCCAGGCACCCAACTGGCTGAGGCGTGCAAGTGTAAGAACTTGAGGGGAACCTGTTGGGGCAGGATGGAGCTCCCAGTTCCTTCGCTGGACCCGGTTCACTTTATTCACCCTTCTGTTGTATGTTCTCATTTGCATACAAGGTCCTCGTCATCTTCCTTTCCCAGCCAAGAAAGTCCCAGGCAGACATTCTCACTCCGCGAACTTTCGGCCCTGAGGAACAAGCTCTCCAGTAGGAAACGTTCCCACAGTCCCTCGTTAAAGCTCTCCAAGACTCATGGCTCCAGAACTGCAGGGGTTTGCCAGATGACACTGCACGTTTTTCTCCTTTTGGCTCTCTAAGCTATAAGCAGCTACAGCCAAGATCGACTCCCTAGGGCCCGGTGCGGTGGCCTAGTGGCTAAATGCCTTGCAACTGTCGGGATCTCATGTGGGCACCGTTTTGTGTCCTGGCTGCTCCTCTTCCAGCCCAGACCCCTGTGGTGCCTGGGAAAGCAGCGGAGGATGGCCTTGAGTTCTGTGCCCGTGTGGGAGACAAGAAAGAAATTCTTGGCACCTGGCTTACAATCAACTCAGCTCTGGCTGTTGTGGCCACTTAGGGAGTAAACCTGTGGATGGAAGATCTTTCCGTCTCCCCGTCTCTCTGTAAACTTTGCCTTTCTAATAAATAAATGTTAAAAAAAAAAAAAAGATTGACTCACTCCTTGGACCCAGCACAGTAGCCTAGTGGTTGGTCTTTGCCTTGCGTGCGCTGGGGTCCGTTTCGGGGTCCGTTTCAGGCTCCGCAGGCTTCTCTGGTTTGTGGTGTAGCAGCTCCACTCCCTTTCCAGCTCCCTGTTAGTGAGGGCTGTGGAGGACAGCCCAGGGCCTCGGGGCCCTGTGCTTCAGACTGACTCACCTCTGGCTGTTGCAGCCACTTGGGGAGTGGGCCAGCAGACGGAGCATCTTCCTGGAACTTGTCACAAACTTAGTCAATATGTAAAACTTCACAGGAGGTCAGCCCTGTAGAACCTTCTAACCTTCTAACTGCTGGCTGTTTCGGTAAGCTGATGTTGGGTTAGCCGGCTCACACCGCCGTGGACATGCTCAGGACAAGGGCCATGGGTTTTCTATCTGGTCGCATCAACCCGGAGGAGTGGTCAGCTGGTAGGCACGTCGCATAACAAGTGCAGTCACTCATGGACACAGACAGCGTCAGGGCAGGCTGACGGAGCTGGAGTCGGGGAACACGAGGCGAGAGGGAACCACGAAGAAATGGACTCGCAGGAGGGGCCGCAGGGACTGTGACACACGGCCAGCGCATAACCAAATGTGGCTGACTGCTGGTGAGCTCCCCGGGCTTGCAAGGTATGCGAGCGGCACCTACACAGAAGGTGTCCACAGCAACCAATCCGCAGTCATCCACTCCCGGGGCGCTCGATAGATAAACTAAGGTTACCTGCACCAGTACAGCTCCGTAACCACAAAGAAACAGACAAAAACAGTGATTGTACCGCAGCTGGAGGGGAGGTGCGGAAGCAGCGCGGCCCTCTGGGGCTGCACCGGGATCTCCCAGTAAGTTGGGAGGCCTGCAGTGAAGCGTGCAGGGCAGAGGCTGTTTCTGCTCAGCGCGTCTCCCTTGCAGCCTCATTCTCCCATCACGGACTTTTCTTTTCTTTTCCGTCTTTGGCCAATTGGAACAAGAAACAACCTGGATGTTGGTGAGAAGATTTGCTGTACCAATTGCAGCGATCTTGAGTCCAACTGAACGGGAACCCCTGGCAGGTGTCATCTCAGAAGCAGCTCCCAGCGATGGCTGGGGCTGACAGTGTCACCAGGGGTGGCTTGGAACCATGATGAGGTATGTGAATAGGGTCAAGTCTCTCCAGAGAAGCACAGCTTAAAGGGCTCCTTCTGAGGTTTGCACTGCGGCTCAGCAGGTGCAGTGCCATATTCCTATGGGCATCGGTTCTTGTCCCGGCTGCTCTGTCTCCAGTCCAGCTCCCTGACGATAGCCGGGGAAAGCAGCGGAAGATGGCTCAAGCACTTGGGATGCCACACTCAAGTGGGAGACCCGGAAGAAGCTCCTGGCTTTTACTTGGCGCAGCCTCCGTTATTACGACCAGTTGGGGAGTAGAACACTAATTGGAAAGTGATCTCTCCTTGTCTAGATCTAAGTCTACTTTTCAAGTAAATAAATAAGTCGTAAAGGGGAAAGAAAAATGAAGATCTTCTCCTATGCATGTCCACGTCACAGCGGTTACCATTACTGCCTCCAGCTCAGGAGATGCTCCTAGGACAGTCAGAAAAATGTGCCTCATCTGGGCCCAGTGCGGTGGCGCAGTGGTTAAGTCCTCGCCTTGCACGCCCCGGGATCCCATATGGGCACCAGTTCTATCCCGGCAGCCCCGCTTCCCTTCCAGCTCCCTGCCTGTGACCTGGGAAAGCAGTCGAGGATGGCCCAAAGTTTTGGGACCCTGCACCTGCGTGGGAGACCCGGAAGAGGCTCCTGGCTTCGGATCGGCATAGCATCGGCCCGTTGCGCTCACTTGGGGAGTGAATCATCGGACGGAAGATCTTCCTCTCTGTCTCTCTTCTCTGTATATCCGCCTTTCCAATAAAAACATAATAAAAAAATAAATCTTTTAAAAAAAATGTGCCTCATCTACCGGCTTTTCCCTGAGAAAACACTATATTACAAGCAGAATAAAGTGTATTACACTGAGGGATGAGACTGAATAACAACTTACATGAGAACTTCACAAATATTGGAGATTTCCTAGGAGTTTGTCACTTTGTCGTGTAGGACAGTGTATTATATATATATATTTATTTATATTCATATGTTTCTGGCTGATCTGAAGCCAGGAGCTAGGAGCTTCCTCCAGGTCAGCCACATGGGTACAGGGTCCCAAGACTTCAGGTCATTTTCTACTGCTTTCCCAGGCCACAAGCAGGGAGCTGGATGAGAAGTAGAGTGACCGGGACATGAACCAGCATCCATGTGGGATCCTGCTGCCGCAGGTAGAGGACTGGCCTGTTGAGCCACCAGGGGGAGCGTGTTGAAGGGTGTTTGGCTCAGTGACTAACGCGTTGTGTGGGACCACATTCCACTGGAGTGCTCGTGTCTAAGTCATGGCTCCACTCTTGGTTCCAGGTTCCCGTTGATGTACGCCTTGCAAGGCAGTGCTGATGGCTCGAGGCCTTGGGTCTTCGCCACCTATGGCGGGGTGGGGAGGGGTGGCGTGGCCAGTTGGAGCTCCTGCTCCCCGTTTTTGATCCGGTCCAGCCCTGGCTGTGGTGAGCATTTGGGAAGTGAATATGAGAATAGGCGTTCTTTAACTCTCCACTCAAATAAATAGACTTCATATGCAAAATTTTAAAAAGAAAATTAAAAAAAAAGAGCTTCCAATGACCACAGCAGGACAGAACTAAGCAACAGAATATTGTAGAAGCAGCCAGTAGCCAAAGGCTTAAATTAACTATGCAGGTGTCTGGACTGCCATACATACATGAATACAGATTTTCTTTAATAGGATGCCAGAAGGAAAAGATCGTACGAGAGTAGACAGGCATCCAGGGGGAAGCCCCAACCGCACCCCTGCAGGCCCGGCCCTGCACACGGACTTCTGCAAGGGAACACATACAATGTGGGAAGGGCAAAGGACCTCTCGGTGGAAAGCCTGCTGGCCATGGTCATCTCAAACACATAAACTGAGGGCAGCGTGCCTGCGCTCAGCTCCCCCACAGCCCAGTGAGGACCAACACAAGTCAGCACGAACCAAGGACTTCTTTCTAAGATTCATTAGAAAGAAATAGTGACAGAAAGGTGCAGGGGAGGGGGGCGGAAAGATAAAGGGAAAGAGAGAGAGAGCATCTTGCACCTGATGATTCTCTTTCCAAACGGTTCCAAGTTCAGGATGCAAAGTCAAGAGTGGGGAGTTCCATCGTGGTCTCCCACGTGGAAGGCAGGTGCCCAAGTACGTAGGCCATTGTCTGCTGCCTTCCCAGGCACATTAACAGGGAGCCAGGTGGGGATCAGAGCATCAGGGACCCAAACTGCTGATACAATATGGGAAGCCAGCATCACAGGCAGCAGCTTAACCCACTGCAATCCAACCCTGCCCCCCGGCCCCCATTAAAAAGCCATGATTTTTTTTTATAACGGCACTATGACACCAATTTTTTTTTAAAAAAAAATGCAGACGAATGTGCCATTTCAGATAAGTGCTTTTGTAAAGATTTATTTGAAAGGCAGAGTTGCAGAAAGAGGGAGGGACAGAAACATAGAAGAATTTTCCATCCACTGGTTCACTCCCCAAACGGCCATGACTTCCAGGGCCGGGCCAGCTGAATCCAGGAGCCTGCACCTTATTCTGGGTCTTCCATGTGAGTGCAATGGCGCAAGGATGTGGGGGATCTTCCACTGCTTTCCCAGGCACATGAACAAGGAGGTGCAATGGAAGAGGAACAGCTTGAAGTCCAACTGACCTTTTTACATATTGTAAGTGGTAACACTTAGGTGTAAGTTTATTTGTCATATTTTCTATGTTGTAGTTACGCCCATGCTTTGTTTTCTAAGATGTTGATAACTTTAAACAAAAATAAGTCACCGCTGAGAGGTCCAATTTCAATTCATGACTGCACATTGTCATAAATTAACTTCATAAAAAGGAAAGTTTCAGAGGCTGGAGTTACGGTATAACAGGCTAAACTGCCTTCTGGGGTGCCAGGATCCCAGATGGGCATCGGTGCTAGTCCCTACTGCTCCACTTCCAGGCCAGCTCCCTGCTAATGTGCCTGGGAAAGCAGCAGAGCATGGCCCAGGCATGTGGGCCCTTGCACCCATCGGGGAGACGTGGATGGCAGCCTGGCTCCTGCCTTTAGACCATCCCAGCTCTGGTCATGAGAGTAAACCAGCAGATGGAAATCTCTCTCCCCTCTCTCTTCTCTCTCTAACTCTGCCTTTCAAATAGAAATGAATCATTTTATTTTTTAAGAAAAAGAAAGGTTACAAGGGCAAATTGATTTGTTGTAACCAGAACATTCTCTCCGATAAATCATTGACTTCAGTTTTCCAGCCATATCTCTGACCAATAACGTACAATTGAGGAAAAAACTTTTACAGAGGGTGTTAACGGGGCCACAATGATTCAACACCTCATCACATTGCTTCATTTTTTTTTAAAGATTTATTTATTTTTATTGCAAAGTCAGATATACAGAGAGGAGGAGAGACAGAGAGAAAGATTTTCTGTCCGATGATTCACTCCCCAAATGACCGCAACGGCTGGTACTGCACCGATCCGAAGCCAGGAGCCAGGAGCTCTTCCAGGTTTCCCATGCATGTACAGGGTCCCAAGGCCTTGGGCCATCCTCAACTGCTTTCCCAGGCCACAAGCAGGGAGCTGAATGGGAAGCAGAGCCACCAGGATTAGAACTGGTGCCCATATGGGATCCCGGGTGCGTTTAAGGGGAGGACTTTAGCTGCTAGGCCATGCCGTCAGGCCCACATTGCTTTATTAGAAATAGAAAACTTGATGGGAAAATCCATCTGGAAGCACAAAAGACCATGACTAGCCAAAGCTATCCTGAAGAATAAAAACCAAGCTGGAAGAATCACAATTCCAGACCAGATCTCTTTGGGAAAGATACCGAAAGCAAGTGGGCCCTGCATATGAGATCAAATTACAGCCCTATATTTATAGAGCGTAATTCACATAATAAAGACATGGCCTAACCCACATGTTGCTGAACAGATGGCTGGATAAAGAAACTGTGGTACATCTACTATGCGGACTGCTACTCAGCCATAAAAAGAATGAAATTCTATCATTTGCAACAAAATGGTCCCAACTAGAGGTCGTCATAACCCAATCCCTAAAGGACAAAGAGAAGACAGCATTTAGGCAAATTACAAAATAAGCAGCTGTAGATTATCAAATGGCACATATATTCTCACAGAGGAATAATGCAGTGGAGACCAGCAGACTGGGAAGTAATGTGACATATGCCACCACCGCCTCAGCCTCCCATGTGGTGACACATTCAAATAGCAGAAACTTAACATCGTAGCTATTACTAAGGGATTGCACTATTTTACTCATTCAGGGAACTATAGGGAAGGAGGAGGGAAAGCCTTTACACTTGTCCTATATTTACATCGGGGTAAGCGTTTCCAAGCTTAGCTGAACCTGTACGTGTGTTTTGGCCATAAACCATGGAATGACCCTTCACATAGAGCTCTGCGGGGAAGGCGCTTGTGAGACGTGCCCGCCCTAGAGCTGACTACCTGGCTTCCTCAGCCAGCTTCCTGCCAACAGTCACCCTGGACATCAGCAATGGCTCAACTCACCGGGTTCCCGCGATGGAACCCCTGGGCTGATCTCCTGACTCCTGCTTCTGGCCCATTCAAACCCTGGCAGGTGCACGCAACTGCCATAGCAACAGAAGCAAGTTTTATTATTGACTAGAGGAAAAAATCTTTAAACTGATACAATCTATCTTAGGAACTTATTAACAAGATATAAAACATCTGTATAATGGGCAATGACAGCGGGTACAAGTGTGGGTGTTCTCTACCCAAAAGCATCGCCCACTCTTTGTCCAACTCCCAAAGATGCCAAACATGGTTAAATGCATATGTATCTTCAATGATTTTAGATATTAGTGCTAATTAAGGCACTAAAAAATATCGCCATCCTGTTTCTAACTTCTAAAACTGATTCACAAGTTTTCCTTGGAACAACATCATTCAAATTTGATCTTGCTGTGTGTTTATACGGGAATAAATACATAATTTTTAATGAAACCAACAATTGGAACCTACCATAGATATTTTATTAAATGAACCAAACTCAGTTCATACTGCCATGAAAAAGTGTGAAGCTTGACAATTCTTTCAATGAAAACCAACGTAAGTTTAAAAACATACTTTAGGGCCTGGCGCGGTGGCACAGTGGTTAAGGTCCTCACCTTGCACGCCCCGGATCCCATATGGGCGCCGGTTCTATCCCGGCAGCCCTGCTTCCCTTCCAGCTCCCTGCCTGTGGCCTGGGAAAGCAGTCGAGAACGGCCCAAAGCTTTGGGAACCTGCACCCATGTGGGAGACCCGGAAGAGGCTCCTGGCTTCGGACCGGCATAGCATCGGCCGTTGCGCTCACTTGGGGAGTGAATCATCGGACGGAAGATCTTCCTCTCTGTCTCTCCTCTCTGTATATCCACCTTTCCAATAAAAAATAATAAAAATAAATCTTTAAAAAAACATACTTTAAAAATATTGCTGATAGAAAAATTAGCAAAAATAAATAGGAATCAAGCTTTGTTGAACACCAGACAGAGAAGAAATCAAACATCAAGGGAGAGACATCTGAAGCATCAAACTGGAAGACCAGAGGAATGAAAGATTTCCTAGCAAAAGTGCGGTATCAGCAAAGCTGTTGGAAAAGCAATCGGCTTTGGGGGTATATCCAAGCCTGGCACAGTCCAGGCCTTTGCTGGCAGGCAGGCGGATAAGTGCCCATGGCACCGGGGACACGCTGCGGCCTCCATGTGCTGACTGTCAGGGACCCGGAAGCTGGTCTGGGGACAAACAAGCTTTGAACACCCAATGCTGCTTGTTTACTGCGTTGACAGGTGTGTGTGTGAAGAGAGTGACCCAGCAGAGGGCGAGAGGAGAACCCATCCAGCCACTTCAACTCTCCGAACTCCTGAACCTGCCCAGGACCAGGTCCACGAAGACACGTCGGGGGTCTCTCAGTGGGCAGCCCAGGTGCCCTCACAGTAGGTAGCAAAGCAGAGCAACCTGAGCCTCCTCACAGCTCCCTGCACCCCTGCACACAGCCACAGCCCCTGCACCCCTGCACACAGCCACAGCTTCCTACACCCCTGCACACAGCCACAGCCCCTGCACCCCTGCACACAGCCACAGCCCCTGCACCCCTGCACACAGCCACAGCCCCTGCACCCCTGCACACAGCCACAGCTTCCTACACCCCTGCACACAGCCACAGCCCCCATACCCCTACCCACAGCCACAGTATACCCTGCACCTCTGCACCCAGCCCAGGCCTCCTCACAGCTCCCTACACTCCTACATACAATCACACCCTCCCAACACCCCCGCACACAGCACCTCCCCCCCACTCAGGGCTGTGTGGAACACACTCCCTGTGAGCAATGCACCCCCAGGCAGCTCCCACGCACAATGTCCTTTCCCAGCGTGCTGACCAGAGCCGGCAGGCCTCACGGCAGGGCTGGCTGGTGACTGCCTGACACAGCACAGGGTCTTGTGGCATCCCCCCACAACCCAGGGTTGTCCAGAAGACACGTGGAGTCTCCCTTGGTGGTTGCCACAAGACGGCGGCCTCCCCATGCTGTGGCGTTGCCCTCAGTATGCAAGGACAGGGCGCTCTGCACCACCCGTGCTTGCCGTGGTGGGCGCTCCCAGCCCTGGGGGCAGTGCGCCCCTTCCTGGCCATCCCAGTGCCACACCCCCCGGCAATTCCGTCTGCAGAATTCCCACAAGGAATACACCCAAATGTCAATGGGAATGGAAAGGGGCCAATCCGGTTAGAGCTGGAAGTAGTTAGTGGCGACGCAGTTTCAGTCTTTGAGGAAGATGCCCGTTCCACATCATCTCATTGCGACCCGGGGCTCTCACGGTCCAACACCAAGGACATGTTGAAAGGCAGGCTCACGGGACAGTCAGTGAGGGCCGTGGGCTCTGACAGGGCAGACAACCCAGGCATCCTTGAGCTATGCAAGCCCTCTGCCGTGGAGACACAGGAGTTTGTGCAGTTTTGATCCACTCCAAAGTCAGCCACCTGGCTTACTGGTCTCCATGGAGACAAGCCGGATTCATTTTATGGAACTTTGAAGTAGTCAGTAATAAAGTTGTTTGAGAAAATACAGACTCTTGGATACAATGTTGCAAATTTTCTAAATGAAAACCATTAAACTTTTTTTTTAAGTGCCATTTGAACTTCTGTCTTGTTTGCAGTGGCTTTGTTCTTCATGCCTGGTTATCCAGTGATGGTTCCGGGAATCCTCAGCAGAAGGGCGTAAGAGGCGGGACACCTGCGCCCCAAAGGCCCTGAGCCTGTGAAGTCACTGACCTTGGCTCCTGACCCACTGCTAAGGAGGCTGGACAACATCTGGCTTCCTCCCCCTGTCTTGATACCTGCCATTCTAATGCAGGTGTTACGCTACCACCCCATGGCAGAGTCTCACTTCTCTATTGACTAATGACAGTGAATCGCTCCCAGTTAACACTGGACTTTGCAATGACCTCTTCTTTGGACCAACGCAAAACAGAAACAACAGAAGTTCATCAACAGTAAGTGCTTTGGCGTCTGTGCTGTGTCACAGAGGGCTTAGCTGCTGCTTGCGATGCTGGTGGTCCATTTGGGAACGCTTGTTCGGGGCCCAGTTCTTCCTCGTCCGATCCAGCTTCCTGGTACCGAGCCCAGGAAGGTAACAGACAGTGCTCCCTGCACGTGGGCCCTGGCTATCCGGGAGACCCGGATGGAGTCCCAGGCTCGTGGGTTGGACCTGGCCTGGTCGTGGCTGCCGTGGCCATGTATGGAGTGAACGTGGGATGGAGCAGTCTCTTTTGCTCTCTCTTTTTCTCTAACTCTTTTAAACAAGAAAAAAAAATCTCAGAAAATCTTCACAATCTTTTGCGGGGCACTCTTTGGGGTTGCATCCTGTATGTGCGTGCCAGGCTCAGGTGGCAGAGACGGCATACCCACTTGGTTCCTGCCTGTGTGCCCGTGAGGCAGCAGATGATGGTCAGTGCCTGGCTTCGAGTCTCAGCTCTGCCCCCATTCCAGCTTCCTGGTGGAACAGTGTTGATGGAAAGGGAAGACGGGACAGTCACTCTGGAAAACAGCTTAGGGGATTGTATGTAAAGCCAAACAGAATTATTGTAAAATACAGCAATCTAACTCTGAAACATACATACAAGAACTGAAAGCAAGAAAAAGTTTGTAAACAAATTTTCATATCAAGGGCCAGTGCTGTGGCAGAGAAAGCTAAACCTCAGCCTGTACAGGCGTCCCATATGGGTGTCAAGCCCCTGTTACTCCAATTCCCACCCAGCTCGCTGCTGATGTACCCAGGAAAGCAGCAGAGCAGGCCCAAGGGCTTGGGCCCCTGCACCCACATGGGCGACCTGGAGGAAGCTCCTGGCTCCTGGCTTCAGACCAGCCCAGCTCTGGTTGTTGTGGCCATTTGGGGAGTCAATCAGTGGGCAGATCTCTCTGCCTCCTTCTCTCTCAGTAATCCTGCCTTTCCAATAGAAGTAAATGAACGTTTAAAAAAATGTCCGTATCAGCCCTACTCACAGTTAACACAAGGATGGAAAGGAGACTTGTGCACGGGTGAGGTGAGGTACAGCCATGCCATGGAAGGCACACACACACACCACACACACACACACCACACACAGCACACCCCTACACACACCACTCACACACACACTGCAAAAAGCAGAACTAGGGTGCTGGCACTGAGGGCAGAGTGAGGAGTATGATGCCACGAGGAATACAATGCCACGAGGCAGGAACTGCGCTTGCACCAGCCCTGCCCTCCCCAGCCCTTGGCACAGGGCCTCCCTCCCACCTCGGAGAGCAGAGCTTACCCCGGCTGGCCACGCGCAGGCAGCCTGCTCAGGGGAGCTCATGGCTGCCCTGCCACGAGTGGGTGAGCTGCGTGCGCAAAGGAAGGTGAGCAGCCCAGGTTCCAGTCGCCCTCCAGGGTCTGCAAGGGAAATCTACAGGCCAGAACAGAAGGTGTCTGCCTTGCCAGAGAGACTTCGCGGCTGTGGGGGCGGAGGGGCCCCCCCAGGAAGCCAGGCAGCTCTCACGAACACCCCAGCACCTCACTTCTGTCCACATCCTTCCCACGCTCTGGATGCTGGCGACATACTCTGGGTCCCCTGCCCCCCAGGGTGAAGGCCTGCAGCCGTCAGTGACCTGGCCCGTCAGTGCCTGTCATCCCAGTAGGTTGGGTGACAGTGACCTGGCCTGGACAGGAACCCCAAGGCTTCTGAGGTCAAGGAGATAAGGAGGGGCAGGAAGACCCCGAGGCGGACCTCTGTGAACTCCCACCCTGAGACCCCTCAGCTTTCGCCCCGTGGCAGGTCTGAGCCTTTCAGGCAGGACAACGCAGTGCAGGGCTGTTGTCCCTGGCTGGGGACACCCATGTCTGTCACGTCTCCTTGGGTAACAGAGCTTCAGTGCTGGGGGGTAATTCTACACGACGAAGTGACCACAGTGTCACTCCGTTCAACAACTTGTGCGTTTTTCACTAACATTTCCTTGGGAGAGAGATCGTATATTTCCATAATGAAGCAAACCAGTATTTATAACACTGCCTAAAAGCTTTGTCATAAATCAATTTTAACTAGAAAAAAAAATAAAAAGCCGTGCTAGAGTCACATGCTATGAGAGGAAATTGCAAATGAGAAGAAGAGACCACTAAGTGGAAGGAGCAGAAACCAGGATAGACGGAGCCACGGACAGACAGGAGCCACCGGGGTGGACGGAGCCACGGACACAGACAGGAGCCACCGGGGTGGACGGAGCCACGGACACAGACAGGAGCCACCAGGGTGGACGGAGCCACGGACACAGACAGGAGCCACCAGGGTAGACGGAGCCACGGACACAGACAGGAGCCACCGGGGTGGACGGAGCCACGGACAGACAGGAGCCACCAGGGCAGACAGCAGCCAGGAGGGTGGACAGAGCCACGAAGGACAGGAACCACTAGGGTAGACAGAGCCATGGACACAGACAGGAACCACCATGGTGGACAGCGGCCATGGACACAGACAGGAACCGCCATGGTGGACAGTGGCCATGGACACAGACAGGAACCCTCATGGTGGACAGCGGCCACAGACACAGACAGGAGCCACCATGGTGGACAGCAGCCACGGACACAGACAGGAGCCACCAGGGTGGACAGCAGCCACGGACACAGGAGCCACCATGGTGGACAGCGGCCATGGACACAGACAGGAACCCTCATGGTGGACAGCAGCCACGGACACAGACAGGAACCACCATGGTGGACAGCGGCCACGGACACAGACAGGAACCACCATGGTGGACAGCGGCCATGGACACAGACAGGAACCCTCATGGTGGACAGCAGCCATGGACACAGGAGCCACCATGGTGGACAGCAGCCACGGACAGACAGGAGCCACCAGGGTGCACAGCAGCCACGGACACAGACAGGAGCCACCATGGTGGACAGCAGCCATGGACACAGACAGGAGCCACCATGGTGGACAGCAGCCACGGACACAGGAGCCACCATGGTGGACAGCGGCCATGGACACAGACAGGAACCCTCATGGTGGACAGCAGCCACGGACACAGACAGGAGCCACCATGGGTGGACAGCGGCCACGGACACAGACGGGATCCAGGAGGGCGGACAGAGCCACAGACATGACAGGAAGCACCAGGGCGAACAGCAGCCCCAGCAAACAGGAGAGCCACAGGGTGGACGAGGTGACCCCATGGCAGCAGCCAGCAGAGCCAACAGGGCACGAGAGATGGGACACAGACGTGCCAGAGCAGCAGAGGAGTGGGGCTTGGGACAATCTGCTCCCCCATGTGCCTGCTGCCAGCTCTGCTCTGAGCTGCGACTTGGGGTGCCTCTACCTTTCAGAGCAGCACCCCTCCCTCCCCGAGGCCCGTGCATGGCACTCAGAAGCAGGCGCTGCCTGCCAGGGAGCCCAGCCCAGCCCAAGAAAGGCTAGGTGACAGCACAGGTGGGGCCAGCACAGAGAGGGGCCCGCCACAGCCGTGCCAGGAGCCGGCACCCACTAAAAACCAGCGGGTTTCATCAGCTGGCATCACAGGTGTGGCAGGTGCCCCTGACTCACCTGCCCCGGAGCTGGCTCTCCCGCGTCCACCTCCCGGCCCAGCAGGCGCCGCTGCGCGCCCGGGTCCCCACGGAGGCCATGGGGTTCAGCTCTGGGACCTGCTCCCTGAGGGAGGGTCCGCGGGGCCGCGCAGCAGCAGCTTTTTCCTCAGCTTCTCCTCACGAGGGTCTCTGCAGGCGTCCACCTGCCAGGCGCGCATCCCCAGGGAGTCCTGACTGGAACGCAGCTCTGGCGCCCCCTGTCGAGGCGGCGACGTCAGTGCGCGTCGGGGAGCCCGCTCCGCGCTGCCAGGGCGCCGCCTGGTGGCCACGGGCGGAAACGCACTCTGCGCTCTGCGACCTTTGAAAGGTGATCAAAATATGCCTACAATTTTATGAAAACAAAATAAATGATACAGATTAATTTTTTTCTATGGTGACAACTTATTAAGATGCTATAGAAACTTTATTCAATTTTATATTTCCAAGGTTGTTAAAAATCTTTGGTGACTTTTTAAAAATTTTGAACATTGTATTAAATCCTTTAAAATGTGTTTTACACAAACTTTGAAATTTTATAAGACTTACATAAACTCTTATCTTATACATCTATTTCGTATAAAGTCTTAAAAACAAAATATTTTGAAAATATTGGTACTGTTGGGCCCGGCGTGGTGGCGCAAGTGGTTAAAGGTCCTCGCCTTGCACCCCCGGGATCCCATATGGGCGCCGGTTCTAATCCCGGCAGCCCCGCTTCCCTTCCAGCTCCCTGCCTGTGGCCCGGGAAAGCAGTCGAGGACGGCCCAAAGCTTTGGGACCCTGCACCCGCGTGGGAGACCCGGAAGAGGCTCCTGGCTTTGGATTGGCATAGTATCGGCCGTTGCGCTCACTTGGGGAGTGAGTCATCGGATGGAAGATCTTCCTCTCTGTCTCTCCTCTCTGTATATCCGCCTTTCCAGTGAAAAAATAAAAAAATAAATCTTTAAAAAAAAAAAAAAAAAAAAAAAAAAGAAAATATTGGTACTGTTGCATTTTACCTTGTAATACCAATTTTATTAACATAACAATCTCAATTGTTTTTATTTTAAATTTTATAAAAATTTAATTAATGTATTAATGCTATTCTTAATATATTAATATTCTAGGAAAATATTTAAAAGTATTATTAATTATGTAACATTTTCAGAATTTTATAAAAAGTTAAAGCTTTATTTTGTTAAAAGTTTATACAAGAATATCTTTATGAATTTATTAGAGCCATCAATCAGTGGTTAAATACTTGCCTTGCACATGCTAGGATCCTGTTTAGCTCCCTGCGTGCAGCCTGGGAAAGCAGTAGAGGATGGTCCAAAGCCATGGGACCCTGCACCCGCGTGGGAGACCCAGAAGCTCCTGGCTCTTGGCTTCGGGTCGGCTAAGCTCCGGTCACTTGGGGAGTGAATCAACAGATGGAAGATCTTTATCTCTGCATTTCCTTTTCTCTGTAAATGTGATTTTCCAATAAATACATCTTTAGAAAAAAGAATTTATAATGGGGCTGGCATGCTAGGTCAACAGGCTAATCCTTCTCGTTCAGCGCTGAGTGCATATTACGCGAGTGAGACGGAAGCTGTCGGCAAGGATATTGAGCCCAGAAGGGGCAGTATCTGTGTTCCGACGATGGAAGAGCTGTATTCTTAGAAGTTGATTAAGTCACAAGGACCATTTGGAAGATTGTACGGACACAGTGTGACGCATTGGCAAATGGCTTGCCAGGTGCCTAGCCTTGAAAGAACCACGTTAGAACCAGAATGAAACCTTGGTGATAAATGGGTCCAAAGTGACAGCTGAAATCTGCGGCTTGAATGAAATGCAGGTGCAGCCCTAGTTTTGTCCTGGAACCTGTTCTTCGGGGGCTCTGAGTGCTGGGGGCAGAATCTGGACTGGTGACTGGGGTCAGTCATTGCCGGAGGCCCGCTCCAGCCAAGAGAAGGGTGCGTGGAGTCGGCGAAAAGACACGGGCCCTGTCACTTGGCGCCCTCTTGTAACGGCTCAGGAAGCTGTACTTTTACTCAGCCACATCACAAGCCCCTGCACAGTCTTTTGATTGTTCTATTTTTACTTCATGACTAAGTGGGTGTGCACAGATGTTTGATTCTTTTATTTTTTACTTCACGGTCAACCAGGTGCTCTTAAAGATAATTCTGTAAGTTACCATAATCATTTTCTTCAAAGCAAGCCATTATTCATTCTTCAGCAGTAGCCACTGAGTGACAGCCAGGACTCCAAGGCCAAGGCACATGCGGTCACCTGCTAATCAGTAATACATTCCTGCCACATTTCCATTCCACAACTTGCCCATCATTTAATGGGAGAAATACATCACAAGGGAAAAAACATAAAAATCCAAGACAAAAGTTTCAAATATTAAATCCCCCTACAACTACAGGCTCTATAACCCCATACACAATCAAACAAAAATTAAAGGCATATCTTTGTAATATCAATAAAAACATCCTTTAATTCCTCTAGCCAAAAATTATAGAAGAGGCTAAAACAGATACATTCCCTATGCTCCAAAGAAATTGCAAAGACAGGCTAGCCTTTAAGGTCACAACAACTGTAGTTATCGCCATAGCCATTTCAGCTCATACTCCCATCACTTCCGTTAGTTTGTGAGATTCTTATCAAGCCATTTCCCAGAAGGCACGCTACATGTCTGGGCTAGATTCCAGGGCGATGGGTAGGCACACAATAAGGTGTCCAGAAACGGCATGGGCTTAATTGTGCCCCTGTGTGCAGTTAAAAACCCACTCACTGAAACATTATCAGTGACATTAACTCCCGAGCTCATGTCAGTTACAAAAGTTACAGGGGCAAACAACAATGCCTCCATAAGTTACGGGATTCTTAGTGGGGTGGTTGAGCATCCACGTGTCAAGGTGGTGCAACTGCGTCAAGGTGGTCAGAGAGAAATCCGCCTGGCCTTGCCAAACAGCTGGAAGCTCCCCCGGGCCCTGCCAAGCAGGGGAGCTGTTCTCTTCACACCTTCGTGTCATCCACACCCGCTGCGTGGGCGCCAGCAAGTCACGACTCAGGAGAACCAGGATACAAAAGTCACACAAGGAGAAACTGACTCCGTTCCTTGAAATAACTCACAGTAAATCTTCCAACCACGTGGCAAGGGAATGATATTGGAAACACAGGAGGTAAATCCCTCACTAAGCAAAATCAGAGAAGAAATCATGTGGGTGCAGTTCTGAGGCTGAAAGCATTGCCAACCCTGCCAGATTCATCCTAAACTCCAGGTCCCGTGAAAACGCCAGAGCCCAGGCCACTTCCCATACCGCTCAACATGTCTGCTCTCTCCCGTTTGTAACAGATCCTGAGGACCTGGGCATTGTCTCTGAGGCAAAGAAGTGTTTTCTGGTGCACGTGGCTTTGCTCTTATGATTGCGTTCGGCATCCTTTGCTGCCATGACCACGTTGGTCAGCTTGGGGTCATCTGTTTCACAAACCCCTGGTGGAAAACCTGAACCCTCGTGTGTGGACAAGGCCAAAGCAAAGCAGCAGGCTGACTCCAATCCAACCTGTCAGTCCAGGTGTCTTTACAGATAGAGTGATGGGAAGAGAACATGAACGGCTACAATTCAGATGTCAGAAACCATCCTTTACACATGTCTGCTTCATAGAACCAAATGCCAAAGGGCAAGCTTCGCCAGAGACACCAGGGACACCTCCCAAGGACATTTGTTGGATATTGCTAAATCTTCTTTCCTTATTCCTATCCAATCCAATATTCTAGAGCAATTGAACTAAAAGTTAATAATTTTGTCATGATGCAAAAGTAAATGAACATTTGATTCCCAAACAAGTTGTAGAAAGTAAATAAGAAAAAACTTGACTTCTGGTCTTAGTGCTGTTTCTATCAAGTACAATGAAGTGCTGTAAAGTGGGGTTGGAGCTGTGGCATACAAATGGGTTCATCTACCTGCATGCCCACCCGTATCCCATACCGGTGCCGGCTCCTGTCACAGCCGCTCCACCTCCAATCCAGCTCCCTGCTAATGGCCTGGGAAAGCAGGAGAGAATGGCCCAAGTCTTCGGACCCATGCACCTAAGTCGGAGACCTGGAAGAAGCTCCTGGTTCCTGGCTTCATCCCGGCTCAGCGCTGGCCATTGTAGCCATTCAGGGAACACAGCAGTGGATGGAAGATCTCTCCATCTCTTCTCCTTTCTCTGTAACTCTGGCTTTCAGCAGGTATGCAAGGCCCGAGGCTCTCTGAGAACCAATAGGTGCCTTGCTCCTTATCTTCCTCTTTATGCTGGCTTAAGAATAAGTTAGCATGTATGGCCTTAGTAGTAATGGAAATTATAATAATGAGGTCTTTGAAGAAGGAATTTCGCTACAAGGCGACAAGAACCAGAACAACAAAATAATAACAAATGTGCCAGAAAATCATGACACAACTGAAGGGGAGAGTGCACGCCCACTGCTGCAATTTGTCATCCGTGTCTTTTCCAAGAGACCCAGGCAAGGCCCAGGTAGGGTGTGCAGGCAGTGGTGATCCTGCTGGCCAAGCTGGCAGCTTCCGCTTCCTGTGCCTGGCAGCTTCCGCTTCCTGTGCCTGGCAGCTTCCGCTTTCTGTGCCTGAGGTATCCTCTCTGGGCACCCGTCTTGGAACTGCACAGGTGGCAATGAGATCATCTGAGACCAGCGAGGTAGGCTTGGGAGCACAGGAGAGAGCATCCGAGTTCCACTGAGTCAAATGACACTCCCGCTGGACCCAGGGACACCCCGGAGCCGTGCTTGAGGTGTCCCTCCAAGGCTGGCAGAACAGCAGACATTTACAGGTAACTCCAGTCAGGCGGAACCCCTTTAATGCACCCCACATCTGCTGTGGCCCAGTGGGTGCGTATGCAGGTGTGTGTGTATTATAAATCCATTTTTACTTCGTATCTCATAAGGGGCTAAGAGAAAAAAAAATCACGTAGGATAATGAACTCCACAGAAACAACAAAAATCGGATTAAAAGTTGGCAAGATAGGGTACGGGTTTATTTTTAAATGCCCAACGCCACTAATCATTACGGAGATTCCAATCCAAACCACAGGAAACATGACGTTACCTCTGTTAGGACGCCTACAAGACAGCGAGCGTTGGCGAGGGCTGAACGCAAAGGCATGCTGGACACGTCCGGCTGGCGCGTAAATCAGCGCAGCCATCAGGGAAAACGCACGTTTCCTCACAAAATTGTAAGGAGAACTTGCAGGAGTCAAGCCCTCTTGGTCTACGGGTGGGTACCTTTCCAAAGGAAACGGAATGTGTCCATCAAGAAGCACTCCATGTTCATGGCGGCACTGTTCCCGACAGCCAAGATTCAGCCTACGCTAACGAAAGGAGAAAGAAAAGGGGTTATAGATACACAGCGGTACGCCTTAAAAAATAATAAAATCCTGTGATTGCGCCTTGAGAGGAGCTGTGAGCTGGGGGTCACATGTTTGCCGCTGGTTTCGTGGTGTAGTGGTCTTTGTGTTGCTCACATGCGTCTGAGTTTGAGGTTTGAATCCCGGCAGAGAAGGGTTTTTTTTTTTTTTTTTCCACCCCATGAAGCAACTCTAGATCTCGTCTGGACGGTTTCATCGGCTGCTCCCCAGCTTCTTCCCCCGAGCAAGGTGTGACTCGGGAAGTCCCCGTGGAGCGCCCAGAAAGAAATCCATACCCCTTTTGGGAAGGGACGCTCCCTCGGCGGAGCCCTGGTCGCGTTTGACCTTCTCTGCGCTCCAGTTCGTCCCGAGCTCAGAGAATGAGGCGCAGGTGTGGGTTACCCATTGCCCAGGTGGAGAAGTAAAGCTCTGCTTTACTAGGGGGGAATTAGCTCAGGTGGTAGAGCGCTCGCTTAGCATGCGAGAGGTGGTGGGATCGATGCCCACATTCTCCATCCTTTGTTTTAAACTGTGGTCTGGTTGGTTCCTTTGGCTCCGAACTCAGCGCCCTCTTGTGCGCAGGGGGCACAGTCCTGGGATGGTCTCTGAAGGTGAGGACAGTGGGAAGGCCATCCGTGCAGAGTCCTTGGCCCTGCTGAACCCTCCAGAAAGCCAGCTCCGATGGAATCTTCTTGTGAAGTCCTCTGCCCGTGAACATGTGCGTCTCGTGAGATTCAACAACTCATTATACAGTTGTAATCATCGTTCAAGAAGTAAGGACATACTCCTCTGAAACGGGTAGGAAACAGAGTCTTGGTGCAGGAACAGAAGCTAAGGAGACGCTACCCGCCTCCCCTCCCAGGCTGAGAGCACACTGCTGCCTGATGCCCCAGCCTCTCTCACACCTAGGAAATGCAGCAGCCTCAGGCTCAGGGCATCAGTGGTTCTGCTGCACACAGTCTCCCTCCAGAGCCACACAAGCAGGTGCTGCTGGATGCACAGGTGCTGCTGGATGCACAGCCACCCTCTCCCTGGGTGCTCACACCTTCTTCTTCCACAGGGACAGGGAAGCTGAGACCCTGCCCTCACCCAACCTGGCCCTGACAGCCCTGTCTGGGACAGCATCCCTTCCAGAGCAAAGGCAGCTCCCCCTGCACACACACACACACACACACACACACACACACACACACACACACACACACACTCAGCCTCACTCACCGGAGCAGTCTGCAGGGCTGTGGCAGGAGCTGTGGCAGAGCAGCACAGCCAGGCCTGTTTATCCTTGCCTGAGTCCCAGCACTCAGGGACACTCTCCCTGCTGGCTGTCAGCATGTCAGTGTGATGAGTTTGGCTCCTTCTATGTGGGTCCCTGGGGCCAGCTCTGCCCTCTCCCTGCTGTGCCCTTGACTGTTGAGTCCAGAAACTTCTTGATCCCAATTACACTGAACTAATGAACAGAAGGCAACGTCTCAGAGCGGTCCAGGTTCTGGAACTTACATCTCGTCTCACCTCTGCCACTCACCACCAACACTCAGAAAACAGCTTAGAAGAAACATCTGAGTCAGAAGCGATTACTTTCCCAGCTCTCTGTCAGAGAGATTGTGCTGTCCAGAATGGACACAGCAACAATCTCACAGCTCCAGCTGCAGGAACAGCTGGGCAGGTAAGCCAGGGCCAGAAGGAGGGGGACCCAGAGGAGCTGTCCTGCCCTCACCCCCTCTGAGCTCCCAGTCCTGTGGCCCCTGCTGCCCTCCCGGGCTCCCTGACGCTCAGCTCACACAGTCCCACCTGAGGCTGCCAGGAGCCCCCAGGCCCTCACTCGGTTCTCAGGGTCCCTGTGCGTGACACGATGCAGCGTACGACTGGGTGATGGGTCACTGCCTCTGTCGGTGGAGTTTGTACACAGGCATGGAGAAAATCCAGGCGTCTGGGATTCCACAACAAGCACAAGGAATTCCTCGAGTCTTTGCTAAAGGTCTGAGATGGTTTGTGTCAAGTCTGCAGACAGCTTTACATGGAATGGAGAGCTTTAAAATATGAAGGCTTCCAATCCATGGGTGGGGAACACATTTTCCCATTTATTGTTTGAATTTTTTCAGCAATGATTTGTACTTTTTAGCATCCGTGTTCTGTTGTTTTTATGTTCAGGCTGTTTTTACGTATTTCGTTCTTTTTGAAACCATTTTAAGATTTATTGGTTTATGGGAACAGCATGATGGCTTAGCTGGCCAATCCTTCACTTCCAAGCACAGACATTCCATATAGACGCTGGTTTGTATCCCAGCTGCTCCACTTCCCATCTAGCCCCCAGCTTAGGGCCAGGAAAGCACTGGAGGACGGCCCAAAGCCTTGGGACCCTGAACCCACATGGGAGCCCTAGAAGAAACTCCTGGCTTCAGATCAGCATAGCTCCAGCCAGTGTGGCCACTTGAGGAGTGAATCAGCACATGGCAAATCTTTCTTTCTGTCTCTCCTTCTCTCTGAAACTGTGGCTTTTAAAATAACAAAAAAGAAAAGAAATCTTTATTTTTTTCATTTTTGCATGTTTTTTCTTTTTTATTATATTTTTTGACAATCTTTACATAGTTAATCAGGGTAAAAAGGTTCAAGGGTTACAAGAAAGTGGGTAAGACTATTATTTCCATATTGTTTCTTTCATATATCTGAGGTAAAGGGAATATTGAGGGAGAAGCCCCACCCAGTCTCCCACCCACTCCAGGTCCCGGATGTGGGGCATGCTCCGAGGGTCTTGCTCAAGTGGTTTTGATAGTTCAACAGTTATGAATTGCTGCCAATCTCACCACTCCAAGCACGATGAGGTGGTTGGAGAATTCACTGATTGACACAGTCCCTCATAGAGTCTCCGTTTGCCCAGTATTTTGCTGCCAACATATAGCTGAGATGGTTGATTGACTTGTTCTGTCTTCTGTCTTTTCTTGGTTAGGGTTCTGAGTCTGGCAGTTCGATTGGGGGGATCCCCAAAGAAACTTTGTCTGAGGCTTTCAAAATAACAAAAAAGAAAAGAAATCTTAAAACACACACACACACAAACATATACTAAAGAAGAATAAAACACTAAGTCATTTTTCCAAATATATTAACATATTTTATTCCTCTTTAGGATTTTTTAAAAATACTTCTTTCCTTTTTACGTACTTTACATAAATGTTTGGCAAATTGTTTACAGATTATCTTAAGAAGTAAAATTAGCATGCAAACTATTTCTCAAATTAGGTATGCTATTTTCTGCCCAACAATTCTTTTACTTTCATATCATCTCTGAGCATATTTTTAAATTATTTTTTATTAAAAACTTCTTACTGAAAAGAAAATTGAGAATGAGACTGGCCAGAAGTTATCACACCCTTCGGATGGTTTTTTGTTTGAATAAGTAGACGGGGTTGGAATTCTTTGAAAAATATTCTGTCTTGGGCAGCAGGTGGTAAAAGGAAGAACTGCAAAGAATTTCTGAAATGTTTGAGTAGTGTTTGGTGGTGGTGTGTACCAAATGATTTGGGGTAACTTCAGACGCCTGACAAGAGGAGCCAGGAGACTCTTGGGGGAGGAGACGCAGACACAGGCAGATGACTAGATCTATCCGAGCTGACCTCGTGAGGCCTCGTCTTTGATACACTGGGTTTGCACGCGGGTGTGCGTGGACATGCGTGCGGCATACACATCTGCTATCTTTGCTCAGGCAACAGAGCGCTCTGGGCGCTGGGATCTGCGTCGCCGGAAGCAACCAAGTCTCCCTAAAGTCGCAGCTGATTGCAGAAGTGGAGACAGACATAAAGCGTTTAAGTCACAAAGCGCAGAAGTTCCACAAGACAACACACGGTGGCGCAACAGGCTCATCGTCGGCACACAGTACCACAAAGGCCGTGGTTGGTGTCGCTGCTTTTCAACCTCTCAACTAGCTCCCTGCTGAGGGCCAGGAAAGCAGATGACCCAAAACCTTGGCACCCTGCACCCGCATGGAGACCCAGAGGAAGCTCCTGGCTCATAAAAATAAAGATTTAAAGAAAAAGAAAAAGAAAAGGAAAGGAAAAGAAAAGAAAAGAAAAGAAAAGAAAAGAAAAGAAAAGAAAAGAAAAGAAAAGAAAAGAAAAGAAAAGAAAAGAAAAGAAAAGAAAAGAAGGGGAGGGGGAGAGAGAGAGAGAAAGCACGGAACCAAACAGGAAGTTGCAGGGACGTGTCTCAAGACACAAGCTCCAGCTTGATGGGCACCAGAAATTGACGTCCGTCAACCCCTGTGCACACAGAGAAAAATCTTCACACAGAAATAAAGCTGTGCAGAGATAAAGGTAAAAGCGCGAAGACCGACAGGTTCGTTAACAAAACCACCGGAGGGTAGAAAATGCGATAAATATTCACAACGTGGGTGAGCCTGTGATGATCTTCTTGCTGGAGCACTCTTGCAGTCTTTTGAAATGAAGCAGTCTCTAAGCCATGTGGAGCGCGGGGTGGGAGGTAACCCAAGGGGACCCTGTGTCAATGCCAGGGGTGCCCCCACCCTGCGCGCTGCCGCCTCCGGCCGCCCCTCCCGCCTCCCTGCCGCTACCCTGCAGCTCCTCCTAATTTCTCGTTTCGCTTTTGCTTTTCTCTCTGTTTCGTTTGCAGCCCTGGGTACTTTGAGCAATGCACAGGTTGCGCTGATCCGCCTCTTCCACGTCACCCCGCTCGCAGCAAGCGTCCTCCCTCCCTGGGCACTGTAGGACTCGGTGCATGCCCCGTGACAGGAAAGCCTTAGAGGGCAACCCTGCGGAGACGAGGTGGCCGAGTGGTTAAGGCGATGGACTGCTAATCCATTGTGCTCTGCACGCGTGGGTTCGAATCCCACCCTCGTCGCTAGGCAGTTCCTGCTTTTAGGGTTTACAAACTGCTCCCCTAGTGGCTGCAGAGAGACCTAGAACAGTCCCCTCTGTCCTAACCATCCTGTCCCAGCACCTGCTTGCTTCTCTCCCCTTGTGTCCTTTTCATAACCAGGGCTGTTTTTAAGCTTAGGGCACAAAGTTGGCAAACACCAGGGGAGCTCTTACCGGATATTTGCCCAAATATTACTCCCTCGCATGTGGTTCTTTGGATGCTTGTCACAAGCCTTGCAAGGGCTTTGATTTCAACCCATTCACTAGTAACATCTACAGGAAATTCTGCAGAAAGGCTCTGAATGGAAGAAATGACAGATGGATCCGGGAGTTTAAATCCTACTTCATTAGGCCTGGGTAATTTAGCTCAAAAGCAAGAGCGCATGCCAAAGCTGACGGCCTGCGTTGTCCTGCGTCCTTTCATTACTTTGATGAGAGGTCCTGGTCCTTCCTTTCCCACCAGAGGCTGTTGGCTCCCTGGTGATCCAACGTCCATAACAATGACCTTAAAAATTGACACGTGGATGGAAGTGCAAAGATTTTGTGTATTTATGCTGTACAGCATGTTTTGGTGTATGCACACACTGAAATACTTAAAAGAGACGGGCAGTTCTGCTACAAACTTTTGCTTCTTTTCAGGATGCCCTCACTAACAGTCGATCATTGAGATTCTCTACCGTTGGGAGACAATCTGATTTCACAATTACTTTAGCGTTTCATACAACTGTAGAGTGTAGGTTAGAGAGTAGCCTGATTAAGCTATAGCTAGATAAATAGAGAGAGAGAGAGATAGGCTTTTGACACGTCTTTGATAGAAATTTGAACCTGAACAACTCTCTTCCAATGGCTCAGCGGCTAAGTCCTCACTTTGCATGCAGTGCCAGAATCGCATATGGGCACTGGTTCCTGATCTGGCTGTTCCATTTACCATCCAGCTCCCTGCTTGTGGCCTGGGAAAGCAGAGGACAGGATGGGACAAAGCCTTGGGACCCTGCACCCGTGTGGGAGACTCAGAGGAAGTTCCTGGTTTTAGATGAGTTCAGTTCAAGCCTCTGCAGCCATTTGGGAAGTGAACCAGCAGATCTTTCTGTCTCTCCATCTTTCTGCATATCTGTCTTTCCAATAAAAATAAATATACATATTTTTTTTCAAAGTGAGACCTTCGTGTGTCTTATATATTAGAATTCTTTTTTTTTTTTTTTGGCTGAAAGTTTAGTTTTCCAGCTACGTTGTATTGTTGTTATAAACCATGTTTATACACTAGAGGGTGGGGGAGGTGACATGGAGTTCTTGCTGGACCCCTGAGGACAGCAGCAGCGGCTCATCAGAGTGAGAGGAACAGGTCAGCCACAAGGGGCCCTGCCCAGAGAGAAGGCGCTGGTGAGTTCCAGGGGATAAGGAGAACTCTGTGGCTGGAAGGGGTCAGAGTGGGATCCACCTGGCTCCACTCCCTGTTTCAAAGCACCCCAGCATCCAACGATGCCCAGGGCAAGCCTAGCATTAAAGATGAAGTGTAAGCAGCTGCACCAGCCCTGGTGACGCGCTGTGTTTAAACGTAGCTGGTGATGAACTAGAAATAATACTGACGGCCAGGAGGATATTTCACCTGTCAAGAAGTGTGGTCTGTGAGTGGTTTAAAATGTCATCGCCAGGGCCTGGCATTGTGGGTTAAGCCGTCACGTGTGCTATTGACACTCCCTATTTAAGGGTCAGTTTCAGTCCCAGATGCTCTGCCTGCAGTCCAATCCCTGCTGATGCTGCTGGGAAAGCAAAGGATGGATGCCATCCCGAGTCCTTGGGCAGTGCCACACACATGGGAAAACCAGAGGGAGCTCGCAGCCCCCACGTGGCCGTTTGGGGATGGACCCGTCGGTGGGAGCGTACTCGCTTCTCTACCTCTCTTCTGTCTCTCTGTCATTCTGCCTTTCAAATGAATGCACAAATAAAGATTTGTAAAATAAATAAATAAATACCATTCCGGGGTGGGGGAGCATGGTGGTAACTTAGTGAGTTAATCCTATATAGCCACTGGTTCATGTTGCCAACTGCTCCACTTCCCATCCAGCTCCCTCCCTGTGACCTGGGAAAGCAGCAGAAGATGACCCAAGTGGGAGACTCGGAAGAAGTTCCTAGCTCCTGGCTCCTGGCTTCGTATCAGCCCAGTTCTGGCCATTGCGGCCCATTTGGGGAGTGAGTCAGTGAAAAGAAATGTGTGTGTGTGTGTGTGTGTGTTTCTGTGTCTCTCTCAGTAGCTCCTTCAAGTAAAAATTAATGAGCCTTTTGTGTTTTTTTTACACGGATCGCCTCTTTGCTTTGCCCTGGTCTAGGACATGACTGTGTATTTCACTTCACTCTCCTCACAGCGGAAAGCCCCCCGGGGTCAGGTGGAGCATGCACGCAGACAGGAACAGGAAGTTCTCTAACAGCGGGCACTAAGGCAGAAACGCTGGAGTCTCTGCTTCACCTCTGCGGGCTTTGGTAAGCCTGCCCCTCACCACGGGATCTTCTTGGAACTGAAGAGCTTGCATTTCGATTTTAATTCTTTTAGTAATACAATATGTAGATTTCATAGTTTTTCTATTGTCAGTTTTGGATTTTTAAAAAAAGAATCCACCTCATCTCCAGTTTAACGCACTTCTGAAATATGCACATTTCCATTTTAATAATATTTATTTATTCATTTGAAAGAGTTACAGAAAGAAGGGGGTGGAAAAAGAGGCCACATATCTGTTAGTTCACTTCCAAGATGGCTGACATAGCCAGGCCCAAGCCAATAGGAACTTGAACCAGGTCTTGTGGCAGAAACACAAATACTTGGGTCATCTCCCACTGTTCTTCTCATACCATTAGCAGGGAGATGGACAGGACATGTGACACCCAGGACATTGGCTGGTGCCCACAAAGGAGGCAGGCCTGACAGGTGGTGCTTGTGCCACTAGACCCCAACGCAGGACCCTGCACGTACCCCCTCAATACATTTGCAAAGATATTTCTCACACACTTTGTGCAATTTTATACATAAGAAGCATTTCATTTTTTCAATAAATCCTTCATGCTGATGCTTCAAAAAGAATTTCAACTACCATTCATTTAAAAATGTCCTCTCAGCGTCCCTCCATCTCCCACTCCTCCCACCAGGCTCACCACTGCCAAGAGGAAACTCAGCTTGAAGAGGCCGTAGAGAACAATGCCCCCTTTCCTTTATATATAACCAAAGGGAGGAATGTAAGGAGTTATTTGAATATCTCACCCTGGAACGGCCCTATTTCATCTTCCACACAGCTCACGAAATTCGCGCCAGTCCGGCCGTCCACCAATCAGATGTAACCTGGCATTCCACCTGAGAATCCCACCCCCAATCTCCCAGCCCCTTCCCCAACTCCACCCATTCACCAATCGTTCTTAGGCAATCACCTGTGACAGACTCAAGCACCAATCCCCTGGGGCCTGCCCTCAGTCCCTCCCAATCCCCACCTCCGCACCTTGCTGGCTCACCTGAGTGGCATAAAGATCCCAAAGTGTGGCTCTCTCTCTCTTTTCCTTCTGCCCCCCCCCCCTCTTTTCATCACTGCTCTCCCATCACCTCCATCCCGTTGCTGCCCCGCTGGAATAAAACCTCCGAAGATAATGAATGAATGAATTAATTAATTTTTAAAAATGTCCTCTTGCCCTCTGGCTCATGTCCAACCACACACTTTCATTGTCCCTCAGCAATATGCTAGAGGTCCTTTCCGCTTCTCAGTATAAACAGTGACACACTCAGGAGCGCTTCTGTGGCTTGAGCTGTAAACGCTTCCTCCCAGTGCAGCTTGCTCCATGTTGGTGCCTGGAGAATTTCCCATTCCCCTAAAGCCACAGAGCACTCCACTCTGATGCGGCCGGTTCACTGGGCCCAGTCTCCTCCTGGTGGGTGGGTGTGATGCTTCCAGTCATTGAAAGCTCGAAGACACAGGCTCCTTGACAACATACAGCACTTGTCAGGTGAGAGCAGCCACGGTATTCATTTCTAGACCAAGTAAGATCTCTGAGTCTTCCTGTTTTTATTGTAAATGGTTGCCTACAGTGATGAGCTGAGGTCACATCTGTCCCAACGTGTGCACGCCTTCTGCAGCTTCACCAGCAGCTGCTGTCCGGATGGACCACTTGTTCAGGCAGTCTTGCTGGGTGTTCTCAAACAGAAAGCAGCATGAGAAGTCAAGCCCTGTAGTCCTGAACTACAAGAGGTGAAGCGCCTGCCCTCTTTTCTCTCTTCTCAAAGTCTTCCTCTCTCAGGGTCCCTCACACCCAGGCCATCTGCAGAAACACCCAGCCCTCCACAGTGGTCCAACCCAGTGGCATGCCTGTCTTTCACTATGCGAGGACCCCAGAGGAGGGGAAGGCCGAAGCATCTCTCAGTGGCCAAGCTTGGTCTCCTTGACAATAAAAGTGGGACAAATGTTGGGCAAAAATAAGGCAAGGTCTGTTTCCTTGCACAGACAGCTCTGCTCTCTGCTTGTTGCTCGTGTTTTCTTTCCAGAAGTTTACCCTAATCAGATCTAATTTTGTGTTATGCTTGCTTTCCAAGGACACTATTCCTTTACGACATGAAGGATAAGTCTTTACACAGAAGTCTTATTGTATAATAAAATAAATCATGAAATAATGCTCTTCATTACTGGACAATTTAGCATGGAAAATATTTTCTCTGCTCCCCAGTGAATGTGCCAGCAGTTAACCAGGTTGGCATCCTTGTTGGTCAGAAGAAAGGGGCTCAGACTGGCATAACCCAGGTCGAGAACCATTTGAATATTTAGTAATACGGAGTCCTCTGTCAAGGTGCTCCCTATATAGAAGGAGAAAATGAAATCTGTCCAATAAAAGAATAAGAAACAGATCATGAGAATGAGAGTACTCTGAGTGGCTCTGATTTCAGGGCTGGGATATTTGGCACACCTGGAGCTCTGGAGATAGAGGACACGCTTGTGATGTTTGTACAAATAGAGAGCCATGTACACACTGCTGCAGCCCATGAGACTCTGAAAGGTGAGGTCCCGGAGAGCCATGAGGCAGAGGAAGAGCCATCTGACCATTTGTGGAGCTGGCAGCATGTAGCAATACTCGGTGTATATTCTAACGTTAGACCCATTCATGCTGTTGACAGCTGTGATGTAGTGGAGCAAGTTAGAGCTTATGAGAAAGCTAAAGACCCAGAAGAGGAGGAGGTGGGGAAGAACCTGCCGTGCAGTGCGTGGTTTGAGCTTTTTCCACCAGGTGTTCCTGGGACTGATGGTGATGGCCTGGACTACACTGAGGAGGCAGGTGGTGCAGATGGAGAGACTTCGAGCCACCCTATTGAGGTAAATCATGGTTTTACAAATAATATTGCCTAGGGCGTTACTGAGAAGAAAAGTTGGTAATGTAACTGAGATTACTGTGGCACAAAGTTTCATGGTGTTACTTAAAGTCAGGTGGATGAGAATAGCATCTGTAGGCTTCTTCCCAGGAGCTGTGACAACCATGTGCGCATGCTTCACAAACAGAAAGACATTCCCTCCGAGGCCAGGTCCAGTGAGAGACAGGAAGATCACTTTCTGGATGAAGCTACTCCACTTCATCCTGCACCTTCGTGGACCAGGGCAGGAAAAACCTTTGGAGAAAGACAAATGAGCAAAGTCACCAAGTTTCCAGTGTGGCGTTTCTCTGATCTGCTAACAGGGAAAGAACAGCAAGAATGCCGTAGTGCGTCAATGCATATGGCTGAGCTGGCACCTGACTCTCAACTGCCTTTGTTCCGTATGTGATGGTTATTTTTTGCCTACACACCACCTCTGTAAGACCCAATACACTGTGGTGCTTTGTCCTGGACAGTCTGCAGTGAGGAGCAAAGGCATGGGTGAAGAGTGTTACATCTTTGCCTTGGTAACACTGAGGAATCATTTCTGAAAGGAAATGGTTGACGTTATTATTATGTGTTCCTTGTACCAGCTCTTTTGTCCTGGACTAAACGCAATTCTACCAGCTTGTCTGCTGCACCCGTGTACAAGCGTCACTCTGGGGCGGTGATTTCTGCATTCCAAGGGGCAGCACATCTTCTGGGAGCTGGAAACAAGCATTTCCACAATTCCCTATAGAAGTGTTAGTCACTGGTTACAAGCCAGGATGTGAGCTAAAGGGAAGATGCAAAACAAATTTGGAAATCTTTAGGTTACTAAATCTCAACAAAGAAGAGAATCCTACCCTGAAAAGTCTGAAAGATATGAGAAGGAAGATACACCCATAAATAAATGAATAGATAAACAGATAAATAAATAAATAAGTCACTCAAGTGACTGAAAATGCACCAGGCCAGGAGCCTGTGGGAGGGGCAGCTAACCCCCTTCCCTTCCCTCCTAGGCTGAGAGCACACTGCTGCCTGATGCCCCAGCCTCTCTCACACCTAGCAAATGCAGCAGCCTCAGGCTCAGGGCATCAGTGACTCTGCTGCACACAGTCTCCCTCCAGAGCCACACAAGCAGGTGCTGCTGGATGCACTGGGAGGTGACAGCCACCCTCTCCCTGTGTGCTCACACCTTCTTCTTCCACAGGGACAAGGAAGCTGAGACCCTGTCCTCACCCAGCCTGGCCCTGACAGCCCTGTCTGGGACAGCATCCCTTCCAGAGCAAAGGCAGCTCCCCCTGCACACACACACTCAGCCTCACTCACCGGAGCAGTCTGCAAGGCTGTGGCAGGAGCTGTGGCAGAGCAGCACAGCCAGGCCTGTTTATCCTTGCTGAGTCCCAGCACTCAGGGCCACTCTCCCTGCTGGCTGTCAGCATGTCAGTGTGATGAGTTTGGCTCCTTCTGTGTGCTGTGGGTCCCTGGGGCCAGCTCTGCCCTCTCCCTGCTGTGCCCTTGTCTGTCAAGTCCACAAACATCCTAATCACAGCACCATTATTACAGAGGCAAATATGCTGCCTGACCCTAGAACATCAGCTTTCCACCTGCACTCCTGGGCCAGAGTCATTATAATGCATCATCCAGCAAACTTGTTAATGCTAAAACCCTGTGGTCACATCAGACCTCTCGAGTGAGACTGGGCAGGTGGGACCAGCAGGCTGTACCAAATCAGCTCCCAGAAGATGTATTACCCCCTGGAAAGTAGAAATCAGCACCCCAGACAGGTGCACTGGCGCAGCAGATAAGTTGGTAGAGTTGCTTTTAGAAGAACTAGAAATAATTCCAAATTGGTACAAGAATGAATAAAGGCATTGTGGTATAATTCCACCGCAGAATATTTACAGCACTAAAAAATAATTGCATGTGAAGCAGCAATGTGGGAGGACCAGATGGCAGAGTTATGTCGGTTATGGTACTATTGTAAGAGTTTTCAACAAGCAAAGCTAAAGAAAGTGTAGGGGAATATATTGATCTTTAAAATATCACTTTCTGAAACGTATTTTATGGCCTATGATGTTTTGTACATGTTAACATGCATGTCCTGCATCTTCTTTTGGGAAGATAAAATGTATGTTGAAATGATTGATCATGCCATTTTAACCACATTGTTTCTAATTAATTCACTTAGAAAAAAAATTGAAACTTTATGGTGGTAAGTATGTAAATTCCACTCTGTGGCCCTATCAATATTTCGTTCTATTTGAGGCTTTAAAAAAATGTGTGTAAGGTGAAGAATTGTTTTGTAATTTGAGCCAGCACTTTCATCTGTTTGCACAAGCCATCGCTGACATAGTCACGCTCTTGTTGTCTTAACTATTTGTTGTTGTAGATTCTCTCCAACATTCTTATTGCTGTTAGCAAAAGGAAACCACTTTGTAATTTTCCACTCACCTAACCAATCACTTTAGATTGGACCAATCTCTTACAAAAGGCAAACAGGGGCCTGTTGGCCTGTTAGCTAAAGGCCCATGTTGGCCTGTTAGATAAATCTTCGCCTTGCATGTGCTGGGATTCCACATGGGTACTGGTTCTAATCCTGGCTATTCCACTTCCCATCCAGCTCCCTGCTTGTGGCCTGGGAAAGCAGTAGAGGATGGCCCAAAGCCTTGGGACCTTGCACCCTTGTGGGAGACCTGGAGGCAGTTCCTGGCTCCTGGCTTTGGATCTGCTCAGCTCTCTGTAAATCTGCCTTTTCAAAAAAACTAAATCAATCTTTACAAAAGAAGAAGGACAAGAAGAAGGCAAATGTCAAACTTTAGTGTTTACTTTGATCTACTAGAACCTCCCCATGGTCTCTGGGGTTGCTTTTCCTGCATCCATCAGTGGCTAATACTGGGACCTTGGGAAAGTTATTGGCTTTCTCATGAGGAAATTAATGATTGTGGAGTTACAATATTTAATACCTAACAGGACAATATAAGCATTGGATGTCTTGGAAGTTTCCAACATTCCAAGGCCTGCAGTGACCAAGAAAGGCAAGCAGCTTGCTTCCTCATGGGTCAGGCTGAGGACAAAGCCAGGTCCAGTGACTGAGAAGCATCTCCCCAGGCCCAGGAGCAGCTGGGAAGTTACTAGTGGCCTCAGGATCCCGATTCAGATAACGCCTGTCCTGGACAGCTCTGCCATCTGCATTGGTCAGCGCAGGTGCCCTGGACTCATGACTCCCACATGCTTGTTTCAGATCCTAATCCAATCTCAGAAACATCACCCAACCTGGCCTGACACCCACCTTTCCCAGACCCTCCAGGGACACAGGGAGGGGCGCTCAGACCACAGTCCATTCAGCCAGGGTCTCCAGGCTTGCCCCAGGCCGGGTGTCTCCTGGGGAGCACTCCTCCCACAGTGGTGCAGCCGTGGAATTCCTACACCAGTCTTTCTCCAACATCTCTTCAACTTGTATTTTCCCTGTATCTGGGTCCAGTCTCTTTTTCGTCTTTTTACTCTTTGCCTTTGCTGATTTTCCCCTTATCCACTGCTCAGCGGTACGTGATCATTTCTCTCTGCTCTGTATTCCAGGGTCTTTCTGTTCTACTAGACTCCCCCAGGGAACCTCCACCTGCCTAATCCTGGTGACTGCAAGTGAAAAATGTCGGAGGTGAGTAGAGCTGCAGCCAAAGGCCTTGCAGGAGCAGAAACTTCCTCCGCTTTTTGGTTTTCCAGTTTTGGTGTCGGTGTTGGTGCTCTGTAATGGCCTGTTCTTGAGAGTTAACTGAATGCCCTTAATGTGTTGTGCATTTCACTGAGCACAAAATGAATTAAATTTGTATATGGGTGCTGCTGTCTATTGCAATTTGGGAAGACCCCAAACTGCAAAAATAACAAGACAGTGGTAAATGACGTTCAATGCTTTCCCCCCAAAGTTGCGTAGCTGCATAGGCCATATAGAGCGGACGTTGATGGCTACAGTAACAAAGAGAATCCCTAAGACCCAAACGGAGCATATCAAGTAATATTTGTTTATCAAACTGCATTGCTCATAAGTGCCCACAAGTGCCACCTGCATGTGGCCTGGAAGGTTGTTGTGAAACATGGTGAGGGCACGAAAGAACAACACTTCTAGCTTGTGCACAACAAGGATTAGACGGGTGCTTGAGCAGGGGCGAGGGCTGATGTCACGGTCGATGAAGCCCTGTGGCCTCAGTTACAGAGCTAAACAGCAGGAGAAGGACCCTGACTAAGAGAACCAGGGGGGCTAGTGTGTTGAGGTGCAGGAATGAAAGAGGGGGATATCTGCTCCCAAATAGCTTTTGGTTCAGTTTGATAAAGAAGAAATAATTCTTGACCAGCAGAATAGCTTATTTTGGCAGTTTCCAATTGATACACAACACCAACAGAGTCACAGGAGTCTGTGGTAACAGTAAGAGGATTGGGAAACCCAGCACTTTGGCAAGAATATACAGTTCAGTCCTTTGAGCAGAGCAATTTGTGAGACGTGACCTTGGACATAATCTGCTGTCCCCAATTGGGAAACTTCAGTAGAAACTGTAAGAGCTGGTTTTCTTGGCTGTTTGTCAGCTGGTTTGACAAATCTCCTGTGGCTAATTTTAGAAATGCCCAAATCTAGTTAATATCACTAAGACATTTTACCTTAGGTAAAAAAAAATAGTTGGAACTAATTTGGCCACCGGGGTGAGGTTTGTTAGATAGTTGAACTGAGGAAAATCGACTGGGAAAAGCTGCACGCGCAATCAGCTGCAAGAGACCAGAGGAGGGAAAATGTGAATCTGTTGCTGGGAGCGAGCAACCTGAGTGATTTCTGGTTCAGTTCCACGTGATCGCAACCATCCCTTTCCCCGTGAAAGCCACTTGTTCTACACGAGTAATGGGAGTGTTAAGGCTTTGATGACGCTTACGAATCCACTCACTAACTTTTGCTCTTTTTGAGTCCTGAACTATTGCCCCAGCATGAGAACTTGGCACAGGATTAACTTGGTGAACTTCTCACCGATAGTTTGATAGTTGGGTGCAAGTCCTAAGTGACAGGAGATAATGGAGATGTTAGCAGGAAAGGGTGGAATTCGATCCAGTCCTCAGAGAGTGAAAGTCAACTGGACGAAGATACAAGCCGGCAACTTCTAGCCCGGACACAATCGTGCCAACTGCCAAGCTAGTGGAGACACGCCTCTCTCTGTAAGGTGACACTGCAGCTGTCAGAGAGGTCCTCACATCCCGACCCGCCTATTGTCACTACCAGGAATTCCTAATTCATAAATTACTCTCACCTTCCAAGGCAGAGCGGAATAAATGCCTCCTCAACCCCCTGAGAACCATGTCCTGACTTGGGCCCCGTTTTTTCTTTAGAGGCCCCTGGAGACAGGAATTGATACACTGGCCAAAATGAGAAATGTGTAGCTATAGTGAACAAAGGAAGTACTATAGACAACACAATGTTGCTGGATTTGACAGATATCAAAGAGGCTGCAGCAATATTCTGATACATTCGTTTGGAAGAGGTGAGTTAAGAATGAGTTCCAGGTGTTTGGAATTAAGTAGAAACATGAGGAGACATGGAATTTGAAGGAAATTTTTAGTGTCACAGTGTTCTAGTGGCAGCCTGTTCCGAGTGCCTGACCCAGAAAGCGAGGCAAAGTAAGCACTTCCTGAGTGAATCCATTAGCACTGGGTTCAAAAGGAAGGCATGCAAATGCCTGGGAATGGCACCCAGAGTGGGTTATTAAAACTGAGACAGAAAGAAGAGATTGTTAAGTATGAGACAGACAAGAAATATATAGACAGATATGAAGATGTTGGGTAGCTTAGTGACAAACATCGGTCACACTTGGTTTGCTTAGAATGTTCGAAATAAGTATCACTGGGTTCTTTCCTTTTTGAAATTGGAAATGAGAAAAAAAAAATGAGTTTAGACCCTCAAGCATAAACTCATTAAAATTTGCTCATCACGTAAGTGAATGGGAGGCCAGGATCAGAGAAACTGGAAATAGCAATCTTATAAACACACCCCCACGGCGAGTGGCACACCAGCCACCTTCCATTTTCCGTGGACGTTGACTTTGGGTCAAAAAAAAAAAAAAATCTAAGCAGAAAGATGAATTGTACTTAAATTTTTCCTGTGAAATATTAAACAATGGTTGAAGTCATCGTGGCTGGAATTTGGTGAAAGCGATAAATTCAGATTCTAGGAGCAGGATGCCCGTGAATGTCCGTATCCAGGCCCATCACAACTAAAATTCTAAAAACGTAAGCAGTGAAGCCCCTGGGAGCCGCTGGATGGGGTAGCACGTGATCTACAAGAGCGCAAGACCGTCCCTTGGACCTGGATTCTCTCGCATCCCTGAACTGCCGGGACTCTGTTGGGCTTCTAGCCTGGCCAGTAGTGCCTGGGGACACGTCAGGTCTCCAGGAAAAGGTGTCGTTCAGATCGGTGTCCATTGCCTACTGAAAACTTCCCCTGTTCCTTCCTCCTTCCCCACCGCAAGCCCCCCGTGCAACGACTGCTTGGACGTGAAGGGACGAGCCACGATGTAGTCCCAAGAAACAAACGGCAGATCCCACTCACAGGAGTGCCTCCTTAGCGCAGTAGGCAGCGCGTCAGTCTCATAATCTGAAGGTCCTGAGTTCGAACCTCAGAGGGGGCAGCTCGTCTTTTATGCTGCAGTGCTGGAACTAGCATGTTTCCTCCAACAGCCAGCCACCCTTCCCGTGACTGAGACCGTAGCAGTTTCCAAGGCGATGTTGCTTGTTCGTGGAAGAGCTGAAACGGAGTCCTGTTAAGATTCTTGGGACTCTCAAAGTATCCGCTTCGGGCACGGTGACCCTCTCTTTCCGCTCAAGCAGATCTTCTATTTTAAGTTCTCCCCGCCATCCGATCCCCTTCGGATTCTCTCCGCAGGACACTGAGGAAGTTCTGATATTTCAGTTAGTTTAGAAAAGTCTACATGGGGTCAAATTTCTCAGCCATCATCCATCCAATCCAGCCAGCCAACTTTCAAAGCCATTCCTAGCCCCCAAGTGAAAAGTTTAAATTCATAATCAATGATTCATATCACTGAAATGTAGCCATTTCCACTTGAGTCTCCATGAGCCACAGTTTGGAAAATTGTTTCCTTAATAAGATGAAATGTCTGTTGGATACACTGGACTTTGCTGGAAAGCCTATCTTGTTCTGAAATACGTTCCCGGCTTGCTATAATCGAGCAGCTAATTCCCAAACAAGTTATGGGAAAGAAATGAGGAAGAATGCGAGTCCCATCCAAAGTGTTCTTTGTATCTTGTATAATGAAATGGAAGCAAAAGAAAACAATATTGAGCAATAGATTTAAAGTAGTGTGTTGAAAAAGAAAGAAAAATCTTGAGGCGCAGCAAGCATGTGGACGGGTTGACAGGAAATACTTAGTCCTTGGCGCTTGATAATTGCCTGGGCCACTTAACAACCTGCTATGCATTTTCCTCTTTTGTTCAAAAAGGAGCTTAAGAGGCTTCCAGTGCTTTGTGACTGTTGCTTCCAGGACTATGCTGTTATAATAACATGGAGAAGGAGGGCTGGAAGGGAGAATCCCTGTGCCAACAGTAATAACAATAATAGTAATAAAAAAGGCTCCTAGTCGATGGTAATGATTGTTCCTCTACAAGGGAAAAAAAAATTAAATCTTATTGCCTGAAGCTGACCTTATTAATTTTCTGTTTCCATATAACAAATTCGGCAACTTCAAATCATGACCGTTTTGTCTGGGTTGGCCTCTTCCTCTGCTTTGTGCCCGCCCCCCGCAGACTAACCCCAAGGTATTGATGGGGTTATAGTCAGGCCTGAGCCTTGGGGTGCACCCCCAAGCTCAATGCTGGTGAGCAAAATACACTTGCTGTGTTTTCAGAGCCCAGCCTCTCAGCTCCTACAGACCCCGGACAGTGGATCCTCTCCTTGACCTGCCCACTGCACTCCTGTGGCAAACAGGAGGCCTTCTCTCACAGGGAGCCTGACTTGTTGGGGAAGACCTGGATCCTCTTTCAACAAGCTCCCAGTGACTAGGTCAGGCACACTTATTGAGTTCACTGTGAATCAACAGTGTCAATTGACCAGAGAGCTCAGACACATCTACAAAACTCTTTCATTTTTGTCTTACTAATCAAGCAAATCTCAGCAGCAAAGGTCCAGGTTTCCAAGCCTCGAGGCTCCTCCTAGAATTTTCACACATCCCTAGCTCATGCTCAAATCACAATGAGTTAAAAGAATCACTCCAATCATCTAATACTTTTGAATCTATGTTTCTGATCTGGCTGAAGGGTTGAAAGCTAAGTCAATGGTTGTGGAAGAGTTCTCAATGACAAAAGTAAAGAAGTGGCGATGGGAGAAGAAGAGAAAGCGCAAGGTCTGGCTGGAGAAGAAGGGCCGCCCCCATTCTGTTATGTCAAGGCAGCAGGTGACCTGTGGCAACACCCCGGGGTGATGGGAGAGCAGGGGTTTTGTCCTGAGTGGTGGGGGAGCTGGAGCATCATCCCGGGGTAGTGGAAGAGCAACAGCTTCGTGCTGAGGTGATTAAGGGAATAGAGGTGTCGTCCTGATGTGATGGGAGAGCAGGGCTGTCATCCTGAGGTGGTGGGGGAACAGGAGCATCATTCTAAGATGGAAGGGGTGTCACCCTCTGGCAGTGGGTGAGCTGGGGTGTTGACCTAGTCTTTTGGTAATGCTTTACTCCATCTGGGAGGTGACCAGTTCATCTCCCAACGCAGTTCAAATCAGGAAAGCTATCCACCAATCACCCAGCAAACCCACAAGCAGGTGTATGTCCAAGGAAAGGAGGCAGGTGCACTCAGAACAGCCAAGATGTGAAGTCAACTAAGCATCCATTCACGGCAAATGAATAAATAAAATGTGCTGTGCATACACTGGAATGCTGTTTGGCCTCCACAAACAGAAGGAAGTTGTGTCATTAGGAACTATGTGAAACAAGCCAGGCACAGAACAAACCAAAGCCACGTGATGCCTCGTACTGGATTGAAAAACTTTGAACTTGGAAGAAGAGAAAACGGTGTTTATCAAGGGTTGTGAGGGTTGGAGGATTAAGGAGATGTTGATTAAAGATTACACAGTTTGAGTTACACAGAGGAATGTATTTAAGAAATTTGCCATACAATGTGATCACTGCAATAATATCAGTCTATTGTATCTTGAAAATTGCCAAGGGAATAAATTTTAAAACATTTTAAAAAATGTTCAACATTGCTAACTGTCTGGGAAATAGAAGTTGAAGCCACTGTGAGATACCACCTCGCACCTGTTAGGTTGGATGATACCAAAAAGATAAAATTTAAGTGTAGGCAAGAAGTAAAGGATTGTTTCGTACACCATTAGTGAGAACACAACAGCCGTATGGAAAGAAGCACAAGAGTTCTTCAAAAAACTGAAAATGAGGCTAATGCATGGGATCCACCAACCACGCTCCGCTAAAGCTGGACACTGAGTCCTTCCAAGATTGGACACGTCAGTGTCTTCAGTGCCAGCCCGTTTGCAAACTCTATTTCCTGCTGGCAAATAAATCCTCCTAATATTCCCCCCCAAAGAATCCGCAGATGAGAGAGAACTAAAAAACGGGCTTTGTGAGCCGTGCGACCCTGAGACCACTGCGTGGATGCAGAATTTAAAGCTGTCTGTTCATTTGATTTCAAGATGTGATTTAAGGGGCTGAATCTTTGAGAATCTTAGGATTGACGCTGAATAATTATTTTCCATAGTGAAGGGGGAGTTTTTTGAGTCTCAGTGTGGTCCTTGTCAGGCCCCAGCTATGCGGGAACATAAGATGTTATCTCTAAAGGAGAACATGTTTTCATGGAAGTGGAACCCTGGGTCCGAACCATCAACATCAACAGCCGTTAGCTGAATAATTCTGTCCTTCCTTTGAGTGTAGCTTGGCTCAAGCATTCCACTGTAGTAATGAAGAGCTAACGGTGTACAAGAATTTCACTTTTCTATAGTGAATAAAGCGGGTAGGAGGAACAAAGAGCCATGCCTGGCCACTTCAAAATTATTTGGATGCACTCAAAGAGTACTGGTTTAAATCCTGATTTTTCTTTTTATATACTTAACACAATCATATTTTCTACTTCTCTTTATAAAAGAGTTTCATTATTGGTAACTAAACAGACACTCTATAAATGACTGAATAAAGGATAAGCTGAATGAGGGGGTATATTCTTACATTTTAATGCTATCAATGAAATGACATTGAAAAGACACTTCAGTTCCATAGCTACATATTAGTGTGGATTTTAAAACATGGCTTGGGAGTGAGTGTTGTGGCACAGTAGTTAAGCTGGCGCTCAGGGCACCTGCACCCTATGTTGGAGTGAGAGTCTGGCTGGTGTCAAGGCTGTTCCACTTCCAACCCAGATTTTTGCTGATAGGCGGTCTGGGATGGCTCAAGTGCTTGGATCCCGGACACCCACACGGGACTGAGTTCGGAGCTCCCAGCATTGGCCTGCCTGGCCCATTTCCAGCTCCCGTGGCATTTGCAGAGTGTGCTAGGAGCTGAGTGATCTATTTCTGTCACTCTGCCTTGCAAATAAATGTAATTAGAATACAAGTTTGATATGTGAGCGAATGCCTCGTGCAAAAAGCTTTAAAGCAGTAGGCTTGTGGGCGTCCTTATATTTTTATAAGGGAAGAAGTTGTGAAAGTTTTCAAAGCTCACGAAGTTTATAGTGCCCCTGAAAAGTTAATGTTAAGAAACATAACAATTATCAGTAGAACTTTGCCATGGTCAGGAATGCTCATTCTGAGAAGTTTCTGGTAGGCGAAGATATTCAACGATACGGCAAATGGCTAGGAGTCCCTCAGTAACAACAATAGGGTAAGCATGAAACTAAAAGCTAAGGGAAATGAGTTCGTTTTCTATCACTATGGCTTAGCTTCGCTTGTTCCAGAATTTCAGATATAATTTTCAATTTGTGACTCATCACAGAATCTGTGAGATTCCTCACATTACCTTGTAGACTGGCAGTTAATTCTGCCTTACAGGTGAGAGGTGTTGGATTTTATGATAGGATGTGATTTTTTTTTTAATCTGTTCATTAGAAACAGTTGTTACTCCGGCTGATGCTGCAATGCTTGGTTACTATCAGAAAAGCTGCTACTGGAGTAAGAAAATAAGATTGCTTCATTAGCAAACGAGAACAGAGGGGAAAGTGACAGGTGCTAATGGAAGTTTGATTGTTTGAGATTGTTTTCAGCAGAGAGGAAATTCCATCATCAGTAACGCGAAAAGGAGCACCTGAGCTTTGTCGTTATTACAGGGGCAGAGGAGCCACTTTGCAGGTGGCTCGTTGGTCTAGGGGTATGATTCTCGCTTCGGGTGCGAGAGGTCCCGGGTTCAAATCCCGGACGAGCCCGCTGTGTTTTCCGCTTACTCCTGAGGAGAGTTCCTGGAAAAGCAAAGACTTGATTGGTTCCCTCAGCGACGCTCTTCTGCAGTTTGCTGACTTTTTTTTTCCAGAGAGTGAGCCTAGGACTGACTGCTGACCCGCAACCGCCCTCACCCGCCGGCTTGGGGCCAAAAGGTGCAGTCTGGAAGGAAGAGTAAGACCCCCTCACCACCTCAGCATGCAACTGCCCTTGGTCAGGTAGGACCACTCACTCACTAGCCAAGGATGGATCTTTCCTGGCCGAGGTGGAGGGCTCACGGAGCAGGAAGGCAGAGGTTTTTATGTCATGTTTTATATCTATAAAATGTAAACTTGTCATTTGTGATTTAACATGATTTTGTAATTTGGAGTAAGAAACTTATTCCAACTGCTGTCCCTAAAGAATTTTCTCAGAATTCAGCAAGGAGATGGATTCTTCTTTAAGTGACTTTACTATCCCAAGAAGTAAGAGTTAGAGGTTTTTGACATATCCCCAACTGTAGGCACCTGTCTGGGTTGCCTTGGAGCTAGACAAGTGCTACACTGCTGGGAGAAAAGTGGCCAGTAGCTGGGGCCGTGGACCTCAGGCGGGCCAGGCCGCTGCACCTGTGCCGGGGAGGCCCATGCTGTGGGAGTCAGCAAGCAGTCCATATTTCATCCCCCTTTTTGGTTATGGTTCTTTTGTTTGTTTTTGAGACAGAATGAGGCTGGAGATTAACTCTAGCCTTCCAACTGATCGCTGACAGGCTTTCTGTTGATACGTTTTATTTTATTGTTAACGTTACATCGTTGAGAAGGATGCATGCCCACGTAGGCCACCGGTTAGGGTGGGGAAGGTCATGTGTGAAACAAGGTGGGTGGGACACATGTTTCCATTTTTTTCCCTCTTCCACCTGCAGGGTAGGGGAAGGGCAGAGGGCCACTCCTTCGTGTCAATCCACATTACTTGATGCCATCTTCACCCCAGTGTGGGGAGGAATGTTCCGAGGGTGTTACCCGAGTGGTTTTGATAGGTCTGAGATGTTGTTGGGTTCATTGCTCCAGACTGAAAAACTTTTCAAGATCTCTTAGCTGACCAAATCCACTTTTTTAGTGCATGCACAGGCCCTGTTGCAAAGCTTGACCAGGAGGATTGTCCATGCTGTTCTGCTGTCCGTCCTCTGAAGAGGCACTCTACATCCTCTGGTCAGACCGCATAGCTTGTGATTCCCCTTGTGGCCAGAGTTTGAGTCCATTGGTCTATCAGGAGTCTCCCCAGGAACCATGCCTGGGGTGACCCCAGGCTGACTCTTGTGTGCGCCAACTAGTGCAGGGTCTGGTTCAGTCTGTCCCCCATTATCAGTCTATGCACACAGAGGTGAAGGCAGTTTTCTGGTCAGTTCTGCCCCCAGCCCCACCTCATGCACAAACCAACGGATGCTGTGGCCTAATCCAACCCAGCCCAACACAAACCTGGTCCTTTCGCTTACCAGCAGGAACTGCAGCCTGTTCAGGATGACCCCCAACAACTCCCACCAGGTCTATCCCCAACTCGAGTTCCTGCACATGCCAGTGTGTACAGCAAATTAGTCCAGCGGATCCCCCATCTCATCTGACTCTTGTTTATGCCTATGGGTGTTGCAGCTTAGCTCAACCTGACCCCACTACCAGATCTGGCTCACACTTACGCCACCAGGTGCGGCCATCTCATCTAGCCTAGTCCAACCCCAGCCCTGGCTCTCATGCCTACCAGCAGGAGTCACATCCTAACAGAGGGATGCCCAGTTTTCCTACTAAGCTCACTCCCAGCCCTAGATCTTGCACTTTTCAGAGGGCACTGTGGTCCAATGTGACACAGCTTGTCCTGTCTTGGCACTTGCTAGTGGATATTGTGGCAAAACCCACACTTATTCTGACTGTTGCATGTGCCAGCAAATGGAGTGGCCTAACCCAGCCTGACTCTTGCTCATACCCAGCTCACATGCAGGAGGAAGTGCCTAGCACAGTCCACCCCCAGTCCCAGCTCTCATGCTCATCAGTGAGAGCAGTGACCTAGCAGGAAGGCCCATGAAGCTCCCCTACCAGCTTTGCTCCCAAACTGGGGTCTTGGATGTGCTTATGGGTGCTGGCATGGCCTGTCTCGTCTTGGCATTTGCCAGCAGGTGTTGCAGCCTGGCTTTGTCCAGCCTGCCACCTTTTCCGGCTCATGCTGGCAGATGCTGCAGCCTAGACAAGCCCAGTCCAGCCAGCCCCCAGTTCTGGCTCTAAAGTGAACTGGCAGGCATTGCAGCCCAACAAGGTCCATCCCGCACTCCATTCTGGCTTTCATACCTGCAGGTGTTTGCTGCAGATTGCCCCAGCCTAGCCAACTGGCCCATTCCTGACCCGCATGTTTTATGCCAGCAGGTACTGTAACCCGGCCTGGCCTGGGTTGCCGCCAGCCTTAGTTCTCAGGCTCACACGTGAAAGCTGCATCCTAACGAGGGAGTTTCCAAAGTTCCCCTATCAGATCAGCTCTCAGTCATAGATTTTACATATACTGGTAGATGCTCGGTCCAGTCTAACATGGCCTACCTTCAGTCCTGGATTCACTGTTGGTTACTGTGGCCTTGCCCAATTGGCCCACATCCATTCCAGCTCTCACCAATGAGTGCTTCAGCCCTACCCTGCCTAGTCCACCCCCAGACCCAGCTTTCATGTGGATCGGCAGGTGCCATGTCCAAGCTCAGCCCATGCCACATCCACTCTGGCCCTAGCGAGTGCCAGCTAGTGCTGGAGCCTCACCTAGTCTGGTACACTCCCAGACCCATCCTGCACACATGCTGAAGGATGCTGCAGCCTTACCCAGCCCAGTTCACTTGCCTCCGTTCCCAGCTCTCACACTTGCCACTGGGAATCGCAGCCCAGTAGGAGCATCCCCTTAGATCCCTGAGCAGGCCTGCTCCCAGCCACAAATCTTGTGCATGCCAGTGGTTGCTTTGACCCCAGAAACCATTCCACACCTGTAGTGTACTCTCTTGGCAGTCCCCGCTCCCACATTTGTAATTATGGGCTAGAATCAAAGATCTCTTGGCGTTCGAAGTGTCTAATAGAAACAGATAAAAATGAATTAGAAAAAAAAGAAAATACCAGGTGGAGAGAAGAAAAATCATGAAATTTATTACATGACTAAGGAAAGTGAATGTTCTAGAAATGAATGTTCTAGAAAACGGTAATTCTATAGGCATCTTTCCCAATTCAGAGTAGAAATTAAAACATAAAATGATTGAGACAACATGTGAAGAATGTCTTGAAGTAAGAGCCAAGGAAAACTCTAGCAACTGAGTTCCTTGATATTTACCCAAATCAGTAAAAAAATTCTATTCTCTTTCTCAATGTGCTGGAATGAATGTTTATATCAGCTTTGTTACTCATAAACCCAATTTTTGTTGGAAGCAACCACGAGTCATTCGGAAGGTGAATGGGAAAACGGTGGTACTTTGGCTCTCAGGGATAAAACAAGCAGGCTGCCAACCACAGAACCTCGCAGCGGAGCTTAGGAACTGCTGCCAAGTGAAAGAAGCCAATCTGACATGAAATACCCATTTGCATGATTCCAAGTATGTAATATCACTTCGATCTAGAAATATACCAAAACTACCCTCCCGGGAGACGAGAGATAAAAGAGGCTGCCAGTGTGGAAACTGCAGATGACAAACTGCCTGCTTTTGATGTTGACATCTACTTAGCAGTTGTTCTGAAGGGAAAGAACTGCTCTCAAGAACAAATCATGAAGTTCAAGTGTTCAATGCTGACGGTGTCCTTGTCACAACGTGGTAACTGGTGGAGAGGTGGGGGAGTGTCCAGACAGGTCACACTGGCGGACAGCATCCCCTGTGCGCAGTGGGTCCTGTTCCAGCTGTTCCACTTCCCATTCGGCTCCCTCCTTATGGCCTGGGAAAGCAATAAGGGATAGCCCAATTCCTTGGCCATCTGCACCCACAAGGGAGACCTGGAAGAAGCTCCTGGCTCCTCTGCTTCAGATCAGCTCAACTCTGGCCATTGTGGCCATCTGGAGAGTGAACCAGAAGATGGAAGATCTCTCCGTCTGTTCTCTCTGTAAATCTACCTTTCCAATAAAAATAAATCTTAAGAAAAACGTGAAAGAAGGAAGAGAAAGAGGGAGGAAGGAAGGAAGAGTAGACTCAAAGGGATGAAACGTGAACGGGTTGGACAAGTTGGACAACATGGAGAACGATGGCTACAGCTATGGAAATCTGCTGACTCACCCCACACATGGCCAGCGTGGTTGAAGATGACCAGGCCTAAGGCAGGAGCCTGGAGCTTCTGTGTCTCCCATGTGGGTGCAAGGGTCCAAGCACCTGGGCCATCTTCCATTGCTTTCTCAAGTGCAATAGCAAGGAGCTGAATCGGAGGACGAACAGCCAGGTCTGAAACTGGAGCCCACATACAATGCCAGTGCCACAAGCAGCAACTGAACTGCTATGTCACAATGCTGGCCCCTGAAGTGTATTTCCTTAGCTGTGGAATATCCACGAGAATGAAAGATGGCAAGAATAAAGGTGGAGAAATGAGAAACTCCGCACACAGGGCGGGTCGTCTGTGTTCCTTCAGATGTCAGCCCCTACAACATTGCTCCCATATGCTGTGCACCATGAACGGCTGAAGGAATGAATGACCAGAAAGTGAAACTACAGAATGGTCTGTAAGGTTACAGGTGGGCGTCTACGCTGACGGTGCCTGCCACCTCTGCGTGTTGAAGACAGAGTAGCATATGCAGGGAAGGCTTATTCAGGAAACATGAGCTAACGTGCAAAAAGGAACACATATTTCAGAATAAAAACAAATTTCATTTTCTGGTACTGCTTTTGCCATTCATTAACTTTCCAAGTTATTATTTTTTTCTGAGTCTTCATTTCATCTCAAAAAGATAATGAGACACTTCTGTGAAAAAAAAAATATGAAATTCGGGTGGTTAAGAAATGGCACGCTTTAGTGAAACGTGCTAAAATGGATTAAATACAGTATGAGTGTGTTGTCATCATTCCGGACAATGATAGTCTGGTGAGGAAGCTCTCGGCCCACACTTAGAGACAGAAGTTGGGGCTGGAGACAGGTGTGTGGGAGGGCAACCTCTCTCTACCACAGCTGGAGAGGAGCCAGAAGATGCCAAGAATCAAAATAGAAGAGGAGGGCCCAGTGCCGTAGCCTAATGGCTAAAGTCCTCACCTTGAATCCACTGGGATCCCATATGGATGCCAGTTCTAATCCCGGTGGCCCCGCTTCCTATCCAGCTCCCTGCTTGTGGCCCAGGAAAGCAGTCGAGGATGGCCCGAAGCCTTGGGACCCTGCACCCATGTGGAAGACCTGGAGAAAGTTCCTGGATCCTGGCTTCAGATTGGTACACCAGCAGCCGTTGCAGTCACTTGGGGAATGAATCATCAGATGGAAGATCTTCCTCTCTGTTTCTCCTCCTCCTCTCTGTATATCTGCCTTTCCAATCAAAATAAATAAATCTTTTAAAAAAACAAAATAGAAGAGGAAAAAAAATCACAGAACAGGAGGCCCCCACCCTATGTGAGCAGCAAATACCGTCCCACTCCTGGCTGCAGTGCTGGGTCTTTCTAAGCAAGAACGGGGACGCCAACTTCTGGGGGAAATGGAAATCCAGAAAGCAAAGCCCTTGGAGCAGGGGGATTGAGGTGTTTTGCTTGTTTTTCTATGAACTGAAAGCCCCAAGCCAGCCAGGCTGTCTATTGAGAAGGCAAGTGACCTCCAGAAAAAAACTCGGAGGTACAAATCGCCCTGCTTAGTTGTAGTCACTGTCAATTGCCCTATTAGACTGCGGGTGCTAGCAATTCCTTAACAACAGGAAAAAGAAGCCAGACAGGAAGGCAGTAAAAACAGACTTTATTGAGCGACTGTGCAGCAGTCAGGTCTGGAGCAGGCAGCGACCCTGACACAGAAGGTACTGAGACTGAGGCAGGGAAGTGGCTCCCAGGCAGCTGCCCAGGGCTCACAAGCCGCACACCCCTGCCCTCCGAGGACACTGAGGCACGCGGACCGAAAGCCACCAGGAGTAGCCCCATACGTCGCTGACTCGCCAGCTGTCAGCATGACCTGTCCACAGCACATCTGGCCTCCAGCCACAGGCCTCAGCAAATCCTAGCTGCCAGCTGCCAGCTGCCTAGCCACGCCCAGGAAGGCAGGGTCTGCCCAGTAGTTGTAGTTGGGGTGGTCATGGTGGCAGAGAGGCTCTTGGGACTTTGGGGAAATCTTTTAACAGGTCCTTGACTGAGTCAGACAGGAAGGTCTGTGGGCACCCGCAGCTCTTTCCCTGGACAGCTGGCGGCTGTGTCCAGGCCCAGGTAGGGAAGCTTTTCCCGTAGATGAAGGACTGCTGAAAACAGGACTGTTGGTGTTGCTGTTCAAACTTGGGGGGCCACAGAGTGACGCCTGACTCCCACAGACGCTTCAGGTTCTCGGTATGGCCTGAGTCCTCTCAGCTCAGCCTGGGGAGAGAATGGGGTAGCATGGGTGGACAGATGCCCAGGTCAGGACTGGTGGTCTGCACCCACACCGTCTTCAGACAGCAGTGACGAAAACAGCAAGATCTCACACCTCTGAAAACTGGCAATGGTGCATAACAGCCAACGTGTCGTTCCTAAAAGGAAAATAAACCAGCAGCAGTTGCCCCAAATATCTGTTTTTACAGTGATTTGTTGCTTGACTCTGGATCCAAACACGCGGTATTGGGTTGCTAAGCCTTTTAAACATATTTGAACCCATAACCACCCAAACCTCCTGGTCACCTTGCAACTAGCGACGGGACATCCTACTGACAGGGAACAATCTGAAAAGCACATGCTGGTGGGTTCTTTTGTTTGCTAAAGAGAGAAAAAAAAAATACTCATACTGATATTTAACATTCAGATTTAAGTTGAAAGGGTTTGTATCAGCATCTTTCATTGAAACTCCATCTGAAAACTTTTAGAGTGGGGACACCATTTTCTACAGCTACAGAGAAAATACGAAGCTATCTTAGCATCGCTATTATCCCGAACCAGAAAGGGAAGAAAAGCCGAGGCGAGTTTTTATGTGAAAATGCAGAAAGGGTTGCCATGGGATAGAACTTATGCTTCACTTTCCCTTATGTTGCTGTGAGCAAAACACGCTCAAGTGCGCTTCCTACATCACAGCTTTTGACCTGTATCCGCACATGGGGATAAGGGGAAACGCGGTGCAGAGGACCATGGAATGACCACAGGCTGGCTCTCCTGGGCAGATCCTTCCATTCCGGAAGGAGAGTGACTGCCAGGAATCCACACAGCATGAGTGCAGTCCAAGTGCATGCTGTGTGCGAGGCTGGGGCAGGGCCGTTTTATATGAACTATATTCACTAGCTACAGACAGCTTTGGAAATCTTGACTTAAAGGGGTTCGGCCTCTGGACATCTATTTTCCCGTTGTGCTTTCTTCCAACCCACCTCCTTACCATTCACATTTCATGGGTGCAAATAAGATTTTGCCGATTAAAAAAAGTCACACTCCCGCACACCTGCAGCTGGACAGCTCTTTGCAACCCAGAACTACTAGTCCAGTCCCCCTTAGTACACAGGGGCTTCAACACTGATTTTATGGTTATGTGACTAAGGCACGTATAAAAACTGGTGGAAGGCCCTTGCAGTTACAGGAAGAAAGCCGACACAAAAGATCCAGATTTCCGCCCTAGCTAGGTGATGTACAAAATGTTTATTAAAAACAGGAAACACAGAACAAGCACCAGCTCTTTCTGCCAATGTGGGTGGCTCTGAAAAGAGCCTTTGGAGTTGGATGCAAGTAAAGACGCTTACGTACCAAATCTACTTGGAGCTGGTGTACTTGGTGACGGCCTTGGTGCCCTCGGACACGGCGTGCTTGGCCAGCTCGCCGGGCAGCAGCAGGCGCACGGCCGTCTGGATCTCGCGGGACGTGATGGTCGAGCGCTTGTTGTAGTGCGCCAGGCGCGACGCCTCGCCCGCGATGCGCTCGAAGATGTCGTTGACGAACGAGTTCATGATGCCCATGGCCTTGGACGAGATGCCCGTGTCCGGGTGCACCTGCTTCAGCACCTTGTACACGTACACCGAGTAGCTCTCCTTGCGGCTGCGCTTGCGCTTCTTGCCGTCCTTCTTCTGCGCCTTGGTCACCGCCTTCTTGGAGCCCTTCTTCGGGGCCGGGGCCGACTTCGCAGGGTCAGGCATTGCTGAGCCTCGCACAAGAACCGGAAGAATGAAAGAACAAAACGCTAAGACGCAGTAAACACCTCAGTGTTTGCCTGCTATTTATGTAAGTTAAGGATCCCAGAACTACACGTTTTGATTGGCCATTCTAGTACCTTCGCCTCTGATAGGCTATTTCTTTATTCCAAACTCTCATTGGCTCTTTCCGTAGCTGCGCTCCTAAATGTGAACTTTGACCTCGAACGTTTTATGTAAATTAGGAAGAGCGTTCGTGTTTGGTTTTTTTTTCCACTCCAGCTCTTTCATTGGCTGAATTTCGAAACCGCAGTAGAGTATAACTGTATAGCTTCTGCAGTCGCTCAGCGTTCAGCTACTCTGACCACTTCTGCCAAATCGCCATGTCTGGACGCGGGAAGCAGGGCGGCAAGGCGCGCGCCAAGGCCAAGACTCGCTCCTCCAGGGCCGGGCTGCAGTTCCCCGTGGGCCGCGTGCACCGGCTGCTGCGCAAGGGCAACTACGCCGAGCGCGTGGGCGCCGGCGCGCCCGTCTACCTGGCGGCCGTGCTCGAGTACCTGACGGCCGAGATCCTCGAGCTGGCGGGCAACGCGGCGCGCGACAACAAGAAGACGCGCATCATCCCGCGACACCTGCAGCTCGCCATCCGCAACGACGAGGAGCTCAACAAGCTGCTGGGCAAGGTCACCATCGCGCAGGGCGGCGTGCTGCCCAACATCCAGGCCGTGCTGCTGCCCAAAAAGACCGAGAGCCACCACAAGGCCAAGGCCAAGTGAAGCGCACCTCCTACCGACCACCCCAAACCCAAAGGCTCTTTTCAGAGCCACCCAATTTTTGCTGAAAGGACTGTGCACTGCGAACGACGTGGACGTTCCGCTGAGTCAAACAGGAGTGAAAAATTGCCCTTGCTTAAAATCACTTGGCGTGATCCGGTGATCTTAGGCCACAGTAACTTGCAATTGTGACGTTTGTCCCAAACTTAGTGAAAGGTTAATGTTTGAAGGCATGAAAACATTTTCCACCCAAACGTCCCTCTCCAGCACAGACCTCCCTATGGCTCCCTTGCCCACCAAGAGGAAACCCCTGGAGGCTAGGAGTTCAACCCCAGCAGAACGAGCAGGACTCTGCTGTCTACCAGCTGCGCCAATCATACTGCCCTGTACAAATGCCATTACATGGTTGCGTTTTATTTGAGAGGTACAGAAGGGTTGTAGCAGGCACAGCAGGTGGATTTCCACTTCAATCTCCCTGCTACTGCCCCTGGAGAAGCAGAAGGAGGGCACAAATGCTTGGACCTCTATAATTCACCTGGAAGATGGTGCCTGGCCCAGCCCCAGGTTCTGCAGCCATTCCAGAAGTAAACCGACCGATGGAGTTTTATTTGTTACATTGCCGTTCAAGTAGATACAACCTTTCCAAAAAAAAAAGAGATGCGTCCAGCACCTGCTGCCCCACTCCCCAGATGCCTGGAGACTGGCAGACTGAAGCCTGGAGCCGGGACCGCAGCGGGGGTTCTGCAGGTGAGTGGCACTGTGCCAGGTACCTGCCCCCGCTCCTTGCCTGCTGCCTACCAGGGGCACATGAGCAGGAGGCTGCTTCGGAGGTGAAGGAGTAGGGCTTAGCCGGCCACTCCTACGTGGGATGTGTGCGTCCTGGGAGGCATCCAACCGTGGCGCCAAATGCTGACCCCAAATGCATGTGTGACCAGAGATGGTCCAAGTATCTTCTTTCAATAAAAGATTATACTTTTTTCCTTGAATTCTATCTGTGCATGAAAATTAATCATTCTTGAAAATAAAAGGGGGGTCCCCCCCATATTTTGCAATTATGTATTTTCAGAAAACACACACAGACTTGGATAACACCTTCATTTGATGGAGAGCATGGGCATTCTCCGGCTAGTAAGGACACCGTGTCTCAAAGAGAACAAACCCCAATGCTTGTACCGGCTTTACAGTTTTAATTATCTCCTAAATAAGTGTTATAACTTGAAAAAAGTTCTTTGTGACTTCAAAAGTAGTAGAAATTGAGAATTTTTGAAGAAAAATATGTGGTGACAATTACAGTCAAGTTTTTAAATAATCTTCAGTGACCTACACAGCTTGTGTTACATAGCATTTAATATTCACATCACTGGGGAAAATATGCAATTCTTAGTACATTGCACTGATTAACCAGTTTTAACTTTTTAAAGTTACTTCTATATAACAGATCAGCGTAATTTAACCACAAACTGGACGACCTTAAAAGTTTTTCATGGTATCAGCCCATCTTCTGTTTTAAAAAATGTTCATACGTGCGGTATACAGAATATATTTTCTCCCCTGTATCAAGAAGAAAGGCATGACAAAATAGTGTTGAATAAAACGGAGTGCTTATCCTTTCGGCTTTTTATCTCACTTCCATGAGGTGAAATTGTTTTCCTTTTCATAAAAATAATGTTTAAAAGCCCCGGCCTTGTCTAAGACAGGGTGTGGGCACAGCAGGAAGTCCCTACCCTAGCCTGGAGGGACTTCCTCTTTCTGTTCCCACTCCGGTCCGCGAACATTGCCTATAAAAGAGAGCCACTCGGTGGCTGGGGTGTCTTCGCTCTCGGACTCCTGCGGAAACATGTCTGGTCGTGGCAAGGGCGGCAAGGGCCTGGGCAAGGGCGGCGCCAAGCGCCACCGCAAGGTGCTGCGCGACAACATCCAGGGCATCACCAAGCCCGCCATCCGCCGCCTGGCGCGCCGCGGCGGCGTCAAGCGCATCTCGGGGCTCATCTACGAGGAGACGCGCGGCGTGCTCAAGGTCTTCCTGGAGAACGTCATCCGCGACGCCGTCACCTACACGGAGCACGCCAAGCGCAAGACGGTCACGGCCATGGACGTGGTCTACGCGCTCAAGCGCCAGGGACGCACGCTCTACGGCTTCGGCGGCTGAGCTGCTCCCTTCCTTCACTGCTTCAGACGCCATCACACAAAGGCCCTTTTCAGGGCCGCCCATGCAGTCACAGAGGAGCTGGACGCTGCTGTGGCTCGTTCCCTCTTAGTTACTGTAATTGAGGGAGGAAGGCTAGGCTGCAGACACCCGGGCGGTCCTTTTATCAGTTACTGTCGTCTTCCTGCGTCTGTAGTGTTTATGTACTTCTATTGGCCTCTGGGTGTTTACACCTTCTGTGGATTCCTAACTTATATAGCGAAATTCTAGCTGGTTTTTTTCTCGGTCAAGCAATTTCTGAGCTATCTGCAACAACAAGGTCTTATTTGATCTCCTGGGACAGGCAAGTGTTCATTTTTCGCAGCGGCTTTGTGCGCTCCAGTGTCCATTGACCCGTTAGTAGTGTATGTGAATACTCTAGCTTTCCACAATTCCCGTTTTCACTAGAGCCGCTTTCCACGTAGTGTTGCTCTCCATCCAAATCTGTAGATGCCTGACCAAGGTCTCCAACAGTCACCTCATTGCATCTCTTATAACAACTACTTTTTTTATGGGTTTTGTGGCTATTTCGGATTTTTGCCCTCTCCGGGAAATGGCCTCTTACAGTTTGGGAGCTTTTTTGATGTGAGGATTTGGTTCTGAATGCTTTATTAACATGTGGTAAATTTGGTTTTCAAACTAGTGATACTTAATGTAAAGATATTGCATTATGGTTTTATACTTTGGCTGCCATTTGGTACAGGAGGTGTGTGTGTTCCCTTTACATCCCCTAGATTTGTGTCGACTTATTCCAAGAAACGTTTAAAATACTTCTGCTTTAGTTTGAACATGACAGTAACGTTTCTGAAATAGCTGCAAGAAAATAAAAACGTGCTAAGGACACAGATTTATCTGCCCGTTCTCTTACCAAGCCATGTTTCCCTAAATGCCTAACGTTTATAAAGCTGCATAAGAGACCAAGGCTGATAGACAGAAGGCGTTCCAGGTGGCCTGAACGGCTCAACCTGCAGTAAGTACCTGGCATGAATTGTTTCAAGTTACTCTCCTGAGATTTTGTTGCCATTTTTACGGTTTATTATCTCCGTTTGAAAATGGCAACATCCAGGGGTAACTGCGTTTGGGGTGCAGCTGGGGACATGCCTGCACTGAAGGCCCACCTGCTGGCCGCTCCAGTTTCCTGCTGGAGGCCGCAGGTGACAGTGCGATGGTTCCTGCCAGAGTGCGAGAGCAGCTTCAAGCTGCGGGTCTCCTGTTGCAGGCTTCTTAGGAATGAGCCAGCCACGGCCAAGGGGACCGCTCTGCATCTCTGCCTTGCAATTAAGGTTTTTTTTTTTTTAATTAAACAAAAAACTTTAAAATGATAAAATCAAATATCCAAGTCAAAAAATGTTACACTTTGTAACAACTTCGGTGTACGGGAAGATTCTCACGTGCTGGGGGTGGGTCTATTCCCATAGTGGAAAATTTGGGGAAATGTATCCCGACAAGCACCAGATCTGCTGGTCTCCATCGTAACAGAAATAGATTATCTCGGGCTGTGGGCTGGCCTGACATTTGGGGGTATGTGTGAAATATACATACAACTTCCAGGCATGTTTGAAATATCTGTGGCAAGGAATCTAGTCAATTGTAAATTTTAAAAAATTTATTTGCAAGGCAGAGTTGTAGAGACACAGGTTTAACATCTGCTGGTTCACTCCTCAAATGGCCACAGTGGTTGGGGCTGAGCTGATCTGAAGTCAGGAGCCGGGAGCTTCATCCAGGTCTCCCAAGTGGGTGCAGGGTCCCAGCACATGGACCACACGTCTCTGCTTTCCCGGTTACCTTAGCAGGGAGACGGGCTGCAAATGGAGTGACCAGAATTGGAACCTGTGCCCGTAAGTAATGCTGACCCACTACACCATAGAGCCAGCCCCTAAACTTAAATTTAACAATATTTAAATTGCTACTGAAATTGAGTTGAATTTTGGATGTACTTTAAGTGTAAAATGCACTTGAAAACTTGCTTTGGAAAAAAGAATGCAAGACGTCTATTTAGTGTATTCAGTATTAAGTATACTTTGAACTAAATAAAGTTGGCATATGGATCAAAGCATGCCTTTTTAATGTGTTTATTAGAAAATTACATTTTATTTCTAGTGGGCAGGCAGCTTAGAGTAACAAATGCTTCAAACTTTCAGAATAAAATGTACTAATTCAGAGCCAAAAAATTCTGGTTCAGGAAAAAAATGAGAAAGTGACAGAAAAAAAGCTGAAGAACAATTTTTTCCCCACCGCTTGTATTCCTAAAGAAACAAAAGCCCCACTTCAGGTGTGATCAGAATGAAAGTAATTAGGTTTTACTCCTCACAAGAAATTCTGTGAAATTAGCTCTTTGTTTTAAGCAAGTGGCTGTGTTTTTCCAGCTCGTCTGAGGAAGAAAGCAACGTGGTCTTCCGGGCCCTTTGACGTCTTGCTTATACTTTTTAGAAGAAGCAGACAATACCCAGACCATAAAGTGGATGCCAAGTCTGACCACAAAGTCCAACATTAAAATCCTTTTCCTTGTTTCCATCCCAGAGCCGCCAGGGCTTTCGCACGGCTGAAGCTGGAGGAAGGAATTGGTTCTAGCAACAACTGAATCTAATTGTTGCGATTCAGAGTTACACAACAATGAACTACTTGCGTTTAGAAACGTGATTTTAGAAGATATTCATTGAGCAACATAAAAATAAGAGGCTTACTTTTATTCAAAATTAAATCAAACTGATATATGCAATGGGCAGCAGGCATTTGAGGCAGTGAGTTGACTCTGCCTAGAACACCCACATGCAGTGCCAGAGTGCTCAGGCCAAGTGCGAGTCCCAGCTTCTGTTTGCAATTGTTTAGTGTGAAAATGCCTCCCAGGGCAGCAGGTGAGAGCGCCTGGCCTCCACCTGGCCCAGTCCTGGCGGTCATGGACATTTGGAGAATAAACAGCAGCTGAACTCTCTCTCCTCTCAGCCTTACTTTCAAATAAAGTGAAAAATTCTTTAAATCCTTTGAAATAATAGATATAGCCAAAAAAAGGCAAAGATTCGTGGTGCAAGGGAGAAAGCAGATACATGTTGCAGGCTGGTTCTGCCTTTGAATCAGATGTGCCGTTTGTTACTTATCTGAAAAATGAGCAACAACTGCTTATGAACAGGCCAAGATTCGACCTTGAAGTGAGCATGCTCTGCACAGCTAAAGAATCCGGACTCGGCCCGACTAATCAGACACATTTCCAACAGGCCAAACTGATCTCCTGTCTCCCGACTGCATCCCTCAGAACAGCACAATGCAAAGGACAACCAAACACACCCAAGTTGTATACGTGTACGCTTAGACACATTTCTGTGCTGTCAGTTAACCCTGGGTCAACCATCTCCATCCAACAGCGGACCTCTACATCGAAGCCCCGTTTAGCAAGTTCTAAACCTAACGAAGGTCTACACTGCTGAGCAATTGTGATCCAGCATGTCACCCAACTCAACCGCGATTGTGCAGAGGTGGGATACCTTGGGTAGCCACTGCAGATAACGCCTCAACAGAAAACAATATTAGAGAAAACGCAAACTCTTTTTAAATTGTTAGGCTAATAGGAAGCAATGCCTCAGCCTACTACCATTTTTTCAGTCCCAAGAGCTGAAAAAAATGCCCAGACTTTTTCCTGCCCAGCTCGCCGAAACACCATTTTCCCTCAATCACGCAACGAAGCAGACTTTTCCAGCCCCAAAAGCAACTGTATGGTTTCCCAAACGGTCAGGAACCCAGCCAGTGCTGGCAGCTCTCCCACGACAAAGGAGGCGGCTCTGAAAAGAGCCTTTGGGTGTGACGGGATCTGTGAAAGATGATCTACTTGGAGCTGGTGTACTTGGTGACGGCCTTGGTGCCCTCGGACACGGCGTGCTTGGCCAGCTCGCCGGGCAGCAGCAGGCGCACGGCCGTCTGGATCTCGCGGGACGTGATGGTCGAGCGCTTGTTGTAGTGCGCCAGGCGCGACGCCTCGCCCGCGATGCGCTCGAAGATGTCGTTGACGAACGAGTTCATGATGCCCATGGCCTTGGACGAGATGCCCGTGTCCGGGTGCACCTGCTTCAGCACCTTGTACACGTACACCGAGTAGCTCTCCTTGCGGCTGCGCTTGCGCTTCTTGCCGTCCTTCTTCTGCGCCTTGGTCACCGCCTTCTTGGAGCCCTTCTTCGGGGCCGGAGCCGATTTCGCAGGGTCAGGCATTTTGCAATGCAACCACCAACGAACTGGAAGCAAAAGCCCGTGTGTTGTTTTTCTATAGTATCGTATATGCAAATGAAGTGAAAGTGATGTCTCTGTCTGATTGGTACTTGTTCAGAGTACGTCAATGGGGAGTTCTGTCCAATCAGGATGTGTAGATAAAGACGCTCATTTCCCATTGGTTAGAATGAAATTTCAAATGTTGACCAATGACACACCTTGTTTTTCGCGCCCAGTGATGGCTATAAGTACTGCCAGCTTTTTCACCTTAGCTCTACCAGCTGCTTGCGGAGCATCTTAGGTAACCATGTCCGGACGCGGGAAGCAGGGCGGCAAGGCGCGCGCCAAGGCCAAGACTCGCTCCTCCAGGGCCGGGCTGCAGTTCCCCGTGGGCCGCGTGCACCGGCTGCTGCGCAAGGGCAACTACGCCGAGCGCGTGGGCGCCGGCGCGCCCGTCTACCTGGCGGCCGTGCTCGAGTACCTGACGGCCGAGATCCTCGAGCTGGCGGGCAACGCGGCGCGCGACAACAAGAAGACGCGCATCATCCCGCGACACCTGCAGCTGGCCATCCGCAACGACGAGGAGCTCAACAAGCTGCTGGGCAAGGTCACCATCGCGCAGGGCGGCGTGCTGCCCAACATCCAGGCCGTGCTGCTGCCCAAGAAGACCGAGAGTCACCACAAGGCCAAGTGAGTCGGGGAGTCGCCCAAGAAGAACAACGGCTCTTTTCAGAGCCACCCACCTTGCCTGCAAGGAGCTGGGACACGGTTTAGTGTCAGTCTTGGTGGGTGGTAATGGAGGCTGGGCATTTGGGGATGGTGTGCAGCTGCGCAGCGGTCTTGAATGTGGCTTGACTGGTTTCGGAACTCTGCCTGTAGGGGCAACAAACGGGATGTTCTGTGAGCAGTTTTCTGTGTGGGGCAGAATCAGGTGTGGGACGTGCCAACTGCCTCTTAAGCAATAGCCTGTGTGGTTATACAAAGTAACTTTGACTTCAGCTGTTTCCACTTTGCCTAGTTAACTGGAAACGAAGCTGAACTTCAAACTTCTGCCTGTTTCCAGGAACACGTGTGCTCACTCCAAGTGTTAAAGTTGCAGGCCTGGCTGCCACTGAGCCATGGCCCCAGCCCTGGTGGGTCATACAAGCTGACTTCTAGATGGGGAGACAAAGATGAAAGGACTGGAATTGGAGCGCAGTGCAAGCTGTAGGAGAGGCAAGTGCGAGCTCAGCGGTGTTGGCTGATGGGAGATTTAGGGATTCTGAAAAAAGACTGAGGAGAAAGGCTACGTATAGGGGGAGTAAATACTCCGTGAGGGCTTGTGGGTGTAAATATGGACAACGTAAAAGCAGCTCCTTCATTATTCTGGGATCAAGTCCTACCTTGAGATATTACCCATCAGCATAGAAGCCACAGGCAGCTGTGTCCTGTAAACTTGGGCAGAAGTGTTAAAAGTTGAAAGATTTCCGGAAAGTTTCATGATCACATTTGTGTTAAACATCAAAGGAGAAAACTTCTAGGCTTCACTTCAAATAATGGCTTACATTGCGAACTATCCTGTGAGGTCAGTAACAGACCTTTAAAAGCAGGAATCACAAACACTTGGAAAGACTTTAATAAAAGTGCATTACGTGCTTCCATTCCACCTGTCCCCACTTCATCCACCAGTTAATTGCTGAGCCTTGATTACTGGGAACAATTAAAAAGATCTAATATGAAGGCTTAAGCCACAAAGTGGGTGCTGTTATCTGTGATAAGATCTGTGGAATGTGTGTGGTGTGGGTCGCAAGGATGCTTGACTAAAGACAAAATGCAGATTTGAGGAAAATTATCAAAGGAACTTGCTAAGTCATTGCAGGTGTGAAATGCAGCTAAGAAAATCGGTTATGTTTTGTGGGAAATTGCGCCAGGGTCTCTGCCTGCCACCTGGTGGGCAAGACCTAGAGTTTATCTGCCGTGGTCTAAGGTTTAAGTACTTCCAACCCTGTAAATGGGACGTGACCTCTGATATGATTGGAAGCTCAACAGAATTACGTATGTTTTTCATTCAATCACAATGTCATATGAAAACACCCTCTTACCCGCCCTTCTTAAACCTTCATAAACCCGGAACTTGGGCTGAGTAAACAGACATTCCTCACCAGCTTGTCCAGTGAGGCACACCGTTTGCCTCACTCTCGGTGACCTTGGGGCCTGCTGGCAGGACTCAAACCCGAGAATGTTTTGCTGGCTGAGAAGTTAGCTGCCAGGATAACGTTGTTGAACTCCTGTGAGTCAACACCTCTCCTTGCTGGTGAAGTTATAACCTTTCATGTAAAATGCAACTGTGCCTCCGGGCCTGCCAGCTGCTACTGGGAAAAAGTATGTTTATAAAGCCCTGAGTTAAAAATGTCCACTCATTTTGTATGCAAGTTATTGATCTATGAGGAGGCTCGGTGATCAATTACTCAACAGAATAGATTCCTCGTATCTTTTTGGTGCCCCCTGGCAAGGAAGCTGGGCCACGCATTGATCCTGAGCTCTGGTGACACATCACGACATGATTCGGGGCACCGAGTGGAGCTAAAGGAAGCAAGGACTAGAGGAAAAAATAAGAGGAATTTGACCTGGATGGGTAGGAGTGAAGGGGAGGTCAGGAAGAGTTCCCTGTGAGTTGATGCTGAAGTGAGTCAACACTCACGTGGTGCAGAGGAAGGTGTCCAGGGCCTTCTGGCAGGAGGGGCCCCCAGAGCTGTGAGCACTGGAGAAAAACATGTTCCCGTGTCCTTGGGTAAGCCTCAAGGCCCTTCCTGACCAAGCAGAGGGGCGGGTCCTCACAGACTGGTTCTGTCAGGACGCCTAGTGGTTCTGACCTGGGTCAAGTCTAAGCAGTACCTCTGTCATGTGGGTGACTGAGGACCAAGCAAGTGAAACTGGCCAAGAGACGTGGGTGAAGCAGGAGTTGGCAAGTCTTGCCCATGTCAGAGGGAGCGTCAGGTTCAGAAAATTCCACGTCATGAAAGCTCATTTTCTTCCTATTGGCTGGTTTGACTGAGTTGGAAGAGGCAGATAAGAGAGGTATGGGTCGTCTGGGTCCTTCGAAAGAGAGGTGACAGTATGAAGTTTCTTAGATGATGAAGCAGAAAGGATTTCAGAGGGAACCCGGGCAAAACTGAACGGACTCACCTGGAGCTGAAGGATGCTGGGGGCATGATTTTCCCTTGTTCTCTCTCCAGCACTTTCTTTATTTTACTTTTACTCAAAAGTCAGAGTTACAGAAAGAAGGAGAGACACAAAAAGAGATCTTCCATCTGCTGGTTCACTCCTCAAGTAGCCACAATGGCCAGAACTGAGCCAATCTCAAGCCAGGAACTTCTTCCAGGTCCCCCATGCAGGTGCAGGGTCCCAAGGCTTTGGCCTGTCCTCCACTGCTGGATCAGAAGTGGAGCAGCCAGGACACGAATCTGCATCCATCTGGGATGCTGGTACCTTAGTCTACTGTGTCATGGTGCTGGCCTCTCTCTAGTACTTCCAATACCCCAAGACCAATGGTCATGTTGGGATTGATGTTGGGTAGACACAGAAGCAGAGACTGAATAATAAGGAAAAAAATCCAGAACTTCCTTTAAACACTGTAGACCCTGGGAAATGACCCAGAGTACCTACCCAGAGAAGAAAGTTCTTCATGAAGATGTTTCTTAAAACACAAAAATGTTGGTCAGCCATTACAGTGCTGAGAAAGTGTAAGCTCTGGTACTTTTGGAAAATCAGAGCAACCTGCTTGGGGAAAGACATAGTGGCACAAATAGAATAGCTTTACTTCTGGCCCCACAGCAGTCAGTTTAGGATTGTGTGCTGGGAGCATCTTCTAGAACCCATCAACCTCGCTTGCAGTGGAAAGACGGCACAAACCTGTACCGCTTCGTCTTGTGGACACATGACTCTGTGTCTCTCAATGCACTCTGAACTGTGCAGGTGTCCCTGCACGGTGGCGGCTCAGCAAGGTCCAAACGACAGATCGTGTCTTTCCTGTTAACTGCCTACCGTCCCTGCTGGGTGCTGGAAGGCCTTCCCCTATCCGATTAGCACACAGGAAGCCCATTATTACTGCAAGCCTCTGGATTCACGGGAAAGAGGACACCCATTGTTCACTAATTTCAGGCATATAGCAAAAAGGTCAAAGTTCAAGTCAGTCTCCCCATGCACAGCGGTTTGGGAATTCGTGGTGTTAGGGTCCCGATCTGCCTGAAGCAAAGCCAGTGGACCCTGTGCTAAGAGGAAAGGAAAAAGGGCAAATCTTTTGAACACGGGTGCCGACAAATCCTGCCTTTGTGTGCATCATAAACTCAAAGATAGCTGCTGAAATATCACAGGAGGTGTGACACAAAGTGTGTCATTTATCACAGTAACAAGCTACAGTAACAGTAGGCAGTTGGAACTGGTGTGCACAAGCCCCAGTGACAAGGTTGGCTCTACCTGGTTCTGTCCAGTTACATCCAGGACTCTGGAAAAGAGCTCAGTGAGAGCAGCCAAGCCCACTGACCTCTTGGTCACACCCTCAAATGGGTGGCACAAGAGTTGCTCAGCCCTGTGCCAGATTGGGCAGCAGCTTCCGCCAGTGCAAGCTGCAAGGGGGCAGACCGGGCCGGGCCAGGCTAAGCACTTGCTGGCAAATGCCAAGGTGAGACAGACCACTGTACACTAGGCCACAGCACCCACCAGCACACATGAGACCGGGACGGAGGTGAGCCTGGTAGTGGGTACTCCCCTGCTGAGCTGCTGCTCCTACTGGTGAGCATGAGAGCTGGGACTGGGAGCAGACCAACTGGTAGGGCCACAACACCTGTTGGCCTGAATGTGAACTGGGTTAGGGGAGAGCCAGGCTGGGTTATCCAATTATATCCACTGATGCAGGCATGAGCCAGAATAAGAGCAGGTGGGGTGGGCTTTGCTGCAGCATCAGCTGGCAAGGGCTAGGACTGGGGGCAAATCCTGTTGAGCTAGACAGCAGAATCACCTGGAGAATGCAAGATTTGGGGCTGGGAGTGTGTCTAGTAGGGAAAATGTGGGCACCTGTCTGATGGGCTGCAACTCCCACTGGTGAGCATGAGAACCAGGACTGGGGGCGGGCCTGGCTAGACAGGCAGTACCACCTGCCAGCATGAGCGTGGACCTGAGGGTGGAGTAAGTTGGGATGAGTTAAGATTCAATGCCCAGTGATGTATATCAAAGCTGAATGGTATGTGGGACAGACCAGACCAGGCCACTGTACTTGCTGGTAGGCACAGGAACAAGGGCTGGGGGTCTGGTCCAGTGGGGGTTACTGAGGGTTGCTCTGACTGGGCTGCAGCTCCCCCTGGTGTACATGAGGGATGAGCGTGTGCTGGGCAGGGCTGGGCTGGACTGGACTGCAGCAGGGGTTTGCAGAGAATGGAGGGCAAAAGAAACTGATCAACTACCCCAGTGAAGCTTGACAGCAAACTCCTGGGCAGATGGAGACCCTGAGGTGGACTGTGTCAGCCAATGGACCTTGGAAGGATTTCCTCATGTTTGGAGCGATGACATCAACAGCATCTCAGAAGTATCGAAACAACTTGAGCAGAACCCTGACAGCATGCTCCACATTGGGAACCCTGGAATGACATGGGGTACTGAGATGGTTGTGAGTCTGCACGTGGTCTCTCCCATTGTATCTCCTCCCTCAGATATAGGAAGAAGAAAAAGAAGCTGTCTGACAGAGAGGGGAAGGAGGTAAGGGGAGGAATCCAGGGGCTGAGGGAAGTGTGGTTGTCTCCTTGGAGTTGTATGGAATACATGAAATCTGTTCTCTGTATATTAATACATTTTTTAAAGAAAAAGCAAAAGAATTGCTCAGCCATTCCCTAACTGGTTGAGGGACCACCAGTGGGGAATATCTTCCCTGTAGGTTCTCGCCCAACAAGGAGGGGTAAGGGAGCATAAAAACTTATGGTGTCTCTCCGTCTCTCTGTTCAAGAGGCACCCCACCTCCTGGCTCTCTCCTGGGACTTGTTTTCCTCTTCTATGTTCACTGACTTTTTGTTTCCATGCTAACCTGAGAAAACAACCCATTGAGCTTTTCTGGTAGCACTCAAGAGTTTATTTTTAATTTTTTTGGGGGGGTAGAAGCAACTGTTGGGAGGATGCAGGTTGCTATGCGACAAGTGGTAGGCAGCCAAGGGTTCTTGCTGTGGTCTCAGCAGCCACTCCTCCCCCACCTGTGTGGTCCTGTCTGCCCACACATCACCAGGAGCGTGAGAGGGGGCGGTGTTGTATTGTGAACCACACCCTTCACACGGCGCTGTAAAGGCCCATGATGGGGAAAGGCTCATCTGGGTTGCTTGTCTCCATTGCTCTCGCACTCCGACTCTTGGGCTCCCCAACACCAGCTTGCTCTCTGGCCTCCTGCGCACAGACTCTGAGGACAAGCAGCCCCTAAGCATGGCTCCTGTATGTCTGTATTCCTCACCCTCTGTTAACCGCTTCGGCAAGTCGGTGAAGACGCAAATGCTAAGATGTTTCATATCTCTAACGTGTGTGTACTTTGGAGAGTTCCAGGAGAGGTGAGGTCTAGCAGTAATGAAATGCAGACAGAGAAGCCAGAAGAAGGAGAATGTTTGCATGTCTCGTAGGATAACTACATGGGTTTCATGGACCATTTGTTCCTCTCAGAGTTTTGATTCGAACTGGATTGCCATGGTGACTCTTCATCTGCTCATTTCTAGTGGGCACTGCCATTGCCCAACTTGGTTAATAAACTCACTACATCTTAGACTTGTCTGCTGTGCTCTCTCTCGCATCCTCAACAGCCTCCCCTCTCAAAGAAAGCTGCCCAGGAAAATCCTCTCCACTCTGCAGCCACTTGGTTGCCCAACCTGGTAGTTAAGTCATCGCCCAAGGACGCTCAGGGCAACTCCTTGAGGCTGTGCCACCTTGATGCTCTAGAGAACAGTCTGTGGATGGTGGCCGACCTCATTTTCCCACCTTCACAGTTACATATGGAAAGGTTTGCAGCACCTCAGGGCCGTAAAGGAGCCACAGCAGAGTGGAAGCACCTGTCGGTCTTCCACTAGCACAGAAAATAGAAAACACATGTGAGTATAAAGTCTTCCTTTTTATCTCCCTGCAGAACACAAATTCCATAGTGGTAGAAATCGACTATGATTTTTGTTCACCATTCTCTCTGCAGCCGGTAGAGAAGAACATGAAACACATTCAGTCCCCATTTGTGGACAAAATAAATTAACGGAAAATTGAAAATGTGTTGCAATATCCACACTGTCCTCTAGGGGGAGATAGTCACCATGAAATAGGAATTTAACTCATTACAATTAAAATCAAATTAAAATCCTGCACCAAAGAGAACATTTTGTCAATGTTGCTCTTTCCTGCTCTTGTCAGAGTCCAAAAAGACAAAAGTGTTTTTCTTGTAACAAAACCAAAATCCTGAGAATAGAAAAAAAAAAAGTTGTTACATTTCACTGAAAAGCAATAAATACAATATAACAGAAAGCAGCTTCCAGAGGGGCCCTGTGGCTTAGCTGGTCAAAGCGCCTGTCTAGTAAACAGGAGATCCTGGGTTCGAATCCCAGCGGGGCCTTAGCTGTTAAATTTTGTGTTTTCAATGGTGTTCCCCCCCCCCCATAGCGTGCTTCAATGATTGCATCACAAGGATTGGGATGAAAGAAAAAATAAAAATGAGCATTTCTGTAGCTGGTTGGGGGTTTGCTTGACAGTTTGTGGTCACCAAGGTAATCTCGTATGATGGGAGGGGTAGGTCTCTGGTCTTGCAAGCATGAGGTAGCCAGACATTTCAGCTAAATGATGGGTATTATTATTATTGTCATAAGAAGAATTAGTAAACTGCCGTTTAAGATCAAATAAGTAAGGCCCCTTTGCTGAGAGAAAGCACCCTAACCAGTGGGACTGTGACTAAGGGGATACAAGGGGAGGCCTGGGCTAGCCCTGCCAGACCTGGGTTCCCACCTCAGAGCTATATTTGTGAGCCAAATATAGCTACAGAAAATGGGTTAAGAACCTGGAAACCTTTATTCCATTAGCAAATAATCTCAATACGAATTTTTCAAATGCTTCATTATTCACTTATCAGTGATGAACACGGTGTGTGTTGACGTATTCCTAATAGGGGGACGTTAGTTCTGCCCTGTGGTTTCCCAACACTGATCCTGAAGAAAAGTGTCAATTGCTCCTGAATGTGAAAATGCATCAAGGAGGCCAAAGCTGGGATACTTATTTTACATTCCTTGGTTGGTTGGGTTTTGTCTTGTTTCATTTTGTGTTTATGAATATCTGAATTTTAAAAGCTATCAAGTGGGCTCAAATTTAAGACAATTTGCTCAATTTTGGTGAGTTTTTTTCTTTCATTTATTGCCACCTTCATCCACAATACAGAGTATTTATTTGTATATTTGGTCTTTGTGTAATCTGCTCAAATGGCAAGTATTTTGCATTTAAGCAGAACGTGGCTCATGCTAACTTTATTGCAGCCTCAGTTACTTAAGGAACAAAAGTTTCTCATTTAGGAATAAACTCAGGCTCTTTACAATTACATTCCCCCATCTGTTTACCTTTGGTTCTTTCATTCTCGCTTTGAAACAAGCAGCCAAGTGTCTTCTCAACCATCCTGTTAGCTGACTCTTAGCCTTTGGGTTCCAATGTCCCCATGATTTCCACTTTTTTCCCCCAAAACCCAATACTAAATCTAAAATTCTCATAAAAATGTGGGCAAAAAAAAAAAATGGCACTAAAATCTATCTTCAAGCTTTCCATAAGGGACTCCAAAAAATCTTTTTTGTTGCTGTTGTTTGTTTCACCTTGGGGAAAAAAATAAAATAGGTACTAGAAAGAATCAAGTTCATGTTACCATCAAACAAAGAGCAAATTAAAAGACCCCAGGAGCAAAGAGAGGCGGAGGTGAGGTTTTCCTCTCTCTTAGTCCCTGGTTACATTTTCAGGTGTGTGGCATTCATGTAGCTATTTCAGAATTTATGGGCGAGCAGGAGTTTTCCTAGAGATTTTTCGTGGTCCTCATGGTCATGTGTCAGGGTGCTATGGTGACCTGTCCCAGCAGACGCGATTCTCACTCACCACTAATTATTTAAATGTTTACTTGGCTACAAATTCAGCGATTTACAACTAAGGATTTATTTCACATACCTATGGAGTTCTGCTTTTTTTTTTTTTTTTTTAAGATTTATTTTAAATGGCCAGTGCTGGGCTAGGTAGGGCTGGGAAGGGGAATTACTTCTGGGTATCCCAAGCTCTTGGCCATCTTCTGATGCTTTCCTAGGCCATTGGCAGGGAGCTGGATGGGAAGTGAGGCAGCCCCAGAATAGGAGAAGTGCCCCAAATGTGGCACCAGCCTCTAAAATTCTATTGATACACAAAAGTGTGGGCCTATTCCAGACTTATCAACTCTCTGTTCTGGGCATGGCAGATTCCTGGTGCTTATCTGCTGTGTTCGTGTTTATGGGAGATTGTGTCTCAAGGTTGTCTACCTCAAAGGTTCTTGGTAAGGAGGATGCTCTTACGTCTTCATGAATTAGATGTGACGCTCACCAGCCTCGGAAAGCGTGTTTACCACCATGCCCACAACTACTTTCTCTATAACCTATCCTGGGCTAGCTTTATTTTTTTATACACCATAAAAAAGCAAAATTCCTTATCAGTGTTGTTACTCTTGTAAATTTTTATCAAATCTTTTGCTTTTGAAAATGTGTAATAATGAACTGACACAATGGAACACAGCCTAACCCTTCCCCTTCAAGCACCAGGTTCCCATATGGGCATCAGTTCATGTCTCAGCCACTCCACTTCCCATCCAGCTCCCTGCTTGTGGTCTAGGAAAGCAGTCGAGGATGGCCCAAAGCCTTGGGACCCTGCATCCACGTGGGAGACCCGGAAGAAGCTCGTGGCTCCTGGCTTCAGATTGGCTCAGCTCTGGTCATTGCAGCCACTTGGGGAATAAGCCAACAGAGAGATCTTTCTGTCTTTCCTTTTCTCTGTAATTCTGCTTTTCCAATACAAATAAGTAAATCTTTTTAAAAATGTAATGAACTCCAGATAATTAAAAAATAATTGTCACCATCACTGAGTTCTTTCTCTTCCCTGGGATGCTTACCTGCCTACGATCCACCACCACCTGGAGCACGTTGTCCACAACACAGCAACTTGGATGCAAAGCCTCATGCAGAGTCATACCAAGTACTTCTGGCTGTGACGCCACTCAAATGCCAAGACTGACCTGATGGGTCAGCACTTCCAGGCGGCCCTACAAAGTAAACCAGTGGATGGAATACCTCTCTCTCTGTCTCTCCTTCCATCTGGAACTTGATCTGCCTTTCCAATAAAAATAAATAAATCTTTGCAAAATAAAAACTAACAGTTGGAGGGTTGTCTGTGCACTTGCTGTTTCAGGTAACCTTGCATCACACTTACCCCTGCGGGTGAGTGGAAGAATGCTGAATCGGTGACAATTTACACAAAGTCTGTGAGAACAAAACCTTGCAGAAATCCTCAAGGGGTAATTCATTTTAAGAAGAGATGAAATTGAAAATGAGGGTCAAGTTGTAAGCAAGAGATGGATCTTGATGCTGATACTATTCAAGATCCACGGGTAACGACTGAGCAGTATCCGGAACCTCGCAGAAGGCTTTACCTACACAGCTCTGACCCCAAAGTGGGAATGGAGAGAACTTGCTGCTCCCATGGAGCCAAAACCTCTATGTCCAGGTCAGCTCTAGGTGCAAACAAAACTCCGAAATCGCAAACAAGTGGCTTCAAGATCCGGACACGTTTCCCTGAGAACCATAACAGGAGGTGAAACACGATGGGGTCCAGGAGACAGGGCAGTCAGCACGACAGCTGCCGGAGGTGGAAGTGGCCCTGCTGAGACGCAGGCTGGAGATGTTCAAGGCATTTTGTTGACATCCTCGAGGGCCAAAGAACGATCACCTCCATTGTTGGGAGAGTGTTTGAGACAGCCAGCCAGCACTTCAGTGGAAACAGCTGCAATTCCTGCTCCAAGACCTTCTCCACCAGGGACCTCCTTAGCGGCTGCGCATCAACAGCTGGCGTGACAACTCCTTCTGCCCTGTTTGTCAAAACACCCCAGGGTGGGTCACGTTTCCACTTAGCTGTTTGTCTCAACAGTTTTATTCTTCTTCTTTAAAAAAAAAGTATTTATTTATTTTTATTGGAAAGGCAGATATAGAGAGAGGAGGAGTGAGAAAGGGAGGAAGATCTTCTGCCCAATGGTTCCTCCCCAAGCAGCTGCAACGGCTGGAGCAGAGCCAATATGAAGCCAGGAGCCAGGAGCTCTTCTGGGTGCAGGGTCTCAAAGCTTTGGGCCTTCCTCGACTGCTTTCCCAGGCAACAAGCAGGGAGCTGGATGGGAAGCGGGGCCTCAGGGATTGGAATCAGTGCCCATATGGGATCATGGCGCATGCAAGGTGAGGACTTTAACCACTATGCTATCATGCCGGGCCCAACCTTCTCTTTTTGAGAGGGGCCAGGTGGTAGCCCTGCTAAACAGGAAGAAGGTCTGGAACTGGAGGTTGCATTAATGGAGAAGATCAACACACCCCTTGGCAATAGCAAGCAACTACTGACATACTTCATACTTTCTCTCTGATCTCAGTCATGAAGACTGTCAGAGGGTGGCTTCAGCTGCAAGGGAAGCATTCCCCACCCAAGGGAGCATCCCCCTCCCAAGGGAGCATCCCTCACCCAAGGGAGCATCCCCCACCCAAGGGAGCATCCCTCACCCAAGGGAGCATTCAGAGGATGATATTTGGGTTTCAGAGTACAGTGTTTGGGTGTGCTGCTTGAAAATCTCCCCATTTTAGGTAAGAATCAGAGCCTAGGGTAAGAGGCAACAGGCCCTGGCGGGCCAGGGCCGACGCTGTCTGGGCACCGAGTGAGCCCCACCACAGACTCTGGGTGGTCTCAAGGCTTCCTTGATGGCCTCCTTCTGTGTAGCCTGCTGCCCATCGCACAGCACAGACCAAATGCTTGGCCACATGCCTGCCTGGCGTCCACCCCAGAGGTCCTTCCCAAGGGGGCTATTGTGTCCATCACCAGCAAGAGGAAGCCACCCAGACTTGCTGACAGTGTCCACTCCCTCCACACCTGCCTGGCAGCCTCGTGAGAGCTCTCTAGGTTGCATTGATTGAAGAAGAAGATCTCAAGCATGGTTTCCTTTTCTACTGTGTCTATGATGCTTAAATTAAGGACATGAAAGCAGTGGATTAATTGACCTGCAAAACGCTGGGCATGTACCGCTCCCTGATGGGATCTGGAGGCACAGGAGGTAGTGTCTAAGGAGGCATCTGAGCTGAATATTCAAATCGGGGCAAAAGTTTGGGGAGAGGCTTGGGGAGGGGGGGTGTCTCCCATTTCTGTGCCCTTTTTGGACATGTTAGAACTGTCTTGGCATCAGGTGCAGAGTGGGAGTGACTATGCCTACCATGGTAATGTTATTGCAATAACATCATTGTTACCACCCTGAAGCCATATTGGACATTTCTTGCCTACAGTTCCCATTAGTCATCTGTCAGTTCTACCTCCATAAAGCAGTTTCATACTGGTATAGAATGGATCTTTTTTATGGATCTTCTGGGAATTATTGTGCCATAAAAGAGTGTGTGATTTAATTCAAATACATCTTCCATGATGGCCTTCCACACACATTACTCTGAACTTTCATATTAAGATGTATATGCATAATAATTCTTCTCATCTTTCTGGACACAGCGTTTCACTGTGCCATCATGTCATGATTTACAGAATTAGATAATCCTGCTTTATGTAATTATATAACAATGCCTAAATGGCTGCGGGCTTTCCCATCTTACAAACACAAATAATATCACAGAGAAATAAAGCTTGAACACAATACAGTTTCTCACCCATGTAAATACATGTTGCACATCGGAGGAAACGCTGTCTTGAAACCCGCGTGCATTTGAAGTGCTATGGACTCAATGCATGTTTGCGTATATCTGAACAGGATCTTGGATGCGCTCCACTCTGTATTTCACTCCCTCCTACAACTGTGAAACAAAACCAAGGAACCCCTGGAGCCTGCAGGAAACCAACTAAAACCAGGGTTTCTGATGCTGCCGCAAGCTTTGCCTTCTGTAAGATTAGCAGCCTGGAGCCAAGGTGGGCGACGCTGTGTTGAGACGGGAGATCTGATGAGGGAACTGGGGTGGCTCATGACGCTTGGGGGTTAGGGGATAACTCACCAGACACACGAATTAACCCAAGGAAATCGGGTTAGTGCCAGAAGCTCGCAGTGTCGCAGACAATACAGACGTTTCTATCTTTCAAAAGCTCTGCCCAATTCTCAACTTGGTGAGAACTTTTCCAAGACGAGGAGTTGGGAAGGTTAGAGAGAACCTTAGGCTTAGCTGATCCTTGGGCAAGTTCTCAAGGTCAGTTCTCAACAGAGGCATTGAATTTGATGATAATGAATTTCTTCCAGATTTATCTGAGGTCAGGAAATTCTAGCAATTCCCCCTCACTCTGAGAATTCATAAGCAAATATGATTTATCTGTGGCCTTGACTGCAGGTCTAAGACGGAAGTCCATCAGCTCTCACTGGACGGAATGTGAACCCAGAAGAGAACGTCTTGACCCGACGTTATGAGCTGTTATGAGCGACGTGAAGACAGAGCGCCTTTTGTGTGTTACTGAAAATGAACAGCCAAGTAGGCATGGGTGGAGCGCACAGGGCCTAATCGGAATCTATTTTACCCCATAAATGATATAAAATTCTGTGGGCTGTGATGGCCGAGTGGTTAAGGCGTTGGACTCGAAATCCAATGGGGTCTCCCCGCGCAGGTTCAAATCCTGCTCACAGCGGCTCCCTCTCAATTCTAGGCTTTGGCTTTTCATCACCTGATGCCGTATGGGTCAGGAGCCTACCCTCAGAGTGAGGCGGGATACTGAATCAGTGTTGCTTTTACTGTATTCAGTGTTGCTTTTACTGTATGAAATACAGCCCCCTGCAGACAATAAACTGTAGGTGATCTGCCAACCGTTTTGGTTTCGAAACCGAGAAACGGGGCGATCTGTAGTGACTCCAAAGTGGCCTAGGTCATCTGTCTTCAGCTTGTGAGCGCCAGAAAACCTACACGGAAAAGAAGGGGGTAGTGGAGGCCGAGCTGCGCTGGCACCCAGACCCACGCCTTTCTACTTCCTGGAGTTTTTTCCATTTGCGTGACTAATGACACAGCCGGTGCATCTAAGGACGGCTGGTATCTTTCAACTCTGGGTCGTATTCAGTCAGAGCATTTACGTTGCCATGTGAGTTTAGTTCTTAAAACGTTTACCCTCGTTAAAATCCTGTTGCCTCGTTTGGAGGGAGCCGGGTGATTCTGTGTCTTTCCCGCGGCGTGGAGTTTGAAATCCGACCCCGACAGAGAGTGAAGGCTCTTTGGTGATCCAGGTAGAAAGTGACGAATCCCAAAGAATGTTCTTGATTTTACTTGCATCATATCCAAAGTTAAAAGTGTGTGGACCACCCATTCCTGACGCGCGCTCCTCGACCGCATCGGATGAAGGCATCCACCGGGAGTTGTAGGAACGACGGGGAGGCGCGGGAGGACAGACCGGCACGTTCCCCAGGGAGCGCACACACCGGGGCAGCCTGAGGGACTCGGGGAGGGAGGCACGGGGACGGAAGGTCTCCAGGGCAAACCCCAAAGCCGCCTGGTCCGTGACGCCAGCATCTGCAGGCTGACCCGACCTGAGGCTGCCAGCACACTCCAATTACCCCAATTAAGAACCAGCAGCGGTGGGTACCTCCGCAGGTGGGGCCAGTGGCGCAATGGATAACGCGTCTGACTACGGATCAGAAGATTCTAGGTTCGACTCCTGGCTGGCTCGTGACCATCTCTGTTTTTACTCTTGTGACTTGTTTTTATTCTTCATACTTTCTCAAAGTCCCACCTATCCAGGAGTCACCCTTAACGTCTGAATGGGTGCGTCTCTTAAATTTTCACCCTGTTGGACCTGGTCCGGTAGCCTAGTGGCCAAAGTTCTTGCTTTGCATGCGCCGGTTTGCTGGGCACCGATGTGCGTCCTGGCTGCTCCACTTCCCATCCAGCTCCCTGCTTGTGGCCTGGGAAAGCAGTTAGAGGATAGCGCAAAGCCTCGGGATCCTGAACCCACGTGGGAGACCCAGAAGAAACTCCTGGCTTCAAATCAATGATGTGAGTCATAAAAATAGTGGAAATGACAGCAAGCCAAAAGAATTTTGAAAAGTTTCAGTCGCACAACCTAATGGATGGAAAGATATAAATGACCAATGTTTGCCATTGAGAGTGGACTTGTTACACATTATGAAAGAATATTGATAATCGCCTTATTGACATGTATTTAACAGCTTCGGTAAAACAGGAAAAAATTATTTGAAATCTTTAGCCTACCAACGCCCACTTAAAAAGCAATGGATAACTAAAATATTTGCAGCTACTAAAGGAACGGAGTCTCTGGCAGAAGTAAGATAAAATAAAGCATTTCTATCTAGACACAAGTGGCTTTATTGGCAAACTGGAAAATATTTAAGTTACATATAATATCAATTCCACACAAACTATTTCAGAACATGGAAGGGGAGGGAACCTTTGTCAACTCACTCTCTGAGGCCGGCACTACCCTGATACGAAAACACAGCAAAGCTACAGCAAGAAAAGAAAATTATGAGCCACACTCCCTTACTGACATAGAAATATAAACCACTGAGAAGATCCTTGTGAAATATTTCTAATAATTCCTCCTGGCCAAGTGGAGTTCATCAAAATGCAAAGCAGATTCACTATTCACAACCCAATGAATGTAATTCAAAGTAGATGAGAAAATCCTATGATCAGTTCAGTAGATGAAGAAAAAGAATTTGAAGCTATTCAACATCCATTTATGACAAATTAGGAATATCAAGTGAAATAAAGGACTTCCTCCACTTGATGAAATCAGCACGAGGCCACTGTCCTACTGCATGTCACAGATGGGAGGGTTTCCCAAGACAGACTATCTGGCCAGAGTGTCTGCTCTTCCCATGACTCCCACTTGATGTAAAAACACTAAAAATAATCAAATCAAAGGGCCACAGACAGTACGATTATCTATATATAAAATCCAAAAGCATATAAAATAAAAGTACAACAATCTGAAAGTAATTAGGCAAGTAATCCAAAGGTAAAACACAAGGTAGGATAAAAAGAATTTGGTAAAAATGTAGAGTAAAAGTGAAGCAAATAAAAATTTTATTTCTAGGCATTAAAATCAGCAATTGTAAAATTTTAAGATGGCAACATTCACAGTGATGCCAAATAAATTTGATATTTTTGTATTAATCTAATAATATTTGTAGTACATGTAAGCATAGTATAAAATACTTGTAGTACTTTGGTATTAATCTAACAAAAATACTTGTAGTACTTTGGTATTAATCTAACAAAAATACTTGTAGAACATGTGTTCCAAATACTAAACACATTCAGGAATAAGGAATATCTAAGGGTCTAGCACAGTAGCCTAGTGGCTAAAGCACCCACCTTCATGTGCTGGGATCCCATATGGGCTCCAGTTTGTGCTCCTGGGCTCTGATTCCCATCCAGCTCCCTGCTTCTGTCCTGGGAAAGCAGTCAAGGACAACCCAAAACCTTGAGACCTGCACCCACATGGGAGACCCGAAAAAAGCTCCTGGCTCCTGGTTTCAGTCCGGCTCAGCTCTAGGTGTTGTGCCACTTGGGGAGTGAATCAGCAGACAGAAGACCTTTCTCTCTGTCTCTCCTCCTCTCTGTATATCTGACTTTCAAATAAAAATAACTCTTTTTTAAAAAATATCTAAATATAGAAACATATACTATATTCATGGACTTGTCAGCTTAATATTTATAAAATGTCAGTTCTTTCCACCATCTCCCTGTGTAAATTCAATTTGCAATCCAAATAAAAATTTAAGCAGGATTTAACTGAAAATAAGCAAATTTATTTTTTAAAAAATTACAAGGAAAATCAAAGAAGCCAAAAATCTACTTATTTTTTTTTCTAAAGAAAAAAAATTTCGCTCACTCATAATATGCGATGTCCTAACTTAACAAATACATGGTGTGGTCTTACACAGCTGGTTCAGGGTCACAAGCCTGGAAACCACTACCACGCCCCCTCAGCTGTGTAATCCTCCCTGCCCACCTGTGACACGCATCACCTGGAGCAGGAGGGGTAGTTAGCTGTGCTGAATAACCCACTCCCTTCTCACAGAGACCCAAAATGGGAAGGGGCTCTCTCTCGGCACCTGCTTCCATCACTCCGACTCTGCCCTCCCCAGCACCTGCTTGCTCTCTGGCTTCCTACTGGCCGGCTCCAAGGTCAGGTATGGCCCCAGCATGGCCCCTGTGTGTCTGTATTCCTCACCCTCTGTTCACTGCCTGTGTGAGTCTGTGAAGATGCAAATACTAAGATGTTTTGTGTTTCGGGCCCCGAGGCATGGCCTAGCGGCTAAAGTTCTTGAATACACCAGGATCCCATATGGGCGCTGGTTCTATCGGTTCTATCCCAGCAGCTCCACTTCCCATCCAGCTCCCTGCTTGTGGCCTGGGAAAGCAGTCAAGGACGGCCCAAAGCTTTGGGACCCTGCACCTACATGGGAGACCTGGAAGAAGTTCCTGGCTCCTGGCTTGGGATCAGCTCAGCTCCGGCCACTGCGCTCACTTGGGGAGTGAATCATCAGACAGAAGATCTTCCTCTCTGTCTCTCCTCCTCTCTGTATATCTGACTTTCCAATAAATAAATAAATCTTTTAAATGTTTTGTGTTTCTATTTTGAAGAATTCTGAGAAAGGGGGGCCTAGCAGTGATGGAATATGGACAGAGAGGCCAGGGAAAGGTAAATGTTTGCAGCTCTCTAAGTGTGTCCAGGTTGTTCGCTGGGTGTCTCTTAGGATAATGTATACTGCCAGGGAAACTGGGACATAACATCTATTGTTCACATCACCACACTCGGTTAATAAGACTCCTTAATACATCCTAGGCTTGTCTGGCATGATTTCTCTCGCACCACACACACTACAACAAAATAAGATCGTGTAATATAACTAAAATAAAAACAGAAAAGAAGAAAGAAACAGATCATATAATAACAAAAAATAGTATAGACACGTAGGTATCAATACAAGAGGAGACTCCAGTAACATCTTCCTTCTGGCCAATTTTTAAAATTTATTTTTGTTGGAAATGCAGATTTACAGAAAGATCTTCCATTCACTGGTTCACTCCCCAAATGGTGGCAATGGCCATAACTGAGCTGATCTGCAGCCAGGAGCCTGGTGTACGTTGCAGAGCCCAAAGGAATCAAGCCGTCCTCTACTGCTTTCCCCGGCCTGCAAACAGGGAGCTGGATGGTAACTGGAACAGCCAGGACGTGAACCGGCACTTGGAGGTGAAGGTCAGCCCGCTGAGCCAACCCAAAATTTGGGGTGGCGTGCCAGTTGCGTTTTGATGGCAGCAAAAGCACATTTGCAATTCAATGGAGAAAGCTTTTCTTTTCTTAAATAAATGACACTGGAGCAACAAATATTCACAGGACAAAACCAAAAGACAGATTTCAACCCATGCCTCGTGCTTCTTACTAAAATTATCTCAAAACAGATCATTGATGTAAATATGAAATGCAAAGCAAGTTGAGGAAACTGCAGAATTCTTTGTAACCGTTGAATTAACACAATCCTCTCCACCCCAAATGGATAAATTGGGCCCTATCTCCACGAAAAACTTCCACACAGAAGTCATTTAGGGAATGAAAAGACGACTTGTGCAATAGGAAAAAATATTTGCAAAATACATACCTGATCATAAGTAGCGTGTCCAGAATATATAAAAACGAACGCTTAAAACACAGAAATAAATAAATAAATGCATGCTAATCGGCATATATTTGAACTTGACCAAACACTATATTGAGGCAAATGCAAAACCCCGAGTTACTAATCCAAATTTGCTAGAATGGATAGAAGACGTTAAAGACAGTTGCCAAACACCAAGAATTGATGAAGAGGCCAGGGAACTCGAACCTTCATGTCCGGCTTCTCATGAAACTTGTAACCCAAGAGGGACCTGAGAGATCCCGAAAACAGCACGGCCCTGAGGTCCGGAGCGGCCTCCGGCTGGGTGGGTCTTTACCTCTGGAAACCTGCGCTACGAGGGGCACCCCAGCTCGAGGCAGTCCACGGGGAAGAGGGCACCCCGGCTGGAGACAGTCCACGGGAAAGAGGGGCACCCCGGCTGGAGCCAGTCCACGGGAAGAGGGGCACCCCGGCTGGAGACAGTCCACGGGGAAGAGGGGCACCCCGGCTGGAGGCAGTCCACGCTCGTAGACGCCTCGCAGACTCGGCTGGACCGACGCAGCTAAGCAGGCTGTGGTTCGGGCGCTCTGCGCGCGGCGTGCGGCAGGAGAATCCCGAAGGAGCAGCCCGGGTGCGGGCCTCGGGGAGAGGGAGCGGGTTCCGGCCTCGGGGAGAGGGAGCGGGTTCCGGCCTCGGGGAGCGGGTGCGGCCGCGGGGGGCCGAGCCGGTGGGGGCCTGTGGCGGCTTCCTTGGGCGCGAGCTGAATTGCCAGCAAGATTGAAGCCTCTTGAGTTGCCCCGCGCCCCTCTAGCCCCCACAAGCCGTTTCCTGCAGCCTAAAATCAGGTTTATTTAAGCATTTTATCTGTACCACCTGTGCAATCGCCGGAGAGAGGAGTTCACAGGAAAGGCCGGAAGGTGAGGGGAATACAAGTGGTAAACCGGTTTCAAACAAAATTTCTGGCCTTTGAACAAGGGATTATATATCGCCTCAGATAAAACAGCCCTTGCAGATCTACCGGGAGTGGGGCTCGAACCCACGCGGACACATGTCCATTGGATCTTAAGTCCAACGCCTTAACCACTCGGCCATCCCGGTACCCAATGTTACCTAACTATCTTAACCTTTATTTACTTCAACATTTCGGTTTTTTTTGGTGCTTAGGAACAGCTCTAAAATCTGCAACTATCCAGTAGATTGAGAACAGTACACAAAGCGCACGACAGAGCCTTGTAGTGCTGCGTGAGAAGAAAGCAATGAGAAAATTAACCTTCAAGTACTCCTTAGTGACTAATTCATGTCTCCTACGTAACACCGAGTGTTAGGAAAGGGTAAATTGTGCTTGATCTCATAGACCTGTGTTAAATGGCAAGAAAATACACAGCACACAGGTTCGCAGACCTGACTCACTGCCCCACCGGGAAGCCTGGGGAGAGACGCCCAAGGTGGTAAGGCAGGGCACTCACAGGTGTGGACAGGCAGCCTGCAGGGTCTACCTTCATGTCTCGCCAGAGAACTGCTGCAGCCGAGCCCGAATATCCGCCATCCTGATGCAGGCACAAGGCCAGAATCGCAGGGCTGTTAAAACCCAGATGGGTCTCAGCAGAGAGAGTTTGGGACGTCCTGGTGCACATATGTGAAGTGTGAGTCTGTGAAGCGGACCCTTAACACGTGTTTGAACCAGCAAGTCTAGCAGGCGAGGCGAAGCATGCTCGCTATGCTGGACCGAGCCTGGTAGGACACACCCAGACAGGCCAGTGATGGGAGGGCGGCCTAAGAACACACTAACAGCAGGCCTCACACTGCGGTTAGGGCATGCAAAGTCCGAATATGCCTGAAGTCCAAAAAGGCAGGGAAAGTGTGGGAGATCTTCCGTTTGCCGGTTCACCCACCCAATGCCCACAAAGGCCTCGGCTGGTGCGAGGAAGAAGCCAGGAGTCAGAAGCCTCATCCTCCACGTGGGTGGCAGGGGCCCACACAGCAGAGCCACCAGCTGCTGCTTCCAGAGTGTGTGGTAGCGGGGAACGGCCATCAGCTGAGCCAGAACTTGAACCGAGCCACTCCATGAGGGGTGCCGATGTCCAAAGTGGCATTTTTGCCACTAGGCCAAATGCCCAGCTTTCAAAGAATGACATAAAATCCAGAAATAGGATTTGAAATAGACTTACCTTATAACTATCTTAAAACATTCAGAGAGAGCCACAACATGAGTAGATAAATTAATAACCCACAAGTTTTTAGTTACCGGGAGAGAGAACTTCAGTGTGAGAGGGAGGGCAGTGTCAGCTGGCACCAAGGCCTTGACAAGGTCCAAGGATAATGTCCTCCAGAGAAGCAGCACGTGCTGGGCATTCTCAGAGCTGGCTGGTGCACAAGTACGTCTCCCTCGCAGCCCACGGCTGTCTCTGACTTTATAGCTGTTCTGTGCCAGCAAACGCATGGCCAGAGAGACTGCTGAGAAAAATCCAGGCCTGTCGGTGCTGGGACAACAGCTGAACTGGGAGCATTGAATTACGAGTTTATATCCCAGGAACACGTCTCCTGGTCGAAATTTTAAGCACCTGACATTAACAGAAATTTACAAACTAAAACAGGTGAGATGTTTAGGGAACGAAACACTGGATCGCCAATCACAGCGCAGATCTCAGAGCCTGCAGGTGCAAGCACTCTGAAACCCCGCCCATCACTGCTCACTCAGGTGAAGCTGGGGAAGCTGGTGCCTCCAGGTCTCTGCTCGCAGGTGGATGGAAGCCACCCCCCGCCCCAACACACACACCTCCACCACCACCACACCACACAGGTGCATGTTATATCACGCACGGCTGCGAATCCCAGCAGTGTGTTGGTCTCCTGAAATCATTAAATCCTGCTGCCATTATGGGCAGTAGACACATGGCACTTGAAGGGTTTATGAAAAATAAATGGAATCAAAGATCATTGAGGGTGGGAAAAGATGAGATTCATGGGTTTCTTTCCAGAACACACGTTTCCGTGCAGAAGACCCCTCCCATGTAGATAGCGTGGTAAATGGGCAATATTGGACATTCTGCACCTGTAAGAGTAGACAAACGTGTGTAACAACACGTATAAACCTTAAATTGTTTAAGAGGATATTTGATGCAGCAAACTTTTCCCTGCTATGAACAGCAAATCACTTGGCTCTCTGACTATCGCAATCCTGCTGGGTCCCCTACTTTCTCATTTTTTTTGTTCCTCTGCCTTTCAATATCCCTGATGGCTTCAGCACCCAGAAAAACAGTCACCCCACATGTAGCAACAGAGGTGAAGATCAGATCGTGGGCGAGCAGAGAAATGAGCGCTGGGATAACACCTCCCTTGACTGGATATTTCCGTGCAACCTGCCTGGCGCTTGTGGAGCGTCTGCGCTCAGAAGCGTCTATCCGCCTGGCTCTGAGTAACTGGGTTTCCAAGCCATTGATTCTAAGCGTTGGTAACCGGTAGAGGAATAGGTGAAAAGTCGGTCGGAAATGAAAGACCGAATATAAAGTTCCCTTTACCTAACAGAGACTAGGAAGGGAAGCAAGCCCATAAGTTTCCGTAGTGTAGTGGTTATCACGTTCGCCTAACACGCGAAAGGTCCCCGGTTCGAAACCGGGCGGAAACAAAGGTTGTTTTTGCAAGAAGATTCTCTGAATTCCAAGAATATCTTTTATCGAGCGCAGGAGACTCCAGGACTACCTGCAGCCCCGGAGGTCGGCAACCAAGAAGGAAGGGCTACCAGTCCCTGAAATGGGGAGCTCAGGACGACTCCGAGACAGAGAGCATCAGGGGCTCAGGTTTAGATGTGCGGATCAATACACAAAGCCCAAGCTGAGCGCTGAGGCACTGGAAGGACAGATGAGGATTTTTCAAAAAGTTCAGGGAAAACTGCAACTGATGTTTATTTTAGAGCAAAAAGTAATATCAAATGCATGCTTCTTTTGTTTGTTTGATTTTTTTTAGCATAAATCTTCTGTCAACTTTTTGAAATGCCAGGAATCTAATGGGGCAGTGTAGGCGGCAGATAGAGGTGTGAGCGGTGGCCAGCTAAGGTGTTATGGGCGCTGTGAAAAGAAAGGAAATTGAGGGGAGCACACGCAGAGGGACACTCCGAGGACAGGCCGTGTGGGTGTCAGAAGGGGTCAAAGACAGTGCATCTTGGAGGTCGGTAAGAAAACATCTGGGCTGGAGCTCTCGAAGTAGTTAACGCACGGGCTGTCAAGTGATCTGTCAGAAACCCAGTGAGCCAGTGTTGGATCAAAATCTCTCCCCAGAGGAGAGTTTACACAGGGAGTTCACATGGATGCTTCACATGGATCTGGAGAAGCCAAGACCCTCAGCAGGTACACACGTGCAGTAGGTTCAAAGAGAAGATGACATGTAGAGATGAACTAACTCCAGTTGCTGGAACATGGATGGTTGAACTTCTGTGCTTGACGAGGATCAGGAAAATGTGCATCTTCTACTGATACAGATAGCTAAGAGACCCTTCCAACTGGAGTAGAAAAAACCTTATACCCCAAACTCTTCTTGGATAACTCCAATTTGATGAAGCGTCCAGGTATTGGTGCTGGAGGCAGCTCATACCGGGTGGACTGGATGGCAGATGGGCTGACTCACAGGTCTGGCTACAATTGGCCCATCTCTGCACATCCCTTACTTTGCAGCATGCTAAATCCATGAGAACAAAAGCAAGTAAGGGAAGGGAGAAAGGGGAGAGAGAGGAGAGACTGACAAGCGATTTCAACAACGTTGCAGGGTACAAGAGCAACATACAAAAAAATCATTTTGCTGTGTAGCAACAGTGACATGTGGGATTTGAAGTTAGAAATAGCTCTGGCTGTGTGACCATCTGGGGAGTGAACGAGCAGGGGAAAGACCCGTCTCTTTTTCTTTCTTTAAAATCTACCTTTCAAATAAATGTTTTAAGTGTTCTGAAAAATAAAGTGTATTGGGATAAACCACCTAGAAAAAGCAAGCAGGAAAAGCAAAGGGTTCAGCCCAGAATCTTCTCTGTCGCGTTTGTCAATATCCTCCTCGTGGAAGTCACAGCTCAGCTGTGAGCTGGGGTAACCAAGACAGGACAGGGTCCTACAGAAAAAGGGAGAGGAAGGGCCATTCGTACCCTAATGACATCAGAGTGTAGCGAGGTATTTTTGACTTGATACAGAGAAGTCAAAATGAAGTTGTTCATTGGGAGTTTTACCCTGCCTCCACCAGGGCCTTCACTCCGGCCCTGGACCCCAGCCCTTCTCTGCCTTGCATCCCAGTGACGGCAAGTTCACCTGTGTGAGCGGGAAGTGCAGGGGAAAAGTCGCAGTTTCATTATATATTACTAGGATTTTAAAAACAATACTTCAGCATTTCACTTTTCAGATCAAAGGAAAACTTTGGTCATTAGAAGCAAACTACCGACTCAGCGTGTCCGTTGGTCACCTCTGGGATGTGCGCCCGTTTGCTGCTGACCAATCAGCGGCAGCGCCGACGGGGATCAGCCAATCAAGAGGCCCAACGAGCCACAATCCTCAGAGAGCACACCGACGCGGCGGCCTGCACAGCAGCCGGAGCCTCGCGAGCCACCACGCCGCTCAGCCCTCTTCAGGTGCCGGCCGCTGAGCTCGGGGCTAAGCCCAAAGTCCCACCATCGGTCAGGGCCGAGTGGTTGAGATTCGCACTCAGCTCTCCCCTCGCTCTCCAACCGGCGAGATCGTCGGCGCTTCATCTGTCAAACCTAAAGTAGCTGAACTTGATTTTTGCGGCAGGGTTTACTTTTTTTTTTTCGTATCTGCAGTTCTGTGGGGCCTTTACCATCACGTTTTGCGCTGTAAATGGTGACCTGGGTTGATCTGAGTTCCTTTCAAGCAAAATGCGAACAGGTGAAAACACAGAGACAGCTCTCTCTCTCTCTCTCTCTCTCTCTCTCTCTCTCTCCCTCTCTCCACAAACGCGAGGTGACTTCAAAAACTTCGTAGGGAAAGTGAAATTAAAATAACTACTTTTGGTGCAAAACAAAAATGTTCCTTTTTTTCACATCCATGCATCGCCTTTCCTTAATATGCCTTAGGAAAGCAACTGTACCTACACAGCCTCCTGCTTTAAATTCCACTGTCCACGAACTTTGTGAAGGATTCGCTTTTACCCAAAATCTACTGAGTCCCGGGAGAGCAAAGGGAGCAAGTTCTGCCCTCGTGAAGGGAATCTCGGAGGGAAGCCGAGCTCATCGGAAAGAGAAGAAACACGAGCCGGGAGTGTGTTCTGTCCAACGCTATTTTAAGAAGAAGCACCCAGCTAATCTTGCAACGGGCTCCCACAGGGCTCAGAGGCCTCCTGCACCTCCTGTCCGAGCTGGGTTCCTGCAATCCGGCAAGTTGCAAATCACTTCCCCTGTATGGTTTTCTTTTTGCTTTTTCTTCCCCCTACCCACTTTTCGGAGTAGGAATGGTGGGTAAATAGCCGCTGCCTGGCGTCGATGAGGTTCTCGTGTAATTCCAGTTTTATGGCCAACAGGCCACGCGCGGGAGAGGCTGCAATATCAATTTTCACTAAAAGGGAAGGTTACTCCTTTTGGCCCGTACGGGGATCGAACCCGCGACCTTGGCGTTATTAGCACCACGCTCTAACCAACTGAGCTAACCGGCCAGCTGACGGAGGTGGTTTTAGAATTTCAGGAAAGCAAAACCTTTTTTGTGAATTTTTGTTTTCTCCTGGCTTAAAGAAAAAGGAAAATTTGTTGTGGAGAGAAATTGATCTTATTTTCGTTCTCCTCCATCGCTCGGGAAATAAAAGGACCGACGCGACCTTCGGCGCTCCGGAGGGCGGGAGCTGCTGCGGGGCTTCGGGAGAACCACCCTCGCACGGGCGGACCGCTTTCCACCGGCTAGGTTCGGACCCGGGAAGGGGAGGGAAGGGACCGAAGGCGGACTGACACCGGACCGCGATCCCGAAGCTACGGCCAGCAGCTGCTTTCCCTCGCAGGAACAAGGCCAGTGGCGGATCTGCACCAGTCCCCTCCACCACCACCACACACACACTCCCTGAACACTTCTCGCCCACAACTCCCACCCCAGGATTCTGAAAATATGCAAATGGTGCCCACCTGGGTGCAGGTCTGGGTGAGGTGTGAGTGAGTGTGGATGGATGAGTGTGGATGGATGCTGTCATGGTGAAGTCTGGCTGAGCTCTGGGATAGGTCTGGGTGCAAGTAGGTTGAATCAGGGTGAAGTCTTGGGCCAGTCTTAGTGCAGGTGTGAGTGGAGATCTGGGTGAATCTGGGTGACTTGGATCCAGATCTGGGTGAGGCCTAGGTGAGTCTGGTTATAGTCTGGGTCTGGGTTCAGGTCTCTACCTGTTTGCTGATCTCCGTGTCTGCGTGTTTGCCTCCCTGGAGATGCCATCACCCTGACTGGGAGGGCTCCTGTCTCTTTCTTGGGAACAGCACTGTGTGAGACTGATGCTCATTTTTAAAATTGAATTTATTTTATTTTTGATGATGTTTATATAGTTGAGAAGAATGTGTGCCCATGTGGACCACTGATTATGGTGGAAAGGGGTAAAGGTATGGAGGAAAGTGGAAGAGACAGTTGCTTCCTTTTTTTTTTTTTCTCCTTGCTGTGTCTGGGGAAGGGGGTAGAGAATGGGCGAGGGCTGCTCTGTTGCTCATTCCTCTGGCACCCTGGGTCCACACAGTGGGGCAGGCAGCCCCTTCAGCTCAGTCGCTTAAGCTGATGTTACAGAAGCCTGCAGAGGCCATTCCTGCCCTTCATCTGGTCCTCGTGTGCGCCAAGGCAAAATGCCCCAGGAGTCTGCATGTACCCACTTCCCTAAAACTTCCCACAAATCGTTTGCCTCCGCACTAGGAAGGTCAGTGGAGGTCCTCCAGCGAGGACGCCTGGCACACAATGCCCTCTGCTCATCAAGCTGCCCACTGTGCCTGGGGAAGCCCATGGAGTTCAGCCCATGGAGTGGAACCTCCAGGTGCCAGAGACATCTGGGGCTGGCAGGGGGACATGTGCGATGGACCAGCTGGAGACAAGCTTGGCTCCCTTGTCCTCGCAGAAGCGCTGGCCCTGCAGCCCTTCTCAGCCGTGGGTTCCAGTGGCTCAACTCCAGGTTGGTGACCATGCAGGCCAAGGCCAGGTCTAGTGGGAAGACAGGTCCTACTCCTTTCTGGAGTGGTCACTTTGAAGTGCTTTGAATTTCTGTTCTAAGGGTCAAAATCCTGCACCCACAGCCGGAGAGGGTGTGCGTGTCTGCAGTCCTGCCCACCGCTGGGACTCCATCTTGAAGAAGCACAGTGATGTGCCCACGTGGAGGACTCATGGCTGCCAAAGTGTGACCACCTGCTCACTTTGCCCTTTCAAATATTTATTTTATTTTTTATTGGGGAGTCAGATATATAAAGAGGAGGAGATCCAGAAAGATCTTCTGTCCATTGATTCACTCCCCATATGGCCACAACAGCCAGAGCTGAGTCCATTTGAAACCAGGATCCCAGGGCCTCCTCCGGATCTCCCACGTGGGTGCAGGGTTCTAGGGCCTTGGGCCATCCTCAACTGCTTTCCCAGGTCACAAGCAGAGAGCTGAATGGAAAGTGGGGCTGCTAGGATTAGAACCGGTGCCCATATGGGATCTTGATGCATACAAGATGAGGACCAATTGCTGGTGCCTGCCCTTCGACGCCTATAGGATGCCTATAGCCTCCGGCTGAGCAAGGCCAACACCAGGGTTCCAGAGCCCAATGTTGGTCTCACAGGGGTGGCAGAGGCCTGCCCACGTACTTGAGCTTGCTGTTTGCCAGGGTACGTGCCAGGGTACATGCCAGCACCAGCAAACGGAAGATCTCTGTGATTCTGTTTCTGTCTTTCAAGTAAAACGACAGGGAAAAAATGTTTTTAAAGGGATTGGAATACAAAGGAGGATACTGAAAAAGAAACGGGAGACTGAGAGACAAAGAGGGGCACTAGGTCAAGAAGGCTGAAGGGCAGGAAGGGGTACAGGAAGCACAGTGAGGGGAGACTGAGGGGTGTGGGGAAGGGGGCAGAATGAGGGGAGACTGAGGGGTGTGGGGAAGGGGTAGGGTGAGGGGAGGCTGAAGGGTGTGGGGAAGGGGACAGAATGAGGGGAGACTCAAGGTGTGGGGAAGGGACAGGGTGAGGGGAGTCTGAGGGGTGCAGGGAAGGGGCAGGGTGAAGGGAGTCTGAGGGGTGCGGGGAAGGGGCAGGGTGAGGGGAGGCTGAAGGGGTGTGGGAAATAGGGCTGTGTGAGGGGAGACTGAGGGGTGTGGGGAAGGGGGCAGAATGAGGGGAGACTCAAGGTGTGGGGAAGGGGCAGGGTGAGGGGAGTCTGAAGGGGTGTGGGGAAGGGGCATTGTAAGGGGAGCCGGAGCTGAGGAGAACCTAAGGACAGCCCGAGTGTTCCTGCCCCCAGGCCTCCTGCACAAAGCTGGCGTCCCTGCTCCGCTTTAACAGTTCCCTCAGACGCCTGACCCGCCGGGAGGGGGCTGACAGAAACCTGAGCTGCTGAGCCCAGCCGGGATAAAGGCCCTCAGGGAGCAGGGACAGAGCCCGCACAAAGCACACAGCGAGCAGCATGGCGGCCAGGCCTGGCTTGGGGCTGGGGCCCCTGCTCCTCTTTTCCTTCTGGGGGGTCACAGCTCCAGGTAAGAGGGGCTGAGAGCCAGGTGGGGTCCTCAGGGGTCCAGGCCGGACTTTCTCACCCCTGATCCTCCTGGTCCCACAGCTGCCCTCCTCAGACGCCTGGGGGAGCACATTCAGCGGTTTCAGGGGAGTTCTGGCCTGGGCCTGGCGCCTGGGGCTGCGGTCTTTCCCAAAGAGGGGTGGCTGGAGCAGCCCCTGGACCCCTTCAACAGCTCCGACAGACGGTCCTTCCTGCAGGTGAGGCCAGGAGAGGGGAACTCTCCCCCGACCAGTCTCCTGCATTGACCCTCCCATTTCCCTTTGCCCAGGACACCAGGTTCCGGCTGTCAACGCCCTGCGGTGCAGGTCTCCTCTCCTTCGGGGGTCCTATTCTCTTACTGCCCCAGGCCTCACTGTACAGCCCCACTCCCAGTCTCTCCTGAATGAACACACCCATCCTTTTCCAGTCTCTGCTCTGTGCCCACCCACTAGGGCCTAGGCCCATCCGCGTGTATGATGTACTCCACAAGGATTCCTTCAAGACAGAGCAAGTGCCTGCCGGGTGTGTCTAGCTAGGAATTCACACGTGGAAAAGCGTAGGCAAAACCCCCTGCTTTTCGGATCTTGTGCTCCCGGTGAGAAGATAAACAGGCTAGGCATGAGCATCGGGGCACTAGTAAAAAACCTAAGGAGAAACCCAAGAAGGAGAAGCAGTGGACAGGGCACTGGGCACAGGTCAGGACTCCGCCAAGCCCTCTCTCTCTCCTCCACCCCAACCCCACCGGTCAGCGGTACTGGGTGAACGACCAGCACTGGGCTGCCCAGGACGGCCCGGTCTTTCTGCACCTGGGAGGTGAGGGCAGCCTCGGGCCTGGCGCTGTCACCAGAGGTAAGAGGCAAGGCGGGGGGAGGGGAGAGGGGCTTCCGCGGCCGCCCTGACACCAACCCCCTGTTGCACAGGGCACCCTGCAGCCCTGGCCCCTGCCTGGGGGGCCTTGGTGATAGGCCTGGAACACCGATTCTACGGGCTCAGTATACCCGCCGGGGGCCTGGACACCGCCCAGCTCCGCTTCCTGTCCAGCCGCCATGCGTAAGTCGGGGTAGGGAGAGGTTTTGGGGTCACAGGGCAGGATCGTGGCTGCCCAAAGCCCAGCAGGGTCTCCGGCTCGCTGTTTCCTTGCTTCCGCTCAGCTCCGCTTCCTCTTCCAGGGGTGGGGGTGGGGGGCTTGTTCGCGTCTCACCACCTGCAGCAGGCTGCCCACTCACCCTGGCCAAACTACCAAACCTCACTTCCGACTGAAAACCCTTGTAGAACCTAAATGCGATCCACCCCGCACATGCCTCCTCTGCCAGATAAAGTGGCTCTTGCAATACTCATGAGGCACCCCCTTTCACCGGAGCCTTTGGCCCTGGGGGCCACCCTGTAAGGCGCATACCCAGGTCCTTCCTGCCTCGGGCCTGGGAACTTCCCTCTGCCCTTGAGGCTGTGCCTGGCCACCACCTCCTTCAGTATGACACTCCATCCACTTCTCCCGTCGCCCTGCTGTGCAGGTCTCCTATTCTCTGGGAAGTAAATGATAGGACGCCCGTATACCCCAACCTCTTCCAAGCGCCCGCTCTGCCTGCAGGCTGGCTGACGTGGCCTCGGCCCACCAGGCGCTGTCTCGCCTCCTCAACGTCTCCTCCGCCAGCCCCTGGATTTGCTTCGGAGGTTCCTACGCCGGCTCCTTGGCCGCCTGGGCAAGGCTGAAGGTCTCCGGGGGAGGGGGCGGGAACTCGGTCCTCGGTGCGACGGCCCCCCAGTACTCTCTCCCCAGGGCGCGGCCCGAGGCGGGAGCAGGGGTTCGGTTCCCGCGGCGGGCTCACTGCTCCTCTCCCTCAGTTCCCGCATCTCATCTCCGCCTCCGTCGCCTCCTCCGCCCCGGTGCGAGCGGTGCTGGATTTCTCCGAATACAACGACGTAAGGACGGCAGGCCGAGGGCGGCGGGGGGTGAGGGTCCCGGCGCGGCGCCCCTGACGCGGCAGGTGCTTCGGCCGTCCGTCTGCAGGTGGTTTCCAGAAGTCTAACAAACGCAGGCGTCGGAGGATCCCAGGAGGTAGGGATGGGGCTTAGCCCGCCCGCGCCCGGAGGGAAGCCTTGGAAGCGGGAGGAGTCGCCCTGGGGCGCGGCCGGCAGAGACCTGCGAGCGGCGGCGCGCGGGCACCGGAGCGAACCTGGAAGGAGGCGGGAACCGGGGAGTGTGCTGGACCTGCGGCGGACGTGCCCATCCGAGAGGGCGGTGTTACTAGAGGGGGTGGCCCCTCCGGGTGGGCCGGGGCCTCGGGCGGGCGCGGGCGGGCGCGGGCGCACTCGGGTGCAGCCTCACGGAGCCCATCCCGCCCGGTTCCCTCTCGCAGTGCCTCGCGGCGGCGTCCGCGGCCTTCGCTGAAGTGGAACGGCGGTTGCATGCGGGCGGGCCGGCGCGGGCGAGGCTGCGGCAGGAGCTGGGCGCGTGCGGGCGCCTGGGCAGCGCGGCGGACCGCGCGGAGCTGCTCGGGGCGCTGCAGGCCGTGGTGGGCGGCGCGGTGCAGTACGACGGGCAGGCGGGGACGCCGCTGGGCGTACGGAGGCTGTGCGCACTGCTGCTCGCGGGCGCCGGGCGCCGAACCTCCGCGCCCTACGGCGGGCTGCGCCGCGCGGTGCAGGTGAGCACCTGGACGCCCTGCTTCCCGGGGAGCTCGGCAGGGTCTGTCCGCTTCGGGGCGCGGGACGAATCTCTGCGTGTCGCCCCCAGATCGTCACGCGCAGCCTGGGCCAGAGGTGTTTAAGCTTCTCCCGAGCAGCGACCGTGGCACAGCTGAGGGCCACAGAACCACAGGTGTCCGACTTGGGTGACAGGCAGTGGCTGTACCAGACGTGTACCGAGTTCGGCTTCTGTGAGTGACTGGTTTCACCGTCTCCTAAAAAACACACTTGTGCCCAGGGCGCTCATCGCACACGTGCTCCGCACTCACGACTCACCCGACCTGAAAGTTGTACACTTGAACGTTTCCATTGAGAGCATAACACACAGACACTTTTGTTTCTCTGGAACTCGAATTTACCTAGACATCCTTGATTGTATGTCAAATCCTATCTCTCCCCTTCCCCCACATTCAGAAGTAAGTTCAAAACCCTCTCTGCTTCGCCTTTCCTGTAACATGTTCAAATTCTAGCTTCACTTCCTTCCTGCGAGGTCTTGAGACACACGTGGGCCAGACTTACAAAGTAGGAATAACTTGACAGTACTTCTCTCGTAGGGTTAGAGGAGGCACTGTGTGCAGCCTTCCTCCCTCGTGCTGACTCCCTGGGGCTCTCTTGGTGCCCCAGTGTGTATCTGACCACGTTCTAGGTGCTCTGCCTGCACGCTGGCAGAGAGGGGACCCCTGTGAGGCAGGGTAGTGCAATGGATTCTAGGCCAAGGATACGCGCAAGTGCACGTGTGCTTGCCTCCGTTTCTCCTGGTTCACCCCACTCCTCACAGTTTATGCAGAAGGCTCTGCCTGAGCCCCCAGTGTCTCCCTCCACAGATGTCTCCTGTGAGGGTGTGCCATGTCCCTTCTCGGCGCTCCCAGCATTGCCCTCCCAGCTGGATCTCTGTGAGCAGGTGTTTGGACTCTCGGCTTCTTCTGTCACCCAGGCCGTGGCTCAGACAAATACCTACTATGGTGGCCAGAGCCCCGGCGCCACCCGTGTGCTGTTCGTTAATGGTGAGCCTTTTTCAGACAGACCTGGTTCCTGTCCTCCACCCAGCCCAGCTTCCCACATCATCCTGTTCCTTCCTTCCAGGGGACTTAGACCCTTGGCATGTGCTGAGTGTGACACAGGCCTTGGGACCCTCAGTGCCAGCCCTTCTCATCCCTGGGGCCTCCCACTGCTCAGACATGGCACCCGAGAGACCTTCAGACTCCCCCAGCATCCACCATGGGCGCCAGGTAGGGGATGAATGTTGGAGGTAAATTTGCAGGCTCATTGCCCCGTTCATTCCTTTGCTTCTGGTGTGGAGCAGGGGAGGGGGCTGATGGTCCGAATCCTGCCCATCTTTCCACAGAGCATCTTCCTGCAGCTGCAGGCCTGGCTCGGGCCAGCTAAGGAGAACCAGGTTGGGGATGCAAGCTGAGTCCCCCTGCTCTCACCATGCCCTGCCCAGCCACCTCAGTCCTGGACCAAAGGCAATAGCTGACTTACCAAGGGCAGATACGCAGGAATTTGGGATTCAGCACCTGTTCCTTATTATCAAGAGTTATGCAAATATACAGAATGATTCTTTCCACTGTGTGTGTTGGTGTGCTCCATCTTGAACAGCCAATGAGCCATGCTCTTGGAGCCAGGGCCTCTGCCATCAGATTGGCACTTGGATTCTGCCTCTGGACTCCTGGGCTGGGCCCCTTGCTGCTCTGGGGAGTGAGATAAATGAAATAAACAAATAAATATAAATAACAAATAAAATAAAATGTTTGGTCTGAGATCTAACCTCTGTCTCACTGCCCAGGGCCAACTCTAAACCCCTCCTTGAACTTGAACCACAGCCCTTCATTCTGAAATCTAATCGCAGCATCTCTGCTTTGCATACTTAGCACTTGCGTGAGGACCTGGCACATCTTGGATGCTCAGAATGTGACAACATGGAATAACAGAGCGGTTCCCATGGTAAAGCAGCACACTAAACTGCCACTTGCCAAGCCAGCATCCTGTATCAGCGTGCAGGTTCACGTCCACACTGCTGTGCTTCCTTTCCTGTTCATTGCTCATTCAGCCTGGCCCAGACCTTGCTGTTTGACCATTTAGGAAAGTAAACCAGTGGATGGAAGATATTTTCTATCTCTCTAGCTGTAGGTCTGCCTTTCAAAGCAAACATACACACACAGAGACATTTTTTAAAAAGTGACCCTGTGAGTGGCAGACTTCCTTTCTCATGTTTTGCCTTTCAAATAAATATATATCCCGGCAGCCCCACTTCCCTTCCAGCTCCCTGCCTGTGGCCCGGGAAAGCAGTCAAGGATGGCCCAAGGCTTTGGGACCCTGCACCCGCGTGGGAGACCCGGAAGAGGCTCCTGGCTTCGGATCAGCATAGCATTGCATTGGCCGTCGTGCTCACTTAGGGAGTAAATCATCGGATGGAAGATCTTCCTCTCTGTCTCTCCTCTCTGTATATCCGCCTTTCCAATAAAAAAAATAATAATAATAAAAATAAATCTTTAAAAAAATAATAAACAGAAAGCAGGTAGTTAGGAGTTTAGCAGTTGAGATGGCCGTGTCTGACATCGCAGTGCCTGGGTTCAATAGCTGGCTCAGAATTCTGCTAATCTGGATTTTGGGTGGCAGTGGTGGTGGCCCAAGTGATGGGTCTTGTTACCCACGTGGGAGACCTGGACTTAGATTCTGGCTCCTGCTTTCAATCCAACCCGATCCTGTCTGCTGGGTTCCATTTGGGAATGGAACCCGTGAATGTAAGTTCTGTCTCTGAGACTTTCAAATAAATCAAAATTAAAGAAATCAAAAAATGTTCAACCTCAACATTTCATGTACTCTTAGTTTTACTTTGCTGAAACTCCTTCTTTTAATCTTTTTGAAGGTAGGTTTATTTATCTGAAAGGCAGTTGTCATTGTTTTACAGAAAAAGGAGAAACAGAGTGTGAGTGTCCATCTACTGATTCACTTCCCAAATGGCTGCAACAACCAGAGCTGAGCTGACCCAAAGCTGTTAGCCAGGAGCTTCCTCCAGGCCTCCCATGTGGGTGCAGGGGCCCAAGGCCTCCATCTATTCTCCACTGCCTTTCCAGGCTACAAGCAGGGAGCTAGATCGGAAATAGAGCAGTGTCCATGTGGGATGCTGGGGGATTAGCTCTCCATGCCACTGCACCAGCCCCATGTAATGTCATGCAACCTTCCTTCCTTGGCACCTGGATGACTTCTACCTTGTCGCCTTCTCAGAGCTTCCCTACCAGTGTGCCTGCCACACCAGGCCGCCACTTTGAGGTGTGCCACAAAGTGCCTGGGTACATGGAGTACACTACTAGCCTGCTGTCCTATCCCGATACCAAACCTGAGGTCTGGACTTGTCCAGCCCGGATTGCTCCACGGGTATAGCTGCCGCCCATCTGCGCCTATCAGGGGAAGAATGAACGGTTCCAGAACATACTCCCTTCCTGTCTCCTGCCCCGCCCTCATCCCCTGCTGGCCATTCCTGCCCTGGCAGCCACAGTTGTTTGACCAGGTTGTGAATGAAGTCCCTAGACAACTGTCCCCACAAGGAGGAGAAAGCCCAGATTCCTCGCTGTGGCCATAAGGCCTGGCACACTCTTTGAGCCTCTTCCCTGAACTCACTGCCTCCTGCTCTGCACCCTGCGTGCTACCAGACACGTGGCCTCCTTGGGACACTTGAGGTCTCAAGCTGGTTCCTTCCCCTCATCCTGGTGTCAACTGTCGCCTGTATAACAGGCTGGACTGCAAAGCCACCTCCTCCCTGAGGTCTTCTCTCACCACCTCCACGCACCACTCCCTGGCACTGTGCCGGGTGTATGTGTCTCTTAGCTATAAGCCTAATCTGAAATTCCCTCACTTTATGTTTCACTGTAAACACAGCTGTGTCGACTGCGACTGCATATTTGACAACCTCTACAATGTTTACACAAACTTTCTACATCAGCATACTGGCTCAAAGATTGAAAATAGTTTTCCAGAACAGGGATCTTGGCAAAGGTACAACATTTGCTGCTTATTCTTTGCACTTGTGAATTATGCAAACATCATAGAAAAGGTTTTAACTAGGATATCAGCATCGAGGGATGCAAGATCTTGGTGTGTGTTTGGAAGGTTCCTAGCCTGTCTCACACAGTTCCAGCCTCAGACCCTGTCAAGCAGGGCTTCTGCCCTGGACAGAATGCTCAAGGCTTCTCTCTGATCCTTCACTGAGATTTCACTTTGCAATGAGACATGAGCCACTCGTGGGCATGAGGCTTCCTGGGTGTTTCCTGCAAGTTTGGTTATTTCATAAACATGGTGTTGAGCTGAAGAAACAAGACACAAGAGGGTATGTGGGCATACTGTGTGTTTCCCTTTCTAAAAAGGTCAAGTGTGAGCATGACACAGCCTTCTGGCAGGAAGTCACAAACTACAATCACCACCATAGCACGCACAGTATGCAATATACTGGGAACCAACTGATTATGGAGACCATCGATGCTAGGCAAGCACCAGGCAGCCTGGGGATGCTTCCTTTCTGGGGAGGCTCTGTGGTCCAGCCATTCATTCAGCCTGCTCAGAGGAGACCAGAAAGACAACTTGGCCGTAGCTCCTGGCGAGGCCTCGCTCATGAAGGGTGTTGCTGAAGAGCAGCACATTCATGCTGCTGAGGAGTGACTTCATGGGGAGTTAGCACTAAGTGAAGCTGGCACTCACAAGTTCCATGTGATCTGCATTGCAGCAGTCATCCAGTGCACCCACTTTCCCATGATGCACCTGTGAGTCACCTGGCACCCAGTGGGAGACCCCACAATGGACATGTGGATGCTGAGCTCCAGGAAATTCCAGAGTCCGATGCACACTGCACTTCACCCCGTCTGTACATTCAGTTATTTCAGTTATGGTACCCCCTGCTTCATCTAAGTGGCAGACACACTTGGGAACTCAGTCTGAAGCTTTTGGCTTCTGGATCTTGCTGTGGAGCCCTTCTCTGGCCTCCTCCTCATTCCCCTCAGAGGTGACTTTACCTCAGTCACAGCAGGTGTCTCCATATGCTTTCCCACACTCACGCAAATCTTAAATCACTCCTGCTCTCACTTGGGCACTACAGTCATGCCTCTGGATTTTTACCTCTGTGAGGGGCAAGAACTTGAAATAAAAATTGAGGTAGTTATGTCCTGTTCTGGTCTTGGCAATGATTCGGGGGGACATACTATCAAAAGGTCAGACAGCAAAACAAAAATGAACAAATGGGATGACACATAACTAAAACGCTGCTTCCAGAAAAGGCGATCAGGTAACAAAGTAAAAGGGCCCCCTTTGACTTGGGGAGAAACCATTTCACAAACCATTCCTCCGTTAGAGTCAGTATTCGAAACATAAAGCTCTCAAAACAACTCAGTGGCAAAAAATAGACAGCTCAACAAATGGCTGAGGACCTGCACAAGTGTCTTTCTAAAGGAGACCATGAAATAGGCAACAGGAATATGAAAAGTTGATCAGCCTCGGTGATCACCAGGGGCCTGCGGATCAAGACCACGATGCGACATCATTTCATGGCTGTTAGGACAACCTTTGTCAAGAGGACAAGATGTAACTGGTTATATTAACTTTAAAAAAAATTTATTGCAAAGTCAGATATAGAGAGAGAGAGGAAGAGAGAAAGACCTTCCGTCCCAAGTGACTGCAACAGCAGAGCTGTGCTGATTCGAAGCCAGGAGCCAGCGGCTCTCCCATGCAGGTGCAGGAACCCAAGACTTGGGCCGCCCTTGACTGCTTTCCCAGGCCACAAGCAGGAAGCTGGATGGGAAGTAGGGCCGCTAGGTCCATTGCCCAGAGGTTCCAGCCCTGTCCAGCCTTCAATACAAGGGCCTTGAGGCACACACAACACGCAAACCAGCACCCATTGCAGTACAAAGAATAAATGGTAAGAAGTGAAGTGTACAAATTCACTATTATATAGGATGAGAAAACCTAGAAGGCTGGTGTGCAACACGAGGACTAGTGAATACCACCACATTGCCTACGAAACTCTGCTAGGAGGGTCAAAATGTGGAAAAGGATAGCTAGGTTAATGTGTGGCGGTCAAAACACCCTGTCAGGAGACCAGGGCTGAATCCAGCATCTTTGTGGGATGTGACACCCCTTAAGGGCTAACTGAGGCTTAAGGGTGTCGAGAACGCACAAGACCAAGGTTCCCCCACAGCCCCAGGAATCACAACCTCCCTCCCATCCTTGTCATTGTAGGTCTGCACCGGTGGACCCTGAGTGGTCGCTCCTCCCCACTCCGCTCAGACCGCACGAAATCTCTGCCCAGAGACTCAGACGAGAAGGCAGTCTTGAGTTCGGTCTGGGCGTGTCCTCTCCCTCCAGTTGCCCCGACTGCCAGGACATGGTGTGCGCGCTTTCTGCGCTGGGCACCCATCCTGGCTTGGGGCCCTGGAAGTGTCACGAGAAAAAGGGTCCTCCTCTGCCAGAGGATGGGTGAAGGAAGGCAGGTGGAGACGTCAGGAGAGAGGTAAAAGATGGGGAGCGGAAGATAGAGATGGTTTGGGTAGGTGCAGAAGGGAGTCATTTCTGAGCGGATGCGGCTCCACACTCCAGTACCCTTAGCGCGGGACGGTGAGCGCGACCTCGGTGCCCTGGACCGACGGAGACTCCGTCGCAGGTGCTCCGCGGAGTCCCGTTTCCGTGCGTCCACTCGCAGGTTCCCAATGTAGATGTGCTTGCACGAGAAACCACTATTTTGCTTCCACCAAATGGAACAGACTTTCGTAGCTACTTGCACGGAAAGAAACCTAAAAATCAGAGAAGACGAAAGGTCCTTATGAAAAACAACAAGGAAAACCGATTTACCAATCAGATAGCTGAAATGATTCACAGTGAGAATAACCAAGTTCTCCCAGCTTACAACAAAATGGAGACATTAACTTTCCATCCAAGACTCATGAAACTTAGAAAATGGGCTATTGAGAATACAATTTTTTTTTTAAAAATGAGCTATTTGAAATAACCGAAACCCTTTCCTGTGAAAATAGTTCAAAATAACAGAGTAGATGTTTTTTAAGCAGAAATAATATGAAGTCTCCTTGAATTAGTTGGTAAAAGTTTGCGGGGGAAAAAAAAGTCAAGGGGCACACAAAAGTTTTCCTGACAGTTTCAAAGCTTTATAGCGTTTTGAAGACCAACAAGAAGCATAACTTAAAGTAGGTCACCAGTCGGGCCCGTCCGTGCAGCCAGGAGCGCCCTCATTCCCGGCAGGGACAGGGATGCCCCAAAGGAAGTGTTAGGCCATGTGGCTGCAGGTTCTGCAAGCTCCTGCAGATTCCCACAGGGTCCTGGTCCCAGGGGGGAACACTGGGATAGGTCCAGACTCCATGGGTGAAGCGGGTGTTTTCCAGACCAGGAATATCAGGAAGAGAGAGATGGCAATCCCGAAAGAAGTGAAGGGGGTGTGGGAAGAACAAATGGCTCGGAACCCAGTGCAATTCTGAGAACGTGGGGGACGTGATTGAAGTTTGGGGAATACTAACATGATTCTCTGCGGATTTAAAATCTAGGAAGGAGAAACCAAGCTAGGGAAAGAGAAAAGCTTCACTGGATCGAACCCGCGACCTTGGCGTTATTAGCACCACGCTCTAACCAACTGAGCTAACCGGCCAGAGATGGGGAAGACCTTTCAGTTTTCCTCCCTCCCTTCAAGGTATTAAGCATTAAGTGTATTCCTGCTTTGTAATTACTAATAAATAAAGAAGAGTAAAATGTTAGCATATAGTAATTTTCCCTTAAAACAGAACGAAACTCCAGTGTGGACCTTTAGGCGGTCTTGCCAGAGGCTCTCAGCAGGTTCACCCCACCCCACGCCTGTCAAGCGTCTGAGAGCGGTCACTCCGAGTAGCACCGTCCCCCCGGGTCAGAGTCGCGTGTCCCGGACCCTCCAGGGCCGGACGTGGTCTCCACTCACCCGTCTCCCGCCCACAGAGATCTCAGGTTTCCAGTGACTACAGCATCACTTCGGGGACTCAGATGGTGGTGAATTCCAGAAATGTGGCTCCAGACACGGTTACATGCAACCTTTATAACCATCTGTGTCCCCAAAAAAGTGACCTTAGTTCTAGAGTCTTGTAGAAATTTTACATAATGAACAAAGTTGTGTACATGTGTTTGCATCTTTCTCTTCACATGCTGGCATTTTATTATTTTTTTATCCTTTGCATTTTAATTCCTTTATCTTAGGCTGTATCTTTGCGCCCTTCCTTCTGTTTTGACTTACCTAACGTCCAGCTGCACGGTATGTCTCATAGTTGGTAGGGCTCACGCCCCCCATTCCACTGTTGCAAACACACTGCAGGCCTATGTACAGACACCGCATGGAAGAGCTGCCTCACAGAATACTACGTTGCCCATTTTGGTACAGGAGGAGGGCAGGGCAGGGCAGGTGGTTTAGAACATGCCCCAGGCAACAAGCAGAATACATGCCAAACCGGAGCTCCCCCTGTGGATGCTGCAAAGGATTCCATAACCTGCCATTAACAAGGATAAAACTGCGAAGAACTTCCAGAGAGCAAGCTCAGAGCTGTAGCTGTTCCCAGCAGCTGGCCCTGGCTACGGATCTGAGTGGCTCCCACATCCTGGGTGGCAAATCTGCTGGTCATGTCTGCTTTAGCTTTAGGCCCTTTGCCTGGCATGTCTTTTCATGGTGAGACAAGCTTTATCTCCAGGCATCTTAAGAGCTGGGGTTCTGATGACTCTTCTCTATGATCAATTTCTAACCTGTGAAACCTGGAAAATGCCCTAAGGAACCCTAGGGTTATTTCCTCAGGCCACAAAGCCGGATATAATCCCTTCCTATGATGTCTCCATTTCTCGTGTCTATTCCTTGGCACCACCTGTATTTCAGGCATGTGAAGTGCGAAGATGCAGAAAGAATGGATTAGGATTTGGGTAGCAGCTCTGACAGCAGCTTGTCATTTACCCTTAAGCAAAAGGGACAAAATCTCCGATGCCAGTGAAGCAAGCTGTTTGAAGCTTCTGGGACCTAGGAAAAGGCAGACATGAGAAAGTTAGACCTGTCTGAATCTCTTGCAAGAGTGAGCACAGGGGAAGCGAGTCAGCCAAGCCCTACTGCTGGCCCTGTGGCCCATTTTCTCTGTAGAGCAAAAACACTGTCTTGCAACCCAGGCCTGCCTGAGGTTGAGACTGAGCAGTCACGCTTTTGTGTTTGGAAGCTGAGATTCTTTTTTTTCTTCCCATGGGGTAGAAGTTCAGGACGCAGTAGTGTAACTGGGAGAGTGAATGGGGGTTCAGCTAGCCGACGAGGTGGGTGGCAGGGGACCACCACCATCCTGAGGGCTGAATCAGGGGTGGGTGCCTAAGCCACTTCCTGGTCTCAGGCATCCTCTGTGAAACTCTTGGTGATGCACCCAGCTAGTGGCTGCTGCGGGGTTGGGGATTCCTAAATGATCTTGCAGGAATAGGGAGACCTGCCTGGGCTCCAAGAGACCCTCAGCTAAACGTAGGTGAGGTTCTGGTCTGTAAGAATACTACCTGAAGAGGCAGATAGAGGCCAACTGAAGAGCAGGATTTCTTGAAAGACACACACACACACGTAAGAGCTTAGAATAACCGCTTGATTCTGCTTCTGTATATTGCTTTCTGCTGAGCAAGAGTAGAGCCATATTAGAACAAGTATAGATAAGTCATTTCATGAAACAAGTAAAGTTTTAGTTTCCCAGAAATGAGTCAGACAATTACAGGAATAAAGAAGATAAAGAAGCAAGGCCAACACAAGAATGTAGTGGATAAGAAAGTGAGGCAAGCACCAGGTCACCTAGTCCTAAGACGAGGAATACAGACTGTCAACAATTGAGAAAATATACAAAGTTAAGGGACCCCCGGGCTATCTAATCTGAAAGTGAGAAATGCTGACTGTTATGCAGAGTTTATGATTTTGCCCTATAAAAACTGTTCCAAAATGTTTGTGAGGCGCGCAGAGTCCTGGGTGCCTCCAGAGACTCTGTTGCCCATTCGCGAATGCTCAATAAAATCCTCATGCTTATTGCAGCCTCTGTGTTTGACTTGTTTTGCCAATGACGGTGTGGCTCCCCTCCACGGGGTTGGACTCTTCCCGAGTCTAACACACACACTACATGAGTATAGACAAACTGCAAGAAAGAATTGCACCCAATGATGGAGACAAAGTTTGGGTTGGTCTCAGGAAGATGTCAAGGTGTACGGAGCATGGAAGAAATGGAAACTCGATCACCCCATGAAGACCTGGCGATGTACCTTCAGGCATGGCGAGTTGTCACGGATGCTGATAGGATTGTGATGATACCTGATAGGCAGGTAGCAGCCAGGTAGCAGCCGTTAGTGGTTAGTGCCTCGTTAGTGCCTCATCCCTTCCTGACTCCCTGCCCTGCCCACAGCCCTCCTGCTGCCACCACTGGAGCAGCTGGGCTCCTGAGACCCTGGAAAGCATGGCAGGTGAGAGTGAGAGGTCTGAGCCTTGGGCCCTCTCTGAGGAGGGGATTCAGGTGTATGCTAGCAACAAGAGCTTCCCTCCGCCCCAGGACACAATACCCAGGCTCCCTCCTCCTCTCCTTTCTCTTTGCTTGTACTTGCCAAACCACTGGAGATAACAAAAGAGCAGGTGAAGAAAGGAGATCCAGGAAGTTAGTCCAGCAAGTAGACCTGGGGACCCTGCACCGCAATAGCACAGATGAAGGCGTGGGTTTCCCCAAGGCTGCCCATGAAGCTCACTCCCACTCTGTTTCTATTCTCTGCAGCTGGAGGAAGGTTGGAGCCCACTGCAAGTACACATTGGAGAGCTGGGGGAGGGGGAGGAGTGTGACAGGGACATAAGGCCCTGCTGAGGCACCCGAAAGAAGGCTTGGGACAGTGACCAGTTCCAGGAGACCATCCGACTACTGATATTAGGAATCGCCTGTCCCCAGTCTTGTGACCGATGCTTGCCTAAGTTCAGGAGCTTCATCAGGAGAGGTAACTCGGAACAGCCGTCAAAACTAGGAAACCTCCCTGTGGCCGACTTTGTGGATTTCCTGGATCTTCAGACCATCACAACACAGCCAGAAAATGACTGATGGAACGAACGCATACTCATGGTTTCTTTTCTAACCTCTCCTTCCTTTTAAATGAAAGAGAAAGATTGGTACTTTCCCACACGGACAGCAGAGGTCACCCTTGAAGTGGGATGGAATCCCACTGCTACCACAGCTCACTGGACAGTAGTGTCTGAATAGCTTGGGTCGACACAGAGCTACTACTGTAAGAAGGCAGGATCAGAGGACAGCTGATGGGAATTCGTCCACAAACCAAGAAACAAAGGAAAAGAGTAATAGAACTCCCCAAGTTGAACGAAATATCCTCAAACACGCGTTTAGACACAAAAACCAAAAGTGCCAACACATTCTATTAGAAATTCAGAATTGGAATCAGAAGCCGGAGCGTCGCGGCTTCTCCACTTCCCACCCAGCTCCTTGTTTGTGCCCTGGGGGAGCAGCGAGGATGGCCGCGGGACCCTGCACCTGCATGGGAGACCCGGAAGAAGTTCCTGGCTTCGACTCAGCTCAGTTCAGACCGTTACAGCCACCTGGGGAGTGAAGCAGAGAATGGAACATCTTTCTCTCTGCTCCTTTCTTTATTATATCTGCCTTTCCAAAACAAAACAAAACTGTCGCTGTCCCGCAGCGACGGACTTGGTGCACGGAGCCGATAATAACACGCGTGGACCCTGACTGATGGTCAAAGCCGAAGTTTATTAGGGGCATCAGACCTTATACTCTGAAAGTCCATATTAGGTAGGGGAGGAAGTATCGAGCTCATAAACAAAACCATCAACTGTTATCTCACTCTAGATTGGAATCCCTTTAGTCTTTACATCGCGCTAGGTGTTCTCATTTACATGCTGTTTACTCAACCCGTGGGAACTATCTCCCAACAGGTATGCAAGAGATAGCCATTTGGTTGTTTCCATGCAAATACTGCCCAATGAACTGTAAACCTGTGCTCGCTGGCATTCCAGGCTCACAATGTCCTCCTACACAAAACAAAACAAAAACAGAATGAATCTTAAAAAAAAAAAAAAAAAAAAACCGCAATCAGACACGGACAAAATGGAATGAAATGAAACAAAAATTGGCTGAGCAAAAAAAAGCAAAAAAGTGAAAATTACAAGACATTCAGAAAGGAATAAAATGGTTTGATCATGAGACTTTTTAAAGTCTATTTAAAAGGCGAAAAAATCACACAAACACCTTCAGGGAGGCGTACAAGGAGCACAGGGGGCGGAGTGGGGAGAATGTTTTGCTTGGATCTTGAATCCTCTGGAAGAGTGACCTTGGAGTGGCGGTCACCTGGAGATCTGAGGCTTCCGAGTTAAGGACCGCATCCACAACAAGGGTCGGGGCCCAGAGAATCCGAGCCCACGGGCAGGTCCTTGAGGCAGCACAGCCTGCCCTGGGAGCCAGCGGCTCCAGCGAGGCGCGCCTGGCTGCAGGACCGGGCCGGGCTCGCTGCACCTGCGGGCGCGCAGCCCTCGGCAGCGGCGCGGGGTCCCCGGGAGAGCGGGGCCGTGGGCGAGGCTGCACAGGTCTGGGCGCTCTGGTGGCCTCCTGAAGGTCGAGGCTCTGGTTTGTTTCCCAGAGAAGGATGTCTTGTTTCGCTTCGCTTGTTAAGGCTGGAGATGAGGAAGCAGGTGTTTGTTGTGAGACACCAACGGGAGACGTGTCTGAGCGGCAATGTGTGACGGTTGGGGGAAAGGTTCAGAAAAGTTGTTGTATGTGTTGGCCGGTTAGCTCAGTTGGTTAGAGCGTGGTGCTAATAACGCCAAGGTCGCGGGTTCGATCCCCGTACGGGCCAGTGGAGCAGAGTAATTTTAACTAATCAGTTAAAAGCAATTTCCGAATGTCCTCACCCCCGGCTAACCCCTGGTTTCCTCCAACAGAGAGGACTGGGTTCCTGGAACTGAAATAGATAGATACCCTAGCAATTACGGTGAAAATCGAAATTGTAAGGAAGTTGCATGGTTGAACGTTTTTAAAAAGTACTTTTTAAAGATGTATTTATTTTTACTGGAAATTGAGATTTACAGAGACGAGAGACAGATCTTCGGTCCACTGATGCCTTCTGCAGTTGGCTGCAACGGTCGGAGCTGAACTGATCCGTAAGCCAGTTTTTTTCTTAAGACTTCTTTATTTTTATTTTAAAATGAGAGTTACAGAGCTATAAACCGGCGCCCATGTGGGATCCTAGCGCACGCGAGGCGAGGACTTTAGTCACGTGGCTACAGCGCCGGGCCATATGAAGTTTTAATTTGGGTTTTTCCATCAGTCTGAAATCCAATTCACCTTTCTGAAATCACAAGCAAAGTTTGGAGCCTGAACTGGGCTCCAGGCTCCAAAGGCGACAAAGCCTCTCCGTGCGAATCTGGGCTGCGCCCTAGCGCACGCAGCTCTTGGGGTCCCTGGATGTGAAGCGACGCAGCGGCCTCTGCAGCCACGCGTCCAACGCCTGTAACTCCGTGGCTGACACTCCGAGGGGAACCCGGGTCTGTTTTCAGGGGGCCAGCTGCCCGCGTCGGGTCTTCGAATTCTATTGCTTGTTGAAGTCTGGCCGCCTTCCGCACTGCAGGTGTTACAAGTCTGTAAAACCTAGTTTGTTTTTGGAGTCTCAGTGGAATAAAGGCATCCTGGTTGACTCGATTTTTCGCATAGTTCACCTCGGGTTCAATGAGGTTTCACGACATTTATCAAGAAAAGATGCATAATCCTCATTTCCGAAGAGCTCCTTTTCTAATAATTTAAAAAGAGTCTTTCTTTAGGACGCAGCGCGGTAGTCCGGCGGCTAAGGTTCTGGCCTTGCACGCGCCGGGATCCCATATCCAGCGTCGCTCCGGCTGTTGCGGCTGCATGGGGAGTGAGAGGACAGAGGCTCTTCCTCTCTGCCTCTCCTCCTCTCTGTATATCTGACTTTCCAGTACAAAATAATGATGAATATTTAAATTTAAAAGGGTCTTTCTAAGAAAATTAACTTCTCTCTCTCTCTCTCTCTCTCTTCCCTGTGGGCATTTGGGAAGTGAACCAAAACCGGGAATTTCTCTCTCCTTCTCCCTGCACGTACCTTCTTTTCAAGTAGAATGAAAACACTTTTAAAAAGAAAAATTTTCTGTGCAACTGGCGAGTTCAGCTGTAGACTTTTCCAAAGCACCTCAAAGTTGGGGCAGGTGTCATGGAAAAGCAAATTAAAGTGTCACTTGTCAGAGGGTGGTTCCAGTGCTGCTACTGTCCCCAGCTGCTGTGGCTGGGAAAAGAGCAGATGACAGCCCAAGGGCATGGCTCCTGCCACCCACATGGAGCTCTGTGAGCCTGGTTTCAGCTCAGCCCAGCAGTGCCTGTTACAGTATCACCACCAAGGAGATCCAAGCCCTTTGGCGAGCGAACCAGTCCTAAGTCTCTAAGCCTCTCTCCCCCTCTCTGTAATTCTGCCTTTGAAAGAAATGCCTTTTTAAAAATCCTCAGTGTTTACAAAATAACACTGGATGCTAATATGAAAAGGTTAGCCAAAGCACAACATTTGCATAATGAGAGAAATATTCCAAAGAGGAAGTCGATTCTTGCTTGTCCCTCAGCAAGCGATCACCGGTGTGCTAACCTTTGGACCACATTTCCTTCATCCCAGGGTCTTTCTACCTGGTCTGGTCTGCTTCCTGTCCAGGGCATTTCCGCTGCAGGGAGCTCCTTCACCAGAAGCCAAAGTTGGCAGATGCTCCAAGTCCTGGTTGGGGCCCAGATCCTCTGCCCCCAGTCTCCTCACTTTGCCCCATCTACTGATCGCACTTGTTTGTGTCAGCCAGGGAGCCTCCACCAGAGAAGTCAATGACTATATGACAGAGAAATTCTGCCCTTTTCAATCAGCGAAATTGGCCGCAGGAGTGGCATAGCCGGCAGTCAAGCCCAGTGTTAGTGGTCCGGTCTCGTTGCACTTGGCGGTTAAGATGGTCTTTCTCAGCAAAGCTTTTCCTGCAATTTCTCCATCCTAATTTCTTTCATGGAACCCTGCTGTTCCACAACAAATTGTGACCATATTTGTTAGTTCAGACCCGACATCAATCAATGAACGCCTGTCGCTCATTTTCAGCACCCACCGCCTTCACCAACAGCAGTATCCAGGTGCTGTCTTCGGTGGTGGGTCCTGGGTCGTGGGCATGTTCTCTCCGCAACTCCTGCTGCTACGCCCTTCCTGCACCTCTGCAGCCCAGCCCTTCTCTCAGACATGCTGGCACATCTCACCTTTGCTCCCACTGGAAGATTTGCCCATGCGGCTCTTTCTGAGGGGCAGAAAAGGTGACCACTCCTGGCTGCCTGTTCCTACCCTTCACGCAGCCCTCAGTCTCTCTCCCCGATTCTCTTGCAGTTTCTTCTACGAAACATCATTCTCTCCAAGCACTTGACATCAGGTGGTTTTTCCAGAACGTGGATTTCTCTGCATCCAAGTTTTCATTAGACCTAAACTGAGAAACACTGGAAGAATGGGGAGCCAGAATGTGGCCAGGAGTCTACGGGTTTGTGCTCCAAAAATTTAAAAGGACAAGGAAGCCGGCTCTCCCAAGCAGGGCAAGACAGCATGCACCAAAATTACCAATGTGCTACTCTTCCACATGTGAGCAAAGAGTCAGGGCACCTGTGACGGACGTATGCTGTCTTGCAATAACAGAATGAAGAAGTAAAATAGTTGCCAGTAACGAGAGCCACCAAGCAGCAGCATATGATGTTTACATCGGTTCTGAGAAAGATGAAAGCATAAATTCTAAAATAGTAAAAAAGCAAGGATAGATAAGACATGGATAAAACCATGGATATGACAACAAATGTTTGCACAGCTTTATGATATAAAATTTCTAAAACGGCACAGATGGTAAAGCCGGTATCAATTTTGGGGGCAAAGACTGAGGCGGGGAAGGATTGAGTTAACGATTAACGAAACGGGACTACAGTCACATTTTTGGAAACCGCCAGTAGAGAGGTCTCCCAAGTGACCTTGGAGTGGCGGTCACCCTGGAGATCTGAGGCTTCCGAGTTAGGGACCGCGTCCACAACAAGGGTCGGGGCCCAGAGAATACGAGCCCACGGATTCCAGACAGCACAGCCTGCCCTGGGAGCCAGCGGCTCCAGCGAGGCGCGCCTGGCTGCAGGACCGGGCCGGGCTCGCTGCACCTGCGGGCGCGCAGCCCTCGGCAGCGGCGCGGGGTCCCCGGGAGAGCGGGGCCGTGGGCGAGGCTGCACAGGTCTGGGCGCTCTGGTGGCCTCCAGAAGGTCAAGGCTCCGGTTTGTTTCCCAGAGAAGGATGTCTTGTTTCGCTTCGCTTGTTAAGGCTGGAGATGAGGAAGCAGGTGTTTGTTGTGAGACACCAACGGGAGACGTGTCTGAGCGGCAATGTGTGTCGGTTGGGGGAGACGTCCGGAATGGTTGTTGTATGTGTTGGCCGGTTAGCTCAGTTGGTTAGAGCGTGGTGCTAATAACGCCAAGGTCGCGGGTTCGATCCCCGTACGGGCCAGTGGAGCATTTTGAAAGTTAAGCCTTTGAAACAGCGAAAATTCCTCCTCTTGCGAAAGCCTGGCACTTTCACATTATGAATGTTACACGTCTGTAAATCTGTTTGGCTTCGGAGTCTTGGGGGTAATGAGAATATCCCATTCGATTTGATTTTTTTGTTTATCACACACCAAAAAACACATACTCTTACGTTTCTGAGGAGCTCATTTACTGGTAATTTCCGAGTCTTTGGAGAAAAATGTGACTTCTGAATTTTACCCTCTGCCCGGAAAACTTCTTCATCTGCATGAGGCAACAACTCTGGCAGCTTTTTAAAAGTAGTCAGAACTTTTTCATTGCCGTTTTGGCCACTTTCTTCCCTCGACGAAAGGTTTCATCTCTTGGAAGCTACCTTTACACCTAAAAGTGCATTTGCCAATAGAAATGAATGAGGGAGACAGAAACATTGTCCTCCGTTTAGAGGCGAGGATGATTGTCAGCGTCCTCTCACGGGATGCGAGGCCTTGCTGGCCCTTGCCCTGCACCCTGGGCTGGACCGGCTGGTGCGGGAGTCCCCAGCCAATAGGCTCAATCCGCTCTCAGCACTGAGGTGCCTGGCGAGACTTGGGGGACCGACTCAGGCGGTGCAGCTTTGTCGGGGATGTAGAGGAAGTGGGCTTCGAAGTGAAAAACCTGACCCGGAGCCTCGTCTGGCAGTCACGACTGAGCAAGGACTAAAGCCAGGTCCAGGAACTGCCCGGTTCTCTGCGTCCAGTGTCCCACGCAACAGAGCAGAATCTTGACGCCTCAAGGCCCCGATGAAGCTAAGGACGATGTGGGTTCTGGGCACAGTCCTCACCGAGACTTCTCTTCCGAACTCATCGATCCACTCCACAGGAGCCGCATGCGCCTCTGTGCACGTGCGTGGGTTCGTGAATGAACATGCAGGTGTTTGCATGGCACGGGGCGCCGGTAGGAAAAGCTGGTCCCCCAAAGTATCCACATCCGGCGCACTCCGTGTGGCCCACGCATCGGCCGGGACAGGCGGAGGGCAGAAACGCCCGCGTTTCCAAAGTGCCGAGGCAGGAGCGTCTATCAATGTGAATTTACATGAGTGGAAAGCAGCAATCAATCCGTTACTGACTCATCAATGTTTCCAAATTCGGAGACGTGCGGGCCTTCGTGCAAACGCCGTGGGCTTGGGTGGACGGTGTACGCGAGAGTGGCTGAAGGAAAGGGGGGCTTTGAGAGAAGAGAGGGGTTTGTGCAAGGAATCCAGCGAGCTATCGCCTCTACAGTAACCGCTCCTGTTCAGCGCCCTGTGGGATGGGGCGTTGGGCCCAGGACCTGGGAAGGTTTTCGGAAACTCCACATCCAAGACACCCTTTCGGGCAGCCCATCCGAGGAATGGTGCGGGGCCCAGAAGCGCAGCGCAGGTGGCTGTGCCCAGGGACTGCCTCCGTGCGTGCAGGCCGGATGAATCAGCTGCGCCCTCCCAGGTTCACCTGGCCGCCGTCCTCTCTCACCACCGAATTCTCTGCAGCATGAAAATCCCAACGTTGTCCAAGGACAAAAACGTGTGTGTTTTGTAAAGCTGTTGTCTGCTTTTGTTTTCTGTGGGTTTTGTTTTTTTAATGCGGTCATTTTGAATGCTACCTTTGATCAAAATCACTTATTTAATGATAACGTGTCAGAAAGTCTATTTTTGAAAGTTCCAGACTTGTTGGACAACACAAACGTCCTGTTTGCTTCAATTTCTCACCCAACCCTCTGAGGTCGGAAGTCTTGATGGGCGCACACGTAACAGCGCAGGGAGCACGACGACCAGCAACGGTCACTGGAACATTCGTTTCCTACTTTTCTTAGACATTGAGTTACTTTTAAAGCTTGCCTGTGTCTATCTTCGGTGTGTGCCGTCGTTCAAGCTAAAGGTAGAAGTCCAAGCCAGAAAAAAAAAAAAAAAAAAAAAAAACCGCTTGGGATTTCTGCGGTCCCTGGAAGTAGCGAAAAAATCCCGTTTCCCTTTGGCTTCCTGGTTTTCCGTCATAGTAGATTCCTCGAGTGCACAAATACGTGAAATTGGACGAAAATACTGTGCATCGCTGGAAAGGAGGCGGCCGCGGGAGACTGCTCTCGACTGGGGGGTCTCGGAGAGAGAAGCTGTAAGGCCGGGGAGAGGGGCTGGAAGCGGGCGAACCCCACATGGGCGCATCAGGGCTGGGGCGCTCTGCGCGTACAGAACCCCTGTATCCATGTGGCCCGGAGACAGCACGTGCCACCCTCTTCTGAAGTTGAGGCCACATGTATTCTGTACGACGAGGTGGCCGAGTGGTTAAGGCGATGGACTGCTAATCCATTGTGCTCTGCACGCGTGGGTTCGAATCCCACCCTCGTCGGTTCAAGCTCTATTTTCCAAGGCCCCTGAGGACTGATAGGTGAGTCGGGAGACACTTTTCCTGTTTGGGTGACATTTTCCCGTACCGGATTAGCAGCGCCGGGAAGGGTCTTCACCCCCTCCTTCCTCTGAGACCCCTACGCCCCTGGCTACCGCTCTCAGAGCAGCGTTTTCTTCTGGGTTACGCGGGGATCCAGCGGTTCCTGACTTGGTTTGTCCATTGCCGCAGTCACCTACTTTCAGATCTGTCTGGGATTGGCTCCGCTCACCAGTGTTGGAGGCTCCGGAGGAAACAAGGTGAGGAACGTGGCTGATTCCTGAGAACTGTGGTGCTCACACGTCCTCGGACTTCCATCAGGGATTCTTTAGCTTTTTATTTGGGAGTCACTTCAGTCTTGTGGAAATTGTACAAGAACAGCCCAAGGTTAATTCATAGAGGATTCACCTAGTAAGTCCATACACACACTATCGTGTTATATATAATATATATATGATACGGTACACATATTACATTTGCATCTATTTACATATATGATGTATGATAGATAGAGAGTAAGTTACACGTCCTGTCATTTGCTCGTAGGTATTTCGGTGAACATTTTCTACAAATATAAGGACATTCTGAAATAACTACAACGTAATTATCACTTCAGTATATGTACAAATTATATGATTTAAAAAAAACAATAAACCTTTCACTTGTATTTCAATGCCCCTTTGTAGCATTTCTCTCCAGTACAAGAGGGAGTAAGGGTGAGAAATAAAGTTCATATTTTAACTTTTAACTTTTAAAAAAGTGTGCTCTCACATGCACACGTCCTCCTGTGCTCTCTCCCCGTGCACACTTTTCGCACTTTCAGGTCACGTTACTACACAGCACCAGACTCACATCATTTCACAAGGGTCCAACCTGTGTTTGCATTCGCATTCCGACCTGGAGCCTGGGAAGAAATAGACTTGATTTGGTGCCTTCGTCTCTACAGCTTTGGGTAGTATTCACTCAAAAAACAGCGGGGTTTGTTTCTTTCACTTGCTTTTAGATTTTTTTTATACCTCCTCATACCAAAGAAACTCAGAAGAGAAGAAACTCTGTCATTTCCCTTTTTCTGTCCCTCTGCCCATATTCTGCAGCTAACCCGCTCTCTTGCTGATTTATCCTTCTTTGTGTATGCCTTCATATTCCCCCTACTTCCTTGTGCCAAAAAAAGAAAAAAAAAAAAGTCATCAACCATCAATGCTGTTTTGCGAATTGCTATTTCTTCACTGAGCGAGGGCTCCTGGAATTGGGTCTTTTGCTGAGCGGTTCTGCTTTGTAGAATCACATTTCTGCAGTGTGAAGGCAACCAGGGGTTACAACTCATCTCCTGTGCCTGGACTTTTACATCTAGGGGAGTAACATGAAGTGAAGATCATTTGCCCAGAGCATTCTCAAAAGGATAGATTTGTTCCCTTCATCACTTTACTCCTATATTTCCATTTCATTTTTTATGTGACTTCTTATTATTTAGGATATTCACAGCTTAAAGAATTTCATGGCAATGCAGGGACTCACTAAAGAGTGTCTTAGTTTAAAACTATTTTATTCACATTTTTCTTTATACATATCTCACTAACATTCTTTGTCCCTAACGTTGTCTATGGAACTCTGAAGCATAAGTGTTTGAAAATTTTAATATATTTCTTTTTTTTTCCTTACCATTTCACATTTAATATTTTTGATTCTGTTTTTCATATAGACTCCTGAGCATTTAGTTTTCATACATGGGGATTAAATGATGTCCCCATGTTTATTGCAAATGTATTGTTTTAGAGAATTCAGAAAACTTTCCGTAAACTTGAACTAAACTTTACAGATCACACACACAGGTTAATAATGTACTGGCAACAGCGCGAGAGGACTCTCCCGGGGAACGTGCAACACGGGCAGGAACTGGGCACAAGTCGAGAATGCTTCTGCTTCTTGTGTAAAGAAAACATAAAACCTTAACATGTCAGAGACAGGAATGCATTCCAGTTAGTGGGAGATTCCACGAGATTCCATGAACAGCAAATTTGTTGTGTCTTGTGGGTAGGAGCAGGGAGAGACGAACCTCTCCTGAAATAGGTGAGCAGGACGGCGTTGTTCCTGCTTGTCTTCCTGATAGCACAAATTCTTGTGTGTAAATTTTTAACTGTAAGAAGAACGAGAATGTGTATGTTGTGATACACATAAATCTCCAAATGACACAAGTAAATTTCAAAACCCTCATGTTGAGCCAAAAACATGCCTTGCCTTTAGGAGACATTGGGTGATTATTTCCCATATGTCAAGTTCAAGAACAGCAATGCAGCACACCTGGTGACGGAAGCCCGGGTGGTGATGAGCTCGCAAGAGGCAGTGCTGACTAGTAAGAGCACACGACAATTTCGGGGGAGGAGACCCTTCTCAACCTACACCAGGGGGTTAGTCATGTGAAGTTACGTTTACTAACATAAAATTCATTCAGCTTTATCTATTTAATTGCTTTACGTTATTTTGCACACAGAATACATCAATGAAGAGCTGGGAGTTGGAGGGAAAGAGGCAGAAAAACCCAAGGTGCATTCTGTGCATACTTCATGGAGATAAGGCAAAGGGGCCAGAGGAATTTTTTGGAAAACAAGCTGTAGATCCATGAAATACTCCTGGGGGGCAGGAGTAAGTTTCCAACGCTGCTTGGAAACAGAGCCCACCACTTGCCTCCGGCAAGCAGCGTCCTTCCAGGTAAAACTGCCAAAACCTCGCTTGAAAGCCTGGTGTTGCCTCTCTAATGGGCTGCAGTTCCCACCTGTGAGCATGAGAATCCAGGCAGGGGGTAGGCCTGGTTAGACAGGAAGTGGTACCCGCTGGCATAAGTGTGCGCTGGATAGTAAAATCAGTCAGATTGAGCTAGGCCATGGTGTGTGCAAGAACCCACCGGTGTGCAAGAACCGACTGACTAGACCAGTCGGAGAGAGAAGAGAAAGGATTCTTCCATCTGGTAGGTCACTCCCCACGTGGCAGACCAACACAATAGCCTAGAGCTTCATTAGGCTTTCCCATAAGCACTTGGGCCATTCTCCACTGCTTTCCCAGGCCATCAGCAGGGAGATGGATAGAAAGTGAAGCAGCCGGGGCATTAGCTGGTGCCCACATGGGATGCTGGTATCACAAGCAGCAATTTCCCATACTCTCGAGTGGATTCCCACCAACAGGCCCTGAAATTACCAAGGGAGTGAGGTGATGGGGTGCTTCGGCTGCAGAACTACCAGGGGACAGTCTGAAGGAACATGACCATCTATTGTAAAGAGAATACAGCTTATATAGACTTAGAAAGAGGGGAAGGCAGAAGGGCAGTCCCTGACAATCCTCCCACCCACCAACCAAGGCTCAGGTCACAGGCAGATAGGCCATGACTAGGTGAGCACAAAAGCTGGAAGCTACGCCTTGGATTGTATTCATCACGTGTGGCTGGCAAATAGGATGTGGGTCGCATTTGGCTTCTTAGAGTTGCTTATCAGGGAAGCCCCAGCACAGCTCATCCAAGGACAGAGAAGAGAGACTGGGGTGCAGCCTACCGTTATTACTGCATGCACAGTGAACAGGCCAGGTTGAGGTCTCCATTGCCGGTGGGCATCTCCATTGCCAGTGGGCGTGCCATTTGCCTATGAACTCCCACAAAAGCCAGTCAGGCGGAGATGCGGGGGGCGATCTCCCACAACCTACCGTGCCAGAGTGCAGGCTCTAGAGCCAAGCTATTAGAAGTGAGTGTGTGTGCCGTTACTTAGAGGCCTCATCGAGATCCCCTCCTGTTGTGGGGAGTTAGAAGAGTTCACAGACAGTCAGGAAAGACCCCTGCGGAAATAAGGAAGTAGGGCTTGTGTTGTTTTGTGTTTATTTATTTGTATTTGAAAGGCAGAATTATGAAGAGAAGGAGAGAGCGAAACAGCTGCTGCTCCAAGTGGCAGCGGAGAAACCAGGAATGAGTAGCTTTCTTTTTGCCTCCTGCGGAGTCCAGCTCCAGCTGAGTTCGGAACTCGCGAAGGGTGCATGGATGAGGCGCAAAGAAAGAGACGGACCACTAGTAACTCTTCATCATCATAATGGACCACGCACAAAAGCTATCCGCTTTATTTATACAAAATAAGTCAAACTCTGGCTCAGGCTTTTTACGTCAAGCTCAAGCGGGGGTTTCTAAAGATAACTCTGCCATTTGTTTCACCTAAGGCTAGGTTGCTGTTCATCTGGCACCTGGCGCCTGGCTAGGAAAAGGTTTTCAACAGATGATGCATATCAGTCAGTAGCACATTCCTACCACAATTGGTCTTGAGATAGTCAAGGAAGGAAGGGGCCTAAAAGATCAAAGAAAGAAGGAAAGAATAGATTCCCACTACACCTGAAGATAGAACTCCCTTGATTAGCATAGGATCAAAAGGGGAGTTAACACTCTTGATTAACATATTGCCACAGGACGCAGCCCTAACAGCGATAATAGCTCTTTGGCTAAAAACGGCACTAGCAACATTAGCTTCTAAGTTCCTATTGACGTTTAACAGTAACTCCGCAGAGGCAGGCAATGCCTAAATAGATTACAGAATTCTCAGTGGGGTTGTCTGGTGTCCATGCAAAGGGAGGCAGAGCCGCATTCAGGTGTTGTAGAGACATCCGCCAGGCCTTGCCACACAGCGGGAAGTTCCTTGCAACCTTGCCTGCAATGGAGCCATGCTCTTCACACCTTCCTGTCTTCCACACCCATCACACGGACCCCAGCATCCTCCGACCTGGATGCTGGAGCCCAAGAAGCTAGGTCAATCTCTGCCGGTTTCCCATGCCATGAGTTGGGATGTTGGAGCACATGGGAGCAGCTGAGACACCAACAAGGCATCCGTATGAGAGGCCAGTGCTGCTGCTGGAGGTTGAGGCAGCTACATCGCAGCACCAGTCCCAGGACTCAGGGCTTGCACGAATCCTCCTGTCTGTGGTTTAGACAAAAGAGGTTGCTCCAAGAAAACAAACAGATTGACAGGGAACTCAAAGGATCCCCTACCCATAGGTGACTGGAGGAAATGAGTCTGCAAACCAGTGGGTGTGACAGCCTAGACCAGCATGACCAGTGTTCCAACCTGTTTGCTTGACCCTGCCTGGTCTGCTTCCTTTCCAAAACCAACCCACACATTTGCCAACTATCAGAGCTACCGTGCCCAGCCTGCCCAAGTCCAGGCCTGAACCACATGCTCACCAGCAGGAACTATGACACACTAGGGGAGTTTTCCAAGTTCCTCCCAGACCCAGATCTCACACACGCATGCCAGCATGTGCTGGGCCCTTGCCCAGCATAATCTGCCCCTCCATTCTTGCCTAGTACGAGCAGGTGAATGTTGCAGCCCAGCCTGCCCCACACCCTGTTTTAGGATGCACATGAGAGTGCTGCAGCCTGGAACTGCCCAGACTCTTCTTGCTCCCTGTACCTGTGAGCGTTGTCAGGTTCCGTGGTCACAGCTAGCTCAGTCAATCACCACCCCAACTCTTTTCCCTTTTTCTTTATTTTAAAGATTTATTTATTTTTATTGGAAAGGCAGATATACAGAGAGGAGGAGAGACAGAGAGGAAGATCTTCTATCCGATGATTCACTCCCCAAGCGGCCGCAAGGACTGGAGCTCAGCCAATCCTAAGTCAAGAGCCTCTTCTGGGTCTCCCCCACGGGTGCAGGGTCTCAAAGCTTTCGGCCTTCCTCGACTGCTTTCCCAGGCCACAGGCAGGGAGCTGGATGAGAAGTGGAACAGCAGGGACACGGATCGGCATCCAAATGGGATCTCGGCACGTTCAAGGCAAGGACTTTAACCACTACACTAACACACCCGGCTCATCCCCCAACCCAATTCTTGAGCTTAACCACTGGGACTTGCTTTTCTACAGGCTTGGGTCCACAAATCCCACAAAGAATCTACCCCTGGACCTGGTTTTCTCACGTGCTGGTTAGCGTGATGGCCCTGCCTAATGTGAACTGTTCCTTGTTCCGACATTCAGTCAGGTACTAGATCTAGTCCTGCTAGACAGGCCCCTGACTTGGCTTTCATGTTGACTGGCACGTGGTGGTCAGCCATGTTCCATGCTAACAAGATTCCCATGTGGGCTGGTGCATGAGTGTACCCCATACACATCTTCTAGTCTCTCCCCTCCAAAGCACCGGGTCTCAGTCCCCTTGCTTACCTGTAAGTACAGTGGCCCTGTCACTGGGTGTCCCTCAGGATTCATTCCTCACCTACACACACTGTGGCCTTATCCATGGATGTCTTTAAGCAATAATTCCATGCTCCAAAGACCCCAGAGCTTGCTGTCAGGTGGAGAGCAGCCAAAGCCCAGCTCTGTTGTTACTCTGGCTACCTGTAAATCAGGATTTGCCCACTGCCTAGAAGCAGTGGACAGGAGCCCTAGCGGCTAAAGTCCTCACCTTGAACATGCCAGCATCCTGTATGGGTGCCGGTTGTAATCTCAGCAGCTCCACTTCCCTTCCAGCTCCTTGCTTGTGGCCTGGGAAAGCAGCGGAGGATGGCCCAAAGCCTTGAGACCCTGCACCCACGTGGGAGACCTGGAAGAAATTCCTGGCTCATGGTTTTGGATTGGTGCAGCAGCGGCCCATTGTGGTCACTTGGCGAGTGAATCATAGGTGACCTGTGCCTCCTCAGCCCCACCTCGACTGCCTCCTTGGACGTTGTTGCCACGGGGGGTCCTACCACCTTTTCCACGTTTGGCCTTTGGCTTCCTCTCCTTTTGATTTCTAAAACACACACACACAGAAGCCAAACCATCTGAGGCAGGACAAATCTCATCCTGGATCTCTTCCCTAGACACTTGCAAACACTAGCTTGCTTACCATCTTTCCCATCAGGAGCAGGAGCTTTCCTTAGCCTCTGAATGCATTGCCGAGGCACACTGCGGGCCCACAACCTGGCTAGATACTGAAGACAGTGGACAGTGCCCGACGCCATCCCTCTATCCCTGAAGGATGGCACTCTCGGGTGGATGAAGTGTTTAAAAGCAGCAAATAATGTGGGGGCTTACATTCAGGCATACCAGGTTAGAATCTTAACTTTGTTGGCACCAGTGTGGTGGTATACGGGTGCTGGCTCCTCCACTTCTGATCTAGCACCTGCTACCATGCTTAGGAAAGCAGCAGTGGATAGCTCAAGTCCTTGAGCCCCTGCACTCATGTAGAAGACCTGGGTGAAGTTCCTCCTGGCTTCAGATTGGCTCAGCTCCGGCCACCAATGGCCATTTGGAAAGGAGTGAGCCAGCAGTTAGATGGTCTTTGTCTATCCTTCTCTGTAACTTGCAAACAAACAATAACACATTTTAAAAATCCAAACATACCCTTTATGAACTGGGTAGACTTCAACAAATGTCTTCTTCTTGATACAAGTTTGATCATGTCTGTGTCATCGGCTTATTTCAACATTTTATCATCCAAGTGAAGCTGGTTTTATAAACTAGGCTTCCCCCAACATGTGCACAAAGCAAGAGAGAACAGGAGATGGGTGGACTCAGAGTCATTTATTTCCATCCCCCAACAGAGTGAAGAAGTGCCTGGAGTCTGTCCCCGCCTACTGTCAGACGCCCAGGTTATAGAAGAGGGCTTAGGTTCTTGCTGTTTCCTCTCTTCTTCCTTCCTCTCACTGCCATCCCTGGAGCAGGTGTGGATGTGGAGACGGTAGCACTGCCATGGGTTACTCATGACAGAAAGTCTGTGCTCCGGCAATCCCTGCTCATGGACTGCAGCAAAGGCTGCTGTGCCCCGTCTCTCTGCTCCCTGATTCTCTTCTTTCTGCTAGCTCTTGGTGTCCATTGCTGCCTAAACTCAGCAAGGCACACTGCTTGACTCATTCTATCCACCAACCCCCAGGAGCCTTTACACCATGGACTCTGCCTCTAGTGGCAAAGCAGCTCACCCCATGAGGCCAGGCCTAATTCACATTCCATCAGAGGCACAAATTCCACATTTCCACATTTCTGCCCAAGTCCTGAGAGTGGCAAGCATATGGGAGAAGTCCAGCAGCCCACTGTGTGCCCGGGAGGGAGCCTGGCCAAGTTCTTTCACTGTCTAGGAATAAGAGGGATCCCTGAGGAGGGCAGGCAGAGGGGTGGGGGGTGAGGGGCTGGATTCCCACGGGGGAGCGGGCACGCGGGGCAGGGTGGGGTGGGGCGACAGCAGGGCATCCAGCCAGCCAGCCCGATTTGGCTGGCGCTGCCTCATGAAGCGTTGGTCCTCTGCCTTTTGGGAGGCCTCACCCGGTGAACGGGCACAGCTCTGGCTTTAAAATGCGTTTGCCTTGCAGGATTGGAAGAAAGCTGAGGCTGCTCCTCCACCCTACCCAGAGAGGTCCGCGCATCAAGGGGCGGGCTGACCGGGGGCAGACGCTACTTCCTGTGGGCCCGGTGCCTCCGTGAATGCGCTTGCTCCCATTTCTTCGGAGTCTTGGATTTTGCGCCCAGAGTAAATGAAGGCAACGCGGATCCGAATGGTCCTCTCGCCGTCGAGTCTTGGGCGGTGGGCGAGGGCATCGGGAAACCTAGGCCGCTGCCTCCCTGGCCTTGCCCGAAGAAGAAAGGCGTGCTCCGAGCGAAGGGGCTCGCCGAGGCCATCCCTAACATGGAGTTTTGTGCAGGCACGTTGCTCCTGCCCAGGGCAAAAGGCGAGCTCTGGTCAGGCAGGCCCGAGGTGTTCTGCCTCCAGCTTTTCTCAAAAGAGAACCCAGAACCCGCAATGCCACTTGGCAGCGCTCCAGCACCGAAAGGTCCTCCTGCCGAACCCGTGACCGGAGTGGTGGGGCTTAGCGGGGACTCTTCGCAATCCATCGGTGTCACTATTCCTCCGAAGGCAAAGGGGCGTGGAGCTGAGATGCCAAACACTGGGCCGCCAGCTCCAGCCGCTTGTTTTTGGGTCCCGCCTCCCATGCCCTGCGAGCTGCTTGGACTTACAGGAGGAAGTGGCTTGAGACTGGCAGGGAAGTGCAAAGTTGCGCTACCCCTAAAGGCTACTGGCTGCAAAGTATTGCCTAGGGTAGGCTGGGCAGGAGCTGTCTGGCCTAGGGTTGCAGGAGTGGATTCTGAGTCGCCACCTGGTTGGCAGTGGGCTCGATTCTGCCCAATCGTGACCCCGCAGGTGGCCACGGAAGCGCTCCCTGCCAACAGTGGGAAAAGTGGCCTAAGGCTGGATCCCAGAGGGGCTGTGAACACCGGGGACGGGCTGGAGGCGCTGGGGGCCAGAGTGGGCACCAGGGAGGAGGCAGCCAGGGGGCTACTTCCCGAGGTGACCTGGCTGAAGATGGTGGCCGTGTGAACAGGAGGGATGGCAGGATGCGGGGGTGGTGGAGCAACAGAACCCGAGTCTGCGTCCCTGGAGAAACCGGCCTTCAGGACCTGGGTGGTCCCCAATAGCAAAGTGTGCCACGGGGGAGGAGCAGGACTTGGGTTGCCCAAGGCACCGGCCATGCTTGTCCCACTCAGACTCGAAGGTGGCTTCACAGGCGACCCCGCCAACGTGCTGGTTAGGCTAGTGGACATGACCACCGAAGTGGCTTTGACCAGGCCGTGGAAGAGATTGGAGGAAGCTGCAGGGAAATTTTGAGAGGCAGCTGGGGCAGTTGTGGTGGTCAGCGGTGCCAGGCTGCCAAAGATAGGCTTGAAGGTGGGCGTTATGGAGCCGGGAGCTGCGCTGAGGGGAGGGCTGGCAAATGTCGTCGCCGGGGGAACGCGGGTTCCGGAATAGATGGAGTCTCCCTCCCCGCTATCGCTTGGGGGTTCCACCGCGGGCGTCCTCCTGAGGTCGGCAGACGGTGCAGGTACAAGTTCCAGAAGCTGGGGAACGGGGCTGCTCTGCAGGCCTGATGGGGCTCTCTGTGTGTCCAGCACTGCTGGGCCAGCGTCAGTTCTGTCCATCCGAGGGGTGACTCCGGCTGGGGGGGCCTGGGGAGTAGTGGGGGTCATCCCGGTAAGAGTAGCTGAGTGTGAACACCCCAGAGGAGCCGGAGGGGAAGGAGCCACGCTGCCTGCCTCTCTGGTGGCCTGAGGGGAGGCCGGCGGCCCCCCAGGACGTTCCCTCACGTCTTCTGAAGTTTGCAGCTGGGAGCCTGCATCGGGAATTGGAGCTGCTTTTGCGCCAGGCTCATCAGTACCATGGACAGCTGCATCCCTTCCGGTTCCTTGGCTTCCAGGAAGCCCAGCCCCCTTCCCCAAGTCCAGCCCGTCTTTATCCGCCCCTGCGTGGCCACGCCAGGAGGGCGGGGGTCCCGGGAGCAGATGTCTAGAGCTTGGGAGTCTCAGGGGCGACACACAGGGGCTAGGTGCTGACAAGGAACGAAAGCCTGAGTCCAGGGGGGCGGAAGAGTAAAGCTGGTGGCCTCGGTCCTTCCTCTTCAAGGGCCACTCGGGGCTCTGCAGGGACGCCCTGAGGATGCGGCTCCTCCAAGGTTGCTCCAAGTACCTGGAGGAGCTGTAAGAGCTGATGATCGCGTTTCTTTTGGAGCTGAGAGGGCCTGGGTGGGTGCCAGCCAGAGAGTTCAGTGAAAACAAACCGGGTCTCCTGTTGAGGTCCAGATCGGAACCCCAGGTCTGACGGCTTCTTTTCAGAGGCCCCCGCTTGGGCACGAAGTAGGGGGGCACTCCACTTTTCACCAAGGGCTTAAACGCCGAGAGCCTGGTCTCCTCGGCCCTTTTGGGGCGCGCGCCCTCGGCTACAGGAGGCCCCTCCGTCTTGCATCTTCCTTTCCCGCACTCACGCAGCGCCCGCAGCACCGTCTCTTTGGCATGGGGATCCGGGGGCTCCTCCGGAGCTAGGGGTCCTGCGGAGTTAATGAAGTTGGCTGGGGAAATGGCTGGGGCCTCTTTCCGTTCGGGGGGCGAGATCTTGACAGTCACTGGACTGCATACGGTCCTCGGGTGCCGGAGAGACCAGATAGTCCGCTTGCAGTAGCTTTCCCACCAGTCGGAGGGCAAAGGCCGCATGAAGCAGTTAGAGGCTTTGCGCATGGGAAAGCGCCTCCAGGCTTCGTTGACTCTGCGTGCCGGACACTGGGCCGGGTCCCAGCGCGGCAGTCTCCTGGCCGGCCGGTGCTGCGGGGCCGAGTGGGCGCAGTGGACATGCTGCACTCGGTGCACCTGGTAGAGGGGCGGAGATGGCCGGCGGTTGGTCCGTCCCTCGAGCTGATCGGTGCGCTTCTGGGCGAAGGACCAAGGCGAGGGATCAGCCTTGCCCAGGTAGCTGCCCATGAGGAGCGATGGGGCGCGGCTGGCGGCTCGGAGTGAGGTCTCGACTTCCGAGGTTTCGGGCGGCCCCCGACACAGCCTCAGTCGAAGCGCACGGTGTTCTGCGGCGGTTGATCCACGGCGCGGGTGGAGCGCTGGGATCTGCGGGCGCTCGGCCCCTCGGGACGGGAACGCGCGGGACGCAAGGTCTTGCCATCCCGTTGTGCTCGCGGAGCGCTGGGACCTCCGTCGTGCCAGCTGCGGCGGGGCGCGGCGACCAGGACTCTGTGCTAGTCCTGGGACGCCCTGTTGGGTCACCGCGTGGGCAGGCCGACACGACTTAGTGCAGGGTCTCCAGGTTCTGTCAGGCAGAAGCAGCGTCCAGGCCTGCAGCAACACCCAGGCAGGTCAGCCCGGGATCCCGGAGCAGTTCGGGATGTGGACAGAGTGCCGCCCAGGTGTACTAAGCACACGCGTTTGGTGCTGCCGGAGGTCCCCGCCGGCTAGACAACGCTTTTCTCCTTACCGTCGCTCCCACCTAGCGCCTGGACTGGACAAGGCATACCGGCCTCGGCTCACCTCGACCTCCGCAAAGAAGTTGCAACATAGATGGGAAAGTGCTAGGAAAACCACCATCTGTCCTTGGAGAACAGTACGAGGAAACACCGATGAGGTGAGATCGGGCTGCACACGCACTGAGGCCGTTGCCACATACCGACAAAACGCACATTCTGATTTATTGATGGGCATGCCAAGCGATGCTGTCACTTTGGAGTGCTAGCCATTTCTAACAAATCAAAGCGTGGTCCTGGCGTGCAGTCACCGCGACGCTAGGTGGTCCGCGGCAGCTGAAAGCTTAGGTCCATGGGGGACACCGTACATTATTTGCAGACATATGCTGTCATCATACTTACCAAGAAAAGAGGAAGCGGCCACGTCATCCTTCAATAGGTGAGTGGATAAACAGGCAAGAGAATGTTCCTAATTGTAACGGAGTGTGCTGTGGAGTCATGAAAAGAGGCAGAGAAGGGGCAGGCGTCCGGTCTAGCAATGACACCCGTGTCCTGTACGGGAGTACTGGAGTTGGATCCCTGACTGCAGCTTGCTGCTAGTACAGATCCTGGAGGCAGCAGGGATGGCACAAGTTTTGGGAGATCCAGATGGAACTCTAGGCTTCTGGCTTTGGCCAGCTCAGATTTGATGGCCATTTTGAAAGCGAACCAGGAACAAACACAATATCTTTGTCCACATCATGCCCCCAAGCATTCCTCCTGCCTTTCAAATAAATAATATATAATTATTTTAAATGGTACTGGCTAATTCTTTGCCTGAAGGCACCAGAATCCCTCTTGGGCATTAGTTCATGTCACACCTACTCTGCTTTCCCATCCCATTTTGCTACCTGGGAAAGCAGCAGGAGATAACCAAAGGCCTTGGGACCCTGCACCCTGCAGGAGACCCAAAGAAGCTTCTGGCTCCTGACTTCAGAACAGCTCAACTCCCAACCGCTCTCTGTCTGTCTTTCTCTGTGTAAATCTGCCTTTCCAATAAAAATGAATGAATTTATCTAAAAAGAAAAAACTAAAGAAAGCATAATCTCACATCTACTGTAAATAAATGACTCAATAATTTCAAAAGCTGGCTACAAAGAAAATGTTAAGTCCATTGCTTCAAAAGTGAACTCATCTAAGGATCTATGAAATGAAAACACCAATCTTGCACAAATTCCATCAAGGATCAGGAGGGGAAAGGAGCACTTTAAAACACCAGTGTATGAGACGTGGGACTCAGACCTGCGTGCCAGCAGCTGTAGGCGCTGTCCGGTTCACCTCACCGGCCTCTCAGCAGAACCCACCAGGACCTCGTGTTCAGAACCCACCAGGACCTCGTGTTCATTGCTGCTGAAGAGCTCCCTGGCTCCTCTGTTGCTGCTGAGGGGGTCTTCACATGCTTGCCCACAGCCTCTGTGTGTGACTCCGTGTGTGTGCTCCATGAAGCGAGACTGTGACCACTGGGAGACAAGGGCTGGCTGATAATGAATCCTTCTCTCTTCCCCTAAGCAGCCTCTGCTGAGACTGCATCCTTTAGGAAACCAACAATAATCCATCAACATTACTTGTGGAGCCTTAGGTAATTAGGGATGTATGTTACACTTCAATCTAGTTTTGAACCTAAAAACAAGCTTCAAGAAACAAGACATGACAGACTGAGCATAAGGAAGACCTACATTGATGTGCTCTTAAGCCATATGCACTGGATGGAAGAGCCATTGCTATAAACTTTTCAGTTTGCTTTCATGAGAATTATAAAGTTAGTGCAACTACAATTGAAATGGGGGCTGGTGCAGTGGCTAAGCAGTGCCGGCATCCCATATGGGTGCTGGTTCTATTCTCGCTCCTCCACTTCCCATCCAGTTTTGTGCGTATAGAATGGGAGAGAGGAGAAATATGGCCCAGTACTTTGGGACCCTGCATCCACATGGGAGACTAAGAAGAAACCTCAAGCTCCTGGTTTCACATTGGCCCAGCTCTGACCATTGTGGCTGTTTGCCAGCAGATAGAAGATCTGCATGTGTGTGTGTGTGTGTGTGTGTGTGTGTGTTCTTCTCCTTATAAACCTGCCTTTCACATTAAAAATAAATCTTTTAAAAATATTGTTAAAATGCAACGTTGTGGTGAAAATTGACGAGCTCTATCTAAACATGATGTAGGAAAGCAGATGTGTGCTGCCAGAATCCAAGGTCACTGAACGCCAAGGAGGTAAGCAGTTGCCTACACAGGCCATTGTGCTTCCACAGAGTCTCCAGACATGGAACTGAATATTTGCAGATGCAATTACGAGGACAAGCCATTATCCTGGTGGTTAAGATGCCAGGGAAGATAGTTGTAATCCCACACTGGGAGCTTGAGTTCCATTCCTGACTCTGGCTCCCGTTATGGAGATTCACAGCCCAAGTCAGAAGGTCCTGTCAGCTTGGTGTCTGATGAGGTTGGCCCAGTGTGTGGAGGGAGAAACATCTGAGGGGCACAGAGCTTCTAGAAGCACCCTTGTCATGAGAACGCCCGTCTGAGGTCAAGCCCTGATGAGCTTCCACTAGAACATGCCTCCGCCCTTCTGTTGGTCCATCTGCGTGTGTCTGGGGAGCCCAATCAACGATCAGACCACAGCAGGAAGAGCTGAGGTTTGGTGTTAGAAGTCAGGCAGCTCACACGCCTTAGGAAAGAAGGGGAAAGGTGTTGGAGGGATGAGTGGCACACTGATTGAGAAGTGCATAACAAACTGCAAGGGAGCCCAGTGCAATGGCCTAGTGGCTAAAACCTCACCTTGCATGGGTCAATATCCCATATGGACGCCGGTTCATGACCTGGCTGCTCCATTTCCCATCCAGCTCCCTGACTGTGGCCTGGGAAAGCAGAGGAGGATGGCCCAAAGTCTTGGGATCCTGTACCCACATGGGAGACCCAGAAGAAGCTCCTGGCTCCAGGCTCAACTCTGGCCGTTGTGACTACTTGTGGAGTGAACCAGCAAATACAAGTTTTTCCTCTGTCTCTCCTTGTTTGTCTCTGTAAATCTGCCTTTCCAATAAAATGAATAAATTAATAATAAAATGGCAAGGATTTTAAAAATCTTCCAAATACAATTATTTTTTAAATCCAATTTATATTGCTTTTTCAAACATATTTATTGATTTGATTTGATAGGCAGATTTTACAGAAACAGGAGAGAGAGATCTTTCATCTGCTGCTTTATTCCCAAGTGACTACAACGGCCAGAGCTGAGCCAGTCTGAAGCCAGAAGCCTGGAACTTCTTCTGGATCTCCTACATGAGTGCAGGGGTCCAAGGACTTGAGCCATCCTCCACTGCTTTCCTGGGGGCGGGGGAGAGTAATAACAGCTGGATTGGAAGCAGATCAGCCAGAACTGCAGCCAGCACCGCAGGCAAAGGCTAAATCACAGTGCAGGCCCTTAAATTCCATTTTTCCACCAACTTCTTTAGAAGTGTCTCCATCCAAGTGGAGGTTCCTTGTACGTTACTCATGACATGACAACGTGCTCACCTTCACCCAAATTATGAGCACTTTACAGGATGTTCTGAAATCACCCTTTGTGTGTTAATCTTCAAAAAAGGAAGCTATCAAAAAATGAATGAGAGCTAAAAAAAAAAATAACTAAAAAAGAAGAAGAAGAAGAAGAAAATGAAAGAGACTGGGGCCCAGCAGCGTGGCCTAGTGGCTAAAGTCCTCACCTTGAACTAGCGCCGGGATCCCATATGGGCGCCGGTTCTAACCCCGGCAGCTCCACTTCCCATCCAGCTCCCTGCTTGTGGCCTGGGAAAGCAGTCGAGGACGGCCCAGTGCTTTGGGACCCTGCACCCACGTGGGAGACCTGGAGGAAGTTCCTGGCTCCTGGCTTCGGATCAGCATAGCATCGGCTGTTGCGCTCACTTGGGGAGTGACTCATTGCACGAAAGATCTTCCTCTCTGTCTCTCCTCCTCCCTGTATATCTGACTTTGTAATAAAAATAAATACATCTTTTAAAAAAATGAAAGAGACTTAAGGAACATAGAGGGGGAAAAATCTGCAAGTAAACAAAATCATAAAAAAGACTCCTGGCTTCTGGCTTTGGATCGACTCAACTCCAGTGGTTGCAGCTGCTTGGGGAGTGAATCTACAGACGGAAGATCTTTCTCTCTGTCTCTCTTCTTCTCTGTTTATCTGACTTTTCAATAAAAATAAAAAATAAATATTTAAAAAAAGAAGAAGGCTTGTCCTGGGATGGGCCACTGTGGGGCCACCTAGATCCCGTGTGCTCCTCAGGAGCTGGTGGCCACACCCACCCTGCTAAGGGGTCATTTTGCCATCACCCTGGGCCCTCGGGTTACCCAGAGGTGTGCTCCAGGAACTTTTGCTTCAGGATTTGCAGGGAGATTGGGGGAATCACAATAGGTGATGGAGAGCAATGACTTGTGGATTCATGCCCAGGTGAGGAATTACGGCTGAGGGACATCCCTGGAAAAACCCACTGTGAATGTAGGTAAGGAATGACTCCAGAAGGACTCCAAAAGATAAGTCCACTGTACTTGCAGGTGAGCAAGAGGACTGAGACCTGGTGGTTTGAAGGGAAGATACCTGAAGACCTTTATGGGTGAGACCAATACACCAGCCAAGACAGGAGTTCTGAACTGGGCTTGTTAGCGTGAAACATTGTTGACAACCACGTGTCAGCCAACATGAATGCTAGGGCCGAGGGCCTGTCTGGCAGGACTATATCCCAGTACCTGACAGTGAGTGTCAGAACATTGGACTGGTTACATTATGCTGGGCCATTACACTGACCAGCATGCAAGAGAACCAGGTCTAGGCATAGATTCTATAGGGGATATGTGGGCTTAACTCCAGCAATTTCTGCTGTTTAGCTTAAGCGTTGGGACTGAGGAAGGCATGACCATGGAATCTGCCAACACTCATAGCTACTGGTGCTGGGAAAAGGCTGGGCAGGTACAGGCTGCAGCCCTGCACGTGCACCTCTACCAGGGTGTGGCATGCCTGGGTCGCATCACCAGCCAGCTCTAACAAAGGCAATGCTGGGTGGGGGCCTGGCACCGGCTAGCATGTGTGAGATCTAGGTCTTGGAGTGAGCCAAGTGGGGGAACCTGGGCAACTCCCCCATTGGATCATAGCTTCCACTGGCAAACACATGGTCCAGGCCTGGGTGCTGGACAGGCTGGGCAAGGCAGCTCTATCCGTCAGTGTGCAGGCTGGGTTTGAAAGGGCGCAAACTAGACCTTAGCCCACTGGCAAGTGAAGAAACTAGGTTGGAGTGCAGATTATTCAGGGCTAGGCTATCACACCTGCTGGTTTGCAACAGCGAGGGATGGGAGCAGACTGAGCAGGGCCAGATTGTAGCACCCACAAGTGAGAGTTGGGACAGGGGTCTGGCTGGGTCAGGCCTGGCTATAGCATCCAAAGGCAAAGGTCAAGACAGCTGGGTGGCTATGCCAAACTAAGAGCAACCATTGGCACATGTGAGATCTGTGGCTGGGAACAGGCCTGATTAGGGAACTAAGGGGACGTCCTGATTGGGTTTTGGTAAGCCACTGTGAGCGCAAGGGCCAGAATGGGCGTGTAATCTGGACTGGACATGGCTGCAGTCTCCCTTGGCATGGGTATGGACTGGGTCTGGGCTGTGCTAGACTGGGCTGGACTCTAGCACCCACTGGAGCTCGTGAGAACCAGGATGGGTTTAGGATGGGCCCAGCTAGGTCTCTGTACCTACTGAGCCATATGTGAGCAGTGTCTGGGTGTGGACCAGGCTTGGCTGGGCTGTAGCACCCCAACAGGTAAAACCGGAAAGTGTAGGGGCCAGTCAGGAAAGGTCATTGTTCCTGCTAGGATGGAAGATGGACTAAGTAAGACAAGATCTGGGAGTGGGAGTGGCTCACTAGGGAAAGAGTGGGCACCTCCCTTCTGGGTTACCATTCTAACTAGTGAGCATGAGAACCAGGACTGGGGCAGGCATGGCTAGATGCCAGAGTGGCACCCACTGGCACATCTTTGGGCTGAATAGTGGGGCTGGTTGAGTTGAACTAGGCTTCAATGCCCATTGACATGTATGAGAGCTGAATGGGATGTGGGACAGACTGGACCAGTCTGCTTACATATTGGCAAGCATGGGAACCAGGGCAGGAGGCAGACCTGGTAAGGGTTATTGGGAGTCACCCCAACTAGGCTGCAGCTCCCATTGGTTTACATGGCCAAGTGTGTGGTGGGTGGGACTGGGTTGGACTGCAACACTCATTGGTTTGTGTATAGGATAGGATTGGAGACAGAACTGACCCAACAATTGGAACCACTAGTGTGCACGCAGACTGATTGGCATGACAGACTGTACTGGACCCTGTATTGGTGAACACACACAAGAATCAGGTGTGGGATAGCCTTAGATGAGGTTTCTTTGGGGATTCCCCCAACTGAACCACTGGACTTTTTAGAACCTCAGGGCCCATGGTCTGACCGTGGAATGCTTGTGTCAGAGCTGGGCCTCTTCAGTGGCTCAGACAGAGCAGTGGGCAGCATGGCCAGTTGCACATGGAGGATACGACGGTACACGAGAACCTGCAGAGGACACCTGGTACCGAACAGAACAAATCAATCAACTACCCCAGCCAGCTGTTGGCAGTAAAAATCTGGGCAAACGGAGATTCTAACGTGTACTATCTCAGCTAGTAGATTCAGGAGAGATTTCATTGTGCTTGGAGTGGAGATATTGGTAGCAATTCACAACGGTTGAACTATTAAAACCACTTTAGCAGGGCCCTCAGAGCATGCCCACGGTGGAGACCTTGGGATGGTTGGGAGGCTGGGTGTGGCTTTTCCCCTTATCTCTCCTTTTCCCCCAAATAGGAGATGGGAAAAAGAATGTGAGAACAATGGTCTTAACCACTTTTCTGTGGCCCTTTACCCTTTGCGCCCTAATCAACCATGCAAGGATTACCAACAAAATAAAATAAAGAAAAAACATATTAAAAAAAAAGTTATCACTGTCACTGTGCATTGTGACCAACAACTGAAAACTGTTCTCACTGATGCACATCTGCTGGTATTCGCTTCCCTGCGTGGTCTCTCCCAACTTGTCAATGGGATTCCGAGGGGAGTACCACACCTGCTTACCAAAGACTATGGCATCCACCTGGGTCGTGTTTCTGGATTTTCTTCCTTGGAAGTTAGTTTGGTGGACACCTGCCTTATCATGATCTGATTCTCAGAGAAAAAGTGGATTGTCTTCCCCAACAGGCTGCAAGGAGCCAAAACTGGACCCAGCCTCCACAGCTGGTTTCATCCAGTGAGAGCTGGAACCTGTGGGCGCCTGAATGTGTCTGCAGATGAATCCTGCAAGATTGGAGAACTAGATAGACGACCTCTCTCCCTCCTCTTCCCTCCCTCTCTCCCTACAACCTGGCCTTTCAAACAAACTAATAATAAATAATTTTCTTGGGTAAATGTGGGCTGGCAGAGTATGCTTAATATCTTAAGAGACTTACACTTTTCCAAAGTGGCTGTGCCATGTGTATTGTTACAAATTGTGTTGCGGTTTCCAGGCTTTCTGCATCATCTCTAACACTGTGTTTGATAAGTTTTTTTTTTCATTTTAGATATTTGGATAGTTTTACTTTGCATTTCTCTCATGATTAAGGATTTTGAGCATAATTTTGGTAGCGTTTTGTTGTTTCAGAGTTCTTTATGATGAAATGTTTGCTGGTTATTTAATTAGGTGATGCTTGCAATCATCGAGTCTGAGAGACCTTAGTATGAGTAATTTATAGAAAATTATCGACATTTTATGAGTCTGTGGTTTGTTTTACAAATCTTATCAATGTCTTCTGAAAACCAAAAATTTTAAATATGGTGAGTTTTCATGTATTCTTTTCAATTCTCTTATGGATTATACTTACTTTGTCATATCTAAAAAATCTGCTTGACCACAGAAGGCGCTTATTTCTCCCAAAAATCTTCAAAACCGTGGCTACATGTTTGTGACCATGAATTTCTGTAGCTTTCTAAATTCATTGATAACTCTGTGTGCCTACGGAGAGGTGTGCATTTTTTCCCCCTGCACCATTGATTTCAGCCTATATTTTTCATCCTAAATTATTTCATGCCTTTCAAGGTCAATTATCTATGTGAGATCAAATTTATTTTTAGCCACCTTGTTTTCTTTCTTGATTTTTAATGTGTTGTCCTGTTTACTGCAGCTTTATAAATGATTCTCAAAAATCCTGTTTAAAAAAAAAAGGAAGAAAGAAGGAGAGAGAAGAAGAGAGGGGGGAGAGAGAGAAAAAAAAGAACGGCAAAAAGAAAGACATTCGGAAGGGAGGGAGGGAGGGAATGTCCGGGGGAGTATGTGGAGTTTGTTGCTTTATCCTTCCAAACTCCTTAATGCAATATTTCTAGTTGTTGTTTTGTAGCTAACAGGAATGCTGAAGAAACGGATTCCACATCAGACAACCTGAACAGCAGACGCATGGAGGACGCATATGGGGGAAAGTATTACTAGGGGAGAACTACAAGATTTCAGAAACTGAAATGAAACCGAGTGCTGGTATTATTTCCACAGCTCCATTACAATAAAGGTAGCTCACGAACCCGTAAAACACATAGCAGAGGATGGTTTCGATCCATCGACCTCTGGGTTATGGGCCCAGCACGCTTCCGCTGCGCCACTCTGCTGTTCCTCCCTAGGAGTTGTTCCCATGAAAATTGCCATAGACTTGCAACGCTCCGAAATCTTTCACTCCCAATGTCATTCCCATACATCTCTTCAGAAATCTACTTCTGCCACCCGGGGAGGAGAGCCACCAGGGGTTCAAGCTTGCCGATCGGCGGGAGAGAGCGAACCCCCGGAGCGCATTCTGTACCTGCAGGGAGTTGCTGTTTTGCTTCTCCAGCTTCTGCCAGAAAGTTTCACGGACACTCCATAAGAGGAAAGGTTTTGCTTAATGAGAGGCATTTGGTTTTGCTTGCAAGGGCACAAGATTTCCAAAACAGAGACGTGACAAACCCAAGCGCTCTCACGGAATACGGGCACCCTAAGCAAGGGTTGACCCGCCCTTACCAATGATGCTGTGCCTTCATTGGCGCGTCTGTGTTTATTGCTAAAGTAGGAGAGGAAAACGCAGCATCTGAGTTCTTAAATGGGGTAGAACTCTGTAACAGATTGCGAAGAAACAGCTGTTACGACGCAGATCTTAGGTATATACGTCCATAAGCTGGAGAGATGAACACGTCTTGTCACAGAACCAACCCGGAAGCTAGCTGGAAGAGCTGTTTTACAATCCCAAGTCGGGGTCAGGTCGCCAGTCCCGACGCTCGCTCGGACGGGTGAAGAGGGGAGGTACTTATTTATAAACCACACAGCAGGGATCCAGGTAGCTGTTACTTAATTTCCCCGACAGGGGACCAGGGTTGGGGGGGTGCTGAGGGGATTGTGTATTTCCAAGTTCCTGGTTGGTCAGTGGTGTTCGGGGGTCTGCCTTTGATTGATCAGAGGATGTTAGGGTGGGGGTGGGGGTGGGAGGCAATCGGTCTGGGGGCTACTTGCAAGTGGTGGGTACGCAGTGATCCTTTTGTTTAAGGCGAGGACTTTAACCACTAGGCCACTGCACCGGCCTTATCTATCTATCTATCTATCTATCTATCTATCTATCTATCTATCTATCTATTGTTTTTTTGGGATAATGTGTGGGGCAGATGCCGGCACGCCAATAGGCAGGGTCTGGGAACCCATGTGCCAGTGTGCATGGGTCCTGGGTAGGCAGGTAAGGTCCCAGGCTGGCATGGCACACCGCCAGAGGACTGAGCATTGGGATTGTGGATTGCTCAGGGAAGCAGATCTGGAAGTGTGTGGGAGGGAGGACTGTGAAGAGAGAACATGACACATGAGGAGTGACTTCTGTGGGACTCCACCAATCTGGCCACAGCACTTGCAAGTACACGAGGGGGCAGAGAGCAGGTAGTTTAGTGGAGGGAAACCTGAGGAACCTTTGGGGGCCAAACCAACGCACTCGCCCATGTGGGAGACCTGAACTGGGATTGTTCGAATCAACCACCATCTACCAACATACACAAAAGCTGTAGCGGGGGCACTGCTGGGCGGGGCTCCATCACAGGACCTTCAAGGAAGTGTTGGGCAAGGGGTGGATCATGTTAGCCTGGGCCATGACACTAGCCAGCACATGAAAGAACTGGGCTTGGGAGCAGATTCTGTGGGGGATCATAGTCTCACCCCTGTGGGACTGTCATGCCAGCTGGTTTGCTTGAGGGTTGGGGTGGTGACAGCCTGAACTAGGCATGACCATGGAACTCACCAACATTTATGGTACCAGGGTTGAGAACAGGCCGGGCTGGTCCAAGCTGCAGCACACATAGACAAACCCAAGAATTGAGTGTGGGGCTGGGAGAGCTGCAGCATCCACAGCACACAGGAAGGCTATGTAAGAATTTAGCATCTGCTGGCATGCATGAGATCCAGGTCTGGGAGTGGGCCTGGGGAGGAACTTAAGGAACTTCCTGCCACAACTGATTGAAAAGACAAGAAGATATTTAACAGAGAAATAATTTTATTAATCTAACCTGTGTCCGTCATCCACACTTTCAGGATGATGCACTTTGCTTAAGAATACACAGTTTTTTACACCCCAAAAGAACCCAGGTGTCCTACAGAGCTTTCATTTTCCCTTACCTTGTGTGAAGCTACCAGTTCTTGGAATAGTTTTTCTTATGTTAACTAAAACTGAAAAAAAAATAATAAGGGAGAAGACAATAACACAGAGTCTTGGCAAGCTTTGGTTTGTTATTTACAACTCAAGGAAAGCAAGAAGAAAAGACAGTACGGAGGTCAGGGATGCTCTTTTCTGTTGTTTTTAACCAAAGGTAGGCACAAAGAAGAGAGAGCACCAGGTATTCTGTCTGCTGCTTGGAGTTCCAAGGTTAGTCACAAAGCCAGGTGTTCCTGGTTTGTGAATAGCTCCCTTGTCCACTGATGGTTTCAGCTCCTTCAACTTCCCTGGTGGGCCATAGCTCCTGCTTGGGAGCATGTGAGTCAGGGTTGGGTGTTGGTCAGGCCAGAAAGGGCTGCTTCACTTATCAACAGGTGTGTGCACTGGCTCTGTAGGGAGCAGACTGGGCAGGGCCAGGCCACCATAGTACACTGGCATATGAGGGAGCCAGGACAGAGTGTGGGCCATGCCAAGCTGGGAGATGCTATCACACCTACATGAGGAACATGGATGGGAGCAGGCTGGGCATAGCTAGGTTGCAGCACTCTCCATTGAGAGTTGGGACTGGAGGTAGGCCAGAGCAGGCCAGGCTGCATCTTCTGAAGGCAAAGGTCAAGCTGGGTGATGGCTATGTTGGGCTGGTTCAGAGCTACCACTGGCATGCACAAAACTTGTGGCTGGGAACGAGCTTGGTTGGGGATGAACCTGCTGGGTTGTGTATCCCACTAGTCAGCACGAGAGCTGGAATGTGGGCACTGAACTGAACTGGACATAGCTGCACCATCCTTGGCATGGGTGTGGACTGGTTCTGAGATGTGCCAGACTGGGCTACGCTCCAGCACCCACTGGTGCTCACAAGAGCCAGGGTAGGTATAAGACAGGCTGAGCTAGGTCTCTGCACCTGCTGAACCTCAGAGAGCAGGTGTAGCTAGGCCGTAGTACTGACAGTAAGAGCTGGAATGGGTGTGGGTCGGTGGGGCAAGGCTGTTATACCTGCCAAGACAGGAGGTGGGCCAAGTCAGGCTGGACCAAGGACACAGTCCCTGCACATAAGCACAAGAACCAAGGCAGGGAGCAGCCCAGACCAAGTCAGGTTACAATGCCAGACACATATGCTATTCTGGGAAAGCAGCCGAGGACAGCCTTGGGATTCTGCACCCATATGGGAGACCTGGAGGAAGTTCCTGGATCCTGGCTTTGGATCGGCATGCCATTGTGCTCACTTGGGGAGTGAATCATCGGATGGAAGATCTTTCTCTGTCTCTCCTCCTCCTCTCTGTATATCTGACTTTCCAATAAAAATAAAATAAATCTTAAAGTGTATTCAATGAAATAATAAGTGTAAACTTCCCTAGCCTAGAGAAATAATTGGGAAACAACATCTATGAGGGGAACAGAACTCCCAACAGGCTTGACCAAAAGCGATCAACACCACAACACATGATAATCAAGCTCTCTTCAATCGAACACAAGAAAAAAATCTTTAAATGTGCACGTGAAAAAAATCAACTGACATAAAAAGGAATGCCAATTAAACTCACAGAAGACTCCACAGGCAAGAAGAGAATGAAGCGACATATTCCAGATTTTAAAAGCAAAAAATTGTTGGCCCAGAATAACATACCTAGCAAAATTCTCCTTTGTTTTTGAAAATGAAATAAATTTCTTTCACAGTAAAGAAAAGTTAAAAGAATAAGCCTTTTCCAAACCTGCCCTACAAATAATACTCTAAGATGTTCTCTTGACAGAGAAAAGGAATAGCGGCCACCAAAACCAAAGGCAAATACGAAGAACATCCCAGTAAAATAACAACAGAAGACTAACTCAATGAACAACCCATTGCTAAAATGATAGGACCAAATTATCACCCATTTATATTAACCCTGAATGTAAATGGATTAAGTTTATCAATCAAATGTCATAGATTAATAGACTGGATGTTGGGTCCATGCAGTGGATGTGGGGGGACATGAAGATGTGAAGAGTATTTTTCCATCGCAGGCAGATTCACAAGGAACTTCCCGCTGTATGGCAGGACCTGTGGATGTCTCTACAACCACCTGAATGCAGCTCCACCTTTCTTTGCATGGACACTGGACCACCCTGCGGAAGAACTCTAATCCATTCAGGCGTTGTTTGCTGCTGTGAAGTTGGCTTTTTTTACTCAATGTGAGCTTGGAGGTTAATGTCAATAATAACATCTTGCAAAAGGGCCTTCTATTATTCGTACTGTCTTGGCTGTCCCCATTGACCTTATGCTAACCAAGGGAACTGTATTTAGGGTTTCATTCTTTCCTTGATCTTTAGGTTCTCCTTTTCTTTGTGATACAAGATTGAGTTGTAGAATAAGAATTGTAGCAGGAACTTCTATTGTTTTTAGGTAAAACAAAAGGCAGAATTATCCTTAGAAACACCCACTTGGCCATGATGTCAAAAATCTAAGCCAGAGTTAGACTGTTTTTGTATAAATAAAGCAGATAGATTTCCCACATTGTCCATTATGATCATGAAATCGTAGTGGTCCATTTCTTTCCTCTTTACGCCTCATCCACGCACCCTTCCTGAGTTCCAAACTCAGCTGGAGCTGGACTCCGGCAAGTAGACTGGATTAAAAAGCAAAACCCATCTATTTGTTGCCTACAGGAGACACATTTCACCAACGAAGATCAGAGGAATGGATTTGTTGTTGTTGTTGTTGTTAGTTTCATCTCTTCAAAACACTTTCTTCTGATTAAATTCTTGAGTGGCTCATAGATCACAGAACAGCATCATCATCTTCAAGAATGTTTCTTAGTTTTCATTTCTTCAGTGACACATTAGTCATTCAGTAGCATGTTATTTACCTTCATGGTGTTGTTAATTTCTTTTTTTTTCTTCCTGTTGTCGATTTTGTTTTGTGGCTTTTCCTTTAAGGGGATGTATAGTAGCTGTGAAATGGAGACTATCATATCCAGAAGTGAAGATACAATGCAGTATGCTTCTCTACTTCCAGATAAAGATGGTCTCCCAATGAAATTGTTTACTATATTTTGACAATAGGATGTTTGATTTCTTTCTTCAGGAGAATGTTTATATAAAAGACCCAGCGCCTGAGCAGGGACTTGAACCCTGAACCCTCAGATTAAAAGTCTGATGCTCTACCAGTTGAGCTACCCAGGCCCTAAAGAGAATTAGTATCCATATCTAAGAATGAGATTCATAACAAGCATGGTTCATGCTGTGGATGGAGACTTGTACTAGGAGAGAACTGAACAGACAGGCAAACACTCACTGGAACTGGGTCACTCAGGACTGGCTCACGTTTTCTGCAGGTCCGTATAGAACCAATGTCAAGGGGATCAAAAAAACTATCCTTAGGAAAACAGCCAATGACTCTCAAGAAATACTTAGAGAACACTTGGTTAAATCTCTCAGCATTGTCCTAGTTACTGACACCAAGAAAAAAAAAAAAAAGAAACAAAACGGAAGAAAATAACAAGAGAAGGGAGAACTAGTGCATGGAAGATCTCTCTCCCCTCTGTCTTCTTTCTCTGTGAATCTGCCTTTGAAATAAAAACAAGTAATTTTGCGGGGTGGGAGGGGTTGGGAGCAGAAAGAATAGAGATTAAGGAGAGAAGTTTTATGTTGAGATGTGACCTGGATTTTTTTTGAAGGACAGCTGAAAGAGCTTTGAATATGACAGGTAGAAGATTCGAATGTGAAACCGTGACTCCAGGGATGAGATTCTGAGGAAACCAGAGGACGTGTGCTTAAAAGTATTCAAGGTGGTCTATGGCCATACCACCCTAAACACGCCTGATCCCATCTGATCTCCCACGTGTGGAAGGTGAAGTGAGTCCGGAGGAGAGGGACCGATGTCTCAATCCCAAATTGGTGAGTAGCCAGAGAAGCTCTGTGGAGTCGGCTGATGCGTCACACTGGGTGTCTGTACACCTACTAACAAAGCACTAATGAAAGCTGACTTACGGTTTTTCATCACACATGGGAAATCCAGAGGTACTTCATGGACGGGCCCAAGATTTTATTTCTGTTTAGTGGAAAGTCAGATTTACAGAGAGGAGGAGAGACAGATCTTCCATACATTGATTCACTCCCCAAGTGGCCACAACAGCCAGAGCTGAGTTCATTCAAAACCAGGAGCTAGAAGCTTCTTCCTGGTCTCCCACGTGAGTGCAGGATCCTAAGGCTTTGGGCCATCCTTGAATGCTTTCCCAGGCCACAAGCAGGGAGCTGGAAGGAAAGCGGAGCAGCCAGGATATGAATCCATAGGTGATCTTGGCGCATGCAAGACAAGCACTTTAGCCACTAGGCTACTGTGCCAGGCCTTGTAACTCACTTTCAAATAAATATTTTGTAATGAACATAAAATAGATCAAAAACCCAAATGTAAGATATATAACTATAAAACTTTTACAAAGAAACAAATTCACAAATCTTTATGACTTTGTATTAGACAACTTATTTTCATACGTAACCAAAAGCATTGTGGCATAGTGGGTCAAGCTGCCACTTGCAATGCCGACATCTCTCCCAGTGCCAGCCAGTCCAAGTCCCAGTCACCCAACTGCTTGGCAATGCGGGAAAGCAGTGGAGGCTAAGTCACTCATGCCTCCCCCTGGGAGAATCCTAGCAGCAGCTCAGCTCAGTAGCAAACCATGGGATGGGAGATCTCCCTCCCTTTCTCTGCTCAGCAATGCCTTTCAGATAAATCAATTCCAGACAAGAGAGGCTGCAGGTGTCTGGGTCTCAAACTCCTACTTGACTGAATGACAACCAACTTTTGACCACGCAATGGAAAACACAACCCAGCATGCACCCTTGAGTGCACAAGCGGGACCTTTCCATACTTAGTGTATTCCAGCATTTTCTGCTCTGTTCCAGAATCCCGCATTTCCTTGAGGCTGGAGATCTCAAGAAACACTAATTGGCCTATGGCAGAGGACGAACCCACGCCCCAACAGAGCACGCTGTAGCTCAAGTTTCAGCAACTGCCCTGTGGTCTCTGTCCCACTCCAGGGAAAGGGGACCTAGGACATTCCAGGAGGGCGCCAGCGGGCACGAGGCGTCAAGGCAGAGCATGGGGACATTTCCCAGGGAAGGTAGCTCAGAATGAAGGAAAAGCACCCAGTCACCCAGAATTCTGACGTCCTCCTGCACCTGTCGCGGCCCGCCGGGGCCTGATGTTGACCAGACGCGCGTCTCCAATGAACGCCGTCGCCATGGCAACAGCCCGGGCCGGACTTGGGGTGTCCAGTTCCATTTAGCATTTGAGGAAGAGAATTGTGGATTCTGACCAAGCATAGTTGGCTATTGCTAACACCTCTTCAGTGCGGGAGTAGAGAACTGATGAAAAGAACCCTGAAGTGAATGAGCAATGAGAACCAGTGACACATTATTAACATCACACCTAGATTAAGGCTTTGGGTGTGGGTGAGGGGGGATACAAAAACTTTGATCCGACTGTCACCCTAAGTGTGTGACATCACCGCGTGTCTCCTGCCCCTTTTCTGTTGCCTCTGGCCAGGTCCGGGCTGTGCACTCACACGCATCAAATAACCAGCTTTGTCGGTCACCTGTTACTGTCGACTAAGGAAGGCGTGCTCATATTAGGCTCGATTTCAAAATTCCTTCCGCAGGAAGCAACACTGGTACGCAAGGAACCGCTTAAAGGCGAGCAAGCGTGGTAGAGATTCCTAAAAATGTCCCATTCACAGACACCGCCGACAAGTGGTTTTCCAGTTATCCTGCCGTCATTTTAAGGTCCAGAAGATGGGGACGATCACAGCATATCTCCTGAGATGAAAACATGTTTTAAAACATGGTCTTGGGCCCGGCGCGGTGGCGCAAGTGGTTAAAGGTCCTCGCCTTTCACGCCCGGGATCCCATGTGGGCGCCGGTTCTAATCCCGGCAGCCCCGCTTCCCTTCCAGCTCCCTGCCTGTGGCCCGGGAAAGCAGTTGAGGACGGCCCAAAGCCTTGGGACCCAGCATGCACGTGGGAGACCTGGAAGAAGCTCCTGGCTTCGGATCGGCATAGTATCGGCCCGTTGCGCTCACTTGGGGAGTGAAACATCGGACGGAAGATCTTCCTCTCTGTCTCTCGTCTCTCCTCTCTGTATATCCGCCTTTCCAATGAAAAAATAATAAAAATAAATCTTTAAAAAAAAAAAAACATGGTCTTGTTTTCTTTGCTTGGTTTCTTTGCTGGTTGTGAACACAGGTTGAGGGTTGTTGGGACCTGTCTTTTTTCCACGCTGTGGTGGTCACTTCGTGCGTGTTTCCTGTCATCCGCCCAGGGTCACACCTCGCACATGTGTCCCTCACGCCCACTCGCGGCAGCAGCTCTGGCCAGCAAACCCTCGCAGACACTCGGCGGCTGGACTTGAGCAGGTGTGCCAGCCGCACAGCGGAAGTGTCCGGTCCCCGACCGGTGCCCTGAGAAGGCATGGGCGCTCAGGTCCTTCCGGCTCCCTTCCGCGCAAGCGCGCTCCCCGAGGACGAATCCAAGGCGCGCGGCCAAGGTCTCATGTGAGCTGTGGTGGGGCAGGAGGGCCTGCTGGCTCCGGGCGCCCGGGAAGGTGAGCATCCTGGTCCAGCTGCTCCCGCAGGAGCCAGGGCCCGTGGTGTCTCTGCTGCGCGTCGCGGGAACCATTGCTCCTGCATCGGGAATTGATTACCGGAGGACAGCGACACTATCAGAAGAACTGCACGGGCTGGGGCTTGGGGGACATGGGTGACCAGTGCTATTAAGGCTGGAAAGCGAGAGGCCGGGGCGTGGAGACGGCGGCAGGGAACGACTCGTTTGCCCTATGGTTGCTTTTCCGGACAGCATTTCTTGAGAGAATGATTGTTTGGGAATGATATTTGGGGGGGGGGGGGGGGGGGGGGGAGAGGGCACAGAGATACAGTGGCCAGAAGAAACAAGGAGAGGCCCTTTTTCCCATTGTGAGGGAGAAACGTGGCTAAGGGTGGAACAGGCAGCTTTGGGGAACAGTGGCCTCTGAAATGCAGCTGGGGGGGGGGGGGCTCTTCCAGAAGCTTCCCCTGGCGCCTCCCTCTTCCCATTCCGTGTGAATGCTCCATCCTTCCAGGCTCTGCAGCAGCGCTCCTGGAGCCTGGGTACGCTCAGCAAACATCTCCAAAGACTGGTCGATTGGAGATGAGCACAGCACTCATGTAACCTTACATTTTGCCAGATTTTAACTTGTAGCACTGAGAATACAAGCAGGTACCAGCAAAGGCGCTTCACGGTGTGACATTGGATTCTTCCAAGGCTCAGTGGCTTGCGGGATGCTGGAGCCCTGAGCAGTGACGGCGCCCTTTTACCTGAGCCAGGAAATAAAGGAACTGCCGCTACACTCCTTTTAAGCCAAACCCCCGTGTAAGGAAGGGACAGAGGCTGGGCCACCTCAAGAATTTGAAGCGGTTTGGATGACTCAGATGGACCTGAAACCCGAGCTCAAGGATCTGTGGTTATTTTCTTTGTATCTGGGAAGGGACAGGGTTCTTTTGGACACTTGTTTAATCTTTTATTCAAAAGATGTGTTATTTTCTTTATGACAGCTGGAGTGAAGGAGAGATTGTTCATCTTCCCTTTGCTTCTTACCCGGCCGGGAGTGAAAACTCCCTCGGGGTCTCCCACAGGGGTGACAGGGGCCCAAGCACCTGCACTTTCCGCTGCCTTCCCAGGTGTGAGGTCAGAAGCAGTGCAGCCAGGACTCAAACCAGCACAAGGGGCGGCTTAACCCCCTGCACCACAGGAGCTCCTCCTTTAGAGTTGTGTTCAGTTGGCCAGACAGGAAAATAACTAGGCCAGTGACTCTGGATGCCTCAAGGTTACTATTTTCTCAGCTGTGCTTTTGCCCAACAACTTGTAAGGACTTATTCCAATATCCCACCCTGGACCCTGCGCCATTTCCTCTTCCTCACTGCTCACGGAATTCGCGCCAGTCCAGCCATCCACCAATCAGATGTAACCTGGCATTCCACCTGAGAATCCCACCCCCAATCTCCCAGCCCCTTCCCCAAACCCGCTCACTCGCCAATCATCCCCAGGCATTCACCTGCAGGCACCAATCCCCTGGGGCCTTGACCTCAATCCCTCCCAATCCCCGCCCCCCCACACCTGGCAGACAAAAAAGGCCCCCAGGTGCGGTTCACCCCTTTTTGCTCTCTCTCTTCCTCTCCTTGGTTCCTCTCCCCTGCTCTTCCTCCCTTCCCTCCCCTTCCCCTGTTCCTGCCCCACTCGGTTCTCTCTCTCTCTCTTGCTCTCTCTCTTGCTCTTGCTCTCTCCTTGGTTCCTCTTCCCTGCTCTCCCCCTCCTTCCCCTTCCCCTATTCCTGCCTCGCTGGAATAAACTTCCTAAGATACCTCGTTGCGTCTGGTGATTTCAGCTCACGGTAAAGAACCAGGTTGCGAGAATTAGCTGCGCGTAAAGTATCGTAATATCGTATAACCTAAAACTAGAACTCTTACATTCTTTTAAATAACTAACACAACTATGCCAAGAAGAGGTGCAAGGTTTAAAAGCAAGCTCGCTACTCTCTGGAAGATCCATCCATGTCCCATATGATTCTCAAAGTCTGTGTTATCTCAACAGACAGGCACAGGATTCTTCCTCTTTTTTTAAGAAAAGAAATTTTTTGCTTTTATTTATTTGAGAATCAGAGTTAGAGATGAAGGGAGGAAAGCATAGACAGAAAGAGATCTTTCATTTACTGGTGCACTGCCCCAGATGACTGCAAGACCACACGGCCAGGCCCAGCCCAAGCCAGGAGCCTCGGGCTTGGTCCAGGCCTGCCGTGAGGGTGGGCCACACACTTGGACTGTCTCCTGCAGCTCTCCCCAGGCCATTAGCAGGGAGCTCGATCAGACAGAACAGAAACTGGTGCCCATACGGGATGGCAGATGGCAGCTTTACTTGATATGCCACAACACAGGCCTCAGGTTTTTTTTTATCCTAGAAGGTGCGTTCTCAGAATGTCTGTCAAACCTTGCGCAGTGTGGGACCATTCTTGGTCTTCCTCAGCATCCCCCCTCTCTCTCTAATTCATCACTAGGGGATTAAAGAACAATCTGACTGGCCAGGGCTTGCTTGCCTTCATCTAAAAGGTGCCCCTGGGGGTTTCTTATCTACCTCCTTCTCCTTGGGAAGCTCTTTTCAATCCTGCTGTAACAAGAATCTTGGCAGGAGGAGGGAAGCTGTTCCAGGCTACTACTAGGTTTAGGAAGCCTAGAGTGTATTTCCAAGACTCTGTTTGGACATCCAACGTGTCATGTCACATAGTCATTAAAATAGAAACACATGGACCCCATTAGATGTATTTGGTTTGCAGCAAGCCAATCTCTGGAGTAAAAAGTGTGGGGGAAAGGCACAGAGGCCTATTGTGAAATGCAGTGTGAGTCTTTTTTGGTACCCATTTTCTGCAGCCCTTCCTGCACAGCCCAAGTGGCAGTTCACTTTCTACCCTATAAAAACACACACCGAGCTTGAGCTTGAAGTAACGGCGTCTCCAGGGCCAACAGCCTTGTGTAAAATCTCTTCCAGTCGGCAGGAATCTCAGCATGCAAATTGGACCTGGTGACCCATTTGGAAGGAGGACGGCTGCAGACGCTGGATCTTCAGGAGGCTGAACAAGGGAGAGCTCCAAACACCCGTCTCGGTGAGTGGTGTCATCGGTATGTAGGAGCCTGGCTCTATCCAGGTCCTTGGAATTCGCTAGGTGACCCAGGTGAGTAATCTTGGTCTTGTCTGTCAGGTCTACTAAGCCTCCAGTAGTTTGTGGCTGTAGACCCCTTGAGAAGAACCTCTGCGCTAGTGGGATGAAGGGGATAAATGGCACTGGCAGTGGGCCTGCCACTTAGCATCTGTGGAATGCTGGCTTCCTACTGCCAAGAAAATGGTTTCACCCAAGCTTTATCTCTGCACTTGAACTTCCATCCTCAGCCTTCTAGCTCCCACTCCCGTGACTACAGCTATAGTCGCGGCTCATTTTGCCTGTTCACCCCCTCTCTGCTCATTAGGTAGGTGGTATTATCTACCAATTTCCTTTTTTTTTTTTAAACTATATTTCTTGAGATCTCCATGCTCACAGCACAAAACACTTAGTGTCTCTTCTGACTCTGCTCGCTTCTCTTCCACTCCCCTTTTGTTTTCTCTCCCACATAAAAGTGGCTCGTGTGCATGAATTACAAATTAGCTTTTTCCTCAGGGTTGATTTCTTTTTTCTTGTTCTCACACTAGATTCAGATGATACTTGCACTTTATTTTAAAAAAAAATTATTTATTTTTATTACCAAGTCAAATATACATAGAGAAAGAGAGACAGAGAGGAAGATCTTCCGTCCGATGATTCACTCCCCAAGTGACCGCAATGGCTGGTGTCAGGCCGATCTGAAGCCAGGAGCCAGGAGCTTCTTCTGGGTCTCCCATGCAGGTGCAAGGTCCCACGGCTTTGGGCCATCCTCGACTGCTTTCCCAGGCCACAAGCAGGGAGCTGGATGGGAAATGGAGCTGTTGAGATTAGAACTGGTGCCGATATAGGATCCTGGCGTGTGCAAGACAAGGACTTTATAGTTAGGCCATGCCCCCGGGCCCGGTACTTGCACTTTATATGTCTTTCAGAAACAACATCTTGGAACTGAACTTAAGCCTCAACACACCCAGCACACTATTCCTGAAGAACCAGCACTTTGAGGCTCAGTGATGGGACATTGAGGGAACACTGCCCCGGGTCCTGTAGGTGAAGAAGACTGTAAAATGAGGGCCAGTTACAAAGGCAGACAGTCTGTCCTGCATTGAAGAAATCTTCAGAGAAAACAGCCATCAGAACTGTGTCAGTGCCACAAACGGATGGTTTTCCTGGGGAAGGAGGTCCTAACCCAGTGATGTTAGTCTGAGCCCAAACCCTGGACCCAACAGAAAATTTCACAGGGAAATAGATCCTTTATATCCAGGGACAACTCCAGACATACTTCAATTAAATATCATAGTCTCTTCCCACACAAGAAACCTTACAAATGCCATAGGGATCCCATATGGGCACCAGTTTTAATCCCGGCAGCCCCGCTTCCCTTCCAGCTCCCTGCCTGTGGCCCAGGAAAGCAGTTGAGGACGGCCCAAGGCTTTGGGAACCCTGCACCCATGTGGGAGACTCGGCATAGCATCTTCCATTGCGCTCACTTGGGGAGTGAATCATCGGACGGAAGATCTTCCTCTCTGTCTCTCCTCTCTGTATATCTGACTTTCCAATAAATAAATAAGTCTTTTAAAAAATTATTTATTTATTTTTGATGATTTTCACATAGATAATTAGGATAAGGGTAAAGGGCTACGGGAAAGTGAGTGAGATCATTATTTCCACTTTCTCTTTTTTTCCTTCCTGTATCAGGAGGAAGGGAAGAGATAAGGAGAGAAGCTACACCCAACTTTGTACCCTGGGATTGAGGACAGTATTCTGACACCACCCAGGGTCCCTGACATGGAGCATGCTTCCAGGGTCCTGCTCAGAGGTTTTGACAATTTAACAGTTCTAAATTACTGCCGATCTCACCACTCCAAGCACGATGAAATCGCTCCAGAATCTACTGGTTGACATAGTCCACATTAGAGTCTCCATTGCCCAGATTTTCACTGCCAACACTTGGCTGCGGTAGTTGATTGATTAGCCCTGCCCAGTTTGGTCTGATCCATCTCAGCTCTTATCTTACCAATGGGAGTGGTGGTTCAGCAGGGGAGTCCCATGCAGCCACTCTACCAGCTTTGCCCCTCCCCACTGGGTCTCACGTGTGCTGGTTGGGTGCTGCAGCCCTGTCTGGCATGGCCCACCACCTTACCATGGCATTTGCCAATAAGTGCTATAGCAGGCCAGGCCTGGCTCATCCCCAAATCCAGTTCATGCTGGTGGAGGCTACAGCCTAACCCAACCCAGCCAACCTCCAGTCCTGGCCCTCATGAGAAATGGCTTGTACTGTGACCCATCCAGGCCTGACCTACACTCCATTCTGGTGCTTGGATTTGCCAGCAGATGATATGATCTGGCCCAGCTTGATTTGCCCCAGATCTGGGCCAAATGTATGCTGGTGAGTATCATTCCCTTGCCTGGTCTTGGCTGCCCCCCATTGTGGTTCTTGCACTCATCTGCAGGGACTGGGTCCTGACAGAGGAGTTTCCCAAACCAACCAGTAGATGTAACAACCTAGCCTAGCATGACCAGTGCTCCAACCTAGTTTCTGCACTTACCAGTGAGGTACGGTTAGCTCGGCCCTGCATGATCTACTCCTTTCCAAAACCAACCCACACATTTGCCAACTATCAGAGCTACCTTGCCCAGCCTGCCCGAGTCCAGGCCTGAACCACGTGCTCACCAGCAGGAACTATGATTTACTGGGGGAGTTTTCCAAGTTCCCCCACTTGGCCTACTCCCAGACCCAGATCTCACGCATGCCAGCATGTGCTGGGCCCTTGCCCAGCATAATCTGCCCCTCCATTCTTGCCTAGTATGAGCAGGTGAATGTTGCAGCCTGGAACTGCCCCACACCCTGTTGTAGGATGCACATGAGGGTGCTGCAGCCTGGAACTGCCCAGACTCTTCTTGCTCCCTGTACCTGTTAGCGTTGTCAGGTTCCATGGTCACAGCTAGCTCAGCCCATCCCCAACCTAATTCTTGAGCTAACCACTGGGACTTGCTTTTCTATAGGCTTGGGCACACAAATCCCACAAAGAATCTACCCCTGGACCTGGTTCTCTTGCGTGCTGGTTAGTGTCATGGCCCTGCCTAATGTGACCTGTCCCCTGTTCCGACATTCAGTCAGGTACTAGGATCTAGTCCTGCTAGACAGGCCCCAGTCTTGGCTTTCATGTTGACTGGCACGTGGTGGTCAGCCATGTTCCATGCTAACAAGCCCAAGTCTAGATTCCCATGTGGGCTGGTGCATGAGTGTGCCCCATACACATCTTCTAGTCTCTCCCCTCCAAAGCACTGGGTCTCAGTCCCCTTGCTTACCTGTAAGTATAGTGGGCCTGTCACTGGGTGTCCCTCAGGATTCATTCCTCACCTACACATACTGTGGCCTTATCCATGGACGTCTTTAAGCAATAATTCCACATCCCCAAGTCCCCAGAGCTCGCTCCTGGGCAGCAAGTGGACAAAGCCTGGTGCTCTGGCCATCCACAAGCCCAGGATTTGCCCACTGATAGGCAGCAGTGGACGGGGAGCTAGGATCGCCAGCAAAAAGCCTGGCCTGACATGGGCTATTGCTGGGAGATTCAGACATCAGCGCCTCTGAGCAGACTTACCTGGACTCCTGCCAGCTAAGTATTGTGACAGCCACATTGGAAAGGCCATTTGCTTGTACTCGGAAGGGAAAAAAAATAACAAGTGCCATTCTTTAAGGATGGAAACCTTTCTAATATAATCAAGAGATTCTATTCCAGCCATCTTTATACAATCATGTATTGTCATTCATAGCAAAAACAAAACAAAGCAAAACAAAACAAAAACCCTATGTCTTTCTGCTGGTTTAGGTTCTCTAATGAGTAGGAAGTTCATCCTAAAAGGTCCAGCAAGGCAGGCATGAAGATTGTCTCTGGCAGACTAGGCTAGGTGTCTGTCCCTACTGAGCCATGTGTGAGCAGTGTCTGGGTAATGGATGAACCTTGGCTGGGTGAAACATCCAACAGTAAGAACCAGAATGGGTTGAAGGCCAGTCAGGAAAGGTCACTATTCCTGCTAGAAGAGGATATGGACTAAGTAGGGCTGGCTCATGGACCCACCATGAAATCTCTGGAGAGATTTCATCGTGCTTGAAATGATGAGATTGGCAGCAATTCAGAACTGTCGAACTATTAAAATCACTTGAGCAGGACCCTGGGAGCATATCCCATGTTGGGGACCTGGGATGGGTGGGCGGCTGAGTGGGGCTTTTCCCTTTATCTCCCCCTTTACCCCAGATACAGGAAAAAAAAAAGCAATAATGTGGAGACAATGGTCTAAACAACTTTTCTGTGACCCTTGACCCTTTGTGCCCTAATCAACTACATAAAGATTGTCAAATTAAAGCAATTATTAAAAAAAAAAAAAGGCTGTCCCTGGAGGGAGGAGGTAGAGTAAATTAGGTATAATTTCCTTTCAGGGAATAAAATACTAACTGGGTACCAACAAAAGATCTTTGCACATACTGAATAATTTACTTTCTAATCTTTAAAAAAAAAGATTTATTTGAAAGGTAGAGTTCCAGAGAAAGAGACGCAGGGATCTTCCATTCGCGGTTCACTTATCAGTTTGCTGCAATGGCCATGACAAGGTGGAAGCCAGGAGCTCCATGTAGGTCTCCCATATGGATCAGAAGGGCCCGGGGACCTGGGCCATCCTCTGTCATCTTCCCAGTTACATTCACAGGCAGCTGGATTGGTTGGTAATGGAGTGACTGGGACTTTGACCAGTGCTACAATGGGAGGCTGGTGTTGTAGGCAGCTTAACCCTCCATACCATAATGCCAGACCCCATATTGAGTAATTTAAATCATTAAATTATTGGAATGAGGAAAATGAGGTTAAGGATGTTAAATAACTTACCCAGGGACCAGGGTTTGGCTCCAGTTCTGCTTACTCCAGTATGGGCCCTCTTCAGCTCAAAGCTGCAAGTTGGAAAAAGAGAGAATTCAGTGAGGACAGAGGACGATGCTCTGGCTCATGTGGATCAGGAAGTCTGTCTGGGCCAGGAAGAGCAGGAGGGGATCTGGACCTGCGCGACCAGGCTGGCGGCCCTGAGTCCTGCAGGTGTTTGGTTATATCATTTAGGAAGGAGGGAATTGGGGGAGGTTTTAGTCAGAGCCGTTAAGTTTGTCTGGTGTGATCTCATTCATGCCATGCAACAACACCATTACTATGGCGGAAGCTGGGACCTCAGGGCCTTCACGGCTGCTGGTCATTTTGCTGGAATGTGTTTCTCGCACGTGTCCACCACTTTTTTTTTTTTAAGATTTATTTTATTTTATTACAAAGCAAAATATACAGAGAGGAGGAGAGATAGAGAGGAAGATCTTCCGTCCGATGATTCACTCCCCAAGTGAGCGCAATGGCCGGTGCTGTGCTGATGCAGAGCCAGGAGCGAGGAGCCAGGAACTTCCTTCAGGTTTTCCACACAGGTGCAGGGTCCAAGGCCTTCGGCCATCCTCGACTGTTTTCCCAGGCCACAAGCAGGGAGCTGGATGGGAAGTGGAGCTTCAAGGATTAGAACCAGCGCCCGTATGGGATCCGGTGTGTTCAAGGTGAGGACTTATACTGGGTCTACAAATGCTCAGTCTTAGACACTGTACCATCTATAGAAATTATACCTCACACCCATTAAGGGGGCCACTAGACTGGGGGTAGGCACCACTCTGCTTAGAGCCCATTTAGGTCTGAGTGTGTATTATCTTTTAAGTAAAACCTGCTCCCATTTCTGCACTGATGTCTCTGCTTATAAGTTGTCCTATGCCAGGACAAGAACTTGGAGCAAATACAACTGAGGATTTCTGTAGGACAACTAATTGTCTCTGTAGGCCTGGTTTCCAAAACAAAGAGGTACTTCCGGGCAGTGGTACCAGAACGCCCATAATCTCGTCAATTCCCTTTTGCTATGATATGGAAATTCCTCAAACCCTCCTCCCTTGTGCCTACACGACCCTCAGTCCTTAAAGTATGATGCTGTTAATAAACTTCAGCTTCAGTAGTCCACATGTATGATTATTGGCTCCATTAACCAAGCTGTCCTGTACATGGCACCCATTCCTCTGCTACAGTTCCTCCCTCTGCAATGGAGTAATCCACACATAACCCAAGTCTTCTGAATTACCAAGATTATCTGTTCTTTCCCATCTGGTGTCCCCAGTTGAGCTGGTGGCAAAATTCCAAAGATGATCACAGAGTATTGACTTAGCACAAAGGACTACATGTTTTGTTTTGTTTTCCCATTTGTAAAAACCTATGCTGTCCTGTGAGGAGTCAGATAACAGGCAGCTAGGGTCTCTAGTTCCTGGTAAAGTTACCTTTTAAAATGTAAAATTGGGCCATGGAGGGTAGGAGAAGGAGGCATCTTTCCTCACCCAGACAGGCAGCCTTTCCGGTAGCCTGGGTGAAAGTGGCGTTGCATCAAACACTCGGGCCACTCCATGGCTCACTCTGGGAACTTACGGTGGTGGATTTGCAGGGAAACTGGGGGATCACACAGGTGAGGGTGAGCAATGACCTGTGGATTCATGTCCAGGTGAGGAATTACTGCCTAGGGGGCATCTTGGATAAGACCACCTTATGTATGGGTAAGGAATGACCCTGGAAGAACTAACAAGACCACTGTACTTGCAGGTAAGCAAGAGGACCGAGACCTGGTGGCTTGAAGGGAAGAGACTGGAAGACTTTTTGGGTCAGACCAATACACCAGCCAACAAGGAGTTCTGAGCTGAGCACAGAACACTGATGACCACCACACGCCAGTCCACATGAAAGCTAGGGTTGGGGGACCTGTCTGACAGGGCTGGATACCCATACCTGTCATTCAGTGTCAGAACAGCGGACAGGTCATGGTAGGCTGGACCATGACACTAACCAACACACAGGAGAACCAGGTCTTAGGGTAGATTCTGTGGGGAGTATGTGGGTCTAACCCTGTGGAAATACAAGTCTTGCTGGTAAGCTTAAGAGTTGGGGTAGGGTGCGTCGCGATAGCATAGTGGCTAAAGTCCTTGCCCTGAACGCACCAGGATCCCATATGGGCGCCGGTTCTAATCCCGGCAGCCCTGCTTCTCATCCAGCTCCCGGCTTGTGGCCTAAGAAAGCAGTCGAGGACGGCCCAAAGCCTTGGGAACCTGCACCTGCCTGGGAGACCTGGAAGAGCTCTTGGCTCCTGGCTTCAGATTGGCTCAGCTCCAGCTGTTGCAGTCACCTGGGGAGTGAATCATTGGACATAAGATTTTCCTCTCTGTGTCTCCTCTTCTTTGTATATCCGCCTTTCCAATACAAATAAATAAATCTTAAAAAAAAAAAAAAGAGTTGGGGTAGTAAGGGGCTGAACTAGGCATGACCATGGAATCTGCCATCACTCACCGGTAATGGGGTTGGAAACAGGCTGGGCAGGAACACGCTTAGCACCCACATGTGCACATATGGGGTTGGACAGACCACAATATTCACCAGCTCATACAAAGGTCAAGACAATGGAGCACGCTGTGCCAGGTAGGAACCTGGCATATATGATATCTGGGACTGGGAGTGAGCCAAGTGGGAGAACCTGGGTAACTTCCACTCTGGGTTAGAGCTGCTGCTGGTAAGCATGTGGTCCAGGCCTGGGTGTTGGACAGGCTGGCACGGTAGGTCTATCCATTGGCAAATGTATGGGTTGATTTTGGAAGGGGGCGGACTGAGCAGGGTTGAGCAAACCTTAGTTCACTGGCAGGTGCAGAAACCAAGACCTGGAGCACAGGTCATACCAGGCTAGGCTATCAAACCTGATGGTTTGCATGAGTCAAGGATAGGAGCAGACTGAGCAGGGCTAGGTTGCAGCACCCACCATGAGACCTGGGACTGGGGGCAGGCTGGAGCAGGGCAGGCTACAGCACCCAAAGGCAAGGACCAAGACAGGGGAGGGGCTGTGCTAAGCTGGGTCAGACCAACCACCGGCACTCACAAGCTGGGAACAGGCCTGGCTGGGGAGCTAAGGGGGCAGCCTGGCTGCGTTGTAGTTCCCACTGGTGAGTGCAGGGCCAGAGTGGGGGCTGCGATCTGGTCTGGACATGGCTGCAGTGTCCCTTGGCACAAGTGTGTAGTGGATCTTAGGTGTGCCAGACTGGGCTGGACTCTAGCACCCACTGGTGCTCCTAAGAACCATGGTAGGTGTAAGATGGGCAGGGCTAGGTCTCTGTCCCTGCTGAGCCATGTGTGAGCTGTGTCTGGACCACACTTGGCTGGGTTGTAACACCCAAAAGTTAAAACCAGAATGGGTGAAGGCTGGTCAGGAAAGGCCAGCGTTCTTGCCAGATAGGAGGTAGACTAGGTAGGGCTGGCCCATGGACCCACTGGCATGCACAAGATCTGGCACAGGGAGAGGTTCTGATGGAGGAGCTTGGCAACTCCTCTGTTGGGACACAGTCCCTGCAGGTGAGTGCAAGAACCAAGACAGGGAGCAGCCCAGACCAGGTCAGTTAATAATACCCTCGCACATACATTTGGCTCAGGCCTGGGACAAGCCAGGCTAGGCCAGTTAATATCCACTGGTAAATCTGAGAACCAGAATGGTGTGGTCAGGCCAGGCTGAGTCACAATACAAGCCATTTCACATTTGAGCTGGTACTGGAGGCTGGCTGGGTTGGGCTAGGCTATAGCCCCCACCAGCATGAGCTGGAACGGGGGTGGGCTGGGCCCAGCCAAGCTGCAGCACCCACTGGCAAATGCTGAGGTGACGTAGGCCATGCCAAATTCACCAATGTCTGTTGGATGCAGCCCCCTCACCCCCACCCCCAGCATCAAAGTTCCATGGAATATCATTTCGCCTCCTGATTGTGCGGTCAGTAGGCAGTTAGGGCCTCTGGTCTCTAGTGAAATTACTTTTTAAAATATACAAAATTGGGCCTGGGGCAGTAGCCTAGTAGCTAAAGTCCTCATCTTGCATGCACTGGAATCCCACATGGGTCGTGCCTCCCATCCAGCTCCCTGCTAGTGGCATGGAAAAGTAGTTGAAGACAGCCCAAATCCTTGGGCCCCCGCACCACATGGGAGACCTGGAGCAGGCTCCTGCTTTGGACCAGATCAGCTCCAGCTGTTGTAAACACTTTGGAAGTGAATCAGCAGACTGAAGATCTGTCCTCTCTGTGTATCTGACTTTTCCATGAAAAAAAAAAATCAATCTTAAATATATAAATAAAAAAAATTGTGCCTCTCCCATTTCTTACCATTCCAAGGGCACAGTCTCTCCTAGAAGGGGAATCACAGGACAGAATCCATATATCAATCCCCTCCCTTAGCACAATCAGAATGGGAGAAGCAAGCCACCAGCAGCACCCTGCACGTCTTTGGTTCTGGACAAGGTGCTATGTTGCTGCCCACTGTGAATGAGCTTTTCCTTTTTGCCCTTTGAGCAACTCCCCTGAGATGGCATATAAAAGGTCCACTTTACAAGCTCTGGCCTTTCCTCCCTTGGCGCCCCCTTCTGTCACTACTGGCAGGAGCCTTTGTATCCTTTCCTAAATAGATTATGCTTTACAAACAAGCTGTCTGCTTAAAAATTCTTTCGTGTGAGACAAAAAATGAGGCTGATGCTGTGTCCTGAGTCACACTTGCACCCTCCGGGCCTGGAGTGGATACCCTCAGCACTTCGGGAACCGCTGCATTAGGCACCCTCCTCCTGCTGCTGATCAGACCTTGTGTTATTGTTTGGTTAAACGTGGCTGGCTCACTGCTAACTGCAATACTCACTTTTGTAACTTCCGCTTTGTTTGCTTGGCTAAGAAACTGGGAGCTCACAGGCCAGACAGCCTACATGACCATTAGCACAGACAGGCTTCAATTCCTATAAACTGTTGCCGCCGCCCAGCAGCAGCGACAACAAAAATGACAAGGCACACTCTTGAGGGTCCGGGAAAAGCTGGAACTGTAACCGGACCCCTCACTGCCAAAAGCGGCTGAGTTTAAATCCCTATCTCCGCTGCTCCTGTCCCCACTGGTCTAATCTTTCCTCTGCTGCTTCTCTAGCCCAATTCCGCCACCCTTCTTCCCATATTTCTTCCCGCACTTTCTGCTGCATTTCTCCATTCTTGTCCCCGTCTCTCCCTACTGCTCTTACTGCTCCTGTACCGCTTCTGTATCCCTCTCTGCCACTTTTCCTCCCCGTACACCTTAACTTTTCCACCCGAAGATCTAAACCCTTCTTCCCCTCTCTGCTGCCCCGTTCTTCCCGTTTCGCCTGTCATTCTTTCCCGTCTTTCTCTTCATCGCCCCCCAATCTTTCTTATTCGTCCATCCGTTCTGTCCATCCTCCGTTGTCTGTCCATCCTCCGTCGTCTGTCCCTTCGTTTGTCTGTCTGTCGTCCTTCCGCCTAGCTTTTACCAGTTACTTTTATATCGTTCTCCACTAATCACTTCTTCCCGTGGGTCCACTTGGTGCCACGTGATAGGCCAGTAATCACAGCGAAGGCATTAGCCTATCCCTGTGACTTCCCGTTTACCTGCTGGCGAGACCAACTCCGTCTCCTGGCCCTGGGCTAGCCGCCATTTTACAATGGCCCCTCCTAATCCTGGAGCGGCTTCAGCACCCCGCTCCCCACAATAAACCAAGGCCCAAACCTGGTTATCTCACAGAAGGCTTCAAGGCCACAGTCTGGTTACTTTAATTACTAGACCAGAGAAGAGCCAGGCACGGGCTGGCCAGCCAAGACAGGCAGGGAATATGTGGCCATTCCTCACCATACAACTTAAAGTGCCACTATAAAAACCTTGTGAAGGCCTGGCACGGTAGCCTAGTGGCTAAAGTCCTTGCCTTGCATGCACAGGGATATGGACCCTGTGTCCCTGCTTGTGGATTCTGCACCGTGTAGGAGACCTGGAAGAAGCTCCAGGCTCCTGATTAGCTTGACTCTGGCAGTTGTGCCCACGTGGGGAATGAGTTAGTACATGGAAGATCTTCCTCTCTGTATATCTGACTTTCCAATAAAAATAAATCAATCTTAAAACAAAACAAAAAACCTGTAAATGCAGTTTGGGGCCGCACTCAGGGGCACTGGCCCCAGTTGGTCAGTAGGTCACCTTGCCTCTCAGTGTAATAAACTTGGTTGTGACTATCACTGGTGTGTGTCTGTTTCAGCAGTCGAGTGGATGCAACAGTCCTTCCCCCCTTTCCCAAACTTCTTGCTTTGGGCAAATATTAAAAAATTTATTTTCAAGCAACAGTATACGTTTGTGCTACTTGTCTGAAAACTCAACAATTAAAAGAGGTGACTTGATCACTAGGCCAGCCTAACCAAACCAAGGGGCCCATGCACATCCATTTACAGCTGAATTCTGCTTTCGGCACAGGTGAGATAGTGACGAGGCATGGGGCTTGGGGTCTCCCCAGGGTGTCACCTTCTAGGTGGCCTGTTTCTGACACAAGGCAGACAAGTGCACTGACCATTAAACTGCACTTGATTTCTGCACTTTGGTGGAGAAGCAAACACACCCATCTTCCAGAGCTCCTAAGAGCTCAACTTAGAAAACAGGACTAAAGGTCAGAAGCAGGTAACTGACGCACTGGACAGCTAACCTGAAGGCCTTCTATAACAGCCACAAGAAGCAACTCCTGAGCCACAAAAGGGAGACTGAAAACTCTCCTTACCAGGCCACATATGGACAAAAACCAAACCAGCGCGGCTAGCAGCCAAAAGTCTTTGCCTTGAACGCACTGGGATCCCATATGGGCGCCGGTTCTAATACCAGCAGTCCCGCCTCCCACTCAGCTCCCTGCTTGTGGCCTGGGAAGGCAGTCGAGGACGGCCCAAAGCCTTGGGACCCTGCACCTGTGTGGGAGATCTGGAGGAAGTTCCTGGCTTCTGGCATCAGATCGGCACAGCACCAGCCATTGCACTCACTTGGGGAGTGAATCATTGGACGGAAGATCTTCCTCTCTATCTCTCCTCCTCTGCATGTCTGACTTTGCAATAAAAATAAATCTTAAAAAAAAAATCTGCCTTTCAAATAAATCTTTAAAACATAAATAATTTTTTTTAAATAAAAATAAATCCTTAAAAGAAAAAGCAGTTCTCGGGTATTACAGAATGAAGATGGGCGTGGAGGTGACAAGCCCCCAGGAACTGGATCAGCGCCCCTGTAAACCTGTGGCGAGCCTGCGTTCTCCACCATGAGGGCACGTGGAGAGACCGTGCGTGAGTAGGCGGGCGCCAGCAGACTCCAGAGCTGCCAGTGCCCGAGTTCTAGGTACCTCAGCCCCCGGAGCCCTGAGCGACACTCCTGCTGCTGGCGTGGGCGACAGCAGCCCAACAGGCTGAGGTGTCAAGCCAGCCCAGTGGAAGCTGTAGGAAGCAGACCGACTCCTAGAACGGTAAAAACCATCCTACCAGAGCGAACAGAAACTCCAATATTCACACTGAGAAGGTTCCTAGACAATCGCAATTATTAATCTGTGGATATTTTATAGTAAATTTCCCTTTATTAGGAACCGCTCACTTAAAGAAGCTAAGTGTGAGGGAGTCCGGTCACGGAGGCGGAGCCCTCCCACTGGAGAAGCATGCACAAACACGTCCTCTAGATGCAGCACAAAGAGTAAACAGAGTCAAGAATACACTGTGAAGGTACAAAAGTGGCTACAAAACTCCGAATTCGTTTTTAAATCTGCAATCACTCTGAGTCCCTAACTTCGTAAGAGAAAAGCGAAGCGTAACAGTTAAGTTTCTCCATGTTCCGAAGCTGTGAAGAGCATTAGTCCAGCCTAAGGTGCCTGGCGCCTCACACGATAGTAAAAAGTTAAGGGGTCTTCAGCAGTTTCTCAGTCCACTCTGCCTCTGGGAACTGAAGCAGAGGACGAGCCGTGCACACTAGGCCGGGCTGTCACACGCCGGGATGCAGCCTCTCGTGCTTGCTCAGAGCCGAGCGGTACCGGAAGGCTTTCCCGCAGTCGGCGCACCCAAAGGGCTTCTCCCCCGAGTGCACCCTCTGGTGCTGGAGCAGGCACGAGCTCTGGCTGAACGTCTCTCTGCACTCCTGACAGCTGTAGGCTTTCTCCCCCGTGTGGGTGCTCCGGTGCTCTGTGAGGTGGGTGCTCCGGCTGAAGGCCTTGTCGCACTCAGTGCATTTGTAGGGCTTCTCCCCGGTGTGGGTGCGCTGGTGCTGAGTCAGGTGAGAGCTCTGGCTGAACGTCTTCTCACACCTGTCACACTGGTAAGGCTTCTCTTCCGTGTGAGTTTTCTGATGCTGGGCGAGAGACGAACAGTGCCGGAAGGCCTTGCCGCACTTGGCGCACTCGTAGGGCTTGGCGCCCGTGTGAATTCTCTTATGCTGCGTGAGGTGGATGTTCTGGTTGAAGGCTCGCCCGCACTCGTTACACTTGTAAGGCCGTTCCCCAGTGTGGATCTTCCTGTGCTGGATGAGGGACGAGCCGTAGCTGAAGGTTTTCCCGCACTCGTGGCACTGGTAGGGCCTCTCTCCGGTATGGATTCTTTCGTGCTTGGCCAGAGAGGAGCTGCGGATGAAGGCCTTGCCACACACCTTACACTCGTATTCTTTCTCCTGGCTGTGGGTCTTCTGGTGCTGGTTCAGGTTGGAGAGGTAACTGAAGGCCTTGCCGCACTCACCGCACGCGAAGGGCTTCTCCCGGGTGTGGATCCTCCGGTGCTGAGTCAGGGACGAGCAGTAGCTGAAGGCCTTCCCGCACTCCGTGCATTTGTAAGGCTTCTCTCCCATGTGAATCTTGAGATGCTGGGCCAGCGACGACCAGTAGCTGAAAGACTTCCCGCACTCGGCGCAGTCATACGGCTTCTCCCCCGTGTGCGTCTTCTGGTGCTGCGTGAGGTTGGAGTGCTGGCTGAAGGCTTTCCCGCACTCGTTGCACTCGTACGGCTTTTCACCAGTGTGAATCATGTGGTGGCGGATGAAGGTGGAGGGGCCGTTGAAAGCCTTCCCGCATTCATTGCATTTGTAGGTCTTCTCTCCGGTGTGGATTTTCTGATGCTGAGTAAGGTGTGTGCTCCTGGTGAAGGTTTTATCACATTCATCGCATTTAAAGGGTTTCTCTCCCGTGTGAATTTTCTGATGTTCCAAAAAGTGTCCTCTCTGGCTAAAGGCCTTCCCACAGTAGTTGCAAGTGTATGGCTTCTCCCCAGTGTGTATTCTCTGGTGCTGAACCAGGTGGGTCCTCTGGCTGAAGGCTTTGCCACACTCGTCACATTTATAGGGCTTTTCTCCAGTGTGAATCCGCTGATGCTGCGTCAGGGACGGGCCCTCAATGAAACCTTTCCCACAGTGATCACATTTATAGGGTTTGTCTCCAGTATGGATCCTTTGATGGTTTATGAGGTTTTCGCTCCGGCTGAAGGCTTTTTCACATTCATTGCACTTGTAGGGTTTTTCTCCAGTATGTGTTCTCTGGTGGCGAATAAGAGCTGAGCAGTAACTAAAAGCTTTACCACATTCATTGCACTTACAAGATTTTTCTTTTTTAACGGGATTCGAGTTCTGTTTGACTCTTGTTTTAGCAGAGTTCTGTTTTGGAGCTTCTTCCCGCTGTGTGCCAGTGCCAGTGCCTGAACTCCCACTGACAACCTTACCAAACCCTTCCTGCAGCGCCCCACCGCCCGGGGTGGCCACAGTCACGTCCCTGGACACTGTCCGTGGCTCTGCCTGCTGCCTCTCGAGACTGCCTTCTGATGCCACAGTCTCCAGGAACCTGGAGCTCCATGGGTGAGCCTTGCTGTGTGTTCCCACCTCAGCAATCTCTGCTTCTGGGCTTGACGCCCTATTTTCACATTTTGTCTCCAAGTCTGAAAGAAGAAAGAGAATGGCCAGTCTTCTCTGCATGGAAACAAAGAAAACTGCTGCTGTGGGACAACCCAGGTGCGACCATCATGCACAAAGCCTCAAGAGATGACACCAAGTTTTCAAATACACAGCCTTACTATTTGGGGAGAAGTCAGAGGGCGCTGAGGAGACCAACAGACAACAGCAAATGGCAAGAGGATGTCTAGCACAGGCTCACACACCATCTCTGAGAAGCAGTAATAGATGTGGCTACATTCAGGAAGATTAATTTTTTAAATAATCACAGGGTAGGCACTCGGCACAGCAGTTAGGCCACTGCTTGGGGCTGGTGTGTGGACTCAGCTGGCTAACCCTCTACCTCTGAGCACCAGCATCTCATTTGGGCACCGGTTTTTGTCCCAGCTGCTCCACTTCCCAACCAGCTTCCTGCTTGTGGCCTGGGAAAGCAAGCAGAGGACAGGCCAAAGCCTTGGGACCCTGCACCTGCGTGGGAGACCTAGAACAAACTCCTGCTCCTGGCTTCGGATCGGCTTGGCCCCTCCCTTGCAGCCACTCTGTCTCCTTCTCTCTGCATATCTGCCTTTCCAATGAAAATAAATAAATCCCCAAAACAGAATATAATTAAATATCAGGAACCAGGAACTTGAACCAATAGCTACATCGTCAGTGCAGCACGAGGCGAGGATAATTTTACTGAAATAAGACTCTTTCTGGTAATGACAAGTGTTTTTTGAAAAGCCTGGGTTCTTTTCAATACAGATTTCAACATTTAAAATTGTTCTCTATCTGATAAAATGTTTCTAAAACTATATGTATATATATATATACACACACACACACACACATATATATATATATATATTGTTAAGCTCTATTTATCACAAAAGTTATCTTAGTTCTATGAAACTACTTTGTGAGAGAAAGGCTTTAGGATGTGGAATGTGAAATGGGTGTTTGACTCAACAGTGAAGCTGCCACCTGGGATGCCTACATTCCAACCAGAAAGAGCGGGCTCAGGTCCCCGCGCTGCTCCTGCCACCAGGATGCCCAAGAGGGCCAAGAGGGGGTGGGCTCAGGTCCCCCCCGCTGCTCCCGCCACCGGGATGCCCAAGAGGGGGCGGGCTCAGGACCGCCCGCTGCTCCTGCCACCGGGATGCCCAAGAGGGAGCAGGCTCAGGTCCCCCCGCTGCTCCCGCCACCGGGATGCCCAAGAGGAAGCAGGCTAGGGTCCCCGCGCTGCTCCTGCCACCGGGATGCCCAAGAGGGGGCGGGCTCAGGACCGCCCGCTGCTCCTGCCACAGGGATGCCCAAGAGGAAGCAGGCTAGGGTCCCCGCGCTGCTCCTGCCACCGGGATGCCCAAGAGGGGGCGGGCTCAGGTCGCCCCAACTTTCTTCCACTACAGCTTCTTGCAGATAATGCGTCCTGGGAGGTGGCATGTGACACTCAAACAGCTGGGTCTCTGTCACCCATGCAGGAGACCTGGGCTGAGTTCCTGGCTCCTGGGTTTAGCCCAGCTGCCATGGACATTGGAAGCAGGGGTAGGAGACCTCTCTCTGCCTTTTAAGTACATGACTGAATGAATGAGTGAATGAAGATGTGATATGAAATCACAAAGCGAAAGGGACAAACAGGAGAAACAATTCAATGTGACGCTCTCGGGAACTCGTTATGGCCTAGCTGCCCCTGCAAACACTCTGAGGGCAGGTGCTTGGGGCAGGGCGAAGTTGCTTTTCAGGAAGGTCACATATCCAAGTGCTCTGGTCTGGAGTCCTGGCTCTGATCCCAACTATTACACATCTTGGGAGATAGCAGCTGTCCGCTGCAGTGCGTGGGCCACCCCATCCTTGTGCAAGACTTTGGGACAGGTGTACCACCACACAAGCTGCACACCGGGCTGGGGGGCAGGCCATAGGGCCGCTGCATGCTTTTAATGTGGGCAGAACTGCAGCCATGGGGCCGCTGCCTCAGGCCAGGCTGCTGCACCAGCCTACGTGCATTAAACAGCCAAGGCCATAGGCATGAGGCCTAAAGAAATAACACCATGGGCCACCCCAGGGCCAGGCCACTGCACCCTACAGAGTGCACGGGAGCCAGGGATGGGAACGGGTCAGACAGGGGTTAAACAGCTGATGACACGTGCTCCCAGATGTCCTGCTCCTGCACCCATCGGCAAGCATGACTCAAGAGCAGGCGGGGGGAGGGGAGCCTGAAGAGCTGGCTCAATGCCTGTTCTGGCAGGGGAGGGGGACTGGGGAACAGCTTCTTGTGTGAGTAGCCTGAGCTTCCGTCTCAAGATGGCCTCAAACCATCAGGATCCCCAATCTCAGAGATCAGAGCCGATGGGTGCATGGCCCGCCTTGGTCCACATGTGACATGACAGGCCACCTTTGTGCCAACTCTCTGCAAAGGGAAGAACACACCCAGGTAGACATGAAACTGAGATTCCTCAGGTCAACCGAAGACCTTAAGTAGCTCATCAAAGGGCAGAATGATAAGTAATTTGACCAACTCTTGGGGCCAACTTCTACAGCAAGTTCCCAAGTTGTGGTTGTTCTGTCTCAGGTGGTTATGGACAACGAAGTGGCCTCAGAATTTATACTAAGAAAATAATGCCTCCATGGGGATAAATGGTAATTGTCACTTCTTCCCCAAACAAAGCCAAGAGCTCCTCAAGAGTAATGAAGGTGATATGGGACACACAGCCACTGGCACTGAATAGGAATTCTTCGGCTTGTGAGAGGGATCCGCCAGATGAGACAGCCTGCCAAGCCCAGCATAGGTAAGGCCTACGTCCCTAACAGGCAGGCAGTAACTACACAAGATGAATCTGTACCCTCAGCAACCCCTAGGATTAAGGGTTATAAATCTCCAAAGGAATCAAACAGGACAGCTAACTTAGGGTCACAAGCTGAAGTCGCAACCCTGACTCAGCAATATGTGAATCCCACCTGACTATCAATCAAACAGGGATTCCGGGGGCAGTGCACACGGAATCGGGCTCTCTCTTCCCACAGACACAGGACAAAAGGCAGAAACAGCTCTCTGTCCCCCGCCTCTCCTGTCTGGGTCCATGTAGCCATGATTACTTTACCTTTTAAATAAGCTCTCTATATAAAAGCACGCAATCAAGGGCCCAAAGCAGGGAGCATCCAGGAGGTTCTGTCAACACAGAAGATGACGAGGCACTGAGACACACTGAGTGACAAGACGCGGGTGGGAATTCAGAAGACACAGCAGATACTTTGGACTCCAGCCACACTTCCCAACAGTGGACAGCTGGGAAAGTTGGAATTCATGGTTCCCATCCGCTGTCATCCATGACCTACCTCCAGACGCACCGACGAGAAGGCCTGGCCCCAGGATCCACGGCTCTGTTCCTTGCTCTAGCTGGGAAATCATATCCGGTTTGGAAACCTGGAGTCCTGCTCATGGGGAGAAACAAAAGGAATCTGTGCGACTGGCAGAAGGACCACAGCAGAGGTACATTCAGAGAAACGTTCCGAGTTCCAGACATGGTGGGGCGACAGCTTGGCTCAGAAAGTATTACTCTGTCCCTCTGCTTGCCAAGAGAGTGTACAAACAACTTTAAAAGCATCTCAAATCTACAAATGTTGATTCCTAAACTGAAAATACACAGGAGCAGAGCCCTGATCTCAGCCCCGGGGTGTGCGCTTACCTATTGAGACCAAGTGTGTATAATTTTCCAAGGTCACGTCCCTGAATAAATCTCTCTGTATGGGATCCAGCTGCTTCCATTCCTCTTGAGTGAAGTCCACTATCACGTCCCTGAAGGTCACTGATTCCTGAAACATCAAACAGGTTTCTGCTTAATTATTCACTCAGGAAAAGAGGCAGGCCACGAAGTCTGAGGGCAGTGCAGACTCTAGGTTTGCTGAAAAAGGGTCTCCACATGTCCCTTGAAAAATGAATATACACAGATAGATACATATGTCTACATATATGTACATCTCATGAGAATAAATGAAGTGATACAGCATGGTAACCCACAGACTTCAGTGTCAGCATCCCATAAGGCTGCAGGGCCTGGCTGCTCCACTTCCAATCCAGCTCCCTGCTACAGCACCTGGAAAGCGGAGGAGGATGACCCAAGGGCTCGAGCCCCTGCACCCACGTGGGAGATCTGGAGGAGGCTCTGGCTCTCGGTTTCAGCTTGGCCCCCAGTCCTGGCCGTTGTGGTCATTTGGTGAGTGTGAGCCAGCAGATGAACAGATGAAGGTATGTAACTCTGCCTTTCCAAAACAAAACAAAACAAAAAACAAAAACCAAAAAGGAAAGAAAAAGTGTTTAGTCAGCTATCAGTACTGACCCTTACTCATCGTCTCCTCCCCTCTCTGCCCTAAGACGTCACACAGTGCAGCAGAACTACCACCAGTAATAGTTTTCCTACCATCTACTATATGCAAGAAGGCTCCGATTTTTTTTTAAAAGGAGGACGATGGGCCTGGCGCAGTGGCCTAGCAGCTAAAGTCCTCACCTTGAACATGCTGGGATCCCATATGGGCGCCGGTTCTAATCCTGGCAGCCTCACTTCCCATCCAGCTCCCTGCTTGTGGCCTGGGAAAGCAGTGGAGGACGGCCCAAGGCCTTGGGACCCGGCACCCGCATGGCAGACCTGGAGGAGGTTCCTGGTTCCTAGCTCCAGATTGGCACAGCACTGGCCATTGCGCTCACTTGGGGAGTGAACCATCATATAGAAGATGTTCCTCTCTGTCTCTCCTCCTCTCTGTATATCTGACTTTGTGATAAAAATAAAACAACAACTACAAAAAAGGAGGACGAGGATTTGTGCTACTACACTTCAAAATATACCAAAAGATAAAGTAATTAAAACAGGAAAGGAAGGAGGCCTGGACCCAGTGCTGAGGCAGAGTGGGCTCCATTCAACTTCCACTTTGCGTTTCAGTTCTACTTCTGATCCAGCTCTGCTAGCATGCTTGCAAAGGCAGCAGCAGATGGCCCAACTGCTTGAGCCCCTGAAATCAGCCGGATGGAGTTTCAGGTGCCTGGCTCAGTCCTGGCCCAGATCTGGCTGCTGAAGTCATTTGACAAAGGAGTAAGCCAGTGGTGGCAGATCTGTCTCTCCTCTCCGCAACTCTAACAAGTAAGTCCAAAATAAATAAAATATAGAAGCAACAACAACAGTGAAGGACCAGGCTGTGCCCAAGATCTGCTCTGCCAATCCCTGCCTCAGTATTTCTGAGCTGCCAACACTGTGGAGTGCTTGGGCATAGCATGGCTGGTGTAACACCCAAATACAGTAAACTGGGGGCCAAACAGGCAGGAGTCACCCAGACTTTGACTACATAGAACATTCCATCCAGTCTGAGTGCCGGCAGGACTTCATTCTCCAGTCACACCTCAACGTACAATGTACATGAACCAATGTTACTGCAGTGTCCTCTGTGCAGAAGGAAAAAATATCAATCGCAGGGCTGGCGGCGTGGCCTAGTGGCTAAAGTCCTCGCCTTGAATGCACCAGGATCCCATATGGGCACCAGTTCTAATCCCGGCAGCTCCGCTTCCCATCCAGCTCCCTGCTTGTGGCCTGGGAAAGCAGCTAGAGGACGGCCCAAAGCCTTGGGACCCTACACCCGTGTGGAAGACCTAGAAGAAGCTCCTGGATCCTGACTTTGGATCGGCCGTTGTGCTCACTTGGGGAGTGAATCATTGGATGGAAGATCTTCCTCTCTGTCTCTCCTCTCTGTATATCCACCTTTCCAATAAATAAATCTTAAAAAAAGAAAAGAAAAAACATCGATTACAATGTTCAGGACGAGTGGTTCAGAAGGTGTGCTGCCTCCACACCAACACCTTCAGCACGTTACTCTAAGCACGAGGGGCTGGGCTAAAGGACAGAGTGGGTGGGGACAGTCACAGCTCCTGCAGCCACGGCTGCCTTCTCAAAGTTCTCAGGATTTTTAGAGATTTATTTTATTCTTATTTATTTAATTATTTAAATTGAAAAAATCAGATATACAGAGAGGAGGAGAAACAGAGAGGAAGATCTTGCATCCGATGGTTCACTCCCCAAATGACCGTAACAGCTGGAGCTGCACCGATCTGAAGCCAGGAGCCAGGAGCTTCTTCCAGGTTTCCCACGTGCATGCAGGGTCCCAAGGCTTTGGGCTGTTCTCTGCTGCTTTCCCAGGCCACAGGCAGGAAGCTGGATGGGAAGCAGGGTTGCTGGGATTAGAACTGGTGCCCATATGGGATCCCAGCATGTTCAAGGTGAGGACTTTAGCTGCTAGGCCACCGTGCCAGGCCCTATTTTAATTTTTATTGCAAAGTCAGCTATACAGAGAGGAGAGACAGAGAGGAAGATCTTCCGTCGGCTGGTTTACTCCCCAAGTGGCCACAATGGCTGGAGTCGATCAGAAGCCAGGAGCCCGGAGCCTGCTCTGGGTCTCCCATGTGGATTCAGGGTCCCAAGGCTTTGGCCCACTCTCAACTGCCTTCCCAGGCTACCAACAGGGAGCTGGATGGGAAGTGGGGCCTATGGGATTAGAACTGACATCTATATGGGACCCTGGTGCATGCAAGGTGAGGACTTTAGCTATTAGGCTACAATGCAGGGCTCTAAAACTCTCAGTTTTTTTCCTGCAACATTACAACTTAACTTCTCTTCCATTAAAATCACTATTAAAATTTTTAAAAGGGCCTGGCATGATGGTCTAGTGGCTAAATTCTCGTCTTGCAAGCACCAGGATCCCATAGAGGTGCTGGTTCATGTCCCAGCTGCTCCACTTTCCACCCAGCTCCTGCATGTGGCCTGGGAAAGCAGCAGAGGATGGCCTAAAGCCTTGGGACCCTGCACCTGCATGGAAGACCCCAAAGAAGCTCCTGGCTTCAGCTCAGCTCCGGCCATTACAGCCACTTGGGGAGTGAACCAGTGGATGGAAAATCTCTCTGTCTCTCCTTCTCTTTGTAAATCTGCTTTCTCAATATAAATAAATAACCTATCTTTTTTAAAAAAATCATAAAAGGCCTACAGAATAGTCTTTTTCCAGGTCTTCCACTTGGGTGCGGGGGCCCAAGCACTTTGGCCATTCTCTACTGCTTTCCAAGCACATCAGCAGGGAGTCAGATCTGAAGTGGAGCAGCCAGTACACGAACTGGCGCCTAAATGGGATGCTGATAGCAGAGGCAGAGGTTAGCCTATATGTTATGGAGTCTTTCAGCCCAGAGGAACCGGGGGCACGCAGAAAGCCCCTAGGTGGTGCCAAAAGTTCCCGCACAGAATAGTCGCCCCACACCCAGTCAAGTGGAGTTGACCAATCAGAAGACAACACAAACTTTTACATCAAGCCCTGTCCTCAATACTTAAGGAATGCACAGTTTAGTGCAGGTGGACTTCACCAGCCCCTGGACCTTTGCTACTTTGTGGCATGATGAACCTTGCCCAGAAGCAGATTTCAATAAACCTGGTTTTACCATCATCCCAGTCTCCGTAGTCCTGTTGCTTTGGTGCGGTTTTGAATCTAACAAGACGTTCCTTCACATTCCAGTCTTACCGGACCAGTTTTTCACCACTTCCCAAACGAACTAAAACTAACATCTTCCACATTTTCTGAATCCTGAGACAACTTTGCCTCCAAACCTCTGTCCCTGGAACCCACCCCATACTTCATCTGTGCAAGTCCACCCAGGTCACCGGTCTTTTGAGAGGCAGCACACACCCACAGGGAAGTCTAATTGCTCCAGACCACATGAATCTTCAGTTCTCCGACTCCCACAGTGCTCATTTCACCATCCCTGGATGTACATGGCTTGTTCTCTAGCGGTCATTTGGTCTACTTTAGACAAGGGCCATGTTTCCACACCACCCAGAGGTGTGAAAGCTAAGCGAGGCAGATCTGAGTGATGAACACATCTGTAGGGCTCCAAGCAGGCCGCAGGCAGACAGCAGCTCAGAACAAACTGACAGCATGGTCTGCGGCTAACCGCCCAGAGGAAGAGTGTACAATCGCACCCTGAAGTCTGACGTCATCTTGGGAACTGCCCACTTACCCGGAAACTGACTGATGGGAACAGGGCGCATTCCCCTTGGCCAAGGGCCGCGTCTGCAGACGCTGGATCTGCGGAAGGAAGAGAAACCACACGGAATTCTGTCAGCACAGCTGCTCCCAGCAACCCATGGACTTTTCCTGTTTGCAAACAGTGAACTCTCGCCTCCTCCACAGGCCCCTCTCCAGAGGTCAAACACTGCTCTAAGATTCCCACAGACCACACAAGTTAACCTCTGGCTCACTAGGTGAACTTAAGTACTTGTGCTATAGCTTTTCTGCTTCATATAAAATTTTAAAAACACTATCAGGCTACTATCCAAAAATCTTGGCAGGCCATTTGAAAACTTTGCTGTCAATGCAAATCAAAAATCCCATTGAGGACCTGGCGCAATGACGTAGTAATTAAAGTCCTCACCTTGCATGCACTGGGATCCCATATGGGCGCCGGTTCTAATCCCGGCAGCTCCACTTCCCATTCAGCTTCCTGCTTGTGGCCTGGAAAGGCAGTCGAGGACTGCCCAAAAGCCTTGGGACCCTGCACCTGTGTGGGAGACCTGCAGGAAGATCCTGCCTCCTGGCTTCAGACTGGCTCAGCTCCAGCCGTTGCTGCTGCTTGGGGAGTGAACCATCGAATGGAAGATCTTCCTCTCTGTCTCTCCTCCTCTGTATATCCACCTTTCCAATGAAAATAAATAAGTCTTTAACAAAAAAAATCCCATCGAGACACACAACCCAGACTACCCACTTAGCAGAACGGCTAACTCTGAACAGATGTGGTCCACTGCTGGCAAGAACCCAGAGGATGGGGGGCTTCTGTATAAATTTATCAACCATGTAGGGAAACTGCTAAGTGGTATACACAAAAGCTAAACATTGCACCTGTGACTCTGCAACCCATCCCCATACGGCCCTGTGTGGCTTGCTTATGCCTACCACAAGACTTGTTCAAAAGCAGCTAAAAGTATATTCATAACATCCCCACACTGCAAATAACTCAGGTCTTTAGAAAGAGAATGCACAGAGGTGGGTGTGCTGCTGGGACCCAAGCTGCCTGTTGTTTCCTCAGTCCCTCCGCTTCACATCCAGCTCCCCACTAACAAGCACCCTAAGACAGCAGCTGACGGTTCCGATCCTCGGGTCCACGCCACCCAAGCGACAGACGAGACAGGGTTTTCCTGACTTTGGCTGCTGTGGATCTCTGGGGTGTGAATTAACGGATGGAGGAATATCAGATAAAATGAAAATAAATCTTAAAACACACTTTCAAATGAAAACGCCAACAAACCATGGAAAGACTGGAAAAATACTCCAGAACACAGACAGAGGAGTTAGATGAATACATCCCATAAACACAAAATTGAGCAAAATTAAGCCAGATCCATACAACAAATACATGACAAGTGATTACATTTACATATTACGTTCAAAAAATAGGTCAAACTGATCTATGGGGATGGAGTGTGAAGAGGAGTGCGTCCTGGAGGGACCAGGCATGGGGTACAGGGACCTCAGAAACATTCTACCGCTCCACACAGCACAGTGGAGCTCTGCTCCTGGGAGGCCTGGAGGACAGGGAGGACAGAAAGGCCAGACTCTCAGAACAGCGCCTCCAGGTATTAATCTTAGGTAACTGCAATCTCTTGCCTTCAATTTCCTGCTTAACTGTATGTATGCCAAGCCACCCCGGGACTCGCACATCCCGCACGGGACTACCTGGCCTTGAGCTTGGCCACCAATGCTGATTCAACTTCCTGCTGAGGCACACGGGAGCAGTCACTCACTGGGGAAGACCAGACTGAACGTCAGCTTCTTGACTTCTGACTGATCCAAGCCCAGTCGTTGTGGGCATCTGCCGCGCAAACCAGAGGGTACAAGGCCTCTCAGCCACCCAAACAGAATGAAAATAAATTCCAAAATATTTTTATTGTAGAGAGACAAGTGTCTGACAAGTGTTCTCACTGAAAATTCTCTTGAAATAAACAAACTAGATGTACCTAGCTCGAGATGTACACTTTAAGTAGGCAAGAATAATTTCCCCCCTTTCAAGTTTTACCTACTGGTGTACAGAACTAGCAGAGAAGACGTCTCTGGACGTCTCATTTGAATGAGACATAAGGAATGATAAAGAGGTGTCCATAGCACAGGCACAGCTCGTTTGTGTCCTGGCTGCTCCACTTCCCATCCAGCTCCCTGCTAATGTGTACCTGCGAAAGCAGTGGAAGATGGCCCAATCCCGTGGGCCCCAACCACCCATGAGGGAGACATGGACGGAGTTCCAGGCTCTGGATTTGGCCTGGCCCAGCTCTGATGTTACAGCCACGATGAAGCAGATCAGCAGATGGATGATCTCTTTCCTCTCTGTGTCTCTCCTGTCGTTTTGCATGTCAAATAAATAAAGCAAATCTCAAGAAAAAAAATAAGAAGGAAAAAAGAAAGAAAGAAAAAGAAGAAAGGGGGACCAGCACAATAGCTCAATTGCCTAATCCTCCACCTCTAAGCTCCTGCATTCCATACAGTTACAATTCATGCCCCTGATGCTCCACTTCCCATCCAGCTCCCTGCTAGCGACCTGCGAAAGCCTTCTAGGACTGTCCAAAGCGTGGGGACCCTGCACCGGCATCAGAGACCTGGAAGAAGCTCTGGGCTCCTGGCTTGGCAACAGTTCAGCTCCAATCATTGCAGCCACTTGGGGAGTGAACCAGCAGACGGAAGATCTTTCTGTCTGTCCTCTCTGTAAATCTACCTCTCCAATAAATAAATATTTAAATAAACAAATCTTTAAAAAAAAATCAAGGAAAAAAAAAAACAGAGCGCTTATGACCACAGACATTAATGCACAGGCTGAGGCAACAAGTCATCTTCTACCCGAACAGGAAGAGGAAAACACAGTTCCTGACCAACGCGGGGACAGAGGCACAACTTGAGTAAGACCCGCCAACTGTAACTTTAAAAAAGCAATTAATTACATAAAAGGGTACTGAGTTACCTGAAGAGAAAAAGAAAAGGACAGTTATATTCAGGGGGTCTCTCCCTCTGGGACACTCCCAGCAGGGTAACTGCCACCTGCACCTCTGTCCCAAACACCAGAGACTTCTCTAGCCCAGCAACGGACTCATGACCAAGCCTTAGTTTTAGAAGGCTAGATACAGTTTACTCAGAGCTCAAAGAAACAGATGAGTAACTACACCTAAGACTGTTGAATCTGATGGAAACCGTTACTAAATCAGAAAGCCAGAGAGAGGAGACAGGAGGGGGCAGTGGGAATTGAAGGCATGAGGGTAAGCTGGAGTGGTTACTGTGCTGTCAACTTCTGGGTAAGAATGAAAATTCATCTTGTAAAAAATGCATTATGTAGGGCCCGGCACGATGGCACAGTGGTTAAGGTCCTCGCCTTGCATGCCCAGGATCCCATATGGGCACCAGTTCTAATCCTGGAAGCCCCGCTTCCCATCCAGCTCCCTGCCTGTGGCCCAGAAAAGCAGTCGAGGACGGCCCAAAGCTTTGGGACCCTACACCTGCGTGGGAGACCCGGAAGAGGCTCCTGGCTTAGGATTGGCTCAGCTCCAGCTGTTGCGGCCGCCTGGGGTGTGCATCATCAGACGGAAGATCTTCCTCTCTGTCTCTCCTCTCTGTATATCCGCCTTTCCAATAAAAATTAAAAACAAATCTTAAAAAAAAATGCATTAGGTAGAGGTTATTGGGGTACAGCAGTTGCTATAGCCACTGCTATAATGCCAGCATGCCATATGGGCGCTGGTTCCTATCCAGGCAGCTCCCTTTTCTATCCAGCCAGGAAAACCACAGACGATGGTCCAAGTGCTTGGGTCCCTGTACCCACACAGGAGACGCAGAGGAAGCTGGTCCTCTGGCTCCAGATCAGCTCAGCTCTGGCTGTCAAGGTGACTTGTGGAGTGAGCCAGGGGACAGAGATCTTTCTGCTTGTCTTTCCACCTTTATAAACAACTTTCAAATAAAAATAAATATTAAAAAACACTATACAAATATACTGGGTACAAAAAAATCGGGATAAATATAAGGTGTCACCTAAATTACAAAGAATATTAATGTTAAGACTTGCTGCTTCTGGGCCAGGTGCAATAGCATAGCAGTTAAAGACCTTGCCTTGAATGCGCCTGGATCCCACATAGGCACCAGTTCTAATCCTGGCGGCCCTGCTTCCCTCCAGCTCCCTGCCTGTGGCCTGGGATAGCAGTAGAGGACAGCCCAACACCTTCGGTTCCTACACACGTGTGGGAGACCCGGAAGAAGCTCCTGGCTTTGGACTGTTTCAGCTCCAGCTGTTGTGGTCATTTGGGGAGTGAACCATCGGATGGAAGATCTTCCTCTCTGTCTCTCCTCCTCTCTGTGTATCTGCCTTTCCAAGAAAAAGAAATAAACCTTAAACAACAACAACAAAAAGATTTGCTGCTTCTGCTCACAGATCCGCCAACTGCTGCTGTGGGCTCTAGGGCCTGGGGACTCCCACGTGTGTTCGGGTCCTATAAGAGGTGTGGGGAAGGGAGGAAAGATCCCATGCTGACATGCTGGCATGGTGTGCCCCTTGGGTGGGCTTGGGGTTGGTTGCACTGAGCTGCACTGCAGCACCCATCAGTGTCACATGAGTCAAATGCGATGCTGCACGTACCAGCATGCACAGGAACTGGGCTCGGGGGCAGACCTGGTGGGGGTTACTGGGATCATTCTGACTGGGCTGCAATTGCTACTGGTATGTATGAGGGCCAACTGTGTGGTGGGCAGGGTTGGGCTGGGTCACAGCATCCACTGCTTTGTATATGAGATGGGGCTGGGGAGAGAAGTGACTGCAATAATGTGTATGTGTAGGCTGTTGTGGGTGATGGATTGAGCAGGACCCGACACCGCTGGCACACGCAGGAGTCAGGTCTGGGGCCACCTCTAGTGAGGTTTCTTTGGGGACCTCCCCCTAACTGGACCCATGGACTGAAAATTCTAACCACAGGGAAAATCACAGGATCTGTGAAATTTGGAGTGTTCGTGTCAGAACTTGGCTTTCTCAGTTGCCGAAGCCTGTGCAGTGGACGGCATGGCAATGCACACAGGGGACATGACACATCCCTGAGGCCTGTAGAGGGCGTCCAGCACCCTGGAGGGCAGAACAAATTGGGACAGCTCTACTGCTCCAGCTTTGACGGTGAGCATCTAGGTGAGTGGAGACCCTAAGGCGGACTACATCAGCCAATGGACCATGGAGCAACAAAACCAGAGCACCTCGGAACCACCAACTCCACTCAAGTAGTACCCAGGAATGATATCGAGTGGCTGGCCCACATCCTTGGGTACTGCTGTGGTTAGGCTGCTGGGAGCAGCCCTCTTCTTCCCCCAGAAACAGGAAAAATACAAAGGAAGACTGGAAGCAGCTGTCTCATCCACTTTCCCACCCTTGTTGGTGGTCCACATGCGCAGACATTATTCTCAACTATGCAAACATTATCCTAAGATAAATTTTGAAAAAACAAAAAGCTTTTCGATGACATTAAAAAACTGCAAGCAGGGCCCGGCGCGGTGGCGCAAGTGGTTAAAGGTCCTCGCCTTGCACGCCCGGGATCCCATATGGGCGCCAGTTCTAATCCCGGCAGCCCCGCTTCCCTTCCAGCTCCCTGCCTGTGGCCCGGGAAAGCAGTGGAGGACGGCCCAAAGCTTTGGGAACCTGCACCCACGTGGGAGACCCGGAAGAGGCTCCTGGCTTCGGATCGGCATAGTATCGGCCCGTTGCGCTCACGTGGGGAGTGAATCATCGGACGGAAGATCTTCCTCTCTGTCTCTCCTCTCTGTATATCTGCCTTTCCAATGAAAAAATAATAAAAATAAATCTTAAAAAAAAAAAAAAAACTGCAAGCAGAAAAGGGCTGCATGTGAATAGGTTCCACAAACCTGTCTGTAAACCACAGTTCCTGAACGGAGAGGGGCATCTGGGGACTGATCCCAGGGAGAGATCTTGCGTCTCTTTGTCTTACAATAAGGTTTTTAATAAAAAAAACAAACGACCAGCAGAAGAGCTTTCCAGTTGTTTACACAGAACACAAAAAACACGGAGACCAGGCTGCTTAGGAAGATTTTCTGAAGAGCTGAGAGGTGAACGCAAACATGTAAGGGCAACAACGGTGAAAGAAAAAGCCAGCCCTTTTTCTCTGAGCTCAACCAGAAGCTCCACGCACGGGGACCACCATGCCACACAAGGAACCAAGGCGGGGCCGGGGAGGGGGTAGGCCGCACTCCAAGCGGCCAGCTGAGCGCCACCATCGGCCAAGGGCATTTTAAAACTCATGCCCACCTCGGCTGGCCAACCCTGCAGGATGGACGGTGCCTGTCGTGCAATGCGCTGCAGGGACGTGCGGACCACGGACACCCCGCATCCAGCTCCCTGTCACTCCTGCATGCACTCCCCGAAGGGGACCCAGTCACCCCCGCTCTGCCCCCAATACCTTCCATGTCAGCTCATCCCGCTTCCTCTCGGGGTGCAGGTACCCCGGCCCGCCGGGCGGTGTCTTTGCAGGTCCGGGGTCAGGTGTCCGGCTCAGCCATCACGCGTGCCCAGGCAGGAGTCGGCGGCACCCACGTCGCGCAGGTGCGTGCTCTCGCGTCTTGAGGCCGCGCACCCGGAGAAGCCCCCGTAGTGCGGGGGCATCAGACAGGCACGTTGTTGGGGTTGGAAGAGGGTCCTCGGGGACAGAAATCGAGCCGAGACGGGACGCACAGTTCAGCCTCGAGCACCAACACCCCTCGGTGCGCACTCTGGAAGCGACTCAGGAACCCACGGTCCGGCCCACGTCCTCCGTGGGCTCCTACGCCGGAAGACGCACCTGTTGCCGGGTGGGCGGACAAGACCGGAACAAAAGAACAAAGCCTCACCAAGGACCGGTCAGGACCGCCCGTGCAGAGCACTCCCCAGCTTCCTCCCACGGTGCCCACGTCACGCCTCCGGCGGGCCAGCAGTAACCATGGTGATGCCCACACTCTGACCAAAGCTCCGGAAGTTGCCGAACGGTCGCCAGAGTCGGACAGCGAAGACCCGAGCGGCCGTGACCTCCTTTCCCGCCCACAAGGCAAAGCTTTAAAGGCCACTTCCGGCCGCGCTGAGAGAGCCCCGCCCCGCGCGCCTGTGCGACCAGCACGCCTGACGCTGGCTCCCAGGATGCTCGGCGGCGGTGTGTCTTACGTCATTACTCGAGCGCCGGGCTGCTGGTGTGGGTTGCGTCACCGGGCTGCAAATCTTAGTTGTCGCGGTTTGTTTGACGAAACAATTGAAAGCGTTTGTGGAGCCGGTGCGTGGTTACTTGTGCTTTCTTGTGTTTCGTGTTCACCGTCTCCTTCCCCTTTATTGCCTTCTGTTTCGTCTTCAACGCCCCTTTCCCCGTTCCTTTTTGAAAGCAATGGTCTTGACCGCTTGCCTTGCTTTCGTGCCTGCAAGAAGGGACGGGCGAGGTGACGCCACCCCAGTTTTCATTCCTGTCAGTGCCTTGGGCGTACATAGGCTGTACCTGTTTCAGGAGAAGCCCAAAGCCGCGTCGATCCAGCTCGTTAGTGGGTTTTGGTGTTTTTAAAGATGTGCTGGGCTTGTCACCAGTACTTGGATAGAGGGGCTAAGCCTCAGTGGCACGCCTTGTACTGGCTGACAAAACACGGAACCCTAGCACCCTCGCAAGCAATGTTCAGGAAAAGCTCCAGGCAAACTAAAGAGCTACTGAGGAGCAAAAATAATTGCAGGAAATGTTTTGTGTTCTCCTACAGAGTACACGAAGACATGGCAGGGAGCAGTGGGAGAGAGCAGGCTATGAAAAGAGCCCCGGCGAAAGGGGGGTACAGACATGTTGCAGGAACGTTTAATATGCTGAGAGGTGTCGGGGAGCACCTGAGCACGTGCGGTAGACGCTTGAATCATTGGAAAAAACTTGTAATCCATAGAAAAGGGGTGGGTGGCTTCTTCAAATGGCCACAGTGGCTGGGCCTGACCCCGGCTGAAGCCAAGAACTTTTTTTTGGTTGTTTGTTTAAGATTTATTATTTTTATTAGAAAGGCACATATACAGAGAGGAGGAGAGACAGAGAGGAAGATCTTCTGTTGATGATTCACTCCCCAAGTGGCCTCAACAGCCGGAGCTCAGCCAATCTGAAGCCAGGAGCCTGGAGTTTCTTCTGGGTCTCCCTCACAGGTGCAGGGTCCCAAGGCTTTGGGCTGTCCTCAACTGCTTTCCCAGGCCACAAGCAGGGAGCTGGATGGGAAGTGGAGCTCCTGGGATTAGAACTGGCGTGGTGGCCTGGTGTGGTCACCCAGTGGCTGTAGTCCTCACCTTGAATGTGCAGGGATCCCATGGTTCAAAAGGCAAAGTCAATTTTAAGATGTATGAATGTTACATTGGATAAGATCTCAGAAGGAAATAAAGGGCTTGGAATTATCAACTAAAGGAATATGATTCTTGTATGATGGCAGCGAGCACATTGGCTGAACTACGTTCTACGCCTGGGTGATAAAAGAACCTGTGATTGTCCGAAAATTGAGGGGTAATGACTGCTCTAAACCCAAGCTAAGCAGGATTCCTGGCTGGAAAGTGGAAAAAGAAGTTTCCATATAAGGAGAAGTTTATCAGCATAGCTTACAGCATTACAGATTGGAGCAGGTAGATGGGCCAGGTGTGGATGTAACAAAAGCTTTTCCAGATGTAGTGGAAGAAGGACATGATGTTAGACCTTTACAAATCTGAAGGGAGCTTAAGGGCATTGCAATGTGTTCTTGCTAAGGGTGCTCACCTTCTCAGAAAGTCTTGAAAGAGCGCTCAGGCTTTGTGGCTGTGGGGTGTGCCAGGCAGACAGAGCGTGGTCCGTCATCATGGTCTTTCTGAGAGAGTGAGAAAGATAGTGAGACTGAAGATGGGCTTCTGTGACTCTCTTACACAGAGCTGGATTCTGTGAACTGAGGGAGTTTACACTGTGCAACATGCTGCCTTTAGTGAAAGGCAAACCCAGGAAAGACTTGCTAATTAGAAAGGGATCGGCCCTAGATGGTTTGGAAAATGTTTGTCATTCTTCCTACAGATGAGGCTTTCCATGTATGTTGTGGGTTAACAGGAAGCTACGCCGAATTTCTGTCTTCAGTGACTTCTCTGTTTTAGTATGTCATGTATGAAGGTAAGTGGTGTGGCTTGAATCACACAAGACTCCCAAACTCATGCAGGCGATTCAGTGTCAGTTGTTGGGCTATGGTCCTCCTCTGGAGGACACTGAAGCCAGTTACATATCTAGGAGGTGGCCAGGACTTGCCCTGGGAGAGAAGTTAGAACAAGAGGGTTGGTTGCAGAGCTGAGCTGGGCCCAGCCACCCCACTTGCTGTGTCACCCTGTGAGCCCTTCTTGACACACCCTCTTCTGGTGCCACCCTCTGGTGTCACCAGATCACAGAGGCGATGCGATCTGCCCCATCTTGGCCCGTCACCTCCGAAAGACCAAGTCAAAGCAAACCCGTGGTTCCTAGGTCAGTGGTGTTCGGTGGTTCGTGGAAATAAAAACTGACTAGTACTATAAATATTCAGCTAGCAGATGGTGTTTCTGAGTTATCTAGTCAGAATTTTGTTGAGAATCTGCTGCGTGCCAACCACTAGCCAAAACTACAACATCAACAAAAACCATTTTCAAAGAAAACTCGGTGAATAAAGACTTACCTTGGCGAGTAAAAATCAAAGTTTACTATGGTTTCACTCAGTGTCAACTCTTAAATAATTCACTTAGGCTATTTCGATAGCTCAGGCTTCTAAAGAAAGAACTGAAAACTTAATTTAAACATAATGCTGTCCAATTGTGTCTTTTTGTACAATTTTGGAAGCAGTCCTATTATTACTGTTGTTATTTTTGCAGGGGAGAACACAAATGCAGTGCCCCACTACCACAAATCATGCAGTTGAGTTTCCCACATTTGGGGAGAATTCAGGGATCAGTACATCTGGAGGGCAGCGGGTGAGCCACGCCCTGCCCTGGGATCGAGGTCATGGTGTCTCCCTGGCCATGTAAATATTTGGAAACAGTCTTTTTTTTTTTTTTTTTTTTAGCTGAAACAGTGTGACTTGGAGCCAGAGTTGTGGTGTAGCAATAAAGCGGTTGCCTGCAAGGTCAGCTTCCTGTAGGATACCAGTTCACATCCTGACCACTATGTTCCCCACTAGGCAGCAGGGATGCCCGAGTGTTTTGGTCCTTGCCCATGACGCTCCTGGCTTCTGGTTCCTTCAGGCCCAGCCCTGGCCTTCATGGGGAGTGAGGTCTGTGCCTCCCTCTCTTGGTAACTCTGACTTTCAAATAAATACACACATCTTTTTTCTAAAAGCTTAACTTATGATGTGTCATTAGATAAATATTAATGTATAAACATGTTTTTCAGTGGCAGAAAAAAAGATTGTATATTCTTCCAAGGGAGAATAATACTTACTGAGATTTAACAGGTAGACAAAAATGCATATAAAAGTGAACAACCCAACATATTTACACACAACGCATACCCCACTGCTCTCAATTTGAGAACTAAACTAATTGCCCTATTACCAGAATTCCCACCCAAGACTAGCAGGACCTCCTTGTCCCTATATCCCCTGGGTAATCTTATGCTGACTTCTAACACTGTGAATGAATTCCACTCATTTTCCAACTTCCAATATATAGAACACCCTACACATGCATGTGCGTAGGATGCGTGTTCCCCCTCCTATAAGAATTTTTGAGATTCCTACATGTGGCTGTAAATTCTTGTCATTTCTTCTTTGCAGGCACCACATTCCGTGGTATGAAAAAAATCTAAACAATTTGTCCTTTTAATTGTGTGGACCTGCAATTCTTTTCTTGTTTAGTAACAGAACTCTGGTCTTTTGCAACTAAGCCCTGCTTCCCTTCCTTCACTGAGATCCGTCCTGCAGAGTTTCTTTTTTTGTACAGCAAGAAGCGTTTTCACGTTTATTTGGTATTTAACTTCATTCAAAGCTTGAGTTGCACCTTATGTGATAAAAATGTGTAACAAACAGGATAGACATGCATGTCCTACAGACAACCTTCTACAGTCTAATTTACATAGATGTGGACAACTGGTCACCCCCTTAAAACTGATTCATGTCCATTCAACATGGTTCTCCACTTCTTGTAGCCCTCCTCTGCTCTGCCTCCACTGGCCACCTCCCTCTCTCCACCTTTCTTTGTCTTCCTTCCTCCAGTCTAGGACGTGAAATCTGTTTTCTGTCCAGGGCCACAGGACAAATGAACTATGTAAAAACAGCCTGTCATAGAGTTAATGTGTTTCAAATCCTGCCTGTGTTTACCTTGATATGGCCAGACCCAATGTCTGCAGGCCGATCGGTCCCTGTCCCGGATTGATTTTCCCCTTTTTTAAAAATTTGTATTTTATGTGAGTATAGGGTCCCAAGAAGTAGCCAGAAGCCGATTTACAGCTATCTATGTGTCCAGGAAAAGCTCAGTGGCCCTAAACTAAAATGCAAAACTTCATTTCGTTGGTTAATGATTTGCTCCGGACCCGGCATGTCTCCCAGGCTTCAGCCTGGAACAGGAGGGGCCGCGGGAGCCAGTTATGTCACCGGCCTGTCAGCATTCCATTCACCAAGGCACACCTGAATGGACATTCCTTACATAGTTGGGGCACAGACAGCCCCTTTGCCTGCCCACGTGTCTAGAGGGGTATAAAACTCCACCCATATCTCAGAGGCCCTTTTCGCCTACCTCTTCCTTCTCTCCGCGAAAGGGGCCTAGGAGTGGATTTTCCAATAAAGCTTCCATTACAACTCTCAACAACTTGCAGATATTATTCCACCAGCGGGCGGGTGGTCTGTGGTCATCATCTAACAGTTAAATTTCTAGAAAAGAAGCGCCTGCCTTATAACAAACAAAAACTAGAATCTTCCTTTGGAAATTAGGCGAGTTGCAGGGAGGAGAGGAGCTCAGGAGCCATCTATTTGCAAGGCTTGGAGCAGACGGCCACGTGGGATAGACGCTCCTTGCCACTCCTGTGGCCCGGACGCTGGGGGGCGGGGAGGTACCGCAGGGCAAAGAGGTGCAGAAAAACAAAAACAAAAAACAAGCTTAAGGCGTCTTTTACTGGCCCTCGCCCAAGACTCCGGTCGACCCAGTAAATCCCTGCCTCAAAGCCTTTAGCGTCTGTAAGGGAGCGTCAGCGCCGGGGTGATTGGCTGGAGAGCCCCGCCAGGGAGAGGCGCTCCCCGTGGCTGGACCCGGGGCACCCGGCCAGGGATTAGCGCACCCGGTGGCTGGACCTGGGGCACCCGGCCAGGGAGAGGGAGAGGCGCTCCCCGTGGCTGGACCCGGGACACCTGGCCAGGGAGAGGGAGAGGCGCTCCCCGTGGCTGGACCCGGGGCACCGGGCCAGGGAGAGGGAGAGGCGCGCTCCCGGTGGCTGGACCCGGGGCACCTGGCCAGGGAGGCGCAGAGCCCCAAGCCCTCCGCACGTGCGCTTCTGGCGGCCGCCAGGTCCACCCTCGGGCTCCCCGGTGCCCGGCAGGCAGAGCCCGAAGGCGCCTCGCAGCACCGCTTGTCCTCCCTCCCGCCCCAGCAGTCTTCGGAGGAATGCATCTCCTCCTGGCCTGGAGAGTTTCTATCATGTTGTGTAGTCGTGGCCGAGTGGTTAAGGCGATGGACTAGAAATCCATTGGGGTCTCCCCGCGCAGGTTCGAATCCTGCCGACTACGATGTGTCTTTTGCTCCGGTTGAACCGGAAGCCGGAAACTCATGAGAGTACTTGATAGTTCCACAACGCCGCAGGAATTCTTTTGACAAGTCCGAATTCTGTCCGGTATCACAATGGCTTCATAATGGGCCGTTGAACCGGAACAAACCAGGGAAGAACGGCAAATTCCTTATGTACTGTTTTGGGAGGCCAACCTCTATCCCTTCCTCGTTAGTATAGTGGTGAGTATCCCCGCCTGTCACGCGGGAGACCGGGGTTCGATTCCCCGACGGGGAGGATGATGTTCTGTTTTTAAGTCTTTAATAGAGCTTTATTTCTTGCAAAGCTCACCAAGCAGCAGCTGTATGACTTCCAAGCTAAATTACAAGAAGTGAGGGAGAGAATCTACGCTACAACTTGTTGTGATCAATACATATTTTTAGGAAAACAGTAAAACATCACAAATAACATAAAATAAAGAAAACTCAGTAAAAATCTACCTCCTTGAAAAATGATTAATACTGTTGACTGCGCAAGTTGCTCAGGGAAAAAAAAGGTAACAGAAATTGTTAATATCATGAAAGAAGAGACTTTGGCCCATTTTGCATAAACTAAAAGAATGGTTTCAGTGACATTGTGCTAACTTACAATAGACAAAATCAATCAGCTCCTCAGAAGATTGTTAACTATGAGGGCCCATCCAGCAAGAAATATTCTGCATTGCTGTCTCACCATCAAAAAGCAGAATTTGTGATTGAAAACCATTTCACAAAGAAAAATCCAGACCTAAGTTAGCTTTCCCAGGAAACCGAAAAGGAGAGGACATTTTCCTATTCAGGAGGTGGCCATCACTGACAAGAACAACAACAAAACCAAAAAGCACAGTTGCAAAAACTCTGAAAAAACAAAAAGCCAAGACCCTGGTTGGCCTAGCAGTCCTGGTCGAGCAGTGAGGGGCGATGGCTTCGAAGGGGCTCAGATGAGATCAATTTACTTATGGCCTGCAGAGCAACGGGCTTGATTAATTACATAAGATGTTACATCTGAACATTGTCCTTCCTCATTAGTATAGTGTTGAGTATCCCCACCTGTCATGTGGGTGGCTGGGGTTCAACTCCCTGATGGGAAGCTTCCCATTTTCTTACAGAAGAGCACATTTTCCTATCTCCTTCACAATTATAGGACATTCCAGAATACTGAAGCCTCATCCATTTTAAAATCTAGAGAAGCTAGCTTCAAGATGCCGTGAGATTTTTAAATACTCTTCATTGAACCTTGGTAAAGATATTGTCAGGATGTTTGGCCTACTTTGGGGCAGGATGCCTTTTTTCTACGAAAGGCCATGTGGGTATTTGTAATTCCATTCATACAAAACTTAAATTCTGGAGTTAGTGAACTTTGAGGTCTAGCTGTGACTGCCTTTGAAGAACCAAATGAGAGCATTTTGAGAGCATTAAATCCCTGCCCAGGCGGGCGTCTGTGTGTAACCCATGAGGCTGTACTGGCCAACGTGGTATACCTGGTACTTCTGGACTAGAACCAAGACCAAAGCAGTGTGTGGGAAGACAGTGGAGCCATGGGCCTGGGTGAGTTCTTGCATTGGGCTGTGAATGTCACAGTGTCTTTAAAAGCTGGTGGGGGGTGGCGGGGAGCATTATCTGAGTGTAATCTGAAATGCTTGAGAGCCCAGAAGGATTTCAGATTTTTGGGGGGTGGATGGAGTTTAAAATATTTGTATGTACATAAGGAGATTGTCAGGGTGAGGCCCATATGTAAAACCAAATTATGTTTATGTTTCATGTGCAACTTGTACGTATGCATGAAGGTCGGTTACTGTTGTCAGTGCCCCTGAGTGGTGATTGTCTCCTGTCACACCAGGTCAGGTGTGGAGTTTTCCATTGTGATGTCTTGCCAGCATTCAGAAAGCTGGGAACTAGGGGCTGGATCTCAGATTGTTGGATTAGGGGCGCAAAGCCCATAGAACAATAGGGATAGTAAGCACAGTGCTTACCCAGGGCGGGACAAGTAAACCAAAGGACTAGAAGAGCCTGTCAGGAGCAGGTATTTGATTTAAAACGAAAGAGACCCCGCATGCGCAAGGGCAGGGTTATTCTTTTCAAGAAGCTGAAACTCAGAAAAGTGGTGGCTCGGTGACTTTTGGGCTCTGGAGTTTTCAAAGACTGAATGAGTGTTGTGCTCTTTATAAGCTAATTTACCCGAAACTTCCAGAACAAACATTGCTCTTACGGCTCAAAGCCAGGTAAAGACCACTGCAGCTGAACAGTCTCCTCAAGGTGAGGCGCACAAAACACTTCTTAGTTACAGCTTCTCAGAGCAGCCGCCTGGACTTCAGAGTTCCGACCACAAGTGAGAGCAATAAAATCTCGTCTGGTCGGTCACTTGTACACCCCACCCGGCACGGGACTCGAGCTCAGCCCAGGCACTTCCTCCCTGGTTTGACCGTCGTTTGCCCATGGGTCTCAGTTCCCAGATTTATAAAGGACAACAGAAAAGTGTTGAAAAGTTGTGCAATTGACTTACAGAAAGTTCTGGGTAGAAACATGCTTAACAAATGCGTGCGGGTACCAAAATCATTTCTGTATGTAAGTTACACTGAGTTTGTTAGCTATTTTAATATTCCCTGCAATGCTAGTTAAAAAGTTACTTCCGCAATCAAATAGTGCAGAAAAAAAAAATGTTAAGAGACCCAGTGTTGCCTAAATCGGGAGCATCCAAGGGAATGTGGGTGTCTGTTAAGATACTCAGGGGAAATCCCAGCACTGAAGTCCGTTGGAGGAAAAGGGGATAGCCTTCCACAGCCAGAATTCAGTTACTGTAAGGTGTTATCAACTAACGGTGCCCTAAATCGGAGATTACAAATGCAGAAGGAAGTAGCGGGACGCTGCGCAGGTTAAAACCGTAGTCGGCAGGATTCGAACCTGCGCGGGGAGACCCCAATGGATTTCAAGTCCATCGCCTTAACCACTCGGCCACGACTACCTATCCATTGAGTGGCTGCCTAAGACTTTAGAATATATGCACGCCATTGCAGCCGGGCTGCCAGAGCGCTACCAGGGCAAGGATGCTTTAGTGTATGACAAAGAAGTCGGCCCAGGAGCGTGGAATCCAAAGACGCGTTTCGACACGCACGTTTTGAATGCCCTCTGCCAGGCGCACCTGTTTGCAGTTGTTGGTCGATAACCTCAGGCCCAAGGGTGTGTGTTTGTGGAGCTGCAGTGGTGACTCTGCTAGCCTCAGGCTTCTGCACTGGCTGTCAGCGTAGAATGCTAAAAACACCTTGGACTGCATGAACCAGATTTGGGCAGAGCCAGGAGATGAGAGGCGGGTCTTGCTGAGCTGGACGCTGGGAGAGAAAGGGAAAGCTAAAATGGTCCCCATCCTCTCTGGGCGGGGGAAAGACTTTTGGCCAAGTTTTGCAGCTGAAGGACATTGTCTGCTTCAATTCTTAAGAGCTCGTCAATGCCAGACTGAATATAGAATGGGGGGGGGGGGGGAGCGTGTGCAGACTGATGCTTTTCGCAAATACTGCAGAGTTCAGCTTCCTGTGGTTCTGTTTTAAATAATCCTAGGGACCAGAGGCATGGGCACTCAGGCATGGAAGTGCTTCAGCAGGGCACCATCAGGTAGACTTCCAGGTGTAGACTGGGAAACCCTGCAGGTCTGAGACCTCCCCTTCTCACACCGCTTTTCCTCTCCGGGAAGCAGACAACTACTTGTGCAGTATCTCACCACTAGAAGCAGGAGACAGATCCTCCCTCGGTACCCCATGAAGACCCTGGTAGATACCTTGAGATTGGACTCCTGGCCTCTGGATGCGTGAGAAACGACTTTTCTTCATTAGGGAGCCCCTTCCCACTTCCCTGGAGCCAGGTCATCTCTGTGTCGCCTTAGCTGATACCTTACAGCTTCACACACAGACAGCGGCCCCCTTGTTCTGCAGGAGATGCCCGTAGGGGGATAACCTGTGCTGAAAGGCATTGCTCATGTGCAAAGACGCTTGTGCTACTTTTATGTACAAGGAAGTCATTAGAATATACATGTCCACCATGGGTGAGCAGGTCTTGTCTACCTGGAAGAATACCATAAAGCCAGAATGTGATAATGTATAATAATATGCAGTAAGTGATAATATCATATGTAACAATATAAAACAGCATGTAATATATATTATGTACACTGGATTATAGTACCTCCTGGCACATGTGGGAGCCAAGGCTGAGAGCAGGCCTGGTAGGGGAACTGTGGGCACTCCACTGCTGGGCTGCAGCTCTCCGGGATGAACATGAGGACCAAGGCTGGGAGTGAGCCAGGCTGGCTAAGGCAGTAGAACCTGCTAGCATACATGTGGGCCAGGTCTGGGGGTGGGGCTAAGCCACAGTATCCACAGGTATGCACAAGAGCCAGATGGGATGTGGAACAGACTGATCTAAGCCGTAGCACATGCCCGTACATGCAAAAACCAGGGCTGGGGGCAATTGGGGTCACCCTGCATTGCATAAAGCCTGCTGGCAAATCCAAGAGCCAGAATTGTGCGTGGGCCATGCCAAGTTGGAAAACTCTGTCCAGCCAGTTCAGACTAGGACCAGGACTAGGGGTTACCTAGGCTGGCTAGGCTGTAGTCCCTACCAGTATGAGCTGGAGCTGGGGGCAGGCCGGCAGGCTCAGGCTATAGCACCCACTGGCAAATGCTGAGGTGAGGCAAGCCATATACACCAAACTTGGCTTCAGCACTCAACCAGTTCATCTGAGACCTGGGGGATAGTGGGCAAACCCAGTTGGGTGGCTTCAGGGAGATCCTGTGCTGGTCCACTATACCCACTGGTGAGCATGAGGGCTGGGATCAGGGGCAGACCAGTCCGGGCAAGGCTACAACACCTGCTGGCCTAAGCTGGATCAGGAACAAGCCAGGCCAGGCAGACTGTACCCACCGGTCATGCATAAGCCAGAAGGGATGTTGTTTGGTTGGGTTTTGCTGCAGCATCAGCTAGCAGATGCTGGCATGAGGAGAAAACTCTGTCGAGCTAAACTGCAATACCACTTGGAGAGTGCAAGATCCAGGAGTGGGAGTGGGCCCAGTAGGGAAACAACGGACACCTTCCTCTTGGGTAGCCACTTTGTCTGGTGAGAATGAGAACCAGAACTGGAACAGACATGGCTAGACAAAGAGTGGCACCCGCCAGCGCAGGAGTGGGCTGGAGGGTGGAACTGGTTGGGTTGAACTAGGCTTCAAAGCCCATTGACAGGTATAAGAGCTGAACAGGATGTGGGACAGACTGAACCAGTTTGCTGTACATACTGGCAAGCGTGGGAACCAGGGCAGGAGGTGGGCCTGGTGGGGGTTATTGTGGGTCCCTCCTACTAGGCTACAACTCCCACTGGTTTGCCTGAAGGCCAAGTGTGCCGTGGGCAGGATTGAGCTGGGCTGCAATACCAATTAGTTTGCGTAGAAGACAAAGGGCTGGGAACAGAACTGACACAGCAATTACAACTAACAGTGTGTGTATGTAAGCCAATTTGAGTGATGGACTGTGCCGGACATGTATTGGCATGTGCACACACACAAGTATCAATTCTGTGATGGCCTCAGATGAAGTTTTGTGAATCTCCCCACAACTGAACCACTGGACTCAAAACTCTAGCCATGGAGGAAATTGTAGGTTCCATGGTCTGGCTGGGGAATGCATGTGTCAGAGTTAGGGTTCCTCAGTGGCTTAGGTGGAGAGTAGACAGTATATCCAGATGCAAATGGAGGGTTTGGCAGTACACTGGAGCCTTCAGAGGACACCTAGTACCATACAAGAGGATGGAGCAGAATGAATTGATCAACTGTCTCAGCCAAGAGGCGACAGAGAACACCTGGGCAAATGGAGACTCTAAGGTAGACTATGTCAGTTGGTGAATTCTAGAGAGATTTCATTATGATTGGAGTGGCAAGATTGGCAGCAACACAGAACTGCTGAACTATCAAAACCACTTAAGTGGGACCCTTGGAGCATGCCCCACATCAGGGACCCTGGGATGATTGGGAGAATGGATGTGGCTTTTCCCCTTATTTCTCTCCTCCTCCCACATACAGGAAGGAAACAGAGAGTCAAAACAATGATCACACCCTCTTTCCTTTAACCCTTGACCCTTAGCACCCTAATGAGATATGCAAAACGTATCATAAATAAAATTTATACAATAAATAAAAAAGAAAGTCCCCATTGAAAGCCATCTCCCTTGAATTAGTGAACAGGAAAGAATTCAAAGGCTTAGAGAGACTTGGAAGGTTGGCATGGATTTGTCTTTTGAAATCTCAGTTGTTCCAATACTGTCAGAAATAAATTCCTGAGGGGGTTCCCCCAGCATCCTTGAAGAGCGCGTGGAGTGTTCTTTTGTACAGCTCTCATAAGGAAAGAGAGGCCTTGAGATGGAGCTAGAAAAAAGGGCAGTCTTTGGGAAAAATTCAGAAAAACAAAATGTAGGGAAACACAATTTAGAAGGAATCAAAGGGGAGAAGAGGGGTTACATGGTGCCTGAGATAAGGGTGTGGGAAATATTAACCAGCTACTAACCCTTGCTGTACGTAGACAAAGATGGGGGTTCTGATTACCCACCCGCCCCTGCATTCCTGAACAAACAGGGAAGCCAGTGCAAATATGAACCCTGCGACTTGGACAAGGAGAAGGGCCAGGACATCACAGGGATAAGATGAGGGAGGAAAAAATAACAAAAGACATCAGCCTTGTGGGAACAACACACTCCCAGTTCTGGGGCATCTCTCCCAGGTAGGAGTTTCTGTCACTCATTGCAAATAAAATTGCTTTCCCTGCAGCAGTTTCTTGGAGCACCTCTTCCGATTGCCATATCAGGACGTTTCCATCAACAAAAATAAAGTGGTACCTCTAGCCATTTTCTCCTTCCAAGCAAAGCGTACATCTGTTATGGGGAAATTGGTGAAACAGAGAGCGTTGGTCCTCATCACACGTGAAAGAACTTCTACGCAGAAAATCAGCAAGCAAAACGATTCTTTTGCTGTTGGCCAACAGTGGGGCTGCGTTGTGAGTTGACCAAATCTATCCCAGAAACGAGTCGGAGGTAGACTCCTAGAAGCTCAGGAGTCTTCACTCACCAGCTGGCACCAACTGATGGCCTGTCCCATTCTACCACATGTGGAAGAAGGGAGTAGCCCCAACCAGCCGTGTCCAGGGGCTCTTAAGTAACAATCATCCAGATAACTAAGAGAACATTGGTACATGGCAAAAATCATTCAATCAAATCCAGTGGCCCAGAACACGATACCCAGTCACTTTAAAGATCATATGCATTAAACTAGGAACAGCCAGACCAAGCAAACAAGTTCTTCCAATTCTGTTTATGGAAAACAATTGGGGTCAATCCTTATACTGCCTGAGCTATAAAAGATAAGCTCTCATCCTGGACAGAGACAAGCATTCTCACTTCTCTCTTGGGACTTTCTAAGAACTCAAAGCAATGGCAAAGGTCAAGTTATGGACATGTCCCTAGCCTTCCTGTGGCCATTTTCCATTGTCTGAACTGTCACAGTTGGATGGTCAGGAACCTGGGAAGGATAGGATTGGAAAATGGTCAACAAATACATCTAGGCAAGGGGTACATGAATAGACTCCTCCAAATGGCTGAAAACGTGTGTTCCTCTTGAGCCATCCAAAGCAACCTAAGCAGAGGAGGATTTTAATGAAGGATGAGCTGTTCTGTGTTTCTCAAGCAACAACAAGGTTGTACTGATTTTCCCGTAGGATGAGAAAGAGATCCTTACCCATCCACCTGTTTCACCCGTGGGGAAGAACTGACATCCATGTCCACCAAGTCGGAATAACAGCTCGGGATGCACCTAGGACCACCAGCGGCCACACAACCGTGGGAGCAACTCCCATATTATAGAGGTACAGTTTCTCCGATTCCTGGTTCGGTCTGTAGAGAATTCAAGAATGGTTTTGTCAAAGATGCTTGCTAAGAGGTTCCTTTGAAGCTGCGCAGCCTGCTTGGGAGCTCCTGCTGGAAGAGAAACCGGCATGGTGGCAGAGGTGAGACCAATTTCCTTCACAAGTGGGAAATGGGCCAAGCACCCTCCTTTAATCCTAGTGGTCGCTGCGGCCTCGCCGTAGAAAAAAATAAGCGTTTACTCCTTTTCTTTACCAAGGAGAGGGGCAAAATCCACAAGCTGAAACCGCGCAGGAAAGAAAACATGCTCCAGGTGAGGCTCGAACTCACAACCTCGGCATCACCCGCACATATACTGCTGTATAAGTACCGCGCGCTAACCGATTGCGCCACTGGAGCATGCTTTCCATGCGGTTGCCACGCACGCCCTACGGAGCCCAGCCTCGGTGCGCGCGCCCCCTGGCAGATCCGCCGGTCCGTGCGTGGGGACTGGCGTTGTTCCCCCAAGCCATGGTTGGCTGCAGGCGGTGCGGGAAGCTACGAGGTGAGGGCGGAGAAGGCGAGGAGCGAGTCCCTCCGCCATTGTCGCCTCTGGGAGAAACGGGAAGCCGCGCGCGCTGCTAGCGGTTCCCGAGCTCGCCAAGCTACTGGCTTTCTAGAAATGGTTCCATGCCCTCCCTCCGGTGCTGACCTGCGACCCGCAGCGGGGTGTGGGAGGGACCCTCTCAACCTCGCAAGAACGACTCCCTCTTCGCAGATCCCACCCAGCGTCATCGCGCGGACCCTATCCTCCGCGACACCTGCCCTTCGGTGAAGCCCCGCTCTATCTTCAGAGGCCGACCTGCCTGCCTGCTTGCCTGCTTGCTTACTGGGTTGAGTCGGGAGAAACTGCAGCCATCTAGGTCACCGATGCATGACAGCCGGGATGGCCACCTCCCCGGCTATCTGCGGCCAGCGCCGAGTTAGGGGGTATTTAGGAGACCCTTCCCCCCCCATTGTCACTAGCGAAGCTCCGACACTTGCTGTCACTCCGCGCCTCCCCAGCCACTTGCGGAAGAACCAAGTAGTGTAGTCACCCACGTTTGTGATCTTTCACAACCGAGATGGAATCTTCAGTTCCATTGTGACGTTCACAGGTGGGGGCCTTTAGGGTAGTGACCAAGCGGCCAGAGGTGTCTGCTCGCTTATGCGTGGGGGATGCTGCCCTCCCGGGTGCTGGACCCGCTTTGGTCTTGAACTCAGAAGCTCATTTCCGTTTGCTCTTCCTCAGCTGCTGTAGAGAGCTGGAGTTTAATTTTAAGCCAAGTCCTTGTCTTCTAATTGGAGAAGCATTCTGAGTTACAGGTACATCTACATGCGGTGTCCAGAGCGGGAACGTTTGTTGGCAAGGTGAGAGGACACACACACACACACACACACACACACGTGTGGGCATAGTTGAGGGGTGGCGTGCACCAGGAAGGCCTGACGGCATGAGGGAGGCAAGTAGAGAAAGGAGACCTGCACTGCCTGCTCTCCTGAGATCCTAGGTGAGAAGGTCCTTTCCCCCGGCCGGCTTCATTTATAAGGCCAGAAAAGGCGTGCCTACATAGCACAGCCCTTGCCAGGTCTTTGGGGAAGGGAGATACACCCTGGAGAGGAGGCTGTTTGTCCCGGTGCGGCTTCCAGCTCCTGGCTCCCAAGGCAGCTGCCTTTCTTCTCTCTTGGCAACAGCAGCCCATTGGGTGCAGCTGATGGACACTGTCCTCAACAACATTGTGTTCCTTCAAGAACATGGAATTATTTCCTAAGGAGCTGGGAACATAGGGGATTTGCCATGGGAGGGAGAGTGGCTGGGCACAGCCTGAAGCGATGAGGGTGGAAATGGACGTAGACAGAAGCTAAAGAGCTGAACAAGTCTCCCATTGCATGCACTGTGTGGTGCAAGGCTGGCCCGTGTAGCCCTCCTCTCACAGGTGGCCTCACTGGTGGAGCAGCTAGGACCAAGAGGAGAAAGGCACACAGGTAGAAGGACCAACGTGTGGGAATGCCCTTCAGGTCCACTCCGTAGTCATCCCTTTCCTTTGAGGTCCGGCAACAGCTACCTTTTTTTACATGTGTAGACCAGCTGTTGGTAATGCCGGGGTGTGCTCTTAACCTATTCCCTACTGACACCTGTACAAAACAAGTTGAGGAAATCATCCTAAAATGACCACAGCTGAGGGGGCCCCGCTGCCTCCTGAACTGCTGACCATCAGAAGCCTTTGGGTGTCATCACCAACAAGAGGGAGCCATTAGAGGCTGTGGGTAGCACGTAACATTACGTCTTAGATGTGTGGGCAAATCGCCAAGAAGAGAGGATTTGTAAAATTACAGTTCACGCATAGAGAAATCATTGAGTTTTGAACTGGCTCTACATGAGGGCTGTTGGAGGACAGACAAGTCCTATTTACAGGGACGGCTATGGCCCTCAAGTTCTTGAATCAAAAAAAGATGATCAGGAATGTCCAAGACTTGAGGCTCCAACCATTCTATTTGGAAAAGAATCAGTTCCATGTTCCAGTTTCCTAAATAAGTGAAGGCTTCCAATAACCTCAGATGATGGGCATTTCCCAGTAAGCTTCCCCTCCACGAATTTCAAAACTCCATAAGTAGAGTGAAACTCTGAGCTGGTGTTCCAAATGTCACAGGCCTGGCTCTTCAGTCATCCAGGAGCACAAGAATTCCAATTGCACTGAACTATTTTCTTCTACTCGGTATTTGTAGAGATGGCTCCCAGCCCTAGAGCAACTTGGGCCTGGCCTAACACCATGCCCATGGACAGTTCTCACCACCACCACCCCTCCCAGGGGTAAACTGTATTGGTCTGACCAAATACCAGTAACTTCTCATCACCAGCACTAGCGCTAAGCTACGGAAATAAGCAGGAAGCAAGTGTGGATCCCCCGAGAAGGGGCTGAAATCATACCCACATTTGAAAAGATCCCCCAAAGTATAAACAGCTAAGAGCACAAAGCTGAAAGAAACCGCCCCCCAGGTGGGTTTATGTACAGGTTTTGTGTGTACACACCTTCAGAGTCTTTATAGTCCACTGTATTCAGGCACAAAGTTGACCACAGTCACCAGGATCCTCCAGCCTGTCCCAGGGGACGAATGGAGCTCAGGCAATCTGCAGCATGTCTCACTTCCCCCAGCACTGAGAGCGTGCCCCCACGGGAAATGAGGCTGCCACACCTCACTATTTGGACATCTCCTTTCGCAGGGTACAGTTAGTCCTGGAGGAAGAACTATCCAGAATGATCGCTCTCCCACTATAAACCAAGATGTCACAGGAAAAAAAGGGGGGGGGGCGCAGCAAGGTAATTAAAAAAAACAGTTGAGGTCCTTCATAGTGGGTCACATCAGGGCCCCAGTTCAAGTCCCTGCTGCTCCATTTCCCTGCCTGTGGACTGAGCAAGCAGTGAAGGATGGCCAAAATGCTTGGGGCCCTGTACCCAAGCATAGGAGACCTGGAAGAAGCTCTGCCGGCAAGGTCCGCATCACTGTGTATCCTGAGTGGAGCATGGAGGGACTAGGGCTGAAAAGAAGACAACACACTGGGTCATTCATGTAAGGAGAATGCCGTTTTATTGAAACTCCCGGGTGCCTTTTTATACTCTGCCTAGTTCCTCTCAGTATTTTTCCAATGCTCAAGCAGCTGCCCTAAAATCCCCCAGGGGCATAACTTGACAAACAGGAAGCAGGAACTTGTGTTAAGGCCAGAGGCTAAATGTTTCATGCCAAGATTGCACATCCTGTTACATCTCTTGAGAAATAAGCTAAGCTGTGGAGTTAACCCTTGGGAGACGGAGCCCTGCAAAGCTTCCAATTGGCTCAGCTCCAGCCATTGTGACCATTTAGGGAGTGAACCAGCAGATGGAAGATTCTCTTTATCCCCACTTTCTGTGTAACTTCACCTTTCAAATAAGTAAATCTTTTAAAAGAAAACATAGATTTGTTAACGAAAAGATTGCCCCCACATTACCCTCCAGCCCCCTCTTATGCAGGAGCCGTCAGTATCATCATAAAGTTAAGCACATGACAGTACTCTCTAGAGAAAGGCAGCAGTCGTGATGGATTCTGGAGGCCAACAAGTCTACGGTGGGAGAGACAAGTGTGCGGGAGACACGGTGTGGAGCTCAGAGAGCCAACGGTGCCCTTCAGTCTGAGCTCAGCTCCCCAGGGGAGGCCTGAGGCCCAGGAACCTTGCTGTCTGGAAGCAGGTGATGGACACAGCATTCTCATCTCCTCTTCTTGTCTTTCCTCCTGCATTCAAGGGGTTGGCTGATGGTGAGAGTGCAGGGTTCCAAGACCCTGGGCCGTTTTCCACTGCTTTCCCTGGCCTCAGACAGGAAGCTGGATGGGAAGTGGAGCAGCTGCTGGGACATGACCCTGTGCCTATAGGATCCCAGTACTTGCAGGAGGAGGATTAGCTAATTGAGCTATCACACCAGCCCACCTCCTCACAATTATCTTTCTTAATGTATGTCAGAGAATGCAACATTCTTTCCTTCATGAATCGAACATAATTTAGAAGCTCAAAAGGGAAGAAAAGAACTCTACTTACTGTTGTTTCCTGTCTTCCTTTTATATCCCAAGGTTCTTCTTTTATTATGTCTTTTCAGGTTCAGGAATTCCCCCTAGCCTTTCTTATAAGGTTGGAGACAAATTCTCTTTAATTTTTTTTAAGATTTATTTTTATTACAAAGTCAGATATAGAGAGAGGAGAGATAGAGAGGAAGATCTTCCGTCCAATGATTCACTCCCCAAGTGAATACAATGGCTGGTGCTGTGCCGATCTGGAGCCAGGAGACAGGAATTTCCTCCAGGTCTCCCACACGGGTGCAGGGTCCCAAAGCTTTGGGCCGTCCTCGACTGCTTTCCTGGACCACAAGCAGGGAGCTGGATGGAAAGTGGAGCTGCTGGGATTAGAACTGGCACCCATATGGGATCCCGGGCATTCAAGGCAAAGACTTTAGCCACTAGGCCCTCTCTTTCATTTTTAATAATCATTTCTCTTTCATTCCTAAAGGGTTTTTTTTTTTCAGGTATAGAATCCAGAGTTAGCTGTCTTTTCACTTCTGACTCTCATGACTTCTGATAAGAAGGCCACCCTCATTCAAATAACCCATTTCTACAATGTGTTTGGGGTTTTGTTTTGTTTTGTTTTGTTTGTAGCCTTCAAGAGTTCTTTCTGTCTTTAGCTTTGTAAGGTTTGGTATGGATTTACTGCATTTGTCCTGTTTGGAGTTGGTTCACATTCTTGTATCTATACATGCATGCCTCTTGCAGAATTTCATAAATGTTCAGTAAAAAAAAAAAAATAGTATCTTTCCCATGTCATCTTTTTCCTTTCCTTCTGGGACTCCAATGATGTAAAAGTTCTAAGTTTATTATAGTCCCTTTGGATGCCTGGAACTCTGTTCTTGTTTTTTCAGATTGAATATCTTGTAATTTCCTGTTCGCACATTTTTTAAATGGCTTATTTAGAGAGGGCAGTGTCCATGAGACCAAGTTCCCCAAGGACTTTCAGAAACAACTGTGTTCCCGACTGTGAACCACAACAGAGGACACAAACCCCTGTGCCCATTCCTGAATCTTATCCAATTCCAAGTAAGTGTGTCAAATTTGGTTCACTGTAGGGCATATTGGATTGTTTCCAGAATACAAAGTCATTATTTTGTCTTTAGAGAATAGTGGATCCGGGACCTTTGTATCACAAGGTTATTGCTTATTTAATAACAGTGTGTACCAGGGAAAATTCATCATTTGGATTCCTGATGAAGTCAAGCAGGGAAGCCACTCACACGTTTGTGGGCAGCTCAGCTCCAATCATGAGTGGCTGGGCTGAGCCTGGGGGAGTGCCCTTCCTGACCAGCTGTCATTTCCCTTGTTCTTCCTCTGCACTCTGCTTCTCTCACTTGGGCTGTGCTTCACACTTTGTTCCCAGTCAGAGTCCACACTATGCGAAGTTCTGAGATCCACTATCAGATAAGCTGATCCGTCCCTGGGTGAGCTTAGAGAGTTGCTGGGTAAGTATGGTAAAAATCAATCACCAGTGTCCCTTCAGGCTTTTTAGCAGCCAACACACAGCAGAAAAGCAAGACGTATTGGTTTTTCATATCTTCAAATACAATCACCCTTACTAGTTTGCTAAGCAAGTGTGGCATTACTGAATTTTGACAAGAAGCAAGCTGTAGGCCCAGGTGAGATTTGAACTCACGACCCCTGGTTTACGAGACCAGTGCTCTAACCCCTGAGCTACAGGGCCCCAATAAGGAGCTAGATTCCTCTTACCTCCTCCCAAAGTGGTTTACACATTCATTCAACTTAGAGGCTCCCCCCGCTTTTTTTTTGTTTATTGATAACCCACCCTCTTCCTCCTTTTGATTTTCTCGCTATAGTCAAACCCCAGGATGCACCAATTGTTTTAACCATCTCTCCAACAGTCCTGATAAACTGGGTCCCCTTTTTTGGTTAAATCCTCCATTCTGCAGAATTTTGGACGTACAAATCTCCTGGACTTCAGTGCTTGGTGCCTAAAAAAAAAAACTAGCTTAGTTTGTCTCAAATCTCCACCCCACTCTAATCAGATCTAGATGGAGGCGTGATGATGGGCCAGCGAGGCATCTGGGAAGGGAAGGAGATCCCATACACCTCATACCTCCGTGGGTCCCAGTAGGCGTTCGTAGGTGATGCCAGATTTACTCTGCAGACACTCAGCAATATCTCCAGCACTTTGGCAGCCAGGGGAAGGATTCAAGAGGAGCTAGAGCTATTGGGTTTTGTCCCTCCAGCCTCAGGCTCCACAGGTTGGGGGACTCCTGCAAGGGAGAGCTTGCCTGAGGCACAAACATAGAAGCCACTACTTCCCCTTTCTGAAGAAGTGAGAGTTATCCTAACCTTGGCTCAGGTACTGTTCTGTAACAGAATGCTTGAGAGTCAATCATCTAAAAACAAAGTCCATCTCTCATAGCTCTGGAGGCTGGGGAGTCTGTGGGGTGGGAGAGCCCACAGAGTCCCTGAGTGCAGCAGGGTGTGGGGCAGATAGGGGATAGTGCCACATAGCAAGGCGCCAGAGAATTGCTCTTATAAAGCCCTTCCTGGACCCACCATGAATCCACAGGAAGCAGCCTTGCACAGGAAGGGACTAGCTGACTCCTGCAGGCAGGGGCCCCACCATGGAACCACTTTCCACACTCACACCCGAATAGCAGTAAAATGCGACTTGGGAATGCCCACACGTGAGCCTGGGGAAGGTCTCTTTTCTCAACTGAGGTTCCTTCAGAATTAGAGAATGCTATTGAAAGCAAAGTGGTGAAAAAAGCCAAAACCAAGGAGAAATGAAAAACAGATGAAGGCATTGAGGGCAGGTATCAAGTGTAAAGGCGGCCTGCTCCTGCACCCCCCCAATGGCCAAGGCTCCCTGAGGGCCCCAACCCGCAGGCAACTTCACACCTCCGAAGTGACAGGCTAGAGGACAGGCCATGGTCCAACCTTCAGGTTGTAAACACCACACTGGGTAGACACACCACATACACACACACACACACACACTTCATGCATCTATGTGTGTGCGGATACTTAAACAGGTGTCACCATCCACGTGGAAGATCACGCAGCTCTTACGGATTTTTAAAAGAAAATTGCGTTGAGCAACTCAGAGAAACGCCATCAAAACACTTCTGAATGAAGAGAGAGCGAAACTTCCTGACACGATCAGTTTCAAGGCTAAATATCTAGAAAAACTCTGGTGGCTGTTGGCGTAGTTCTGTTATCCCTCTGTTGGCGTAGTTCTGTTATCCCTGCACCGCAGTACTTTGCGTTTGTCCGCTGACCCCGGGCGGCGTGGAGCCGGCGCTGTAGGGCCGGAGCTGGCGGTGGCCGGGGCTGGGGCGGGCTGGGGAAAGGGCGCTGGGGCGGGTCCGATGCGGGAGGCTCTCGGTCCGCTCCCGCCCGCGGGTCCACTGCGCGTCGGCCCTTCCCTGACGCGGCTCGCGATCCCGGCTCCTCACCTCATAGACACCTCGGCAGTCAATCCCCCTCACGTGTCAGGGTGGCCGAGCGGTCTAAGGCGCCAGACTCAAGCGTTCGCTTCCCGCCTGGGGGTTCTGGTCTCCCGATGGAGGCGTGGGTTCGAATCCCACTCCTGACATGAGAGCTTTTTCTTCCCTCACCGGAGACTAACCTGGGGCTGTTAATGCGGAGACATATATGCTAACTCTTTTTCTTTCTTTCTTTCTTTGTTTCTTTCTTTGTTTCTTTGTTTCTTTCTTTCTTTCTTTCTTTCTTGTTTAAATTTTTAAAAAACATTTTATTATTATTACTATCATTTTATGATACAGTTCCATAGGCTCCTGGCATTTCTCTTATTCCCTCCCCTCCCCAATTTCCTTCCCCCCCCCCAGTTCCTCTATATCATTACTAAAATGTAGTTCTTCATACACAGTCATATGTCCATCATTGCGGGCATGGACAATGGCAGAGAGTCCAGCATCCTATTGTCAAGATATAGTGAACAGTTTCGTTGTAAGTCCATCTTTATCTGGAAGCAGAAACGCATACTACATTATATCCTCACATCTGGATGTTAGTCTCCATTTCACAGCTACTGTACATCCCCTTAAATGAAAAGTCGTAATACAAAATCAACAATAGAAAGAAAAATAGAAATTTACAATGCCATGAAGTTAAATGACATGTTGCTAGATATGACAGTCTCCATTACACAGCTACTATACATCTCCTTCAATGAAAAGCCACAAAACAAAATCAACATCAGGGACAAAAAAAAAAATTAACACCACCATGAAGTTAAATAACATGCTACAAAATGCCTAACGTGTAGCTGAAGAGATGAAAATCAAGAACCTTCTTGAAGAAAATGATGCTGCTGAATGATCTTCGAGTTATTGAATAATTTAATCAGAAAGTGTTTTGAAGAGATGAAACCAACAGAAAACAACAAAATCCATGAGATGTAGTTTCCGCTGATTTTTGTTGGTGAAGTGTGTCTCTTCTAGACAATAAATAGATGTTGTTTTGTTTTTTTAATCCAGTCTATTAATCTATGACATTTGATTGATAAGCTTAAGCCATTTACATTCAGGCTTGATATGTATGGGTGGTACTTTGGTCCTGTCATTTTAGGAATGGGTTGTTCATTGGTTTAGTCTTCTGTTGTCATTTTATTGGGATCTTCTTCCCATTTGCCTTTGGTTTTGGTAGGTGCTATTCCTCTTCTCTGTCAAGAGAACATCTTGAAGTATCATTTGTAGGGCAGGTTTGAAAGAGGCAAATTCTTTTAATGTTTCTTCACTGTGGAAGAATTTTATTTCATTTTCAAAGACAAAAGAAAACTTTGCTGGGTATGTTATCCTAGGCCGACAATTTTTTCTTTTAGAATCTGGGATATGTCACTCCATTCTCTTCTGGCCTGTAGAGTTTCCTGTGAGAGATCTCTTGTGAGTTTAATTGGCATTCCTTTATATGTCAATTGATATTTTTTTCACGTGCACATTTAAGGATCTTTTCCTTATGTTCAATTGAAGAGAGCTTGATGACCACGTGTCTTGGTGAAGATCTCTTTTGATCAAGCCTGTTGGGAGTTCTGTGTCCCTCCTGGATGTTGCTTCCCAATTCTTTCTCCAGATTAGGGAAATTTTCATTTATTATTTCATTTAATACATTTGTAAAACCAGCTTCTCTTTCTGCACATTCTGGGACTCCCGTAACTCTTATATTTGACCTCTTAATAGTGTCTTTCAATTCTTGAATACTTTTTTGGGCCTGATCCAGCTCAGCTTTTTGTTTGCTTTCCCCTGATGATAGGAAATATCTTCCAATTCTGAGATTCTTTCTTCTGCTTGCTTCATTCTATTTTGGAGACTCTCCATTGTACTTTTAATTTGCTCTACTATGTTTTTAATTTGTTATATCAGCCTTGATTTACTTTATTGCTTCCTTAACTTCTTTGAACTCTTGTGTTTCTCATTTTTGATCAGAAGCTTTAAAATGAGTTTTATGAATTCTGTATGACTCATTTTCTCAATGTCTTCCTCAGTTAACTCTGAGATTGGCATAGGGTTTTGCTCCTTTGCAGGGGAGTTTTCGGTAATATTCGTTGTGCCTTTGTCTCTTCTTTTGCTCTTGGTCATTGCGCTTCTGGTTAGCAGATTCTTTTTCTTGGGGCAGGTTTCTAAGCTGTGTCACCCACAGGTCTACAATGCGATTTTACTTATTGCAGTTGGTACACAATTTTTTTTGCTTTCAGCTACTTGTGCCACAACCTCCAGCAAGTTCCAGGTCTGGGTTCTTATGTTAGATTTCCACTGTGGTCTCCACCTCCCCAGCTCCTGGCTCACTCTTTTCCTCCCGTGATACCATGCTGAGGCTGCACCATTGTCTCTGCAACCTTTCTCCCACTTCCGGTTGGAGCAGGTCCCTGGATGCTGGTGGAGTTCAGATCGCTGTTTGCTGACTGCCGCTGGAGTATCCGTCACTACAACACCACACCGTTGTGTCCACTGCTTTCCCGTGTCTATCAGTTTCCAGGTACTCCTCTGCTGTGGTTCTGTCCTCTCCAGTTTCCTTGAAAATGTCCTCTCTGCTTCATCCTGATTAAATGTTTTTCTGTCCCTTTAAACGTGTCCTTACCCTATTCCGCCATTTTGATTCCTCTTGGTTAAAAATTGTATCGTATTGAAATTCTAACACATTGGAATCTTAGTCTTAAAATTCAGGACTGGCAACTTTGCTTTAGTGACGCTGGGTTTCCTCCCTGTACCCCTTGTGGGCACAGCCAGTGTTGGGGCGCCTAACCTGGTTCAGTCCTGGGTGTGAGTCCCGGACTCTCAACCATTCAAGCTATTAACCAAGCAGCAAGGACTTGCGGTGCGTTTCAAGTGTCCTGAGTCCAGGAGAGACCACAACTCAGAATTAAAACAGCAGAAATGAGCAACTCGAGGACGGTGTCTTTTCCAAAGAATCGTCTAAAATACTTGAGGGACGATGTCTGCAATGTTGGCAAAGAGGAATGGGCCAGAATACCAGGAGTGAGTGGGAAAAGCGAACTGTACAATGAGACAGGAGCAGGCGAACCCTGGCCGGATCCCAGGCCTCTGCTGTTCACATTGCTTTGCTGGGTATTTCTACTTACTGGCTTTCTCCTGCCCTGACGTAAAAAGCTCTCTAGTCTCTAGCGTGTATTTCTCCCAAGCCCCAGTAAAGGAGCGAGTTTCTCCTGCTTCCTCGTTGGGGAGTGGTAATAACATAGCTTTTCTCTTCTCACAGAGCCTTCCTGGATCGTTCTCGAGGGTCCAGGATGGAAACCACTGTCCACCTGCTCCGGGTCACTCCTGCTGATGCCCACCCCAGGATTCCCACCAGAGCACCAAGCAGAGACAGCCACGCATGGCAGAATCGGTCTATGACTGACATGGGGTGTTTATCCGGCACCTTCTTGTTCCTGTCAAGCTCCCGGCCCTGAGATCTGCGCTCTGGTGTTCCCAATTCTGGAAAGATGCAGCATGGACAAAGTGTGGACTTTGTGAGGGACAGCCGGGACGGGAAACGCGGGATCGACAATAAAGAGTTCAGGAGAGAGAGAGGGCTGGGCCATCGTTGGATCCACAGCGGAGCACCTAGGGGGAGGCAACGGTAGAGCCCACGGCCGCATGCATGGGTGAAGCCACGGCTGAGCCCACAGAGAAGGAGGCCACGGCTGAGCCCACGGAGGAATACACGGCTCGACCTGTCACACCTGCATAACTGCACGCTCGCTTGCGGCACATTTGCTGTTGGGAGTGCTGGTGGTGAGGTTCCAGGAAACACTGGTTTGGAAGACCTCGCAAAATCCGGAGCAGACTACGGGAGCTGACTCCAGCTTTATGCGCATGGCTCTCCTAGTGTCCTAGCAGCAGGCCACAGCCTTGCAATGCCACAGACACCCCACACACCAAGAACTGCTGTGCCGGGCTCCCAGCCAAACTCATCCTGCCAACCGCAGCAATCACTACACTTTCACGCAGGTACGGGACCAGCAGGTGCCACGGAAGACCGAGTCCCTGACCTTCCTGGGATTATGAAGCTCACTTGCGCTTTTTTCTCTCATTTATTTGAAAAACGAACCTCTCCCTCCCCCTCAGTATATACACACACATCAACTCTCCACCTGCTAGCTATCCCTATTAGCAGAGTTTCTCAGGGCTGGGAAAGGTCCTAGTACAGTGCAAGTTCTGGCACCAAGAATTCCAGGCATGTTGACTTCAGCCATTGCAGGAAACTGGAACTGACTTTGGACACCCCAGCAGGCCTTGGTGATCAGTTTGGTCATTTAAAAATAAAATGAACCAATGTGGTCGCTATGGGGCCTGGGTAGCTCAGTCGGTAGAGCATCAGACTTTTAATCTGAGGGTCCAGGGTTCAAGTCCCTGTTCAGGCGCACTGTTTTGGTTTTCACCTGCTGTTATACCCATTTTCCTTAAGGGGTCCTTTTACTTCAGGTTCATAAGATAAAACCTACTCAACGACTTTTGCCAATGGTAGCTGAAACGCATTTCAAAGGATATTAGTAAAAATAACCAAGAATTTGAAGTGAAAGAAGAAAATATGCAGGTATGTTAGAAATGTACTCAAGCGACCCAGACTTTACATCAGGTGTAAATGTTCCAAACGTTCTGATTAAAAGACAAGTATTTTTTTCAGGCCACACTTAACATAAGCCAAGTTTACTGAGATACTTTTTTTGCTTTTTTTTTAAATTCCCACAATTATTCATTAACTGGGGGCTGGAGTGCAGCTTGGGTGAGCTTGACAAGAGAATACAATCTTTGCAAGCACTGAACTCTGCACAGTGTGTCTGTCACAGCCCTGGGGTTCGGCTGAAGGCCTACGACCCACCCACCCCATCCACAGAATCCATGTGCTTGATGCAGGGCTCATAAGATGCAGGCAAAAACATATGCTACTTTTCAGTCTCTTTTTTTTTTTTCAAAAATCACATTATTCATTTGAGATTATTAGGCTGATGCCTTTTTGAATCTTTTCCCTGTCTTTGCTTATTTCACTTGCTTTTGCACATTCAAGTAACACATGTTAAACTGACAATTATGAAGACACAGGAATGTCTTCGTTCCCTCCTCCCACCTACTCCCACAGCAACCAGCCTCACAACGTGCTGGGTTATCTTGCCTGCATGCCTTGCTGAATAAGCGAGCAGAAAAATAATCTTTTAAATTGCACTTGTCCCTCTTACACTAAAGGCAGAATACTATAAGTACTGACATGACCCCTACACTCTCATATAGCAACAGATGTTGGAAATCTTGCCTGTTTTCTGCAGTGGCACTGAATTCCCCCTCGTGGGAGTGGCAAGCTATTTAACTACGTCTTATGCTCAGAGATTGACTGATTCCAGTATTCGACAAAATGCAGAATAGGCTGCAATGAATCCATAGGATTCGTTCACAGATTCCGTTTGAGGGATGTGGATTTTCAGGGCAAATTGTTAGAATGAGAATTGGTAAGATACTATTCGAGACACCCACACACATCGTTGGAGGGTAGCGGCTCAAATCCTGGCTCCACTCCAGATTCTGGTTTCCTGCTGAGGAGTGGCCTGGGAGACAGCAGGTTATGGCAAATGAGCAAAGTACCTTTTTATACACAGGGACTGTGGTTACAGCTAAAACAGTACGCCTGAACAGGGACTTGAACCCTGGACCCTCAGATTAAAAGTCTGATGCTCTACCGACTGAGCTATCCAGGCTTCGTGATAATTCCTCCCTCCTCCTTTAAGGAACTTAGGTTCTTAGGAATCCCTGGTGGAAGCGACAATTCCAAAAAGAAGACTTCACTGGTTCAAAAACTTGCGTTATTCCACCACCATTACACCTTCTCACTGTGCTTTCATGGGACAGTCAAGCGTGTGCACAGTCCTGGGAGAAGAGCGATTATTCAGATTCAGTTACTGATAATCCGTTATCTCTGCTGAGGCCCCGGGGATGGGGGAAGGGTAGAAGCCAGAATTTCTCGGGAACGGGGACTGTTTTCAGGAAGGATGGGGGGACTGAGGACCATTTGCCAGAGAATCGAAAGATGGGCAAAGAGTGAAGATCGTGTCTCACACGCACGGCGGGGAAGCCACGTCCTGGCCTTTGGAACGGTTCCTCCACTTGTGGAGACGTTTGCGTTCTTGGCAGGGAAAGTTCACAGCCTCTCGTTTTCACTTCCGTACTTCATCCTGCGCACCAACTCGTCTCGGGCTGGAGATGAACAGCTAGATCAGCGTGTCTCTGGCGTCCGTAATTTTCATTCCGCCACAGACACATGCTTGAAGCTCTCTAGAGAGGGGTGGAGACAAAATCCACCAGCAAAGACGGCAGGAGCTGAGGGTCTGCCTAACCCAGGACTGCTTATTCTTCAATCGATGATTCCCTGATGACTTAACACATTATTGGCTTTCCGTACACGAAGACAAACGCAATCCTGACCAAACGGGAAAGACAATGCGTGAAAGTCATATGTTATGACTATCAGCTATTATTACAGAGTATAGGTAAATGTCATTTTATGCTATATTTTATAAGTTTATATAATTTCCTGAATGAAAAATGAAATGACAGGTACAAGGAACCTTCCAAAAATCCATAGAGGATGGAATTGAAAAGTAAAAAATAGCATATCATCATCTTTACTTCTCAACATGAGCTCCGTGAAGTTCAAGATACTTTTGCATGTGATTTTTTTTTTTACCCACTTAAGCCCATTCTCCAAGACTGAGAAGTTAGTCATCATTATAGTCCTTTTCACATTATTGCATGAAGAAAAGTAGGTACTCTTTAAAGAATCTTCAAGCTGCGGAGCAGCTAGCAGTCAGGGTAGCTGCCTCAGGATTTGCTAGTGAAACTCGCACAGTGGCCTTTGATGAGATGGATGAGCAGGAGCTAAGCCACCGTGGGAAATGAAGCTTTCTTGAGCACACTACTGCCAGAAGTTTAGCTAACCCACTCAACGCACTCTCTTGATAAAGGGATATCATCATTCTTTGACTGTCCAGAAACTCAACCAGCAAAATGCCTTGAGCATCCTATAGAAGATGAATTTCACTGATACAGCAACAAGGTTTCCAAGTTAGTGATCAGTAATTTGTCACCCCTAAAGTACTTCTGCATTAGCTCAGCCCCCCTGAATCCCTCCCGGTTTGTGGTTTTCTGCTTATAAAGCCCTTTTCGCAGTTTTGTGGTCCAGAAGTTGGGTGAAGCAGAAACCCACTCCCCACTGGCAGCAATTAAGGACTTTCAAATCTGAATCTGCATGGCACTTCTCTGGACTGGCTCATTTGGGTACAACAGTTGGATACACATAAAGTTTATTTCACAATGGTTGAAGAAAAAATACTTTCTTGGGGGCTTTGTTTTGCTTAGTAAGCCTCATACCATGTGAGTATGTGGCAGGCCCAGGCAGTGTTGCACCTGCAGAAAATCTATAGCACAGGAGCAATCTTTCCCCCTTTGTCCTCTCATTCACTGGGGAACCTACTCAGGGATGCCAGACCACTCTCTGCTGGGGAATCTGGGATTGAGATGTGAGGTATTTATGAAGCAATGGCACAACCCACTCGTGGCATATTACATAATCTATGGGAAGCTTTCAAAAGATTCGTGCAAGGTGAAGATTGTGAGCAAACTGCTTTTTTAAAAAAAGATTTATTTATTTTTATTGGAAAGGCGAATATACAGAGAGGAGAAGAGACAGAGAGGAAGATATTCTGTCCGATGACTCCCCAAGTGACCGCAATGGCTGGAGCTGAGCCAATCCGAAGCCGGGAGCCAGGAGCTCTTCCGGGTCTCCCAAGCAGTTGCAGGGTCCCAAGGCTTTGTATAATGTTCCTGGGAAGTCGACTTGGGTGATTAAAACTGGAACCGTGGAGCGAATGAAGGAAGTAAAAGCTGGGGGGAGGGGGGCACTGAATGTCTTGTGGTTTTGAATAAATAAAAGGCACTATTTCGTTAAGTTCATAAGGGCTCTAAGTAAAATCGCTAAGTAGAAAACAACGCACATTTCGGCTTTGACGGAATACGAAGCTGCAACCTTTGAATCCCCTCCCACCCTCGTTAAAAGTCCAACGCACTGTCCATTGCACCATAGAGCCTCACCACACCAGGACTCTTGGACCAACCTGTATTGATGGGATTGGTGACATAATGTGGGAACCTGTTGCTCGCCCCCACACCCGCCCCACCTCCCGCGCGGAAGTTCGAGAAAGGCAGAGTCCAGTCAACGCGCCGCGGGAGGCGCTGTGGGCGTCCGAGGCTGCAAGGGCCGCTGCAGCCTAGGATAAACATCGCCTCCCGTTCACTGGGAGCATCTCCCCTTCAGCCCCTAGTCCCGTTTTTACAAGACGGAATTCGGGATCTTTCTGGTACTTGCTCTGCGTTCCCTCCACCCCTAACCCCTGCCAGCTCCAGTGTGTCCTCGTGGGAAACGGGCCTCAGTAAAAAGGGTCTGCAGGTAGCGATGGCTGTGGAGACCCAGCCCTGCCGAATTTGCTGGGTAGGGAAGCGCGCCACCCTCCCCCGGTCCAAGCCCCTGCGGCGCTGGACTTTTGCTTGCCATCGTCTGTCGGTGTTCACCCTCTGGACTTGCCCTTCCTTTCGCTTCTATTTTACCTGCTGGTCCCAGGAAAAGGGGTGGAGAAGAAACGGAAAGTGATGCAACCAATGACATAGAGTTAGGAGAGCACCTTTGGAGTCTTCAAGGTGACAAGCGCCTTGACACCTGTTCCATCGTCCTCAGATCTTGGTGAGTGCCTGCGAGTGGTTATTTGCCTCATGCGGTGCCATAGCAACCCTTCCTACTTTTAAGGCTTTTATTGCCACTATTGGCAATAAAACACTAGTCGTAATTGGTTTGTTGTAGACTGTTTTCAGTAGAGTTTTTGTTTTGCTTGTCGGTAGAAGGTGTAGTGAACAGCAGCGGAGAAGTGGGCTGCGTGTGCCCCGCGGTGCAGGCACGGCGCACAACCCTCCCGGGCAGTTTGCTATTCAGGTTTGACTTTGGCAATGCAAGTGCTAAAGGAAGAGAATAAAAGTAATTTGTTGTTTTGAAAAGAAATCCTGCCAGCTGCCTCTGAAAAAAAGACTCCCGAGCCACTTGCATCTGATCCCTGCTCTCAGTCTCTCCTTTAATGTGTTTCAAAGGTAAGTGCTTTTCAGACCCATGTGAGCTCCGACTCCAACCAGGATGGAAAGAGTTAGGGTAGGGGGTGAAGGTGGGTGAGACAAACACTCCAGCTTCCTCTCCTGGGTGCTGGGAGGGGGAGAAAGATGCGTGCTGATCCTTGCTGTCACAGTATATCGGCACCAGGGAAGAGCTGGCCTCTGGAGGCACCCTCTCCAGTCTCCCACCATGGCCCGCGGCTGAGCTGGGCCAGTCCTGCAACACAGGTGCTCCGTGGTCAGGCCACAGGTCTGTGGGCTTCTCCCTGAAGCCGGGGCGCCGAGCACAGGTCCTCATTTATAAGGTCCTCAGACCTTGCTCTTGTGTGCACCAGCTGGTGCAGGGTTGGTTTCTGGCTGCCCCTTGGACCAGCCAAGGCATGTGCCAGTGGATGTGGCTGCCTGATCAGAGCATCTTCTATGTGTGAGAATGTTGTTGTGAGAGCATAGAGAGATATCTTCCTGTTCTTTCCTGTTATCGTGAATAAAGGGTGAATCGTTCAACAGTTTCTATGCGCCCGAGATGTTTGAAAACAAATGGACTAATTTTGTCCCGAAAGGCATTTCTGGTTCTACATTCTCAGTTTTTAGTTGGAATTTTTTTTTTTTTTTTTTTTTTGAGGAGTAGGCTGGAGAGCACTGAGTGGGAATATCCCTGAGACCAACACAGAAGGATAAGTTAGTTGGGAATGTCATTCTAGTAATACAGTGACATCGTCAAAGACATCATAGAATAGTTAACACAACTGATATAATCAAGTCCACTGTGTTTGATTTTTTAAAAGTTGTATTTATTTTTGGGCCCAGCATGGTAGCCTAGTGGCTAAAGTTCTCACCTTGCACATGCTGGGATCCCATATGGGCATTGGTTCTTTTTTTTTTTTTTTAATTTAGTTATTTTTATTACAAAGGCAAATATATATAAAGAGAGACAGAGAAGAAGATGATTCACTCCCCAAGTGACTGCAACAGCCGGATCTGTGCTGATCCTAAGCCAGGAGCTCTTTCAAGTCTCCCACGCGAGTGCAGAGTCCCAAGGCTTTGGGCCATCCTTGACTGCTTTCCCAAGCCACAACGTGGGAGCTGGATGGGAAATGGGGCTACCATTAGAACCGGAACCTGGGCCAGGTGCCGTGGCCTGGGAAGGCAGCTGAGGACAGCCTAAAGCCTTAGGATTCTGGACCTGTATGGGACACTCAGAAGTAGCGTCTGGCTCCTGGCTTTGGATCAGCTCAGCTCCAATCATTGTGGCTACTTGGGGAGTGAATCATCGGATAGAATATCTTACTCTTTGTCTCTCCTTCTCTCTGTATGTCTGACTGTCCAATAAAAATATATCAGAAAGATTAACAGAGAGAGGGACAGAGGAAGAGATCTTTCATCTGCTGGTTCACCCCCCATGGCCACAGTGGGCATAACTGAGCTGATCAGAAGCCAGGAGCCAGGAGCTTCTTTGGGTGTCCCACATGGCTGTAGGGTCATCCTCCCCTGCTTTCCCAGGTATACTGGCAGGGGATCACATGGCATCTGTGCACTGTAGGCAGAGTAAGTCTTCGCCTTCTTTAACGTGGTCTTGGCCCCCTTGTTAGGAATTTTAAAACTTTCAGCTGTAAGAAGTGCTTTCTGGAGAAGACAGCATTAGAACTTTGTTTGTTATTGATTCTGTGTCTGCAATTTAAAAAAATGTTTAGGCCTGGCACTGTGCTATAGGGGCAATGGACACTAGCTTGTGTCCCGGTTGCTCTGCTTCTCATCCAGCTCCCTGCTCATGTACCTGGGAAAACAACCAGAAGTGGCCCAAGTGATCGGGACCGTGCATCCACTTAGTGGATCCAAAAGCAGCTCTGGCTCTGGCCTGGCCCAGTCTTAGCCATGCAGCCATTTGGGGAGTGAAGCATCAGATGGAAAATTTTCTCTCTCTCACTGTAACTCTTGCCTTTCAAGTAAACACTTTTTTTTTTTTTTTTTTGGTCCACTATAAGGACTCCTTAACAAGAGACAAGAAGCCTCCAGCTGTAGTTTTTCTTCAAAAGCACCAGGCAAGGCAGGCCTCTCCAACAAGCTGGAAAACTCACTGGCCAGTGGAATAAAATACTGTTCCTCACCTTATTTCATTTCAAAAATCATCTGAGGATACATTTGGAAGTAAATGATTGATGCAGAATTAAATGATTGAAGTCAATGATTGATCATGTTCTTTGATCTGCATGATGTCATTAGCCTCAACACTGACCTAAGCATTATTTTTGTTATGGGATCTAGGCAATTCCTCTCTCTCAGGCTTTTCTGATTCTGTAGTCACATTCCCCAAAATACTTCCGTGATTCCCCCCACTCCTGCTGTGTGGAAGGTCAGAATGAACACAGTTGATGTAACATGAAAACCCTGTGTTGTTTGTTTATCTGCACAGCTCTGATAACCTGGCACCATTTCAAACTGTGAGGTTTATCCTGGGGGAGCTACTCGGGTTTTGTGAACAGTGAACTGTCTCACATCATGGATTTAGTGTGGATGGAAAGATCCCTTTATCAGGTAACTCCCCGGGCCTATGAACTACGCTACCTCCTTGGGCGGACTGTACCCGCTGAGAATGTCCTAACCGATACTGAGCCCCCATCATCCTTTGTCAAGGAAAAGGGTTTTTTGATAAGATCAGAAAATGGCTTTGCTGCCTTCTGACTGCTGTGATAACTGACTCTGAAAACCAAAGTTGTTTTTTCCCAATTTTTATTTTTTAGCATGCACATACTTTAAAGTCACCTTTGTTCATATGAAACCCCACCAATCTGAACCCAGGCAGCACAGTGCACCCGGTGCGGGAGTCACTGTTTTTCTTCACAATCGTGACGAGCTGACTGTTCCTTAAAGAGTGAGTTTGTCCCTTAGCTCAAGCTCTCACTGTCTTGTTGAACTGTCCTAAAATCTTATGCTGTTTTTGAAAAATTAAATGCTAACCGCATGGCTGTTGAATCCAACAACGCTCTATGTTGACAAACGTCCCTGGAGAGAGCTGACTGAGCTGAGGCGCTGAATAAAGAACAGGGCACTGT